>NC_089261.1:17815039-19080606 GCF_963930625.1 Muntiacus reevesi
TAGGTTACAGTCCATGGGTTGCAAAGCATCAGACACAACTGAGTGACTAAAGACACACGCATGTTCTATTTATGTATATTTTTTAAATGTGAAAGGGAGGCAGTCCTTTCAGTACTTTTATAATCCCTACACTACTAGAACTAGAAACGTGTTATCATGTGCAGGCCCACACACTCATACACACATCAGTACAAAACAAAGTACAGACTTGCTTAATATGCTTTTTTCCCCCAGAAACATAATTTGCTATTCATCCCTGGGACAATAATGACAGCTACAATTTATCAAGCCCCTTCTCCCTTTATGTCTTTATCAAGTACATCTCATTTAATCTTTACTATAACCTAATACTGAGAGGGAGGAATTATAATCCACATTTTATAGATGGGGAAACTGAGTCTGAAAGATACACAGTGACTAATCTGGAGTTGATCGGCTCTAGGTGATGAAGCTAGGTTTGGAACTCCTGGACTATCTGATTCCTAATCCTTTTCTCTATACAAAACCTGCTTCTCAGAAAATGTTAGAAATTTTCCCATCTTCTGCTTTTGTCATGTTGCAAGGGCTGACCCAGTCCAGAAAAATGTATGAAAATAAGAATTACTTCTAGGGACTTCCCTGGTAGTCCAGTGGTTATGACTCTACTCTTTCATTGCCAAGGGCCTGGGTTCAATCCATACTGGGGGAACTAAAATCCTGCAAGTTGAGTGGCTTGGCCACATTTAAAAAGGAAAGCAGGAGGGGAAGAGGGAGGGAGAGAAAGAAAAAACAAAGAAAGACTTCTAATGATATAAGAAGGTTAGCAAAAGTTCGGGGATGGTAAGATGAGGAGAAATGCAAAGTGGGTCTTAGCCACTGTTGACGTGACATAAAGAATCTCAGAAAGATGTGAATGTGGATCTAGTCAATGCTTCTGGTTTTTCTAATGTTGCTGGTTTTTCTAATCCAGGCAAGTCTATTAGTTTTCAAGTGTCAGAAGTAGGCTTTACCAGGGTCATGCGACTTGTTTATCCTAAATTAGAATACAATGTTAACAGCCTGAATTTTTATTGCCCTGAATCCTGCCTATTAGAATATCCTATTAGAACAATTGCTGGTCTTAGCAAAACCTTTGTGAAACAGAACAAAGAATACACAATAAATAAGAAGAATAAAGAAACATAAAGCAAAAACCACAGGAACTCCACCAATTTTCTTTCAAAAGTAGTAACTAACTGCACAGGAAGCGCATGAGGAAAGAGAATTAGGAAGGACCAAGAATGGTGCGTCAATACTAAAATAAGACACTGCCAAATAGAATTAACCATCATTAAAACTAGACTGACAGGAAAGCTGACACCTTCTCTTTGTTCTTGCATAAAATGAAACAATTACTAGTTCTATGCAGAATGTGAATCCTTGACGAATACTATGATGGAGATTCTGGAAGAACATCATTATAACAGAGTCATAATGAAGGACATTATGATGTTCTTACATTCAATCTTTCGTTTGTTTTATTTTTTTTTTAAAAAAGCATTTATGATGCCAATCACCAGGGATACCAAAAGGAAACAGATACCCTCCTTGTCAGTTTTTGAAAAGTCAGTTACAGTGGGGAGATGGAGCTATGGGCAAATGATTGTGAAACTCTGTGATAAGTTCCTGTAACAGTGGAGATGCCAGAAGACTGTGGCAATAAGAGAGGGGATGGCAGGTGGTATATCACAGCAAATACCCAAAACATGAAGACCAAAGAAATGTGGTTGCCCTCAGAGCATTCAACTGGATGATAAGCAGAGATATTCCAAGGCACCTTAAAGAGATAAGAGGAATGACTGCAAGACGCAAACTAGACTTAGTGAAACATTAAGAATTGTATTCTATTTGTAAAGCAGAAATAGAGACACAGGCATAGAGAACAAAAATATGGATACCAAGGGGGCTGGTGGGGTGGGTGGGAAAAATTGGGAGACTGGCATCGACATCTATACACTATTGATACTATGTATAAAATAGATAACTACGAGAACCTACTCTAAATAGCACATGGAACTCTACTCAAAGCTCTGCTCCTGCTGCTAAGTCACTGCAGTCGTGTCCGACTCTCTGCGACCCCATCCCTGGGATTCTCCAGGCAAGAACACTGGAGTGGGTTGCCATTTCCTTCTCCAATGCATGAAAGTGAAAAGTGAAAGTGAAGTCTCTCAGTTATGTCTGATCCTCAGCGACCCCATGGACTGCAGCCTACCAGGCTCCTCCGTCCATGGGATTTTCCAGGCAAGACTACTGGAGTGGGGTGCCATTGCCTTCTCCAACTCAAAGCTCTATGGTGACCTAAATGGGAAGGAAATCCAAAAAGAGGGGATACGTGTATATGTATAACTGATTCACTTTGCTGTACTGCAAAAATTAATATAACATTGTAAAGCAACTGTACTCCACTAAAAATTAATTAAAAAAAAAAACAGATTTGTACACACCATCCCCCCAAGGGACAGAAAAAGTATCTGACAAGCCAACCCCATTCTAGTTATGAAGGGATAAGTTATTCTGGTCCCTTTGGCAAGAGATCCTCAAGCCATTTTGGCAGTGGGTAACTACTAACTCAAGCTTCTGGAAAGCTCCATTAGCTGAGTGCTTTCTCAGAGCAAGCCATGTCCCAGGTATGACCTGTTTTCCCCACCGCTGATTTGAAAGACGCTTTCAGGTCATATACGAATGTCATTTATTTTCAAAATTATACGTGTTACTGAATGTTAGGAAAAAGAATAGCTAGTCCACCAAACCGGGTATTTAGGCTGTTTAACAGGATCCTGGTTTTCGCCCTATCTACTAGCATACATTCCCGGAGGTTACAGTCAAAGATGTCTCCAGATGTTGCCAAATGTCCTCTGGAAGGCAAAATTGCCCTGAATTGAGATGTTTGACATGAAAGTTTCCAATGAATACATTCAACATTTTTTAAATTATTTTCCTTATTCATTTATTTCGGGGCTTTCTCCAGTTGCACCAGGCGGGGCTGCCCTTCCTCTCGGTGCGTGGGCTCCTGGCTGGTGGCGCCTCTTGCTGCAGGGCGAAGGCCAGAAGGCGCGCAGCCTTCGTAGTGTGGCTCACAGTCGCAGGAGCTGTGGTCCATCAACTTAGTTGCTCCAAGGCATGTGGGATCTTCCCAGACCAGGGATCAAACCTGCGAAGTGCAGGAGCAGGACTGAGCTCTCCTGTCCCCTGCACTGTGCCACCAAGGAAGTCCAGCTTTTTTTTTTTTTTACCTTTTGGCATGTGGGATCTCAGTTCTTCTACCAGAGATAACCCACACCCCTTGCATTGGAAGTCACTCTTAATCACTGGACTCCAACAGAACTCCCAAACAAAACAAAATACATTTTATCTTTTGAAATTTTTAACTGATTGTTAGAACTTCATTCTGACACCTTCATTTTCCAAATGTTTTCTGCAAGTCTGCATGAGTTGCCATCTATGTTTTTGTGGGGTTTTTTATTCTTTCTTTTTTTTTTGCCTTCTTTGACCTTAGACACAGTGTCTAACAAGGAAGAATGAATTTTCAAAATTCAATTAAACAAAAATTAGCCTTTCTGCCATTTAATCCTAGACATTTTTTCTATAACACTGGGGCTTATCAGTTAATTGTGTTGCTTCAAAAATGTCATAAACTGTAAAACATACCTCTAATCCTTCAGCCCACTGATTTCAGGAGTGTTTATAACTTCCAATCCATTTATAATACAAGAAATTTAGGCACCTGACTCACAACAACTCCCTTCCAAGGACAACTAGAAAAAAAAAAATGGCATCAAATTCCTACACTGTTCAAGAGAATTAAAATAGAAACCACAGACTGGGAGGAAAAAGATATACCCAATAAAAGACTGCTATTCAAAATATACAAAGAACTCTTAAAACCCAACAAGAGGAAAACAAGAAATTCGATTTAAAAATGGGCCAAAGAGCTTAATAAACACCTCCTCAAAGAAGATACACAAGTGGCAAATAAATACATGAAAAGATGCTCCCCATCATATGTCATTATTGAAATGTGAATTAAAACGAGATATCACTGTAGTCCATGGGGTCGCAAAGAGTCGGACACAACTGAGTGACTAACACACACACACACACACACCACTGCATACCTATTCAAATGTCAAAATCCAGACACAGACAAAAGCAAACGCTGGTGAAAATGTAGAGAAACAGGAACTCTGCTTTGTTGCTGGTGGCAATGCAAAATGGGACGGCCACTTTGGAAAGACAGTTGGGCAGTTTCTTACAAAAATAAACATTCTCTTACCATATAATCTAGCAGTCTCACACTCCTCAGTATTGGCCCAAAGGAGCCAAACACTGTGGTGCATAAAACAACCTGCACACAAATGTTTATAGCAGCTTCATTCATAATTGCTGAAACTTGGAAGCAACCAAAATGCCCTTCAGTAGATAGATGGATATAAACTATGGTACATTCCAGGCAATAGAATATTATTTGGCACTAAAAATAAATAAACTATCAAGGCATTGAGGAAATTTCAATGCATATTGCTAAGTGAAAGATGTCAGTCTGAAAAGGCCAAATGATACTGCTCTCTCTATTTCTCAACTTCTATTAAAGTTAAAATACTAGGAGAGAGACAGCACTATAAATTCTCTCAACTCTTCATGTGGGAGAAGATACTATCCAGCCTTGTAAAGCTCTTTTATTTTTCACTTATTTTTACTTGTGGTTAAGCTCAAAATTCTCCAAGCCAGGCTTCAGCAATACATGAACTGTGAACTTCCAGATGTTCAAGCTGGATTTAGAAAAGGCAGAGGAACCAGAGATCAAATTGCCAACATCCACTGGATCATTGAAAAAGCAAGAGAGTTCCAGAAAAACATCTATTTCTGCTTGATTGACTATGCCAAAGCCTTTGACTGTGTGGATCACAATAAACTATGGAAAATTCTGAAAGAGATGGGAATACTAGATCACCTGACCTGCCTCTTGAGAAACCTAAATGCAGGTCAGGAAGCAACAGTTAGAATTGGACATGGAACAACAGACTGGTTCCAAATAGGAAAAGGAGTATGTCAAGGCTGTATATTGTCACCCTGCTTATTTAACTTATAGGCAGAGTACATCATGAGAAACGCTGGGCTGGAAGAAGCACAAGCTGGAATCAATATTGCTGGGAGAAATATCAATAACCTCAGATATGCAGATGACACCACCCTTATGGCACCCTAAAAAGCCTCCTGATGAAAGTGAAAGAGGAGAGTGAAAAAAGTGGCTTAAAGCTCAACATTCAGAAAACTAAGATCATGGCATCTGGTCCCATCACTTCATGGGAAATAGATGGGGAAACAGTGGAAACAGTGTCAGATTTTATTTTGGGGGGCTCCAAAATCACTGCAGATGGTGATTGCAGCCATGAAATTAAAAGACGCTTATTCCTTGGAAGGAAAGGTATGACCAACCTAGATAGCATATTAAAAAGCAGAGACATTACTTTGCCAACAAAGGTCCGTCTGGTCAAGGCTATGGTTTTTCCAGTGGTCATGTATGGATGTGAGAGTTGGACTATGAAGAAAGCTGAGTGCCGAAAAATTGATGCTTTTGAACTGTGGTGTTGGAGAAGACTCTTGAGAGTCCCTTGGACTGCAAGGAGATCCAACCAGTCTATCCTAGAGGATATCAGTCCTGGGTGTTCATTGGAAGGACTGATGTTGAAGCTGAAACTCCAATACTTTGACCACCTCATGCGAAGAGTTGACTCATTGGAAAAGACCCTGACACTGGGAGGGATTGGGGGCAGGAGGAGAAGGGGACGACAGAGGATGAGATGGCTGGATGGCATCACCGACTCAATGAACATGAGTTTGAGTGGACTCTGGGAGTTGGTGATGGACAGGGAGGCCTGGCGTTCTGTGGTTCATGGGGTCGCAAAGAGTCAGACACAACTGAGCAACTGAACTGAACTGAAGTATACATAACATAAAAGTTACCATCTTAACCATTTTAAAATTTACAATTTGACAGCATTAAGCATATTTATATTGTTATGCAAACATTACCACTATCCATTTCCAGAGCTCTTTTCTTCTTGCAGAACTGAATCTCTGTGTCCATTACATAGTAATTCCCCTTTCCCTCTTCCTCTGAGCTTCCTGAAAACTTCTATTCTTTCTGTCATTATGAATTTGCCTGCTCTAGATACCTCAAATAAGTGAAATCATGCATTATGTATCCTTTTGTGTCTGGTTTATTTCACTTAGCATATTATCTTCAAGGCTCATACATGTCATAATATGTGTCAGTACTTCATTCCTTTTTATGGCTGAATAATATTCCATTGAATTGATATACCACATTTTGTTCATCCATTCATCTGTTGATGGACAGTTGAGTTATTTCCCAGTTTTTTACTATTATGAATAATACTGCTATGAACACTGGTGTACACATATCTCTTTGAGTCCCTGCTTTCAGTTCTTCTGGATGTATACCTAGGAGTGGAATTGTTGGATCATACAGTAATTCTGTACTATTTGAAAAAGTGACAAACTGTTTTCCACAGGAGTTTCACCATTTTACATTCCCACTTACAAGGCATCAGGGCTCCAATTTCTGCATGTCTTCATCAATGCTTGTTATTCTCTTGGTTTTTTTTTTTTTTTTTTTTCTTTTTAATAAAAACAACTTGTAGGGAATTCCCTGGCAATACAGTGGTTAGGACTTTGTGTTCTCTCTGACAAGAGCCTGGGTTAAATCCCTGGTTGGGGAACTAAGATCCCATAAGTCTCATGGTGCAGCCAAAATAAAAGGAGTAGGGAATATAAACCTGCCTTAGAAATGAGCAATACCATCTGATATGTGTTTACTAAGGAGAAATAAAAGCATGTCCACAAAAAGATTTCAAAATAATAATAGTAACCACTCCTAGTCAGCAGGAAGTGATTATTTCGATTTCAGTTCACTTCAGTTCAGTCACTCAGTTGTGTCTGATTCTTTGTGACCCCATGAACCGCAGCACGCCAGGCCTCCCTGTCCATCACCAACTCCCAAACCCGTGTCCATTGAGTCAGTGATGCCTTCCAACCATCTTATCCTCTGTCACCCCCTTCTCCTCCTGCCCTCAATCTTTCCCAGCATCAGGGTCTTTTCCAATGAGTCAACTCTTCACATGAGGTGGCCGAAGTATTGGAGTTTCAGCTTCAACATCAGTCCTTCTAATGAACACCCAGGACTGAGCTCCTTTAGGATGGACTGGTTGGATCTCCTTGCAGTCCCAGAGACTCTCAAGAGTCTTCTCCAACACCACAGTTCAAAAGCGTCAATTCTTCGGTGCTCAGCTTTCTTCATAGTCCAACTCTCACATCCATACATGACCACTGGAAAAACCACAGCCTTGACCAGACGGACCTTTGTTGGCAAAGTAATGTCCCTGCTTCTTAATGTGCTAAGTTGGTCATAACTTTCCTTCCAAGGAGTAAGCATTACTTTGTTTAGCAATAGATTTTTATATGAAACGCAGGCATCTCTCTATATCACATTCATTCCACACTGTCTAATGAATCCTATATTTCATTTCTAATAATCTTTAGGCTCTTGCCTTGGAGACTACTGGGCTTCCGTTGTGGCTCAACCGGTAAAGCATCTGCCCACAATGTGGGAGACCTGGGTTCAATTCCTAGGTTGGGAAGATTCCCAGGAGAAGGGAAAGGCTACTAGTATTCTGGCCTAGAGAATTCCACGGACGGTATAGTCAGACGCAACTGAACGACTTTCACTTTCACTTTGAAGTCTACTACCTACTTCCGCTTCCTCGTCTCTAAAGTAGCTAAGGCACCATGGCTTACTCTGTATTTGCCGCACCAAAGCAGTAGCGCCATCTAGTGGTCCGGAGCGGTAGTTGCAGGAGCAGCTCCCACTATTTCACTAAGACTTTATTATTATATACTCGGTGATGCCCACCTGGTATTACCATGAAAGGCGAAATCCGATTCGAAAAATTGTGACTTTTACAAAAATTATATAGATGGGCTTCTCCCCAAATGACAAAGCATTCTCCAGTGTCCTTTTAATTACACCCCTTCCTAAAATAAGAACAATAGGAATGCAGCTGACATTTTAAATGCAACTGGCTTGTTGAAAAATCTGTCCAAAAAAGAAACAATTTTATTTTTTTTCAATCTCTTCTATCGATCATCTTCTATCGAACCTCCCTTTTCAACCTTTTAAAGACATCTCTTGGAAACAATCTAACTTTCAGGTTTTTTTCAAGTTTTCACAATTTCTGACACCTCACCCTACTCCTCCTTAGAATAGGAGCTTTGCAGTGGGGTGGGAGAGTGGTCTTGTCTTTATGCTGTTCCCTCCCCTCCTCTCTTTAACATTTCTCTGATGTTTAAAACAGAGACTACAAATTATGGGGAAGGCCCCACCCTACACAGTTTTCTAATGTTAGAAATGGGTCCCTTTTCCAACTACTCTCCCCCCAGATCACACCCCTAACTAAGTTCTAAGGTATCTACTAATTTCATTTGTGCACTACCCAACGTCAAGAGTTCAGGCTGCTTCATTTATTTTATTATTATTATTTTGGCCGTACCACGTGACTTGTGGGATCATAGCTCCCTGACCAGGAATTGAACCCAGGCCCTCAGCAGTGAAAGCACAGAGTTCTAACCACTTGACCACCAGAGAATTCCCAGGCTGCTTCATTTTGACCCTCTCTCTGCCTCTCCACCTTCACACCCAAGTTATCTTCTTCCCATTTTCCTCCCTTTCCCTGGAGATCATCGGAATAAGAATGAGAAATAAGTATCACTCTTAGAAAATGAGATGTTATTATTAGACAGGACTGTAAACCTGAAAAAACCCAAGAGGCTCAACTAAGAAACTATTAGAGCCAACAAGAATTCTAAAAGCCCACTATAAGATGAATGTTCAGAAAAATCAATAGCTTTCCACTATACCAGCAGCAACCATTGAGCTAAGGTTAAGAGAAAAAAAAATTCTATTCCAGTAACAACAAAATATCAAGTTCCTAGAAATAAATTCAGTAAGAGCAGAGGCCACATAAAGAAAACTACAAAGCTTGACTACAGACAACAAGATCTGAGTTTAAAAAAAAAATGAAGAGGCATAACTTGTTCCTAATTAGGAAGCATCAACATTGTAAGAATTTCTTTTCTTCTCAAATTAACATAAACATAAAACACAGGATAAATAAATTGCAGCCTATCCTAACCAGCAACAAGAATGAAAGAACTATTGATATATGTAACAACATGGATAAATCCCAAAATCTTTAGGCTGAGTAAAGGAAACCAGATACAAAAGAGTACATACTGTATGATTACATGTATGTAAAATTCCAATAAGGGGAAAAAATGATAGCAGATGGAATTGGTAGTGGAAGTGAGGATTAAATGCAAAAGGGCATGAGGGACTTTTCCAAGGCTGTTGAGAATGTTCTATGTCTTGATTGCACTGATGGTTATATGGTGGATACAGCTGTCAAAACTCATCTAAATGTATCCCTAAAATAGTACATTTATTATATATGAATGATACCCCAGTAAAGCTGAAAACGTTAAATGCAATTCCAACTAAAATGCAACTCAAAAAAACCCAACTTTAGGGTTTGGGGGAAAGGTGTGGCAGAGACTTAAGGCACTGAAAATAAAATCTGGGGGGAAGAATAAATGCATGAGGCCAGCTAAGAAGAAAAAAAGCATGAATGCAGAGAGTCCTTCAGCAAGTCCACTGACCATCCTGGTCACTCTGGGAACAAGATGCCTTCAGCTCCTCCGTAGTCCCCTCCATCACTAAGAAAGTTTCCGCCATGGGAAGGAGAAGGAACAGTCTCACCCCTTGCCTTATCTCCACCCTATACAGCCTAGCATCAGGCTGCAGCTAGCAAAGGAATTTGGTTCCTTTTTACAGAAGAGGAGGACCTCAGTTGTTTTCTTCTCTTTGGAATGTGGGGTCCATGAAGCTATTTTCATTCTCAGCTTTGAATCCTGGATGCCCTTTCCAGAGTTGTCCTATTACCAAAAGGCTAACAAGAGGTTTAAATTCCTTTAGGATCCCCCCTTTATCACAGGGGGCTCCAAGAATATATAATTTCATGGCATAAAAAACAGAGCCACCTGTAAACCAAAATACATTCTAGGGTTTTAAGAGGATAAATGTGCAAACATCAGATGGTAGATTCCACCACACACTAAGCAAGAGAGAAGAGAACAGGCATGAATTGGTTTTGCAAACTCCCAAGGTTGACTGCTATTTAGGATGAAGCACTTGAGAAGGGAGAATGATGGATTGATGCATCAGTATCCTTTGTGTTGGCTGCAGACAAAAGTATGACAGCGTTTTAATATAACTAGATTTTCTGGGCATGAAAATTTTCCATGACCATTAAGACATTTCTCTTTCAATTGGTGTACTTGGGGGTTTATTTTTAGAAATGAAATTTCTCATTAAGGAGTGATGTGGTTTGAAGATGATCACTCTTCCAAGCTAGTTTTCTCTCCGCTCCCCATTAGCAGGGTCCAAAAAACCACCTTTGGGGGGGGGGGGGGGAAGGCTTTCTGCCTTCAGGAGCACGATTTCTAGCTCACTTTTCTTTGCCAAGTAACAATAAGGTAATCTAAGATCCTCTGCCAGTTTTTCACTCTGCAAAGAATAAGAAATCATTAAGATCTGAGATCTATTGAAAATATTCGTGGTAGACAATGACAAAAATGGGGGCCTATCTCTCCATGGTAACTAATAGAGATAGTTTTCTGTTTTCTGAGCCACTGGAGTATCTCTTTATTCACTGTTGGTCAATAAAATGAGAACAACCCTATAAGGTGCTTTCTACACCTGTTGCAAACTAAATGGACCCTATCACTTAGGTCCATCTATATTAGTTACCTAGTGCAATATTACCACAAATGTAGAGGTTTATCACCTCACAGTTTATAATTCAGGAGTCCAGGCTCACTAATACAGAACCTCTGCAAAGCTGCAATCGAGGTTTCAGTCATATTCAGTGGTATCATATCAAGGTTTGACTGGGGAAGGGCTTGTATTTAACCACATGTGGTTGCTGACAGCATTTGGTTCCTTGAAAGCTTCTGGTTCCTTGGAAGTCAGTGAAGGTCACCCTGTTACCTGTCATGTGGTCTTGTTCATGGAGAAGCTCACCAAGCTTACTTCCTCAAAGCTAGTACAGACATTACAGTCTAACATAATTTAATCACAGGTGTGACAGCCCATCACTTTTTTATTAATTAATTAGCTAAGTTTTTAAGTTTTTGGTTGTACTGGGTCTTTGTTGCTGAGCACCGGCTTTCTTCAGTTGCAAAGAACATGGTCAACTCTTTAGCAGCAATGCAGGGGCTTCTCACTGAGGTGGCTTCTCTTGTGGGGACAGGCTCTAGGGCACATGGGCTTCAGTAGTTGCAGAACTCAGGGTCAGTAGTTGTGACTCATGGGTCCTAGAGCCCTGGGACTTCAATAGTTGTGGCTTATGGGCTTAGTTGCTCCATGGCGTGTGGAACCAGAACAAGTGATAGAACGTGTGTCCCCTGCATTGGCAGGCAGATTCTTATTCCACTGTACCACCAGGGAAGCCCAGCCCATCACTTTTGCCATATTCAAGTCACAGGTCCCATCCACACTCAAAGAGGAGGTCACACAAGGACAAGAACATGGGGAAGCCTAGATGCTGGGAGTGGCCTTAGAGTCTGCCCTCCACATTGTCCAGACTGGCTGCCAATATCACCTTAATTTAAGTGAGGCTGACTTGGATTAAATGGGGATTACTCCACCCCCAGTGACTGACAGAGGGACCACCCTCTGCCGTAACTCCTTCAAGAACAGCATCCACCACACAAGTAAGGGCAATCTCGGGTGAGTCTCCCATCTCCTTACCTGCTCCTTCTTTGTCCTTCTCTTGTCTAGCTCCCCTCCAAATACTGAGAGCCCACACTGCTACTCTCCTGGAGGGCACAGCTTGGATTCCCACCCCACCCCCAGCAGGGACATGCTTGGCTCTGAGAATGTACCTAAGTGTATATGGAGGTCTTCACCACCACCACTGTCATCGGGACAGTTGCTCTGTGCCAGGCAAAGCAGAGTGTCAGCCATGAAAGCCGATGCAAAGAGTAGGAGGCATGACCTCAAGACGTTCACAATCCAGATGACCACTGATCTACAGTCTTACCCAAAAAGTGTAAGAGTCTTAGTGCACCCCTCCTGTCCACTGTGTTTGAATTTTTAAATAATGAGCATGCAGTATTTGTGTAATCAACAGTAAAAAATGTATAAATTGTCTCTAACTCAGAGCATAGTTAGGAGTTGAGAGTCAGCATCTCTTACCCTATCTCTGCAAACAGAATTGCAAGTATCCTTTGTGAACCCCACCACTCTCTCACACATCTTCTCAAACAGATGCTTTAGACAAAAATGATCTAAGCCTTTCTCCAGAGGTGGATCTGTATATGGCATCAGTCAATCAGTTTATCCCATACCTTTCCGCTACAGTGACTGGTAGGGGCAACCCAACTGAAGCCAATGAGACATAAGGAGAGGTTTACAGTGATCTCTGGGATAGAAAAAGCCCCATCTTTAGGGCACTTCCAGGAATCTCTTCCCTTGTACCAGTGCTAATCAAAAGGAATATAAGGTAAGTTTTACATATGATTTTTTTTCTCTAAGGCTTTAATATCACTTAAACAGTTGAGGTACAAGCAATAATAAAACTCCATTTTTTATGTTACAAAAAGGAAAAATTTTGTATATCTGCATGATAGACCAATTTTCTCAAAAATCTCTTCTGCAGCCAAGTAAACAAACACTCTGGTCCACAGGTTGATTCAACAAGGTCAGAAAGGCAGATGAGATGATAAACTCCCAAACTTACTGAGAAGTTAGAGGACTCAGATGTTTACTGACTGCCCATCACACACTGCATCGGGTTTTGCACACTTTACGTAAGTAAGATGTGAACCTAAATTCCATTTATCTATTAACAGAACAGCACTGATACCGCCAGCTAAGGCCTCATTTTAAATGCATTTCAAGGACAAATAATTCTTAATGTTCTAGTAGCTATATATTTTGTTTTTTAATTTTCTTTTTTAAAACTTATTTTTATTTTATTTTTTGGCCATGTTGTGCAGCATGTGGGATCTTAGTTCCCCAACCAGGGATTTAACTCCAGCCCTCTGCTTTGAGAGCACAGAGTCTTAGCCACTGGACCACCAGAGAAGTCCCTAAAATTTATTTTTATTTATTTTTTACCTTTGGCCTTACCACACAGCTTATAGGATCTCTCAGTTCTCAGACCAGGGATTGAACCCAGGCCATGACAGTGAAAGTCCAGAATTCTAATCACTAGACCACCAAGGGACTCCCCTCGGTATGTTATTCACTCAGTCGTGTTTGACCGTAGCCCGCTGGGCTCCTCTGTCCATGAAGTTCTTCTAGCAAGACTACTGGAGTGGGTTGCCATTCCCTTCTCCAGGGAATCTTCCCAACCCAAGGATCAAACCCAAGTCTCCTGCACTGCAGGCAGATTCCTTATCATCTGAGCCACCAGGGAAGCCTAGTAGCCAAATTTTTAAAAGAAAAAAATGAAATTAGTTTTAATAATATATTTCCATTTAACTCAGCATATCATAAATGTTCTCATTTCAAGATGTAGTAAGTATTAAAATTGCTATTTTACTTTTTTCATTCTAGGTCTTTAAAACTGTGTGTGTTGATTCCGACTAGGCACCATTCTCAAGAGCCACAAGGGCCTAATGGCTACTGTCTTGGACAGCGCAGCCCTGGACAGGACAATATAAGGATGTGAAACTGGATCTGTACCTGTCTTAACATCACAAGTATGTGTGGGAAGGGGAGCTTGTGCTAAAACTGACCACATCTAGGGAAGTGAATTGGAAATTAACTGGGACCTTGGTGATATCATTGAGTCACCAGCGGAAGCATCGCTTGAAATGAGCATTACCTCAGGATATTTCAGTTTTGTGAGTCAATAAGTTTCCTTTAGTATTGAACCTAATTCAAGCTGAAATTTCTGTCATTTCCCATCAAATGAATCTCAACAGAGGGTAATTAATAAAATCAAGCAATCTATGTTGTGCCGGCACTAGAAGCATGGACAGTAAGCATAAGGATTTCAGAAGTTTCTCCCTAGAAGGCAACTTGACAATAGCAGGGTTTCTCAACCCTGACACTTTGACCCGTGGGGCTAGATTGTTTGCTGCTGTTGTTAACATTTATTTATTCAGCTGCACTAGCACTCAGGATCTTCAGTGGCACAGTGCCAGGTCTCTCGTTGTGGCATGTGGAATCTAGTTCCCTAGCCAGGGATCAAACCCGGGCCCCTCGCATTGGAAGTGCAGTCTTAGCCACTGGACCACCAGAGAAGTCCCCGGATAATTCTCTATTGTGAGGATCTGTTTTGTGCATTACAGGATGCTTACCCGCTAGATGCCAGTACACCATTTACCTCCAGCTGTGACAAATGAAAGTATCTCTGGATATGGCCAAATGCCCCCAATTGAGAGCTACTGAATTAGAGAGGGGATTTGCAATAAATCTGAAAGAAGAGGTGGGAGGTATTTATGTGGGGAAAGCATTTCCGTTTGAGGTAATGACATGAATAAAGGAACCTGAGAGAGAAAAAACAAAAGGCTCAAGAAGAAATCAATCAAGTCGTCACTGCTGAGTCCCAGCTGTGGGTGCCAACAACCATCAGAGCATTCAACTTTATCTGGGAAACCATTTTTTAAAAAATTCTATCAGACATTGTTAGTAGAAGCCTAAATCAGCACAAACCTTTTTGGAGGGCAATCTGGCAATATCTATAAAAATGAAAAATGTTTTTACCCTTTGTCCCAGTAATTCTTCCTCTAGGAATTTACAGAAAAAAAAAAAGAAAGAACTTTACCTATCAGAAAATAACAAAAATAATAACTGAAAAAGACAAATGATCATTAATTGGGACATGACTAAGTTAATTATGGTAAAGCCACACAACTGAATACTACGTATCCATTTAAAAAATCTGATTCTGTGTGCAGGAAGAAAGATGTCTAAGTTATCTTGTTAGATTAAAAACAGGATGTACAGCATAATCCCATACAAATATAATAAGAATATCTGAGATGCTTGGAAAAAATAAAGTATATATAAAACTTTTTTTGAGAGAAAATATTTTTTTAATCTATTGCGGTGTAATTGCTTTACAATGTTGTGTGAGTTTCTGCTATACAACAAAGTGAATCAGCCGTATGTGCACATATATCCCCTCCGGCTTGGACCTCCCTTCCACCCCAATCCCCAGCCTACCCATCTAGGTCATCACAGAGCAACAAGCTGAGCTATGCAGTTATCTTGGGGAGAATGCATGATTGAGAGGGAAAAGAAATAACAGTTATACTTTCTGTATTGTTAGAAAAAAATTCAACCAAATAAATGTGAAGATCTAATTAGCCGGTTTCAACAACTCAGGAAATCAGGCAGCATGCCATCTGGCAACTAGAAGGGCACTCCTAGAGATTGTACAAAATGGGAGGATTTTAGTAGGAAGAAGGAGGGGGAAGGGAGCGACTAGCAGGAAAAAAATAAAGGATCACTATATTTTCAGGCTAGTATATCTTTTTGGTCAGGTTATCATGCAGATTACCTTCTCATCCTCTGGGGTGGGGGGAGTGGGGGGAATGGAGAGGATCCACATAATGGATTACCTCGTTGGTGCTAATTAGAAAATCCCGAACTGGTTAATTAAAAGGTTGCACTTCTAGGGCTTCCCTGGTGGCTCAGTACTAAAGAATCTGCCTGCCAGTGCAGGAGACATGGGTTCAATCCATGGTCCTAGAAGATCCCACATGCCTTGGGGAGCTAAGCCTGTGCACAACATCTACTGAGCGCGTGCTCTAGAGCCCTGGAGCCACAACTACTGAGCCCACAGGCCACAGCTAGTGAAGCTGTCGCACCCTAGAGCCTGTGCTCTGCAACGACAGAAGTCACCCCAGCAAGAAGCCCGAGCCTGGCAGCTGGAGGGCCGCCCCCACTTGCCGCAACCAGAGAAAAACCCAAGCAGCAGTGAAGACCCAGCACGGCCAAAAATAAATACATACATACATTTATTTTTAAAAATTTAAAAAGACTGCATTTCTAGGGAACTCCCTGGCAGTCCAGTGGTTAGAACTTAGCACTTCCAGTACTTTGGGCTCAGGTTCAATCCCTGGCCCGGAAAATAAGACCCCACAAACTACTTCCCAGGTGGCTCGGTGGTAAAGAATTTGCCTGCTAAGTGGAAGACCTGGGCTTGATCCCTGGGTCAGCTAGATCTCCTGAAGGAGGAAATGGCAACCCACTCCAGTGTTTTGCCTGGAGAATCCCATGAATAGAGGAACCTGGCGGGCTACAGTCCATGGAGTCACAAAGGGTCGGAGATGACTTGGCGACTAAAGAGCAGCAGCAGAAGAAAGTTGCAGGACACGACAAAGAGACTGCATTTCTGGTGAGGGTCAAAACTGCAACTAAATTAGGTATTAAAGCTAGGTTTGGTGTCATGGACTTTAGCACAAGTAATGCCATTCGGGGCCAGTGGTTTTTCTCTTAAATAACATATATTATGTGTGTGTGTGTTAGTCACTCATTTATGTCCAACTCTTTGTGACTACAGCCTGCCAGGCTCCTTTGTCCGTGGAATTCTCTAGGCAAGAATACTGGAGTGGGTAGCCATTCTCTTCTCCAGGGGATCTTCCCGACCCAGGAATCGAACCCGGGTCTCACTCATTGCAGGCAGATTCTCTACTGTCTGAGCCACCAGGGAAGCCCCAGCAATGTATATTATATATGCACCAATATGGAGAAACCTGTTTTAATTAAAGATTTATTTTATGTGGGCCATTTTTAAAGTTTTTACTGTGTTTGTTACAATATTGCTTCTGTTTTATGTTTTGGTTTTTTGGCCACAAGTCCTGTGGAATCTTAGCTTCCCAACCAGGGATTGAACCCAAACCCCCTGCATTGGAAGGGGGAGTCTTAAGCACTGGACCACCAGTGAAGTTCCTCTTATTTTCTTGATATCAAAAATTATCTTCCACGCCAACCCAAACCCATGGCACTGCCTTCCACTAGCCTACAAAGGAGCTTGGCTGGGTGGGTTGGGCGTGATTTATAGTATTAGCAAATTTCTGTTGGGTAAATGCTACAACCACAGCTATCACCATGATTTCACGGACTGGGAAACTGGAAAGAAAAACACACTATTGGGTCTTTCAAGCGAGAAAAACCCAACTCCAGTGCCCATTCCTAGCCATTCTTGACAAATAACTGGAGAGTGGGCTGATTTCTTTTTTAAAGGGGTTGGATGCCATCAACAAGCTACTGAGCTTTTCTCTTTTTGAGTGGGATAGACAAGTTGAGAGCCAAAACTGAATTATTCCAGACCATTGAGAGGAATTTATGCTGTGATAGGGAACCAAGAAAGAAAAAAGGAAAGAGGAGGAGGAGCCGGGAGAGGAGGCTGATATTTAGAGAAGAAATTCTGGCGGAATGAACATATTTAAAGGGAATCGCTGTGACGTTTGCTACGTGGTATGCAATATCATCCTTTTTCCACACCTTCTCCAAAAAATCTTCAGTAAAACTTTATCACTCCATCATGTACAGCAGATTGGAACTGATTTTCTAGCACTGCATTTAAGCCCGGAATGCAACCTCAAATTGGACCGAGGGTGAGAGCTTGTGGTTACTGTCAGGAGCCTTGCCACATCTAGGTTATACATTTTCAAACATGACCATGTTTGATGATTTTTAATAATGAGCATGCATTATTTGAGTTGTCAGTAAAAATATTTTTTTAAGTTACCTGCACTTAAGGACATGGTAACTTGAAACTCCAATACTTTGGCCACCTGATGTGAAGAGCTGACTCGTTTGAAAAGATCCTGATGCTGGGAAAGATTGAGGGCAGGAGGAGAAGGAGACAACAGAGGATGAGATGGTTGGATGGCATTACCGACTCAACGGACATAAGTTTGGATAAAGTCTGGGAGTTGGTGATGGACAGGGAGGCCTGGCTTGCTGCAGTTCATGGGATCACAAAGAGTCGGACACGACTGAGCGACTGAACTGAACTGAAGAGCGTGGAGTTGAAAGTTATTTTCTTACCTGACTCAGTAGAACATGGCATAGAGACCTTTGCCCTTGTATAAGGGAATCAAGTCCTGGAATAGAATCTTAAACCACTGGATCTATTTAGAAGAATGTTTTGTTACAGAAAAGAATCTCCCTAAAATTTATCTGCTTGCATTGTGTTTTTATCACAAACCTCTGGCAGAAATTCAAACATGCTAATAAGCCTCTCAAACGGCTATATAAAGAGAAGACATCTGTGCAGAATTGCCCTGCAATTCAAGTTCCTGAGATCATGGTGATCCTGTGGTCGAGAAACCTGGAAGGAAAGCATCTGAGTCTCTGGCATGTTCTCCAGTGAAGTGCAAATATGGATTCCTATTATTGAGAAGGCCTAGGAATTCAACCCTGAACGCTCATTGGAAGGTCTGATGCTGAAGGTGAAGCTTTATGTCAGTGGTATCTCTCAAGCTCACCCTCTTAGCTGCTCCCAGTAGTGCATACTCCTGGGGCTGACACCCATCAAACCAGTCTGGGAGAGAGATGCCCAAGTTTGCTGCAAAAGCACATATACTTGATGCTGTCTGCCTCCATCAGTGCATTTTCTAGCTTCCAGTCAGCCACCCAGGCTTCACCACTTCCCTTCTTTTTGCCTTCTAAAGTTTCTGCCTTTATAGTCTCTGCATGCCAGCCTAGATTGACACACAGCCTTGCCTGGGTCCCCTGCTGCAGCTGCAGGGTTCCATGTCAAGCTTGCGGCCTGGTCCCCACCCCCTGCCTAAGCTCCTGGCTGTGGATGACAGATCCTCAGCATAGCCCTGATGGCTAATGTCACACTATTTTGCTAAGTCAAATCACTTCCAAGGGCTAAGTCATTATTCTGTACCCTCTATCTCTCAAATTGGCCTGATTAGTGCATCCAGAAGTGGCATGTGGAGTCAGTACAGAATAATGAGTAAAAAAGCACAAGCTTGGACAGCACGTGCATGTAGAATGCAATGTGAATTGCGCTGCCTGGAGGAAAATTCCAGCACTGCAGTCCACGTGAGCAATTTCCCCTCCATTTGCCCGGGCTTGTACAATGGTGGGATCTTGCAAGCTGCATGGCTCTGAACAAATCAATTCACCTCCCAGTGCCTCAGTTTCATCATCTATAAAATTCAGTTCAGCTAATATAGAGTACCTACCTCACAGGATTGTTGTAGGGAGAAAACAAAATGCTAGGCAAACACAGCATAGTGCCTGGTACATTAAAAATGTTCTATATGCATTAGTGAAGCACAAGCTGGAATCAAGATTGCTGGGAGAAATCTCATCAAGCTCAGATATGCAGATGACACCACCCTTATGGCAGAAAACAAAGAAGAACTAAAGAGCCTCTTGATGAAAGTGAAAGAGGAGAGTAAAGAAGTTGGTTTAAAACTCAACATTCAGAAAACTAAGATCATGGCATCTGGTCCCATCACTTCATGGCAAATAGATGGGGAAACAATGGAAACAGTGACAGGCCTTATTTTGGGGGGGGCTCCAAAATCACTGCAGATGGTGACTGCAGTCAGAAAATTAAAAGACACTTTCTCCTTGGAAGAAAAGCTATGACCAACCTAGATAGCATATTAAAAAGCAGAGCCATTACTTTGCTAACAAAGGTCCATCTAGTCAAAGCTATGGTTTTTCCAGTAGTCATGTATGGATGTGAGAGCTGGACTATAAAGAAAGCTGAGCACTGAAGAATTGATGCTTTTGAACTGTGGCGTTGGAGAAGACTCTTGAGAGTCCCTTAAACTGCAAGGAGATCCAACCAGTCCATCCTAAAGGAGATCAGTCCTGGGTGTTCATTGGAAGGACTGATGCTGAAGCTGAAACTCCAATACTTTGGCCACCTGATGCAAAGAACTGACTGATTGGAAAAGACCCTGATGCTGGGAAAGATTGAAGGCAGGAGAAGAAGGGGACAACAGAGGCTGAGATGGTTGCATGATATCACTGACTCAATGGACATGAGTTTGAGTAAACTCTGGGAGCTGGTGATGGACGGGGAAGCCTGGTGTGCTGCAGTCCATGGGGTCGCAAAGAGTCAGACATGACTGAGTAACTAAACTGAATTGAACTGATATGCATTAGTAGGGCTTCCCTGGTGGCTCAGTGGTAAAGAACCTGCCTGCCAATGCAGGAAACACAGGAGATGTAGGAGGCATGGATTTGATCCCTGGGTCAGGAAGATCACCTGGAAAAAGGAATGGCAATCCACTCCAGTGTTCCTTCCTGGAAAACTCCATGGACAGAGGAGCCTGGCAGACTAGAGTTCATAGAGTAGCAAAAGAGTCAGACATGACTTTGAGACTAAACAACAGCAAATATGCATTAGTAGCTGTTATTTTCCAAGTATAAACCCAGTGGCCAATCTTCTTTAAGTGGAATCTGAGATGCTGTCTTCCTACATATTGTTGGGACTGGCAAGCAATACTGCTAGGTCTGTCAGGATACGTGTAGCTGAAAGGGGGATCCGGCTGCTCACTGCTCAAAAGCCAATAAAGAGGCAAGGTTGGAAAGGAAGATTTGCTTTATTTTGGGTACTGGCAACCAGGGAAGGGGGGTGGATGGGGGGGAGGGGGAGGGAAGAGGGCAGATGCCTGTACAAGGTCTTACTCCCCACCTCCACTGACAATTGGTGGGCAAGAGATTTTACAGACTGAAGGAAGAGGTGACATATAGATACAGTACAGTGAGCTCTGAGAGTCAACTTGAAATTGGTCATTGGTGGTCTGACCACTATCATTTTGATTGTTTTAATTACAGTTCATATTAGTTCCAATGTCGGTTTGCTCCCATTTCCTTGAGGCCATTTCTCAGAATTGAGGTAGCTTATATCATGGCTGCAGCCACGAAATTAAAAGACGCATACTCCTTGGAAGGAAAGTTATGACCAACCTAGATAGCATATTCAAAGGCAGAGACATTACTTTGCCAGCAAAGGTCTATCTGGTCAAGGCTTTGGTTTTTCCAGTGGTCATGTATGGATGTGAGAGTTGGACTGTGAAGAAAACTGAGCACTGAAGAATTGATACTTTTGAACTATGGTGTTGGAGAAGACTCTTGAGAGTCCCTTGGACTGCAAGGAGATCCAACCAGTCCATCCTAAAGGAGATCAGTCCTGGGTGTTCATTGGAAGGACTGATGCTGAAGCTGAAACTCCAATACTTTGGCCACCTGATGTGAAGAGTTGACTAATTGGAAAAGACTCTGATGAAAAGACTCAGCCATGATATAAGCTACCTCAATTCTGAGAAATGGCCTCAAGAAAATGGGAGCAAACCAACATTGGAACTAAGATGAACTGTAATTAAAACAATCAAAATGATAGTGGTCAGACCACCAATGACCAATTTCAAGTTGACTCTCAGAGCTCACTGTACTGTATCTATATGTCACCTCTTCCTTCAGTCTGTAAAATCTCTTGCCCACCAATTGTCAGTGGAGGTGGGGAGTAAGACCTTGTACAGGCATCTGCCCTCTTCCCTCCCCCTCCCCCCCATCCACCCCCCTTCCCTGGTTGCCAGTACCCAAAATAAAGCAAATCTTCCTTTCCAACCTTGCCTCTTTATTGGCTTTTGAGCAGTGAGCAGCCGGATCCCCCTTTCAGCTAAAAGACTCTGATGCTGGGAGGGATTGGGGGCAGGAGGAGAAGGGGACGACAGAGGATGAGATGGCTGGATGGCATCACTGACTCGATGGGCATGAGTTTGAGTAAACTCTGGGTGTTGGTGATGGACAGGGAGGCCTGGCGTGCTGTGATTCATGGGGTCGCAAAGAGTCAGACACGACTGAGCGACTGAACTGAACTGAACTGAACTGAATGTCATGGCTACAGTCTGGGTATCATGTAGTTAACTTCTATATTAAGTTAAGGGGTTTTGGTATCTATAAGGCAGCTTACAGGATATAGGGGCTTCTCAAGTGGCTCAGTGGTAAAGAATCTGCCTACCTATTCAGGAGGCGCAGATCTTCCCTGGGTCGGGAAGATCCCCTGGAGAAGGAAATGGCTACTTCAGTGTTCTTGCCTGTGAAATCCCATGAGTAGAGGAGCCTGGAGGGCTACAGTCCATGGGGTCACAAAGAATTGGACACAACTTTACAACTGAGCATGCCCACACAGGTTATGGCTCAGAATATGACCTATAGCACTTGAAAAGGAACTAAAAGTCCTAGACTTTGCTTAACAACTACATTTATTATTTGGTCTCCTTTGACTGTTTTTCTTTGTTTCTGCATTTTCTTACTGCTCTGATTAAATTTATTCTTCGGCTAAAGATTTTCACAGACAAAAGGCAGAGAATGTGTGTGTTGCGGATAGGGTAGGCAAGGGCTGTAGGGTCCTGCTCTGTTTCATGTGGACTGGAGCCTTTTTTTTAATAAATTTATTTTTTTGGCCCAAAGTTATACTTGGATAGGTTTGGGTTCTGAACATTTTGGCCAAGTCCCAGTGTAAAAGCAGTACTTCTTAAACTTTAATATGTGTATCAGTCATGTAGGGGTCTTAAAAATGTTGACTCTGAATCAGCAGGTCTGATCTGAGACCTAAGACTTTGCTTTTCTAAGGAGCTGATGCCAAGTAATGCCGATGCTGCTGGTTCACGGACATATTGTGAATAGCAAGGTTTTATTGAGGTATGATTATGGATAAATAAAATTCACCTGTTTTGAGTGTATGGTTCAATACTTTTTGGTAAGTTTATCATTCTGGACCACCATCCTTATAACCCAGTTTAGGAATGTTTTCATCACCCCAACAATATCACTCCTTTTACAGTTAATTCTCATTCCTACCCCCGGCCCCAGGTAACTGATCTACTTTCTGCTTTTATAATATGTCTTTTCTGGGTATTTCCTATAAATGAAATGCTACAGTACATGGCCTTTTGTGTCTGGCTTCTTTCAGAGAATATAATGATTTGGGGGTTCACCCGGGTTGTAACAGGTGTCATTACTCCATTTCTTTGTATTGCTAAGTAGTATGAGCAGACCATATTTTGTTTATCCATTCACCAGTTTGGGGGTTGCTTCCACGTCTTGGCTGTTATGAATAATGCTGCTCTAAACACTCATGTGCAAGTCTCTTTGTGAAGGTATGTTTTCATTTCTCTTGAGTAAATGCCTAGGAGTGAGTTTGCTGGTGAGAAGTAAGGCTTTAGAGCATCGTAAGATGTCAGACAGTTCTATGTTAAATAACAGGGCTTTGTTGATATTTGTGACTATTTTCAGGCCCAGGGAGGTGCTTACAACTCTTGGACTATCTAGTAATTCTATTTTCCTTAAATCAGGGTTTCTCAACCTCAGCACCTTTGGGAATTCCCTGGCAGGCCAGTGATTAGGACTCCTTGCTTTCACTGCCTGGGTTTGATCCCTAGTCCGAAAACTAAGATGCCACTGCCACATGATCCAGCCAAGAAAAAAACACACCAAAAACAGAAGCTCAGCACTGTTGATATTTTAGGCCAGGTGATTCTTTGTTGGGCTGGAGGGAGGATGTCCCGCGTGCTGTGGGATGTTGAACAACAGCCCTGGTCTCCACCCGCTCGAGGCCACTAGCATGCCCCCAGCTGTGATCGCTAAAGTTGTCTCCAGCCATTGACAGGAGTCCCCTAGAAGGCAATATTGCCCTGGATAAGAGTCACTGTATTAGGGTTTACTTAATAAATTTGTTCCAATCGTGCTTCTGACCTAGAGGTATTTCGTGGTCGAGTACATGGTCAGTCCTGTCTTCCTTACTCGGAGAAGGTGTGTGGGTCCTGTCTTGGAGCTCTCAGCGTTGACATCCTACACATTCCTTTATTTAATTTGTTCTAAATCAGTAGTTCTCCTGTGGTTCTGTGTGTATGCATTTGTTCTCAAATTGGGCCAAGAGAAGAAATAAAGGATTGCAGATGGCACAGGCTGTAGTCTCTGTCTATTTAATTCAGATGTGTCCAGCCTGATGGGATTTATTCCAAAATATGTGCTTGAGGCATACCTAATACACATGTATTGGTATTTTGAGTTATACAGCTCTGCTTATAAGAAACACAAAGGAAAATAGAGTGGATGTTTGTTGTTTTTTGACTTCCAGGTATGTATTTCTTGCTTCCAAACAGCTCCCTGCTTGCATTTTGAAGAATTACTTCTCCCTGACTGTAGGCGCTTGGTGAGACAGAAAATCCAGGATGCAATTGAGGAAGACAAAGGGCTTCCTGGAGCCCTCCCCCACCTCCTGACAGATCCTTCCTCTCCAGCTCTGGGAAGGGGAGTGTTTCAGTTTTTCTATTGCTATGAATCAAACAACTACAACCTTAGAGGTTTAAAACCACAGTGATTTATAGTTTCTCATAATTATTCTGTGGGTTAGTTACCTGGACAGATCTGCTGGTCTCATCTGGGCTCACCCACGTGGCTACCTTCAGCTAGAAAGTTGGCTAGGCTTGGATAGAAGACTCAAGATGGTTTCACTCAATATTTGGTAGTGAGTGCTGACTGTCATCTGAGGAGTCTCGGTGCTCCTCCACGTGACCTGTCATCCTCCAGTTGCCAAGCCCTACAACAAGACTCACGTAAGATCTGTTTTTCTCTTCCCTGAATGGTGTGGCATAAAGATATGAGATGTAGTAAAAGCAGCAGAATCTAGAACATCCATAAGACTACTGGGAAGACTGGAAATGATGACTGTAGGAGTTAGAATGGAGATGCAGAAAGAAAGACATGACATTCTTGGTGACATTCTGTAAGCCACCGGATCAAGCCTTACCTGAAGCTGAAGACCTACTTATAGACTTCAGTTATGTGAGCAAATAGATAATAAATTTTCTGTGTTTTTTAAGCCATCTGGAGTTAGGTTGCAATCAAAAGCATCCTCACCAACAACTATCTCTTATAAGAATAACTGTCTACTTCTTTAGAGGGTAACAGATGGAGGAACTTCAAGCTGTGTGTCATTGAAGAGGACCCAACTCCCAAAGCAAGCTCTACAGGCTCTCTTGGCACTTTAAGGGGTATTCACAGATCCTCCTTGAGCCCCTTCAGTTGTAGATGTTACCATATGTCTGCATCCTCCAATAGAATCTTTTAGAGTGTCCTATGTAAGTAAGAAAAGCAATTTGCAATTGAATGGAAATTTTCCTTGCAATTTAGTCTTTGAAAATTTTTCCTGTAGTCTAGGTCTCTAAGTGTGAAGAATTTGGCAAGAACAAACAAAGCAAGTGTCTTGGGGCTCATTCTGGGCTGTTAAAACCCATATTAAGCTCAGAAGATCATTTATTTTCCACCTCTGGCCATCTCAACCTGCAGGATTCAGAAATAATTTGTTACTTCCAAAAGTGACCAAAGGAACAGCTGAGCTTGTGGGAGCCAAGCAGATAATTCATTTTATTCTCTTACTGCTGCTAACATATGAAAAGGAAGTGTGAGCTCCATTTTACAGATAAAGCAAATTGAAGCATGTGGTGGGGATTGACTCAGCTATGGCTTAAACAAGCACTATCACGGGTGCTTACATTTGATGCTGGCAGAGCTCCTAAATAACCTTTGTAAACCATATGTTATCCACCTGCCTGTGTGTGTGTGCTAAGTGCTAAGTCACTTCAGTTGTGTCTGACTCTTTGCGACCCCATGTAGCCCACCAGGCTCCTCTGTCCATGGGATTCTCCAGGAAAGAATACTGGAGTGGGTTGCCATTCCCTTCTCCAGGGGATCTTCCTGACCCAGGGATTGAACCCGCATCTCTTATGTCTCCTGCATTGGCAGGCATGTTTTTTTTTTACCATAAGTGTCACTTGAGAAGCCTAGACACCTAAAAATAGAACCAGAATTCTGAGGGAGTAGCCCCCCCAAAAAAAATAAGAAAAAGAAAAGGCCAGAGGCATTTCAAATTTATAAATCTAGTTTAAATGAGCAGGACATGCATTACAGTGACACAGTGCAAGGACCTCATTAGTGACTGACTTTTAAGGAGTTATGAGAATTGTCCAAAAATGAATACTGATCCTTCCACAGTTCCATGGGTAGAATCAAATGCCATGAGTAAGTATGCAAATTAGCCGATGCCCACATGCCCAGAGTCTAAAGAAAATAAATCAAGAAGTTATCCGAAGAAACACATTCTTCCCCTTTATTAGCATTTGGTTCAGTTGAGTTCAACAAGCATTTATTGAATGCCTACTCCATGCCCAGCATTGGTCATTTCATTTCCATTCATGTGATGGTCAGCTGTCATTTTCTCATTTTCCTCATCAAACTCTTCCAAATAGAACACTGTGTTAGTCTCCTAAGGCTGTGTCGACTAAAAAATATAGTCACAACCTGAAAGTAGAGAGTTATTTTATTTGGTGGGAATGTTTAGGAGTCTGAGCCTGGGAGAAAGCATCTCAGTAGCTCTGAGAAAACTGCTCCAAGGAAGCAGGAGGGGAAGTCAGGCTATATATAAGTTTGCAATAAAGGGAACAGGCACCCTGAACATCAAAGATCAGCTATCAAGTTAAGGAATTTAACATACTATGTGGGAAGACGCAAGCCTCTGGGCTCACTGAATTCATTCCCTTCACCTCAGCTATCTGGGGCCAATCCTGTCTCCTTGTTCACCTTGCTTCTTATATTCCCCCAGCTCCTTAGCAATCACTGTGGGGGATGACAGCATCCACTGGATCAGTGTTGGGAGCCCTCTTTCACATTTGGAGGCCAGAAATCACTGATTGACTGTGACATTTCTTGTTTATCTATATGGCAGGAGATATTTTCATTTCACAGCTGCCATAACAAAGTACCACAAACTGAGGAGTTTAAACAATAGAATTTAATTCTGTCACAGTCCTGGAGGCTGCAAGTCCTGAATAGAGGTGTCTGCTGAGCCATCTTCTCTCTGAAGCCTCCAGGGGAGGACTCTTCCTGCCTCTTGCAGCCTCTGGTGGTGCCAGACTTCCCTTGGCTTGTGGCCACCTCACCCCAATCTCAGTCTCTGTCTTCATATGGCCTTCTTCTGTGTGTGGGCCTCTCCATATCTTCTCCTCACCCTATAAAGATGCCAGTCTGTGGATTTAGGGTCCAATCTAAATCCAGGATGATTCCCTATTGAGATCGTTAACTAGTGAGATCTGCAAAGGCTCTATTTCCAAAAAAGGTCATATTCTGAGGTTCCAGGTAGGCATGAATTCCGAGGGGTAGGGGTACACCATTTAACCCACTACAAATGCTGTCTCAGTAAAACCTGAGGGAGAAATGCTGATTTCACCAGAGCTTTTGAAAAGGAGGAGAAGGTTCAGATTACTCACTCCACAGTCAACACCATGAAATCCCCTGTTGCAGACTGAATAGCTGGAAAGCCGACTCAGGTGAAAATTAGCTTGAAGTGTGTTTATTAAACAGTGCCTTGGGACTTCCCTGGTGGCTCAGATGGTTAACAATCTGCCTGTATTGCAGGAGATATGGGTTTGATTCCTGGGTTGGGAAGATCCCCTGGAGAAGAGAAAGGCTACCTACTTGCCTGGAGGATTCCTTGGACAAAAGGGCCTGGCGGGCTACAGTCCATGGTGTCACAAAGAGTCCAACATGATTGGGTGACTAACACTTTCACTTTTGGGATCCTAACCCTTGGGGAGGGAGGGAAAGAAAGCAGGACTGGGGAAACTTGAGCTATGATGCAGTCACCCCAAAATCTGACACCTGCCATGAAGAACTCTGGAGCTGGGGTGTCCTTCAGAGCTTTTCTGTCCCCATCCATTACTGGGTGTAGGATTCCCAGGGGTGGGTGTGAGCTTGGGTGAAGCGGGTATCTTTCGGAAAGGCAGTCTCCATAGTGGACTGAGAGCTGGGGACTGCTAGCCAGTAAAATGCCCAGCAGCTGGGGGAGTAAGTCCTTTATCCTTGAAGGGGGATTTGGGCAGTGCATCACAGTATCTACAGCACTGCCTTAGTCACTGCTCTCTTTCTGCAGCTGCCATGGAGGAGGTTTTCCTTTTTTTCCTGTCTCCACGAAGTGCTGAGGACCCCTCACATTCCTCGCCCCCACTGAAGCTTCCTTCTCCAAACTTGTAAAGTTTGGAGTTTCCATACACAAAAAAAGGAGTCTGAGAATTATGCCTAAGGGTTACCTCCTTAAAAAAATATTGAAGCGGTATTAAAGAGCAAACAACGTGTTTGTCAGTGTTGCATCATGGACTATGTACTGGATTTTGAGTAAGAAGACATAGATTCAACAGCTAGTTCCACCACTATCTGTGCTGCTGCTGCTGCTGCTAAGTCGCTTCAGTCGTGTCTGACTCTGTGCGACCCCATAGACGGCAGCCCACCAGGCTCCCCTGTCCCTGGGATTCTCCAGGCAATAATACAGAAGTGGGTTGCCATTTCCTCCTCCAATGCGTGAAAGTGAAAAGTGAAAGTGAAGTCGCTCAGTCGTGTCCGACTCGTAGCGACTGTAGCCCACCAGGCTTCTCCATCCATGGGATTTTCCAGGCAAGAGTACTGGAGTGGGGTTCCATTGCCTTCTCCGCCACTATCTGTGTAACCTTGAGCAAATCACTAGTTTTTTAGAAGACAGGGCGAGGAGTGTGTCTGCTTTGTTTGTGACTGATGATGCAGAACCTAGGGTAGTACTTTACACTTTGCAGGTTTAGTAAATATTCCCCATGTGCATGAAGGAATGAACAAGCTTTGCCCGGGCTTTGGTTTCTCTGGGATGATGTTGATTTGCTAAGGAGAAGCTAGGTCATGATTCCCCAAGTGTGGTGCCTGCACTAGCAGCAGCAGCAGCAGCAGCAGCAGCAGCAGCAGCGGCATCCCCTGGGAACTTGTTAGAAATGCAAATTTTCAGGCTCCACCCCAGCTGTGCTGAATCAGCAAACCTAAAGGAGGGGCCAGCGTTTTGTGCTTTAATAAGCTCTTCCGTTGATAATGCTGCCAGCTGAAGTTCAAGAACCACTGGGCTACGTTACACCAAGGCAACAACCTCAAAATCTCAATGGCTTAATACAGCAAAGGCTATCTCTTGCTCACACTAAATGCCCACCTTCTGTTGACAAGGGGATCCGTTCATCACAGTCACTCAGGGATTCAGGCTGATGGAGCAGCCAGCATCTAGAAAGCCACTGGTGGTCATGGCCAAGGAAAAAGATGTGGGGAATCAAGAACTGGGTCTTCGAAGCCCCACCAACATGTGCTGTCATTTCTGCTCACAATCCATTATCCGAAGCAAGTCACAGGGACACATCCAACTGGGAAAGGGTAGAGAACGGCTTCACCCATTGTGGGATTGTTGGGAGGATCAAGTTAAGTAGCAGATAAGGAAGCCTTTGGAGACCTGTTAAAAGCTATATCACTTGAAGAGATAATTTCTATTACTTCTGCTCTTGGTATAAAAGTGTTGACCCCCTGGCTGTTTTGCTCCTTGTCACTGTTATTAAGTGATGGCTGAGAGTGGGGGCACGATGATGTGGAATTCTAAAACAGGAAGTCACAACTTTATAAGGTTATGTGCAAAATGAGTTTATCAGATATTTTTTCGAGATGCTGGCTTTGAGGAGACAAAATGATAGAAATGTATAAAAAACACGATGCATGCTTCACATGGTACGTAGAATGTATTTGATATTTTGTTAGGCAAGTGATTTTTTCCTACTGTCTAGATGAATTATTATGATGATCTCACAGTTACAAAGATTGGAATGGTTTGGAACAAGCTTTTTGTTTACTGGTCACATTAGATGTACGGTTCATACAGTGGTTCACAGGGTAGTTTATAGAGGTAGGTGTCCATCCAGAGTTCAAATCTCAGCTCAGCTACTTATTACCTGTGTAACCTGAAGTCAGTTATTTAAGCTCTCTGTGACTCTGTTTTCTTCTGGGGAAAAAATGAGGCTCATCATAATTGATACCTTACAGGGTTATTGTAATGATTACATGAAATAATACCTATAAAATTCTTAAAACAGTACCTGCAACATAGCAGGTACATAATACATACACGAAGCTATTGTACTGTTGTTGGTTTTTACATTTTTAATTTTAAAATCCAACCTCTTGAGTAAATTTCAAGATTCTGCTTGAACTCTGTCTGCCTTCTCCACCTCACCTGCTTCTATACTCCTCACTGACTTACCTCTTAAAGACCACACTGGCCTTTTCATTTCTCGAATATGTCAGGTTTGTCCCTGCCCCAGCGCCTTTGTCGGGAAGCTTCCCTGTAGCTCAGATGGTAAAGAATCTGCCTTCGATGCAGAAGATCCGGGTTCGATCCCTGGGTCAGAAATATCTGCTAGAGAAGGAAATGGTAGCCCACTCCAGTGTTCTTACCTGGAGAATCCCATGGACAGAGGAGCCTAGTGGGGTACAGTCCATGGGATTACAAAGAGTTGGACATGACTGAGCAACTAACACTTCTATAAGAGCCTTTGTATTTGCCATTCCCTCTGGGGTGGCCCTATCAGCAGCTCTGCAGGTGGCTAGCTTCATCTTATAGTTTATTTCTTGGTTCCAATGTTGTAAGGGAAATTAAATAGTCTTGTTTAGGCTTCAGAGACGAAGCATTGCAGGCCTCTGACCTTATGTCTAACCTGCCTGGACACTGCCCTGACTGTGAGTGACTGTGAGTGACTACCTGCTATGTGGCACCACAGATGAGATAGGGGACAAATCATGAGATAGTTGAACCCCTGGAAGGGGGTCTGGCCAACCAAGCCCTGGGTGTAACAACATTCCAAGTCTGATAAGACAAAACAAATAGCATTAACATGAAGCCAGAGCTGCAACTTGCTCACGGATTGATGATGATATCAGTTTGCGTTCTGGGATTATAAGTGGGAACCCAAGATGCAATTTTTGAAGTCTCACCCATGGAGCGGACGTGCTGCCTGGGAGCTTTTCCCAAAAGGGACTCCAGATGTGCCATGTCACAGGACTCCCCAGTGCTAAGTCTGGATGTTTGTCAAAAGCCAATTTAGTGATGTATCCTCTGCTGTTTCTATTTCTCTTTTAATGTAAGTATATTGAAAGTAAGCTAGATAATTCTCTAATAAATACTGGTATTATTTGTTTGTTTAGAATGAGTGGGTTATTTTCTTAACAAATCCTTTGAACCTGAGACGAAAATGAGAACTTACTGTGAAACAAATGTACTCTTCTACGTGGGTGACCACAAAATCCAAAATTAGTCACCCTTACAGGCTGATTTAGTTTTTCTCCCCCACCATCCTGGCATTTTTACTCTCCGTAACCATCTTGTTCATCTGTTTGCCAGCTATATGTCATCTTTTTAAGAGCAGGGACCTTGAATATCTCCTTTATCCCTGGGACTCAAACTTCTAAAACAACGCCCATGACATAAGTCAGCACCCTATGAATTGTTGAAAGAAGGGTTCGGGTGGCTATATCTGCACTCTACCCCACGAGAAGAAGCTATCTTCTCTTGAAACTTGAGATGACAATGATTTTCTGCAGCAGAAATGTTTTCCATGTTGAATGGATCCAAAAATGAAGTGCTTCTGGAGCCATGTGGGAAGGAAATGCCGTTTTTACCAAAGGACTGACAGGGTCACCATGCCAGCTGATCTACTTTGCCGCCTCACCATGGATGAGGCAAAATATTGTACTCACGGCCAAATGATTTTTGTACATTACTACGCTAGAGCTATGTGCGATGTCCTAGCAGTTGGGTGTACACTTACTTTGGGGGAGAAAAATAACATGTATTGCAGGCTTTTTTTTTTAAAAAAAATTCTAATTTCAGAAGAATCACAAGCTCAGTGTAGAAATTTTGGAAAACAGAGGAAAGCAGGAAGCACAGAGAAAAACGTGAGACTTCAATCAGTAAAACATTTTGATGTGTTAGCTTTCTAGTCTTTTTTCTGTGAATGTTTTAAAAATGAGTTGGCATCACATAAACTGTTTTAGAGTTGAACTTTTCATAGTGGCATATCATGGGTATGATTATTTATTTAACATTCTCTTATAAAAATGTTTATTAGTTATAATAGATTTAAATAAATTTGAATATCTAAAATATACACCCATGGTAAAAAAAAAAAAAAAAACACTCGGGATAGTACAGGGGACTAGGAAAGAAAAAAAGCTTCTCCTATTGCTAAAGGTATCTTGCAATTCCTTCCAGAATATTCTATGTTTATATATACATAAATGGAATCATTACATTATGATTTAACAACTTATTATTTAATAATATAACAATATGCTTTAGATATCTTTCTATAGTTGCATGGTGTTCTGCATTGTTTGTTGCATAAATATGTGGTAGTTTTTTTAACTACCTCTACTTGGACACTTCTGTAATACTTAGTATTTTGATATTCTACACAATGATTAAATTCTCTCTGTTTCTCCCTCTCTGTCTCTTTTCCTTCTCTCAATAGATACGTAGAGCTTCTGCACTACAAAGGAAACTATAAGTAAGGTGAAAAGACAGCCCTCAGATTGGGAGAAAATAATAGCAAATGAAGAAACAGACAAAGGATTAATCTCAAAAATATACAAGCAACTCCTAAAGCTCAATTCCAGAAAAATAAATGACCCAATCAAAAAATGGGCCAAAGAACTGAACAGACATTTCTCCAAAGAAGACATACAGATGGCTAACAAACACATGAAAAGATGCTCAACATCACTCATTATTAGAGAAATGCAAATCAAAACCACAATGAGGTACCATTTCACGCCAGTCAGGATGTCTGCTATCCAAAAGTCTACAAGCAATAAATGCTGGAGAAGGTGTGGAGAAAAGGGAACCCTCTTACACTGTTGGTGGGAATGCAAACTAGTACAGCCACTATGGAAAACAGTGTGGAGATTTCTTAAAAAACTGGAAATAGAACTGCCATATGACCCAGCAATACCACTTCTGGGCATACACACCAAAGAAACCAGATCTGAAAGAGACACGTGTACCCCAATGTTCATCGCAGCACTGTTTATAATAGCCAGGACATGGAAGCAACCTAGATGCCCATCAGCAGATGAATGGATAAGGAAGCTGTGGTACATATACACCATGGAATATTACTCAGCCGTTAAAAAGAATTCATTTGAATCAGTTCTAATGAGATGGATGAAACTGGAACCCATTATACAGAGTGAAGTAAGCCAGAAAGATAAACAACATTACAGCATACTAACACATATATATGGGATTTAGAAAGATGGTAATGATAACCCAATATGCAAAACAGAAAAAGAGACACAGAAGTATAGAACAGACTTTTGAACTCTGTGGGAGAAGGTGAGGGTGGGATGTTTCAAAAGAACAGCATGTATATTATCTATGGTGAAACAGATCACTAGCCCGGGTGAGATGCATGAGACGAGTGCTCGGGCCTGGTGTACTGGGAGGACCCAGAGGAGTCGGGTGGAGGGGGGGTGGGAGGGGTGATCGGGATGGGGAATACGTGTAACTCTATGGCTGATTCGTGTTAATGTATGACAAAACCCACTGAAATGTTGTGAAGTAATTGGCCTCCAACTAATAAAATAAAGAATAATTAATGTCCAAAAAAAAAAAAAAATAGATACGTAGATAGATGGGTACGTAGCCAGGTACACAGACAGATAGATTAAATAGATAGATAGATAGAGACACATAGATATAACTGCTTAGAGTAGTGCCCACATATGTGTATGAGTGTATCCATCGCTCCTTTGACTTATAAATTCTGTATACGTTGCAAATCTATAAATTCTCAGGATCAATAACATATTTTAAATTTTGTAAGATACTACCAAGTTGCCCTCCAAAAGGATGTAACAACTTCCAATTTCACTGAGAGTTTTTGACAGTATTTTTCTATTCTTTCTCTACCCTTTGGCCAACATTGTTGTTGTTGTGTTAGTTAGCCAGCCATGTCCGACTCTCTGTGACCGCATGGATTATGGCCTGCCAGGATCCCCTGGCCATGGAATTCTCCAGGCAAGAATACTGGAGTGGGTTGCCATTTCCTTCTCCAAGGAATCTTCCCAACCCAGGGATCGAACTGGGGTCTCCATGTTGCAGGCAGACTCTTTACTATCTGAAACACCAGGGAAACCTTTTGCCAGTATTAGATAGCAACATTTTTTTTTAAATTTGTTAAACTGTTAAATGAAAAATTGTACTTCATGGTTGTTTTTAATTTGCATTTCTCCAATTGTTAGTGAACTCGCTCTATCTTTCTATGTGCTGCTGCTAAGTCGCTTCAGTTGTGTCTGACTCTGTGCGACCCCACAGACAGCAACCCACCAGGCTCCCCCGTCCCTGGGATTCTCCAGGCAAGAACACTGCAGTGGGTTGCCATTTCCTTCTCCAATGCAGGAAAGTGAAAAGTGAAAGTGAAGTCTCTCAGTTGTGTCTGACTCTTAGCGAATCCATGGACTGCAGTCTACCAGGCTCCTCCATCCAAGAGATTTTCCAGGCAAGAGTACTGGAATGGGTTGTCATTGCTTTCTCCCTATCTTTCTATGTATCTATCTGCCTGAGTTTGATTCCTGTGTCAGGAAGATCCCCTGGAGAAGGGATAGGCCACCCACTCCAGTAGTCTTGTCCTTCCCTGATGGCTCAGCCAATAAAGACCTGCCTGCAATGCAGGAGACCTGGGTTCAACCCCTGGGTTGGGAAGATCCCCTGGAGGAGGGCATGGATCCCCTGGAGAATCCTCATGGACAGAGGAGCCTGGCGGGCTACAGCCTATGGGGTCACAAACATGACTCGGTGACTAAGCACAGCGCATACGTATATAGAGAGGTGTAGATGTTTAGATATTTATTGCTTGTTTGTTTAATTTTCCTAAGAATTGCCTTTCATGTCCTTTGTGCATTTTTCTATCATTCCTCTTCTTCTCATTGATGTCTAATCTCATATAATGTCAGGAAGGAAATCGTATGTTGCTAGGAAGGAACCAAATTCATGTAACTAGTGTCTTGGTATTAATTATATGTTGTTTTCAATTTTCTGAAAACATTGGAGGTTGTCAGCTCTGTTTGCTCAGTTGCATCACCTGAGAGGTTGTTGGTTTTGCTTAAATACTGATGTTCTCCTTCAAGAGATCTTGATGTAATTGGTCTGAGGTGGGGCCCAGACATCAGTGTCCCACACGGTTTCTTAATCTCAGCACTACTGACTTGCTGGACTAGACAAATCTTTGTTGCAGGGACATACTCTGTCCTCTGTTGGGTGTTTACCAGCATCCTGGCCTCTACCCCTTAGATGCCATTCCTCCACAGTTGTAACAATCAAAAATATTTCCAGGGAATGCCACCTGTCCCCTGCATGCAAAGCGCTCTTCTACTTCTCTAATAGCCTTCCCCTGCAACCCCGCACTTGGTTGAGAACCACTAATATATTGGCTTTAACTCCCGAGTGAATCTAAAATGCAAGCAGAGTTGAGAAACTCTGGTGTAAATAATGCTGCAGTGAACATTTTCAAGCATATGATGTTGCCTACATCTTTAATCCTTTCTATGGGTCATGGACTTGTTGTGAAGGGGCTTGAGTCACTCAAAGAAACTATGAGCCATGCCTTGCAGGGTCACCCAATATAGACGGGTCATAGTGGAGGCTTCTGACAAAATGTGGTCCTTGGAGGATGAAATGGCAAAACAGTATTCTTTCCATGAGAACCCCATGAACTGTATAAAAAGGCAAAAAGATATGACACCTGCCGGGAGCCAACACACGAGACCCTACCCATGACAAGGTCATGAGGGAGAAAACCTGACAGGCAAGGCTGATCAGGTTTTCAGGGGTTTCAGAAAGGCCAGCTCACGAGATCCCACCCATGACAAGGTCACGAGGAGAAAGCCTGACAGGCAAGGCAGATCAGGTTTTCAGGGATTTCGAAAAGCTGCCCCCGGCGCTCACCTTAAAGATGATATCTGTCTTTCTGATGCCTGCCTCAACAGGCTACTCCCTAATTTCTGTGACACAGGCAGAAGGCCTTCCCCGATCTCTTCCCAAATAAGAATCAATTTAGAACTTTAATCAATAAGTTTCCCAGGTGGTGGTATTTTATGAGATCATCCAGGGTGAAAGGAGTGTTTTAATTTAAACTCCTTTGCTGGTATTTTAGTTTGTTTGGCAAATGCTTTTATGCCCTTGGTACTAATATGCATGATTACTTATAATACCCTAATCATAAAATAACATAAAGAACCTGATCATATAAAGGCCCTAATAGACATAGAACCCTTCGGGGGGTGAGGAAGTCCTATTAGAAAACACAAGAAAAATTATTCTAAAAGTAGCTATTGGGTTAACATTTGCTTGCTGTGTTTTTGCTCTTAATGTGCTAAGGTTGTGTTATAGAAACCATTGTTAATATAGTTATAGATCTAGAAAAATAAGAGCTTAGCCCTAGTGTGGTAACAATGAGATGGTTGCTAATTGTCAGCCAGGAGTGCTAGGCAGAGGCTGCCTCACTGAAGCCGCAGAGTCTGTGTGGGGTAAACTTCTCAGATAAACGCAACTGACAACTTCTGCAGAAGGATTAATTTTTGTGTTAACAAGGTTATACTTCTACTCTGTACTGTTGCCCTATGAGACTGCTACCTTTCAGTTAAGGTCACCATAGAAACAGAAAATAGGTTTACATTCACCTGACCTGCATAAAATGTTAATAGGCCCCAAGGCCAGAAGATAATGTACAAGACCCTCATAAACAAAGAAGTATGCAGAAAACACCCTGGTTTCGTGAAGAACAAGCTGATGTCATGTTAAACTATCTTCCCCTTAGAAATGTACTAATTTAGGGTATAAAAGCCACGGTAAAAAATAAAGCATTGCCAGACTCTGCCAGACTCTGCTGCACCCCCCATCTGGTGACTCTCTCTCTCTCTTTCTCTCTTTCTCTCTCTCTCCCTCGCAGACTTGGCCCTATCAAGGCTGGTCTCACGTGTCTTCTCTCGCCGACACCGTTCATCCTAAGGGTACCCCCTGGATCCTGCTGGGGCTGGACCCCGGCAGACACCAAAAGATGAGTCCCTCAGGTCAAACGGTGTCCAATATGCTACTGGGGACGAGCAGAGGACAATTGCTAATAGCTCCAGTAAGAAAGAAGCAGCTGGGCCAAAGCAGAAATGATGCTCAGTAGTGGATGTGTCTGGTGATGGAAGTAAAATCTGATGCTGTAAGGAACAGTATTGCCTAGGAACCTGGAACATTAAGTCCATGAATCAAGGTAAATTGGCACCAATTCAATGGACATGAATTTGGGCAAACTCTGGGAGATTGTGAGGGACAGGGAGGCCTGGCGTGCTGCAGTCCATGGGGTTGCAAAGAGTCAGACATGACTGAACAACTAAACAACAACAACAACAACATCTTTATTTCCTTAGCATAACCTCAGAAAGTTGGCACATCTTAGGGCTTTGGACAGAGTTTGGCCAGTTACCCTTCAAAAAGATTGTAATAGGTATCGACTCTCATCACCAGTGCCTGAGAGCATCCTATCCCCCTCACCTTTGCCAGTTCTGAATATTATCAGTATCCTTCTCATCCAGTGTGCTATGTAAGATATATTATCCCATGTTGAAGCTGATGTTTTGTAGGCTGCCTTCAAAACTGATTTTCACCTAATGAAGAATGTGCCAAAGGTGACCTTAAAATCAATCTTTTTCATCATGTTGGCTAGTTGATTCCACCACTTGTGAAAGCCTGAAGGATTTGGATAAGTTCTGATGCCCATCTAGCAGTGGTTTCTTTGTAAATGTTTAACAACTGGCTCTCTAGAGGTTAAAAATAACAAACAGACCCCCTCAAAAAAATTCTGATTTGTTCCGTTTACCAGTTTCTGTGATGTAAATACACCCATTGTGGTCAGTTTCAAGTTATCAGTGTGAAGCCATTGAATACACAGATGGGAAGAGATGTACACAATTGGCTGTTGGCGGCTGGTTGTGCCTGGTTGCAACTCACCACAGCCTCGTATGAAGATCAAAATAACTGTATAATTCAGTTCTGGGTCCTATATCTCATAGTAAGTATTTAACCTATTCCTGTTAGATTAGGTATAAGTTAGCAAAGTGGACAAGGGAATAAGTGACAAATCTGGCCCATGAGTTCAGCTTGCATAATGAAAAATTTGAGAGAAAACAAGGATAGTAGGTGAAGACAAGGGTCTGTGTCATCCAGGATTTATTCTAAATACCCAGTGGGCCTAAATATTATCAGCTTGCCACTCTATGTAGTACAACCTGACTTCAGAGGGTCTATCCTTGGCTTTGACACTTGCAAGATATCCAGCCTTGAGCAGCTCCCTTAAATTTCTGTGCCTTATTTTTATCCCATGAATTGAGGAGGAAAAGAAGTATATCATTTCAGTAGAGGACTGTGCAAAGCCTCACCAGGGATGCAGTAAGGCCATCGCCCCGCTGATTAACATGAAGCCACAAAATGACAAGTCAGCTGACTTCAGCTCTGTGCTCTCAAGACAGTTTCAGAGCTTAATAATCATCATGTCCAGCACAGAATCAAAATGCATGACCTGACTTGCTAAGCAGTTTCCCAGTGACAGCAGTCAAAATAAGAATGAGTTTCCCTTCTTCCCAACATAAAAAACAGCAACATATAAGGTCAGATTCCAGAGAGACAATGACCTATTATCTTCAGTAAACATTCAGCTCCACTGTTCAAGGACTATTTTAGCAGTTTAAGAATTTCTTAAACTAGTAGTTCACAATTCTGACTGCAAATCAGACTCACCAAGGGAAGTTTTAAAAATTATGAATGCCTAGGCCCCACCCACGGGAATTCTAGTTTAAGTGGTTTGGAGCAGGCTGTAGTACCCCGAGTTTTTTAAACTCTCCAGGTCACTCAGCTGGTAAAGAATCTGCCTCAATGCAAGAGACCCCAGGTCGATTCCTGGGTTGAGAAGATCACCTGGAGAAGGGATGGGCTACCCACTCCAATATTCATGGGCTACCCTGGTGCCTCAGACAGTAAAGAATCCAACTGCAATGGGGGAGATTGGGTTCCATCCCTGGGTTGGGAAGATCCCCTGGAGGAGGGCTTGGCAACCCACTTCAGTATTCTTGCCTGGAGAATCCCCATGGACAGAGGAGCCTGGCGGGCTGCAGTCCATGGGGTCACAGAGTCAGACATGACTGACTAGCACAACGTAACGCAGGTCATTGTGATGTGCAGCCAGATCTGAAAACCACTGACCTAAACCGGTGGTTCCTAAGCTTGAATCTGTATCAGAATCGTTTGGGAGAAACTTTTAAGCAGACAGGGACCTGGGCGGGAACTTGGTAGGAATCTGCAGAGATTCTGATTTGGTGAACTTTGTCTCTGCAGTGTGATCTTTCCCCGGTGATCCAGTGGTTAAGACTCTGCTTCGTCTGCAAGGGATGAGGGTTTGATCCCTGGTCAAGAAACTAAGATCTCACATGCTGCTCTGTGTGGCCAGAAAAAAATTAAGGTATACTTTTAACAAACTCCTCACCTCAAGACTCACTGTTAATTTAGACAGTGGGGAATGCTCCAAGGATTGGGCAGTGATGGGATATGATCAGATCAGATCAGGATATCAGTAAGATGACTGGAGAGAGGAGATACAGGGTGACTCCTTAGGGAGCTGTGAGAAAATTCCAGGCAAGTGATTCTGGTCTGAAGTAAGTCAAGGGCATGGGGAATGGAGGGCAGGCACTGGACCTTGGATAGACTTGGGAGGTGGTATTAGCAGGGTTTGGTGATTGACTGGATGTGGAGAATGAAGGGAGAGGAAAAAGTCACAGATGACCACCAGGTTTCTCCATTCATAATCGGTTGGATGATGGTGCAAATAAGAACATAGGAGTCATAGTAAATTTGGAGAGAAAAGCAATGTGTTCAGTTTGGGACCTGATACATTTGAGATACCTCTGGGACAGACAGTGCAGATATTCAATGACTGACTAGATAGTCATTGCTGCCATCAAGAAAGATAATGGGGAAATTCCCTGATGGTCCAGTGGTTAGGACTCCACACTTTCACTGCCAAGGACTGTGGTTCAATCCCTGGTCCAGGAACTAAGATCCCTCAAGCTACATGGCCAAAAAAAAAAAAAGAAAGAAAGATGATGGGCTGGTGATTGAGACCCAAGTGTTGTTGATGAAGACATGGAAATGAATGAACAAGTTTCCATTTCTTCAACTGTCAACAGTTGAATGGATGCATTCACTCAGGGCCAACTTCTCCATTAGGCGTAACAGGCTCAGGGCCTAATGCCCATAAAAATGTTTTAATTGCTTTTAAAAGCAGAAGAAAGCAAATAAATCTAATAATAATAGTGAACCCAGTCTGGATTATTTGCATCTTTATATGCACACAGTCATAAAATATAATTTTTAATATCCTATATGGTCAAAGCTATGGTTTTGCCAGTAGTCATGTACGGATGTGAGAGTTGGACCATAACGAAGGCTGAGCACTGAAGAAATTGATGCTTTCGAATAGCAATGCTGGAGAAGACTCTTGAGAGTCCCTTGGACAGCAAGGAGATCAAGCCAGTCAATCCTAAAGGAAATCAACCCTGAATATTCATTGGAAGGACTGATGCTGAAGCTCCAATACTTTGGCCACCTAATGTGAAGACCCGACTCATTGGAAAAGACCCTGATGCTGTGAAAGATTGAAGTCAGGAGGAGAAGGGGACAACAGAGGATGAGATGGTTGGATGGCATCACCGACTCAATGGACATGAGTTTGAGCAAACTCCGGGAGATAGTGAAGGACAGGAAAGCCTGGTGTGCTGTACTCTATGGGGTAGAAAAGGGTCAAACATGACTTAGCAACTGAATGGCAAATGGAGGGGGCCCTCTTTGAACAAAAGTACCTTGGGCCCACAGAAGTCATCATGTGGCCCCGAGTCTACCAGGGAGAAGACAGCTGAGGCCAGGCTGAAGGAACTCGTGGGTTTCGCAGAGATTCCTCCCCTCCCCTGTGGGTGGAGTCCCTTGGGCGATCTTGTGAAGCTGAGGGACCTTCCTTAGGTTTTTAAATGTCTAAGATAAAACACAAGGTTACCAGGAAACCAATTATATTGAAAAGTGAAGTGAAGTGAAAGTCGCTCAGTCATGTCCAACTCTTTGGGATCCCACGGGGAGTCCATGGATTTCTTCAGAATACTGGAGTGGGTAGCCTTTCCCTTCTCTAGGAGATCTTCCCAACCCAGGGATCAAACCAGATCTCCCGCATTGCAGGCGGATTCTTTACCAGCTGAGCCACAAGGGAAGCCCAAGAATACTAGAGTGGGTAGCCTATCCCTTCTCCAGGGGATCTTCCCGACCCAGGGACTGAACTGGGGTCTCCTGCATTACAGGTGGATTCTTTACCACTGAGCTACCAGGGAAACTCTAAAGAGAGTCATCAAAACATTTTAAGAAACCAATCTGGAGAAAAAAAAAAAAGAAACCAATTTGGGATATAGTAATATGTTTGTGTGTCTTTACTGAGGCATTGAATAAGAAGATTCAGCAGCAAACCTAAAAACTCCTGTCATTTCAAAGTAGTAATAAGCATTAACTTTGAAATAACAGCAGCAGCTATAGATGTAAAGTGCAGATGTCCATGACTTGTCCTGGGGACAGGGTCACAGGCACCGCTGACACTCCTGTGTTTTGTTGCTTACATCCATAACGGAAGGAGAAGTGCTGACTCTCATTCAGAAATGGATGAAAATAAAGTGACTTTCTCCCAGTCAAGTTCATGGATGCCTGAATTCTATCCACAGTCTCCCTGAGGGTCTGTAGATTCCAGTTAGGAACTCCTAGTCTACAGGGAGAGATCAGAGGAATATGAACAGATCCAAGTAAAACATGACCCAAATGTGGAGTGTTTAATAAGAGCTGCCCTGAAGTGTTAAGACAAAAGGTTGGTCTGGGGCTGGGGGTGGGGGTGAAGACAAATAAACTATCAGCACCTCGAGGACAGAGATTGTAGCCTATATTATCCAGGAGTCGGAGGGTTGTGGAGTTATCATGGGGATCTGTGAATTAATGTAACCCATCATCAGCTACAGACTGAAGAAATGTTGCCTCCTACATACATACTAAATACAAGAGAAGTTTTCAATTATGTAAAAGTGATGCTGCAATAAATAAAATAGAAATCTGTTAAATGTCCTTGAATCCTGGTTTCTTTGAGTCTGTATGTATTTCCTCCATGAGAATGCTCTAAAATTATATGGAGATCATTGAGCCATCAACTACACTGTTTTCTCTACTGAGAGGACTCTTATCCACTCTCTCCCCTCCTTCTTTGCCAAGACAGCTCTTACTCCTCCTTGGGTCTCAGCTGAAGCATCACTTTCCCAGGGAGGCCTCTGCTGCCCCCTCCAAAAATGAACTCACCCCATTACTCATCTCCAGGGTTCCTAGATGACTAATTAATAGCTCCCATCACATGTGTCTCAAAGAATTGGACACGATTTAGAGACTGTACAACAATCACATGCATAATTAATTAGCTGTCCAATATTTGTCTCTGCTTTCTCCATGAGGATTGGGATTGCACCTGAATTCTCAAACCAGGAATAAATGTTTGTCAACTGGATGGTGGGTGAATGGATGGCCTGTGGGGAACAGGAACTTAGAGAACAAGGAGTATGTTTAAATATTTTCCTTTTTCCCATTACCTCATCAGTTTTCACCGATTTTGCCTGCCATTTATATCATAACTCCCCTAGGTTTAATATCAGTTTAATTTCATTTTTAAAAATTTATTATTATTTTTTAATATTTATTTATTTATTTGACTACAACAGGTCTTCATTGTAGATGCAGCTTCTTTAGTTGTGGCATGCAACTTCTTGATTGTAGCATGTGGAGTCTAGTTCCCTGACCAGGGATCAAACTCTGTCCTCCTGCATTGAGGGCATGGAGTCTTAAGCCACTGGACCACCAGGGAAGTCCAGTTTAATCTCATTTTAACTTTGGAGTCTGAACTCAAATTCTTAATGGATTTAAGGGGCAAGGGAAAGAGGCAGGAAGTTACTATTCCCATGATAGAAAGAAAAAAAGACAGATGGGTGTTTTGGGAGTAGGGAAAGTTTGAGGAGGCAGAAAATGAATGAAAGAAGGTATCAACTTGGTAGAAATCAGGGAGAACCATCAGCTGCCTCACTCCCCCCAGAAACTGACCAAAGGAGCCTCTGAGGGGAAACTTGCATTTTGCTGCCATCTGGTGGCTGATATTGGAGCAGTTCCCATAGGAAACAATTCTACCCTACAATTATGAGGCATCTATTGTGTTCAATACGCCAGGGAATCTACAAGCAATTCCTTATTTTTCTTTCTCCTTTACCAATGACAGAGCATTTTTATAACAGGGAAGAGCAAAATCTGACTCCATGTTGGATCTGTTTCTTTTAGTTTATCCTTTGCTTTTCATTGATTTGTTATTATAATCACTGAAAGGATGCTGTCTATAGCTGTAAGCATACGTAATGGAGCCCTGCCCCCCTGCTTGAATGTTAAACTAAAGAGCCTTTGTTCAGCTCACAGGAAGACATTCTGACCCTGATACCTGTGAATGGCTGCAGTAAAGAAGAAATTAACATATCTCCTCGATGGTGCTGGCCAAGCTGGGAGATGTTTTGCAAGATTTACAGCCTTTTTGCTTTACATCCTCACCCTCTCCCCCTCTTTATTCTATAAAACAAATTTACATCCAGACCCCAATAAGATGATCTCTAAGGCACTAGTTTGTCATCTTCTCTTACGCTCAGCTTTCCAAATAAAGTCACTATTCCCCACCTCAATACCCCAATTATTGGCCTGTGTTGTGGTGAGTAGACCCCGCTTGGATTTGGTAACATTTTCACATACAGTATTGCAACTTGTTCTCATAGTAAGTCCAAAAAGGAGGCCATAAGCAAGTGAAATTACTCCCATTCCCATTTTGCAGATAAGGAAACTGAACCCCAGCTTGCACAGGCTCTTGCAGCTGGTCAAGAGCAGAGTTCAGATGACCCCAGAACCCATATTATTGACTCTTATTTCACTGACTACAACCACATCAATACTACTTCTTTAGTTCTATTCTGGGTAGAAGACAAAAAATGAAACAACAAAACAACAAAAAACTAAGTTCTCCTGCAGTGAAAGTGCATAAACCTGGAAAGAGAAAAGGAAAATGAACCAAGAAGAGAGAGAAGGAAGAAATGGCTTCTCTAAAAATTTTTCCAGCTCTTAATTTATTAATTTCAAGTAATACCCCCAAAGTTTAAGGCTTCAGATCATTGAAAGACAGATAAGAAACAACAAAAAATAACAATACAGTATTGTATAAATGAAAGTTGCTAAGAGAGTAGATCTTAATATTTCTTATCACAAGAAAAAGAACATAATTATGGGAGGTGATGATTGTTAACTAAATTTCTTATGGTTATCATTTCACAATTTATACATATATCAAACCATTATGTTGTATACCTAAAACTAATACAATTTCATATGCCAATAACATCTCAATTTAAAATAACTTTAAAAGAGTAAAAAGGAATCAATTAAGATCTTCCCTTGAAGTCTGGCATTAGAAGGAACCCTGAAAGTCACATAAATTACTCTTCCTTGCAAAGCAAGTGTTCTCTGCACAGTATCCTCCAACCTTGTTGTGCATGCAAACTCCCTGGGGATTGTGCTAAAATGCAGCTTCCGAGGCAGTCGGTCTGGGGTAGGGCCTGAGACTATGCATTTCAAACCGGGCCCCTGGTTGATGCTGATGCTGCAGGTCTGCAAGCTGCTACTTTGAGCTGCAAGGATCTCGAGCAAAGGCTGGCACACTTGCTCTGTGAAGTATGAGACATTTGAGGCTTTGCAAGTCATATAGCCTCTCTTGTAACTACTCAATCCTGCCATTGCAGATTCTCCATTCTGCACAAAAGCACAACTTTAGATAATGCAAAAAAATGGGTGTGGCTGTACTCCAAAATAGCGCTTTATAAAAACAAAAGGTTTACTGGATTGGCCTGCTGGCTATAGTTTGCTCACTCCTGCTCTACATATTTCTATTATGAGGTTTATATATGTATGGAAAATGTGTTGGTGGGGTTATGCGTGGGTTACCGTCCCTGGTGACTCAGCAATAAAGAATCTGCCTGCAATACAGGAGACAGGGGTTCGATCCCCGGGTTGAGAAGATTCCCTGGAGAAGGAAATGGCAACCCACTCTGGTATTCTTGTCTGGAAAATCCCATGGACAGAGGAGCCTGGCGGGTTAAAGTCCATGGGGTCACAAAAGAGTCGGACACAACTTAGCGACTAAACAACAACAAACAACTGTCCAGCAGTCGAGATTTCAGGTTCTTAAACTCAAGGACTGTCACTACCACTCCTTAAGTTGTTCCCATTCATTTGAACCTTCATACTGGGTATTGGTCTGACATCAGGTTTCCATAAAGGAATAGAGAATGGAAGGTAATATTACTGACACTTACATAGGGCTTGTTAAATTCCAGACACTGTTCTAAGTTATTTGTGTATATTAACTATTTAACCCTCACAACAACCTTGTTAGGAAGCACAATTATCATCTCCACTTTACAGAGGGAAAAACTAAGTCTGGTTAAGTAATTTGTCAGAAGTTGCACCAATAGTAATTAACAGAGTTGGGTTTTGAATTGAGGCAAGCCAATACCAGACTCCCTACTGTTTTTTTTTTTTTAATTGACAGACTTTTTTAAAGTCTTCATTAAACTTGTTACAATATTGCTTATGTTTTGATTTTTTTTGTGTGTGTGTGTGTGGCTGTGATGCATGTGGGATCTCAGTTCCCCAACCAGGGATCAAACCCACACTCCCTGCATTGGCAGGCAAAGTCTTAACCACTGGACTGCCAGGGAAGTCCCTAGACCCCCTATTCTTTATTGCCTCATTATACTACTTCTCAAGAGAAGCAGCAGGTGGTTTACCATTAGTTGCGATAAATGGGTGGAGGCAGACTGAGTTACATGGAGAAAGATGCAAAATAAAGAAGTTGAAATAGAAATAGAAATGATTTTCTGTTGCCTAATTTGCTGTTGGGAATTTTCTTACGCTCTATTTTGTCATGCATTAAATTCCTTTAATGATGGTATATAGCTATTATTTTCCAAGAGTCAGAATAAAAATGGTCATTTTCACATTCAGCTGTAATCCCAACTACCCTTCTCTTGCCAACGTGCTTTAAATACATGCTATCCTTACAACAAAGGGTCAGGCAGAGTTTGAGAGAGTGAATTTTCCAAGGAGGCTAGCTGGACGCTTTGAAAACTTTTACCTGGCATGTTCAATGGCCTCCTCCCAAAATGGGAAAAGAGGACTTCAAGGGCACCTCACTATGCCAAGACCAGACTTATGGGGTGATGTCAAAGTTTTCTGTAGAGGCAAGTCTTCTTGTCGAGACTTCTTTAGATGCAAAAGTAAAAACCAGACCATATCTGTTGGCACAGATTAGAGATTCTTAACCACGGCATTATTGAGATTTTGGACCAGATAATTCTTTGTTGTGGGGGAGCTGCTATCTGTGCATTGCAGGAAGTCTAGCAGCATCCTGTCCTCCCCACCATGAGAAGCCAGCAGCATCACTCTAGTCTGTGACAATCAAAAATGTCTCCAGGCATTGCCGTCATCCCCTGGGAAGTCACAGTCACCCTCAGTTGAAAACCACCAGTACAGATCAATGATAGTTTACAATTCAAAAGTGCCCACCACCATCTGTGTGTGGGAGTATATATTGGCACAAACTTTTTGAAGAGTGATTTTGAAAGTCGCTTAGGAAAGCAATCATTAAAATATTCAAAATATTTGCATTTGGAAGGAAATAGAAAGGATTTACTATTTATAGACCTGGAAATGTAAAAGAGTCATTAGGAATAAAGATTTGACAATCTACAAGATTTTATTTTCCTTGAATGATAGGCACAGATCTGGAGGCTGCCAGCTTCCAAAAATCCCTAAAGCAACTGGGTGCATGATAAACCCTTAGATAATTGATTGGAGGTGTGGGCATCTGGCTTAACGTGCTTAGTCTACACATTTCCCAGACAACTGTGACTGGTCCAAGGCTGAGACAAACAGAGTACTTCCCAGGGTGCTCCTTACCAATGTGATGGGGCAGCAGGGGACACAAGGGTTTCTCTCTAAGATCACAAAGTGGTTAAGATGGGAGCCCAGCGTTCAACAGCCATGCCCCCACCTAGTGAAGTGGCTGTTCTGAGAAAATGAAGTTAGAAGTACAGGTGAGAGGCCCAGACAATGCTAGCGATGTTCTACTCTCAGGTTCTGGCCATCCCCATGACCAACTCCAACCAGGGCATTCCAGTGATTTCACGATGTGAAACAACTTATTCAAGCTAATTCATACTGGAGTTTTGTCTCTTGCAACCACTCGGTTTTTACTGAGGTACCTTAACAAAGATGTTAGGAGAATCCATACAATGACCAGAAACATGTATAACGTGTTGACTCATAAATTTCTTAAGGCAAAAAAATCCCTGTGCAAACCAGATAGGTGCACATGCACCTATTTTGTAAATTCTGGCATGGCTCTAGAAAATTCTCAGCAGATATGGCTGCTTCTTGTCACATATAGATAATCACAATGGCTTCCATTGGTTCAAAGGATTTATACTTCCCACAGCTTTCACATTCATTATCTCCTTTGCCTTCCACAATAATGCAATCAGACAAGGAAGGAGATTTTAGCATCCCTGCTTCTAGGTGAGAAAATGGAGACACCATGTGGCTAAATGACTTTTTTATGTAATGTAAGGATTTGGAACAAGATCAGCTCCTCTCAAATTCAATCAGTCACGAACTGTGTCATGACTGATTTGATGCTAATGGTTAAAGTACCAGAGCTGGAGAATGATTCATCTCTTTTAAAATAACACATTATCCCTGTAACAACCTAATTCTCGCCAACATTCAATATGCTTTCCCAAGTAGGAGAAAAGCAGTGGAATTACACCTGGCATATTGGGAATTCCCATGGGAGTGTTATTCATGTGACTAACCAACCACATTCTTCGCAACAGAAAAAAATAAGGTTGAGAGTCAGTGGATTAGCCAGCCCTGGAAGTTGTTTCCAGCTCTAAAACTGGATGATTCACCTAAAATAAATTAGTTAATATTACTTGAGATTAAAAAAAAAAAACCACTTTTCCTTGCCCATGGATCTTAATCCACGACTTAGCAACTGAAGAGCATTTCAAATAGTGGCACGTTGATCATAAAATGTATCATCCAAACCAGGGTAGTTTTAAGAGACAAAGGAGCATCTATGGAATGGAACATCAGGGCAATAGATTAAACAGGAATTGCATTGAACAAACCAGAACTTGAATCACTCTAACTATGTATAACCCAAGACAAGTACATTTATATAACTGGAAACCACGAGACATGGCCCAAGGAACATCACTCTGAAGGTGAGTTGGATGTGTCTTGGTTTCAGTTCCCCCCAAAAGCAGACTTTAAAGCAAGGATTTTTTTGGTGTGAGTAGTTTACTGAGGAAGTTCAGGAGAGTAGGGAAGTGAGACAAGGAAAGAAAGACAGCCAATAAGAGTGTGCTGGACTTCCCTGGCTGTCCAGTGGTTAAGACTACCAGCTTCCAATGCAGGGGACATGGGTTCAATCCCTGGTCAGGGAACTAAGATCCCACATGCCATGAGGTGCGGTCAAATAGTAATTAAAAAAAATTTTTTTAATGCCACATGGGAAGACATTAAAAAAAAAGACAGTGTTCTCAAGCCAGCAACTGCTGAAGCCAACTGGAATGGGACCCCCTGAGGCAGTCAGAGAGATGTGCCACCCACATTTCCCCTCAAGGAAGGATTTGCTGTCCAGCTGCAGGCAGTGGGGGCTGCAGACCTCACCCCCCTCCACCCTGGCCCCACTCTTCAGCATCTGCCTTAGGAGCAAAGAGCTGCCTCACTCAAAGTCATGCTCTTCCCAGAGAAGCCTGTACTGTTGACCAAGCAAGGCAAAGCTAGAAAGGCTACCCGTTTCCTCCAGCTGTGGGACACTCTGATGGGCAGTCCTCGCTCCAGAGTTTCCCTTGTATTGGCCAAGTGTTGGTCCAGCTGGTATTGCAACCAGACTTTTCCTTCCTTTCAGAGGGGTTAATCCCTAATAAGCATTTTGTATCTCAAGCCGCATACAAGCATCTGCTTCCAGAGGAGCTAGCCCCAAACCATCTCTCTGGGGAAACTCAGTGTATTGATTATGTTTTTTATTTTCTGTATCTTATGATATTTTGACACTTTGAGGGACCTTTCAGACTTGAGTAGAAACTGCACCTACAGGGTCATCTAGTTCCTAAGGATGGTGGACTGTTTGCCTGGAACATGTCTAGTCATGAGCAGACCCCTTAATCTGGTGCCATGTCTCCATCCACCTGTTTATCTAAATCAAACATCAAGCCAAATATTTCCTCTACCCTAATCACCCCAGAATCAGATGCCTATGCCCCAGAGCCTACTTGAATTATTCATAGGTACCCATCCTAAACTATATACAGTCTCTTCTTCTGTAGAAGCTTAGGCTTTCCCCCTGTTACTGATTCTGTTTCCTGATCAAAATCTGATGCCTCCCTTGTGGCCCCGAGTGGCATGCTATGTCCCTGTCTCTTGGGAACGTAAGTAATAAACAGTTGTTCAATGGCCTTAGATTGTTCATGCCATCACTCAACAGAGAATGCCTATAGCACCTTTATTTATAACTGCCCAAATCTGAAAGCAACCAAGATGTCCTTCAAAAGATGAACAAGCAAATGAAAGCAGCCACTCTGAAAAGGTTAAATACTGTATGATTCCAACTACATGACAATCTGGAAAAGACAAAACTATAGTCAAAAGTAAAACAGGATGCTAATAAAAAGAAACAGGAAGAGATGAGTGGTTTCCACACTTTGGGGGAGGGAGAGAGAGATGAAGATGTTAAACAAAGAGGATCTTCAGGGCAGTGAAGCTACTTTGTATGATATAATGATAGATATAAGACATTACATAGTTTGTCAAAACGCATACCACTGTACAGAGCTTCCCAAGTGGGTTCACGATCCCTGGGTCAGGAACTCCCCTGAAGGAGGAAATGGCGAGCCATTTCAGTGTTCTTGCTGGGATAATCCCGTGGACAGAGGAGCCTGGTGGGCTACAATCCATGGGCAAAACTGAGCAACAAGGCACACGTGCACACGCACACACGCACACACGTGCACACGTGCACACAGGCCATCATCATGCACACACACCGCATCGAGAACGGACCCTAATGTAAAATGGGGACTTTAGTTAATAATGATATATCGGCATTGCTTCACTGATTGTAACAAAGATACCATACTAGTGTAGGTTTTACCAAAAATGTTACTAAGAGGGGAAACTATGGGCAGAAGAAAAGAGTATATGGCAACTCTGTACTCTCTGCTCAATTTTCTGGAAACCTAAAGATGTTATAAAACCAAGCCAAAACAAAAAACTATGTGAAAGAAGAAAGATGGGGAGGGAAATGGATGGATGCTCCAGATAGATATGTCTGGGCTCAGCCAGAACAGGGTGAAATTTAAACTTTTCAAAAAATAACAGATATAAGCCAGAAGATACCACCTCACACCCATTAGGGTGGCTATAATTAAACACACAGAGAATAACAAGTGTTAGTGAGGAAGTGGAGAAACTGGAACTCTCATATATGCCAGTGGAACATAAAACAGTGTAACCACTTTGGGAAACAGGTGACTCTCATATGACTTAGCAATTCCACTCCTCTGTATATACCCAAAGGGACTAAAAATAAGGACTTGAACAGAGCTGTATGCCAGTGTTCACTGCAATGTTATCACAGTAGCCAAAAAGTAGAAACAGCTAAATGTCTATTCCTGGATAAATGGATGAACAGAATGTGGTGTATCCATATACCAATGGAACATTCTTCAGCCATGACAAAGGAAGTTCTGATACATGTTACAACGTGGATGAAATTTAAAATCATCCTGGTAAGTGAAAGCAGCCAGATGGGAAAGGTCACATATATGGTATGACTCTCTTTATATGAAATATCAGCAATATGTAAATCCATTGAGACAGAAAGTAGATTAGTGGTTGCCAGAAGCTGGGAAGAGGGGTAAATAGGAAGTGACTACTAAAGGATATAGGGTTCTTTCTGGGGTGATGGAATAGTTCTGGAACTAGATAGTGGTGATGGTTTCATAACACAGTGAACATACTGAACACCACTGGATGGTTCACTTTAAAGGATGAATTTTATGTTATGCAAATTATATCTTAATTTAAACACACATAAATAACACAAGTGCCAAACTATTTCTTGCTCCTCCTTTGCTAAGATCTACATGAAAACAGAACTTCCTAGAAGTAACCTACTTATGGCTAATGCTGAGTGGCAAGAATTTGTCTTTCAAAGGCTAGATTTTTTCATTTCTAGTTACTGCTTTATTAAGTAAACCTATTGTGCTTGCCACTTAAGGGGAAAATATTACAGCAACAAAAAAAACCCCACAAAAATGCAGATACCTTCATGCCTGTGACCCACCACCTACACATAATTTCTTTCTGATTCGTGGGATGTAAGGCAGTCACTCAATTTCCAGCATCTGAGATTCCTGGGGAACCCAGTTTCCAACATCACTGGTAATTCTTTTCTCAATAGGGGTGTTATTGAGAACAGTTTTCCAGGACACCTACAAGCAAAGATTAGGCTTATAAACAGGCTGCATTTGAACTACCATTGGGTGTTCTGAGATGCACGTAGCCTGCTGGATATACATTTTAAAATGCCATCTCTGGAGCTATCTTTAGTCTTTGCCTCCCAGCTTGTGCTCATGAAAATAAGAACATCCACAAGACAGTGGTTTCAGGAGCAAATTTGACCTTACGATACACAGTTGCAGTGTGGTGGTAGATCTCTTTGTGATCTACAGGAACCATTATGGATGGAGGTCCTCTGAGTTTTGTTCTTTCCTTTAGCAAATATCTACTGAGCACCTGCTATTAATATGTGCAGGCACTGTTCTAAGCACCGGGTTCAAGAAAGATGGGTCCAGAGAGTCCTCTGCCTCTGTACCTGCTTCTAGTCACAGAGTTGGTTTATAAACCAACTGAATATCTCTGCATACCTTTGCTCTGTATTATTCTACAGAGCAATAATCAAATGCCTTCAATGTGCCCAGCACAGTGCTAGAGGCAGGTGAATGAGGCTCTGGTCCAAGAAGTTCACAGAAGGGAAAAAAAAATTCATCAATAAATAAAGGAAAAATGTTAAAACTTGCTAGTGTTTATTTATTTATGGGTTGCTGTGTTCCAAAAAAAGATTCAAGGCTGCTTACAAGGATACATAAAACCCAGCCAGATTGCATAAATTTTAAATAGGAGAGAAGGGAGGAAAAGAAAAACAAGAATGAGGAACGAAATGGGGCCAGAAATGAGACAAACACAAAGATAAACATGAGAACTTCCTCCATGCTTGACACCTGCTTGTAGTCTCTTGTGCAGTAGATGCTGCCGGGGCCCTGCTGAGTGTCCCTCAATACTCTGCTCTGTACACGCAAGGGTGCTTCTTGCTACACTTGTGACTTTCTGAATAAGGGCTTTGCTCTGGTTGTGGAAGCACACCTGGCCAGCAAGCAGGATGGCCTGGAAGTCCCAGGAGTTTGTGTCTCTAGAAACAGCCCCACCCCGTGATGGATGGGAGTTGGTAGACGAATATCCCTCCTTCCACTGAGATAATGTGAGGCATGTTCTCCACAACCTCCCAGTGCCCCCTGGGGATGCTGAGATCCACTTGCCCATAGCAATAACTCACTTGCCACATGCCCTTTATTGACCATCTTCCTTTCTGTGTCTCCCTTTCCCTCTGCACACACTGTTATTTCCCGAGATCATCTCCTAAATAAACTACCTACCCTTGAATCCTTGTCTCAGAATTAACTTCTTGGGGAATCCAACCAAAGATAACTCACCAGACCCTCATCTACTGTTTCTTGTAGAACTCCAGGTTCCTGCAAGTAGCATTCCCAGAATCTCCTGGGATGCCCGGGAAGGAGTTGCACATGCTCAGAAACAAGTCTAGTCAACTAAACTACCATGTTTGTAAATTTTTCCTCTTTTTCTACTTTTTTGGACACCTCTGCATCAACCAGGCATGTTGGTATTTCTGCTGCTTATGACTACTCTTTATCCAAGAGTCATCTCCACTTTGCATCACTGGGTACCACTTTTTGTACCAGCCACTGCTGCCTCCTATTGGGTACCAACTAACAGTAGGGTACCAACTAAGGTACCAGGGGCCAAAGTAGCTTGGTGTCCAATGGTGATGTTCAGTAGAGGAGAATGCCTTCCCACCACACTGTGTTCGTCATTGTGGATGAGATGTCAGAACAAAATTGTTTGAGAGCCAAAAAGAGGTTTTCATTAAACAGTCTCCTCAGTTTTTACTTATAGCCATAGCCACATAAAACTCAGGCATGGTAAGTCCATAAGGACTGGTCATTAGAACAAATCTAAGTGAAATGTACACCACTATCCTCAAAAATCACCCATCCAAACCCTAGCCAAACATAAACCTTGTTTTGAGGCTATCTTGTTTGATCTTGTCTTCCCTCTTGATGAGTTATCTCCTGGGAGGTCCTTGGGCCCCTGGTGCAAATAAGATACATGCAAAATGTACAAGGTGTCTTGGTATCTGGAATTATTAACTAAAATACTACTGAATATTGGAGGACATAGACTCAAACCAATAAGTTCTTAGTTCTTTCTGGCAATTGTAGAACAGAGTCACCTATTTATTGAAGGATCGTTTGTGTATATCTATACATACATACACATACATATTTTAGCATCTGGTTACTCGTGTACTCTGAAACCACCATTGGCTCCCCATTACCCTTAAAATAAAATGTAGACTTCTTAACATGATCTATTGGCTCCTGTTTGCCAACTCCATCTCCTATCCCTTTCCCTTTTGCATACCACATTCTAGTCATATGACTTCCTTTCTGTTGTTCCTCAAGCACATCAAACTGTCAGCTCAAGTCCTTTGCATTTGCTGTGCCTTCTGTCTGGACTGCTCTTCCCGTGGCTCTTTGTACGGCTGACTCCTTTTTCTTCAAATGTCAATTCAGATGTCACCTTCTCAGAGACTGCCAGTTACCTAATTACCTAAATTAGAGGCCCCATACACACACTCCCCACCATTTGATAAAATTACTCTTTACCAAATCATTATATTAATTTTTTTCATAGAACTTGTCAGAATCTATGATTATCTTATTCAATGGTTTTCTGTCTCCTTCCACTGAAATATAACCTCCATGAGGACAGGCACCTTATTTGGCTTTTTCTCCTAAATGCTCAGTACCAACCACAGTGCACCCAATATTCACCCAATATGTTGATGAGTGAATATATGTAAATAAGTGCTCATTTTCTGTTCTCAATAGCAGAAAGGTGCATACTTTGGGTTTATCCAAAATTAATGGCACATCATTGAAGTATGACTTAAAAAGCAGGGAGGCCAGCAAGCATCCCTTACTTTCCCTCAAGACATTTCCTAGTGACTTTGATTCTGTATGAGCATCAGTATCTGGCAGGAGAGAAGGAAAGCTTCGTCAAACTCCCACAATTTAACCCATAACCAATTTCTGATCCAAGTTAAAATCTAAGGAAAGGTCATTAAAATTGATAAACATTAAGCTTTTCACATGACAGCAAAATATATATATATTTATATATATATAAAAGTTCATGGTAGGTGCTCAAAAATAAAAACAAACAGTTGAAATTAATTTTAGTAGTACATTTTATTAAATTTAATGTTTCCAAAATGGTATCATTTCAACATGTAATGAGTATTTTTTTAAAAGATAAAGCAGATCTTTTACATCCTTATTTTTCCTACTAAGGCTTTGAAATCTGCTGTAAATATAATTTCATACTTACAGCATATCTCAGTTGGGATGGGAAATTTGAATTGCAAATTATGGCTCTGGATTTAGATTTCAAAAGTTTAGAGCCGAAAAAGTAGATTCATATACCCAAGGAATCCCAAACATATTTAAGAGTTTTTCCAATAATGGAGTCAAGAATCAGTTTTAAAAGTTATCATGAAGATTGATGACTTTATGCTAAGTAAAAGAAACCAGACACAAAAGGTCACATATTATATGATTCCATTTATATGAAATGTCCAGGGTAGGTAAATCCGTAGAGGCAGAAAAACTAGTGGTTGCCAGGAGCTTGGGGGAGGGGAGAGTGAGGATAATTGCTTAATAGGTACCGAGGTCTTTTGCAGGGTGATAACAATGTTTTGGAATTAGATAGAGACGGTTGTTGCACAACATTGTGAATATACTAAATGCCATGGAATTGTTCATTTTAAGATGTTTAATTTTGCACTGAGTTTCACCTCGATTTTTAAAAACTGAAATTAATCAAATTTTATTCGTTACAACTTCAGTTCCTCCATCACACTAACATGTATTTCACAATCCATGTACTCAACAGCCCTAGACCATGACACTGTACAACACATGACCAAACTACTCCTTTGCAGAGGCCTGAGCTTCTTAAATCACTTACTTCTGATTTTACAGGACATGGCTTCCCTGCACTTAGCGAAAGCTTCCAAGGTGAAGTGTCCCTGTTTATTGAAACACCACCTGGCAGCCACTGAAGTGTCACGTTTCTATTTCATGAGAGCCAGCCATGAATCTGATTGCTACTGTTCCACATGATTAGCACGTTTGGGGTGACAGGTTGTTAAGGACTGTCACCTTTTTGAACATGTTGTGATTCTTTCATAGTTTTTCTGAAGGCACCAGGCAGCATTCAGAAGTTTGTGGTCTGTGATAATGGTTTCCAGCAGCCCTTATCTCCAGGGAGCTAGAGGGGAGCGGGGAGGAGATGAGTCACAGGGAGCAGGCACTGAGCCGGTCAGGACATGTGTGAAGGGGCAGTTTAAATGATTAAGGGCGTAAAACCTTCAGAAACCTGAGGGTGACTCATAAGACTGAAGTATCTGATGAGTTCACCTTGTCCATCCCAAATGAATACAAGCAACTTGCTCTTTTCTTTCAACTCCCCGGAGGTCCACAACCATTCCTGTTTTCTCATTGCGCTGAATCATACCTCTCTGGTATTAAGACATGTTCCTCTAAGTCTTTCTTATCAAAATCTCTCCTGTTAGTTTATCTTTTAAATCTCCCAGTTAAGCCTGATATCATTCAGCTGATGGCTGTCCCCTGAATATCAAGACCTTTACCTGGAACTATTTTCTCCTTAGTATTTTCTCTCTCTTTTTTTTTTTTTAGTATTTTTATTCATTTATTTAGCCTCACTGTGTGGCATGCAGGATCTTAGTTCCCCAACCAGGGATTGAACCCATGCGCCTGCATTGCAAGGTGGGTTCGTAACCACTGGATCACCAGGGAAATTCTGTGTTTTCTCACTTTTGATGCTTCTACATTTCGGTATGATTATTCAGTTTTTAGATTGCCTGGACTTTTTCTTCTCTGTCTTCTTGCTACCCAGCGCTTTTTTCTTTCTTTCTTTCTCCTTTATTGTAGTGAAGAGAAAAGTAAATAAAATTTTCACTGATCAATTTTTTCTTGGCCAGTCCAGTAGTGGAAATATATTCAAATTCTATCTTTCTAATACTGAAGTGACAGCTATCACCATAAATCTATGCCTCTTATTTATTTATGGTACTGTGGCCTCTTATTTATTTATATATAAGACTGTGGTTAGTTTCTCTCAATAGCAACAACAACAATAAAATATATGCCATGGTGACACTTTCAGTCATATTGCTGACAAAAGTGATAACTTTCATGGATGCCTCAGAAGAAATGAGAGATATTCCCCCAAAGAGTTGCTGTCTATTATATTCCTTCCAAGGTTAAACTTGGCTGAACACAATGTCTTGTTCACAAAATTTTGATTACAATGAATGAAAGTGTCCTATGGTTAGCATAAACCAAAAAATATAAACAGGGGTGAGAGAGAAGAAAAAGTTAATTAAAGGAGGCTGGGGATGTTTTGGGGCATCAAAATAGGAGCTGAACATGGGACTTCCTTGGTGGTCCAGTGGTTAAGAATCCGCATTCTGTTGCAGGGGTGTGTGGTTTCAGTCCCTGATCGGGGACTGAAGATCCCACATTGCCAAGGGGTAACTAAGCCTGTGTGCTGCAATGAAGACCCAGCACAGCCAACAAAAAAAGAAAAGATAATGGCAAAACTATTTTAAAAAAAGAACTAACACCTAAGGCTTAGAAAAAGAAGAAACTCAGGATGAGTTTTGAGAATTCAGTAGCAGCTCACAAACTTTTTCTCCAGAGCACTGCCATCAACATCACTTTGTTCCAGGTCTCCTCCTACCTCTTTCTTTTCTCTTTCCAATTTCAGATTCTTGGGAGAGAGCCCAGGGTGGGTCAGGTGACCTTCAAGATACTTGGTGCAAGTGAAAGATGAAACTTATGTTTAAAAGAATGAGCTCAAATGAGATAACACACATAAGGCGAATTATGTTTTCCAAAGATGACCAGAGCCATATCTCCCATCCCACACACTCTTCTGCAACGTGACCTTGTCACTCCCTCATTAAGAGGTGTTCAAATCCGGGTCGCCTTAATGGCTCATCTGTAACCAATGCAGAAAGATAAAAGTGATAAACGTGACAAAATTCCTTGTGCCCCATCATTAGTGTTGACAGACAAGATACAGGACACACGGTTAGCTTTGAAATGCAGATACCCAACAAATAATTTTCAGATAAACAGTGAATATGTACAAATGGGACATACTTATACTATTAACAAAAATGATTATCTGAAGTTCAAAATTAACTGCGATTACTATGTTCTAATTCTAGCAATCTTATCCAGTTTCTATTCTCCCTTTTAGAAATAAGAACACCCCATCCCAGCAGTTTTAACCCAGTTAGAGACTGTTTCCATGCCTCCCTTGCACTAGGAGTGGTCATGTGAGTGGTTCTTGTCAGTAGAATGAATGGAAGTAAAAATGTGCCACTTCAGCCCACAAACTTTCTCCCTTTCCCTCCTTCCCACAGTCTCAAATGCTGATGCAATGCTGAAGAGTTGGCTTGCGCTGTGTAGATAAGGATAGTACCCAGCTGGTACAGCAGAGCAACAACCCAGAAGGAACCTGGGGCCCCTTTCAGGGTCTTGGAGCTGAGCTGCCTAATCTCCTTAGACCAACTCCTACCCAAGGCTTCCCAGGTGGCGCTAGTGGTAAAGATTCTGCCTGCCAATGCAGGAGACATAAGAGATGTAGGTTCAGTCCCTGGCTCGGGAAGATCCCCTTGAGGATGGCATGGCAACTCACTCCAGGGTTCCTACCTGGAGGATCCCATGGATAAAGAACCCTAGGGGGCTACATTCCATAGGGTTGCAAAGAATCAGACACGACTGAAGTGACTGGTCACGGCACAGCATAACTCCTACCTGTGGACAAAAGCGTGAGAAAGAAGAAAAGTCTAACTTGATTAAACTCCTGTATTTTGGGGTCTGTTACAACAGCTCATTCATGAAATAATAGAGCTGGGATTACTGCACTGGATCTGAAGGACTTTCCAGTTCCTGCCTACAATCTAATCACTGCGAAACCCAACATGATCCCGTTTCCATACATTTAGGAAGGCTGAGTTGTATGCTTTTATCTGGATTCCCATGAGTCCTGGTAGCCTTTTGAAATCTCTGCCTTCCGCATTTCCATTCATATGTTCATAGTAATAAGAGACCATCTGTTTCTTAATACCAAATCTCCTAGGAAAATTTCTCCCCTTTGATCTTGCAATTTTCATTTATATGTGTCCTTTCTGTCTTCTCTGATAAATGTGGGCTCCATGAGAACAAGGATCATCATCCCTCTGTCCACTGCTGTTTCCTCAGTACTTAATGTGGTACCCAGCCCATAGGAGGTGCTCAATAGAAGATGGATGGATAAAAAAAACTAGACTATAGTTAATAGGAGGAAGACTTCATGGAATTTTCCCCTCAAGCTCTGAATTTCTTCTGTCTTGACATTCTCTGTGTCATTGTGACATTTGAGTAAGCCACATTCCCTTTTTTATCTCCAATTGTAGAGGCTTGCCTCAACAGAAGTGTTAAGTCAGGAGAATATGCCTTTAGGACCTTTCTTTTTAGTGTTTTCTATGATCTTACCACCTTCTTCCTAAGCACCCAGAGGCCTGATATTAAGGACATTCCCCTTCATCATAATGAAAGATTCCTTTCTTTCATTTGTCTAGAAAAGAGACTGAAACCAGGATTAAAGGACTAGCATCTTATTTAGGAGGTAAAAGCCTACAGAGGTGAAGATGTGGGGGGAAAGAAAGAGAGAGAGAAAGAGGAGGTGAGGAAAGATGCGAAGCAGTATGGTGCAGTTCCACTGTTTGCTTGACAGTCTTTTCAGAGAGGCCACAGGAGAGACCACAGCTAAGAGTGGGTCTGCAAAGGGGAGGAAAGAAATGGGTCATATCTGGTCAGCTCTCTCTCATCTCCCACTTTCTAGTGGTCAAGACCCATAGGTTGGGAAACTAACTTCCCTTCACTTCTTGGTTGTGTCACCTGGCACCTTGCAGCCACCCAGGCTGAAAAATTCCCATGGCATGGTACTGCATCAAGACCAGAAGTAGAAAGACAAGTCAGTGTGGATGGGGAGCTGATCAGGAGAGAAGAAAGAAGATGTTAATAGAGGAATCTGGAAAGTTCTATAAGGTGCAAATCTGGAAACTTCTCTGGTGTTCCAGTGGCTGAGACGCTGTGCTCCCAGTGCAAGGGCCCTGGGTTCAATTCCTGGACAGGGAACTAGATTCCACATGCCGAAACTAAAAGATCCAAACTGCAAATAAGACCAGTGCAGGCTGATTCATGTCAATGTATGACAAAACCCACTGAAATATTGTGAAGTAATTAGCCTCCAACTAAGAAAACAAAACAAAACAAAACAAAAAACAAAAAAAAGACCAGTGCAGTCACATAAATAAATAACATTGTAAAGTATTTTTAAAAAGATAAAGTGTAAATCCCTTGCATAACTCATGTCTACACATGTCCTTCCCTAGGATAATATTGGGCCACCACTGGGTCTGTAAGAACCACATTGCACTTACTTTCCCAAAGGGGGAAGCAAATTCAGTCAGTTATAGAGCTTGTCTAAGGGAGGTGGCAGTCACTAATTCCAGGAAGGCTAAGACAAAGGCCTCAGTGACACAGCCTACAGTTTGTGGTAGAAGGAATAATGTCCCATCTCCCAAAGATATCCATGCCCTAAACCCTGGAACCTGTCAATATTTATCTTACAAGGCAAAAGAGCTTTTGCATGTGATAAAGTTGAGGACTTGGAAATAGAAAGCACACCCTGAATTATCTAATCACATGAACTCTTAAAATCAGAGAACCTGTCCTAGCTGTGGTTAAAGAGAAACACAACAGCAGAAAGATGAGAGTGATGCTACATTGCTGGCTCTGCAGTGGAGAAAGGGGGCCACCAGCCAAGGAATGTGGGCGATCACAGGTGAGGCTGACCCTCGAGGAGCTGACATCCAGAGCCCATCTGCCTGCTGACTGCACTCTTCACAGCTGGGCAGCAAGTTCTTCCTTGAAGAGGAACTGGAATAGGACATCTCTGTGTCTACCAGAGTCTACCTCTTGCTCTGCTGGGATCCTGTCTTCATATACTCTCCTCATGTACACTCTCCATGGCCCCCTAGGTCTCTTTCTGAGTGAGAACTTGGGAGAGGGAATTAGTCAGTTGAGCCATTAGCCCCTGCTGCTGCAGTTGGTCTCAAGGCTACAACTGACACTCCTTCACTTCCTCCTCCACTCCCCAGGCTGGAGTCACCTCCACCTCAGCTACCACCTCCGCAGGCTTTGGTGTCTTAGCTGGTGATGTGATTCAGACCCTTATTGCTAGAGCTTGGCAGGCAGAAAGTTTACTAAAGAAGGCTCTCAGCATCAACACCTGGGGGGCAAGTGAAGGAAGCGAGAATGGATGCAGAGAGAAGTTGTGATGCAGTCACAGAAAGATTCCAGCTGACCCCACAGGGAGCTCTGCACGTGGGCTCACTCTTCAGAGAGCCATCCCCAACTGGGGCCAAGAAGACTGGGCCTTTTCTGCTCCTGCCTTGACTTCTGCTTGAATGGGAACTGCCCCGGGAAAGTGGTTGTGACCAGGTAGGATGACCTCATTCTACAGAGGGTGATACCCACAAAAGATTGGCAGCTGAGAGCTGGTAACTGGAGTGTGTAGTTGCAACAAGTGTCTGTCAGCCCTGAAGGGGATTGGGGTGGTGCTAACAATGATAGCTCCATCTGTGTCCAGGGCCCAGTGCTTGTCTCTCCCTATCACAGTCTCAAACTTGGCATCAGAGTTGTTTCTCACTGACTCCTCTTTCTAGGATTTGTTACCGTAGTAAAAATATCCATAACAGAAAATTACGGATACACTTAGTTACATTTAACTATTTTTAAGTGTACATTCAGTATTATCAAGTATATTCACAGTACTGTGTAACCAATCTCCAGAACTTGATATTTCATCTTGCAAGACAAACTCAACAACCAACCATGAAGTAATTCCTCCTTCTTCCTCCTCCCCAGACCCTGGAAACTCAACTGCCATTCTACTTTCTGTGTCTTAGAATGTGAACATTCTAAGTATCTTACATAACAGCCTTTTGAGACTGGCCTATTTCACTTAGCATAATGCCCTCAAGATTCATCCATGTTGAAGCAAAAAACAAAACTTCCTTCCTTGATAAGGCTGAATAATACTCCATTACGTGTATATACCACATTTCATTTAACCATTCAACCATCAATAGATCCTTAGATTGCTTCCTCTTTTTGGCTATTGTGAATCATGCCGCTATGGACCTGGATATACAGATAACTCTTCAAGATCCTACTTTAAATTCTTTTGGATACAAAGCCAGATCGAAGATGTTTCTGTCAAAGATATTTTTAATCTCTCATGACCTTAACTCCTTCTAGACCAAGACAGAGGCGAAGGTGAATCACCTATTGTCTTCCTAGGGAGGCAAATTTTATAAATCAGAGCACATCCAAGGTTAGTTCATCACAAGCAGGATTTTGAGAAACAGCCTCTCTGATGAAAGAAAATAAGGTTAAGAGGCATGCACAGAGCCAGCTCATTACCATGCTGAAGCTGGTGAGGATGTCTTTGTGATGAGGAGGGGAAAGCAGGGGCTGACCTGGGAGAGGTAGACACTGTCGAGGCGGGGGGCTCATGGGAGGTTGGATGAAGTTTAAAAGACTTTTTTGCCCAGGAACCTATCAGCACATCAATTTGTTGGCCTGGTTATTTTAGTCTAAGCAATACCTGAGATTTCAAATAGCAAAAAGGACAAGTGCATTTTTTAATAAATTATTAAAAATAACTCAAGCTTCTCATCTCAGACCTATAAATTTGAATGAACACATACACTCAGAGTTTATTTCCTCTGTTTTCATTAAAGTTAAATCCAATCTGCATGACTCAAGTCAAAAGTTAAATGCAGCATCAGATGTCTTTTGCGCTTTTCTTCACCCCAGGTAGCCAGCTAAAGTGAGAAAGTGATAAAAGGAAACTTAAAATTTGGAGTTCATTTTCTTAAGAAAATTCTCAATACTGAAACACACCCACTCAGAGCTGTGTGCAACCAGATAATTGATACTGAATACATTAATGGCAAAAATCATATGTCACTTCCTAAAATAAGTAGAACTGTTCCATGGTGGTTGGGAAGGAGGTTTAAAAAATAAATAACAGTAAGAACTTCCTACCACAAAAGACTCATTTTTAATCATCATTTGAAATAATACCTGTTGGCTATGTTGCTGCTGCTACTGCTGCTAAGTTGCTTCAGTAGACAATCCCAAAAATGTGCTCTGAAAAGACCAATCAAACCTAAAAGTTACATTGTTATGGTGCAATGTTTAGTGAGCTTTAGGATAAAGTTGGTAATTTTATCCTCTTGGGACATGCCCATCTTTATGAGAGCAGTTATATGTGATACTGTATATGTTCTCAGTTGTGTATTAATACAATAATTCTTTATCTTTTTTTTTTTATTTTTATTTTTTAATATTATTTTATTAGTTGGAGGCCAATCACTTTACAACATTTCAGTGGGTTTTGTCATACATTGACATGAATCAGCCTAATTCTTTATCTTAAATAACTTCCCTGGTCATTTCAAGGAGGAAAAAAAAAATGGCAAAAAAAATCCAGCACCTCTCCGACTTTTCTCCATAATTCTTCTTTTAATTGGCAGAACCACGAACTAATCTAAAACCCCTTTTTCCCTTATTCCCTTTAGCAAGATAAGATTATCTATAATTTCCTAAAGAAGCTGCACTAGAAAACACAGAAAGTACCAAAAAACAAAAGAAAAAAGTCAAGTGGAAAAACATAGGTTTCTGATTTTCTGATTGTATAAAAGCTTACTGAGACAGCTAGCTCTGATGTGATACCCTGATCAAACAATTTCCATGCTTAATTTTTCCATCCTTTCTCCTCTGACTTCCTACTCTCTCTCCTATATTTTCACCCACCCAAAAGGGGGTCCCAGTTACTCAAAACTTCAAGGGAAAAGTGAATGGAAGGTAAATGAGGTTAGTGACCCAAACCTGTGTGAACAATGGACTTTCCACTCTTCTCTAGGTGGCTTTGACACAGAAGGGTGTCCCATCACCTGAAAATGGTCATGAATTCATTTCTTAGAGTAACAGCCTATGGTTACACCTAATTTGTAATATCTATTCCACAAGAATAATGAGCTGCCTTAACCGAACTTTAGGCCTGGAGACTTAATCTTAGCTCTAAAGTCAAATTCCATTTATGGAAAAGAAAAGTAATTTTTATCATGGAAGTCACAGCTGTCTTTGAAATAGAATGGTATCCTTCTCTTATTACTGTCAAAACTGTCCACAGCTGAAACAAACCATCGTGATCTATCTGTAGACATCTCAAAGAAGTCCAGTAACCATAAAAAACTGTTAAATTAAAGGCAAGAAATTTCTGGAAATATTGTCACAAGTTGACATATATGACCAACATAGTGGGTTTAGGTTTAGTTTAGGTCAGCACACACTAATTTCTGTTTTTATGGTTAATAGAACAGAGTAATGAGACAGAAGAATAAGTGCCGATGAATTGATGCTTTTGAGCTGTGGTGTTGGAGAAGACTCTAGAGAATCCCTTGGACTGCAAAGAGATCAAACCATTCAATCCTAAAGGAAATCGGTCCTGGATATTCATTGGAAGGACTGATGCTGAAGCTGAAACTCCAATAGCTTGGCCACCTGATGTGAAGAACTGACTCTTTGGAAAAGACCCTGATGCTGGGAAAGATTAAAGGCAGGAGGAGAAGGGGGTGACAGAGGATGAGATGGTCGGATGGCATCACTGACTTGATGGACATGAGTTTGAGCAAGTTCTGGGAGTTGGTGATGGACAGGGAAGCCTGGTATGCTGCAGTCGATGGGGTTGCAAAAAATCGGTCACAACTGAGTGACTCAACTGAATAAGATAGAATAGACAAAGAAAAGCTCACTTGTGTATCATTTATTCATCTTTGCATGTTCACCATGGCCACCTCCAAGCCATCTTAGCTCACCTACCCAGTTTTTCAAAGCATTCCAGAGTCTGTAAATTTAATAAATGATCCCAGAGTCAGACAACCAGCATTTTCTGAAAGTCTTCTTTGATACTCAAATAAAATTCTCAGTGCAATTAGCAGGCAATTGATCCCCACTATGATGGTTAATTTTATGCATCAATTTGACTGGGCTGAGGTGCCCAGGTAGCTCGTGAAACATTGTTTCTGGGTGTGTCTGTGAGGTGTTTCTGGAAGAGACTAGCCATTTGAATCAATAGACTGATAAAGAAGTTTGTCCTCACCAGTGCAAGCAGCCATCATCCAATCCACTGAGGGCCTGAACGGAATAAAAAGGCAGACTAAGGCTCTATTTGTTTTTTTTTTCACTTGAGCAGCTGGAATACTGACCATTTTTTTCTTTTTGTGGCCACATCATGCACCCCGACCAGGGATCGAACCCACGCCCACCTGCAGTGGAAGTGCAGAGTCTTAACCACTGAACTGCTAGGAAAGTGCAGGCTCTTAGACCTGGAATGAGACTTACACCAGCAGCTTTCCTAGTTCGTGGGCCTTTAGACTTGGACTGAATTACGCCACTAGCTCTCCTGGTTTGCCAGCTTGCAGACGGCAGACCGTGGAACTTCTCCAGTCTCCACATTCATGTTAGCCAGTTCCTGTAATAAATCTTCATCTGTCTGGCTAAATAATTTTATTCATTCATATTTTTCTTTGTTAGTTCTATTTACTAATTGTTTGAGCATATTTTGTGATTCTCTGAACCATCCACTGGTCTTGGTTGCATCCTGACTTAGAAAGCAGCAATGCGAATGGTGACTAGTCCATCTCTATGCTTCAGGTCGCCTGGACCAGGACTAGTTTGCTCCACAGGAAGCAATGTCTGTCCTAGGCTCAGACCAGCTCTATTTCATGGTATTATTCTGCACTTGCCTCCAAACTAAATTATACTTACTATTGTGCAGCTCACCCACACCTGGAAGCTCCTATTTCAGCACAAGAATTTCCCCAGCCTCATCCACAGTCCTTCAAATCTCATAAACCCCTGGCAGATTAGACGTCTGATTTGCTAGCACATCAAGAGCAGGTCCATATTTTAGACTTACATTAATTAAGATTACTAAGTCCAGTGTTCAAAGCCAGGACACCAAATTATTGATTTATGATGAGAAATGTAAACTCTCAAACACCACAATGCTGAGGTTCACATAACTAGAAGCATTTTCCCCTTATAGGCAGAGAAACCAAATTGCAATCAGAACACAGATTAAGGAGTTTATAATTAGAACAAAGAGAATTAGATGCATGAGCTAAAGGAGCATCCCTCGGGTTAGAAGTACTTTGCCCTTTCTTGCCAATGAGTCAGTAATACTAGAAGTCCCTTGCTGAGCCATATTTGAATAGGACTCTTGATATTTACCCCTGCGATGCTCCTTTTTCTAGTTCATCAAATAGACAAACTTCTCTTCTGATGGACAAAATTTTTTGAAATTGTGTTAAAAAAAAAAACCCTTAATTTGAAGCCTTACTCTGGCTTAGGGATAACTGTGTCTCTCTATTCTGTTACATTGTATATTTATTTTATAGATCTCTTCTGTACCACCAAATAAGTCTTGTTTATAAACTTCACAGAGCCTAGAATAGTCGTTATAAAAGGCAAGTCCTCAGTTTGTTGAAAGGAGAGTGAAGGAATGAATGAATAAGTATATTTCAATGACAGATGACTTTAAAATAGCTCTCCTATCACTGTGGAAAACAGAATGTCAGTTTCTCAGGAAATTAAAAATAGGATTACCATAAGATCTGGTGGTTCCACTTCTGGGTACAAAATCAAAAGAATCAAAAGCAGGGACTCAAAGAGAGATTTGATCACTCATGTCCACAGCAGTATTATTCACAATAGCCAAAATGTGGAAGCAATCCAAACTTACATCAACTGATGAATAACTAAACAAAATGTGATGTATACCTGCAGTGGAATATTATTTGGTCTTTAAAAAGAAGGAAATTCTGACACTGCTGTGATATGTATTAAGCTTGAAGACATTATGCTAAGTGAAAGATGCCAGTCACAAAAGGATGTATACTACATTATTGCATAAGTTACATTGAATAGTCAAATTCATAGAGACAGAAGGTACAATGGGAGTTGCCAGGGGCTGAGGACAGAGGGGTTAGGAGTTAGTTTTTAATGGGTACAGAGTTTTAGTTTTACAAAAAGAGTTCTATGGTTAGATGGTGGTAAGTGTTGCACATTATGCCTTTGAACCATACACTTAAAATGGTTAAAATGGTAAATGTTATGTGAATTTTACCACAACTGAAAACTAATGGCTCATCTACGCTGACTCATGGCTTATGTTTTAAACCTGAGCTCTGTCTCCACAAAACCAATATATCAGTTCCCTTTCACTCTGTTTGGGGCTCCCCATTATATGGCATCACTGTATTATCCATGCCATAGAGTTTTACAACATAAAACACAGTATTTCCAAGTAAAACTATAAACCATATTGTCACTCTTATCAAATTAAAAGAACAGACTTTCAATCAAAAGGATAAACACATTATTTGTGGTAGATCAGACAATTTGATATTGGGTTAACATCAACTTAGACAATATTACACTTGTTTTTTAAGATCTGCAAGAAGCAAACGCATGAGCTGAATGCAGTTGAACAAAATCATTGTAGGATTAGCAGTTTTCTGACCCACTTACTAAAAAAAAAAAAGCTGAATCACTCAGTTGAGACCCCAGGGAAATGCAGATTTATTCCTTTGAAATATTGCTTGGTTTTTCCTTCAGTTAAATTCAATTCTGCGACCAGTTTTTGAGTCCCTGCCATCTTCTTTTCTTTCAAGTGGTTGATTTCCTTTGCCTTCTGGAACACAAGCCTTTGCAAACTCTTGATTTTTGTAAATGCAAATATACAAGAAAACCCCAGACAGCTTTTCTCTCTGCAATTATTTTCTAAACCCATCAGGAGGGCTGCTGGTCTCCCTAATCCTTTCCTTTACTAGACTGGGGCTGAATGGGTGGGGTGAGTTGCCAGGAGGAGAAGTTAAATGCTCTTTGCTTACACATGGGAATGAGGGAAGATGGGGAAAATGTTCCCTCCACCTGTGGCCACAGTGGCCCTTAAAAGAGAGGTGCTTCCATTCCCACAGGCATGGAGCCATGGTCAGCTGTTTCCTGTCTCCTGGCCTCGATTAATGCTCTCCCAAACAAGAAAACCACCTTTGTCCTCTCGTCAAGTACTCGAGCCCTTCTCTTCCATCCAGTGCAGCTTTCTTTAGGAAGGTTTCTTTCATATGAAGAGACTCCTTTCAAGTCAAGTGATAGGATTCCTGACCAATATCTCATCAACAGTTCACTCTTAGAATTGCTATGCTTATAGTGATTAGATACTAGTCTTAGTTCCCCATACAGGCCAGATGTCCTTGGCAACGGCCAAATCAAAGGGCCTAGTTGTGTGATTCTCTCTCCTTTTTTCTGGTTTTTTGTTTCTGTCAATCGTAGTACCATCATTCTGTTGCCCAGATTGGTAACCTCAGAGGTGTCCCTCCATCCTCCTTTTCCCTCACTCCCACTCCCTAATCAGTCTCTAAATCCTAGTGATTCTGTATTTTCAACTCCTCGGACATCTTTACTCAGCTTCCATTATCTCTTTCATCTAGACCAGCAGTCCCCAACCTTTTTGGCACTAGGGACCAGTGTTGTGGAAGGCAATTTTCCCACAGACTGGAGGGTAGGGGATGCTTTGGGGATGATTTAAGTGTATTACATTTATTGTTCACTTTATTTCACTTGCTTGCCCTCTAGTCACTTCCTGCTGTGCCGCCTGGTTCCTAACAGGACACAGATGAGTACCCTGATGGGATCCCTGATCTAGACTCTTCCATCAGCATCATTACTGGCCTCCCTGATTCCCAATTCCCACCGAGATCTCACCCTTCAGAGCCAGATGCATCCTTCTGAACTACAGCTTTATTCAGATCATGATTTTTAAAAATCTCTGATGGCTCCCCATTGATTCAAGGCTATCATAGGTGGAAAGACCACAGGTTTTATAAGTAATCTGATCTCTGCTCAAATACCAGCTCTGCCCTTTACTAGTTGCAGGCTTTAGGGCAAGACCCTGATCCTCTCAGAACCTCAGTTTCCACATCTATAAAATGGCAGTCACAACCCATCTGGAAAGATTATTAAAAGGCTTAAGCAAGTTAACATAAACCAGTCCTTTGACTGCCCATGTTATTGTTGTTTCATTGCTCAGTCATGTCTGACTCTGTGACCCCATGGACTGCAGCCCGCCAAGCTTCCCTGTCCTTCACCATCTCCTGGGGCTTGCTCAAACTCACGTCCATTGAGTCGGTGATGCCATCCAACCATCTCATCCTCTGTCATCCCCTTCTCCTGCCTTCAATTTTTCCCAGCATCAGGGTCTTTTCAGTGAATCGGCTCTTCACATCAGGTGGGCAGAGTACTGGAGCTTCAGCTTCTGCATCAGACCCTCTAATGAATATTCAGGATTGATTTCCTTTAGGACCAACTGGTTTGATCTCCTTGCAGTCCAAGGGACTCTCAAGAGTCCTCTCCAACACCACAGTTCAAAAGATGCTTACTCCTTGGAAGAAAAACTATGACAAACCTAGACAGCATATGGAAAAGCAGAGACATCACTTTGCCAACAAAGGTCCATATAGTCAAAACTATGGTTTTTCCAGTAGTCATGTATGCATATGAGTGTGGGACCATAAAGGCTCAGTGCCAAAGAATTGATGCTTTTGGCTGCCCACAGTAGGTATTCGATAAATGGCATCTTTCCGTCTTCTGCAAGCCCATGCCAAACTATCTTTACTTTTACAACTTTATTCTCCTTCCTTGATTGTTCTCCAAACACAACTTCCTGCCCTCTGTGTCTTTGGAGAAGTTGTCCTCTCTACTTGCCTTCCATCTTTGCCTATGGAATCCCCAATGCCCTGTAAGAGCAAAAGTCATGTCAGAAAGTGTTCCTTGATCAATTCTGTCAAGTGTTGTCAGTGGCATAACAAGGGGGAAAGCAAGAATATGTTGTCATTGACAGTATTTAGAACTGCCAGCTCAGAGTGATAATAAAAAGCACACAGACTTTTTATTATTTTTTTAATTGAAATACAGTTGTTCAAGCACCTAGGCTTTTAGTTTTATGCCAGTATATCTAATATCTTCCTTCTCTGAATTCCAGAAAAACATATGGCATAATTTATCAGGTATTTAATGTACTGCTTAATATAAGTCAATATGGTTATAATTATAGTTTTTAATCTGTTCATGTTTTCTGTTTATTTATTAAATTGTAAAATTTTTGAGGGCAAGTATCATAATATATACACCTTTATTTCCCCTACATAATATCCATCACTATGGTTTCTTACAAGAGATGTTCTGGATAAATTAAGAGGTTAGTGAACTAAAAGTCACTCAGTCGTGTCTGACTCTTTGTCACCCCATGGACTATACAGTCCATGAAATTCTCCAGGTCAGAATACTGGAGTGGGTAGTCTTTCTTTTCTCCCGGGGATCTTCCCAACCCAGGGATCAAACCCAGGTCTCCCTCATTGCAGGCAGATTCTTCACCAGCTGAGCCACGAGGGAAGCCCAAGAATACTGGAATGGGCAGCCTATTCCTTCTCTAGCTGATCTTCCCAACCCAGGAATCGAACTGGAGTCTCCTGCATTGCAGGCGGATTCTTTACCAACTGAGCTATCAGGGAAGCCCAAATTAAGAGGTTAATACTAAGTTAATACGTAACACATCTGGCATTCTAAGATCAAGGTGTTTTTTTTTTCAGTATCTTGAATGAGCACCGACTAGTGTGTTAGGCAGTGTGCTCAGTGCTTTATATACATCATTCATTATTTTTTAAAATATTTATTTGGCTGCACCAGGTGGTAGTTGCAACAGGTCGAATCTTTAGTGGAATCTTGATTGCAGTCCATGGGATCTAGTTCCCTGACCAGGGATGAAACCAACCCTCTGCCTTGGGAAGCAAATTCTTAACCACTGGACCATCAGGGAAGCCCTACATCATTCATTATTAAATTATATCAAATTCCTACTGTACCCTATGCATTGTTAGGCCTTAAGAACGCATTAGTGAACAAAATTAATTACTTACACAATGCCTGGTCAGAGAGATTAACTAACTTATCAGGGTTATTTAGCTAGTAACTGGGGGAGCCTCAACTTGAAACTGGTTTACCCTAGAAACAATGTGGTCGATCACTATATTACATTTCCTCTGATGTGAGCTATAGTGAAGCCATAGGAGACTGGTGATTGCCCAGTTTGACCACACTCTTTTTTAAAAAAACTTTTAATTGGAGGCTAATTACTTTACAACATTGTAGCGGGTTTTGCCATACATTGACATGAATCAGCCATGGGTGTACATCCTGAATCCCCTCCCACCTCCCTTCCCATCCCATCCCTCAGGGTTGTCCCAATATACTGGTTTTGAGTTCCCTATTTTATGCATCCAACCTGGATTGGTGATCTATTTCACATATGGTAATATACATGTTTCAAAGCTATTCTGTCAAATCATTCCATCCTCACCTTCTCACACAGAGTCCAAAAGTCTGTTCTTTATATCTGTGTCTCTTTTGCTGTCTCGCATATAGGGTCATTGTTACCATCTTTCTAAATTCCGTATATATGTGTTAATATCCATCTTTCTAAATTCCATATACATGTGTTAATGTCCTATATTGGTGTTTTTCATTTTGATTTTCTTCACTCTGTATAATAGGCTCCAGTTTCATCCACCTCATTAGAACTGTTCAAATATGTTCTTTTTAATAGCTGAGTAATATTCCATTGTGTATATGTACTACAACTTTCTCATCCATTCGTCTGCTGATGGACATCTAGGTTGCCTCCGTGTCCTAGCTATTGCAAACAGTGCTATGATGAACATTGGGGTACACATCTGATCACACTCTTTCACACAGGCAGTGATAGAAATCTCCTCAAGGGTAGCAATTTGTGTTTTCCTAAATCCTAAATGACTGTTACGATGTTAATTCTAAATCCATACCAACTTCTGATGGAAACGTAATAAATACTCACCACACCCCCAATGGCCTTGATAACTATACAATTCATTAGGCTTCTTTACAACTTGAGAATTAAAAAAAAAATTAATTCTCCCATAACAATTTAATCACCAGTGGAGCTTATTTCTCCCAGACACTGTCAAGGATAAATTAAATTACCAATATTAACTGGTGCATTATGCCATCTATCTTTCCAGCACACTTAACATGCCCACATATACACCCATAACTACACTGTGCAACACATGCAGTTAAACCTTGACTCTTCAGAAAATGACGAGTCCTCCTATCACAGAAAAGCACCAAGAAGCCCATATAGGCTTTTTACCAAGAGCAGGAAATGAAGTAGTAGCAATGACAACACAAAATATGAAAAATAGGCTAAAGGCATTTTACCTAACCACCAGCAAAAGTTTTCAGATGTCCTGGAAACTGGATGATATACTACTTCCTCAATCAGTTTACTCTGAAATTAACAAAGAAATATAAAGAAAAAATGGGGGAGATTCACTTAAGAAACCAGTGCTACCATGTGTAAAATAGATAACTAGTGGAAACCTGCTGTAAGGCACAGGAAGCTCAACTTGGCGCTCTGTGATGACCTAGATGGGTGATACGGGCATGGGATGGGAGGGAGGTCCAAGAGCAAGTGCATGTATGTATCCAGATAGCTGATTCATTTTGTCGTACAGCAGAGACTAACACACTGTAAAGCAATTATAATCCAATTTTAAAAAGTGTTACTATGAGCAGTTATCAATAGATATAAATAGCTTGCCTGCCAACAGATTAAATAAGAGTGTGATGCAGAAAGAATAAGACAAAACAAATGTTTGGCAAATTCTTGAAATAATAAAACTAGGAAATGTCTAAAAATAGCATCAGATGAATGATGTATGTACAAAACACATCAGTAGTGAGTTTAAGGCCAAGATCATTGAAAAGAAGCAGGAAAATGTGAACACAGAAAATTGAATCACAAATCTTTCTAGATTTGGGCTTTGGAAGAACCAAAAATAGCCAACTCTTGAACATAAATTTAGCAGTTGTTTTCTGATGAGTTTGAGCAGTGGAGACCGCCAAATCACTCAAAGAGGGAGTGGGGAGGAGGGAGCGAGTTAGTCAATGTTGGAAGCCAGTCAGCCTGAAACAGAAGGGTTTTGTTATTGTTATCTATTTGTTTGTTTGTGTAAGTGGTGTATGGCTCTTTTATGAGCTGGCTTCCAGATGGGAATTCCTAAGAGCAAGTACCGTTGGACTCACATCACAGCTTCTCATGTGTATAACACATTCATACATTTCTCAGGCAACAAATCCCATTGTTAAGTTGTAGAAGCCTACTGTTTTACATCAGGGTTTCTCAAGTTTGTCACTACTGGCATTTAGGGACAGATGATCCTTGTTGTGGGAGGCTGTGCTATGCATTGTAGAGTATTTAGCAGCATCTCTGACCTCTACCACTTAGATGCCCATAGCAACCTTCATTCCCAGTTGCGAAAACCCAAAATGTCTCCAAATATTGCCCAATGTCCTCAGCGGGCAAAAATCAGCATCAGTTGAGAACTACTGATTTAGAGAATAAAGGCTTATCCAGCCCAACCGTGTACCATACAGATGAGGAAACCAAAGCTCAAACACACTGAATGCCTTGTTCAAGTGTATACAGCTGGTTAAAGGCAGATCTAATCCAAGAACCCCAGATCATCACTCTCAATAACTCCACTATCCACCAACTTTAGTCTTTTGCATACAACCATCATGGTTTTGCTATATCCAATACCATTTATATTATTATTTGTTATTTTTTAGTTGACCCCTTTTTTAACATAGTAAATTTTATTTTAAAGGGAAACGGACATCTAAAGGAAAAGAAGTCAGACATAAAAGCTTTGAAATAATATCATGGTGTTAAGAGAAGAAATCTGTGCTCAGTTATTTTATGTATTTATTGATTTATAAAGCACCCACACTGTGCCTACCATGTGCCAGGCATCATTTTAACTACCATACATACATGAAATCTTTTTTAAAATTTATTTTATTTTATTTTATTTTTATTTTGGCTGTGCTGGGTCTTTGTTCTGACACAGGGGCTTCTCTTGCTGTGGCTCACAGGCTCTAGAGCCCAGTAGGTGCGGTGCTCAGGGTTAGCAGGATTTTAGTTCCCCAACTAGGGGTTGAATCTGAGTCTCCTGCATTGGCAAGCGGATTCTTAACCACTGGACCACCAGAGAAGTCCTAAGAGATTTTTTTTATCTTAAAAACAACTGAAGGGGAAAGGGGAGTGAAGGGTGGGGTTGAGGTCCAGGAGAGGACCCTGGAAGGGTGAAGGGAAAGGCGTGAGGGGGCTGCCAAGGTAAGAACCTAGAGATGGAAGGGGCTGGGAAAGAGGTCCCAGCAGGATGAGCTGGGGCACTAGTGACAGGTAACAGAGAAAGCTCATTCCTACACCAGACAGGGCAAGGTATGCACTAAAGAGCATGAGCCACAGAAGTTAATGTTTCTCCCTTAAAAACCAAGCTGAGGATCACTGGAGGTATACACATCACATCTCACAAAAATGTGATATTGACTCAGTTCATCTCCAAAAAATATAAAATGTTTTTGGGTAACATTTTAGGAATTTTTGAGACTTCTATGTTCCTATGACTAGTTCATAAATAAAATATAAAATTAAAAACATACACACATATAATTGCTGGATGAAAATACCAAATGTGGAACTGCTTTATCACATGCTTTGCCAGCTCCTCATGTTTCGTCAACACGAGTTTTCAAAAACAAATTTTCTGGAAAATATTTTGTCTTTTACACTTACCAGTTTTCACAGACCAAGATGTTAATAAAAATAAACAACTTGAGGATATTCAATGCGTGTTATCATGTTTGGAACTATCAGGATTCTAAGAAAGAAAATTTCATACTTTGCCCTTAAAGACGTGACAGCACTTATGTGGAAATCTATCCATGTTAAGATGGGCATACCTAAAGTCTCCAAAATATCAAGGTACCCAAATCAATATTGATGCAAATGTATTTTAAAGGAATAAAAATGATAAAAATATGATGCTTAGTAACAAAGGCAAGCACTTTAGAGTTAGGTAGCATCACAGTATTATGTCATAGTACATACTATTGTTATATACAAGCATCATAAGGTTACTGTGGGGATTAAATGAGATGTTACATATAGGATTTAAGGAATGAAATGGTATATATTTTAGCCACTATTATTCTAGCATGAAGCAGAATAAACTAAATAATATATTTCTAAGAAGTCTTCATATCTTTGCATTGTGTTTTGAATCCTGGCACTAATTTCCATAACAAACCTAGTGTATATATGCATGCACTAGGTTGCTTCAGTGTCTGACTGTTTATGACCCTACAGACTGTAGCCAGCCAGGCTTCTCTGTCCATGGGACTCTCCAGGCAAGAATACTAGAGCGGGTTGCCATGCCCTCCTCCAGGGGATCTTCCCAACCCAGGGATCAAACTCCACCTCTCTTATGTCTCCTGCATTGGCTGGCGGGTTCTTTACCGTGAGTGCCACCTTGGAAGCCCAACAAGCCTAGACAGCATATTAAAAAGCAGAGACATCACTTTGCCAACAAAGGTCTTTATAGTCAATGCTATGGTTTTTCCAGTAGTCATGTATGGATATGAGAGCTGGACCATTAAAAAGACTGAATGATGAACAATTGATGCTTTTAAATTTGGTGCTGGAGAAGATTCTTGAGAGTCCCTTGGACAGCAAGGAGATCAAACCAGTCAATCCTAAAGGAAATCAACCCTTTAGGAAGGACTGATGCTGAAACTGAAGCTCCAATACTTTGGCCACCTAATGCAAAGGGCCAGCTCATTGGAAAAGACCCTGATGCTGGGAAAGATTGAGGGCAGCAGGAGAAGGGGCAAAAAGAGGATAAGATAGTTAGATAGCATCACTGACTCAATGGACAAGAATTTGAGCAAACTCCAGGAGACAGTGAAGTTGACAAGGAAGCCTGGCATGCTGTAGTCTATGAGGTCTCAAAGAGTTGGACACAGCTTAGCGACTGAACAACAAGAGCTAAGTGCCATGTGGGAAGGTACTTTTTCATTCTTCTTAGTTTAAGGTTGACTTGTCTTGAATGGTTCTAAATCAGCGATTCTCGCATGGCTCATCAACTCCTGAGGTCCTAAAGACCTTTTCAGCGGGTCAGCAAGGTAAGCGCTATTTTAATAATAATTGCATTGATAGTAATTCTAACAGTATTAACAACAGTAAAGCTAATTTCATAATCTCATATTTTATTTAATAATTTCATGTTAGTAAACATAATATATAATATTGTATAATTGTATAATACTATTTTTATTTTTCATTATGTTGGTCTTGGTGGTGTGAAGAGAATAGTGTGGATAACATTACTGATACCTTAGCATGATTCATGGCAGTGGTACCAAAGTGTACTCATAGACATGTTATTCTTCACTACTATTTGTTCACAAGAAGAAGAAAGAAGCTGGTTTCATTCAGGAATGTGCCTGATGAAACATTACTTTTATTAAATCCCATTCCTTGAGTAAATATCTTTTTAACACTTCATATGATGAAACTGAAGTACCCATAAAGCACTTCTTTTGTATACCTAAGTATGTTGTTGTTTTGAAATAAAATCTTTGTACCACTGTTTGTCTTAGGGCTTGAACTAATCATGTTTTGGGGGGAACATCATTTTTCCTTAAATGAATGACAGATAGACTGTGGTATTCAGATTTGGGTATTTGGCAGATATTTTCTCAAAAATGAATGTAGCAAGACTGTCACTTCAAGGAAAACAATAGAAACCATGGTTACCAATGATAAAATTGGAGCTTTCCAGTGAAAATAAGAATTTTGGAAAACTCGTATCAACCCCAGTGAGCTTGATAGCTTGATGATACTTAAAGACTTTTCTGATGAGATTAGTGGTGATATTAATGAATGGAATTTTGAAATACATAAAGACATATAACAGTATTTGGAAGATCTGCATCATTCAGTGAACCATTATTTTCCAAATACTGATACATACTATTAAAGAATCAATCACACACACACACATACACACACACACATATACACACACACAAAGAATCAGTCACATATGGGTAAAAAAGCCATTTGTGGAAGAAAGATGAGTGGATTTCCTTCAGGTTTTAGATTCCACATTGCAACTAATCTGTAAGAAGCTATCTCTTGTTGAATTTCAGTATATTATCAAAGAAAAATACCCTTGACAATCATAAAAATCATAAAGTATGAGAATATTCCTCATTTTCCCAACCAAATCCTTGCGATTTTCTTCACATATTTCAACCAAAACAAAACATCACTACATTGAATGGAGAGGCAGATATAAAAGTCCATTTTCTGCTGTTAAGCTAAACATTAAAGAGATTTGCCAAAATAAAAAAGAATGCCATTCCTCTTGTTCACTTTTTTTTTGGTTTGGGAATATTTAGTTATTTTTCATTAAATATATTATGTTAACACATGATAGATTTATTATAAGTATTTTTTAAAAACATCTAATTTTTAATACAGTGAATGTTTATATCTAAACCTATATAAACTAAAGGTTTTTAAGAACTTTATTTTTTAAGAGTGTAAAGAGGCTCTGGGACCACAAATGTACGAACGTTTATTCTAAATAGTTCTCCAAACTTGGGCTGGTCTCCTTTGACTATTCACAGGAAAATAGCACCTGGGGCCAAACCTGCAGCAGAAAATGATCGCTTCCTAGTCAGGTTAGGCAAAGGAACATTGTGAGGAAGGATCTTCAGAAATTAGAATTATTATTAGCATTGTATAGTTCATTTTCACAGTACCAGGCAAGTCTAATAGAGTAGGATCACTGAGTTTAAGGCAGGCAAGACAAAGACCTTTGGGGAAAGATAGGCTACAAGTCTGCATTAAGGAAAAATAAATCGCTGAAACCTCTTTTGATTAAGAATTCTATTTGCTCTTGTCCCTAATCTACTTTTAGGAGTAACTTCTCCTTTCCTGATCAAAAAAGACAAAAGGGATTTGTAGTTGGGTTTCACTATGGGTCCATGATTTCTGATCAAGGGAATATAATAAAAAGTGTTAGAACAGAGCTTTGTTGGAATGGTACCATGGTAAACTCTCAAAGCTTACTCTCAGATTGATGTGGGAAACCCTCTATTGTCTGTCTCCTTTTCAGACCACAAGAGAACAAAGCAGCTCTGAGGCTCAGGACCTTTGGGATTCTTTCCTTCAGTCTGAGGGTAGAAAGTGATGCATATACCTGAGTATTGTTAGGCTCTGAATTTAACAAGGAGAAGTTAGGAGAAATCATTTGACTCATTTCAGCAAAAATTTCCATCTCATTGTGATAAAAAGAAACAAAGTGTGATCTAACTTAAAAATACGTTGTCCAAGAGGAAAGGAACCAATTCTAGCTTCAGATGAGACTGTTTCTGAAGATAGGAGACAGAGCATCAGCAATGAGGTCAAAGCCAGAACTGACTGGAATCACCTAGTAGACTCTTCAGTCCTTGGTTTGGATATTGCAGGAAGCGTTCCAGATATCACCTTGAATATCAACCCAGGCCATCTTGCTCACAATTACTGTTTATCTTCCTCAAGAATTATATGTGAGGAAAGTAGAGAATAACAATATATGCGAACCCCGGAGTCAGTCTGCCTGGATCCGATCCTAACTCTCAAGTCCTCAGTTTCCTTCTCTGTAAAATGGGAAGAGTGATAGTACTGACTATAAGATTCTTGTGAAGATAATGTATATTTAGCACTTAAAACAAGACATAGCACATAGTAAGTGTCTAATAAACAGAAGTTATTATTGGGCAGAATATTTGCTTCGTATTTCCCACCTGTGAGCGGTTTTTTCCCCCATTATTTCTAAATAGAACCCCTTTCTTTCGGGGTTGCTGGTCTCCAAAGCATCTGCTCCCTTGCATTCCTGCGTCATCATCAAGATGCTGGGACACTGAAGTCATCTCTTCTATTGCTCTCTGGCGCTCCCTCTCCTGACTGCTTAACTCTCACGGGGAATCAGACCCAAAACCGTGGCTGGAGAAAAGTTCTCAGTTCCCTCGGAGACCACCTAAGACTGAGCCCCACTGAACACACAGAAACTCCTAAGCCCGAAGTAGGAGTGAGGCGCCCAGAGGTGAGAACGAGGCTGGGGGCGGGGCCGCGCTCCGAGGAGCTCGCGAGGCCACACCCCGAAGTGAACGTGCTAGGGGCGGGGCCATACCTAGAGGTGGGTGTGAGGCCGGGGGCGGGGCCGCACCCTGGAAGCGCCGAGACAGTTAGGAAGGCAACAGCGGTCTCTACAGGTGGCGCGCGCGGGGGTTCAGGCCGCCAGCGTCGCCTGGGCGCGGCTGAGGAAATCCGTGAACCGGCGAATCGCTCGCGGACGCGGTGAACAGGTACCCGCGCGCGTCAGGCGCCGGCAAGGGGCGGGGAGAGGGGGTGCGGCCGGCCGGGAGAACTGGAGGAGCTGAGGCAGGCAGAGAGGAGCTCGCGGGGCTGTGCTGCGCGCGACCTGGTACCGCCGTCACTGCTGTTGCCGCCGAGCCAAGGGACGAGGAACTCGGCTCCATCGAGCGTCGCAGCGACAGCGGAGCGCCCCGCAAAGCGTTGCCCGGGCGACCGCGGCAGCTCCACCTAGCAGCAACAGGGCGACTGAAAACCCGGCGGTTCCCCCTCGCAACCTTCCTCCTGCTTCCTGTCCCCCCAGTCTCCCCTTCCTCATCCTTTGTCACCCCCCTCCTCTTCAGCAAACGCCGACCCCCTGAGCGCTGGCCGGCGCTGCGGGGCCCCTCCACCCTGCCGCCTGGCGCGGGCCGGCCAGCCGCACCGCTGAGGGCTCCGCGCGGGCCAAGTCCGCCCGCCTCCTGCCTGGGCCTGGCGGCCGCGCTTCAACACCAACCAAGCTGAAGAGCTCCTGCTGCGCTTGGCTGCCCGCCGCAGCCGAGGTCGCAATCCGTCGTGCTGTCGCCGCCCTCAACTCCTTTCCCGAGGGCCCCGCGGAGCTGGAACTGGCGCTAGAGGAGGAACTGGAGCTGCTGGCGGCCGGGGAACGGCCTTCCGAACCCGGGGAGCATCCCTAAGACAAGCCCAGGGAGGGTCGGACTGCCGCCACAGCGCCCGCCCAGAATTCGGCAGAAGGATCTGGTGTTAGCGACCCGAGGGGGCAAGGCATTGCTGGAGAGGAGCCAAGACGAGTCGGCAGGATGAGCAGCTGCACAAGGAACTGACAGATAAGCTGGAGGTGAGGACGTCCCTCCGGCGATGAGTGAGACCGAGTGGGGACGCCTGGGGAGGCACCTGCCCTCTGGGTAGCTTTGGGAGCCACTCACTCATCCATCCCCCGCCTTCCCTCCTCATCCTACTGTTACCAAATCGCAAGTGCACATGCCCCAGGCACAGTGAGGCCAATCAATACTAAAACATAGAGTTTGAAACAGAGAAAGGTTTATTATAAATTTATACAAGGAGAGGGTGTCTCATATCCTAAAAACCCCAAGGTTACTGAAAGCTTTCAGCAAACCCCTTCAAAAGCAAAAGGTGAGGGTGGGGGTTGGTTAGTTGTTGCAAACTTCTTGGTGTCAGATCCTTTGTTCTTCAGGTCAGGTCATGGTCAGTTAGCGACGTTCCTGTAAATCTCTACCAGATGAATGTTATTCTCTGTCCTGACAAGAAAGAGCAAGGTCCCAAGGCACAGCTTTCACTCTCCAAGGTCCCAGTCCTGGCTAAGAGGAGGCAGATCTCAGGTGGCAGCTCCCTCAGGGCCAGGTACCCACACCCTGCCCAGCTGTCATCCCCGAGGGAACCAGGCACCCAACCCAAGTGGCCCTCAGTCTCCTAAGTCCACCCAAATAGGGGAGACCAGGTCTGACAGACTGTGACCCACACAGTCAGCCACTGCTAGTAGGTCACAGAGACAGGGATGGGGGAGAGGTTCACTACTGCCTCAAGGCCTGGGCCACGGCTGGTGGAGGGCCTTAATCAGGGCTCTGGAGCAGGACGTAGTCCCCAGTCTGTTCCCTGGGCCCTCCAGCTCACCTGCTGGCGGGATGCTGGGTGAGCTTGAGGGCCTCCAGGAGAAGGCCTGAATCTGCCTCTTGCTTCACTATCTACCTGATGATCTCTGCACCACTAACCCTTAGCTGAATCACTTACCTCATGGTCCCTCATTGACTGTTACTTGTGGGCAGGGTCCACTGTGGCACTGACCAATAGCTGAGCAGGACAACCACCGGTTGCTCATTGACAGTTTGTGGCTTATCGGCAGGGCCCACTGAGGAACCGGACCAATGGCTGAGCAAGACCTGTTGCCTAGTAACGGGTGTGGCGTAATGAGGCCCAGCAGAGGCTGCCTGCTGAGGGATGTGCCCATCCTGCTCTGTTACACTACCTCATGGAAAACTGCCTGGAAGCGGGGTGGAATGGATCGTTTGGGATCATCAGAGAAGGTCATTCATTGAATCCACTTGACTTTCCCACGCTGCTCACAACAAATTGGTCCATGCAGGGTTTCAAACACTGTGGGCCGTTCTCGATGTGTACTGTTCACAGCATCTAAAATAGAGCATACCAATGGCTAAGCAACCCACTCCAGTATTCTTGCCTGGAAAATCCCACGGACAGAGGAGCCTGGTGGGCTATAGTTCATGGGGTTGCAATAGGTCCACAACTGAGCGACTAACACTTTCACTTTCAAGCCCCATTTTTTTTTTTTTTTACAATGGGGCTTCCCTGGTGGCTCAGCTGTAAAGAATCCTGCCAATACCAGAGATGCAGGTTCAGCCCTGTGTTGGGAAGATCGCTTGTAGAAGGAAATGGCAACTCACTCCAGTATTCTTACCTGGGCAATCTCATAGACAGAAGAGCCTGGCAGGCTACAGTCCATGAAGTCGCAAGGGTTGGACATGACTTAGTGACTAAACCACCCCCACCACCATGGCTACTTTACACAGCACTGAAGTGATGTTTGCATACAGATAATTAAAAAGCAGGGAAGCATTTAAAATATGTTCCAGGTTTTCAGAGAAGTAGCGAGTCACTAATCAGCATGTTATCCTAAAGCTTTTCAGCTGTGTTAAGGCCTCCAGGTAGCCATGTTTTAACTTCCCACTTGGAGGGAAACAGCTGCCTTAAGAGAGCTTCATATAACGTTCAAATACTCAAGAATTAGGAAATATGGTTCCATTGCAGAAATAAGGTGAGCCTGGGCTCATCATGTGACCATTGGTTAAGGATTTAATTTGGACTGCAGTATATTTATATATATTTAAACAGTACTTTCTGTTCTCGTTCTCACACATGCAATTGGTTGGTCAAATGCAACCTTTGAGAACCATATAACTTGTCCTTTTCTGCCTATACATTTACTATTGTTACCCAATTTGATTGCAGCTTTCTTTTTACTCACAAGAGAATAATACAGTCCTGAATAAAGTCTGAAATTGACCCTAGTCTGGTCCCATATTACTACTGCTGGTTGAATAGTTAGAGTACAGATTCAGAAACTTTTCTGTAATAAGAAGTGTGTTTGTAGTTCAATGACGTATCAAATCAGAGAGGAAAAAAAGGAAACCACTGAATGCCCTGTAGTTCAGTTAACTGCCTAGTTGTAGTTAACTAGCTAAGCCAGTTGATGAACTCCTGAGATACCACTCTGAAAAGTGGTTTGTGAAACCTATAGGTAGACTGCCAAAAAACAACTCCGTGAATTGAATTTTTTTAATTTTCACTTGAAAGCAGGCAACAAGAAATAAAAGGATGTCTTTAAAAAGATTCAAAAATTAGAAAGAGATTTGATTATGATTATATAGAAGTATTACTGCAGAGATGGATGCTTGTGATTTGAAATTCCTTCAGTGAGGGATTTGATTAAAGAGATAGCTAACCTGAAAGAAACATCCAGTCAGTCAGTTTGATTGGTGATAGAGTTCAGGGTAATCTTCTATGTGCAGTTACACACATTCTGGGTTCCATTTGGAACCCACCTTTGTACATGTCTTCAACAAAAGAAAATGATTTTGAATTTCTATAATGAGAAAGGTTCTGGCATTTTGTTTGTGAAACCAACCTTCCCTTCTTTGGAAGAAGGGAATATTTTTGCAGTTGTGGGCAACTTTTCCTATATGGCAGAGTGTTTTGTTTTGACTGACAAGGGAAAAGAAAAGCGAAAATAAAGGCTTTGGAGTTTTTAGACCCTGATGCTGGGAAAGATTGAAGGTAGGAAGAGAAGGGGACAACAGAGGATGAGATGGTTGGATAGCATCACCGATTCAATGGACATGAGTTTAAGTAAACTTGGGGAGTTGGTGACGGACAGGGAGACCTGGCGTGCTGCAGTCCATGGGGCTGCAAAGAGTCGGACATGACTGAACAACTGAACTGAACTGAAATTAAATTAAATCCTTTCCCCCCAGCAATTAGAACAAGAGAAATGTGAAAGATGATTTGAGAACCAAGAAGGGGAGGACGTGTGTCTGAGCTGGAGACTGGTGTTAAACAGCTTCAGTTTGAGTTGGAGAGTCAGCCAGTAAGGAAGCAGATTAAGAAGAAACATGGACTGTCCAAAAATTATCAGAACAGAACTGTTATTGGATCAACTCAGGTTATTGGATCAACTCCAATAGGTTATTGGATCAACTCAGCAGGGTGAGTCACAAGTTAAGAATTTGTGGAATAAAATTATAAAAGTTAAAACAGAGCTTTGGTGTAATGTCTGTCGTGTATGTGGTAAGAATAGTTCAGATTTTTGTTGCCTTTGTACTGATATCAACAAATGAAGTGTTCTTCACCTGTAAGAATTCCAGCTTTAAGGTGTCAGGAGCAAAGACCCTTGCCTGTCATTAGCCAGCTGTGAAATTTTGGCAATCACTTAACTTGGGAGTTTTCTCACCTTAAAAATGAAAGGGTTTGCTTAATGATTTCTGGTATTTCTTATAGCTCTTGTTGTTGCGCTTGTTCTTCAGTGGCTAAGTCGTGTCGGACTCTTTGCAACCCCATGAACTGCAGCATGCCAGGCTTCCCTGTCCTTCGCTATCTCCTGGAGTTTGCTCAAACTCATGTCCATTGAGTCAGTGATGCCATCCAACCATCTCATCCTCTGTTAGCCCCTCCTCCTCTTGCCCTCAATCTTTCCCAGCATCAGGATCTTTTCCAGTGAGTCGGCTCTTCACATCAGGTAGCCAAAGTATTGGAGTTTCAGTTTCACCATCAATCTTTCCAATGAATATTCAGGGTTGATTTCCTTTAGGATTATCTGGTTTGATCTCCTTGTAGTCCAAGGGGCTCTCAAGAGTCTTCTCCAGCACTACAATTCAAAAGCATCAGTCCTTCAGCGCTTAGCTTTCTTTATATTTCAATTCTCGCATCCATACATGACTACTGGAAAAACCATAGCTTTGATTATACGGACCTTTGCTGGCAAAGTTATGTCTCTGCTATTTAACATGCTGTATAGGTTTGTCATGGCTTTTCTTGCAAAGAGCAAGTGTCTTTTAATTTTATGGCTGCAGTCCCTGTCCACGGTGATTTTGGAGCTTAATATCTTAATAAAGTCGCTGTTTCCACTTTTTCCCCATCTATTTGCCATAAAGTGATGACACCAGATGCCATAATCTTAGTTTTTTTTTTCTTTTTTAAAAAAGTTATTTATTTTTTAATTGAAGGATAATTGCTTTACAGAATTTTGTTGTTTTCTGTCAAACCTCAACATGGATCAGCCATAGATCTTAGTTTTTTGAATGTTGAGTTTAAACCAGCTTTTTCACTCTCCTCTTTCACCCTCATCAAGAGGTTTTTTAGTTCCTCTTGACTTTCTGCCATTAGAGTGGTATCATCTGCGTATCTTTAAAAGTACATGATTCATCTAAACAAATAAATAAAAGTACATGATTCTTTTACCTAGAGAAAATCTTTCACTGATAAATTTCTGTTAATGGTTTTAGCTCAAATGTTAAAACAGTGCCATCTTTAAAAGGAAAAGCTTGGGGGGAAATTTCTAGAGCAAATGATTTTCATTGATGTTACATTTTTTACTATATCAATACATTTCTTCTTATTATTTAAACATGAAAGGAGGTATGTATATCTATATTTAAATTTTGTTCTCGTTATTCCCTCATTAAGTAAAAGTTCTTTTTTGTAGATTTTTAAGGTGGTGTCATGGAAGTATTAATTAACCAAAGTCAAGACTGTAAAATCATTGCAGAGAAGTTTGAGGGTTGAGTAGGTGGAAATCTAGTTTAAATACAGAACATACCTTTTACAAATGCAGAAACATTATTCATGCCCTGGTCTCTAAATCTACTTTTGAAAATTAAGAACTGGATTTATTATTGTACCTCAGCCCTTCTTATGTGTTGAAAATGAGTTTAGTTACCAGAGGAAAAAAGAACATCTACTCTGATCTCATCCCTAAGCACAAACGATCTCAGGAGAACACTGCTCTTGTCTGCATGGTTAGGTTTTGGTGCTTAGGTCTCTGGGAAAGGCTTAGCTACAGCAGCATGTGAAGTTATTTCACTATATTGTGTCCCAGTTGCTTCCTATAGGAGCCCTGAGACGGGTCAGAACCGTCGTGCTTTACCAGGAAGTGGGAAGTAAATGCTCCCACTAGAGAAAAGAAGAGGAAGAAGGAGAGGTATAGGAGAGAGTAGAACCAGGGGGCCAGGGGAGATGAGGGGCAGTGGAGAGACAGGAGAGAGATGGAAAAAACTTGAAAAATAGCTAGTTGCAGGAGGTATTGAATGTATGTGAAGGTGAAAATTCAGTTGGTAGGTGGAGCTAAAGATCTCTGGTTTCTTTCTCCTCTGGGGAATCAAATCACTATTTGATTGGCTGAAAAGGAGAAGCTGGACAGTTCTTCAAGAAGTCATTACAGGGCCAGCTCAGTAGCCTTTCTGACTCAATTCTGAAACCTTTTTTCAGCAGTTGGGAAAGATATATTTATCCTTGTAAGACTTTATAGATTTTTGAGTCTTTGTTCACCATTCATGAAAGATTAACCAGATAGGCCTGGCTAGGTTGACTTATTTGCTCAAGAACACTTATTTAATACTTTATTTTTATTATTACAACAGTCTCTTTGTCTTTTTAAAAAACCTTTTAAAGGCTCAGACAGGCTCCTCTGTCCATGGGATTCTCCAGGCAAGAATACTGGAGTGGATAGCCATGCCCTCCTCCAGGGGATCTTCTTGACTGAGGAATCAAACCCTACTCTCCTGTATCTACTATAGGCAGCTTCTTTACCACTGAGCCACCGGGGAAGCCCAGTTCTCCTCCATTTAATACCTATTCTAAATAAGTGTTTCTTATGGAGGCTTATGAAAGGAATACAACCAACCAGAACAATTTAGGAGGAAATTATTTCTTGGGAGTTAAGTGTCTGTTACAAAATGATGTAAGCAGAAGCTGACTCAACTCTGCTTTCTGATCTGGTGAAATATAGGTGGCCTAGAGAGATGGAGTAAGAAAACAAGTACTAGCGTGACATAGCAAGAGCACACTCTGGAATGGAAGTAGTGGTATTTATTCTTTGTTTGACACATGGAAACTGAGCATCAGAAGTTTAGTGACATTTCCCAAGGCTTTGCACAGGTTACAGGTTAACCACTGATTTAAGAGTGGTTTTTGTATATTTTCAAGAATGGGTGGTCAGTCAGAAACAAGAAGCTCACATTTATTTCTATCTTATTGGCTTATTTTTTTAGTTGCTTTTGCTGAATGTTATTGTTTTGGATACTCTTTAACTTCCAAGTCACTGAGTAAAGTGAATCTAGAGGTTTGGAGTCCACTTTCAGCAGTTTGTTATATCAGGGGTGTGCTGGGAAGACAAGGATTTGTTGAGAGGCTCACTTCAGCTAGAAAAGAAAAGTAGCTTTTGCATATTGGAGTGCCCTTCTGTGAAGACAGCATTTCCAGCTTTTTCCAGATTGGTACTCTTGCTCCTTAGTAGGTTAAAAACATTATTTGAACCTGCTCTTAATTATTGAGGGGCTTCCCTAGTGGCTCAGATGGTAAAGCATCTGCCTGCAATGCTGGAAACCTGGATTTGATCCCTGGTTGGGAAGATCCCCTGGAGAAGGAAATGGCAACCCACTCCAGTACTCTTGCCTAGAAAATCACATGGATGAAGGAGCCTGGTAGGCTACAGTCCATGGGGGTCTCAAACAGTCAGACACGACTGAGCAACTTCACTTACTCTCTAATTATTTACCCAGAGAGAGCCATGCCTGATTCAGGGGTCCTCAGGTTGGTTCTGTTAGTATCGTGTTCTGATTATCTTTTTCAAAAGAGGAGAGCTTGAGATTCTAACATATTAGGTCTAAATTTGGGGAATTGCAAGGTCCAAGATTCAGATGAGTCACTGTGGGAGTAGATCTTCTTAATGCTACTAGATTTGACTTAATACAATGGCAGTGGGCTTTTTTTTTTTTTTTTTTTACATTGAAATCTGAATTCCATTGGTCCCTGTAGGCAGCTTAGTATATTGCATTGGAGTAATGAAAACAGAATTAAATGAGTTGCCCCTGCCTGGTGTGGGGTGAGGCATCTAATTTTTATACCTGCCATGTGGATTGCAGGTGATAGGTTGGGGTTTACTGGCATAGAAAAAAAATTGACTGCAAATTATACACTCTTTTGTTATGCTGCCTGACCCATAGTTCTGGTCCCTGAATATTGTTGCCTTGAAAAATAAAGTATCTGTAACCAGTGAGTAAACATAATCAGCAGAAAAGCTGGTAATATTTGTTTTGACTCTGATAGCATCTCTCCATTGCTCTTCATTGGTGTTCAGGACAGTGATACAGTACTATCATGTATTTTTAAAGCTGAAAAATAATCTCTAGTCTAGCTGGACCAGGCCAGAAAATGTTGGTAAAATGTTTTTCAGAGGTTCTGCAAATTTGATTGTGTTTTTAAATATTTGTTACACTTTGAAGAGCCATTACCAAAAAACATCCTATGTTCTCTTAAGATGAACGCTAGTTTAAACAGGTGAAAGACCATTGGTGCCTCAGGTTGTGCTGCCAGTTCACCTTGCCTTTGTGCCCTCTCTGTTAACTAAATAGTATGATGCTGTTGTAACCTGAGCTGTGTAAAATCTGGTGGCATTTGTAACTTCTTCACTGGGTGAATTTAAAAATTTGTGTTCAGTATTTTTAAATTAGGGCTATCCAATTAAAATAAATAAATTTGTATTAAAAAATAAAATCAGAGCTAAGCTAAATCCACAAATACATCAATACTGAGTAAAGTTACCACTATCATCCTTGTCCTTCAATTTCAAATTATTTTTAGAAAGCCTAAAATTGAGGGCGGGAGGAGAAAGGGATGACAGAGGATGAGATGGTTGGATGGCACCACCGACTCAATGGATATGAGTTTGGGTAAACTCCGGGAGTTGGTGATGGACAGGGAGGCCTGGTGTGCTGCGGTTCATGGGGTGCAAAGAGTCGGACATGACTGAGCGATTGAACTGAATTATTTTTAATGAGTTTATAAATCTTATATAGTCAAACTTATAAATATTTAATATTAATAAAAGATAACCTTTATCTATATCTGTTTATTGAGACTTCTTATTGAGACACATGTAAAAGTATATGAGTTGGGAAAAAACCTCACCAGACATAAATTGAAAAGCCATTAGTTTAGATCAGTAGTTCTCGAACTATAGTCTGAGGAGCCATAGGTCTCCAAGAGGTGCCTCAGAATAGTTATAAAGTAGTACAATTCAGTTATTCTTAGCAAATTTATAGAATTGTGCCACCATCACTGTGAACCACCTTAAAAAAATTTCTATACTCCTGCCCTCCCTGCAAAGATTCCCTGGTGACCTTTTGCAGTCAGTTTTTAATCCCCACCCACAGCCCCAGACAAACATTGATCTGCTTTTGATCTGTATTGATGTCTTTCTTGGATATTTTGTATAAGTAGAATTGGACAACACATAGTTTTTTGTGTGCCTGACTTCTTTAGCATAATGTTTGTGAGGTTCACTTACATTGTAGCATATATCAATAGTTCCTCTTTATTGCTGAATGTATCCTGATGTGTGGATGTAGTGCATCTTGTTTATCATTTCACCAGTTGATGGATTATCTAGTTTTCGACTATTATGAATTGTGCTGCTATGAACATGAACTTGATTCATGTACAAGTCTTTGTGTGGACATGTGTAACTTTTTAAGAAACTGCCAAACCGCTTTTCAAAGAACCATGTATCATTTTGCATTTCCATGAGCAATGGCTGAGAGTTCCAGTTTCAACAAAAAAGGACCCTTTTTAATATTAAAAAAATATGGTGTATTCTCACATGATGATAGATGTCATTCTAGTATCTGCAGGATGATAAAAAAGAACAAAAATGACAGGGAATTATAATGTTCCTAGAAGGATTTATGTTCTGTAATCACAGCAGCATTTAGTGACTTGATGCAGTTAGTCTATAGGCTGTACTTTGTGTGTACTCATAGCAATTCAGTGGCCCACAAGGATCATGGTTGGAAGCTACTGGTTCAGATGATGTGTTTATAAATAAACATAAGCCATCTTTTAATCATCTTCTATAAAATAGAGACCTACTTCATAAAGTTGTTTAGAAACCAAAGCATTTGGCCCATACTAGGTGCTCAATTATTGACAACTGTTACTACTAGGAATTAGTGTGACTTTAAATAGCAGGAGACCTGGGTTCAGTCCCTGGGTTGGGAAGATCCTCTGGAGAAGGGAAAGGCTACCCACACCAGCATTCTGGCCTGGAGAATGCCATGGACTGTATAGTCCATGGGGTTGCAAAGATTCGGACATGACTGAGTGACTCACTTTCACTCTTGGAGCCATACAGGTGAGAATTCTAACTTTTATGAACCAGGTTAAACTAATAGCAGTCTCTTCTTTATTCAGACTGACTTGGAATAGAGACTAATTGGATTTTTGGAAACACCTCTTTTCCATACTTCTTGCTGACTTCAAAATGTTACTTGTATCTATCCATTTCGTTTGATTTCCTCTTTTTTGAATTGGAAACCCCTCTTCCCCACCCTCAAATTTATCAAAGCCCCTTAGCAAATGTTGTTCCTGTTTTCTACAGCTGTAGTTCTCATCTCTGATGTGCACAAGAATCACCTGGGTAGTTCTTGCACTGAATACTGATTCCTGGGTCCCACCCCCAGAGATTCTCATTTAACTGCTCTGTGATCTGAATGTCAGCATCTTTTTTTAAAAGGCAGGTGATTATAATGTATGGCCAAGGATGAGAATTATTATTCTAATATGAAACAGGATTGGTGACAGTGTTCTTGCCTACTTGAGTATCAACAGTCAGTGTTAACAAGTATCTTAATTCCTTCATCGTAAAGGCATTAAGCAAAATAGAGTCTCTGGGATACCCTGTTAGAATGACACAAAGCCTCTGGAGGAATCTCTCAGGTAAGCCTTTCTTCCACCTAAGTGGTACAGTCAGTATCTGAAAGGAGTTTGTGTGTAATGAAAACAAAAACTTTAAGCTGTGCTAAGTCAGAGCATGTTTCATTCATCATCACTTTTTCTAGGAGGCAACGTGACATAGTGAAATGGATTCAGGTTTTGGTACTAGATGAATCTGGGTTTATTTTGTATCTGTAGATTATTATGTTGAGTGAGATACAGAGTTTGCAATTGCAAATTTTTCTCATGTGGAAAAAAATAGGGATTATAAAAAACACAACAGGAATCATACTATACACCGTACAGGGTTGTTAGCATTGTAGACTATATATAAAATCCTTAGCAAACTTTCTGGCTTAGTAAGTAGCAGTTGTATTGTATACACCATCCCTCCTCATTCTAAAGACTATCTTTGACTTGTTTGTATCTCCAGTGCCAATCACAGTGCCCTAAAGATCAGAAGGTTATAAAATTTGATGATGATATAGAAAATCTGATTTCTTTTTTTTTTTTCAATCAATTACTCATAGGTAAATAATAGAGTTGTGGCATTGTAAAATTAGAGCTCAGCAAGTAAGTGTTGCTACACATTATTTAATAGCAGTATCCATTCATTTTTGTTTAATGAGATTCATGGTCAAAATCATGCCGTGTCATACAATCCAGGGAAAAAACAGTAGCACCTCAGTATTTAGCAAGTGATGCTTTAGTGGCTATAGTAAGTTTGATATAAACAAGAGATATAGTTGCAAGGGAAGGGACAATTGTAAAAATAGATAAGAACTTAATGTCAGAAAAATCAAGAGTTAAAAAGGTTAGGACAAAAAGAAGAAAAAAAGGTTAGGACAGATACACAAGCCAGAATCAGAACATATTAGACAAATGCAGTTCATCGTGTATTTTTTTCCTAGCTCTGACTTCAGAAGGCCTAGAAGCAATGAAATACTAGTAGTAATAAGTACCCCTAATGCACAGAGTTTTACCTCCTAAATATCATTCTTGACTAAAAGGAACCAGGGCTCCTTGGAGAAATTACTAATTCCAAGTTTGTAGTAGGAACTTAGGCTGAGTCTGAAACATCATTTTGTGCTAGAAGCAAGAAAGTTTTCAAAACTTACTGGAATAATTATGTGTGTACATCAGTTTAGCAGCAAGATCTTTCTTGACCCACCCTTTCATTTAATGAAAATGAAAACAAAAATAAATAAATAGGACGTAATTAAAAGCTTTTGCACACCAAAGGAAACCATAAGCAAGATGAAAAGACATAAGGAAACCATAAGCAAGACAATCCTTAGAATGGGAGAAAGTATTTTCAAATGAAGCAGCTGTCAATGAATTCGTCTCCAAAATACACAAACAGCTCATATAGCTCAATATATAAAAAAAAAAAAAAAAAAAAAAACCCAATCAAAAAAAATAGGCAGAGACATAAATAGACACTTCCTCAAAGAAGACATACAGATGGCCAACAAACACGTGAAAAGATGCTCAACATCACTAATTATGAGAGAACTTCAAATCAAAACAACAATGAGGTATCTATCACCTTATGCCTGTTGAAATGGCCATTATTAAAAAATCTACAAACTAAATTCTGGAGAGGATGTGGAGAAAAGGGAACCCTCTTGCACTTTTTGTGGGAATGTAAATTGGTACAGCTACTACGGAGAGAAGTATGAAGGTTCCTTTAAAAACTAAAAATAGAACTACCATATGAGCCAACAGTCTTGCTACTGGGCATATATCCAGAGAAAACCATAATTCCAAAAGACACATGCAACCCAATGTTCATTGCAGCACTACTCACAATAGCCAAAACATGGAAGCAACCTAAATGTCCATCAACAGATGAATGGATGAAGAAGATGTGGTACATATATACAATGGAGTATTCAGTTCAGCTCAGTTCAGTCACTCAGTCGTGTCCGACTCTTTGCAGCCCCATGAATTGCAGCACCCCAGGCCTCCCTGTCCATCACCAACTCCCGGAGTTTACTCAAACTCACGTCCATTGAGTCAGTGATGCCATCCAGCCATCTCATCCTCTGTCGTCCCCTTCTCCTCCTGCCCCCAATCCCTCCCAGCATCAGGGTCTTTTCCAATGAGTCAACTCTTCGCATGAGGTGGCCAAAGTATTGGGAGTTTCAGCTTCAGCATCAGTCCTTCTAATGAACACCCAGGACTAAACTCCTTTAGGATGGACTGGTTGCATCCATGGATGCAGCCCATGGACTGCAGTCCAAGGGACTCTCAAGAGTCTTCTCCAACACCATAGTTCAAAAGCATCAATTTTTTGGCACTCAGCTTTCTTCACAGTCCAACTCTCACGTCCATACATGACCATTGAAAAAACCATAGCCTTGACCAGATGGACCTTTGTTGGCAAAGTAATGTCTCTGCTTTTTAATATGCTATCTAGGTTGGTCATAACTCTCCTTCCAAGGAATAAGCGTCTTTTAATTTCATGACTGCAGTGATGAAATATGCATCACCATCTGCAGTGATTTTGGAGCTCAAAAAAATAAAGTCTGACACTGCTTCCACTGTTTCCCCATCTATTTCCATGAGGTGATGGGACCAGATGCCATGATCTTAGTTTTCTGAATGTTGAGCTTTAAGCCAACTTTTTCACTCTCCTCTTTCACTTTCATCAAGAGGCTTTTGAGTTCCTCTTCACTCTCTGCCATAAGGGTGGTGTCATCTGCATATCTGAGGTTATTGATACTTCTCCTGGCAATCTTGATTCCAGCTTGTGCTTCTTCCAGCCCAGTGTTTCTCATGATGTACACTACATATAAGTTAAATGAGCAGGGTGACAATATACAGCCTTGACGTACTCCTTTTCCTATTTGGAACCAGTCTGTTGTTCCATGTCCAGTTCTAACTGTTGCTTCCTGACCTGCATATAGGTTTCAATAGAGTATTACTCAGCTATAAAAAAAAAAAAAGAATAAAATTGGGTCATTTGTAGAGATGTACAGACTGTAGGATGGGCCTAGAGACTGTCATTATGAGTGAAATAAGTCAGAGAAAAACAAATACTGTATATTAACACATATATGTGGAATCTAGAAGAATTGTACAGATGATCTTATTTGCAAAGCCCAAATAAAGACACACAGACTGGACACCAAGAGGGGAAGGGGAAGGGGTAGGAGTGGGATGAATTGGGAAATTGGAATTGACATATACACACTATTGATACAGTGTAAAAATACTATATATAGGATCATTCCAAGCTGGAATCAAGATTGCTGGGAGAAATATCAATAACCTCAGATGTGCAGATGACACCACCCTTGTGGCCGAAAGTGAAGAGGAACTGAAGAGCCTCTTGATGAACGTGAAAGAGGAGAGTGAAAAACTGGCTTAAAACTCAGCATTTCAAAAAACTAAGATCATGGCCTCTGGTTCCATCACTTCATGGCAAATAGATGGAGAAACAATAGAAATAGTGTCAGACTTTATTTTTTTGAGCTCTAAAATCACTGCAGATGGTGACTGCAGCCACGAAATTAAAAGATGCTTGTTCCTTGGAAGAAAAGCTATGACAAGCCTAGACAGTGTATTAAAAAGCAGAGACACTACTTTGCCGACAAAGGTCCATCTAGTTAAAGCTATGGTTTTTCCAGTAGTCATGTATGGATGTGAGAGTTAGACCATAAAGAAGGCTGAGTGCTGAAGAATTGATGCTTTTGAACTGTGGTGTTGAAGAAGACTCTTGAGAGTCCCTTGGACAGCAAGAAGATCAAACCAGTCAATCCTAAAGCAAATCAATCCTGAATATTCATTGGAAGGACTGATGCAGCAGCTCTAATACTTTGGCCACCTGATGCGAAAAGTTGACTCACTGGAAAAAAACCCTGATGCTGGGAAAGATTGAAGGCAGGAAGAGAAGGGGACGACAGAGGACAAGATGGTTGGATGTCATCACTGACTAAATGGACATGAGTGTGAGCAAGCTCTGGGAGATAGTGAAGAACACGGAAGCCTGGTGTGGTGCAGTCCATGGGGTCACAAAGAGTCGGACATGACTGAGCAACTGAACAACAACAACTATAACAAAATAGATAACTAATGAGAACCTACTGTATAGTTCAGCACTGAACCTACTCAGTGCTCTGCGACAAACTAAATGAGAAGGAAATCTAGAAAAGAGGAGATATATGTATACATATAGTTGATTCACTTTGCTTTACAGTAGAAACTAATACAACATTGTAAAGCAACTATACTTTGGTAAAAATTTTTAAATAAATTTCTCTTTCTGGTAATTCATTATTAGTGTACAGAAATTCAACAGGTTCCTGTTTATTGATTTCATATCCTTCAACTTTACAGAACTGATTTATTCTAATCATTTTTTGGTGGAGGCTTTAGGGTTTTCTATATATAATATGTCATCTGCAAATAGTGACAGCAAACCCCCTCCTTCCAGAGGAACCACTATCCAGACTTTTTGTGATAATCATTCCTTTCCTTGGCTTTCTGTGAGTTTTACTTGCTAAATGTGTATCTGTAAATAATACCGTTTTGTTTGCTTGTTTTTTAATTTTGCATCAATGGAATCATACAATGTGAATTATTTTGTGTCTGACTTCTTTTCACTTAGCATTTTGTTTTTGTAGTTCATCCATGTTGACACTTACAGCTTAGGTAATTCATTTGCTTTGATGTATTATATTCCATTGTGTGAATATATAAAATACCTGAGTCATGTCCTGGTACCTTGACTGCTGTGGGGGTAGAAAGTATTATAGGGTAGGGGCCCTTCCATATGGGCTGGAGACCTTGGGGATGCCCAACTCCAGTCCAGGGTCCCAGGAGGTTGACCTGCCTCGACCTGCCTAGGGATCTGGCCCTCAAAAGGTTGTCATGCCTCAACCTGCTCAGGGATCCACCAGTCAAGGGGTCCCAGGAGGTTGACATGCCTCGACTTGCCCTGGGACCCAATTCTCAGGAGGCTGATCTGCCTTGATCTGCTCGGGGATTTGATCTCCAGAAGGCTGTCATTCCTCAGCTTGCCTGGGGATCTGCACCCTAACCCAGGGATGCCTGGCTCTCAGGTTGCAACAGTACTGTGTAGGGTAAGTTGCAAAAAGACTCACCACCTTCAATGGAAATTGAAGGCGGCCTATTAGTTTTTTCTTTTCCTCCCTGTCATCACTGTCTTTCAGATGGGAAATAACCAATCCACTTCCTGACAAACATCCTTGAGATGCATCCTTGATAACTGGAAGCTGTTTGATTCTCTAACTCTAAGGAGAAGTCACTTAAAATTTTTTTGTGTCACTATGTGGCCATGGTATCCTCTGGGGAACAAGGAACACTAGCCTGAGGATGGGAGTTTAAATTACAGTGCCATCCTGCAGCTAGACTTATTCTGCAAAAGACAAGGGAAATGGACAGAGATTCCTTATGTCCAAATTTTCTTCCGACTAAGAAATATGAAGGAACTCTGTCCTAAGTATGGGATTGTTGTATGCCCTAAAAGTGAGCCTACTAGGCAAGTGGTGTTAGGCACAGACAACCAAGAGAAGGTACCCGCCTGTGAAGGCTCACCTCCCATGGCTCCCGAGTTGCCTGGTGCTCCTTCCTTGTATCCAAACATGCCCCCATATCTGGGAGCACCCCCTCCACAACAGTGAACTCGAGTATGTCCCTAAGTCGAAACTGGAGGAGTATTTGGACCAACCTGAGTCCATAAGCCCTTCACCCTCTTAGAGCTAGGACAGATCAAATAAGACCTGGAAAGCTATACAGATGGAATATATAGATACATTCCAACACATTACCTTGGCCTTTGACTTAATGTGGAAGGACATCATGGTCATATTTAGTCAAACTTTATCTGACCCTGAGCATGCTAGGCTCTTAAAGGAAGCCCAAAGATATGCTATGGGGCTTCACATGTCAAGTGATAAATACCCAGTAGGGGAAACTGCAGTCCCCTCCTCAGGTCCTAATTGGAATTATAATGACTCTGAGCACATCTTGGAAAAGGATCGTTTTCTGATATGTGTGAAGGCAGGACTGAAAGCTGCCCAGCAAAAAGTAATCAGCAATGCCCGGGCCTCAGCAGTAACTCAGGAGCCCAGTGAGAACCCCACTGCCTTGCTGGAAGGGCTAAAAGAGGCCCTCCAATGGTTACTAGAAAGATCCTGCAGAGGAACAGGCCTCCAAATGACTATAAGGCAAGTGGTCTCCTCTTGTCCCACTTGCCAATTAAACAACCCCCAAGGAGCTTGAAAACCTCAGCCTGTCCAACGATGTGGGACCTACCCAGGAGAGGATTGGCAGATGGACTTCACCCAGATGCCAGTTTCTCAAGGGTAAAAATATCTATTAGTCATGATAGGTACATTCACAGGATGGATTGAAAGCTTTCCCTCCCAGACTGAGAAGGCTGAGGAGGTGGTAAAAAAAAAAACAAAAACAAACAAAAAAAACAACACTGTTCCATGAAATCATTCCAAGATTTGGTCTGCCCAGGTCATTACAAAGTGACAATGGGACATCATTTACTTCTAAGTTCACCCGAGGGGTCGCTAAAGCATTGGGCGTTACTTATTATCTCCATTGTGCCTGGAGGCCTCAGTCTTCAGGAAAAGAAGAAAGAGCCGACCAAGTCTTAAGATCAGTGATAAAAGCAGATAACCCAGGAGACCTCCCTGGGATGGAAGGAGGCTTTACCAATAGCTCTCCTCTGCACCCATATTGCCCCTAAGGAACATGTTGGTCTTAGTCCTTATGAGATGCTATATTGGAGACCTTTTGTTTGTGTCAATGACCTCTTCCAAGATCCAGAGGCTCAGACCTGCTGGTCTTATACCATGGCCATAGGGCAACTCCAACAGGATGTATGCTTGTGGAGTGTCAACCAGGACCCAAAAGATTCTAAAGAGTCACCACTATATGCTCCAGGGACTCAGTTCAGTTCAGTTCAGTAGCTCAGTCATGTCCGACTCTTTGCAACCCCATGAATTGCAGCACGCCAGGCCTCCCTGTCCATCACCAACTCCCGGAGTTTACTCAAACTCATGCCCATCGAGTCAGTGATGCCATCCAGCCATCTCATCCTCTGTCATCCCCTTCTCCTCCTGCCCCCAGTCCCTCCCAGCTTCAGGGTCTTTTCCAATGAGTCAACTCTTCGCATGAGGTGGCCAAAGTATTGGGAGTTTCAGCTTCAGCATTAGTCCTTCCAATGAACAGCCAGTACTAAACTCCTTTAGGATGGACTGGTTGGATCTCCTTGCAGTCCAAGGGACTCTCAAGAGTCTTCTCCAACACTATAGGTCAAAAACATCAATTTTTCGGCGCTCAGCCTTTTTCACAGTCCAACTCTCACATCCATACATGACCACTGGAAAAACCATAGCCTTGACCAGATGGACCTTTGTTGGCAAAGTGATGTCTCTGCTTTTTAATATGCTATCTAGGTTGGTCATAACTTTCCTTCCAAGGAATAAGCGTCTTTTAATTTCATGACTGCAGTCACCATCCGCAGTGATTTTGGAGCTCAAAAAAATAAAGTCTGACACTGCTTCCACTGTCTCCCCATCTATTTCCATGAGGTGATGGGACCAGATGCCATGATCTTAGTTTTCTGAATGTTGAACTTTAAGCCAACTTTTTCACTCTCCTCTTTCACTTTCATCAAGAGGCTTTTGAGTTCCTCTTCACTCTCTGCCATAAGGGTGGTGTCATCTGCATATCTGAGGTTATTGATATTTCTCATGGCAATCTTGATTCCAGCTTGTGCTTCTTCTCATGATGTACTCTGCATATAAGTTAAATAAGCTGGGTGACAATATACAGCCTTGATATACTCCTTTTCCTGTTTGGAACCAGTCTGTTATTCCATGTCCAGTTCTAAATGTTGCTTCCTGACCTGCATACAGGTTTCTCAAGAGGCAGGGCAGGTGGTCTGGTATTCCCATCTCTCAGAATTTTCCACAGTTTATTGTGATCCACACAGTTGAAGGCTTTGGCGTAGTCAATAAAGCAGAAATAGATGTTTTTCTGGAACTCTCTTGCTTTTTCAATGATCCAGCGGATATTGGCAATTTGATCTCTGGTTCCTCAGCCTTTTCTAAAACCAGCTGGAACATCAGAAGTTCTCGGTTCATGTATTGCTGAAGCCTGGCTTGGAGAATTTTGAGCATTACTTTACTAGCGTGTGAGATGAGTGCAATTGTGCAATAGTTTGAGCATTCTTTGGGATTGCCTTTCTTAGGGATTGGAATGAAAACTGACCTTTTCCAGTCCTTTGGCCACTGCTGAGTTTTCCAAATTTGCTGGCATATTTAGTGCAGCACTTCCACAGCATCATCTTTCAGGATTTGAAATAGCTCAACTGGAATTCCATCACATCCACTAGCTTTGTTCGTAGTGATGCTTTCCAAGACCCACTTGACTTCACATTCCAGGATGTCTGGCTCTAGGTCAGTGGTCACACCATTGTGATTATCTGGGTTGTGAAGATCTTTTTTGTACAGTTCTTCTGTGTATTCTTGCCACCTCTTCTTAATATCTTCTGCTTCTGTTAGGTCCATAACATTTCGGTCCTTTATCAAACCCATCTTTGCCTGAAATGTTCCCTTGATATCTCTAATTTTCTTGAAGAGATCTCTAGTCTGTCCCATTCTATTGTTTCCCCTATTTCTTTGCATTGATTGCTGAGGAAGGCTTTCTTATCTCTCCTGGCTATTCTTTGGAACTCTGCATTCAAATGGGAATATCTTTCCTTTTCTCCTTTGCTTTTCGCTTCTCTACTTTTCACAGCTATTTGTAAGGCCTCCTCAGACAAACATTTGCCTTTTTGCATTTCTTTTCCATGGGGATGGTCCATCCCTGTCTCCTATACAATGTCACGAACCTGAGTCTAGGGACTCAAGTCCTAATTAAAGTCTCGAAAGATGGGTCCCCAAAGGCTCAACTCCAGCCCACATGGAAGGGCCCCTATCCTGTAACACTTTCTACCCCCACAGCAGTCAAGGCACCAGGACATGACTCCTGGATTCACTACTCATGAGTCAAGCCGTGGAAGAAAACAGAAGAGGACACTCAATACACCTGTGAGCCCCTGGGAGATCTCAGATACCTATTCAGAACTACAAATGCCATTCTAATGAACACCCCCAAAATTAAGTTTCTGGGGATAAGATTTCTCAGGACAGCTCTAAAGAGCCAGCACAGCTTGGCAGAGGTTGTACTCCACGACAGACAGGAGACAGATCTCCTGACCCCTTGACAAGGAGGGACTTGAGCCATCTTGAATGAGACATGTTGTTTCTGGGTAAATACCTCCAGCTAAGTTAAATAAAGTCCCACAGTCCTCAAGAAGAACATTCAGACTCTACAGGATCTCAAATAATAAGCTGGAGAGTTTTCGGGGTGGCTACAATCTCTCTTTGGGAGATCCTCCTGCCGATGGGAAATTTGGAGTTGGCTAATGCCCCACGTCCAAGGGCAGAGAAGCCCCAGCAAGACGGTAGGCGCTGGAGCATCGGCTGTGAGGTTGCTGGAGATTGTGAGGAGATACTCCACGTCCAAGGGCAAAGGAGAAGCCCCAGCTAGACAAGGGCAGACAGACTGAAAGCCACAACCACAGAAAACAACCAATCTGATCAGATGGATCACAGCACATGGATCACATGCAGTCACCATCTGTAGTGATTTTGGAACCCCCCCAAAATAAAGTCTGTCACTGTTTGCATTGTTTCCCCAGCTATCTGCCATGAAGTGATGGTACTGAAGCCATGATCTTAGTTTTTTGAACGTTGAGTTTTAAGCCAGCTTTTTCATTCTTCTCTTTCACTTTTATCAAGAGGCTCTTTAGTTCCTCTCCACTTTCTGCCATAAGAGTGGTGTCATCTGCATATCTGAGGTTATTGATATTTCTCCCAGAAATCTTGATTCCAGCTTGTGCTTCATCTAGCCTGGCATTTCGCATGATGTACTCTGCATATAAGTTAAATAAGCAGGGTGACAATATTCAGCCTTGACGTTCTCCTTTCTTGACTTGGAACCAGTCTGTTTTTCCATGTCCAGTGCTGTTGCTTCTTGACCTGCATACAGATTTCTCAAGAGGCAGGTCAGGTGATCTGGTATTCCCATCTCTTTAAGAATTTTCCACAGTTTGTTGTGATCCACACAATCAAAGGCTTTGGTGTAGTCAATAAAGCAGAAGTAGATTTTTTTTCAAACTCTTGTGCTTTTTTGATGATCCAACAGATGTTGGTAATTTGATCTCTGGTTCTTCTCATGCCATTACATTTCCCATGCCATTACAGTCTATGGGGTCGTAAAGAGTTGGACATGACTGAGTGCACATATACACACCACGTTATTTGAAATTGTTGCCTTTTTGTATTTTTGCTCTTCCTTAGTATGTTAAGTGTATTAATGATTATGATCATTTTGACTTTACAGAGCACCTTCTCTTCCCCTTAGGAGCTGTGAGGTGACAGGTTATTTTGATTTGGAATAATTATTTTGACATTTAAATGAGCCTCTGTCTGAATGTGCCCAAATTTTCATTTCTATCTTTTTAAACTTTCCTGCTCCTGAGAATTTTCAGGCTTATAAAACTCAGGTAATTAAAAATCTCCATCACTGCATCCCAGATAGACATGGGAGTTGCCAGAAAGGAAGCACAAACAAGTTTAAATAGAATAACGCTTAGCAGTGAGATAACATATTATACCTGAAAGCCTTCGCAGACATTAACTAATCGATTTTCCAACACATTGGAGAAGTAGGAAATGGGTTTTTATTGTATTTTAATGGCTGAGAAAGTGAGATATGCTTTTAATCTCTTAACTCTTCCTGAGAAGTGAACTTTCACAACTTTCTTTGTTTAAAATCATAAAGACACTTTTTTGCAGCCAGGTTTACATGATAGATTTCTGTCTTTTTAAGAGGAATCTTGTAAGAGACTCATCCCTTGACCTTCCGTTTTTCTCAGAAGGAGGCAGCTGAGTCAACTTCAAAGCTTATAGATTTCATTTTCACAAAGCCAACATACTAGGCAGTTTCCAGAAGCAGTAAGCTCCTTTTGCTCCTTCACCATCCATGGAGAATCAAGAAAATAGAACAGATGCCAACTCAGAACACAAAGTAACATCTAATTCCCCCTGAAGGATGGTCTGGTGGTGGGTAGAGTTAGTTTGTCCCATGTGTTTGAGGGCCTGAGGAGACAAAAAGGCCAGATTGCTTACATGAATTGCTTATGTTCACCCAGTTAGGAAAGGAGTCTAGTGATAGGTGATCCCTTTCCCAATATTTTTTGGTTCTTAACCTTTTTTCCTTCAAGACATATGTTTATTTTGCCTAGAGGTCTAGCTCTAATACCTTTCTCTTCTAGTCAAGAAAATATAGTGAGTAAATATTTTTAATTTTGTTACTACTTAAATTTTTTGAAGAAATGAAATATTTACTTCATTACTTTATTAGTAATAACAAATGATTGGCAACATATCTCACAACTAATTATGACCAAATGGTATGTTCATAGTTACAACTCTACCTAAGATTTTTTTAATTAATTTTTTTCAAAATAGTAAGTGGACCTTGTTATATTTTTCAGTATATTTGATTTCTTCAACAAAAACAAACAAACCCAACAGTCTTCCTATTACTTGCTTACATCAGGTATAGTTCTCTTTATTTTTTTCACTGTTGATTTTCTTTAAATCATTTTTGTCCATTGTGAGACAAACCCTTTCTGAATCCTAGAGAAGCGGCAAGAGGTGAGCTACCCTTACATCAAATAGCCTACAGTCAAGCACAAGTGATTGTTTTGAGGAAATAACTTGTACTGGGAAAATCACATAACCTCTCCAAAGTTCAGTTTCCTCATCTAAATAGTGGGTTAATAATACCTGCTTAACAGGTATCATTATGAGGACTTAGAAATAATTCACATGATAGCACTTAGTACTGATGCAAGGTAGGCACTCAGAGACTATTCAGTTTACTTCTGGAGAACCATGCAAGACACTATCATTAGATTATTAAATTATAATATGAAGACTATTTAAAAAATATGAATTGAGAGACAGAAGTGAGAACTGAGAGCTAGAATTATTAGGAAAGGATCTGTGGAGGATATGAGGTTTAAAGAGGCTTAGAGCTTAAATGATGAAGCTGTAGGTATTATCAGGGTAAGGAATGGATAGGCTCTGATTTGGAGAAAGAGTTTGGACTACCCTACTTAAGCCTCATCAGCTTTTTATCCCAACATCGTATCTGCATTGATTCCCAAGTGATTTCACAGAAAATAATGCTGTACCCTGTGGTTAAAACCCTGAGCTAATCCTTGTTAGCATTACTGCTATTTTCATGGCAACCATCAGATGATATATAATCTTAGTGAGGCAAGATGTGAGAAGTATTTTCATCAACAAATGCCCAAATTTACTGATGGAATGTCCCATGGGAGATAACCTTATCACTTAGCTGCTGTCCCCCCAGTCTAAACTCTGCTCTTCTACATTTCTGTGTTTGAACATTTAGTAGGAGATATTTTTAAGAAAAAAAAAAATCTTGCCACGAATTTTCTCCCATAAGGGAATATCATTACGCTTGAATTCTGTTTGAATAGTTTTTGGAAAATGAATATAAGTGATAAGATAAATCTGAGAGGTGGGAAAGGCTTTATATTTCATTTATAAATATTTTTGTAACTTGATAAAGTTCTGTAACTACTGGCAATGAGGTATGAAGGTAAAATTGACTTGATCATTTTTAACATTATTAACATTCTTAATATTTAAATATAAAAATTTCCTACTGAAAACTGAACTCACTGTAATATGGGGGATTTTATAGAGTTTATTTTGTTTTCTGTGACATTTAAGGAATATGTTGTAGAGGATTTGTAAATGGACGTGATGTGGGTAGAAGGAGATAAAGGAGAAATCTGGGATAATTCCTTTGTGTGGAGCTAAAACTCCTAAGAATGAAGTTGCCATTTCCTAAAGAAAGGAAGAGGCAGGAGAAACATGTTTGGGGGGAGGTCCTAGAACCAAGAGTTCAGCTTTTGTACATGTTGAGATGCACATCAGCTATCCACCTGGACTTGTTGGGTAGGTAGTTGGAGGAGCCAAAAGTCAGAGCTGGAGATAAATTACAAAAGCAGTCTGAAAGCATTCAGGAAGAAGTGCCCACTGGAGACGTGGCTGTTGCTGGTAATAACCAAGGTAGTTATGAGGAGTCTTTTCCCATGGGTGTGGTTTTAGAGTGGCATTTTCATTGGCTTTTGGATCAGACCTATATTTGAATACTAGCTCTATCTGTTATGCCCGATGTCCGAATCCCCGAGCGGGAAGAGAAAAGGCTTCCAAGACAATGCAACTCGCCAAAAAGGGAAGTTTATTACTGACTCGAGCCAGGGCCTTCTGCCCCCACCCATCACAGTGGTGCAGGGTCAGAAAAAAGCCCTGAGCCCAAGCTGTTAGCAAATTTATAAGATATGCATAAGCAATTAGTAGCTGGCTTAAGCGGATTGGTTACATGTTTGCAAAGCAATTCTATTGGTACAGACTTTCGCGGGCTTTTTCAAACCTGGGCGTTCGCGGGCTTTTCAGCTTTCCCTTTGTTTCTTACTGGGCGCATATTGATTGGCTGGCTCCAGGTTACCTGATGGGGGTAGGGAATCTTACCATTTCGGGGGAAGCTAAAACTTAATCCAGGCTGCCTGTCATGGTATTAACCCTGGCAGCCTCACACTATCATTTACTAATTAAGTGACCTCAACCATGTGAGTTAATCTCATTTAGCTTCACTTTCTTCACCTATAAAACAGGTTAACAGGACATATCCCATAGCATTGTAGAGATAAAATGAAATAACATATGTTTCTTAGAGCAGTGGTTGGACGTGGTAAGTGCTTTAAAAACATTCATTATCTTCTTTTTCTTCAGATTTAGTTTGTTGCATTCAGTCCAAATTAACAAAACATGTGCTTCTCTTCCAAAATAAAATAAACCTAAAGTCCACTCTCACATATACTTTTGGAGGTGCCTACTTAATGATAAGCTCCAAAAAGGATTTGATTCAAATCTATTTCCTATCAGTCAGTAATGACCTTATAAAATAAAGGACTTTTGTGCAGATCCCCTGCGACTTGGCCTCAGTTAGGGCTGTCATTCTCTCCATCAATCTCTGTGCCAAACTTTCTTGGCTCTTTAAAATCAACCTGCCTTCTTTTACATTTAATCTTTTGGGCTTTCTCTGCCAATGACTTGAACATCAGATCTTCAATTCAGTTGATCTTTGAGGTTATTAGAGCTATGATAGTGATGGAGACAGCAAAGCAGCAGAACAGTTAGCACATACAGTACCTAACTGTGCACCAGACGCTCTTCTCAGTACTTTATATAGATTAGTTTATTTCACCCGCAGAGCAGGCTTTTGAGGTAGCTACCACTTTATCTTCATTTTACAAGTGAGGAAACTAAGGCACAAAGAGTTGTGTAGTTTTGCCTGAGGTTACACACTGCAGTAACTGGGAGAGAAGAAAGACTGTGCTCTTTTCAGAGGCTGAGTTTGGAAGACAGTTTTCCCACAAGAACGGAGTCTTTTTCATCTCTGTATCCTTAATTAAAAGTATAGAAAGCAAATGTTCCATCCATGTTGGAGTTAGTGCAAAGTGCCAGCACATCAAATGAACACAGAGGATTGTGTCTTTTTTTTTTTTTTTAAAGGAGTGGGGAGACCAAGTGAATCAAAAGCTCTGATTGTGAATACAGTATACTGGCAACATCTGGGGCCTGTTTTATTTTATAAGTCCTCATAGGACATTTAAAAATAACAATTACAAAATCTATTCTGACTTCTGAAATATTTTTTATTTAACTAGCAGTAGGGATCTGACATTGAATAATGATCCTACTCCAGAAACAAAAGCAGATTAACATTTGTCCTTTTTTTTCCAATTAAAAGTCTGTGCTGCCAGGTTTGCTGGTCTTTGATGCTGAAGGATTACTGTTTGTGACGTGATTAAAAGATGATAATAAAACTAGTATTGTGGTCTAATTTTAAAGTTAGCTCAAATAAAATTAGACATGACCCCTAAGGGCAGTTTTTCACAGATCCATATAAACAGCCATTCCCTTCCATGAATAATAAACATTGTTAATGACATCGGACTTTCCTCATTCCAGGGGATGAGTTTTTAGCATATCTGAAAGTCATCCACTATGTGGCTTTTTGTCTAAAAGAAGAAAAATAGTATTAAAATGGAAGGAAACTGAAAATGGGAGTCAAGCACCAACCAGCTGTGTGATCTTAGACAGGACCTTACTTTCACTCATTCAAATGATATTGTAGGCCTATGCAAGGTCATGCTTGGGTTCCCACTGGTGTGCACAGTTGTGTATCAGTTTAGCACACATGTGGGGTCATAGGTTCTTTTATTCTGGTTTGTTCGTCTGTGGTGTTCACCATACCCCACTAGAAGTTTTCTCACCCCGGCCCCCTAGTTTTAGGGGCCCGTTTTCCCCAGGCCCATCCAACTATCTCTGCTTAAGGAAATCTTTCCTACCAAGATTCAACCCAAACCCCATCTTCTGGGGAAGTCTTCAATAATCACACTAGCTTCTCTTAGCTGCTTTCACCAATTTTCAGTTCAAGGTCAACCACACACTGCAGCGCAAGATTAACTGCATGTGCTGAAACCCTAATATATTTGTGACTCCATGTGGCTCAGTCTGTCCAAGACATTAAGTACAATTTAACTTTCAACCTAGATTTCTCCCTGACAATATGTGTTGACTCTTTTCTTTCTTCCACTTTACTTTCAATATATTTTGCTCTTCTGTAAGTCTTTGTTCTGATTTTTTTTTTTTTTAATCTTTTTCTCTAGGTCCAACTTTCTCTGTTACTCTCCATTGCCCCTTGTCTGTGTGGACTCACTGCCAGGAATGAAACTGACAAAAGCAAAGTATCCATAGAGGGAAGAGGAATCAAGCCGGGGAGAGGATCTAAGCAAGCAAAATGTAACGTCTTTTGAGGATGCTACAGAAGGAAGAGATGTGAACACTTTGACATGAATAAATATTGTCCTTCCCACCATGCCGAGATCATTGGGAGAAGCTCCGAATTGGGTGAGAAACAGTCATTCACTTCCTCTAAGAAGTTATACAAAGTCTTAGCTTTGAAATATTCCAAAGCATTTTATTGTTAGGGCCCAACAGTGTGTTTTCAGGTTGGAAAAAATCTAATTCCACCTGTTCTGTAAAAACAGTGGTAACTAAAAAAAAATACAAAACAAAAAACAATGGTAACTGAGATGTCCTTCAGGGTCATTGAATGGTGAGATTTTAGATATTTGGTTGTTTAGTCCCAATGCTGGGATACTGACACTATCAAATGGAGGGAGTTTTGTGTTTTGCAAACTGTGTATGGGGGGAGGGGGGGTAATTCAGAGCAATAGTTAAACAAGAAGACATTCTCTCTCAGGAGCAAAAGGAAAAAAGTGGTCCAGCCTGTGCATAGGCTGCCCTCTTTATTTTCGTATGTGCACACAGGCACACACACATACACACACTCTCATGACAGGCCACCAGCACTCCATGACCTACCTTCAGCCCTAGTGCAGATGTTCCCACAGGGGCTGCCCCTAGGCAGTAAGGAGGTAGCCCCAAGATTCCTCAGCTTTGGAAACAGACTCACATACTTTATTCATGGCAGGATATGCTCTCGTTGGCTGCCTGGGGCTTCTTTTTCTTCTTCCTCCTCCCCCAGGTGAGGCAGCCAGCACCTCCCAGGAAGCCTCTTAGAGACGGTAAAACTCCATGCCTCTGAGTGGAAAGAGCTCTGCAGTCTTGTGATTTAGGTTTAAATTCACTGACTAGCTGTGTGATCTTAGGCAAGTCATTAAACCTCTTTGAATCTGTCTCCTCACCTCTAAAATGGGCAAAAAAAATTATTTGCCAGTTGTTGACATGTGCAGTTCTTGGCACCTGGTAGGTACTAAAAGTGCTGTGCTAAGTCACGTCAGTCGTGTCCAACTCTATGACTCTATGGACTGTAGCCCACCAGACTCCTCTGCCCATAGGATTTCCCAGGTAAGAATACTGGAATGGGTTGTCATGCCCTCCTCCAGGGGATTTTCCCAACCCAGGGATTGAACTCCTGTCTCTTGCTTCTCCTGCATTGCAAGGCAGGTTTTTACCAATAGCATTAGCCCGTACCTAGTAGCTATTACTGTATCCAGGTGATGAAGTGAGGGGAGCCTAGCCATTCTCCTCACTCTGCTTTTCCAGATGGGGTCCCCAAACAAACAGCGGTAACTGTTAGCACATTAGGAAGACAGATCTGCTGAGTCACACTTGGCACTAAACCAGCTCCCCAGGTTCACTCCTCTGCACGTTAGCCTGTGGAAAAGCTACAGCCATGGCTGGTCCAGCTGTGCTTGGTCTTGTGGGGCCCCCACAGGCCTGTGTCTCAACTTGAGCACAGCCTCCTCTTTAGCCCCCTCCAGAGTCCAGCCACATGGCACACTGCAGGTACTATGGGCTTCGTATTGAATCCTCATGAGTCAGCTCATTTTACCTCCAAACAGTCCTAGGAAGGAATGCTGCTCTCTCCCATTTTCCAAATGGGAAAACCAACTCTATGAGATGAAAATATCTTCTCTGTCATCACCCAACTCATCTGTCACAGAGGCAGGGTTGAAACCCAGGGTCATTTGAATCCAGAAGCATAATTGACACAGAGCCTCTCCCTGACTAGACTCTTGCTAGGCTTCTCTAAGCACTCTTGCTGACTGGGTCTCAACCTCAGCCTACAAAAACTACAGACTCTCAGTATGAATGATGTGGTCCACCCCCACCACATCCGAAGACCTCAACCGACACTAACACAGTTTCTAGCAGCTCAAGGCCACATCCCTAGGATGGCTGGAGCCTGGCGAATGTACCTGCATGAGGAAACTCAAGGCTGCCAGAAGTTACTGCCAGTTTATTCCAGCCAGTGCTTCAAGATAGGACCCTGCCTTCCTGTCTCCACGGGAGGCTAGGAGCCTAGCTTCTTTAAGTGCCAGTTAGCAAACCCGGATAAATTTCATGTGGACTGGTGCCCTCCACCTTCCCACTTTCTGTTGATTTAGCAGGAATTTCCCTGTGTAAACCCCGCCATTGCCCCTCCCTGCTCTTTCATTCTCCCCCTAAGATGCCCGCTGTACAAATGGAAGCTGAGGTCAGTTCATGCTGGGCCCTCATTCTTACTACAGTAGAGTATAACTGGTTAATATTTGTCCTTAACACTTTAGTGTCTGTGTTTTTCTGTGACCGCTCTTTACCACTAGGTTATCTATCTAGTACTGATAAAAATTCCCTGAAATCATTTCTCTATTCAACCATCTTGATTAAAAGAACTCTGCTCCCAGAGTATTTGTCCAAAGATGGTCACAGGTTTGGACCCCAGGTTGCTGGAGCCTGGGACTCTCCCGTCTTTCTGCTGTGATGCTTACATGCATTAGCAAGTTCAATGGTGGGGAGAGGGCCATAGCCTCATGGCACCATGGAGGGCAGTATAAATACCAATCCAGAGATCCCAGAGATGCTCAACCAAAGCTTCAGCTCTGGGCTTGCCCTCCAGTTTCCCTGTGACTACGGAGAGGCCTGCGGCAGCACAGTCCTGGCCTCCCCAAGGCATCCCTGGGGAACTCAGAAGCCCTGGGTAGTGACAGGAGCCCCCTCTTAGAAGAACACTGGGGACTCTGAAATCTGAATGCTGGCAGAGAATGCAGGAGCCTATTCTTTCAACATCACTTCCAGTGACATTCTCCTAAAGGGGCCCCGACCAGAGGAGTTCTCTGGAACCCACTCTCTTTCTTACAGCCTTTCTAGGATTATTCTGGAATTATCTGATAGTATATGAAATCAAGGCTGGGAGGAACACAGGCAGCTGTGGATGCCAGGACCACACATAACTGCAGGGAGCATGAGGTGGGGGAGAATGGGAAGAGAGGGCTAGACGTCCCATCACAACTGGCATTCTCGATGGGACCCTGAGCCCTGCAAGTGTCACGGGACCACTGGGGAGGGTCAGTCCAGTGGGAATCTAGCCCCTGATGCCAAGAGTTGAGCAGAGGAATTGTGTGTTCAACTGCTTTGAGACAGAAAGTTGATGTGAGAAAAAATCATTAGTATGTTATGATGACATTTTGTTCCCATACCCAAGACAGGCTAATAAGAAGGCAGACCCAGCCACATAGGGATGGTGGCAAGAGATTAAGTGTGCCCCAAATAAAGCTGGTCAGGCACCCTCATCACCCGCCAAGCTTGTTCATGCCCAAGCATGCGTCTATAACCACACACAGACTCCTACTCCAGAGAAGCACAATGCTGTCACAGCACCACATTAGTTAGCACATTTGGCCAACCAGAAATGCCAACTGTTTGCTGAAGGTAGGGGAAAAAAGAGAGATAAAGACCAGGTTAAATTTCCTTTATTCTTCAAATTTTTTGCTCATAACTTGTTAAGACCCCTGCCCCTCATCCCCCACCTTTCCTTCTTGTTTTTTTTTTTTTTTTTAAATTTTAACTTTGTGAGTTGTTTTTTTGCAGCCCTCTGCAGCATTAGGGAACTTTGAACTAGTTCTAATCCTCCTTTATTCCTTCTTTATCCTGGTGAACTTTGGAGAGCAGAAGCAGCTTTTAAAAACTCAAAGTGTCACGCTAAGACCTAAACTTACTGTTTTGTCACGTTTAGAATCAACACCAAACTCCCCACCAAAGGCCACAAGGTCTCACATGGCCTAGCACCTTCTACCTTCTGGTATTCTACACCCAGACACACTGGGCTGCCCTACAGGGCCTCTGCATCTGCTGTGCTGTGCCTTCTTCTGAAGCACCCTTGCCCATTCTTATCATGCAGGTCTTGCTCAAATGCCTCTTCTGGAACGAGTTTTCCCTTCCTGAGCCCCCAGCTCCCACCCCGTAGCAGTGCCTATTAGAGCACCCACATCACCCACCACAATCTCAGATACTCACCGCCATCCCCTACTTGGGAGAACACCCACCTGGTACAGTTACAACCACACACCCAGGGTACCAGGGAGTCAACGGGCCAAGGGCCCCCTGGTATCAGCAACTGGACCAATTTGTTTTCCTGCACATTCCCCAAAAGTGCCCAACCAAGAGAAAGGGTACAGTTGACAGCGGTGAGTGGAACTATTTCACAAGATGGGAGATCCTGGATGAGGGGCTGCTGGAGGCCGCATCTCTGTGACTCACATCCTTTAAGCATGCTCACTGTCCCACCCAGGGCTTCCCCTTTCCCGACAGAACCTGAGGGAGACGTGGGGTCACCCCATAGCTTCTATTTTCATCCCTGCAGCTGCACTAGTTAACAAGCAAGGTTAAATTAACTTCAGAGGCCATGAGAGAAATCTGAGGGTCACGTGATACACGTGCCAGAGCACTTCCTTTTTCAAACCCCTCCTTACTAAGACTCAAAGCAAGAATTCAGGTTGCTAGAACCCTGCCACAGTTTTCAAAAGGTTGTTTGCCAGTGTGGCTGGTGTTGTGATAGCAATTCATTGTGGGGGAGGAGTTGAATTTAACTATCTTTGTGAGCAACAAGCAGTAGAGCAGGGCCTGCCTCCCTAGACCACTGAGGCAAGGACATCTGAGGAGCATTTTCACAAGCCCCCCATGGCTCCCCGGTACCCTGAAGGCATGCGGTTGTAACTGCAGCAGGTGGGTGTTCTCTCTGGTAAAGCAGTTCCTTGAGGGGGCCAGGTCTGCAAGGCAGCAGACAGTGAAGGGTGATGCCTGCCCATGTGGTCTGAGCTGAAACAGGCAGCTGTTGGCCGCATCATCTCAGATCACGAGATTAGCAGGCCAGGCCCTAAGAGCCAGTGGCTTATCACCACCCACTGCCTGGGCTCCTGGGCACCCATCCCTTGAGTTCAGACCTCAAGTGAGCAAGCATGTCCACCTTTCTCTGTGGGAAAAGTACTGCTCTCTGGATTGTAATGACATATTGCCCACCACCTCCTCTCCCCACAAATATTCTGACTACAGAGCAGATGGAGGATGGCCCTCACACACCAGAACGCCATGGTCTTTTGCTGACTCTTAGATGAGTAGCAGTGAGGTGGCTGATTCGGGACCTACTATGGGTCACTGCACCTTTGCCCTCCATGCGTACAGGTAGGCTGATGCACTGGGCAGGATCTTGTGTAAACTTAAATATGTGGAGGCAACGGACATTACTGAAACAGGGGTTGAAGTGACAGCCTTCATTCTCCATTCTTTTTATATGATATAGAGCATTCATGATGTCTCTGAAGTATGCATTCTTATTCGTTCATGTTTCCAAAGTTTCTTTCTAAATTAACATTTCAGTGTTCTGTGTTTTGGATATTCAAAGAAAGAAAATCAGATGGCAGTGGCTTCATGATTTGGGTTTCATTCCTTTTGCCCAGGAGTTCTCCCACCTCAGGTTTGTAGGCAGCAGCCATCAGCTGGGAGAAGGGGTGGGGAGGGACAGAGCAGAAGGCCCTGTATTGGGAGCAACCACAGGCCCAGCACCCCAGCAGGACTCCTAATACTCATGCAGATGCCCACAGCCTTTGCACACCACAGCCAGAGAGAAGGGGCCTGGCTGCCCGTCCAGCTCCATCCTGGCCTAAAGACAAGCTCTTCAGGCTCTGTGCCAAAACCCACTCAGCTCTTGGTTACTCCCCTTCCTCCTTGCCTGAAACAGGCAACTCCAGGCTTCTTACAGAAGTGTGTTCTGTGGAAACCCACCAAGGCTGAGTTCACAAGGGTCCCAGGACAGAGCTACCAGGCAGGGTGCATAGAGCACAGATACCAGGTCTTTCAAAGCACATCAGGAAATTTGGGCACGACAAGCCTGGTGGGGATGACAGGGCTCCGGCAGGTCTAACTGCGGTGCTTCAGCTCCATCTTGGCCACTGCTGCTCGGTGCACCTCATCAGGGCCATCAGCAAAGCGCAGGGCTCGGGCTCCAGCGAAGAACTGAGCCAGTGGGTAGTTGCTGCTCAGCCCTGCTGCTCCGAAGGCCTGGCAGACACAGGGCAGGAGGGGAGGAAGCCCTGGGTGAGCCCTCATCCCTGAGAGCCCCAGGAACAAGTGCCTGCTCCTAAGATGTCAGGACAGCTCAGAACAGCCACCTTTCAGGGATGTCCCTTGACACCTGTGTGACAACAGTGTTCTGGAAGACTCCAAACGGGGCCTCACTAGGCATCCCAGGGACACCAGACTCCCCAGATCTGCTCCACTAGGTGACCTCTGCTGTCGGGAAGTCCCTCTCTAGGGGCCATGGATTGAGATTTGAGAAGGAGGCATCTCTATGTGGTTAGGAGGCTGGGCCTGGTGTAAGAAGGACCTAGGTTCCCCAAACTCTGAGCTCAGCTCCTTGCAAGCTGAGTGACCTTGGACAAATCCCTTTCCTGTGCTTCTGTTTCCATCTATTCAAAATGGAAGCAGGAATAGGACCCCTCATAGGGTGGTTCTGAGGAGGAAAAGGACAGTCACGTATGGGGGTGTACAACAAAGGGCAGCTATTAGTTTACAGGAGGTTGGGCAGCTGAAGGAGAGGAATTCTGAATCTTGTGAATGATTCAGAAGAACCAGCGATCCATCATCTGTGCTCACCTGAATGGCACGATCAATCACTCGGGAAGCCATGGATGGGGCCACCATTTTAATCATGGCAATATCCAGAGCCGCAGCCTGCAAGGAAGAGGAGCTGTGGTGAGGAGGGCAGACCCCAGGGTGGAACGTGTGGAAGATTGATCAGTTTCACAGGGAGGAGTAGAAACAACAGCTCAGAACAGAGACCTCAGGTCCCTCCCTCTGGACCACAGGCCTTGCCTGGTGCATGGACCCTGCCCAGCACCAATGGGGTGGAGGGGCGAGGGGGGGCGGTGACGAGGCAGGTGACTCGGGGTGCTGCGTGGTGTGGGCAGCTGCCTGGTCGAAGAAAGACAAGGGGCACCTTCCCAGGCGACGGGCAGCATCACTGCACACACAGTGCAGCGTGGGGACTGGCCTGAGCTTCCTTCAGGGTCATGATCAGCTCTGTATTCAAAGGGAAAGGTGGAACGAGGCCAGCCAGGACTCTGGGGAATTGAGGTACAAGCATCTTCCCTGGGTTTGGGATTTCAATCAAAGCCCCTGAGAGCTCTCATACCTGGCACTAGATGACCAAGATACCAGGAACTTGAGCCTGGGTCACCCCCTGCTACCGAGGCCTCTCAGCTAAGGGTTGGAGACCTGGTAGAGAGATTGAGAAGGCAGGGATTGGCATGGCATCATGCCTGGTGTTAGGAGGCACTCAGAAAGAGCCATTTAAGGAATAATGTCACATTGAAAATAAAGCTTCTCCTCTGATTAACTCCCTGGCTTATTCTCAAGTTTGCCTGATGCCTGTAAGACCAGGTAGGTCTGTAGCTCAGGCTGGGGCCATATGGCCCTGTCAGGCCTGCTGACAGATGGTCACTGGATCAGTAAAACAGAAAGGTCAGTCCTCTTTATTGTACCTTTTCCATTTTTGAAAAGCTGCCCACGTAGTTCCAAGGAGAATTGAAGCAAAGTTATTTATGTCAAGGAGCCAAGTGCTTTCTCTGTGGTTTGCTGAGTGGGGAGGGAAGAGTCAGCATCAAGATTTTTGGGCTGGCATCCCTCACCGTGTCCTCGGGACCTGTCCTCTGTGAGGTCCCTTGGCCTCCTACCTTATTTCCCGCCACATCCATGACGTGGGCAGCTTTCAGCACCAGCAGCCGGGCCTGCTCGATCTCCACGCGGGACAGGGCAATGTCTGCCAGGACCGAGCCCTGCTCTACCAGGGGCTTCCCAAAGGCCACGCGGGACTTCACCTGTGGACACAGGAGACAGGAAGGGAGGCATGGAAGATGCCCTGCAGAGGAGAGGGTGGGAGCACAAGAGAGGGCGGCGGGGGAAGCTAGACGTGGTAGCTGCACAAATTATCTGCACAACCCTTTACACCAGCCATTCTGCCCCATCTGGGCAGGCCTGGCCTCCAGGCAGGACAGAGCTTGATCTGAGTCACCCGTGGCCCAGGGCTACTCTGGGAACCAGGCAGTGACTGTGGGCGCCTCACACAGGCCAGGAGGGCACCCTCTACGGACACCAGGGCCTGCTTCACATCCTGAGGAACTCTCAGGGGCAAAGTCTGGGTGCCAGAGCCCTCTTGTGGGCAACTGTTATTGCCATGGGGATTCTAGAGTCTTTGAAAACTACAATCAATCAGAAGAACTTAAGGGATCTTTTCTCTGCCTGCCTTTTTAACTAAAAACATAATGACACCAATCGTATTACTAATGGCAAAAAAGTATATATTTTCAGACCAAAAAAAAAAGAAAAACCACAACACAAACACATGGTATTCCATCATCTAGTCACACTTTAAAGTTTGGATACTTCTCTGTATGCATAAACATGCATATGCATTTTTTTTATAAAAAAATGGAATCATATCCTTTATAATGGTTTTGTAGCCTGCTTTTTTTTCCATTAAGGGTTATCTCTTTACATATATTAAGAAACAGATTTCTACAGCATTGCTTTGGAATTTTACTGCATGCCCATAACCAGGGTTATCTGACCAAGCTCTACTTGTTAGCCTCATAGGTTGTTTCAAAGTACTATAATCATGGCTGTGGTGAACCTCCTAGTATCAAATCTAATTACTCCTTATGATTAGGTCCTATGAGTGGGATGGCCACATCAATACTTGGCACCTTCTAAGACTTCTGGCGTGTACACTCAAGTTGCTCTGCAGGATGAGACTAGATACTATACCTGAGCCCTTAAAGGGAACATTTTCTTTAACCAAAAAAAAAAAAGAAAAAAAAACCTAAAAAAAAAATACAAAACAAAGAAATTGGACAGTCTCAAAACAAAAAAGGGTGTGAATCTCAGATTTGCTCAGTGATCTATGTGCACATGACCATCTCTGTTCTCTGGACAGTATCTTGTGAGATATTTTGGGGGCTCAAAGGTTCCTTCAGTTTTGTTTGCAAAATTGGTATCACTGATTTGAATTACCATTGCCAGCAAGAGCTTTCATTTGTGTGAACTTCCAACCTTTGAGGGGTCACAGAAGAATAAAGTTTTAGATATGCTGGGGGAGGAGGATGGTGCAGGGCTGGATACTAGAACCCCGAGTTCTCTCTATTACCTGATTTTTAAAGATGAGCTGATAGAAGAAATGGTCATCAGTAGACCATGACCCTGTGGACTTGAAACCTTGCCCTCTGCTGCCACAGAGCCTGGCCTTTTCCTTGTGATCACCTTGACAGAGCGAGGCCCATGCTGCTCTGAATTTGAAACCTTAGCAAAGTAAAAGAGGCAGAGCAAACACAAGGACACAGCTTCTTGTAAAGAACATCACCTTGCTTCACCTGCTAAGTCTGCTCTCAGAAAACAGGATTAGAAGTCTGAGAGGAAGACAGATGGGTCATTCTGGTCCAGAGACAGGCGGAAAAGGAAGCACTCACTCGGGCCTTCATGAGCGCCAATGCCCTCTCCGAGCAGCCAATCAGTCGCATGCAGTGATGGATCCTGCCGGGACCCAGTCGGCCCTGGGCAATCTCAAAGCCCCGGCCGGGGCCCAGGATGATGTTCTCTTTGGGCACGCGCACCTGCTCGAACAGAACTTCACCGTGGCCACCTGAAAGACACAAAGGGTACTCTGAGTGATCTGCCTACACATTTTCCTTGGATGTGTTTATCTCATCTGCTGCCAATATTCCTGCCGGCAATATTTTGTAGCCGTCTAACAGAAACGTGGTTGAACAGTGAGGGAGAACAAAATGGAGCCTATTAAAAATAGAAAATAAGTCACTAATTTACAAGATAACAAATTAATAGTTTGGCATTCCTTTTCTAAAACATGACTCTAGGGATTTCCTAGCGGTCTAGTGGTTAAGAATCCACCTGTCATAGGGACATGGGTTCAACCCCTGATCTGGGAAAATCCCAAATGCCTCAAGGCAACTACATCCATGCACCACAACTACTGTGTCTGCACTCTAGAGCCCATGTCACAACTACTGAAGCCTGTGCACCTAGAGCCTATGCTCTACAATAAGAGAAGCCACCGAAATGAGAAGCCCACACACCATGAGGAGGAGCAGCCTCTGCTCACCACAACTAAAGAAAGCCTGAGGGCAACTATGAAAACCAGGTACAACCAAAAATAAAGACATCTTAAAAAAAAAAGTAACTCTAACTTAAACTGGAACTCCCTGGCGGTATTGTGACTCTAAGAGTGTAGTGACCCTATGGGAACTCTGAAGTCAAAATGTGGACATCATCAGTAGAGAGGAGAGCCCCCTCTGAGAGGACCTCCAGGCCAGGAAATTGGCCCTCCACACTGAGGTCTAGAAGAGAAGTCCTGGAGGCCACTTCCTGCCTCCATCCTCTGTGGCCTCCTTACCTCCTAGACTCCTGCTTGTCTTCTCTGATTAGAAGGTAAAAAAACCAAAAAACAAGAAGAGATGAATGCCTGTCTGAAGCTTGCCTGCATGGTTGATACTCATGAATGGAACTGAAATACAGGAGCGTGTGGCCTTCCAAATGTCCTCAGACTCATACAGGTGTTACTTTTGCACTGGAGCATGGGTTTCCCAAAGCCTTTTCCCCAGACCCACACAGAGAAGAGAGCTGTTCCCGAGGGGCCAACCTGGTGCGTCCTCCAGCCCATACACCATCAGAGGCCGGATGATTTTTATCCCTGGGGTATTCATGGGAACCAAGAGTATGGACTGCTGCTGGTGGCGTGGGGCATGTGGATCTGTTTTTCCCATAAACACGCAGAGCTGGCAGCGAGGATCCAGGATACCTGCCAGGAAAGGAGAGAGACAGACCCCCAACATCCGACACCAGGGCCATCAGCTCTCCTTAAACACTCAGTCCTGGCCCAGAGACGCTGAAGTCAGCGAGAAGATGGGGCCCTTTAAGATGTCACGTGATCACATGAGGCCATGCAGCCCTTTGACCAGCAATAAGAGCAATTGGCTTCTGTCCCAATAAGGAAGGAATCCAACATCCTAAAAACAGTTGATTTGTAAAGCACCACATCGGGCTGAAAATATAATTTGGAGAAAAGAGGCTGAAAACTGCTACTTTATCAGTGGCAGCCTGTTCTGCTTCGTTCCCACAGGAGGTGGAAGCTGCTGGCTGTGGGCACAGACTTCAGGGTCAGGCCAGCCTTGAACTCTGGGTGGTTCCCTACTTGCCAGTTGGGGGGCTAGTACCTTGGGGAGTGACTCAAGTCATTTCTCCATCCTAGTTTCCTTCCCTGTAAACTGGGGATAATACCACAGACCTTCTGGGGAAGGGTGGAGACTCAGTGAGGGGAGGTCCCCACAGCATGTACCGGGGGCCCTAGAGAGTTAAATCCTAGTGAATGATAGGATTATCACCAGCCCTTCTGCTATAGCACAGCTGACCTCACTAGAGGGGGACACCATTGAGGAAGTGACCTCCGGCCTGTCCAAAGGGAGACGCCCATGGCAGAATGAAGAGTGGGGAATTGAGGAGAGATTCCTGGAACTGTCACTTGTGGGGTCACCTGGAGTCCATGTAGAACCTTTGGCTCTCTCAGGGTTTGCTGCCTCTTCTGGGAACAGAGACAGAATCTCCTCTGTGTTGACTGGAAATGAGGCTAGTCCCTCCCAGTCTCTCACACAACACCAGGGCAGAGAAGACATCTTATCAGGGCAGACCCACATAAATGTGATTGAAAAATGAATTTCAGGCCAAATACCTGTGATCCACCACTTGTGACCATTGATGACGTAGAAGCCATCTTCCTCTCGGATGGAAGACTCAATGTTGGTGGCATCGGAGGAGGCGACCTGAGTGAGAGCACATTCTGATTAGAGCTGGCAAGGGTCCCGAGGTCCCTGATGGCAGAGCCCAATGGGGCTGGGTGAAGGTCTGGCCTGATGAGGAGTGCCTGTGGGTGACCCAAGGTAGGTACCTGGGGCTCAGTCATAGCGAAACAGGAGCGAGCCTTTCCCTCCAGCAATGGAATCAACCAGCGGGCCTTCTGTTCCTCAGTGCCATATCGAACCAGAAGCTCCATGTTCCCCGTGTCTGGAGCAGAACAGTTAAAAATCTGGAACGAAGAAAAAGCATAAGAGTGACTTCCACTTCCATAGTTAAAATTCAAACATCTCAGAAGCATGGACTCTTTCGTATCATAGGTCCTCTGACACCGTCAGAAAAGTCCTTCCTCTCCCCAAGGAAATGCAAAGTCCCACAACATTCTGAATACAGTAGCTCAGAGGCCGCTAAAGCTCAACCTCAGAGCTCCTTGGGGAGAGAGAGTAGATTGGAGCTGTTGGATTGAGGCTCCACAGAAGCCAGTCAAGCTGTGCTCAGCCAGGCCCTGACTTCCTAAGACGCCACCCCTCGTTCCTTTCCTGCTCTGGCTCCAGCCACCTGCCTGCAGTGCCTTCACTCATAAGAAGTCTGAGTTTGCCTCAGAGCTCCTGAGTCCAATGCTGCTGCAGGGAACCCCGTCAGCCCAGGAAGATGGCTGAACTCTCTGGAGGACACGGATTTCCTCCCAGGCTGAGGAAGACGGTAAAGAAGGTACCTCAGGAGCATACAGAGACGTGCCCATGACCTCACACAAATGTGCGTACTCCATGTTGGTCAGCCCTGCTCCATATTTCTTCTCGGGATCAGTCTCCAGGGGTAGAAAAAGGTTCCAAAGTCCTTCGGCCTTGGCTTTCTCCTGTCATGGCAAAAAGAAATCAGGCATTCACACAGGGTGGCCTTCATTTTATTTTGGCCCATGAAAAATAGTAAGTCCAAACCACCAGGCTGGATACAACCCTGCAGATCTGTGGGAGGAGAATGGGAGGGGTCCGGGGACAGCCCATTCTTAACAGGGATAGTGCAATCAGTTCACTTCCCCGTGTCTATATCCCAGATGCCCCACTAGCCCACTTCCATCACTTCTAGCATCACTACTGTCATCACAACACAACTAGACCTCACATCATGAACATAAGAGATTGAAGGTCCTTTAGCAAGTCTTCACGGAACCAGCCCAGGAGATCTGGCGGCAGTCTCAGCTGCTTTGAGGATAATATGATGATGATGGGTGATGAGGTACCTAAGGAGATCCCCTGTCCAGCTTCCTTCATGAGGTACAACTTTGTTCCTGGGGAAGTAACCCTGGGTTTCTGAACATAGCTCCGGACGGAAACCAGGGAGTCCGGCCTGGGGATCAGGAACCCAGGCCGTGAGTCAGACTGCCTGGTTCATGCCCTGCCCCACCACACCTGCTGGGAGACCTTGGCCAAGATGGTGAGCTCCCTGTGGCAGTTTCCTCATCCCTGACAGGGGACGGCACCAACCACCCTACCAGTCACAGCTACTGAGCGAGACTAGGAATGGAGGTGACTGACTGGAAAAAGGATCCGAATGGGAAGATTATCAGGAGCTCAGATTAGAGAGGGAGGCTCGGAAATGGATGGGAATCCAGGCAGCTTAGAGAACGGCAGCAGGACAAACACTCAGCAGTCCCTCTGTTCAGTGAGTGAGTGCCAGCTGTTTTCTCTATCGAAAACACTTCACTTCCGGTTCCAGGTGGGGACCACCTGGATGCCCTAGCGTGGCTCCACACGCCCAGTTCCTGCCCGGGTGTTGTCGGGTGGGTTGAGCTGGCACCTTGACTACAGCTCTGCCAGACTGTCCAAAGGCAGGGAGGGAGGCACCCAAGTGACTGGGGTGCTCCTACCCAAAGAAAGGAGCAGAGACACTAGGTAGCCAACCTATGTCCAAGACACGCATCTCACTAGATTGTTGGAAAGATTAATTAGGTAACACAGAGAACATAGAGTGTCGGACTCAGAAGCTGGGGCTGCAATAAATATTAGTGATGATGGAAAGTCTTCCCACTGGGAGGGCACCACCTGGCTGGCTCTTCCATTACATGGGGGCTGAGCTCTAGGACATATACTTCTAGAATCAGCACATACACTCGTCTCATGACTGTGTTAAGCTAAGTAGCTGAGACTGCAGTGACCAAGGAGAGGAATGACAGATTAACTGGAACAAATGAAGCAGGAAAGGAAAGGAGAATTAGGAAAAGAAGCAAGGGAGTTCTGAGAAGAAGAAGAAGGAAATGAATAGAATCATCTCCTTGTGGGAGGGGAAAACACATAGATTTGAGCCCAGAAGATCTGGATTGAGTCCAGGTGATACTATTTCTAGCTGTGTCCCTGGACAAATTTTATTTCTTTTCTTTAAACTGAAGTTCATAATGCTTACCTCATAGGATTTGTGAGATGCAGTATAAATGCCAAATACTTCTCACTTATGAGTAGTAATGACACTTGGGATAAAAGCTGTGAGCCATTCTTTCACCACTCTCCCCGGTAATCTTAGTTGTCCTTATGATTCCCATTCAGGTATGACCACAAGTAGAACATAATCTAGGTTTTTCCTATACATTCACTTAGAAACTAGAGGTGTTCATGGCAATAATGTCTGCTTTTCCAACACTTCTGTGCACTGGACAGGTACATTTAATGAGTGAGGATTAAGTGTGCAGGTCAGCAGGTGGGGTATAGGACATTTCATAAGGTGATGGGAGTGCAGAATGGTATGCACCTTACTGATGAAAAGGACTTAAAATGGTCTCATTCAGGAATTCCCTGGCGGTCCAGTGGTTAGGACTCAGTGCTTTCACTGGGCGGGCGTGGGGGGAGGGTGCCAGGAGGATCCCTGGTGGGGGAACTAAAATCTCATGTGCTGTGGGGCAACAAAGCCAGCAGGCTGCAACTAGAGAAGCCAGAGCACTTTAGGGTCCGTGCACTCTAGAAGCCATGGGCCACAACTACTGAGCCTGTGCAAGAGATGAAACAAGAGGGAAAAAAAGTCAATGCACACCCAGCTAGAGAAAGCCCATGTACCACAATGAAGACCCAGCCAGCCACAAGTGAAAAACAACGACACCAGAGAAACAGTAAGTGGACACAGAAGCATCTAACAGCATTTGATGCACCTGGCTTGCACAGGATCCAAATCTCTTCTTATTCTGGGGTGCTCTCTCACTGCAAAAATTTCAGTGGCATCAACACGTGAGCATGGGACCTACACATGACTGGCTGAAAATTCCCACCTCAATCTTAGTGTCCTGGGGAAGCATCCAGTGGAGACCTCCTGGCCATTGCCCTAGTGACAGCTGTGGCCACACTCCTGGCAGCCAGCATTCCCTTGGCTTCCACTGTCTCTTTCAGCTGGCTCTTCAGCCTCCCTGTCCATGTTAGCAGCTAGCTGCTCACTCTGCTGCTTTGGTGACCTGGAGTGACCTACACTGAGATCCCCACAGTGTCTCTCAGCCAGGGGCAGGGGAGCCAAATTACAGTGCACCCCCAATGTGTCCCCTTGGGGGTCCATCTCCAGGCACTGACATGGGATACATCATTAAATAACATAAGCCAGTGGGAGATTCAAATAATTGAATAAAACAGTTTCATTACAATAGGATGTGGGAATATATATATATATATATATATTTCTATATTTATTATAGGAATAACATATATAGTACTATGTACTAGAAGAATGGAACTGGAAGCCTATAAATCAAATTGTTGACAGTCACTATCTCAGAGGCCAGAGAATTTTATAGAACTCTTTCTATGTCATGAATTCTTTCTAATGTTGCCATGTTTGAACTCTGGTTAATTTGCAACAGGTTTGTTACTATGAAGGCAGAGATAATGCCAATTCATTTTAAAGTAGGTCTGGTTGCATCACAGGCAGAATATGTGCTCCTGAAGACTTCAGATAACTTAAGAACTAACACAAGCCAAGACCAATCCTGAAAAAGAACAGCAGGTATTTCCATTATCCACTAAACTGATGTCACTGTGTGTCAGGAGCATAAACATAGTTTATAGTTGACGTGGCCCTTTAGGTTTGATGTTATGGATTCTTTAAAGAGAGTGTCATTTAACTGATGCAATTTATATCACTCAGTCTCAAATTTACATAATTCAGACATGTATAAAATGAGTCTACCTGCCTTAAAGTTAGCAGCCACAGACTCTGCATTCCTCTGCCTGGGCTGAGTATCAGGCCAAGACATCACACAGAAAGAGCAATGAAGCGAAACTGAGTGATCTAGGGCTGGCTCTTTCTAGTGGTGGTGGAAAGCAGAGACCACTGAACTCAACTCTCCCATCTCTTCACTGCCTAAAAAGGAACAGATATGGCCAGTGGACGAGCTGAGGTTGGGCTGTGCTAACGAAAGGCTGCTTTACCTTGAGGTCTTCAACCAGCGGGGAGGGGGTCCACCTCTCGGCCGAGGCCTGGTGACGCTGTAGCTCTGGTTCAGCGGGGTATACATGTCGTTCCATAAACTCCTTCAGGCGCTGATATAGCTCCCTGACTCGGGGGGGAAGGCCTTCTGGAGAGAAGATCAGAGCTTCCTTTGAGGCATGAGCTGGAGAAGAGTCTGTGGAGGTGACGTAACTCCTCGTGCCTGGGGTCCTCAGCAGGGACCATGTGTGATGGGACCTCGTTATTGGTTTGGTGGCCGGCATTTCCTTAAAAACCCGGAACCCTTCTTTGATTGCAAAATCCCATGCCAGGTTAGACATAAATTCTGTCAGCTTCCCAGTTTGTTTCGCAGTTGCCGAGCTTGCTTGCCCTAAGCAGAGGCAAAGAAAACCAGTGAGAAACCCCCTAAACAACCCTTAACAGTACTAATGTATAACAGTATTGTTCCATCAGCAGCTACTACCATTGCTGAGCACTTGACATGTACCAGACTTAGTGATGAGTGTCTAACGTGCAACTCACTGAATTCCTGGAGTTACATGACTGTTTTAATCCCCATTTTACAAAGATCAATAATCAGACTGATTACATTCTTTGCAGTCAAAGATGGAGAAGCTCTATACAGTCAGCAAAAACGAGACCAGGAGCTGACTGTGACTCAGATCATGAACTCCTTATTGCCAAATTCAGACTTATATTGAAGAAAGTAGGGAAAATCACTAGATCATTGAGGTATGACCGAAATCAAATCCCTTACAATTATACAGTGGAAGTGACAAATAGATTTAAGGGACTAGATCTGATAGACAGAGTGCCTGATGAACTATGGATGGAGGTTCGTGACATTGTACAGGAGGCAGCGATCAAGACCATCCCCAAGAAAAAGAAATGCAAAAAAGCAAAATGGCTGTCTGAGGAGGCATTACAAATAGCTGTGAAAAGAAGAGAAGTGAAAAGCAAAGTAGAAAAGGAAAGATATTCCCATTTGAATGCAGAGTTCTAAAGAATAGCCAGGAGAGATAAATGGTTCCTCAGTGGTCAGTGCAAAGAAATAGAGGAAAACAATAGAATGAGAAAGACTAGAGACGTGGGGCACAATCTGGTGAAGTTTATTCATATAGAGATTCTAGAATGGATAATTCTGTTTTAAAAATTGAGATTTAATTGACATAATGGGCATAATTGATCCAGTTATCCCTAGACACTGGAGCAGAACTCAGAACACCAAGAACTCAGCTGCTCACCAGGAAATGTCCTTAGGCAATCAGGCCTGTTCATCACCGTTTGGACTTAGCAGTCATTCTGTTTAACTAAATGTTCCTGGTTACTCTTCACTGTAAGACCTCAACAAAAATTGGGAAATACTGGCTTAAAACTGACACTCTCCAAAGAGGAGACAATACCATTTCCAGGAAGCACTGCTTATTGAGACCACAATGGTCAGATCAGGGAGGGTTAAACTAGAAATTCTCTAGATACTGATTTTTCTCTGGAGAAAACTTCTACCTCCAGATATGCAGATAACACCGCCCTATGGCAGAAAGTGAAGAGGAACTAAAGAGTCTCTTGATGAATGTGAAAGAGGAGAGTGAAAAAGCTAGCCTAAAACTCAACATTCAAAAAACTAAGATCATGGCATCCAGTCCCATTACTTCATGGCAAAGAGATGGAGAAACAATGGAAACACTTTATTTTCTTGGGCTCTAAAATCACTGCAGATGGTGACTGCAGCCATGAAATTAAAAGACACTTGCTCTTGGAAGAAAGGCTATAACAAACCTAGATAGTGTATTAAAAATCTGAGCCATTACTTTGATGGCAAAGGTCCGCCTAGTCAAAGCTATGGTTTTTCCAGTAGTCACATATGGATGTGAGAGTTGGACCATAAAGAAGGCTGAGTGCCAAAGAATTGATGCTTTCGAACTGTGGTGTTGGAGAAGACTCTTGAGAGTCCCTTGGACAGCAAGGAGATCAAACAAGTCAATCCTAAAGAAAATCAACCCTGAATATTCATTAGAAGGATTGATGCTGAAGCTGAAGCTCCAATACCTTGGCCACCTGATGTGAAGAGCTGACTCATTGGAAAAGACCCTGATGCTGAGAAAGGCTGAAGGCAGGACAAGAAGGGGATGACAGAGGACAAGATGGTTGGATGCCATCACCAACGGAATGGATATGAGCAAGCTCTTGGAGATGGTGAAGGACAGGGAGGCCTGGCATGCTGCAGTCCATGGGGTTGCAAAGAGTCAGACACAACTGAGCAACTGAACAACAACAGCAACCACCTGGCATGGTGCCTGACCTAGCAGAGGCTCTTGGGAGTGAATGGATGATCCATTCCCCTACTGCAACTGCCTTTCTCAGAAGATTTTGACACCGTGGCTGAGAGCAAAATGCTACCAGAAAGCCTTGGGTATTGATGAGCACAAAGCTAAGCTGTCCCCATAGTACCAGCAAACCCACTGCTGGGCTTCTTTCTATTCTCCTTTTTAAGTTTTCATTTTGGAAAATTTCAAAGACAAACAAAACTAGAGAGAAGAATTTAATGTACCTACAGGTTTCTGCTACTCAGCTTCAACAATCATCAAACCACGGCCAATCCTGTTTCATCCTCTGCCTTTCCACCCCAACTGCCCTGGATTTTGCTGCAGTAAATCCCAAACACCACATCTTTATACTTATATTTCATTTATGTCTAAAAACAAAGACATAAAAACATTCACACAATGTCATTATCGCACTTAAACAGCAGTTAACTATGATTCCTTAATATCCTCAACTATCCAGTCAGAATTCATTTTTTATTGACTGTCTCACGAAAATTTTTTTCAGAACATTTTGTTTTTCAAGCAGGGATCTGAATAAGAGCCAAATACTGTTTTTGGCTAATATATCTTTCAAGTCCCTGAGATAGTTAAGACTGTCTCACAAAAATTTTTTTCAGAACATTTCTTTTTTCAAACAGAGATCTGAATAAGGTCCAAATACTGATTTTGGCTAATATAACTTTTAAGTCTCAACATCGTATCACCTTTTTCATTTGTTGAAGAAACTGAATTGTTTCCCTGTGAAGTTTCCCAGAATCTGGATTTTTGTGAGTGGCTTTGTCTCAGTGGTGCTATTTAATGTGCTCCACTGAACCCTCTGTTCCCTGTAAGTTGGTGGCTGGCACTAGAGGCTTGGTCAGATCCAGGTTCAACTTTTAAGGGCAGCATCAGGAGGTATGTAATGTCTGGCTGCCTCTCTCAATGATTTTAGCACCATTAACACTTATTCTCCAGATGCATTCATGTATCGGGATGGCAAATTGGTGCTGTGCTAATTCTATCACTGGGTCCAGGATGCTTCTCTAAAGAAAAACTTCCTCATTAATCATTTGGTTAACATGACATCTAATTTGTATAGGAAAGGCAGGATAAGTGGTTGCCTTTTCCTCCTCATTTACCAATTATCAGAATAATGGGTTGCTTCCTTCTCAGCCTCCACAGTCACCAGTGAGACTTTTAGTATCACTCTCTACTCATAAATTTAAACATACTTGATGTGTGTCATCCATTCCAGCTCTCATCCTTGCTGGTGCTCAAAGTTTCCTGTCATTAGCAAGTGGGAGCCTATTCAAGTGGACTCCTGAGACAGTTAAATATGACCTTCATAATCAACAACCTCCTATCTTTCTGGTACAGGAAGATGTTCCAGATTCATCTTGTGGATATTTTGCCCTAGACCTGAAATCAGTCACTTCTCCAAGGTGCCCTGGTTCCTTTTGGTAAGAATGTAATTTATAGCTTATAATGTGGATGATTATAGGTACTTAATGCTACTGGCCTAGTCACTATTGCTAAGTCTTTGGGAAGTCTTTTGGGAGATTCTACCTTCCTACTTTCTAATTGCTTTCCTTCTACATAGGAAACAAAATTTAATCTGTCTTTATACCTTCTTAAATAATTTAGGCTATAGATTATTTCAGTTTCTACCCTACAGAATTCAGAATGAAAACTAAATTGGGACAGTAACACTGTGCCATACTTGCATATATGTGAACACTCCATAGGTGACCCATGTATATATTGTGTTCTAAGTAGCCAAAACTTCCTTCTCGAAAGTTCAAACTTTAAAGATATAATCTAGAAAACACTGGTTAAATAAAGTATTTTCCCATATATGTAAGAGGATCATCAAAGAAAATACAGTAATCTTTTTTTCTTCTTCAACAGTCCTCTCACTGGGCAATTTGGCAACATCTAAAAAATTTTAAATACACAAATTTTTAACCCAGAAATTCTAACTCTGGGAATTTATCCTTCAGATATATTCAAATATGAGTAAGAAAAGATGTCCACCAACCACTATATGACTGTGAAAATCTGCAGATGATCCAAAGATACATCAATAGGGTAACTGGTTAAATAAATAAATAAATAAATAAATACTGTAATATACATTACAGTATATCCATACAATGGAACGTACTATAGAAAGTAAAATGAATGATGTCTATACATATTCACATGGAATGGTCTCAATGAAATACTGTGAAGTGGAAAAAAATAAGGAATTTGCCTTATATAGTTGTTAAATACATACATATGGCCATAATATATAAAAAAATATATATACACATAATCAGTTCAGTTCAGTTGCTCAGTCATGTCCGACTCTTTGCAACCCCGTGAACTGCAGCACTTCAGGCCTCCCTGTCCATCACCAACTCCTGGAACTCACCAAACTCATGCCCATTGAGTCGGTGATGCCATCCATGGTATTTCATAAAAATTCTTTGGCATAAAAAATTTTTATATCAAGGTACTAAAAAATAACATGTAAAATGATCACATTTTTATAAAACTTGCAGAGAGAGACAGAGAGGAGAGACAACAGATATACAGAAAAATTGGGGCCCAAAAACCCTTAACAGTAGCTTGATCTTTAAGGAATGATGCTGAAAAGAATGGAAGATGATTTTATATTCTTCTATATGATTGAGTTCTTATTGTGTGTTTTACTTTTTAAAAGTTTTGTACCTTATTTTAATAATTTAAAAAAATTCTAAATATTTCTTAAAAAATATATGATATACACTTGCTGACAAATGATTGAATTAACTGAACTTTGTGGTTTGGTCATGAGAGGGTTTCAGGGAGAGAAGCCCCTTGGCTGTGACTCACACCCCGAGGCCGGCTCTCCTAGGCTCCCATTACCTGTGAGTGAGCGCTTGTAGACTCCCTGCAGGATTGCAGCAATGCGGAAGAAGGAGAAAGCCACGTAGAAGTTCCAGTTCTCAGCAGGAGGGATCCCCATGTGAAGACAGTACATCCTGAAATAGTCCTCTGCAGTAGGGATTCCCAGCTCAGTCAAATCACAGTCACTCAACCCTGAAGCGACAGAGCCAGGACTAGGCAATGACCTCATGCTCCCCTGTGACTCCCAATATTTGAATTCTGAAAATCATCTTGTCCCTTGGAAATAAGTTTCACAACTAGTTCAAAGGGTTATAGGTCATCATTTTAAGATGTCTGGAATCTAAGCATGAAGCTGTTATTCATAACCTGGTTCTTAAAAGTTTCAGACTAAACTGGCAGTAAAGGAAGCAATGAGGGGCCTCCAAATTCCATCTGGGCCACAGATCAGGGTGGATGCATGTTATTTTCTATCAGTCATTTGATAAAAAATGGTATACAAAGAAATCTCACCAAATTATGAAAAAGATAACTGCAACAGATAAAAAATCTTACTGATTTTCTTCATTTGTAACATTTTGATGGTTCAGAAGCATATAATATATTCTGTTCCAAGAACTTATCCTAGGAGTATACCTTATATACAGGCAAAGATATTACTATGCAGATATTCACTGCCCTTTTTGTGGAAGCACAGGGAAATTAGTAAGAGAAAAACAAACCTGGAAACAAATACCCAAATAGAAATCAAACCAAATGCCTTGAATGAGTTAATTCTTTAACAATGAAATCCTATGCTGTCATTAAAAATGATACTGTAGGAGAAATACTAAATACCTGAATTTCATGGAGCAGCCCAATCACCAACTACTTCAGCTGCGTTTGCCCAAATCTTTGAGAATGGAGGCGGCTCCATCCACACTCCCCAGCAGCAGTTCCTACCTGGCTGAATGGGAAAACCGGACGGCAGGTAGTGAGCCAGGCAGTTGTAGGCCACATCGGCAAGGGGGTCGCCTAAGGTAGAAAGCTCCCAGTCCAGGACAGCAACCACCTCGGCAGTTTCCGGATGGAACAGCAGGTTGTCCAGTCTGAAGGAGCCGCAAGGAATGGAGACAGCACTAAGAGAACTGACCACTGGGGGGTGTTCCATGCTGAGTGTGTGTTTTGTTGGCCCCTCCAAACACACTTCCCACCCCGCTGTGCCCCATGTGCCCAGAAGCCTGAAAGGGCCGCATCCACCAGCCCCCTTGCCCTCTGGCTCAGCCAATGGGGATACCAACAGGTAATGGGAAGGGGGCCTGTATATTAATTCCCCAGCCCCTTCTCAGCACAAGGCCAAGGGACAGCTGTGTTCCTCTCCCAAGGGCCACAGCTTTGGTGAGGCAGCCCTCGCCACATAGAGACAGTATCCAGGTTCTGGTAATTCTCCTTCCCTGAGATGGTTTTAAAACAGGTCTGCAATTTTTTGACACTCCTGCCACAAAAGGAAGAGTCTGATCCTTCACCTTTGGAAGCATCTCACTTTTAACAATTACGATGCAGGTGGAAGTGGTGCCGAGTGACTCCCAAGACAAGGACAGAAAAGGTGATCAGCTCCCACCTGGCTCTCTCCCCTCAGAATACACACCTTTGCAGCCCTGAGCTGCCAGGTAAGAAGTCCAACTACCCAGAAGATACTATACTGGAGAGTACGTGTGTGTGCAGTTGCTCAGTTGTGTCCTACTCTTTACGACTCCATGGACTGTAGCCCACCAGGCTCCTCTGTCCATAGAATATCCCAGGCAAGAGTACTTGAGTGGGTTACCATTTCCTCCTCTAGGACATCTTCCCATCTCAGGGATTGAACCCACATCTCCTGCATTTCCTGCACTGGCGGAGAGATTCTTTACCACTGAGTCACCTGGGAAGCCCCATACTGAAGAGACTAGTTGAGAAACCATAGATATACAGAGAGAGATTCAGGGAGCCCAGCTCTCCTCTGCCCCCGTGCAGATGTGAGTGAGCCATCAGGCGATTTCAGCCCCTGGCCTTAAAGTCACTCCAACAAGCCATCTTGTCCCCAGACTGTAGACTCATGAGTAAGATCATTGCTGTGGCTGTTGACAGCAATGCAGTTTTGGAGGTGTGTGTCCTGCAGTAGTTACAACTGGAGCCCGTGCTTGCGCCCTCGGACCTGGGGGTGGTACTAACTCTTGCTGTGGCAAAGGCCCCAAATGTCAATAGTGTCAAAGCTGACAAACCCTTCCTTAAAGACCACGCACAGGGAGATAATTGTGCATGGATAGTTGTCAGCAGTAAACTGGGGCAAGACCAGCTGCTTCTTTCCCCTTCAAATGCCCTTCTCATCACTTTCCACATCTAAATATCAACCCTTCTCATGCTGAGTTGACCTGAAGTCCCCGTGCACCACTGTGGTCCGCTGCTGCCTGGGAAGGTGGAGGGGCAGCCACTCGATGAGCCTCTCCATTGCTGGAATGGTGCTGGTTTCTGAGGCTCGATACTGCTTGATCCATGTTTGCACCTGACGTGCAATATAGTCCCCTGAGGGAAAGAAGATTAGAATATGGTGTACCATTTCAACAAACTCCAAAGGTTTCAGAAATCAACCACTACGTGAAGCCCTTTGTAATGTCTGAGGCATCTTCATCCCATGACTGGAGAATTTTCCACCTGATGCTCCTGCTCTCTCAACTTGGAAGCCACTGCTATTTTGTCTTGGCTGGATCTGTGTGATCTGGGCATTGTTCCCAGCCACACAGCCCTCTGGGCCTGATCTCTGGCCCTCTCAGAGATCCTATAAGCTTCCTATCAGCCTTTAATAAATCCTTTATTAGCTAGAGGACAGTGCGTGGCTAAGAGCATGGACACTGAGATAGATGGTCTCAGTTTGGTTCCCGCCCTGCCATTCTCTGTGTGGTCTCAGGTAGGTTACTTTATGTCTCTATGCCCCTGTTCCTCATCAGTGAGGTGGCCCTCATTAGAGTTGTTGGGAGGATAAAATATGTAAGGGCCCTGCAACTGTTCTTGGCATGTAGTAAGTAATACATGAGCATTTGCTATTATTCAGCAGTTTATTAAGAAACCCAGAGTTACCACAGTTGAGGAACTTGCAAGTTATGGGACCATAGACTAGAAGCAAGTTCTGGAGTTACCTGGCTCACAGTTAAGCTTTTCAAATGATTTAACTTTTCTAAACCTCCATTGCTTCATCCGTATAATCAGTGTACTGATACCTATATTCCCTAGGACCGTTGTGAAGGACAAATGAAATCCATATATAACATGCCAAACACAGAAGGCTGCTCAATGAATAATGGCATTACTGTCACCATCATTGCTGTCAAATGACAATTATTGTCATTATTAATAATAAACAACATACCAGGTCCAAGCTCTAAGTCAAGCCCTCACCCCTCATCTGAGAAAAAAATGTTTCCCAGGAGCTTGAGGACAACAATAGAGAGATTGGGCTCCTTCCATGGAGTCAACTGCACACTCGGAGCATCCATTCACCTGTCATTAGAATGATCCAGCAGAGCTGTAAGAGGCGTGATCAAAACCCAAGGAATTCAACCCAAAACAAATCAAGCCTTGAGAACTAACTTTCAGTTTTCAGAATTATAGCAAGTAGAAGTCAGCAGTAAATGAAACCATAATCAAAATAAACCTATAATACACTTACCTGGTACCTTTAAAAACTCATTTTAAAAAATTGGTGAGGGGGTTGCTCTAGACTCTCCAATCAGATCCTGATTTGGAAAACAAAACCCAAAAAACCTTGCTTATAAAAGGAGGAATAATGAGGAAATCGAATATGGACTGGGTCTTAGATATTCTGAGAAAATGGTAAATTTTCTTAGATGTGATAAGGGTGCTGGGGGATGCTCTTATTATTAGGAAATGCATACTAAAGCACTTAGGAGTCAAGTGTCAGGGTCTCTTAATCATGCAGATAGATAAATACAGAAAGAGATAAATGAATATGACAAAAGTTAGTCATTCTTAAAATCAGTCATGGGATATAGTTATTCACAGCACTACTGAATGTTTCTATAAGTTTGAAAATTATCATAAGAAATCAAATACTAAAGCCTCTAGGAGCTGAACCTTTGCTGAAGGAGCCCCTCAGGTTAATCTACGTGGATTTAGGATGTCCCCCGTCCCCCAAGCACACACCACCCCAGTGCTGCACACACTCCCTTCTTGTGGGAAGCAGGTGCAGCTGTCCCTGTGTCTCTGCTCTGTTGGCCACTGGCCTCAAGCAGGCCTGCCAAGGAGACACCCTTCCTCCCCAAAGCAGCCTGCCCTCTGGGATGAAAAAAGGGAATTATGCTCTCTACAGGTCCTTGGTGGAAAGTTTCTTTGTGATAACTTGATTGGACCTAAAGGGATCTTTGTCAAAAGTTCCTTTTCATCAGAAATCATGTTTATGTGCTTTTCCCTTACAAATTTATATTTGTTCTCTTCAATAAATCATATATTCACCTGGTTCAAAATTTAAGTGACAAAAAGGTGTACAATAAATCCCCAATCCCCTGCCCAGCCACTCAGCCCTTTTTCCCCAAAGGTAAACCATGTGACCAATTTCTTAGGCATCCTCTTGGGGATATTCTTCACATGTGCAAATAAATTAAATTTATTTAAATGTACCAATTTTACACAAATGGTGTATTAGCTATACACAGCCTGTGCCCTGCCCAGCAGCAGGATTCCTAACATAACTTAAGAAATTACAGGATACTTGAAAAGAGTATCTGATGGCCCTGTAGCTGGACCAGTGAATATGAAATCTGAGGAAGCTGCTTTATGTAATAAGCCTCAAGACATAGCCAGCAGCCCAGGAGCCTGACCCTGAGTTATACAAAATCAGACCAGATTTCTGCTTCGTCTCTTTGTCAACCTAATAGGTCAGTGGAAAGTATATCAGAATGGTCCACTTTAAAACTAAAAGGCAAAGGATCCACTCAGTGCATAGAAGAGCCCTCCTTAAGCTGTTCTCTCTTCACTGTACAATTGGATGTCACACCGCCCACGGCTTCATGTGACAGCGGCTTTGTCCATTCACAGCACTGGGACAGCTGCCATCTCCTTTGCTTTTCATATCAACGCTGTGAGAGGGGCAGGGCAGGGCTTTTTTACTCAACCTCTATTCTTGAGAAAACTATGACAAAGTAATGGGGCTTGCCCAAGGTCACCCCACAAATCAGCATCTAACTTCTGTTCCAGGGCTCTTTCCATCCTGAAACAACAGATCCATATAGGCAACATCTGTTGTCTTTGCCTACTGGCCCTTTTACTAGTAACTAGGGCTTCAGATGAAATATAGGATGCTCAGTTAAGTTGAAATTTTGGGTCAGTTCAGTTCAGTCACTCAGTCGTGTCCAGCTCTTTGCGACCCCATGAACTGCAGCACGCCAGGCCTCCCTGTCCATCACCAACTCCCGGAGTTTACCCAAACTCATGTCCATTGAGTCGGTGATGCCATACAACCATCTCATCCTCTGTCGTCCCCTTCTCCTGCCCTTAATCTTTCCTAGCATCAGGGTCTTTTCAAATGAGTCAGCTCTTTGCATCAGGTGGCCAAAGTATTGGAGTTTCAGCTTCAACATCAGTCCTTCCAATGAACACCCAGGACAGATTTCCTTTAGGATGGACTGGTTGGATCTTCTTGCAGTCCAAGGGACTCTCAAGAGTCTTTTCCAACACCACAGTTCAAAATTTTGGATAGACAACAAATAAATTATTATAAATATCTTCCAGTGAGACCACCGAGATGGAAGGGGAACTCCACTAAATTGGTAATTCTGGTCAAAAATTAGCATTTGATACAGATCTGGCTACAAGTGGAAAGGGTAGAGAACTCCCTCTATTGTGACTGGGTAGTCAGCAAGCCTCCTATGTGGTAGCAAAGTTTCTCAAACGCTTAGTTTTGAGGCCTCACATCGTGTGCCTACAGAGTGATAGAATTTTAGGAAACTTGGTAAGAATATGTCAGGAAGTTGATGTACATTGGATACATACTGCAGCATTTGATACAGTCCTAGAAGAATAGGCATGCTTTAGTTAAAAGCAGAGAAAGAACAAAATACAGCTTACTGAGATTCTTTTTAACCACGGTCTGGAATGCATTGAGAGTCAGATAATTTTGAATGCGCAGGGCAAAGTGAAACTCTGTGGCTCATGCTAAAGTATCTGCATGCAAAAGCATGGAGATAGTTGTGATGGTGGTTATAAAGCTGTGTGCATTTGTCAAAATTCATAAAATGCTACCTTTCAATACAACTGACTTCCAAAAAAAAAAGGAAAAGGGAAATCCTGACAACACCAAGTGTTTACAAGGATGAGTAACAACTGGAGCTCTCAGAAAATTTAAAAAATAAAATAAAGAAAAGAGCAGCAACAAATTATATAATACAATGGCATTAAAAAAAATTTTACCCCTGTTGAAAAGAACATTTAGAGGAAATGGTAAAAAAAAAAAAAGAAATGGAGAAGAAAATACATATCTTAAGTACTTTTGGCCAGTCAGTATCAGAAAAAAAAGAAAGATTTAAATAATACAGTGAGATAAAATTTGCAGGGAAAAGAGATTCTATAGTCCATGGAGCGATTTATCTCAGGACAAAACATCTAAGTAAACAACACCTCCACTAAAATGAAAGTGTATTTTCAATTAGGAAGCTAACAAGCCCACCTCACATTTACCAATGGTGCCTTAAAATCCTGGCACAATGGAAATCCAGAAAGCAGAGGACCAGTGAGGAAACATCAGCACAGAAGACAAGGGGCCCCGTGCTCACCGTGTTTCCCATAGTCTTCCAGGCCTGCAGCCTTGAGGTCCACACTGTGAATCTTGCACAAGACTCTGTTCATGGCAGTGTAGATGGCCCGCCTCTGGCTGGGCTCCAAGCCTGGCAGAGAGGGGTCTTTGTAGATGAGGCCTGGACAGTATTCCATCAGATAGAAGGGGGTACCAACGACACTGGGAGGGACACAAACAGGGTGTTTCAGCGGCCCGTGCTGTGGCAGGCTGTTAGGGCACTGCTCTGTCCTGTGTGTAAGCTGTAAGTGCTGGGCGGGAGTTCAGACTCAGTACTGGAAACTTCCTTTTTCCTCTGCATAGAAGTGGAAGTTGGAAGTACTCTTTCCCCAAACTAAGCCACACATAAACACTCCTGTCTACACTTCCTTGCCAGCCTGCCTCTCTTCTCTTTGGAATCTACTCGGAATGGGATTGTCATAATACAGGAAAGCAGCATGTTGGGTCAGGGGGTGGGGGGTCAGGTCTGGAGTCACACAGAACCAGGCTTAAGTCCCACCTCTGCCCTTCCTAGAATTGTGATCCTGAGGAACATATTAAACCTCTCTGAGCTTTGTTTTTACTAAATCTATAAAGCTTCAAAGAATAGCTATAAGAATTAAGGGAGCAATATATAGGGAATGCCTGGCATATGTGTCTGGTTCCATGAGGGTTCAATAAATATCTCTTCTTGTTGTTGATGTTATTTTCATCATTATTTAGTGAAATGAATGACATATACAACACCCCAAAGTATTAAGGTGACACACCAAAATGTCATTAATCAATCTTTTCGTCATTACTAGAAATCAGTTTAGTACTCTGAAAAGTTGTTTTGAAAATTCTGTTATAAATATTCATCCTGACTTGAAAATTTAAATTATTTTTAGTTTAAGTGTAATACTGCTGCTGGAGTTATGAAAGAACATGTCTTTATTCTTACAAGATGTATGCTGTCTGCAACTTACTTCAAAAGGTTCAGTGAATAACAATTACATACATATGAAATATACTTACTTATAAAACAATTATATAGTTATTTATCAAAACAGTAAATTAGAAAATGTTTACATAATTATTATTTCTATAAAATTATTTTGTCTATATCATACACTTACATACACACACACACACACATATATATATATACACAGAAAGCAAATGTGACAAAATGTTAACAAATGTTTTCATCTAGATGAAGTGTAAATGGGTGCTCACTGTACTGTTTTTTCCTCTTTCAACTTCTGTGCATGTTTCAAATTTTTCATAATTAAAAAATCAGGAAAAAAGAGACTCAGAAAGTATATTATAATGCAATTCAAAAACAGTTTAGAAAGCCCCCAGTAAAAAAATTAATTAAAACAAACAACATGAAGCTAGATGGACATATGCTCTTTAAATGTTAGAAAAGATGTTTCCTACCAATTCTCACAAAAGCAGGCATTTATCTTTCAGGATAACTTAAACCACTCTAGGGGAGGTTGCTATAAAATCTCTTTTCTACTCGAATTTTACTTGTCTTTAGCAAACTAGAATTTGAGTTAATATATGGACTTTTCTATAGCTTGAATATACAATGGAAAAAATAAATCTGAACATTACCTTGAGTCTTCACAAAGGTCAAGAACTTTGGGGACAGGGACTCCAGCATTTGCAAGGGCTTTCATTATCCTGACAGAACAAAGATGAGAGACACTGCTGAATGAGGTGATCAGATTTTCTTGAAATTATTTTTCTATTTTAAAATGGTACATGCAAAAATCAAAATGGAATGCTAAACTTTAAAAATTTCAATTGACCCAAGAAGGCAAAAAGGCAAGGAGAACAGAAGAGAAATGGGACAAAGATCTAATAGGAAAATCATAGACCTGAGTCAAATATATTGATAATTACATTTAATTTAATAGCGTAAGCATTCCAATTAAAAGACAAAAATTGTCCTACTGAATACAAAAGCAAGACTTAATATGCTTTAACTATAAAAACATAGAAAAAATGAATAAAATATGAAAGGATGGAAAGAGAAGTTCCATGAAATTGGTGACCATAAGAAAGCTGGTGTAACTATATTAATATCAGAAAAAGAGACTTAAGACAAAAAGAACTACTAGAGATAAAGAGGAACATTTCAGAACAATGCAAGAGTTAATTCACCAGGAAGATATTATAATCATAAATGTGTATGTGCCTTAAACAACAAGGCCCTACTGTATAGCACAGGGAACTCTAGTCAATATTCTGTGACAAACCACAATGGAAAAGACTATGCAAAACAATATATATGTATGACTGAGTCACTCTGCTATATAGCAGAAATTAAACATAACATTAAATCAAATATACTTCAATTAAAAAAATAAAAAACCATAAATGTGTATGTGCCTAATAACAGAGCTTTAAAATACCTGAAGTAAAAATTTCATTATTAAAGACAGTAATGGACAAACTGACAATCATAACTGAGACTTTAGAATGCCTTTCTCATTAACTGACTTTATCAGACTAACTAGAAGTAGTACGATAAGAACAACACTACCAACCAACTTGATCTGATGGACAGTTCTGTAACACTCACACAACATCCACAGGATGTACGTTCTTTATGAGGGCACACAGTACAGTCACCAAGATTTATCATGTAATGGTCCATAAAATAAGTCCTAAAAGTTTCCAAGTATCAAAATCTTAGTATTTCCAAGACCTTAATGGAATTAAGTGTAAGTGTTAGTCGCTCAGTCATGCCCGACTCATTGCGCCCCCATGGACTGCAGCCCACCAGGCTCCTCTGTCCATGAGATTTTCCAGGCAAGGATACTGGAGTGGGTTGCCATTTCCTTCTCCAGGGATCTCCCCAACCCAGGGATCGAACCCAGGTCTCCTGCACTGCAGGCAGATTCTTTACCAACTGAGCTACATTCCTTGACAATGGAATTAAAGGAACATTAAAAAACATTAAAAAACTGTAATAATAATAATAATACATGTCAAAACTTGTGGGATGCAGATGTGCTTAGAAAGTGATTCATAACTTTGAAAGCTCATGTTAGGAAAGAAGGAAAATGTAAATCATTTACATTTACAAAATGTAAGGTTATAGCTAAGAAGGTAAAAATACATCCACAGTAAGCAGATGGAAAGGAATAAAACTCTGAGGAAAACTAAATGAAATAGAAAATAAACAGAAAAATTAATAAAACTAAGCATTTGTACTCTTCAACACAACGATAAATCCTTAAGTACCCTGAAGAAAGAGAGAGAGAAAATACAAATTATCAGTCAATTGCAGGAATCGTAAAGAGGGGACATCACTAGAAATCCTACATACATTAAAAGGATAGTAAGGGAATATTTTGAACAATAAATTTAATTGTTCATATGAAGCGGACATATATAACTTTATATATATTTATAACATAATTTTATATATTTTAAAATATAAATGGATAAATTCCTTGGAAATTACAACTTCCAAAGCTAAGGTAAGATGAAATAAAAGACCTAAATAATCCAAAATTTATTGAATTGAACCCATAAGCAAAAACCTTTTCCTAAAAAAACTCCAGGCCCAGATGAGTTTACTGGTAAATTTTACTGAAACATATAAGGAAGACATTTTTTAAATAGAAAAATAATTAGTCTTATCACCAATAACTGATTCTCCTGCTTTTGCCTGCCTGATGTCCTTTTCATGTTCTAACATTAATACCTTAGACATTCCTTTGGGAAACAACTCTCCCCAGCTGTAGTTCACATGCTTTGGGTGACAGTGATTCAACCCTGATTTCAGGGTTGAGCACATGAGCCAGATTTGGCCAATCTGAACAATGCATCCTCCTAACCACAGAGACTGGTTCAGGAGCAAACTTGTGACCCATATTAGGCCAGTAAGTCAAACTCAGGAAGTATCCTATAGTGTTCACTCGGGTTATCAAGGAAACAAGTGTTGAGAGATGGAGAGAGAGAACAAATGGGTCCTGGTGACATTATTTGGGCCCTTGGATCCAGCCATACCTGAAAGATTTAGATAATGAAGTCAATACATTTTACCACTTCTCCTTCACTTTTTTGAATAAACTTAAATCAGGCTAGGTGGGTTTCTGTCATTTAACAATTTGTACTGACAAACCACCAAAACGTGATAACAGTAAGTTTTTTGGTGTGTTCCTTTCCAATATTTTTGTTTCAATGTATGCTGCTGCTGCTAAGTCACTTCAGTTGTGTCTGACTCTGTGAGACCCCATAGACGACAACCCACCAGGCTCCCCCGTCCCTGGGATTCTCCAGGCAAGAACACTGGAGTGGGTTGCCATTTCCTTCTCCAATGCATGAAAGTGAAAAGTGAAAGTGAAGTTGCTCAGTCATGTCTGACTCTTAGCGACCCCACAGACGGCAGCCTACCAGGCTCCTCCTTCCATGGGATTTTGCAGGCAAGAGTACTGGAGTGAGGTGCCATTGCCTTCTCCTAATGTTTCAATGTATAAGTCTTTACAAAAAAAAAACAGTTAAGACATATATAGTTTGTATCTGTTTTTGCTACATTAAGATTTTATCATATACATTTTATTACAGGCATCCTTTTATTGGCAGCAATCACAGTATAATCATTAAGACAGGGCTATGGAATCCTACCACCCCTGGGTGTGAAGCCAGGCTCCATCCCTCACATACTAGTTATATATCACTAGGCATGTTGCTCAGTTTTTTTAAGCTTCATTTTTCTATAAAACAGCGGTCATAATAGGACTATTATCAGGGGGTTGCTGAGAATTATCTGAATTAACAATACATTCAAAGCATGTATTATAGTGCCTGACACATACTGAACACTCAGTAAGTATTAGCTATTACTATTATTGTTCCAACAAATAGAAATACCAAAGTTTGCAAAATCATTTCTTGATTACTGCGTCTATAGGTTATTTCCATTTTTTTATTGTAAATGACACTGCAGTCAGCATATTAATGCATAAAGGTTTTCTCCCTATTTAGAACTATTTTTTAAAGAGAGATCCTCTATTGGAATTATTAGGTATAAAAATATGACTACCCTGAGGTTTTTACAAATTGTGTTATACTGTTTTCCCAGTTTTCCAAATTTGATTTAGCATTTTATAAGCAGATACATGTTTCATCTTCAAGTGCACATTTTATTCCTTTACTAAAATGGAAATTCTGTGCATTTTGGATTTCTGGATGTCCTTCGAACAGTCCAGAATTCCTCAGAACACTGGGAAGTTGGAGAGAGTCCCCAAGCAGAATGCATACATAAGTGGTAGTTCCACATTTCAGCGTTTTGCTTCTGTAAGCATATTCTATCACATGGGCACATATATAAATATAAATGCTCACACATAGCTATAGGACTTCTGCGGGCTTCACAAATGAACCCCAAAGGCTTCATAAATGTCAGTCATCAGTAGCTGTAATACAGAGAGTCAGACATAAGGAACCAAAAAGTCAGAGGAGAGACAGTAAGTAACAAGAAGAGGCCAAAAGCTAAAATCACATTTTCCTGACTACTCACTGCAACCTTCCTTCTGGAGAACATGATAGGCTGGAAGGAAGGTGGAGGAGGAGGCAGAGAAAGTCTTCTAGGAGAGGAAGCTCCACTCTGGAGCCCAGTCATCACGCTATCACTCACTGTCCAAGGGTTTGGAGCTAGGTTTTTCAACCTACTATGCTTTGTTTTGTTTAATATTTATTTTGACTGTGCTGGGTCTCCATTGCTGTGCATAGGCTTTCTCTAGTTGCAGAGAGTGGGTGCAACTCTCTAGAGTGGTGTGCATGCAGGCTTCTCATTGTGGGGGCTTCCCTTATGGAGCACTGGCTCCAGAGTGCTCAGGCTTCAGTAGTTGCAGCTCCTGGGCTCCAGAGAGTAGCCTCAGTAGCTGTGGCCCCAGGTTTAGTTGCTCCGAGGCATGTGGGATCTGCCCAGACCAAGGATCAAACTGGTGTCCCCTAACCAGTGTTCCCTGCATTGCAAGGGAGATTATTGTCCACTGGACCACCAGGGAAGCCTCAACCTACTATGTTTAAGTTTTCCTATTTGTGAAGCAAGAGATTTTACTTGGGATGGGTTATAACACATTTATTGTTTTAAACATCTTATTATGAAAAATATCAAACATATACAGAAGTAGAAAGATTCATACAAGGAATCCCAGGTTTCAACAACTATCAACTCATGGATAGTTTCAACAACTATCAACTCAACTCTTTGGGCAATAGCCCCATTTAGTAGAATCTCAAAAAGTCTTGTCTCCTACAAGTTTAGTTAGAGAAAACAAGCTCTTAAAATTAGGGGACATGTTCTTATCTGAAATAATCTTGGAGCATCATACTTAAAATTTTAAACATCTCAAGGCACTATGAGGGGTGCTGACTTGCCAGCCCAGGGGTGGGGCTGTGGAGGCTGGGGACAGCACAACCCTCACTCTGAGAATTTACCTGAACTCCCTCTCTACTGCATGCGCGGATGGAAGGAGTGTCCCGGGGGGTTTCTTCCTCAGAACCAGCTGATGGTTAGCCAGCTTGACGTAGTAGGTGGGATTTGACTGCCCGTGATCAAACTGAAGGAGTTCCAATGGGCCTGTAAGTTTGGAAGCAAGGAAAACTCAAACCAGCTCTGGAGAACAGATGTGGACAGAGACTCTTTCTTTCTAATGAGTACTGCACATGGACTAAGAGCATTCTGATTTGGAATGCACTGTAAGGAAAGCATCTCCTCCCTGGGTACCAGACATGACTGGGTCAAATCTCCAATGTCACATTATAATGTAGCAAAGGCCACTGAATTTACATCACAACAATTTTCACTTTGTGCAGGTGTCCAGTTTTGTCCTTCCTGCCTATTTCTGCTCCATGAAAAAAGGCTTACAGTTCTGTTTATCAACCACAAGCACAGTCATGGCAACCCATCTTGCTAACTGGAATGCTTTAAGCCAAGGACAAAAGGTGCCCTTGTGTGTCCCTCACCCCATGCTTGGGCACATCACACCTGATACTAGTGTGACAGCTGAGAGCAGCTCTGCAGAGGCCTGCTTTCAGGAGATGCAATTTCCCATTCCATCAAGCTAAACTGTGAGGTTCCCTTGCAGAAATAGTTTATATAGGGACTCTGCACTTCTGCTCCAGTATCCTTGCCTGAAGAATCCCCATGGACAGAGGAGCCTGGCGGGCTACAGGCCATAGGGTCGCACAGAGTCCGACATGGCTGAGCGACCAGGCACAGCGCAGCACTTCCACTGCAGGGGGCGCCGGAAGGGAAGTTAAGATCCCACAGCCACGAAGCCAAAACAAAACAGCAACAAAAAGAAACAGCCTAATTAGCCCTGGTCTTGTCAATGAGATGAACTTGACACATAAGATTCATCTCACTTGATCAGAAGAACAGGCAGTGGGAGTTTGCCTGAGTTGCCTGGTCTGGTCAGAAAGGCTCCCTCAACTTTGTAAAGGCTCTACAACAATCCATCAAGGGAAAAAATTCCTCACATGAAGCTGCATACAAAGAGTACTTTCAAGGATCAAACTTTATCACCAGGTAAAAATTTCTTCAAAAGTTCATGAAACTATAATAAAAAAAAAAATTTTTTTTTTAAAAAAGGTATTGAAGCACCTGTTTTTCTGAGGGTGGAATATGAAAAAGAAGAGAGGGACCTTTGAAAGATGAAGACAAATTGTCTCATTTTAAACTCATGCAACTTTTTAAGTCATCTTCACAAAACAGGCTGTCATCTCAAAAATATCAGAAAGACCCAAACACCCTAGACACATACTCTAAGTTCTTCTTCCCTGGGACAGCCGTTTGCAGGCAACTGCTGCCACGCCATGGTCTCACATGGAACAAGAGCCAAGTACACTCTGGCACCCATAGAAAAGGAGGTCAGTGCTTTTTCCCAAGCAAAACAGAGCAGCACCTGGGTCTGCACGGCCACCTGGCTACTTTCTTAACCACATGGCATCTTTATATCCAGCATATTCCACTAGAAGAGAAAGGGAGAGCCAGACTGAAAGCCCAGCCTCTACCAAAATGCAGAAACTTAACTACCTGTGGGTTGGGTCCCCAGTAAGTCTTTGAGGTACTTCTCCAAAGCGTCTTTGGGAATTTCCATCGTCTTTCTCACAGGGCGAGTGTTTGGAACAGCCATTCTCAATGGAAATCCCAAAAGAGTTTCCAATTCCTTTACTGCAGTCTCTGGGTCATCAACCTGGTTTCAAAGAGAATATTGAGCATGGATCCCCAGACAACCTTGACCCCTCCTCCTACCTGTTCTCTAAGAGGGTACATTTTTAGAGGAAAATATAAACAAAAGCCAGTTCTCTAAGCAAGAACTTTGGAGCCAGCATAATCAGCTCATGAAAAAGCCTCAGAATGACTTTCCTCCTCCCATTTAATTCCTAACCACATTAAACTCTTTTATCTGCTGGAGAGAGTGCCAGTTAAAAGTTCATTAATACTCCCTTGTGCCAGGAGGGCAAAATATTGTACTGGAGTATCCATTCTGCCCCATCGGCCCGTCAGCTAGTAATGAAAACCTAAACGTAGAAAGCTGAACAGAGACCACCACCCCCTCCCTCAACACACATACACACATGGCTTCTCCTGTTTCAAAGCACTGAGGTGGTCCAAGTGGCTGGTAGTTGAACAGCATCAACAGGTCAGCAGGACTGTCACCCAAAATGTCTTAAGCCTGCCATTCACCTCCCTGTGTAACTCTTTTCTCAAAATGCCTTCTTACTTCCTACTGAAAATACAAGCTGCTAGTCAACTAGACCTCATAATTTAAAAAAAAAAAAAAAAAAAGACTGGCAGCAAGGGCAAGAACCACCAGAGGCAACTCCAACTCTGAGTGTAAGAGGACTGGAAAGAAGTACTTAACACTAGTGCCTGAAGCACAAAGGGGTTCAAAAAACAGTGACCATTACCTTAATGGTGTGAAGACCAAGGCTGGCAGCTGCTTTTAGATTTGGTCCAAGATCGTCAAGAAAGATGGACTCAGAAGGCTGCCGGCCGAGCCGGTCCAAGCACAGTTTGTATATCCTGGGGTCTGGCTTGCAGACACCTTCCAGGCAGGATTCCACGACCTGAGGGAGAGGCCGGAAGGAGAGATGAACATCCCTAAAAGTGGTGTTCCCATGTTATACCCTGGTATGTTTTTTTGAAAAGAAGACCAGAGGGACAGTGGAGATTTGTCATAACAAGTAACTTAAGAGTGTCATAATATAAAATGATGTTGCTTTTTTAAGTGGAGTGACTTGGATATACTCATCAGGAAATTGGAAACACTGATAGCCATCTTACCCATCTTAACAGTAGTTGGAAAACTTAGTGAAACTGGAAGGTGTTCCAAAATGACACAGCATTCTGCTCATGTTAGGTATTGTGGCTGCATGGAACAGAAGAAAAGCTGCACATTTCAGTTTCAGGGTAAGTATTTCACCATGTTTTCAGAAAGAAAGGCAGTATTTACTGTTTTAAAAGAAACATGACTTTAATATCCATATTTCAGAAGTGAAAAAACGAAGAGCTATATTCAACCTAGACAGGACTGACACCAAAGATAGTCAGTGGCCAAGACAGGTTTCATGCAAAGAGCCTCCTCCATCCTGACAGCCTTGCCTCAAACTCTATCTAATCCAGAACTGGTGAGGGGCATCTGAGGGTTCAAGAGAACCCTGAAAAGCTGTCTCAGTGTCAGGTTACCTCTGATCCAGCAACCCCCGTAAGTCCTCTGACATTGACCCCAGGGCTTAATCTCCTGTGAATAGGTCTAAAACAGCCATAGAGGCCTGTAACCAATACTCTCTGGGTCTGTCCTAAGAATAGAACTAAATCCCTTACTCACTCCTGAATTGACCCTTGCTCTCCAAGATCAAGGACAAACCTGCGGGCTCCTCCCTCTCCTCCAAATTCCCACTGTTCAAGGTTGGCGGAGAACTGCCCTTTCGGGTAAGTAAATGTTGAGTAACTTACTCATACTTATTCTTCCCAGTCTCCTAAGGACCTGAATGAGCTAAAAGAAAACAGAAATTCCTTCTGAAGAAAACATCAACAGTGGGTAGTGGAGAAGCCAGGTGTTTCAGACACCAATGAAGGCATCACGTGACAGGAAAGCAGCACATCTGGACAGCCGAGACAAGAGGTGAGAGGGGAGCAAACCCTGGGATCTGGGCCACATCTGGCAAGCAGACACCTCCTCTCAGAGATGATTATATCTGGGAAAGGGGAAAAATTCTTGAGATTTAAATTGGACAACACCCCTGGCCTTTTCCTTGTGTTGTTTTATAAGATAAAAAATTTCTGGGGTTCTGTTTTATGAAAATGTGACACACACCTAACATTCTTGTGCTATATAGTAAAAAAAGCTAGAATGGTAAATCTTAGATCACATGTTCTTTGACAATAAAATATAATGTAAAAGTTTTTACTTAAACAAATTAGAGGACCAAAATTTAAAAGCCACATTCACCTCAGCAGAAACAGAGTCCTATAATATTATTCAAAAGTTTAGGAACAGCCTCCAAAGATGAGGGGGATCATAGGAATGGTTATATTAGCTTTGCGTGCAAGCTAAGTCGCTTCAGTCATGTCCAACTCTTTGTGACCCCATGGACTGTAGCCTGCCAGGCTCCTCTGTCCATGGGATTCTCCAGGCAAGAATACTGGAGTAGATTGCCGTGCCCTCCTCCAGGGGATCTGCCTGACCCAGGGATCGAACCCACATCTCTTATGTCTCCTACAATGGCAGATGGGTTCTTTACCACGAGCACCACTTGGAAAGCCCAGCTTTACTTCTATCAAAATAAATATTTTTCCTCATAGCTTTAGAGGATAAAAACGTAAACTCTTGTTCTTGAGGAAATAGATTTTCAACACTCCAGGTCGCCTGCAGACCTAAAATATGAAAATGGATCAGGAAAAGCTGCCTGAAAGCACCCACCAGAGAGTCTGTGAAGTCTGCATAAACAAGTCCATCGTGTTAAAGAAGCTCACAAATTCTTAGACACTTGAAGGGCCCAGTGTGAGCCTGGACAACTTATTTTGTCCAGATCAAGATAATAATCCCCATTGCCACACTGGAGGGAAGGAATCTCTGAAAACAATCTGCCAGGCACTCTGTGAAGTGCTTTGTATGTATTATACTCTGGGATCCACACAGCCACCCTAAAGAAAGAAAATTGCTGCTCCTGAACCACAGGTGAGGAAACTGTGGTTCAGGGAATCAGAGCTACTGCCCACAGCAAGCTGCAGACAGGATCCAAATACGGCTGAGGTCCCTGAGCCCCCAAAGGGGAGGATGTTTGGAGAAAGGCTGTGCTATGGACAAGCCAGGAAACCAAGAGTCAAAGTGGGTAAGGAGCCAGGCAAGGGTACAGAGGGAAGAGAGCTCTTATCTTGACAAGCTCTGTATAAGGATGAATGAGGAGGTGGGAGGTGAAGAGAGCATTAGGCTGGGTGGTTAATTTCCCATATTTGAACTCTGAATTTCTGCTCGTCTGTTTCACTAGTTGTGTTTTTTTTTTTTTTGGGCCATGCTGCATGGAATGCAGGATATTAGTTCACTAAACAGGGATCGAACCCGCCCCCTGCAGTGAAAGCAGAGCAGGGGACTGCCAGAGAAGTCCTGATTAGATTTTATGTTCTAAAATATCACTATGCAGTAGAAATTTCTACAATGATAGAAATGCTGTATCGCCCTGTCTGAGACAGTAGCCACTAGCCACATGTGGCAGCTGACCACCGGATGTGGTGAATGCATGTTCCTGAGGGCAGGACTTGTGTCAGTCGCATTGAACACAGTGGCCCTTCATGCCCAGCCAGCGCCCAGTACACAGCCACTGCTGTGAAAGAATGTGTTTTCTGACTCAAGTTTAAGCTAGTCATCTATCAGTAACTTCTATCTGTCCCAGGATAATGATAATATACTTCCTTTGAGGAAAATGGGGAGTCTTTCACAGAAGTAACATCCTGGCACAGAAGACCATCTCCTGACTCACAATCTTCTCAGGTACTTTGATAGTCTAGCCCTTCAGACACTGTCCCACACGGCAGCCCCTAGTCATATGCGATGATATACATTTCAGTTGAAATAGAATTTAGTTGCTCAGTGCCACTTGTCACATCTCAAGTGTTTAACAGCCATGTGTGTGACTAGTAGCAACCATATTAGACATTTCCTTTCCTGCAGTAAGTTTGTTTGCTCAGCAATGGTCTAAGGATTAATGCCATAGAAATAGAGGGCGATGGGGTTGGTCTTTGAAAAGGTCAAAGGTGAGGGCTGATCAAAGTACAGATGTTATCTGATGCTGTTGTTGTTGTTGTGTGAGTTCAGTTGTGTGCAACTCTTTTCAACCCCATAAGCTCTAGGCTGCCAGGCTCTCTGTCCACGAAAATTTCCAGGAAAGAATACTGGAATGGGTTGCCATTTCCTACTCCAGGGGCTCTTCCCCACCCAGGGATCGAACCTGCAGCCCTTGTGTCTCCTGCGCTGGCAGGCAGATTCTTTACTAGCTGTGCCACCTGGGAATCCCTGATATCTGATGACTAAGGTTCAAGTTCAGATGAAAGGGAGTCTCTGAAGCTGAGGTTTCACCCAGTTATCAAAGCCCATAAATAACCTTGCTCACAGCTCAGTGATACTTTGCAAGTCCTCCTTCCCACCTATCATGTCTAATCCTAACTCAGTCAACTGTGTGAATAAACAAACCCATTCAAGACCTGCTAAGAGGCAGCGTTAGTGCTGCATCCTAAAGTAAGGACAGAGACTTGATTCAGATTGTTCTGGATCCCTGTCAGCTTACCACATCAAACTGTTTCCGGTCCAAGGGCAAAAAGCTCTTCCCATTGGGAAGATAAAAATTATTGCTCAAGACTGCAGTCTGAAGCCCTTTAGCCCGAATCTGAGTTATGGCCTCAGTCATCACTGGAAACTGCTTCGTCACTCGCTCACTGGTCAGCAGAGAGAAAAAGGAGTCCACGGGCACGGAGGTCTTTGACTAAGATTGGAGGTAGGGAGAGAAGAGAACCAGCCATCATTAAGAACAGCTTATCACCAACACAGAAAAACACATATTCCAGGCTTCCTGCCACAACCCCAGGCCTCTGACTTGCTGCCAAAAGGAATTCTCTCTTTCAGCCCTGGTGCAGAACTTTGCATATAAGGTTGTAAAAAGTTGCTTAGAATTAGAATTACAGTGGTTAGGGAATGGAGCAATTTATATCAATATTCAAGTTAAATGAATTCTTTATTTCACTCATTCATTGTCAATTTCAAAAAGATTCTGAAGACTCTAAGAGGATACATGAAACCCTAAAAAGTGAATTAAGCAGTTGTAATTTAATTTTTCACAAAGGCTCCTCTGTCCATAGGATTTTCCAGGCAAGAGTACTGTAATGGGTTGCCATTTCCTTCTCCAGGAGATCTTCGCGACCCAGGGATCGAACCCAGGTTTCCCGCATTGTAGGCAGACGCTTTACCATCTGAGCCACCAGGGAAGAGCACAATTTAATTTTTAATGACCCAGAGATTTGATGATTCTGCATTGTCTCAGTTTCAGCATGACAAACGGAATGTCAGTTTCTGATCAATTTTTGTGATTTTAAATTCAGTCTCTGTGGGTTTTAAAACCTCTTATTTTATCATGTTTCAAAGTTTGCAATGGCAAGCCTGCTATTTTATACACACACACACTCATTTTAAAACAGCTTTATTGAAATACAATTCATATATCACACAAGTGGCCCATTTAAATTGTAAGATTCAGTGCTTCTTAATATATTCACAAAGGTGTAAAACCCTTAAGACAATCAGTTTTAGCATTTACGTCACCCAAAAAAGAAACATCATACCTATAAGCAATCACTACCCATTCCTCTGCCTCCCTGCCTCCGATTCCCCAATACTCTCAGTCCTAGAAAATAACAACTCTATTTTCTACTTCTATAGATTTATCTGTTCTGGGTATTTCATATAAGTGGAATTGTACAATATGTAGTCTTTGGGGCTGGCTTTCTATGACCTAGCAGAATGTTTTCTATATATATATATAAATATTTATTCATTTACTTAAAATTGTGGTAAGACCACATAACATCATATTCACTGTTTTAACCACTTTGGATAACATTAAGTACATTCATTGTTATCTAACCAAAACCACCATCCATCCACAGAACTTCACTATATTTAAAATTATATATTAGCAATTATATTGTGAAGGTATTGGAGTTAATATAAACAAAGAGCTTAGAACAATGCATAGTCCAGAGAAAGGCTCAATGTTATCACTGCGTTAAACAAGCTTTCTGATCAAAACCATTATGCAACAAGTCCAGCCTCACATAAACAATAGCTAATGTACATAATATTTTTATTTTTCATTTGTGCAGTTAAAATTGAGTACCTGGGGATGGAACAAATAAAATCTTATAATGGGTTATTAGGTTTTCCCTTCTTCATTTTTAGTTTAACCAATTTAATGGATGAGTGTTGCATCCACTATTCTAGACAGAAAGAATATTGAAATTCAAGTGTGTTTATTACTTACAATTTCAGAGCAAAGTCTCCCAAATTCTTGTAAGAAATCTTCTGTTGTTATCTCAGCTCTCATAAATTTCATCCAGGGCCCATTTTCGCCACCTGAGATCAAGGCCTTCACTATAGTTCCAGAAGGGATATGATTCTGTACCTCCCATTCTACCAAAAGTAAAACACATGGTAAGTGAAATGATATATGGACAAACAGCTGAAGTCTGGGGAGCAGGTAATTACCATACAGGTTCTGTGGCATCACTGTGGTGCCAGGTGGGTTCTATTGGGAATTCAGAGAAATTCAGGAAATGGAAAATCTCAGCCTTAGACCTCCCAGGGAACAGCTGCAATAATTTGTGTGACTGAGGGGACACTGCTGCCAAGCATCAGTCCATGCCACCAGCTTGAGATGATGCTGGACACTACATTATGAATTTTCTTCCCTGGTCTCTTATTAGCTGGTTCATATGTATTAGGTCAGGCTTCCCTGGTAGTTCAGAGGTAAAGAACCCACCTACCAATGCAGGAGATGCATTTCATCCTTGGGTTGGCAAGATTCCCTGGAGAAGGGAATGGCAACCCACTCTAGTATTCTTGCCTGGGAAAATTCCATGGACAGAGGAACCTGGCCAACTACAGTTCATGGGCTCTCAAAAGAGTCGGACACGACTTAGCAGCTAACCAACAACAGTCCTGACACATGGTATGGAAGTACATGAGGGAATAAATCAGATTCTGACAGCACTCCAAAACAAACCCTTCATTTTGTAAAGTGTAGTAATCCTTCAGGGCAGTGCAGCTGGTACACTGAAACATTCAAATGGAGGATGGTGTCTTTGAAAAATAAAACTCTGTCCGTAAAGAGCCAAAGCAGTGGATGGATTACTATTATGTACATGGGGAGCGCTGGGATAGCAGATAATTTTTCCTGTACAAGAGGGTTTTCTCTTTCTATAATATACCTGCTTATGGGGCAAAAACATATAGCATCCATAATTATATCTAAGATATAAGATACTTAACACAAAGTTTTTGTTTAATGTAGTAGTGGCTGTGCATTGAAAATATTTCAGACAACACAGAAAAGTATAAAAAAGAAAGCAGAATGACAAAGCAATTCCATTCTTCACAAGTCACCAACGAGACCAACTCAGTATGTCTTCTGAGAACAGCAGGTCTTTTAGAACTCAATCCAAATAATAATACCTCTTTAATTTTACAACTAAAGTTAGAGGAATTTTTAGGATCTTAATAGTTGGCAAGCATGCAAGGAAACCGGCACGCTCCTAGGCTGCTGATGGGGGTGTAAATGAGCACAACCTCTATGGAGTGCAACATGTTAAATGCACATTTACAATTGATGTAGCAATTCTGCTTCTAGGAATTTTTCCCAAAGATATATTTATAAGTGTAAGCAAAGATTATGTATACCACTGTTGGGCAGAACTGCTCACAGTGAAAACTAGAAACTTACATGTATGATAATAAAGGGCTTGTTAAAGTGATCATGGTACATTCATATAATGAAATGCCACATAGATGTTAAAATGTATAAACTAGGTCAAAGGTCAGCAAATTATGGCCTGGGGGCCAAATCTGTCTCCCATCTATTTTTGTGAATAAAGTTTTACTGTAACATAGCCACAACTACTTGTTGACTATTGCTATGGCTGCTGCTGGCTCCAACGTAGAGCTGAATAGTACCCCTCACAGAAAAAGTTTGCCAATTCCTGAACTAGACCTATGCCTGCTGTTGTTGGTTAGTCACTAAGTGGTGTCCAACTCTTTGCAACCCAATGGACTGTAGCCGGCCAGGCTCCTCTGTCCGTGGGATTCTCCAGACAAGAATACTGGAGATCGAACCCACCCCAGAGATCGAACCCACCCCAGAGATCGAACCTGAGTCTCCTGCATTGGTAGGCAGATTCTTTACCACTGAGCTACCTGGGAAGCCCATGCCTACTGATGTAGAAAATTTGGCAAGATATTTTACTAGGTCAGAAAAAAACAAAGGTACATCTAACAGTTTGTATGAAAAGTGAGAGTGTTAGTTAGTTGTGTCCAACACTGTGATCCCATGGACTGTAGCTCACCAAGCTCCTCTGTCCATGGAATTCTCCAGGCAATAATAGTGGAGTGGGAACCATTCCCTTCTCCAGGGGATCTTCCCAACCCAGGGACTGAACCCAAGTCTCCTGCATTGCAGAAAGATTCTTTACTATCTGAGTCACCAGGGAAGCCCAAACTGTTTGTATACCATGACCCAATCAGTGTAGACACAGTACACATACACACACACACGTTCCTGTGTATATATTGGGAATTTTTCGAAGAATAAACAAATTTTTCACAATGATAACCAATGAAGGCTAGAACTGCGGGGAGCAGGTGGTGGTGGCAATAAGAAATTGGACTTTGGAGAAGGAAACAGCAACCCACTCCAGTATTCTTGCCTGGAAAAGTCCATGGACAGAGGAGCCTGGTGGGCTGCAGTCCATGGGGTTACATGACTGAGCATGTGTGCATGAGGGTGGAGGGAGATGGGTTGGTAGCAATAAAGTGGTAGAACTAAAAAAAAAAGAAAAGAAATTGGGCTTTGTATTTTTTTTAATCCAAAGTATTAAATATACTTTTAAAAATAAATAAATAAATAAATATACTTTTAGCATGAACTATTTAATAAATATGGTTGGCATAAGTGAGTTTCTGAACAGAAAAAAAATTAATTAAATCTCTATTTCTCACAATTACAAAAATGAATTCTCAAAAGACTAAATACCCAAATCAGGAAAGGAAAAAAAAAAAAATTCAAAAAGTTAGAAAACAATATACAACATCTTTATGAATGTCAAGGAAAGAAAGACTTCCTTAGCCTAGACACGTTACACTCAAGCCATAAAGAAAAACACAGATGATTTTGATGACAAGAAAAATGAAAATCCTGGTATTGCAAAAACATTATAAGATAAAAACACAAGTCAATGACAACCACAAGCCTTACTAAGTGCTCAAAAGATTTCAGGCACTGCTGAATAACATACCATTTAAAAGTATGAGCAGGATTTGAAAAGGCAGAGGAGGCAAGGAAGGGTAGCTTCAAGCAGAGGGAACAGAACCTGCACAGGAGTATAAACACATTTGGCAATTTTAAAGAGCATCAAATAGTTGAAGGTAGTTGAAATGTGGGCAAATGTTGTGAAAAAAGGACAAAAGAGCTGTTTGTGAGAGGCCCTGGAACCAGTTAAAGCTTCCCGTCTTGAAGGGAAAAACATTGAAGGCACTCAAGGATTTGAAGCAGGAGAGGGAAGGGAGAAGATGTGATGTATATTTTAGAAGGGCAAAAAAAAAAAAAAAAAAAGGGCAGTTCTAAGGGGCTCTGTGGAGGGGGTGTAAAACCCAGAGGCCAGAGGTTGAGTTAGCAGTTAGGAGGCTACTGTATCAAGCAGGTGGGAGAATTTAGGAATATAACATGTGTAGAGGCAGTAGCAGTGGAAAGAAAAAAATAGCTTCTCAAGGTATCCTGGAAAGAGTTGAGAAAATTCCTGCCAAGTGATCTTTATGTTTGCTGTAAAAGCAGAGATTCAGCTATCTGCCAAGGTTTGGTCTGGAGAAGTATGATGGCTCCGAGGGGAGTTTGGAACAGCCCTGTAGTAAATTCAAAAGGAATATCAGTGGAGGAATAGAGAGCCTGAGGGCTCACTTGCAGCTGAGCTAAAAAAAAAAAAAAAAAAAAAAACCTCAACCAGTTAGCAGAGCTCGGTAATTTTTCAACCAGGGGCACAGAAAACCTGACCTTGAGTTGATTTAGCATATAAAACTGCCCAATCAGCAACCACAGTCTGTCAAAAGAACAGAGACCTCTGCTTGGTCCTTCCTGTTGGCCAGAATGCGCATGTGAGGGCAGAAAGTGAAGCAGCCAAACTCACAGCAGAGCAACACAAGGAAAACAGCCCAGGAACTTGATAGCACAGAGCAACACACTAGCCCAAGTCACACACCTGGACTTTCACGTAAAAAACACATTTGACTTCAATCTTGTTTCAGTCAATGTTCTGTTAGGTTTTCTAACACTTCAAGCCAAACAAATCAAACCTAAGTCAGTTCAACTGAGTGCATAAAAAGGTAATACCAGAAGGGGCTGAAAAAGGAAGGATCAGAGCCTAGAGGTTTGTCTTGGAACAAAAGCAGGTGTAGAGGGAGGTTGATGAAGAGGAAAGGTTGTGATCACAGTGGGGAGAGGGGAAGATTTCAGCATTCACAAGTAGTTCTCCAGGAAAGGTAGTTAAATTCTACCTATAACACTGACAATAACAATGACAGCTTGTCATTTATTGAGAATTTCAGATGAGCCAAGCACTCATTCTGCTAATCAAATGCTTTCCATGAATAATCTCACTTAACCATCTCCTAGCACCAAAGATGTACAGATCATTAGCCCTAATTTAATGATGAGGAAACTGACTCAGAGAAGTGAAATCATTTGCCCAAGATCCTCAGCAGCACTAACTGTTGCTTGAAATTTGATTCAAGAGCAAGAATAGCACCCACTGAGACACACTGTCATCTCCCCTCAGCACCCTCCTTTCCCCCACCCCCACGCACACCAGTCTCCAAAGGTGAAGGAGAATGAAGAGCTCACCTGTGGCCACGCTCCCTGGAGAAGGAAGCAGAACTCCACCCATGTCAAAAATCACTGCTCTGTAGGGGCCACCTCCAGAATGCGTCCATCTCCGGGCTCCCGGGCGCCTGCCCTGGACATGTTTCAGGAAGGCCGCCCTCCAAGCCCGCTGGAGCTGGGAGGACTGCAGAAGCCGCCTTAGGCACATGTTGGGGCCAAGGCTGTGAAGCAGAAACAGGACATGGTTAGCCTTCACTGCCTCCAAGGAGACCTCCGTCCTGGCACTCAGGGCGCCACCAGCATGTCTACTGTGACTCCCAACCAGATTTCAGACACAACCAGAGCTGAACTCAGTGTCTCTGCCCTCCATGAGAACTCCTTTCCTAAGGTCCTTGGCTCAGGAAAGGGCTCCCCTGTCCCCCCAGCTACCCAGGCTAGGAAACTGGATTCACCCCTCAGTCTTCCAGCCAGACACCTCCATTCTGGTGCTCGGTGTGACCGGTCAATCCTCCCAAAGCTCTCCGTCTACTCTCGCCACTCCCACTGCATGATCTCACCCACAGACCTTTGCAGCAGCCTCCTAAGTGGGTCCCCTTGCCTCGTCAGTCAAAACTGCAAATTTGATCATGTCCTGCCCCATTTAAAATCTCCAGTGACTCCCCATCATCCTCACAATAAACTCTCAGCTCCTTAAGCTGCCTGAAAAGGCCCTCTGAGAACTTCTCCCCTCTGGGCAGCAGCTCTCCTTTGTACTTCACCTTAGCCTGGGTGATCTCGACACTCATGTCCACAGCAGCTTCACTGAACACATGATGCGCTCCTCTGTGGCCAGGCCTTAGCATATGCTGTTTCCCTGGCCTGAATGCTCCCCTCCATCCGTTCCCTGGATAACTGCCCATTGTCCCTCAAGTTCTGGTTTGCCTGTCACTTCCTTCATGAAACCTCTTCCAGCCACCAGAAGAGGTAGATGAGCAGTCTCTGCTGTACTGTCTCAGGGTGCCCTGTACTCACCTCCTCCTAGCGCTCACGATGCCACCACACTATCATCCCTCCTACAGAGCAGGGCGATGACCTCCTGATCGTCACTGCCTCTTTTCTAAACTTACTTTCAACAAGTTCAGGGGAAACAAAAACATATACACAACAGGTACATGTATGTATAGATACACAAACATTTCCACATTAATAGACATAAATGGGCAAATGTTAATAATTAGTGAAAGGCACATGATGAAAGGTGTATGAGAGATCCTTGTACTTGTCTTTCCATGATTTTAGGTCTGAAATAAAAACCTGGGAAAAAGGACAAAAACAACAACAAACTCTATTCGCAGTCAGTTCCACTTGAAAATCTTGAAGTTTCTCATGTGATGTCTATGGTTAAAAGCTAAGAAGTAAGTTAGAGCAAAACAGGTTGGTAAGACAGCCTGCACGTTCATGGGAGTCACCTCAGTGTCACCATAAGGACTAAGTAAAGTATGTACGAATCTAAAGAAAGAATGCTTAGGAAGTAAATGCTCAAGATGATATAATGTGTTTCTTATGTAATTGGAAATTTGTAATTGGAATGCTGAAATGAAAAATGTAGAGATTGATTTGCATTTTGGGTTTTACTTATGTTCCTATGCCAAGGCCAAAGTTAATGATGGCAGGAGAAATTTAATTATAGGCTCCAAAAAGTGTCAACACGTTCTGTGTGAGGGCTTAACAGAGATGAAAAGGGTGTCTGGACCTGAAAGGTTGACTTTCATTCTCACTGAGGACACTGTCCTTCTCATGAAACTGAAAGTCGTTCAGTCCTGTCCGACACTTTGCAACCCCATGGACTGTACAGTCCATGGAATTCTCCAGGCCAGAATACTGAAGTGGGTAGCCGTTTCTCCTCCTCCTCATGACTCCTGCTAATGCATAAGTCGGCAACTCTCCTATGACTGGCTTCCTTCTTCCTTCCAACTAAAGATGATGCTTCTGTTCTAGCCACGTACTGATTGTGGTTCATTTCATCATCACAGCTGTACAAAGATACTAAGTCAAGTTTACACAAAACTTAACTCAAGGTAACGAAACTGGTGATCAGGGTCTATTCCATAATCACCAACATATCTCTACCGCCGAAAAAGAGCCTGGGCTCTCAGTAAACATTTGTTAAGAGATTAGTCCCGGAGGGGGACCCAGATCGATCTCCAGTTCAGGGCACTTAACCAGCCCACCGTCCTACCGTAACAGAATCAGAAACACTGCAACTAGTGCCAACTCCCCAGGCGAATTCAGCTCTCTGAGCCTCAGCGCACCTATCTGTAAAGCGTGGCTGACATAAAGCAACTCTGCCTACCGCTGGAGCGAGATCAAACACGACAAAAAGAGATCAGAGCTCGGGTCTCTGCAAGTCGTGGGTTCCTCGGACAATCGGAGACCTCGCGGAGTCAGAGACTCCTCGCCGTCAGATGAGGTGGGCTGAGGGAACGTCCCCTCAGGCCTGGGAGCAAAACCCACCGATCTCACTAAACAGTGTCCAAGTGCCCGCGAACCCTGTGACGTGCCTCCTCCAAGTCCTCTTGGACTCCTGACCGGTGAGCGCGGGTTCACCTCCGAGCAAACACGGCAGTCACGAGGGCGCACCCAATCAGCTAGCCCGCTGATCCGCGCTTGCGTAACCCCAAGGGTCAGCGACGGCGGCCGGCAGGCGGCAGTGAAGGTTTTGGCTGTAACCGGTGGCGCTGAGGTGGCGGCGGCGGCGGCGCTACCCGTCCCGGGGCGCTCAGCCTCAAGGCTCCCCTCCCAGCCTCGCCTGAGCCCTCCGGGGCCTGCGCCGGCCAGCGCCTGCCCTCTGAGCGGTTGTCATCCACCCGGAGCTCCCAGAACATTCGCGGGTCCCCGCCGACTTCAGTTTCTGCGGTGAGTCCGCGGCCTCTCCGCCTCTCGCGTAGACCGCTCCTGGGCCCCCGGGCTCGTCCTCTCGGAGTCTGAGTCCGGGCAGGGGCCTCGGCGAGGGCTTTCGCCTCAGGAGGAAGCCGAGAAGTGGTTGGGATCCCTCTCATTTCCCCCGTTCTTAGGAGGTCTTCCCAGGTGTCACCCCTGGGGAGTCTTCCTCAGTTCCTCCTTCCTGGTGCCTTCCCACCGGGACTCTTTATATTTGGCGCGTCGCTCTCTCCAACCTCGGTGAGAGCCTAGTTGTGTGAGTTGATTTCCTCTAGGCTTTGTGAAAACACAGGGAATACCCCGCACTCTGAAGACTCCTGGGAAGGTTTAATTAAATCCTTCCTCTTTGGAAAACTTTCCATTAAGGGGCCCTGTAGCAGTAGTTACAACTAAAATATCTACACGTTCTGTATCTGAGCGCTGTACTAAATACTTCCGGTGCACTGTTTTCTCTAATTGTCTTCATTCAACCCTACTAGTAGATGGGTGTGTGAGCCTTTTACAAACTGGGAAGCTGAAGCCCTGGGATTAAGCGCCTTGCCCAGGATCATCTGTCAGATGGAATTCTACCTCAAAGAGCTGGACTTGAGAGTCTGAGCTCTTTATTCCCAGTCACACAGCCTCCTCGGGGGGAATGCAGGTATGGCTCTGTTCCTTGAACCTCCGTCAGTTATCTAACAACAACATTCATTCAAAAAATGTAATCCAACGTGTCTGACTTCTTCCACTCTCAGTTCATTTCAGTCCCTCAGTCATGCCTACTCTTTTCGACCCCATGGACTGTAGGCTTCCCTGTCCATCACCAGCTCCCGCGGAGCCTACTCAAACTCATGTCCTTTGAGTCGTTGATGCCATCCAACCATCTCAGACTCTGTCACCCCTTTCTCCTCCTGTCTTTCCCAGCATCAGGGTCTTTTCCAGTGAGTCAGCTCTTCGCATCAGGTGGCCAAAGTATTGGAGTTTCAGCTTCAACATCAGTCCTTCCAATGAATATTCAGGACTGATTTCTTTTAGGATGGACTGGTTGGATCTCCGTGCAGTCCAAAGGACTCCCAAGAGTCTTCTCCAACACCACAGTTCAAAAGCATCAATTCTTCAGTGCTCAGTTTTCTTTATAGTCCAACTCTCACATCCATACATGACTACTGGAAAAACCAGAGCTTTGACTAGATGGACCTTTGTTGGCAAAGTAATGTCTCTGTTTTTTAATACACTGTCAAGGTTGGTTATAACTTTCCTTCCAAGGAGTGAGCATCTTTTAATTTCATGGTTGCAGTCACCATCTACAGTGATTTTGGAGCCCCCAAAATTAAAGTCTGCCACCGTTTCCCCATCTATTTGCTATGAAGTGATGGGACCAGATGCCATGATCTTTTCTGAATGTTGAGCTTTAAGCCAACTTTTTCACTCTCCTCTTTCACTTTCATCAAGAGGTTCTTTAGTTCTTCTTCGCTTTCTGCCATAAGGGTGGTGACATCTGCATGTCTGAGGTTATTGATATTTCTCCCGGCAGTCTTGATTCCAGCTTGTGCTTCATCCAGCCTGACATTTCGCATGATGTACTCTTCCACTTTGGCATGTTTTAAAGACTCAACTGAGTAGCTCTGTGTTTTTAGAGCTCTTTTTCTTTGTGACTAGTGTTCCACTGTGTGGATGAACATCATTTATTATTCATTGATTTATTGGTGGAAGTTTGGGTTTCGATTTTGGCTGTTATGAATAAAACTGTTACCAGCATTTGTGTAAAAGTAAAAAAAAAAAAAAAAGAAGAAATACTTTTTGAGAGCCCACTCTCTGTTGGAGTTTTAGTTGTGTGTGGAAAGGGATGCCTTGCTTTAATGGCACCAGCAGTTCACTGAAGTTCATGGAGACGAATGAAGTAAATAATTACAGAATAAATGTAGAACTGCAGCTGTGACAAATGTGGTGAAGGAAGGAAAGATAGAATTTAGACAGCTCTTACGAGAGGATGTGTTTGATTTGGGGAGGGGGCCTGGGCCTGGTGACATGGGAAACTTCCCTGAGTGTGAATTTTGGAACCGTTAATTAAAAGACTGAATATGATTTAATAGGCTACTGGGTTTTGAAAATCAGCTAAGTTGACATAAGCCACATATACACTTCTACATGGGTCAGTCATTGATTCACTAATTTATTCAACAAATCTTTAAATAGCTTCCAATATGTGCTAGGCACTGTGATGTAAGTGCTGAGGATACAGTGCTGGGCAAAACGGGCATAATCTCCACTCTGATAAAGCCTATAATCACAGATTTAGGGTGTGATGGCATAAGGCTAACTCAGAGTGTTTAAGAAGACTACCCTAAAAGTTTTTTAAAGTTTTGATTATTAGTGGACTTTAGCCTTCATTTGGGGTCCAACACAGAGTGTCACTCTACAAGTGTTACTGAAATGTTGGTTCATCTGAGCGTGATCACTGTCAAAGCTCTTCTTCGTTTGCTTTAAAGTGCATGGTTTTCACTAGAATTGCCCTGCATTTCTGAGTTTATTGCCCTGGGCATTAATTGACTGTCAGGCACAGCAGGAGCCCCGGAGGTGAGTGAGAGGACTACTGCAAAGGCAGCTTACAGTCTTGAGGGAGGGCAGCAGGGAGAAAAGGGAAACCTGTGGATGCATACATTGAGAGTGGATTTATCAGGTATTAATCATTCATGTGTTCTTTAGTCGGAGAGATGTCTGAAGAGGAGATCCAAAAGAAGACACTAGCTTCAGCTGTAGCCTGTTCAGAAGGGAAGTCACCAGGGGAGAAAGCAGCAATCATACATCAGCATCTCGGTCGTCGAGAAATGACAGATGTGATCATTGAGACCATGAAGGCCAACCCAGGTATGCTTTCCAAAACCGTAGGCTATCTTCTCTAAGGTAAACTCATGGTTGCTTATGTTGCAGTGGTGTTCAGTGAGCCTGTGATTAAGACCTCTAGCATACTTTAGCTTTTACTGCCTATGTTCCTTACATGAGTCTTTCAGGCCACATTTCAGTTTCTCTAAATATTTCTTCTAAATTACTTGTAACAAGCTAGGTTGACAACTCTCCTCAGTGAGGAGAACTACTTAGCATGTAGGTCTGTGGCGATTCATGTTGAATCCAGATAAACACATTGTGACTCCCCGCCCCCAACCCCCTCTCCAGCTCACTCCATCCAGGGGAGTGGATGTGTATTGCATCTCCAGTGTGAAGAACTGTTAGGTTTGGTTTTCAAACTTAATAGCCCTGAATATTTGTCTCACTTAGGAGTGTATGATAGAAGACACCTTTCTTATGGCATTTCTAAATATAAGAGCCATCTCTGCGTTTGAGGGTGTTAATGATTTTTTTTTTATGGAGCGGAGACCACTTTTAAGTTGAGATTCCCCCATAACGCCACTGTTCTGTGAATATAGTTCTTAACATAAGACGTCACAATTTCTCTGGGACCACAATGGAGGTGAACACCACTCCCATTTTCTAATTTGGATTCATTTCTGTCTGAGAACATCTCCATCAGAACCCCTCCACTTTCTCTCACAGCTTAAAATCTTCCTGATAGCTGTGGCAAACTCGAGTTCTCAGTGTGTCCCGTAGGGTGCTATTTCCTATGAATGGCCTGAATTGCACAGGATAAAGAGAGTTAATACTTAAATTTCTGCCCTCTCACTCTTTTTTAAAATTCAAGTGATTTAAACCAGTTTTAAAGAAGTATTGCAAGGCATTTAATTTGGATCTGTGAAAACAAAAATTTTGTCCAAATTAAAAGCTTATGGAGACCTTTTTCATTCTGAAGAACCATGCATTGGTTGATTCATTCTTTTATCTAGATAATTATGTCCACTGACTGGTTGCAAGTAAAACAGATGATGGAAAACTAGTACAGTATGAGGGTGATACTTGCCCAAAGGAGAAAATAGACACCTTACAGTTAAAGGTAAGATATTTTATTAGTAATACTAAATACTTACATCTACTGCTTTTTACTATTCCAAGTGTCCATCAACTGGATAAAGACAAATGGATAAAGAGGATATGGTGTGTGTGTGTGTGTGCGTGCATACACACACATATACAAACAATGGAATCCAAATAGGATGCCATGTACTTACTAGAAAAATTAGGAGAATAAGGTGGCCTGTCATGAGTATCCATGGTGACATGAGTCAACAGGAATGTGACTAGGTTGTAAATGAATTTAAACATGGAAGAACTCCTATTCTGATGGCTACAAATGTGGCCTCCAGAAGGCTAGATGTGGAAGATGTGAAATTTGTCATCAATTTTAACTACCCTAACTCCTCAGAGGATTATCTTCATCAAATTGGAAGAACAGCTCACAGTACCAAAACAGGCACAGCATACACTTACTTTACACCTAATAACATAAAGCAAGTGAGTGACCTTATCTCTGTGCTCCTTGAAGCTAATCAAGCAGTTAATCCCAAGTTGCTTCAGTTGGTCAGAAACAGTTTCAGATCATTTCAGAGTCAGGGGAGACATGCAGGCTGACTGTCACAACAGATACTCTGTGGGCAAAACAGGTGGACTAAATCCCTTTAGAGACAGAGAAAATTATGAAAGGGGTTACATTAGTCTGCTTAAGAGAGATTTGGGAGCAGAAACTCAGAATGTGGTTTATATTTGCTGCAAATTACACCAGTGGGAGCTTTGGAAGTCATTTTGTGCCTGCTGGTATACAGACCAGTTTTAGAACTAGTAATCCAACAGAGACTTACCAGAATGGTTATGACACCATTCAGCAATATGGGAGTAATGTTCCATATATGCACCATGGTGTGAAACAGCAAGTATTTGCATATCCTGCTACTGCAGCTGAGCCTATATTTGGTTATCCAGTGCAAACAGGATATTCTCAATAAGACTTTAGAAGTATGTGTAAACATCTGTTTTTCATAATTGCTCTTTATATTATATGTTATCAGACAAGATAGTTATTTAAGAAAAGAAACATGGGAAATGCAGAAATGACTACACTGCAGCAGTAATTATGATGCACTTTTTTGCTATTTAAGTTGGATATTTCTCTACATTCCTAAAACAGTTTTTAGGGTTTTTTGTACTAAAAAGGGCAAGCCGTGTTTTCCCCAAAGTTAAGTGTACAGTGATTTGAAATACAATAAATGAAGGCAATGTGTGACATCCCAATAAAAAATATTTGAAGATTAAAAAAATATTTTTCTCTATCAAACTTTATTCTTCTGACTCAAAGTTTCCATCTAATTGGAATCCTGCTAATTTTTAGTTTCTGAAAGATGAGTTGAAAGTTGCAATGGAAGAAAGTCTTCAGAAGCATCCCCCATTGCACCAAGAAGTAAAGATCAAAGTAAAGAAGGTGTAAACGCCCAGCCCAGGCTGGATACGTGAGACAAGTGCTCGGGCCTGGTGCACTGGGAAGACTCAGAGGAATTGGGTGGAGAGGGAGGTGGGAGGGGGGATCGGGATGGGGAATACATGTAAATCCATGGCTGATTCGTGTCAGTGTATGACAAAAACCACTACAATATTGTAAAGTAATTAGCCTCCAACTAATAAAAATAAATGGGGAAAAAAAAAAAAGAAGGTGTAAACGCTGCTCCCGATTCTCCATCCAGGCAGCTTCCAAGACCAGATTTCCTTCTTCGGTGGAAAGCTCTCAGTTGAAATAGTTCACAGTATTATGCATCTATTCAAGACAAGGTGAGAAAAACACTGTTTCCTTTTGAGTTTGCCTATTTTTTGACATTGGGCAGAGAAAGTGCTCTTGCCCTGAAGTGAAGTGGATATTTTAAGCTTCAAAGGAATAGAACAATATTTTTTGTGTTAAAGAATTCCCTGGTGTTTTATATTTAGCTAAATCTTGTAGATTGGGTCAAAGCTTCTTACAAAAGTAACATAGATACACCTGAGAAAATACCTGGGAAAGTTCTAGAGAAGGTAGGCATGCAGGTGATTGGGAAGTTGAAAGGAAGCAATATAGGAGATAGATGGGCTCCAGGTTAGACATTTATAGCTGGCCTCCCGTTTGCATTTCATGGGGCACGAAGAAGTGGGCTTCAGGCTGGATACTTACAACTGTTAGCATTTTGTGAGACAAGAGATAGGTGGTCTCCTTAAGTGTAAACACCTTAAGGTAATAGTCCTGGCTGTACCTATAGTCAAGGTTATAATCATGGCAAGGACAAAGAGGGGCCAAACCTTGTTTGAGTAAAGGATTAAGGGATCTCTCTCCCTCCCTCTTTTGAGATGCGGGAGACACTACACATGGCAGAAAGACTCCTTCTTGTGGGTCAGAAGTCAGGGGACAATACCAGACCATAATGAGTCTTGCTCCTCCCAGATGCCTTCACTTTGAGATCTGTCTTGGCTGAGGGGGATGAGTGTACCCCCAAGGGAGTGTCCCAGTTTAGGTCAGGTGTGGAATAAGAAGCCAGATAATTGAATTGGAGGAAGACAAAGACCTGGAAGAACTGACCTATATAAATGACTTAACCACCTCTTTATTGCACTCCTCCTCACTAGGGGGGATGCGCACACCCTCCCTCTCCAGGTGTGCATCTCTGCCTTGCTTCTGCCTTAACAAACCATTTCTCTGTGTGCTCTCCCACTTGTTGTGCTACATCTCTAATAATAAACTTTGTATCTACATTTGCAGTTTCTGCCTCTGTGATAAATGCACTGGGGGCAAAGATCCAGGGAAAAATTGCTTCTAGCCTGTAGCCCTTGCTGGTCTGGTAGCTAGGATTCCTGGTTTTCAACCAGGCTACCCAGGTTCAATACCTGGGCATGGAGTTAAGATCTGGCTTCACGCCACTGCTCACTGCTGCCTTGCTGAGATCAGAAGGAAGATAAAAAAGAAAAGAAAAATTATAAGTGATCCATAACATCGTTGTAGTCTCATATTCCCACCAAGTCTTTAGGTCAGTTAATTGATTGCAGTTTCATCATGTCTTTCATCTCCTTTCTGTGGTCCAAACAAGGCTTGCTGGAGGCCAAAGGAAAGGAAGGGTTTGTTTGGTAATCAATAAGCTGGGCCACCAGCTCCTTAGATGTTGGTAGCAAACCTCTTTAAAAGTCTCTAAAGAGGACAGTCCTTGTCCTGCCTTGTTTGCTTGGTCCCCACTAGGACACACAATACTCCAGTAGCCATTTTGGATCACAGCTGTTGAAGTGAGTTTGCAGAATTTCAAAAGCAAATTGCATTGTGGGAGGCTTTTCTTTCCCCTCTATTCCAGCTGTTCCAACCCAGCAAAACTTTCTGTAATCTTCAGAGTCACATCCTCAAGGTTCAGAATTCTCTTTCTTATCCTTAACTTTAGAACACAGATCATGTGTTTTTATGTAACTAATTGAGGTCTTACCTCCTTCTTGGCAGAACCTTTGGATTTATCTAATATGTGGCCACATAGGATCTGGACAATATGAGTCAACATGCCTATAAGCACTTAGAGGAGACCCAACACACGTATGCCATGCAGCCCACCAACCATCGAGTCTGGGACTACGCTGGAGGTGAACACCACTCTTATTTTCTAATTTGGATTCATTCTGTCTGAAAACATCTCCATCAGAACTTTCTCTCAACCTTCTCACAGCTTGAAATCTTCCTGACAGTTGTGGCAAACTCCAGTTCTCATGGTGCCCCATAGGGTGCTATTTCCTATGAATGGCCTGCATTACACAGGATAAAGAGAGTTAATGCTTACACTCCTACCCTCTCATTTTTTTTTTAAATCAAAATGATTTAAACCACTTTTTAAATAAATATTGCATGGCATTTAATTTGGATCTGTAAAAACAAAAATTTTGTTGAAGTTAAAGACATAATTATGGAGACTTTTCATTCTGAAGAAACATACCTTGGTTGACCCATTCTTTTCTTTAGATAATTATTTCTGTCGACTGGTTTCAAGTAAAACAGATAGAAAAATAGTACAGTGTGAACATGAGGGTGACACTTGGCAGGAGGAGAAAATAGATGCCTTACAGTTGAGGTGAGATATTTTATTAGTAATTACTAAATACCTATGTTTAGTGCTTTTTACTATTCTAAGTTGGAAGGTTGTTTGGGCTTTTAATTTTGCCATTTGCCCTGCATGTTAGCTTTTGTTTTTAAGATCTATGTTGCTCTGAAGGATTACTAAAATATTTTTATTCCATCTCATTTTCAGCTTTGAAAGTCTGGGTTTCACTGAGTCGTATTACTTCCAGTGTCACGTTCCTAGTTGTCTCAGGTTCAGGATTAGGGTTGTCCTCTGTAGCTGTGATAAAACCGGAGATAAGAATCTTCCTGTTGGCATCACAGTAGCAGTTGGAAATTGAGCAAACTTGGTCAGGATGAGGAATCTCCAAAGCATCTTTCCATGCCAAGAAGCTTTTTCACATATACTGGGCTGGAGTTTATGAACTGGAGCCTTACACAGATGAAGTCATTTAGGGGTATGCATATAATTAAACAACAAAATTAGCACAGTCTGATTTTTCTCACTGAAGTAATTCCTATCTATTGTAAAATTGATGTGTAAATTTTATGTTAAGGGAGGAATAGTTTAACATGAGGTCTATTTTATATAAATTTCAAAATGATGGTTTTAATAACAAATACCTTAACCATAGGAGGAAGTGGACATTTGAAACTTGATCATCTCCAGACTTTTAAGGTCAGAGGAATGGCCTAAAATAGGGTTGTTGTTACTATTAATAAACTGTATTAATCTGAAAAAGCTCAAATCTTTAATGTTAAAGTTTTTAGACTAAGTAACTATAATATATTAAGTATGTTTATTCAGTGAGTATTTATTGAGAGTTATTCTCCATGTGCTGGGAATTCAGCATTGAATAGACTCCATGCTCTCATCAAGTGTACATTCTAGTGACACGCACATTTTCCCAATTGTCCTTTCTTTGTGTTACCCTTCATTCTCTAGCCTGCAAACATGATTAGATCGCTTCCAGTCTCCTGGGACAGTCTCCAGAATGCAGATGTGACTTACTGTCTCTCACAGTCCTGTCCATTGACTGAGCTCAGCTAGACAGGGCTTGCTCATGTGCACAGTTAAGGCACCGGGGGCCACAGGTGCAAGGTGGCTTCTTCACTCATATGGCTGAGAGCACATAGTTGCTTGGGTTTCCTGACTGTATGGCAGGCTCAGGCTAGTCTGACCTCTCACATGACAGCTGGTTTCCCCAGAGAGTTCCACAATACCAGGGAGAAGCTGTAAGACTTCTAAGATCTAGCTTTAGATTTTGCCACCAAATTCCATTGATCAGCATGAGTCACGGGCCCCGTCCAGGTTCACAGAGAGGGAGGAGAGCCTCCACCCCTGCCTGAGAGGAGCAGCAAAGAATTAGCAGCCACCTTTCCTCTACCACACTACTGTCATGATTGTTGTAAGAACCAAGTTAGATTATTCTTTCAACCATTTAACAAATTTTTCGTGAACACCTGTGATGGGCCAGGCACTGTTCTAGGGCTGAGGACACAGTGGGAACCAAACTCAGTAAAGATCTCTCTCTCATGGAGCTGGTATTCTGGTGGGCATAGAAAATCAATCAGATACACAAGGCAACCTCAGACTGCAGTTGTAAGCGCAAAAGAGAAAAACAGGATCCAGACAGTACCGAATAGGGGGAAGATAGAGAAGGCTAGCTCTGTGCTGTTATGAGGAGGAACAGCTCCCGCCTCTGGGGAGAGACTGCTGCTGGTTTAATGAAGCCAGTATCAGGGATGCACAGGCCTCTGCATTCACTCGGAAGGGGTCCTTATGCAAAGCCACTATTCTCGTTTAAGAGTCTCTGCTCCCAGAGCCAAGAAGTGGCCTCGGGGGAGTACAGAGGGGAAATTTCCCCTGAGGTTAAGGAAGCTGATCTCTCAGGGAGGGGGCTGAGGTCACTTTAGTCACTTCAACCAGGGTGAAAGTGAAGGTAAGGACACCCCTCCAAGCTCTTCCTTGCCCAAGAGCTGTCCCAATGTGGCTTGACCCTGGCTTAGGACTCCATTCACTCTGGGCCAGGGTCTGGGACCTCAAACAAGATCAAGGCATGAAGCAAAGCCCAGAACTTGGTTGATGCCAGGGCCTGAGATTTCAGGGCAGCAGGAGCCATGGAGGGCTGGCTTGGCTCAGTGGCCAGGGGTTGAGACAAGAATCAGGAGGAATCTGGATCTTTTAATCCCATTGCCCCATTTGTGTCACGTGGGACAAAGGACTTCACCTGCTCACACCTTCATTTCCTCATCTGTTGAGTAGAAATCACTGTAATACCCCTCACAGAGGGGCACATGAGAGGCTTCCAAGTGTTGCCTTGAGCCCTCACGGAGCGAGCATGCAAGGCAGTGACCATAATGGTAGTGCCTGGATGACACAAGAAGAACCGGGCAGTCTGGGTCCACTAGGGGTCACTTTCTTAGGCTCAAGTTTGGCATTTCAGCACAATGCCGCCCCACCCGTCACGTCAGAATCTGAGCTGTGCATCTGCAGTGAGATGCTCAGGGCCTTCAGGAGGAGAGTGTGGGTGAACGTCAGCTAGGTTCTTGGGAAATGTGTGGGTTCACATTAGTTGGTTGATCATCAGTCTGGAGGGAAAAGACACCTCTGTTTCTTCCTGCAGGAGAGCTGGGAAGTGGGTGACAGGTAGTTTCCAGTGGAGGGAACAGGCGTGGCAGGAGGAGTTCAGGCTGGAAGCCAGGTAGACCCCAGTTCAAGTTGGACTAGGCCACACCCTGCCCACATGCTCCCCTCTCTGAGAATCGACCTCACCTCCTGCTGAATGTGGAGGAGAGTGAAGCCCACGGGGAGAAGCAGTGATAACACCCATGAAGGAGGGAGGAGGGCCTGGCCCACAGTCTGAGACCACTCTGAGCATCTGTTCCATTGCCACCCTGAGTGCAGGTTCAGGATTCGCAGCTTCACACCCATAGCTTCACTGAAGCACTTGAAGGGAGAGGTCAGCTACAGAGAGAAACAGGCTGCAGTGGTGGGGTGAACCCGACTAACCTCGTACTGTTTCCTCCTCCTGACCAGGATGTCAGCACCTGGTCCCGAGAGGATGACCCACCCAAATTAGGGTTATGTACTCACCACAGATAGTTGAGATTTCTGAACTATAATCTGGTCATAGGCGGGTATGATGCTGTTGTGACCACAGTAGATTTCTCGTCAGTCTTAATCTTACGAACTATCCTTTCTCTTCACCAAGGTCTTTAAGTCTGGGAGTGATGAGTTTCCATGTGTGTTTTTGAGGGGTTCCTCTAGGGACAGCATGGAAAATCGGTCCTAGAGAGGAGGACAGGCTGCAACAGCAGAGAGCTGACGTGAGAAATGATGAGGGCCTAAGTAGAAGCAACAGGGCTGGCTGGGAGGGAGAGCATGGAGGTAGACTTCACAGGTCGCTGGGTGGAGACGAAGGAGAGGAGGAGTGAAAGACGTGTGAGGATGCAGCTGACATACTGCTTCAGGCTGAAGTGTGAGTTTTTGTTCTCTACTCCTTGTGTATGACAGAATGTTCACAAAGTCTCTGAGACATATCTTCTTCTTCTTTGTTCCCAAAGCTCATTTCCAAAATAACATTTTGGCAATCTGTGTTTTGGATATTGAAATAAAGAAAATCACCTAGTAATGGCTTCACAATTTGGGTTTATTTCCATTCTCCCAGAGCACGTCTGCCCTGGGTCTGTAGGCTGCCACCATCAGCTGGGGGCGGTGGGGGACACAGAGCAGGAGACTACCGTATCACCCTCAGATTGGGAGCAACCAGAGGCACAGCACCCTGGCAGGACTCCTAATATTCATGCAGAGTCCCACAGCCAGAGAGAAGGGGCCTGGCTGCCCATCTGGCACCTGGACTAAAGATCACTTCTCCAGGCTCTTCATTACTCCCCTTCTCCCTTGCCTGAAACAGGCAACTCCAGGCTTCTTACACAGGAGTGTGATCTGTAGGGACCCATCAAGGCTAGGTTCACAGCAAGGGTCCCAGGACAGAGCTGCTGGGAGGGGTGCGAGGAGCAGACGTACCAGGCCTCTGAAAGCACATCATTAAAGATTTGGGCACCACAGGCCTGGCGGGGACGATCTGGCTCCGGCAGGTCTAACTGCAGTGCTTCAGCTCCATCTTGGCCACTGCCCTCTGGTGCACCTGATCAGTAAGGCGCAGTACTCGGACCCCCACGAAGAACTGAGCCAGTGGGTGGTCGCTGCTCAGCCCTGCTGCTCCAAAGACCTGGCAGACACAGGGAAGGAGAGGAGGAAGCCCTGGGTGAGCCCTCATCCCTGAGAGTCCCAGGAACAAGTGCCTGCTCCTAAGATGTCAGGACAGCTCAGAACAGCCACATTGCAAGGATGTCCCCTGACACCTGTGTGACAACAGTGTTCTGGAAAAGTCCAAATGGGGCCTCACTAGGCATCCCAGGGACACCAGACTCCCCAGATCTGCTCCACTAGGTGACCTCTGCTGTCGGGAAGTCCCTCTCTAGGGGCCATGGATTGAGATTTGAGAAGGAGGCATCTCTATGTGGTTAGGAGGCTGGGCCTGGTGTAAGAAGGACCTAGGTTCCCCAAACTCTGAGCTCAGCTCCTTGCAAGCTGAGTGACCTTGGACAAATCACTTTCCTGTGCTTCTGTTTCCATCTATTCAAAATGGAAGCAGGAATAGGACCCCTCATAGGGTTGTTCTGAGGAGGAAAAGGACAGTCATGTATGGGGGTGTGCAACAAAGGGCAGCTATTAGTTTACAGGAGGGTGGGCAGCTGAAGGAGAGGAATTCTGAATCTTGTGAATGATTCAGAAGAACCAGCGATCCATCATCTGTGCTCACCTGAATGGCACGATCAATCACTCGGGAAGCCATGGATGGGGCCACCATTTTAATCATGGCAATATCCAGAGCCGCAGCCTGCAAGGAAGAGGAGCTGTGGTGAGGAGGGCAGACCCCAGGGTGGAACGTGTGGAAGATTGATCAGTTTCACAGGGAGGAGTAGAAACAACAGCTCAGAACAGAGACCTCAGGTCCCTCCCTCTGGACCACAGGCCTTGCCTGGTGCATGGACCCTGCCCAGCACCAATGGGGTGGAGGGGCAGGGGGCGGTGACGAGGCAGGTGACTTGGGGTGCTGCGTGGTATGGGCAGCTGCCTGGTCGAAGAAAGACAAGGGGCACCTTCCCAGGCGACGGGCAGCATCACTGCACACACAGTGCAGCGTGGGGACTGGCCTGAGCCTCCTTCAGGGTCATGATCAGCTCTGTATTCAAAGGGAAAGGTGGAACGAGGCCAGCCAGGACTCGGGGATTTAGGTTCAAGGATCTTCCCTGAGTCTGGGATTTGCATCAAAGCCCCCGAGAGCCGTCATACTGCCACTAGAGAGCCAAGAAATCAGAATTTGAGCCTGGATTACCCTTGCTACCGAGGGCTCTCAGCTAAGGGTTGGAGACCCATGGAGAGATGGAGAAAGCAGGGGTTGGCCTGGCACCACGCCTGGCACCAGAGGCACTCAGAGCCACTTAAATGATAATGTCACGTTGAAAATGAAGCTTCTCCTCTAACTCCCTGGCTTACTCTCAGTTTGCCTGATGCCTGTAAGATCAGGTAGGGCTGTAGCTCAGGCCGGGGCCATGTGGCCCTGCTGTCTTGAACCCATAAGGTCACTGGGTCAGTAAAACAGAAAGGTCAGTCCTCTTTATTGTACCTTTTCTATTTTTCAGAAGCTGCCCAGGTAGTTCCAAGGAGAGTTGAAGCAAAGTTATTTATGTCAAGGAGTCAAGCACTTTCTCTGTGGTTTGCTGAGTGGGGAGGGAAGAGTCAGCATCTATTAATAGATTTCCCGGCTGGCATCTCACCGTGTCCTCTGGACCTGTCCTCTGTGAGGTCCCTTGGCCTCCTACCTTATTTCCCGCCACATCCATGACGTGGGCAGCTTTCAGCACCAGCAGCCGGGCCTGCTCGATCTCCACGCGGGACAGGGCAATGTCTGCCAGGACCGAGCCCTGCTCTACCAGGGGCTTCCCAAAGGCCACGCGGGACTTCACCTGTGGACACAGGAGACAGGAAGGGAGGCATGGAAGATGCCCTGCAGAGGAGAGGGTGGGAGCACAGGAGAGGGCGGCGGGGGAAGCTAGACGTGGTAGCTGCACAAATTATCTGCACAACCCCTTTACACCAGCCATTCTGCCCCATCTGGGCAGGCCTGGCCTCCAGGCAGGACAGAGCTTGATCTGAGTCACCTGTGGCCCAGGGCTACTCTGGGAACCAGGCAGTGACTGTGGGCGCCTCACACAGGCCAGGAGGGCACCCTCTACGGACACCAGGGCCTGCTTCACATCCTGAGGAACTCTCAGGGGCAAAGTCTGGGTGCCAGAGCCCTCTTGTGGGCACCTGTTACTGCAACAGAGATTGAGTAGTGTTCAAAAGCTACAAGCAGTCAGAAAAGGTGATAAGGGGTCCTTCTTCCACCTTATTTTTAAAAATTAAAAACAATTACAACACACAAATATCTCATGGCAGAAAAGAGTATATACATTTTTAGATAAAATATAAACACCCAGCACCCCATTATCTAGTATATTATACTTACTATTTGTTGCATACCCTTCTAGACTTTTCCTATATGCATATATATACATCCGCTTTTTTTTTTTTAAGTCATTCTCTCTGTATTTATAGCCTTTTTTTTTTCACTTAGAATATAGTGAACATATCTCTAGTTAACAAATAGATTTCTACAGCATCATTTTGGAATTCCACTACACGCCCATAGCAGGGTTATTTAACCAGACCCCAATAGCTAGCCTTATAGGTGTTTCCTAACATAATCATGGCTGTGGTGAACCTCCTAGTATCATATTTTTTGTAGATTCCTGATTACTCCCTTTCGACCAAGTCCAGTGAGTAGCATGGCTATATCAATACTATGGCATCTTCTAAGATTTCTGACACATTAGGTCAGATTGATCAGCAGGATGAGAATGGAGACTATATCTGAGTCAGAGAGTAACTGGCTGGTTTCAACTAAAAAGGATTTGAATCACAACTTTGCTCAGTAATGCAATACCCTGAACTGTTGCTATTCTTCATTAAGACTATCTTGTGAGACATCTATTCGGTCTGAAGTTTCACTCTGAAATCACTTCAGAATGAAACTGATTTCACTGATTTGAATCACTGTTCACAGCAATAACACTCTTGTATGGGCTTGCAACTTTTGAGGGGGTCACAAAAGAATCAAGTTTTGGGTGTGCTGGGGGGGGAGGATGGTGCAGGGCTGGATGCTGGAACCCCAAGTTCTCCGTGTTATCTGATTTTTAAAGATGAGCTGGTAGCAGAAATGGTCATCAGTAGATCTTGGAACCTTGCCCTCTGCTGCCACAGGGTCCGGCCTATTCCTTCTGGTCCCCTTGACAGAGCGAGGCCCCTTCTGCTCTGAATTTGAAACTTTAGCAAAGTAAAAGAGGCAGAGCAAACACAAGGACAGAGCTTCTTGTAAAGAACATCACCTTGCTTCACCTGCTAAGTCTGCTCTCAGGAAACAGTTAGGATTAGAAGTCTGAGAGGAAGACAGATGGGTCATTCTGGTCCAGAGACAGGTGCAAAGGGAAGTACTTACTCGGGCCTTCATAAGCGCCAGCGCCCTCTCGGAGCAGCCAATCAGCCGCATGCAGTGATGGATCCTGCCAGAGCCTAGTCGGCCTAAGAGGATCTCCAAGCCCCGGCCAGGGCCCAGGACCATGTTCTCTTTGGGCACGCGTACCTGCTCGAACAGGACTTCACCGTGGCCACCTGAAAAAACCGATAGAGTACCCCTGAGCAATCTGCTTTCCTGTTTTCTCGGGATGCATTTATCTCATCTGCTGGCAATATCCCTGCCCTTTTGTAGACTTTTAACTGGAATATGATTGAAGGAGGATGGAAGGCAGGAGTAAGACTATTGCAGATGGAAAGTAAATTGGTAATTTAAAATGTCAAATGAATAGTTTGGCATTCCTTTTATAAAATGTGACTCTAACTTAAACTGGAACTCCTAGTAGTCTGTGACTCTCACAGTGTAGTGACCCTAGGGAAACTCTGAAGTCAAAATGTGGACATCATCAGCAGAGAAAGAGTCCCTGTGAGAGGACCTCCAGGCCAGGAGATAGGCTGTCCACGCTGTGGTCTACAAGAAAAGGTCTGGAGGGTCTGCCTCCTGCTCCATCTTCTGTGGCCTCCTTACCTCCCAGAGTCCTGCTTGTCTTCTATGATTAGAAGAGAAAAAAAAGAAAAAAAACAGATGAATGCCTATCTGAAGCTTGCCTGCATGGATGGAACTGAAATGGCTTCATTTCAGTTGATATTCATGGATGGAACTGACGTGGCCTTCCAAATGTCCTCAGACTCTTACAGGTGTTACTTCTGCACTGGAGCATCTGCTGTCCAAAGACTTTTCCCTAGATCCAGACCCACACAGAGAAGCGAGCTGTAGCAAGTTACAAACCTGGTGCATCCTCCAGCCCATACACCTTCAGAGGCCGGATGATTTTTATGCCTGGGGTATCCATGGGAACCAAGAACATGGACTGCTGCTGGTGGCGTGGGGCTTGTGGGTCTGTTTTTCCCATAAACACGCAGAGCTGGCAGCGAGGATCCAGGATACCTGCCAGGAAAGGAGAGAGACATCTGACACCAGGGCCATCAGCTCTCCTTAAACACTCAGTCCTGGCCCAGAGACACTGAAGTCAGTGAGAAGATGGGGCCCTTTAAGATGTCACATGATCACATGAGGACATGTAGCCCTTTGGCCAGCAATAAGAGCAACTGGTTTCTGTCCCAATGAGGAAGGAATCCAACATCCTAAGAACAGTTTTGTTTTTTTAAAGCACAAAGTCAGTATGAAAATATAATTTGGAGAAAAGAGGCTGAAAACTGCTACTTTATCAGTGGCAGCCTGTTCTGCTTCATTCCCATAGGAGGTGGAAGCTGCTGGCTTTGGGCACAGGCTTCAGAGTCAGGTCAGCCTTGAACTCTGGGTGGTTCCCTACTTGCCACTTGAGAGGCTAGTACCTTGGGCAGTGACTCAAGTCATTTCTCCATCCTAGTTTCCTTCCCTGTAAACTGGGGATAATACCACAGACCTTCTGGGGAGAGGTGGAGACTCAGTGAGGGGAGGTCCCCACAGCATGTACCGGGGGCCCTAGAGAGTTAAATCCTAGTGAATGATAGGATTATCACCAGCCCTTCTGCTATAGCACAGCTGACCTCACTAGAGGGGGACACCATTGAGGAAGTGACCTCCGACCTGTCCAAAGGGAGACGCCCACGGCAGAATGAAGAGTGGGCAGTTGAGGAGAGATTCCTGGAACTGTCACTTGTGGGGTCACCTGGAGTCCATGTAGAACCTTTGGCTCTCTCAGGGTTTGCTGCCTCTTCTGGGAACAGAGACAGAATCTCCTTTGTGTTGACTGGAAATGAGGCTAGTCGCTCCCAGTCTCTCACACAACAGCAGGGCAGAGAAGACATCTTATCAGGGCAGACCCACATAAATGTGATTGAAAAATGAATTTCAGGCCAAATACCTGTGATCCACCACTTGTGACCATTGATGACGTAGAAGCCATCTTCCTCTCGGATGGAAGACTCAATGTTGGTGGCATCGGAGGAGGCAACCTGAGTGAGAGCACATTCTGATTAGAGCTGGCAAGGGTCCCGAGGTCCCTGATGGCAGAGCCCAATGGGGCTGGGTGAAGGTCTGGCCTGATGAGGGGCGCCTATGGGTGACCCAAGGTAGGTACCTGGGGCTCAGTCATAGCGAAACAGGAGCGAGACTTTCCCTCCAGCAATGGAATCAACCAGCGGGCCTTCTGCTCCTCGGTGCCATATCGAACCAGAAGCTCCATGTTCCCTGTGTCTGGAGCAGAACAGTTAAAGATCTGGAAAGGAGAAAAAACACAAAGGTGACTCCCTTATCATATTCAAAACTTCAAATTCCTCAGAAGCATGAACCAGGGCTCCTTCCAAGATACATGCCCTCTGACACCCTTATGAGAGTCCTTCCTCTCCCCAAGGATGCAGAGACCCTGGACATTGTGAGTACAGCAGCTCAGAGTAACTAAGCTCAACCACAGAGCTTGTTGGGGGAGAAGGAGGAGACTAGAACTGGTGGACTGAGGCTCCACAGAAGCCAGCCAGGCTGTGCTCACTCGAGAAGATGCCCACTCCCTGCTCCTTTCCTGCTCTGGCTCCAGCCACCTGCCTGCAGTGCCTTCACTCATAAGAAGTCTGAGTTTGTGTCAGAGCTCCTGAGTCCAGTGCTGCTGCAGGGAACCCCGTCAGCCCAGGAAGATGGCTGAACTCTCTGGAGGACACGGATTTCCTCCCAGGCTGAGGAAGACGGTAAAGAAGGTACCTCAGGAGCATACAGAGACGTGCCCATGACCTCACACAAATGTGCGTACTCCATGTTGGTCAGCCCTGCTCCATATTTCTTCTCAGGATCAGTTTCCAGGGGTAGGAAAAGGTTCCAAAGTCCTTCGGCCTTGGCTTTCTCCTGTCACAGCAAAAAGAAATCAGGCATTCACACAAGGTGGTTGTCATGCTATCTTGGCCCATGGAAAATAGCGAGTAAGTCCAAACCACCAGGCTGGATACAACCCCTCAGATCTGTGAGAGGAGAACAGAAGTCTGGGGACTCATAACAGAAGAGTCTGTTGGGCCCATTCCTAACAGGGATGGTGGCAATCGGTTCACTTCCTTGTGTGTGTATCCCAGATGCCCCACCTGCCCCACCCCCTCACTGTTAGCATCATCACTGTCATCATGCTGCAGCGTAAAATTCACCCCATAACAGAGGAAGAAGGGTCCCTCAGTGCGCCTGCAGGGAACCAACCGGGACGTCTGGCAGCAGCCTCAGCTGCTCTGAGGAGGTGCCCGAGGAGATCCCCTGTCCAGCTTTCTTCACGAGGCACAACTTTGTTCCCGGGGAAGTAACCCTGGGTTTCTGAATGTAGCTCCTGACAGGGAAACCAGGAAGCCTAGCCTGGGGGTCAGGAACCCAGGCCCTGAATCAGACTGCCTGGTTCAGGCCCTGCCCCACCACACCTGCTGGGAGACCTTGGGCAAGATGGGGAGCTCCCCGTGGCAGTTTCCTCATCTGCTGAATTGGGACGGTCATCACTCACCCTACCAGTCACAGCTACTGAGCAAGAGTAGGAATGGAGGTGACTGACTGACTGGAAAAAGCATCCAAGTGGGAAGGTTATTAGGAGCTCAAATTAGAGAAGGAGGCTCAGAAATGGACAGGAACCAAGGCAGCGTAAAGAATGGCAGCAGGACAGGCGCTCTAGTCCAGCTGTACAGTGAGTGCGTGCCAGGTGTTTTCCCTCTTGAAAACATTTCACTCTTCCGGTTCCAGTTAGCAACAGAATATAGTGTGCCAGACTCAGAAGCTGGGGCTGCACTAAATATTAATGATGATGGAAATTCTTCCCACTGGGAGGGCACCACCTGGCTGACTTTCCTATCACATTGGGATTGCTCTCTAGGACACATACTACTAGAATCAGCACATACACTTGTTTCATGGCTGTGTTAAGCTAATTAGCTGAGCTGCAGTGACCAAGGAGAAGAAGGACAGATTAGTTGGAACAAATGAAGCAGGAAAGGAAGGGAGAACAGGAAGGGAAGCAAGGGAGTTCTGAGAAAAGCAAGAATAAGAAAATGAATAGAATCATCTTGTGGGAGGGAAAAACACATAGATTTGAGACCAGAAGATCTGGATTGAGTCCAAGTGCTATTTTTTCTAGCTGTTTCCCTGGCAAACTTGATTTCTTGTCTTTAAATCAAGGTTCATGATGCTTACCTCACAGGATTTGTGACATGCAGTGTAAATGCCAAACATTCTTATTTATTGGTAGTAATGACACTGAATAAAAGCCATGAGCCATAATTTCACCACTCTCCCCTAAAATCTTAGTTGTCATGATTCCCATTCAGGTATGACCACACGCAGAATGTTCTCTAAAGCAGATTTTTCATATGCATTCATTTTTGAGTCTAGAAGTGTTCACAGCATGACTGTCTGCTTTTCCAACACATCCGTGCATGAGATGGGTACATCTAATGGGTGAGGGTTAAGTGTGCAGGTCAGCAGGTGGGGGATAGGACATTTCACAAGGTAACAATGGGAGCATAGAATGGCAAGCATCTTTCTGATATACATTTGGCAGTATCTGTCAAAACTTAAAATGGTCTCATTCAGGAATTCCCTGGCAGTCCAGTGGTTAGGATTCGCTCACACTGCAGGGGCCCAGGTTTGATCCCTATTCAGGGAACTAAGATCCCAAAAGTCACGTGGTGCAGTTCAAACAAACCCAAACAAACAACAACTAAAAATGTTCTTATCCTTGGACCAGAATTTTTACTTCAAAGAATTCATGCTGGGACTTCCCTGGTACCAGTGGTTAAGAATCTGCCTTCGCATGCAGGGGACACAGGTTCGATCCCTGGTAGGGGAACTAAGATCCCATGTGCTGTGGGGCAACAAAGCCGGCAGGCTGCAACTAGAGAAGCCTCAGCACTCTAAGGTCCGTGTACTCTAGAGACCATGGGCCACAACTACTGAGACTTATGTGCTGCAACAAGAGCAAAAAAAAGTCAATGTGCACCACAACTAGAGAGTCTGTGCACCATAAAGAAGACCCAGAGCAACAAATATTTTTTTTTAAAACTGACACTGTAGAAACAGGAAGTGAACACAGAAGTATGTAACAGCATTCAATACCCTTTGCTTGCACAGGATCCAAACCCCTTCTTATTCTGCGGTGCTCTCTCACTGTAGACATTTCAGTGGCATGAAGATGTGAGCACGGGACCTACACATGACTGGCTGAAAATTCCCAACTCGATCTTGGAGTCCTGAGAATGCATCCGGCCACTGCCCTAGTGACAGTCATGGCCAGGCTCCCGAGAGCCGGCCTTCCCTTGGCTTCTACTGTCTCCTTCAGCTGGCTCTTCAGCTTCCCCGTCCATGTTAGCAACCAGCTGCTCACTCTGCTGCTTCAGTGGCCTGGAGTGACCTAGACTGAGATCCCCACAGTGTCACTCAGGCAGGGGCAGGGTGGATAAATTATGGTGCACCCCCAATGTGGTCCCAGTGCCTGGGTTCATCTCCAGGCACTGACATGGGATACATCATTAAATAACATAAAACAACTGGAAGATTCAAATGCATAAAACATTTTCATTACAACAGGAATGATAATAATATGTATTATTATGTACCAGAAGAAAGGAGCTGGGAGCCTATAAATCAAATTGTTGACAGTCATTATTTCAGAGGCCCGAGAATTTTAGAGAATTCTTTCTAGGTCATGAACTCTTTCTACTCTTGCCATGTTTGAGCTCTGGTTACCTTGCAGTAGGTTTATAACTATGAACAAAATTCAATGCCGTTTCTTTTTAATGTAGGTGATGGTTGCATCATAGGCAGAATATGTGCTCCTAAAGACCTCAGATAACTTAAGAACTAACACAAGGCAAGACCAATCCTGAAAAAGAACAGCAGGTATTTCCATTATCCACTAAAATGATGTCACTGTATGTCAGGAGCATAAACATAGTTTATAGTTGATGTGATGCTTTAGGTTTGATGTTATGGATTCTTTGTAGAGAGCGTCATTTAATTGATGAAATTTATATCACTTAGTCTCAAATTTACATGATTCAGACATGCATAAAATGAGTCCACACTCCTCAGGGTTATAAGCCACAGACTTGGCATTCCTCTGCCTGAGCTGAGTATGAGGCCGAGACGTGGTCACACAGAAAGAGCAATGAAGTGAAACTGAGTGATCTAGGGCTGGCTCTTTCTAGTGGTGGTGGAAAGCAGAGACCACTGAACTCAACTCTCCTATCTCTTCACTGCTTAAGAAGGAACAGATACGGCCAGTGGATGAGCTGAGGCTGGGCTGTGCTAAGGAAAGGCTGCTTTACCTTGAGATCTTCGACCAGCGGGGAGGGGGTCCACCTCTCGGCCGAGGCCTGGTGACGCTGCAGCTCCGGCTCAATGGGGTACACGTGTCGCTCCATAAACTCCTTCAGCCGCTGATACAGCTCCCTGACTCGGGGGGAAAGGCCTTCTGGAGAGAAGATCAGAGCTCCCTTTGAGGAATGAGCTGGAGAAGAGTCTGTGGAGGTGACATAACTCCTCGTGCCTGGGATCCTCAGCAGGGACTGTGGCCTGGACCATGAGTGGTGGAACCCCATTAATGGTTTAGTGGCCAGCATCTCCTTGAAAACCTGGAACCCCTCTTTGACTGGAAAATCCCATGCCAGGTTACACATGAATTCAGTCAGCTTTCCAGTTTGTTTCACAGTCGCCGATCTTGCTTGCCCTACACAGAGGCAAAGAAAACCAGTGAGACCCCGCCCCCCACCCCGCCAACAACCCTTAATAGTACTAACATGTAACAGTATTGTTGTTCCATCAGCAGCTACTACCACTGCTGAGCACTTGACATGTACCAGACTTGGTGCTAAGTGCCTGACATGCGTTATTATAGCTCACTGAATTCCTGGAGCTACACACGAGTGTTTTAATACCCACATTAGAGACAAGGACTCAGGTCATAGGGAGGAGATGGGTCCAAGCTTACATTCCATGGGCTGGGAGCCAGAAGTTAGACTCAGTTGGCCTGCTTCCTGCTCTTTATCTCTTCTTTTCCTAAATAAACTAATCAGGAATTCCCCAAAGCACTTCTGCTGTCATATTGGGCTAAAGGGAGCCCTGCCATGATGTTGATTAACAGTGTCACAGGGGATTGGATTAGTGGCTAGTTTCTGGGCACCATTTTGTCTAGATCAACATATTTATCATCATCACATAACTCACTCTAGACATGATATGTTTTCTTTTAATCTTTAAAAAATATATATTTATTTATTTGGCTGCCCTAGGTCTTAGTTGTGGCACAGAGGATTTTCCATCTTCGGTGTGGCAGGGTGGATCTTTTATCGTGGAATGTGGGATTTGTAGTTATCGCATGTGAACTCTCAGTTGTCATACATGGGATCTAGTTTCCTGACCAGTGATGGAACAAGGACCCCCTTCACTGGGAGAGTGGAGTCTTCGACAGTGGACCACCAGGGAAGTCCCTATGAAAGGTTTTAACTCAAAATAAAATCAAGCCTTTAGAACTACTAGAGTTCAATTTTGGGAATTACAAGAAGTCCAAAGTAGTAAATGAAACCATAAGGTAATAATCAAGACAAATCATAAGACAACTGACTTGGTCCCTTTAAAAATTTATTAAAAAAAGGGGGGGGGGGTACTGTTCTCGGTTCCTTGATCCGATCCTGACTTGAAAAACAAACCAAAAACAAACCACCTCACTTATAAAAGATATGGAGAATAATGAGGAAATCTGAATATGGACTGGGTCTTAGATATTGGGGAAAACGATGCGTTTTCTTGGTTGTGATAATGGTACTTTGAAATGTTCTTATTATTAGGAAAGGCATACTGAAGCACTCAGGAGTCAAGTGTCAGAGTCTCTACCACTTTGTTAATCATGCAAATAGATGCAGAAAGAGAAAGATAAACAGACATGGCAAAAGTTAATCATTGTTAAAATCAGTCACGGGATATAGTTATTCATAGCACTACTGAATGTTTCTATAAGTTTGAAAATTATCATAAGAAATCAAATACTAAAGCCTCCAGGAGCTGAACCTTTGCTGAAGGAGCCCCTCAGGTTAACCTCCTACGTGGATTTAGGATGTCCCCCGTCCCCCATGCACACACCACCCCAGTGCTGCGCACACTCCCTTCTTGTGGGAAGCAGGGGCAGCTGTCCCTGTGTCTCTGCTCTGTTGGCCGCTGGTCCTGAGCAAGCCTGCCAAGCACTAATGCCTTCCTCCCCAAAGCAGCCTGCCCTCTGGGATGAGAAAAGGGAATTATGCTCTCTGCAGGTCCTCAGTGGAAAGTTTCTGTGTGATAACTAGACTGGACCTAAAGCATCTTTGTCAAAAGTCCCTTTTGATTAGATCATTTCGTGTGCCTAAAAAAAATTTAAATGTGTTCTCTTGAATAAATGATACATTTACAAGCCTTGAAATTACAGTGACAAAGGGGGGTGCAGGAAAGGCTCTTCCACCCGTTTGCTCAGCCACTCAGCTCATTTCCCCAAAGGCAACCAACATGACCAGTCTTTTGTGTCCTTTCAGAGATTTTTTTTCACTTCAGCAAACAAACATTTATATTTATTCAAATTTTAAGTACACTCATTTTACACAGATGGCAGAATAGCTATATATAGCCAATGCCCTGCCCAGCAGCTGGGCTCCTGACGTAACTCTAGAGATTGCAGGATTCTTGAAAAGGAAGATCTGATGCCCCTTTAGCTGGATCAGTGAATGTGAAATCTGAGGAAGCTGCTTTATGCTGTCAGGCTCAAAACACAGCCTGGGAGGTTGGTCCTGAGTCACAAAAAATGATACTTTATTTCTACTTTGTCTCTTTGTCACACTAATAGGTCACTGTAAAAAGAACTTTAAAACTAAAAGGCAAAGGATACACTTAGCATGTGGGAGGGCCCTCCTTAAACTGTTCTCTTTCCACTGCAGGATGCAACGTCACACTGCCCATTGCTTCATGTGACAGAGGCTTTATCTCCTTTCACAGCACTGGGACAGCTGCCATCTCCTTTGCTTTTCACATCAGCTCTGTGAGGGGGGCAGGGCAGGGCTTTTTTACATAACCTCTACTCTTGAGAAAACTAAGACAAAATAATGGGGCTTGCCCAAGTTCACCCCACAAATCAGCACCTGACTTCCTGTCCAGGGCTCTTTCCATCCTGAAATAATGGATCAATATAGGCAACATCTGTTGTCTTTGCCTAATGGCTATTTTACTAGTAACTAGGGCTCCTAGATAAAATACAGGATACTCAGTTAAATTTGAATTTCAGATAAATAATAAAAAAGTTTTTGTAAATATTTTCCATTGAGAGCACCAAACAGAGCCAACAGTGACAAAGTTTGTAACTCTGGTCAACAGGTTAAAATATGGGAGGATGATATGGGTCTGGATGTACTTGGAAGGTGTGGAGAACCCCCTCAACTGGGGCTGGAAGTTGGCAAGCCTGCTTTGTGGTAGCAAAGTGTCTCAAATTGTCAGTTTTGAGGATTCAGATCATGTGTCTATAGAGTGAAAGAATTTTAGGTAAGTTGGTAGAAGTATGTCAGGAAGTTGATATCCACTGAACACATACTGCAGCCCTTGATATGATCCTACAGAAAACATAGGTGTTTTGGTTAAAAGTAGAGAAAGAAGAAAATACAGCTTAGCTGAGAGATTCTTTTTGACCACAGCTAGGAATGCATGGGCTTCCCAGGTCATTCAACGGTAAAGAATCCTGAATGCAGAAGACATAGGGGACACAGGTTCGATCCCTGGGGTCAGGAAGATCCCCTGGAGAAGGAAATGGCAACCCACTCCAGTACTCTTGCCTGAAAAATCCCATGGACAGAGGAGCCTGGAGGGCTATAGTCCATGTGGTTGCAAAAAGTCGGACATGACTGAGCAGTTACCCATAGTCACAGAAATGCAAACTAGTCAAGAGTTAGATAATCTTGAACTCTGCAGGGCAGAAGTACAATTTTTTGGCTCACAATAAAGATTCAACATGCAAAAGCACAGGGACAATTGTGTGTTGATTATAAACTATGTGTATTTGTGGGGGATTTCCTTGCAGTTCAGTGGTTAGGACTCCAGGCTTCCACTGCAGGGGATATGGGTTCAATCCCTGGTCAGCGAGCTAAGATTCTCTATGCTACTCGATGCAGCCAAAAATAAACAAACCTACAAATCGTGCCCATTTGTCAAAATTCATAAAATGCTACACTTCAATAAATCTGATTTTTTAAAAAAGAAAACAAAAAACCTGATGATAACAAATGCTCACAAGAATGAGCAGGAACTCAAATTGAGATACAAAAAAAAGAAAAGAAAAAAGTAGAAGCAAATTATATAAACAAATATTTGGCACAATAAAGTTTTAAAAATCTATCCCTGTTAAAAAGAATATTTATGGGAAAGGGCAGAAAACAGAGAAGAAAGTAGGTATCTTAACTACCTTTGGGCAATCAGAAAAAAGAAAGGTTTAAATGATACAGTGAGATAAAAATTGCAGGGAGGAGAGATTCTGTAGTTCATGAAGGTATTTATCCCTGGACAAAATGTCTAGGTAAGCAACACCTCCACAAAATGAAACAGGCTTTCCAAGTAAGAAACTAACAAGCCCACCTCACAATTAGCAAAGGTTGATGCGTTAATACCTTGACACCATCCAAATCCAGAAAGCAGAGGACCAGTGAGGAAACATCAGCACAGAAGACAAGGGGCCCCATGCTCACCGTGTTTCCCATAGTCTTCCAGGCCTGCAGCCTTGAGGTCCACACTGTGAATCTTACACAAGACTCTGTTCATGGCAGTGTAGATGGCCCACCTCTGGCTGGGCTCCAAGCCTGGTGGAGAGGGGTCTTTGTGGATGAGGCCTGGACAGTATTCCATCAGATAGAAGGGGTTGCCGACAATGCTGGGAGGGACACAAACAGGGTATTTCAGTGGCCTGTGATGTGGCAGGCTGTTAGTTAGGGCACTGTTCTGTCCTGTGTGTAAGTTCTCAGTGCTGGGTGGGAGTACTGGAAACTTCCTTTTTCCTCTGCATATAAACAGAGGTTAGAAGTACTCCCTCTCCAAATCAATACACACACACACACACACACACACACACACACACATCCCTGTTTACACTCCCTTGCCAGCATGCCTCTCTTCTCTTTGGTCCACTTGTAGAAGGCATCAGAATGGGATTAAGTGTGATAATATAGGAAAGCAGCTGTTGAGAGGGGGTCAGAGTCACACAGAACCAGGCTTAAGTCCCACCTCTGCCTTTCCTAGCAGTGTGATCCTGAGGAACATAGTAAACCTCTCTGAGCTTGTTTTTCTTAATCTTCAAGAGGCAGTTATAAGAATTAAGGGAGAAAATTTATTTATGGAGTATCTGGAATGTGTCTGACTCCAGTGAAGTTCCTATAAGTATCCCTTCCCGTTAGATATAATTTCATCATTATCCAGTGGTTTGAATGGCATACATACCACTCTAATATCAAGGTGTCACACTAAAATGTCGTTAATCCATCTCTTTATCATTCCTAGAAATCAGCTTAGTACTCTAAAAAGTTGTTTTGAAAATTCTACCATTAGGACTGTTTATCCTGACTTGAACATGGACAAGATATTAGGTTACACAATTCTTTTTAATTATCTTAAATGTAATACTGCTATGAAAGAAAATATATTTTTAGAAGATGTATGCTGCCTGCAGCTTACTTATAAAGGTTCAATCTTACTTATATAAATTTATTAAAAAGATACTTATTGGGACCTCCTTGATGGTCCAGTGATTAAAAGTCCACACTCCTAATGCAGGAGGCACAGGTCTGATCCCTGGTCAGGGAACTAAGATCCCACATGGCACACAATACAGCAAAAAAATTAAATATATAAAAACAAAAATAAAAATATATGTGTATATATATGCATACACATATATATTTTACAAAGTAATACTTTATAATTATTTAACAAAATTTATTAAGTGTTATAAGACAATATTACTTTATAAAATTATTTTGTTATTATGTAATTATTACTATTTCTATAATATTTTATATATATAAAATACACTTACATACATACATACACATATATAGAAAGGGAATATGGCAAAATGTTAACCATGTTTCCATCTAGCTGAAGTGTAAGTGGGTGCTTATTATGCTATTTTTTTCTTCTTTCAACTACTCTGTAACTTTCACATTTTCCATAATTTAAAAATTGAGAAAAAAGACACAGACTTAAAAAGCATATTACAAGGACTTCCCTGGTGGTGCAGTGGTTAAGAATCTGCCTGTCAATGAAGGAGACATGGGTTCGATCCCTAGTCCTAGAAGATGCCACATGCCATGGAGCAACCAAGCCCGGTGTGCCATAACTACTGAAGCTCACGTGTTCTGGGGCCTGAGAGACCCAACTACTGAAGCCCGCTCCCTAGACCCTGTGGACCACAACAAGAGAAGCCATCGCAATGAGAAGCCTGTGTACCACAACTAGAGACTAGAGAGCTCCCGCTGTCCACAACTAAAGACTGAGTGCAGCAGTGAAGACCCTGTGCAGCCAAAAATCAATAAAATTATTTTAAAAATCATATTACAAAGCAACTTTAGATGCTTAGAAAGCCACAATAAAAAAACTAAGAAAAACAAATAACATGCAACTTGATGGAAATATATTTCTAGAATGTTTAAAAAAAAAAAAAGTTTTCTACCAAACGGGAGGTTCCTATAAAATCTCCTTCCTCTTCTACCAAAATTTTATTTTCCTTTACTCTAGAAAACTGAAATTAGAGTTATTATATGGGCTTTTCTCTTCTGTACCTTGAGTATACAACATAAAAAGTAAATCTGGACATTACCTTGAATCTTCACAGAGGTGACGAACTTTGGGCACATGGGCTCCAGCATTTACAAGGGCTCCCATCATCCTGCCAAGAAAAATGTATGAACTTCTGACTGAAGTGATGAAATTTTCTTGAAATTATTTTCTGATTTAAAAATTAATAAATGCATAAATTAAAATGGAACTCTTTAAAAAATTCAATTGACCAAAGAAAGCAAGGAGAACAAAAAAACAGATGAGACAAACAAAAAATGGTTCATTTACAGACCTAAGTCAAACATACCAATAATTACATTAAATTTAATAGAGTAAACATTCTGATTAAAAGATGAAAATTGTCCTACCAGATAGAAACACAAGACCTAATAGGTACTGTTTATAAGAGACATTCTTTAGGGACTTGCTTAGTGGTCCAGTGGTTAGGAATCTGCCTGCCAACTCAGGGGACAGGGGTTCCATCCCTGGTCCAAGAACTAAGATCTCACATGCCTCGGAGTAATTAGACCCACACCCCAGAACTACTGAAGCTCACGTGCCCTAGATAGAGCTCACGCTCTGCAACAGAAGAAGCCACTGCAACGAAGAGCCTGTGCACCACAATGAAGACCCAGTACAGCCAAAAATAATAAGTAAATAAACTGCATAAAAAATACTTATGTGTGTATATACACTGAATAACTGAATCACTTTGCTGTACACCAAAAATTAACACAAGTAAATCAACTATACTTCAGTTTTTTTTAAAAAAAGTAGAGGTATTCACATAATGAATCCTCCAGTTTCAATAACTGTCAATTAAAGGCCATGCTTCTTTGGGCTAAAGCCCCACTAACAGAATTCCAAAAATTTTTAGCCTCCTAGTGGTTTACACAGAGAAATGAGAAAAAACAATCTCCTGAATATAATTAGGTGACATGTTCTTATCTAAAATAATTTTGGAAAGTCACACTTATAATTTTAAATGTCTCAAGGCACTTTGATGGGGCACTGACTTGCCAGCCCAGGAGTGGGGCTGTGGAGGCTGGAGATGGCGAGCACGCCCCACCCCCCACACACACCCTGAGAATTTACCTGAACTCCCTCTCTACTGCATGCACTGATGGAAGAAGTGTCCCCAGGGGTTTCTTCCTCAGAATCAGCTGATGAGTAGCCAGCTTGACATAGTAGGTGGGATTTGACTGCCCGTGATCAGACTGAAGGCGCTCCAATGGGCCTGTAAGTTTGAAAGAAAGGAAAACTCAAACCAGCTCTGGAGGACAGATGTGGACAGAGATTCTTTCTTTCTAAGAAGTACTGTACATGGACACAGGGCATCCTGATTTGAAATGCACTGTAAGGAAAGCATCTCCTCCCTGGGTACCAGACATGACTGCATCCCAGGCATACCCCCCACCCCAGCTTTGGTCCAGGATGTCATGCTGCAGTGTGGCAAAGGCCACTGGATTTACACCACAACAATTTTCACTTTCACAGGTATCCAATTTTGTCTGTCTTGCCAGCTCCTGCACCGTAAAGAAAAGCTTTATAGTTCTGTTTATCAACCACAAGCACAGTCATGGCAACCCATCTTGCTAACTGGAATAATTTAAGCCAAGGATGAAAAATGCCCTTGTGTGTCCCTCACCCCATACTTGGCTACACCACACCTGACACGGGTGTGACAGCTGAAAGGAGCTATGCAGAGGCTACAGCTCAAACCAAAGCAGCTTTGGGGAGATGTGATTTCCCACCACAAAGATTAAACTCTGAGGCTCCCTTGCAGAAACAGCTTAATTGTCCCTAGTCTTACAATGATTTGAACTCTACACACAGATTCATTTCACTTGGTCAAAGGAGCAAGAGATGGGAGTTTGTCTGAATTGGCTCAATTCAGTTCAGTTCAGTTGCTCAGTTGTGTCCAACTGTTTGAGACCCCATGGACTGCAACATGCCAGGCCTCCCTGTTCATCACCAACTCATGGAGTTTACCCAAACTCTGGTCTGATTCAAAATGGTCCCTCAGCTCTGTAGAGGCTCTAGGAACAATCCGATCACTAGAAAACATCCTCACATGAAGCTACATGCAAAGAAAGAGAACTTTCAAGGATCAAACAGGGGAGGCCAAATTTTATGCCCAGGTAGAAGTTTCTTCAAAAGCTCATGAATGACCTGTTTTTCTGAGGGTGGAATGTGAAAAATGAGAGAGCAACCTGTGAAGAGATGGAGACACATTTTCTCATTTTAAACTCCTGCAACTTTTAAGTCACCTTCACAAAACAGGCTGTCATCTCAAAAATATCAGAAAGACCCAAACACCCCAGGCACATACTGCAAGTTCTTCTCCCCCAGGACAGCTGTTTGCAGGTGACTGCTGCCACGCCACAGTCTCACATGGAACAAGGGCCACGTACGCTCTGGGGACCCATAGAAAAGGAGGTCGGTGCTTCCTCCCAAGCAAAACAGAGCAGCACCCAGGTCTGCAGGGCCCACATGGCATCTTTATCTCCACATGGCATCTTTATCTCCAGCATATTCCACTAGGATAGAAAGTGAGAGCCAGGCTGAAAGCCTAGCCTCTACCAAAATGCAGAGACTTAACTACCTGTGGGTTGGGTCCCCAGTAAGTCTTTGAGGTATTTCTCCAAGGAGTCTTTGGGAATTTCCATCGTCTTTCTCACAAGGTGAATGTTTGGGACAGCCATTCTCAATGGAAATCCCAAAAGAGTTTCCAATTCCTTTACTGCAGTCTCTGGGTCATGAACCTGGTTTCAAAGAGAATATTGAGCTTGGATCCCCAGACAACCCTAACCGCTCCTCCTGCCTTTTCTCTAAGAGGGTACTTTTTTAGAGAGAAATATTTTTAAATAGCCTGAGCAAAGACCTGGGAGCCAGAAAGTCAGCTGATGACAAAGCCTCAGAATGAGTTTCCTCCTTCCATTTACTACCTAACCACGTTAATCTTTCCTATCTGCTAGGAAGAGTGATGGTTAAATGCCCATGATACTCCCTTTTGCCAGGAGGACAGAATATTGTACTGTAGAGTCCACTCTGTCCCTACGATCCAGTTAATAATGAAAACCCAAACGTAGAAAGCTGGATGGAGACCCCTTCTCACACGGTTTCTCCTGCTTCAAAGCACTGGGGTGGTCCAGGTGCTGGTAGCTTCTGGGTCCCCACCCAAAACATCATTACCAGATCAGCCTGTCATCTGAACCATCTTAAGTCTGCCATTCACCTCCCTGTGTGACTTTTTCTTGACTGCCTTCTTAGTATGTGTGTGTCTTACCTTCTTATTGAAAATATAAGTGACTAATCACCTAAATTTCATAATTAAAAGGTAAAAAGACTGTGGCAGCAAGGGCAAAAACCACCGGAAGCAACTCTGCCTCTTGAGTGTGAGAGGACTGCACAGAAATGCTTCCACTGGGACCTCCCTGGTGGTACGATGGATGAGAACCTGCCTGCCAATACAGGGGACACAGGTTCGATCCCTGGTCAGGGAGGATTCCGCATGCCTTACAGCAACTAAGCTGGTGTGGTGCAACTACTGAGCTTGTGTTCAGGAGCCACAACTACTGAGTCCATATGCTGTAGCTACCAAAGCCTGCGTGCCTAGACCCCATGCTCCACAACAGGAGAAGTCACAGCAATCAGAAGCCCCTGCATGGCAATGAAGATTAGCCCTTCTCGCTGCAATTAGAGAAAGCCCACATACAGCAACAAAGACTCAGCACAGCCAAAAATAAAATAAATAAAAAATTTTAAAAAAGAAACACTATTGTCTGAAGCATGCTTACACTAGTGCCTGAAGCACAAAGGGGTTCAAAAAACAGTGACCATTACCTTAATGGTGTGAATACCAAGGCTGGCAGCTGCTTTTAGATTTGGTCCAAGATCATCAAGAAAGATGGACTCAGAAGGCTGCCGGCCGAGCCGCTCCAAGCACAGCTTATACATCCTAGGGTCTGGCTTGCAGACACCTTCCAGGCAGGATTCTACTACCTGAAGGAGGGCAGGAAGGAGAGATAAATGTCCCTAAAATCCGTGTTCCCGTGTATACCCTGGTATGTTTTTTTTAAAAGAAGAGCAGAAAAAAGACAGTGGAGGTTTGTTATAACAAATAACTTAAGAGTGTCATGATATAAAATGATGTTGCTTTTTTAACTGGAGTGATTTGGAAATACTGGGATGCAACCTGAGGGAAGACTCAGAAAACCAAAGTTCTGGTTCAGACATGGTGAGTGACCTTGTACCAGCAGTGAGGCCATGAGGGACTGCAGGTTCATCATCAGGAAACTGAAAACACTGATAGCCATCTTACCCATCTTTCTTTTTTTTCCATCTTACCCATCTTAACAGTAGCTGGGAAACTTAGTGAAACTGGAAGGTGTTCCAAAACTAGGTATTGTGGCTGCACAGGACAAAAGAAAAGCTGCACATTTCAGATTTAGGGAAAGTATTTTATGGTTTTTTCAAAAAGAAAGCAATGTTTACTGTTATAAAAGAAACAAGACTTTAATGTCCATATTTCAGAAGTGAAAAACAAACAGTTATACTCAACCTAGATAGATAAATCCCACAGAAGGGCTGACACCAAAGAGATCCTCAGTGGCAGAAACATGGTTCCTTTCTTTCTTTTTAAAAGAACTTTTAAAAAAAACTTTTTTGATGTGAACCATTTTTTAAGTCTTCATTGAATTTGTTACAACATTGCTTCTATTTTATGTTCTGGATTCTGGGCCAAGAGGCATGTTGGATCTTAGCTCCCTGACCAGGGATGGAAGTCATACCCCCTACATTGGAAGGCAAAGTCTTAACCACTGGACTTCCAGGGAAGTCCCAACACAGTTCCTTTCATGCCAAGAGCCTCCTCTATCCTGACAGCCTTGCCTCAAACTGTATCCAGTCCAGAACTGGTGAGCAGCAGCTGAGGGTTCAGGAGAACCCTGAAAAGCTGTCTCAGTGTCAGGCTACCTCTGATCCAGCAACTCTTGGAAGTCCTCTGACATTGTCCCCAGGGCTTGATCTCCTGTGAGTAGGTCTAAAACATCCATAGAGGCCTGTAACCAATACCCTCTGGTCTGTCCTAAGAATAGAACTAAATCCCTTACTCACTCCTGAATTGACCCTTGCTCTCCAAGATCAAGGACAAACCTGAGGGCCCCTCCCCTCTCCTCCAAATTCCCACTGTTCAAGGTTGGAGAACTGCTCCTTCAAGTAAATAAATGTCCTGAAGAAACTGGACCTCTCTACTTACCCTTCCCCATCTCCTTATAACTTGAATGAGCAAAAAAAAAAAAAAAAAAGACAAAGACCGCTCCTTCTAAAGAAAATGTCCACCATGGGCCATGGAGAAGCCAAGTGTTTCTAATCAACAGACGACCTGGCAGGAAAGGAGCACAGCTGTAGCCTCTGAGAGAAGAGGAGAAAGGGGAGCAAATGCAGGGGCTCTGGGCCACGTCTGACGAACAGACACCTCGTCCCATAGGTGATTACATGTGGGGAAGTGAAAAAAAACTCTTGAGGTTTAAATTGGATGAGATCCCTGGCCTTCCCTTTGTTCTGTTTTGCAAGATGAAAAAGTTCTGGAGATGAGTTTCATCACAATGCGAATATACTTAACACTAATTGAACTCTGTAGTTAAAAAGTGCTAGGATGGTAAATCTTATGTTCTTTCACAATAAAAAAATGTTGAATTTTAAAAAATATTTATTTTTATTTCTTTGGCTGCACCAGGTCTTAGCTGCAGCACCCAGGATCTTTTTTTTTTTTTTTTTTTTTTTTTTTTTTCAGTTGTGGCATATGAACTCTTTGTGGCAATGTGGGATCTGGTTCCATGAGCAGAAATCCAACCCGGGCCCCCTGCATTGGGAGGGTGGAATCTTAGCCACTGGACCACCAGGGAAGTCCCCCTCAATTTTTTTAATTAAAAGAAAATGGCGGGGGGGTGGGGGGTGGGATGGGGCTTCCCTCGTGGCTCAGCGGTATAGAAATCACTTGTCAATGCCAGAGACATGGATTCAATCCCTGATCTGGGATGATCCCACGTGCCCCAGAGAAACTAAGCCCTGTGCCACAGCCCTGGCACCCATGCTCTGCAACAACAGAAGCTGCCGCAATGAGAACCAGCAGCAGCACCACCACCTGCTCCCCATACTTCAAGGAGCAACCCCACCCCAGTCATAACTAGAGAAAAGCCCACATGGCGAAAAAGACCCAGCACAGCCAAAAATAAATAAATAACATTATATTTTTTAAGAAAAGAAAGAAAATGGATGAAAAAATTTTTGAATGTCATATATGCCTCAGCAGAGCTATATATATATATATATACACACACACATATATATTCCTATAACATTGGGGAGGTCAGGAACAGCCCCAAGTGATGACACAGATCATAGGAGTGGTTACACTATCTTTACCCCCATCGAAAAAAATTTTTTTTTGTCTTATAGCTTTAGAAAACAAAAACATTAACCATGCTCTTGAGAAAAAGGATTTTCAACACTCTAGGTCTCTTGCAGAACAAAATTATGAAAACTCATCAGAAAAGCTGCTGGAAAGCACATGCCAGGACGTCTGTGAAGTCTGAATGAAGTCCATTGTGTTAAAGAAGCTCACAAGTCCTTAAATAGTAGAAAGGCCCAGTGTGAGCCTGGCCAACTTATTTATCCCTGTAGCCGCACTGGAGGGGAGCAATCTCTGAAAATAATCACAGTGTATTGAATACTTACCTATCTGCCAGGCACTCTGTAAAGTGCTTTGCATGTATTATGCTGTGGGATGCACACAGCCACCCTAAACAAAACTGCTGCTTATGAACTACAGATGAAGAAACTGCAGTTCAGGGACTCAAATCTACTGCCCATAGCAAGCTGCAGAGAGAGGGTTCAAATCTGACTGAGGTCCCTGAGCCCCTAAAGGGAAGGGTGCTTGTAGGAGGGTTGTGCCGTGGACAAGCTAGGAAACCAAGAATTGAAGTGGGTAAGGAGCCAGGCAGGGATGTACAGGGAAGAGACTCTATTTCTGCAGGCTGTGCTCAAGGAGGAATGAAGAAGTGGGAAGTGAAAAAGAGTATTAGGTGGGGTGCTTAATTTCCCATATTTGTGCTCTGAATTATCTGCCTGTCATCCGACTAGATTTCATGTTCTAAAACAGCACTATCCAACAGAACTTTTTCTACAATCATGGAAATGCTATACCGCCCAGTCCGCCATAGTAGCCACTAGCCACATGTGGCAACTGACCACCTAAAATGTGGCAAACATATATTCCAGAGGGCAGGGCTTATGTCAGTCACATTGAACACAGTAGCCTTTCACACCTAGCCGGTGCCCAGCACACAGTCACTGCTGTGTAAGAATGTGTTTTCTGACTGAATGACGTTTAAGCCCGTCATCTATCAATAATTCCTACTTGTCCCAGAATAATCATATACTTCCCTTAAGGAAAATGGAGAGTCTTTCACAGAAGTAACCTCCTGGCAGCACAGAAGACCATCTCCTGACTCAGAGTCTTCTCAGGTACTTTGACAGTCGAGCCCTTTATGCACTGTCCCATACGGTGGGATGATTTACATTTGAATTGCAATGAAATAGGATTCAGCTCCTCAGGGCCACTAGCCACCTTTCAAGTGTTTAACAGTCATGTATGATAGTAGCAACCATACTAGACATTTCCTTTTCTGCAGTAAGTTTGTTTGCACAGCACTGATCTAAGGATTAATGCCACAGAAATAGAGGGCAAGGGGGTTGATCTTTGAAAAGGTCAAAGGGTGAGGGCTGATAAAGTGCATGTGTTATCTAATGACTAAGGTTCAAGTCCAGAATGAAAGGGAGTCTCTGAAGCTGAGGTTTCACCCAGTTATCAAAGCCCATAAATAACCTTGCTCACAGCTCAGTGATAGTTTGCAAGTCCTCTTTCCCACCCATCATGTCTAATCCTAACTCAGTCAACTGTGTGAATAACCATCCCATCTACTCAAGACCTGCTAAGAGGCAGCGTTAGTGCTGCATCCTAAAGTAAGGACAGAGACTTGATTCAGATTGTTCTGGATCCCTGTCAGCTTACCACATCAAACTGTTTCCAGTCCAGGGGCAAAAAGCTCTTCCCATTGGGAAGATAAAAATTATTGCTCAAGACTGAAGTCTGAAGGCCTTTAGCCCGAATCTGAGTTACAGCCTCAGTCATCACTGGGAACTGCTTCGTCACTCGCTCACTGGTCAGCAGAGGGAAAAAGGAGTCCACGGGCACGGAAGTCTTTGACTAAGATTGGAGGTAGGGAGAGAAGAGAACCAGCCATCATTAAGAGTAAGAACAGCTTATCACCAACACAGAAAAACACATATTCCAGGCTTCCTGCCACTACCCCAGGCCTCTGGCTTGCTGCCAAAAGGAATTTTCTCTTTCAGCCCTGGTGCAGAACTTTGCATATGAGGTTGTAAAACATGAGTCATTAGGGGATGGAGCTATTTACATCAACATTCCAGTTAAATGAGTTTTGTAAAATAAGTATTTATTTATTTGGCTGCATTGAGTCTAGTTGTGGGGTGTGGGCTTAATTGCCCTGCAGCATGTGAAATCTCTTCTGGGACCAGGGATCAAACCTGCATCCCATGTTGCTAGGCAGATTCCCTATTACTGGGCCATCAGGGAAGTCCCTAAATGAGTTCTTCATTTCACTCACTCACTGTCAATTTTTAAAAAGATTCAGAAGACTCTAAGAAGATACATTAAACTCTAAAAGTGAATTAAGCAGATGTAATTTAATTTTTATTTGATTCCTTTTGGGAATTCAGAAGATATTTGATGATTCTGCATTGCCTGAGCTTCACCATTATGCAATGAAGGTCAATTTCTTTCTTTTTTTTTTTTTTAAGGTCAATTTCTGATCACTTTTTGTGTTTCCAAATTCTATCTGTTTGGGTTTTGAAAACTCTTATTTTATCATATTTCAAAATCTGCAGTGGCAAGTCTGCTATTTTATACATAGACACACACACATTTCACAACAGTTTCATGTTGTTGTTAAGTTACTCAGTCATATCCAATTCTCTGTGACCCCATGGACTGCAGCATGCCAAGCTTTCCTGTCCTTTTCTATCTCCTGGAGTTTGCTTAAACTCATGTCCATTGAGGCAGTGATGCCATCCAACCATCTCAACTTCTGTTGTCCCCTTCTCCTCCTGTCCTTATCTTTCCCAACAGCTTTATTGACAATTCACGTATCACACAGCTGACCCACTTAAACTGTCTGTAAAATTCAGTGCTTCTTAATATATTCATAAAGTTATACAACCATCACCACAGTCAGTTTTAGAACATTTTCATCACCCTAAAAAGAAACCCATATCCATTAGCAGTCACTACCCATTTGGTGCCCCCACCAGCCCAATCTAGAAAATAACAACTCTACTTTCTGTTTCTAAAGATTTACCCGTTCTGGATACTTCATATAAGTAGAACTGTATATTATATGGTCTTTTTGTACTGGCTTCGTTCTATCACTTGGCATAAGGTTTTCTATGTATATTTATATATTTAAATACAAGCTTATTTAAATATTTAAATTGTAAAACCACATAACATCAAATTTACTATTTTTAAGCCCTCTGAGTGACATTAAATACATTCATTGTTGTGCAATCAAACCCACCATCCATCCACAGAACTTCACTATATTTTAAATTATATTTTAGCAGGGTTATTGTGAAAGTATGTGAGTTAATATAAAGAGCTTAGAACAATGAATAGTCCAGAGAAAGGCTCAATGTTATCACTGCGTTAAACAAGCTTTCTGATCAAAACCATTATGTAACAATTCCAGCTTCATATAAACAATAACGGGTAGAGGGGCTGAGTATATAATATTTTTATTTTTCCTCATGCAGTTAAAATTGCGTACCTAGGGATGGAAGAAATAGCTTAAAATCTTATAAGGGGATGTCAGGTTTTCTCTTCTTTATTTTTAGTTTAATCAATTTAACAGATGAGTGTTGCATCCACTATTCTAGACAAAAATAATATGGAAAGTATGTTTATCACTCACAATTTCAGAGCAAAGTCTCTCAAATTCTTGTAAGAAATCTTCTGTTGTTATCTCTGCTCTCATAAATTTCATCTAGGGCCTATTTTCACCACCTGAGATCAAGGCCTTCACTATAGTTCCAGAAGAGATATGATTCTGTACCTCCCATTCTACCAAAAGTAAAACACATGGTAAGTGAAATGATATATGGACAAACAGCTGAAGTCTGGGGAGCAGGGTTTACCATGTAGGTTCTGTGGCATCACTGTGGTGCCAGGTGGGTTCTATTGGGAATTCAGAGAAATTCAGGAAATGGAAAATCTCAGCTTTAGACCTCCTAGGGAACAGCAGTAACAATATGTGTGACTGAGGGGATACTGCTGCCAAGCATCAGTCCATGACACCAGCTTGAAATGATGCTGGACACTACATTATGAATTTTCTTCCCTGGTCTCTTATTGGCTGGTTCATATATATTAGGTCACTCACATGATCCTGGCATGTGGTAAGGAAGTACATCAGGGAATAAACCAGATTTTTGACAGCACTCCAAAACAAGCCCTTCATTCTGTAGGCTGTAGTAATCCTTCAGGGCAGTGTAGCCCATACACTGAAACATTCACTTGGGGGTGTTGTTTTGTAGAAAAAAGAAGAAAATTTTGGTCCACAGAGAGCTAAGGCAGTGGGTGGTGAATCAGTATTGTTTCTACTGTGAGCATTTGCATAGGAGTTGCTTTTTTTTTTTAAACAAAGATGTTTCTACAATACAGCTGCTATAGGGCAAAAATATATATAGCATTCATAATGATATCTAAGACCTATTATACTTTATACATTTTTTTGATAAAGCAGTGCCTTGCATTGAAAATATTTCAGACAATATAGAAAGGTTTAAAAAAGAAAGTAAAATGACAAAGCAATCCCATTCTTCAGAAATCACCAATGTGACCAACTCAGAATGTCTTCTGAGAACAGCATAGCTTATAAAACTCAATCCAAATAATAATACCTCTTTAATTTAAGAACTAAAGTTAGAGCAATTTTTAGGATCTTAAGAGTTGGCAAGCATGTAAGGAAAGGGGCACTCTCCTATGCTGCTGATGGGGGTGTAAATAAGCACAACCTCTATGGAGTGCAACATTTTATTTTTAAATATTTATTTATTCACGCCTGGTCTTAATTGTGGCACACAGGATCTTCATTGTGGCAGGTAGGATTAATTTTAACAGGTCAACTCTTAGTTGTGGCATATGGGGTCTAGTTCCCTAACCACGGATCAAACCTGAGTCCCCTGTATTGGGAGCGCAGAGTCTTAGCCACCAGACCACTAGGGAAGTCCCAAATACAATATTTTAAATGTACATTTACATTTGATGTGGTAATTCTGCTTTCAGGAATTTCTCCCACAGATGTATTTATAAGAGTAAGCAAAAATTATGTACATGGCTATTGGGCAGAACTGCTTATAACAAAAACTAGAAACTTACATGTATGTTAATAAAGGGCTGGTTAAATCAACCATGGTACACCCATGCAATGGAATACCATGTAGATGTTAAAATGCAAAAACTAGGTCAAAGGTCAGAAAATTATGGCCTGGGGGCCAAATCTGTCTCCCACCTGTTTTTTTGTAAATAAAAGTTTTATTGGAACACAACCACACCTACTTGTTTACTACTGTCCAGGGCTGTTTCTGGTTCTAACACTAGAGCTGAATAGTTGTGATAGAGCCATTATGGCCCTGAAAGTCTATCTAGTCCTTGACAGAAAGAGTTTGCTAATCCCTGAACTAGAACGATGTGAACTAGACCCCTACTGATGTGGAAGAGTTGCAAAGATATTATACTGAGTCAAAAGAAAAAAGAAAATGTACAAAACAGTTTGTACAGTATGATTCAGTTTTGGTATGCATGTTTTACACACACACACACACACACCCATTCTCAAATACATAAATGAAATTTTTTGAAATATAAACTTTTCACAGTGATAACTAATGAAGTCTGGAACTGACTGAAAAGTAGTGGAGGAGCAAGCAGGAAATTTATCTTCATAGTTTATATACTTTTAGAACTGACTATTCAAAAGAAAAAAAAAAAAAAAAAAAAAAAAAAAAAAAGAACTGACTATTCAATAAATGAGACTGCCATACTTGAGTTTCTATAAGGAAAAAATTTAATTAAATCTCTTTATCATACCGCCACAAAAATTCCCAACAAATTAAATACCCAAATCGGAAAAAAACTCCAAAACAATACAGAACATCTTTATTTGAATAAATTTTCTTAGCCAAGACTCATAAAACTCAAGACATAGAAAAAAACACAAATGATTTTCTTGATATCAAAAATGAAAACTCTTGTACAGCAAAAACATTATCATAAAATAAAAGACAAGTCCCAGAATAGAGAAATATTTGCATGTGATATGACAAAAGTTTATTATTGCAAATCAATAATAAAAATGAGCAATTCACAGAAAGGGAAAACTGATCAACTAATACACAAAAAAGCATTCAACCTGAATATTAAAATAACATACAAAAAAAAATAACATACAGAGGAAGAAAAACACACAGAGATAGCCTTTTATCCGTCACGCTGACAAAAATTAAGCAATCTGATCATATGACACTCCCTGAATGCTATGCTAAAATGTTTGAACTGTATACTCTTAATTTTTTGTGTACACTGATTTTATAGTAAACTAATAGCTGAAATCAGGGCCTTGCAAACTTTCTGAGAAGGGCCACAGATGGACACTATGTAAATGAATGAACATGGCTGTGTTCCAATACAATTTCATTTTTATGGATACTGAAATTAGAATTTTGTATAATTTCCACATGCCACAGAATAATATTCTTGTTTTGACTTTTTAAATTATTTCAAAACATAAAAACCATTCTTGGCTGATGAACTATACAAAACCATACAACAGGCCAGATTTGGGCCACAGGCTATAGCTGACTGACCTCTGGTTTAAGTGTAAAAAAAGTACGCCTGAATTCTAGTACTTGCTGTTTCAGTGACCCTTTATATGGGTCATTTTGTTTTATCTGGGATGGCAGTTTTTTAATATTTATTTATTTATTATTGACTGCATCATGTCTTACTTGTGGCGGGCGGATCTCTGTTGCAGCACTTGGGGTTAGTTGCCCTGAGGCATGTGGGGGTCTTAATTCCCTGACTGAGATCAAACCCAAATCTCCTGCATTTCAAGGAAGATTATTAACTACCACTAACCACCAGGAAAGTCGCATAGGTCTTTTTAATGAATAAATAACATTAAGAGTTCCAGTCAAGAAAAACAATAAGAAGAAAGTTGAAGCTATTATTATTTCCTTCTTTATCCATCCAACAAACCTTTACTGAATGAACACCTGAACCAGCTCTGAGCTGACACTGGAAAAGTGAAGTTAACACATCCCAGACCCATGGTCCCCAATTCTAACTGCCCCACAGAGGAGATAGGAACACATCCCATAGCCAGCTAAAACACCCCTTGGTGTTAAGCTGAACTGGAAAGCTGCTATCCAGGGACATTCTGCCAGGGAAGGAGGTCAGAGGAGTCTTGACAGAAGAGAAGTCAATAATAACAACCCTCATCTGATTTACTGAGAGCTCAAAGATTTTAGGCACATGCTGAACACCATACCATTTAACTTGTTGTTAAAGTATAGGTAGGATTTGAGCACACAGAGGAGGGTAGCTGCCAGGAGGTGGAACAGAACTTGCCAAGGTGCAGGGGTGCAGATGTGTTTAAAGAATATCAAGGGCTCCACGAAACTGAGATGTGGGCACATGTGGGAAGTTGTGCGGCACAAAGGTATGTGGGCTAATTGTAAGAGGCCCCTAATGTCAGACAAAAGCTTCCCAACTTAATCTAAGAGACAGAGTGCAGGCACTCAAGGATTTGAAGCAGGAGAGTGAAGGGATAAGATGTGTGTATGTGTGGGGTTTTTTTTTTGGCAGCATGTGGGATCTTGGTTCCCCGACCAGGGATCAAAGTCTCACCCCCTGCAGTGAAAGCATGGAGTCCTAACCACTGGACAGCGAGGGAAATCCCAGATCCGTGTTTTAGAAAACTAATTCTGGGGGCTGTGTGGAGGGTGGTGCAAAAAACCCAAAGGACCAGAGTCACAGAGAGGATGCAGGTAGCTGATATGATTTCAAACGTAGGACAAGTCGGGAATTTAAACTTGGGTAGAGGCCGTGGGAGTGGAAAGAAGCAAGTAGCTTTTCAAGATATTCTGGAGAAAGTCAAGACAACAACTGCCCAGTGATCTTTATGTTTCCAAGAAGGAAGGACTGGGGTAGGGAAGTACGATGACTCGGGGAGTGTAGAACAGGCCCGGCGTAAATGCAAGAGGAATATGAGTGGAGGAAAAGAAAAGCTGAGGGCTCAGCTCAGAGTTGAAGCAATTAAAAGAAAACAAAAAAGGCTCACCTTAGCAGTTTGTATACCCAGGTAATTTTTTGACCAAGGTCACAGAAAAACTGAACTTAGGTTGACTTGGCATGGAGAACTGCCAAACCAGCCAGCAGTACAGTTAAAAAGAAAGGTCCTTCTCGATTCCTGCTGGCTGGAATGATAATGTGACAGCAGAAGATGAAGCAGCCAGCAGAGACCATAAGGTAAGACTGGAAATGAACAATACCCATAGCAGAATGACACTATAGAAAGAGCCCACGGCTCTGATATCACATAGCAACACACTAGCCCAGACCACATACCTAGTTTTCATATACAAAATAAATCAACTTCTGCCTTCTTCAGTCACTGTTCTGTTAGGAAGGGCAGATAAAGAAATGATCAGAACCTAGAGGTTTGATTTTATAGTAACAAAAGCAGGTGTAGAGGGAGGTTGGTAGAACAGGAAAGACTTTGATCAAATCAGGGAGGGGAGATTACAACATTCAGAAGCAGTTCTCAGGGGAAGGTAATTAAATTCTACCCGTAACAATAACAATGACAGCTCGTCATTTATTGACAATTTCAGATGAGCCAAGCACTCATTCTGCTAATCAAATGCTTTCTATGAATGATCTCACTTAATGGTCCCCAAACCCCAAAGAGGTATGCACTATCATTAGCATTAATCTAATGATGAGGAAACTGACTCAGAGAAGTGAAATCATTTGCCCAAGATCCTCAGCAGCACTAACTGTTGCTTGAAATTTGATTCAAGAGCAAGAATAGCACCCACTGAGACACACTGTCATCTCCCCTCAGCACCCTCCTTTCCCCCACCCCCACGCACACCAGTCTCCAAAGGTGAAGGAGAATGAAGAGCTCACCTGTGGCCATGCTCCCTGGAGAAGGAAGCAGAACTCCGCCCATGTCAAAAATCACTGCTCTGTAGGGGCCACCTCCAGAATGCGTCCATCTCTGGGCTCCCGGGAGCCTGCCCTGGACATGTTTCAGGAAGGCCGCCCTCCAAGCCCGCTGGAGCTGGGAGGACTGCAGAAGCCGCCTTAGGCACATGTTGGGGCCAAGGCTGTGAAGCAGAAACAGGACATGGTTAGCCTTCACTGCCTCCAAGGAGACCTCCGTCCTGGCACTCAGGGCGCCACCAGCATGTCTACTGTGACTCCCAACCAGATTTCAGACACAACCAGAGCTGAACTCTGTCTCTGCCCTCCATGAGAACTCCTTTCCTAAGGTCCTTGGCTCAGGAAAGGGCTCCCCTGTCCCCCCAGCTACCCAGGCTAGAAAACTGGATTCACCCCTCAGTCTTCCAGCCAGACACCTCCATTCTGGTGCTCAGTGTGGCCGGTCAATCCTCCCAAAGCTCTCCGTCTACTCTCTCCACTCCCACTGCATGATCTCACCCACAGACCTTTGCAGCAGCCTCCTAAGTGGGTCCCCTTGCCTCGTCAGTCAAAACTGCAAATTTGATCATGTCCTGCCCCCATTTAAAATCTCCAGTGACTCCCCATCATCCTCACAATAAACTCTCAGCTCCTTAAGCTGCCTGAAAAGGCCCTCTGAGAACTTCTCCCCTCTGGGCAGCAGCTCTCCTTTGTACTTCACCTTAGCCTGGGTGATCTCGACACTCATGTCCACAGCAGCTTCACTGAACACATGATGCGCTCCTCTGTGGCCAGGCCTTAGCATATGCTGTTTCCCTGGATAACTGCCCACTGTCCTTCAGGTTGTAGTCTGCCTGTCACTTCCTTCATGGAACCTCTTCCAGCCACCAGAAGAGGCAGATGAGCAGTCTCTGCTGTACTGTCTCAGGGTGCCCTGTACTCACCTCCTCCTAGTGCTCACGATGCCACCACACTATCATCCCTCCTACAGAGCAGGGCAATGACCTCCTGATCGTCACTGCCTCTTTTCTAAACTTACTTTCAACAAGTTCAGGGGAAACAAAAACATACACAGAACAGGTACATGTATATATAGATACACAAACATTTCCACATGAATAGACATAAATGTGGCAAATGTTAATAATTAATGAAAGGCACATGATGAAAGGTGTATGAGAGATCCTTGTACTTGTCTTTCCATGTTTTTTAGGTCTGAAATAAAAACCTGGGAAAAAGGACAAAAACAACAACAAACTCTACTCGCAGTCAGTTCCACTTGAAAATCTTGAAGTTTCTCATGTGATGCCAAGGTTAAAAGCTAAGAAGCAAGTCAGAGCAAAACAGGTTGGTAAGACAGCCTGCACGTTCATGGGAGTCACCTCAGTGCCACGATAAGGACTAAATAAAGTATGTATGAATCTAAAGAAAGAATGCTTAGGAAGTAAATGTTCAAGATGATATAACATGTTTCTTATGTAATTGGAAATTTGCTGGATTGGGGGATGAATGCTGAAATGAAAAAGGTAGATTGATTTGCATTTTGGGTTTTACTTATGTTCCTATGCCAAGGCCAAAGTTAGTGACGGAAGGAGGAATTTATTTATAGGCTCCAAAAGTGTCAACAAGTTCTGTGCCAGGGCTTAACAGAGATGAAAAAGGCTGACTTTCATACTGAAGGGGTGACTTTTATTCTCATTGAAGACACTGTCCTCCTCATACTCCAGCTAATGGATGAGTGGGCACTGCTCCCACAACTAGCTGCTGCTTCCTTCCAACTAGAGATGATGGTCTGTTGTCACTTCCTATTGCTCTCTTCAGAGCAGAAAAAGGCTGTGATTTCTCATACCATACATCCTGGTAACTCCATGGTACCTGCTCACTGACTGGAACGCCTCTGCCTGCTTTGTGTGTGTTAGTTGCTCAGTCGTGTCTGAGTCTTTGTGACCCCACGGACTGTAGCCCACCAGGCTTCTCTGTCCATGGAATTCTCCAGGCAAGAATACTGGAGTGGGTTGCCAATCTCTTCTCCAGAGGAACTTCCCAACTCAGGGATCGAACCCTGGTCTCCTGCATCGCAGGCAGATTCTTCACCATTTGAGCTACAGGAAGTCTGCTTTATTTGCTAGTAAATTTCCACTCATTTTTACATCACAGCATCAGCTTTATCTCCTCTAGAGAGGCTAGTCTTTCTTTTCCTGGAAGACTCTGGTACTAATTTTTTTTTCCATTTTCACTGCTTCTTATCCATACCTTCACTAGACAACTTACCCCATCACAGTTCCTCTTTTTGACTCTACCTACTCCTGTCCATGTAAACTCATTAAGGAAAGGCCTGTCTTATTTCATTTTCATGTCTATCCATCCCCTAGGACCTGGCACAATATCTAGACACACAGCAGGTGCTCAGTAAAAACATGAGTTGGAGGAATTCCCTTGGCTTCCCTAGTGCCTCAGACAGTAAAGAATCTGCCTGCAATGCAGGAGACCTGGGTTTGATCCCTGGGTCGGGGAGATCCCTTAGAGAAGGGAATGGCTACCCACTTCAGTATTCTTGCCTGGAGAATTCCATGGTCAGTGGAGTCTGGTGGGTTACAATCCATAGGGTTGCAAAGAGTCAGACATGACTGAACGAATAACACTTCTTTTCACTTCATGTGCGCCTAACAGTTAGGATTCCCGGCTTTCACTGCTGTGGCCCTGGTTCAATCCCTGGTCAGGAAACAGAGATCCTGCAAGGTGTGTGACAAGGCCAAAAATCAAAAAGAAATATAAGTTGAAAGGATGAATAAACTGGATGAATCAGAAAATAGGGGAACACAAGCGGCAGGCATAGCATTTGGCAGCTACAGAGTACTGTAACAAGCCCATTTTGCCCATCTCTAATGAATAATTCTAGTTCTCTGGAACTGGCATCTTCCTTCTCCACCGTAAACAATATTCATCTTCTCTCTCTCTGCCTCTCAGAATGAGATCAGTATGTATAATGTAGATGTCTACCTAAACTATACTTTCACAAACATGCACACTGTGAAAAAGTGAAAGTGTTAGTTGCTCAGTTGTGTCTGACTCTTTGCAACCCCATGGACCAGGCTCCTAAGTCCATGGGATTCTCCAGGCAAGAGTACTGGAGTGGGTTGCCATTCCCTTCTCTAAGGAATCTTCGCAACCCAGGGATTGAACCCATGTCTCCCACATTGCAGGCAGATTCTTTACCATCTGAGTCACCAGAGAAGGCCAGTTGCTGCATATTAGAGATGGTTTAGTAGAGATTGAATGTTGGCTCTGGAATCAGATTGCCTGGACTCAAAGTCTAGCTCTGCCACTTACTTACATGTGAGATCCTGAGCAACTGACTCTCTCTGAGCCTCAGATTCCTCCTCCATAAAATGGGAAAAATTATAGTACCTGTCTCAAAAAGTTGTTGTTACTACTACATAGAGATAAAGTATGTATTAATAAAGCATTCAAGTTAGTACCTGGCACACCATTAAATGTTATCTGCTACTGTAATATACTATTAAAAAAATACTATAAAAAAAAGTTCACATGAGATCTCATATATTATATACATATAGTGGGATGCAAATGGCATATACAGTTTCACAAAAATCAGCAACTGCCACTGCGGGGAATTTTGGCCCCAAGGGGACATCTGGGAATGTCTGGAGACATTTTGGTGGTCACCAGTTGGAGGTGCTACTGGTACCTAGTAGTTCAGGCCAGGGATCGTGCTAACTATTCCATTAAGTGTAGGATATACACACAACCCAAAGGCTTAGTGAGTCTAATAATGTTAACAGTGCAGAGGTTGAGAAATCATGATATAAAGTCATAGTGTGCAGTCATAAGGTATAAACGTCAGGTGGTCATGATATGGATTTGTAGACACAGTGTGTGCTAAGACACACTTACATGTCATAACATATACCTAGAGTAGCATCCTGTCACATATATGCTATATATGTACCGATTGTGGCTCTCCATGTTCACGTGCCAAAGGCAAGTCTGTTGTTCAGTGGCTAAGTCATTTCGGACTCCTTGCGACGCCATGGACTGCAGGATACCAGGTTTCCCTGTCCTTCACTATCTCACAGTTTGCTCAAACTCATGTCCGCTAGGTCGGTGATGCCATCCAACCTCTGTCGCCCCCTTCCTTCTCCTCCTGTCCTCAATCTCAAGTCTGGGGTATTGAAAATAATGCGGACTCTCAGAAAAATTAATGTAAACAGAGTCACAGCCTCAACTTGCTTCATCCTCATAGCTGTATAAGGATATCACACAATTTTATGAAAAACCTCGCTCAAGGTCACACAACTAGAAACAAGGTCAAATCCATAAGAACAGAATTGGGTGTTCATCTTATTTACCAATGTATCCCCACCACCCCAACAGTCCTTACTTCCCATTGGCCCTCAGAGAAAGAAGCGGATTCATCTCTATGCCTCAGATCACCGATATGTAAAGCGTGGCTGACACAAAGCAACCCTGCCTATAGCTGGAGCGAGAGATCAAACAGGACAAAAAAAGGCCAGAGCACTCTGCAGGGTGCGGGTTGCTCGGACAATTGGGAGCCCTCGCTGAGTCAGAGACCCCTCGCCGTCAGATGAGCTGGGCTGAGAACGAGGTCTCTCAGGTAGGCCAACTCAGGTCTGGGCGCAAACCCACCGATCCGCCTAATGAAAGCCCAGCTCCCGAGATTCCCGTGACGCGCCTCCTCCACAATCTCTTCAGATTCCGTACACAGGGTGCAGGCTCACCTCAGCGAAAACACGCCAGTCACGTGGCTGCCTCCACGCCCAATCAAAGAACGCGCTGGCCTGCGCATGCGTAACCTCACAGGCCAACGACGGCGGCCGAGAGGCGGAAGTGGAGGTGGTTGTGGCTCAGAGGGTTGTTCGCGGAGGTGCTGCTGCTGCTGAGGCGGTGGCGGCACTGCCCGCCCCGGGCCTCTCTGCTCTAGGCTCGCCTCCCAGCCTCTCCTGAGCCCGCCGGGGCCTTCGCCGGCCAGCGGCTGCCCTATGAGTGTGTCACTGGTTGTCATCCGCCTGGAGCTCGCAGAACACTCGCCGGTCCCCGCCGGCTTCGGCTTCAGCGCTGCGGGTGAGTCCGCGGCCTCGCCGCCTCCCCTGTGGCCCGCGCTTGGGCCCCGCGGCGCGTCCTCTCAGAGTCTGAGTCTGGGAAAGGGCCTCGGCGAGGGCTTTCGCTTCAGGAGGAAGCCGAGAAGTGGTTGGGATCCTTCTCATGTCCCCACCATCCTTGGGAAGTCTCATCCCAGGTGTCACCTGTGGGAAGTCTTTTCCGGTCCCTCCTTCCTGGTGCCTTCCCACCGGGACTCTGTTTATATTTGGCGCGTCGTTCTCTCCAACCTGGGTGAGAGGCTAGTTGTGCGAGTTGATTTTCCCTAGACTTTGTGAAGGCAGACAGGGAATCCCCAGCACGCTGACGGCTCCTGGTTTAACTTGAAAAACCATCCATTTGGGCACACTGTAGCAGTAGTTATAACTGAAATGTGTACACTTCCTATATCCGAGCACTGTTCCAAACACATTGTGTGCACACTTTTCTGTATCTTCATACAACCCAATTAGTTTTATGGGTGTATGAGGCCTTTACAAACTGGGAACTGAAGCCCTGGGATTAAGTGCCTTACCCAGGATCATCTATCAGTGGCAAAACTGGAATTCTACCTCAGAGAGCTGGACTTGAGAGTCTGAGCTGTTCACTCCCAGTCATACAGCCTCCTCCTGGGAAATGCAGGTGTGGCTCTGTTCCTTGAACCGCCAGCAAGGCAACATTCATTCAAGGAATACTTTATGAGTGCTCACTTTCTGTTGGGCTTTAGTTGTGTGCGGAAAGAGACATGGTCCCTGCTTTAAGGGCACCAGCAATTCACTTCAGTTCATGGAGACAGATTAAGTAAATAATTACAGCATAAATGTAGAATACAGCTGTGACAAATGTGGTACAGTAAAGGAAGGTAGAAAGCTAGAAAGGAAGGTGGAAAGCTATTATGAGAGGATGTGTTTGGTTGGTTTGGGGAAGAGGCCTGGAGCTGGTAGGGATGGTCTTGTGGGAAACTTCCCTGAGTGTGTGAATTTTTGAGCTGCAAACTGAAGACTGAATATAATTAAATAGGCTACTGAGTTCTGAAAGTCACATTAATTGACATAAGCGACATATACATTTTTATATGGATCAGTCATCGAGTCATTAATTTATTCAGCAAATCTTTAAAGAGCTTCCAGTGTGTGCTAGGCACTGTGGTGTAAGTGCTGAGGATACAGTGATGGGCAAAACAGGCTTGATCTCTCTTCACATAAAGCTTATATTAAGGATATTTCTGTCAAATCTCTGAATTTATTTTTCATTTTTGTGTGTTTTAGTGATGTAAGAAAATGATCACAGTTTTTCAGGATATAGTGGCATTAGGCTAATGCAGGTTGTTTAAGAAGACTAACCCTAAAAATTTTGTTGATTAGTGGACTTGATGCCCTCATTTGGGGTCCCACACAGTTTCACTGTACAAGTGTTACTAAAATGTTGGTTCATATGAGCAGGATCAGTATCCAAGCTCTCATCTCCTTCATTTGCTTTAGAATGCATGATTTCCACTAGGACCACCCTGCATTTCTGAGTTTATTGCCCTGGGCATTAACTAACTGTCAGTACTGCAGGAGCCCCAGAGATGAGTGAGAAGGACCCTGCAAAAGGCATCTTACAGTCTTGGGGGAAGGCAGCAGAGAGAAAAAGGAAACCTGTGGATGGATACATTGAGACTGGAAAGAGGATTGTTTTATTATCAGATATTAATTACTCATGTATTCTTTAGTCGGGGAAATGTCTGATGAGGAGATCCAAAAGAAGACACTAGCTTCAGCTGTAGCCTGTTTAGAAGGGAAGTCACCAGGGGAGAAAGCAGCAATCATACACCAGCATCTCGGTCGTCGAGAAATGACAGATGTGATCATTGAGACCATGAAGGCCAACCCAGGTATGCTTTCCAAAACCGTAGGCTATCTTCTGTAAGGTAAACTAATGGTTGCTTGTATTGCAGTGGTGTTCAGTGAGCCTGTGATTAAGACCCCTAGCATACTTTAGCTTTTACTGCCTATGTTCCTTACATGAAGCTGTCAGGGTGGATTTCAATTTCTCTAAGTATTTCTTCTAAATTACTTGTAACAAGCTAAGTTGACAACTCTCCTCAGTGAGGAGAGCTACTTAGCACATAAGTCGGTGGCGGTTCATGTTGAATCCAGATAAGCACGTTGTGACTCTCCCTGCTCTGCCAGCTCGCTTCATCCAGGGGGGTGGATGTGTATTGCCTCTCCAGTGTGGAGAACTGGTAGGTTGGTTTTCAAACTTTCAAATAGCCCTGAATATTTGTCCCACTTAGGAGTGCATAGCTCAGTTGATAAAAGAATCTGCCTGCAATACAGGAGACCCCGGTTCGATTCCTGGGTTGGCAAGATCCGCTGGAGAAGGAATAGGCTACCTACTCCAGGATTGTTGGGCTTCCCTTGTAGCTCAGCTGGTAAAGAATCTGCCTGCAATGCAGGAGACCTGGGTTCGATCCCTGGGTTGGGAAGATCACCTGGAGAAGGGAAAGGCTACCTACTCCAGTATTCTTGCCTGGAGAATTCTATGGACTGTATAGTCCATGGGTTCGCAAAGAGTCGGACACGACTAAGCGACTTACACTTTCAGGAGTACGTGATGGAAGACACCTTCCTTATTATGGTACTTCTCAATGTAAAGTTGACATCCTTCAGTTTCTGAGGGTGTTAATGACATGGGGGCAGGCGGGCAAAGAGTACTTTCAAGTATCCCCAGAACTCTGCTGTTCTGTGAATGCAGTTCTTAATGCAATTTCTCTTTCAAAGTTTATTCTTCTGACTTAAAATTCTCATCTAATTGGAATTCTTCCACATATTTCATAATCAGTTTATAATCTACTAACTTTTTGGTTTGTGAAAGATGAGCCAGAAGCTACAATGGAAGAAAGGAAATCTTCAGAAGCATCCCCCACTGCACAGAGAAGTAAAGATCCAAGTAAAGAAGGTGTAAATGCTGCTCCTGATTCTCCATCCAAGCAGCTTCCAGATCAGATTTCCTTCTTCAGTGGAAACCCCTCCGTTGAAATAGTGCACGGTATTATGCATCTATACAAGACAAAGTAAGAAAATCCTTTTCTCTTTTGAATTTGTCTGTTTTTTGCCATAGGGTGGAGAAAATGTTCTTGCCCTGAAGAGAAGGATTATTTTAAGCTTTGTTCAAAGGGATAGTACTTTCATATATTGTGTGTTAAATTCTTAAATATTTTCTTAAGAATTCTTAGATATTTTATTTATGGTTAAATCTCATAAATTGGGTAAAAGCATCTTATGAATGAATCATGTAGACTCGCTTGAGAGAATACCCAGAAAAATATTCCCTGAGAAGGTAGGCATGCAGGTGATTGGAAAATTGAAGGAAGACAGAAAGGAAAAATTCTAAGTGATCTATAACATAGTTGTAGTCTCTTATTCCCACCAAGTCTTTACTAAAGAAGCTGCTATGAAGTCACTTAATGGGTTGCTGTTTCATCATATCTTTGAACTCCTTCTTGTGGTCCAAACAAGGCTTTCTGGAGGCCAAAGGAAAGAAGGATTTTGCTATATAATCAACATAGCTGGACTACCAGCTCCTCGGATAATTAGTCGCTGATTTCTTTAAAGACTGTCCTTGTCCTAAATTGTTTGCTCAGTCCCCACTGGGAAACAGAGTACTCAGGTAGCCATTTTGGATCACAGTTGTTGAAGTGAGTTTGTAGCATTTCAAAAACAAATTGCTTACCTGAAACTACCACAAAATTCTTAACTGGCTAAACCCAATACAAAATAAAAAGTTTAAAGTTTGAAGAAAAGAGCAGATTGTATTTGTGGGCGGTTTTTCTTTCCCTTCTTCCAGCTATTCTAATTGAACAACACTTCTGTAATCTTCAGAATCACATCTTCATGATTTAGAATTCTCCTTCCTATATTTAGAGGTCTTTTCTCTTCAAAAACCTTCACGAGAAGTCTACAGTTAGAGTTGTTCTGTTGTTATTTAAGGATGATGGAGGCCTGGCGTGCTGCGGTTCATGGGGTCGCAAAGATTCGGACACGACAGAGCGACTGAACTGATCTGAACTGAAGGATGATGATTATTAAAAAATGAATGAGAGCAAAACACTGCAAATTTGCCTAATGGAGGTTTATAGGCTCCGTTAGGTATAGTTATTATCTAGGGGTAGTTATTATTAAAAAACGAATGAGAGCAAAACACTGCAAATTTGCCTGATGGAGGTTTATAACCATTAAAAGCCTTTAACTGAAGATTAAAAAATATCAGTGGTGGGTATCATGTAGAACATTTCAAAGGTTACCTTAAACTCCGTTGCAGATGTGTTAAAGGGGTTCTCCATTTACCCAGGTGTGTATTTTCCAGTAAAATAATAAACTGTTTAAATTGATTTATAAAGTATTACATTTTGTTTTTCCTTCAACATAAAAGTTGTCTGATTAGTGTTGCTTGAACTAACCATACCTCATCTATTTAAGACAGTCTAATTATTGTCTTATTAGTAAGATGACCTCCTTAAAAGAAGATGTGAGGCGTAGTGCCATGCTGTGTATTCTCACAGTCCCTGCTACAATGACCAGTCATGACCTTATGAAGTTTGTCGCCCCATTTAATGAAGTAATTGAACAAATGAAAATCATCAGAGACTCTACTCCAAATCAATATATGGTGCTGATAAAGTTTAGTGCACAGGTAAAAGTTAAGATATTAAAAATCTGTTTGCCACAAAAACTGTGTTTTTGAAAGTGTTTGATACTAACCATGTTTAATTTACTACGTCTTACATTTAGAAGTCTTGATATCTTCTAGAGTATTAATGAAATTCTAGAAATATTGCTGAATTCATCCGCAGACACACAATTCTAATTCATAGCTGTTATTTTTTATAAATCAAATTGAGTGTGAAACCTAGTGTTGTGTGTGTTTGTTTATCTAGTAGTAACTATTCTAGTAGAACAGTAATTCCCAACCTTTCTTAACCCTATATTGTTATTTGCCATTATAAAACTGTGACCCTGCTTCTATCATTCTCTTTTTAGTAGATATTCTTGGGCACATTCTAGAAAATCAAATAAATTTTTTTGATGATGAGGGGTTTTGTGACATTCCTTGAATTATTAAAGATGCTTTTGAGTGCTAACTGGAAATCACTGCAATAGAAAGACAAACTCTGAAAGAAGGATGATATTTTCAGCTTTTAAAAGTATACTTGTGCATTGTAACAGTCTTTTAATAAGGTTTGGCCATCTAGTTCATTTCCCTTGTTGCATTAAGCATAATTTTGCATGTGCCTCAGTTCTAAAGATGTTAGATATTCTCTTGGTTTTGTATTTTCATTCTTAGGAGTCTGCGTGTTTCTATGTGAATATAAAAATGAGGTAAACTTTAGGTATTATGCAGGTTAATAGAGGACTACTTGTCCATAGGTTTTCTTTAATTTGTTTGTATTTTTTAGTAACCTGTTACATTTTGAAATTTCATTAGATTGTGAAATGCAGCTTTGTCAAAGTTAATTCTTTCATACCTCACTGATAAATAGCCTTCCTGAGTTTACCCCAGATAAGCAGTTCCAACTTGCAGACTGGCAAAGAAATGAATGTGCCTGTAGGGTCATTTGCCATTGAGTCTGACCAGTCACCAAGATCTGTGGATAATAGAAGCTCGTGACACAATGCCCATTTGTCACCTCCTCATTATGAAAAGCTAGAGGCTAGTGGCCATTCATTGATCATAGATAGAAAATTAAGAGAAATAAGAGTTGAATTGTATTTGTACCTGTTCATTGGGCCACCAGAAAAAAAAAAAACTTAGTGTGGATTTCCGAGGCCAAGAGAGTACCACAGTTATCTTTAACCATTACAAAGCACCACACCTTTGAGGGAGACCTTTAAAACGTATTTCAATGGCCCTGTGAGCTTAGACTACACAGGTTGACACTGAGAACTGAAAAGCACCTAACAGCTGCTTTCACTGACTGTCAGAACACCGCATCTAAGGTCACTGAGACACTTTGCAAATAGTGGGCAAGTGGTGTATTAAATCTTTTAAATGTAATAATGAGGATAGTGATAACACACATCCTTTATTGACTGCTTATTCTGTACCATTCACTCTGATAAGTGCTTAATGGGCATTAGCTGATGTAATCCTTACTATAACCCTATGAGGTAGACAGGTAACTGTTGTTATCCTAGTTTTACAAATGAGGAAACCGGCTGCAGAGAGAGGTTAGTGATTTGGCCATGGTTATACAGCTAGAAATAAGTGACTGAGCTGGGAATTAAGCCCTCACTTTTAATCCCTAGGGTATAGTCCTTGTCCAGCAGAAGTGGGATGTGGGCAAGGGAAGGTACTCACTGTTTGCAAAGAATTGTGTCATGACAGTATTTCACTTTTAGCTTCTACTGAATGGGCAAGGGTGGTGAGCAGGTAACACACATAACGTCATAGAAAGGGATTGGGAAAAAAATGTTTGAGAACATATTAGGCTTTCTATTTAGTCTGAAGGGTATTAAGCCCACAACACTAACTTGTCTAAAAACCCCATAAACTTCTCTGTAGTGTATGCCACCCTTCGCAGTCTGCAGATGATGCTGTGGAAATTTTCTGACACTCTTAATGGATTTTCTTTGTGAGATTTTATGGAAAAATCCAAATGAACTTTTTGACCAATCCAATACTTGTTTCTCCACCTCTGTCTTTTGACCACGTGTAAGTTGCTTAAGTTGACAGATGTTTTCTAGGACTGTAATACAGCTTTCTTAGTGCTCTCTGAAGATAGAACCCTTGACCTTGGTATCGTGAGTTGTATTTTTATCTGTAACGCTAGATCTTAAGGTCTAAGGCTCATTCTATTCAGGGATTTTCTAAGGCCTAAACCACCCTCCCTAGTATAGGTCTCAAAGATGTTAAATTAATATTGGGCCTTAATGAGAGTAGACTCAGTAGGCACCAACTTTGGATCACTTACCAGATGCCAGGTATTAGCTTCGCATGCATTAGCTCCTTGAGTCCTCTCAGATATGTCATGAGGTAGGTGTCATTATTTTCATATTTTTTTTTTAATTTAATTTTTTTTTTTTAATTTTTCAGTGGGTTTTGTCATACATTGATGTGAATCAGCCATAGAGTTACAATTTTCATATTTTATAATTGAGAAAACACACATGGGTGAGTCACTTGCCCAAGGGTACACAGCTAGTGTCAAAGAGTTATGATTCAAACAAGGCAGCCTGACTTCATGGCCGGGGCAGGTAACTATATTCTTATTCCTTTCTGTTTCTCACCAGAGAATTTTTAAAGAACTAATAGGCCTTTTTTACCCTTTTAACATTTCTTGAATCTCTGTTGGCCTCATCTTTCTTTATGCTGGAGGTGTCAGATGTGCCTACAAAGTTGTACTGTGCCCTTTGATGAGGAATTAATTTATAATTCAAGGTACAGGGAGGCAGAAGGGGGTTCAGTTTTGTAGTTCTTTGGAACAGAAAAGGACAGATAACCTGTCACTGGAGTATGTTGGCTCATTATCACTTGTAGGCTTAGGCCAGCCTACTTTCTTTTGAGAAGTAAAAAATATTTTCGTAGCACTAGTTGATCGCCGTGACAGTAAAGAAACATTGATTATAACAGATTTTTCTTTTTCTAAGTTAATCCTGAGAAGAGAACAATCAAATCAAAGGACTAGAAAAAAAAAAGAAGCTGGGTTTCATTCAGTTTGGGGCTCTGTACAGTACAGGCATTTTAAATGAGTTGTTTCTTCTGTGTTTTTTGCAGTTAGCTTCAGGCTTTTGTTCAGTGCATCTCAGTGCTGGGTTGAAGCAGGAACCACATGGATTTTGCTCCCTGCTCTTGTCCTTTTCTTATACAGTACCTGGCATGCATTGGGTGCTCAGTAAATATCCCAGCCAGTGGAGCTACATTTCCAATACCAAGATTTTAAAGAAGAGAGCAGTGTGTTCAAAAAGTATACACCTTTGGTCCAGGTAACTCCCCCAAGAAAGAAAGGATTTATCTGGGATTGAGTAGATTTTGTCACATTCCCAGTATCACAAACCTTGTCCCTTACCCTGAGGAGGCTTGGGCGCTTAGGGAGCATCTGCAGAGCTGGAGGTCTTTGGCTGGGTCTGCTGTTCTCGGCAGCCACATCTTCAGCAGTTCCTGGTGGTGCCAGCGGCCCTGAAGAGCTGGTCATGGCCCACTGGCCCTTGGTGCTTGAGTCCAGCAGCTCACTGTGCTGGTTATTCATCCAAAAGCATTTCAAGGCAGAGCCACTGCTCTTGAAAAGTGGGAGAAGCCATTTGGGGCTGCTACTTCTTAGTGTTAAAGACATTTATTATCCAAGAACTGGCTTGTAACATTTTGAATTTCAAATACCCTTTACCCAATACACAGGTTGTTGTCCAAAGGAAGAGACTCCCCTTCTCTGCCAAAAAGTCCCTGCAGAATCTATGTTCAGAACTGGTCATCCTTCCTTAGTGGCTTAGCTCACTTGGTCATATTAAGATAGCATAGATAATCCAAGAATCCACACTTAAATTACATCATCCAAGTGCAGTGAAAAACTACTGAAAACCTTACAGTGGCTCTTAAGATCCAAGACCCCGTGAGGGTAGACAGCCAGGACTGATTTTGCCTGATAGAGCTCAAATCTCGACCTCAAGGTTGATGGTGCGGCATTTCCTTTTGCAGAACACACTTCCTCTCTTCAGGCAGCTTGTCTGTACTGGCAGGGCCAGAGCACACAACTTCCTATGTTGGGGCTAATGCCTGTGTGGGAGTGAAATCCACACAAGCCACAGCCTCTCAGCTGCCTCTAAAAATTGCTGAGCTTTAAAAGCTGGAATTGTCTCTTTGTTACTTCCTACTGAGGCTAGACTGAAGATTTGATTTACTTGTGTTCTTATCCACAAATGCACATGTGTTTTCATGGCTTTAACAGCAGGGGACTGATTTCCCCTGGTTTTTCTGTCTTCCACTCCAAGGGAACAAGACTGTTAGAATTTTAAAGGCTAGTTCATCTTGGACCTCTTGACCTTGGCCAAGAGTTTTGCTTTTGGTATTATACACTAGGTTGTTTAAAACCTCCTGACAGGATCCTTGTCTGACTATCATGTGTTAATTATTGTTGTTATTTGGTTTATTGAAGAGAAGGAATTGGCTTCTCACTCCCTACCATTTCCACTGGTCCTCTATTTTTTCTCACCTAGATGCTGACATTTGTTTAAAAAGCTCCTCCGTAGGGAATTCCCTAGCAGTTCATTGGTTAAGACTCAGCACTTTCACTGCTGGTGGGCCCAGGTTCAATCCCTGGTGTGGGAACTAAAATCCTGCAAGCCCCAAGGTGCAGCCAGAAAGAAAAAAAAACTCTCCCATTGACAGTCATCAATTATGATTTGGTTCCAAATAGAACTGACCTCAGCTGTTGTGAAAGTGCTGACTAGAGGGAAAAGGGAAAAATAAACGATATCAAGGGAAACACTGACCATTGTTGGTTGACTATATATTAAAATTGTAGTAGCCATTGGTTTATTGCACTTCAATAGCTTCTGATCTTTCAAATAAAACTACCACATATCAGAAAAAATTGTAGAGTAGGATATTGACCTGCAGGGTTCACTTAGCCTGTGAATCTACTACCACAGATGTTACTTTTGGTGGTGGTTCTCTCTCCTAAGTATAACTTTTAAAAGCTGATGAAGAGAATAATTGAAGCCATCTTGAATAGAAAGCACATTACCACAATCGCACTCTTAATTTTTTCCCTTTCCCCCCTGGTTTACCTAGGCTGATGCAGATAGTTTTTACATGGCATGCAATGGCCGCCAGTTCAACTCAATAGAAGATGATGTTTGCCAGCTGGTCTATGTGGAGAGGGCAGAAGTGTTGAAATCTGAGGATGTGAGTGCAAATAATTCCTATATTTGATGTAAATGTATCAGAATGGTATAAAATTGAAAGTTAAGATACCTGTGGAAATGTCCAGAATCGGCCAGCCCATAGAGACTGAAAATAAGTTAGTTGCCAGAGACTAGGGAAGAGAGAGGTGAGAAGTGACAACTAACGAGCACATGGTTTCTTTTGGGAGTAACAGAAATGTTCTAGAATTAGTGGTGTGACGGTTGTACAACTTTGTGAATATACTAAAAACCACTTTAAAATGGCAAATTTTATATATGTGAATTTTATCTCAACTTTTAAAAATTGTCCAAAGTATTTTTTTAAATAAACAATATTATTTGTGTTATTGAAGTTGAGTATGTGTCTATTCCTGATGGATGAAACTGTGCCTCGAGCCCAAAAATGAATATTTTTGTTTTAAATATTAACCCTTAATCCTTATCCTAATACTTAATTCTCTTTTGATAGCAAGTTGTATCAATAATTGCTCTGATCTCCCACCCTCCATGGGAAGCATTCCTGTAATATGTGCTCATTTGAATAAAGTAGTAGATCCAGCTCTGTTATACTGTTAATATTTCCTCTTTTAAAGTAGCCCTAAAGAACTTTTCACCTTGAATTCCACTTGATAGGAATAAGTTCAGATTAGATTGTTCTGTCATTAGATTAGGTAAAATAAAAATCAGCAAAGGGGACTTACTCTGGTGGTCCAGTGGTTAAGACTGTGCTCCCAATGCAGGGGACCTGGGGGTTCGATCCTTGGTTGGGAAGCTAAGATCCCACAGGCTGAGGGGCGTGGGCCAAAAAAAAAAAATCAGTCTACTCTTTTGCCAGGTGCTGTGCAGGACCTCAGTTTTACGAATTCCTTTCTCTAAATGAACACGGCTTCTTGAGAGATTTTCAAATATCTGCTCTTTAGGGACCGTAGATTAACGTGACTTTTCTCGGTGTGTTCTTATTTGTGTGCCTCACCTTTGCCTCAGTAGTGCCCTAGTTGGCAGGGCTTGGGTCAGACATTGCTGCATTTAGAGGTGTCTTTTTGACCACCTAGATCCTTGTGCCCTTCACACTCTGTTCTTTCATAGCCATTGGTAATTACAACCATTTTACAACCATTGGTAATTTAACATTTTCTAAAAGTTTCGAGTTTTGGGGAACTGCCCTGGTGGTCCAGTGGCTAAGGCTGTGTGCTTCCAGTGCAGGAGCCCTGAGTTTGATCCCTGGTCAGGGAACTAGATCCCACATGCCACAACTAAAACCTGCTGTGGCCAAATAAATAAATAAATGTTTTTAAAAATAATAATAAATGAAAAATTTTGAATTTCATATCTCTCTCTACTAGAGGCTAAGCTCTGTGAAGAAAGGGACAGACTTCGTGTTTTACAACTTAACTGAATATGTTTTTGTCCACTGTAGTCCCACACCTAGAACAGTGTCTGGCATACAAAGCGGGAACTTAATAAGTATGTACTAAATAAATAAAAATCACTGTTGTTGATACTATTATCACATAGTAGAAAGTGCTGAGTTTTCATTTACTCTGGAAAATCGTTTAGACACACGCCTGCTTTTTTTCCTTTGTGTTCTGTTATGGTCATGGCCATTTAGAGTTAGAGCTGGGAGTCTGGTAACATGAGACTCTGCAGCAGTCTCGCTTCCTCCAGTGTCAGCTCTGTGAGGGCGGGCGTCTTTGTCGGCTTTGTCCCCTTGGTATCGTAGTGCCTAGCACAGTCCTGGGACTCCAGGAGGCGACCAATTAGTATTTGTTGCATGGATGTAAACCTCACCAAATTAGGTTGTTTTCACAAAGTAATAATATTGAGAACATCCTACTAGGAGTCAAAGAGTATCAGGAAAACTATTGCCTTAAAAAAGAAAAATGAGAACCTGTGGATGACGAGTGAGACTCATTCAAGGTGTTTCCCTGTAGGGTGCCAGCCTCCCTGTGATGGACCTGACAGAGCTGCCCAAGTGCACAGTGTGTCTGGAGCGCATGGACGAGTCCGTGAACGGCATCCTCACCACCTTATGTAACCACAGCTTCCACAGCCAGTGTCTGCAGCGCTGGGACGACACGACGTGAGTGCAGGGGTTCATCCCCCTCCCTGTCAGAGCTCATTATTACCCTTTCCCAGAATTAAGAACAGCCACCCTGCAGAAAGAACCACTCCAAGTATTTGATTTTATAAACCTGGGTACCACAGTGGTGAGGAGGTCACATGGAAGGGCCTTCTGTATTTCTTCTTTGCTTTTCCTCAGTTCACATGGGGTCAGCATCTGTAGACCAATTCCTTTCTAATATGCTGACTAATATCCTTGTGGAATGTCCCAAAGCAGCATGAATCGTTCTCTCCTTCCAAGAGCCAGAGAAGGAAAGGAGTAGGGGGTGGGGGAGTAAAGCTTAGCTTTGAGGCTCCTCTACTTAAAGGGCATCTAGGTCTAAAATCTTGTTTATCACTTGCACTTTATGTCTGCCGTTGACTTTGGTTTTCTTATTAGAGTGCCAGGCTACACCAATCTGACATTTTGGATTTATCGTCATCGATGGCTTGGTGGCCAATAGTAACAACAGTCACTAAGTATGAGGCGCACGCACACCTATGGTGTCCTGTTTCCTAATGCAGCACAGACCCTGTTTGTATGAAAGGGAGCACTGTGCAAAGAACTGAGGTGTCACCTGTACTTTTATTTCCCCTAGTCAAAAGTTGCTGTTCCCTTTGCAAACTGCATTGTGAGTCTTAGCTAGAAAGGTAGATCAGACGCTGGCCACAAGGGTTTCCCAGTAGAGAAGAAGGTGCAGAATCAAATAATCACACAGATAAACGAGGTTACACAAGGAACAGCGTTGCAGCACCGTGACTAGAGAAAAGGGCCCTGACCCCACCAGGCTTGTCCTAGAGGCAGCACTCAGTGAAGAGAAATAGGAGTTAGCCAGGTGACCGGTGGAACCCAAAAGAAGATGGTGTGGGGGAGGTGTGTACCCAGGAAGCAAAAAGTCACGTTCCAAAGCCCAGGAGTGAGGAGGGGTGAAAGTCCACAGGAGTCTCGGTTCTCTGCCCCCACGTGGCCAGCTTTCCAGAGCAGGGACCTTGTCTGGCTGTTCCCTTCGGTGCCCTCCATACTTAGGGGGAGACGTAGTGCGTAGGAGGAGCTCAGTAAATATCTCTGAACAAATATATAGACGCTGGCTTTCCTGTGGCTTATTTAACCAGAGAATAATTTTGCCCCAGTTCTGTAGAGTCCTTGGTCAATTCTGTGGTATCATTTAGGAGTTCTTCAGAGAATTGTCCAGGTTTAAATTTGCCTTGAATAAAGCCACTCTGAGATGTGTGTGTTCCATAAAGCGTTAGTCTGTAACTTGTGTCCATCTGCTACCCCATTTAAGTTCTGGATACTTCTTCGTTTCCCACCACTCCAATTCTACTCTCAGTACACGTTAACTTTTTATTTTGGTTGCAGTGGGTCTTTGTTGCCGCATGCGGGCTTCTCATTGCGGTGGCTTCTCTTATTGGAGATCACAGGCTCTAGGCATGTAGGTTTCAGTAGTTGTGGCACCCAGGCTTAGTTGTTCTATGGCCTGTGGGATGCACCTGGACTAGGGATTAAACCTGTGTCCCCTTCATTGGCAAGCGGATTCTTTTCCACTGTACCATCAGAAAATCCCGCGTTAATTTTTGTAAAACCATAGCATTTTCAAGTTTCCTCAGGGACCATCTTGTCCAACCTCCTCATTACTTACAGAGGAGGAGACTTAAGACCCAGAGGTGATGATCGGCATGCTTAGAGTGTCAGGACAGAGAATGCCAGAACTGGGACCAGAATTCAACCCACTGGGCGACTGCCTTCCAGACTATACAGTTCCTTCAGCCAGTGGGTTTTAAGCCTCTCTACATGCACAGTGCTGAGGGGCAGAGAATGAAAACACAGACCCTCTTTAAGGACATTGAGTCTCCTAAGGGAGAATCACACATGTATGTGTACAATTCAAGGTAGAGATGAGAGATCAAGCTGGTTCTTCCTCTGGGTTGGCCCAGAAGGGCTGCTTACAGAAGACAGTATTGGTACCAGGCCTTGAAGGGTACTTTCTTGTCAGCAAATGACATTCTGAGAGGGTTTCCCCAAATATCTCCTCAGGAAAATAAGGTAACAACTCGTAATTATTTTTGAAGAGAAAGCAGGAAGAATTAATGAACTGTTATTTTTTAATAGACAGATGGGATGATATATCATGGAGTGCTAATTGTATGGTACAAATAAGTTTATTTTTGTAATTTCCCCTCTTTTCTCCTTTTTGATTCTCAGGATCATATATTTTGAAAGATCGTTCTGGCACAGCATTGAAAGTTAGATTTCAGAATTCATTTGTTGTTTTCTTTTTCTTTTAAATTATATTGATTTTGGACTGTGCTGGGTCTTCATTGCCATGTGGACTTTTCTTTAGTAAGGCACGGGCTCTAGGGCATGTGGGCTTCAGTAGTTTCAGCCTCTGGACTCAATACTTGAGGCTCCTGGGCTCTGGAGCACAGGCTCAATAGTTGCGGTGTGTGGGTTTGGTTGCTCCGTGGCATGTGGGATCTTCCTGGATCAGGGATCGAACCTGTGTCTCCTTCTGTGGCAAGTGGATTATTTTACTACTGAGCCACCAGGGAAGCCCCAATTGTTGATTTCTTATCCCACAATTACTACAGCCACCACACGGACCAAAGGGATGACACAGAGCTAGTTCCTACCTTTGACAAGACTGCTTGCAAGATCCTACCTGCAACTTTTGTTATTTTTTCAAATTTCTACTGTCTTCTCTTTTGATCCTAAAAAAGGAAACAGACTAAATCCTTTAGTTTTCTCTTGACAAACATAGTCCTTATCTGTAATAAGAACTTAGTGTTCTTCCTGCATATTTCCTTTCCTTGGTTTTATTTATTCAGTTAAGTAACAGATTGATTCTAGTTATATCTTGAGCATTGGTGGTACTAGTTCACTTATCCTCAGCTGTAACCCTCTTTCTATCATGTTTGCCCATCAGACACAAATATTCATGGCTGGCACTTAGTATTACTTTGTCTTGAGTTAAGGGTTAACAGGTTTTTTTTTCAAAAAAGTTTTTAGTTTTATTGAAGTATAATTGACAGTCAAAATTGTATATATTTCTTCTTTTTCAGTCTGGATTCCTTTTATTTCTTTTTCTTCTCTGATTGCTGTGGCTAGGACTTCCAAAACTATGTTGAATAATAGTGGTGAGAGTGGGCACCCTTGTCTTGTTCCTGATTTTAGAAGAAATGCTTTCAGTATTTCACCACTTAGGATAATGTTTGCTGTGGGTTTGTCATATATGGCCTTATGTTGCGGTATTTATTGTGTTTCCATCATAAATGGGTGTTGAATTTTGTCAAAGCTTTCTCTGCATCTGTTGAGATGATCATATGATTTTTATCTTTCGTTAATATGGTGTATCACATTGACTGATTTGCATATATTGAAGAACCCTTGCATCCCTGGGATAAAGACCAATTGATCATGATGTATAATCTTTATAATGTGCTGTTGGATTCCATTTGCTGGAATTTTGCTAGAATTTTGAGGATTTTTGTATGTATGTTCATCAGTGATATTGGCCTGTAATTTTCTTTTTTTGTGGTATCATTGTCTGATTTTGGTATCAGGGTGATGGTGGCCTCGTAGAATGAGTTTGAGAATTTTCCTTCCTTTTCAATTTTCTGGAAGAGTTATAGCAACATAGTTGTTAGCTCTTCTCAAACTTTTGGTAGAATTTGCCTGTGAAGCTATCTGGCTCTGGGCTTTTGTTCGTTGGGAGATTTTTGATTGCAGTTTATGTTTCCGGACTTGTGATTGATTTGTTCATATTTTCTCTTTCTTCCTGGTTCAGTTTTGGAAGGTTATACTTTTCTAAAAATTTGTCCATTTCTTCCAACTTGTCCCACTTTATTGCCATACAGTTTTTCGTAGTAGTCTGTTATGATCCTTTGTATTTCTGTGTTGTCCATTGTAACTTCTCCTTTTTCATTTCTAATTTTATTGATTTGAGTCTTCTCCCTTTTTTTCTTGGTGAGTCTGGTTACCGGTTTGTCAGTTTTGTTTATCTTCTCAAAGAACCAGCTTTTAGTTTTATTGATAAACTAATATGAAGTAGTTTATGAAGTAGAAAGGTAGTACTGACAATCCCACGTGCAAGGCAGCAGAGGAGACACAGATGTAGAGAACAGACTTCTGGACACAATGGGTAAAGAGAGGGTGGGATGATTTTTAGAGAATAGAATTGAAACATACACATTATCATATGTAAAATAGATAGCTAGTGAGAGTTTGCTGTATGATGCAGGGAACCCAAAGCTGGTACTCTGTGACAGCAGGTGGGGTACATAGGGAGGGGACAGTTGTATACCTATGGCCATAGGTATGTATGGCAAAAACCATCACAATATTGTAATTAGCCTACAATTAAAAATAAAATATAACTAATTTTATGTATTTAAGGTGTACAACTGGATGACCAGATATACATCAACATTGTAATATACACATGACAACCAAGCAAGTCATCATATCCATCACTTCACACCTTTACCATTTTACTTTTTTTTTCTTTTTACTTTTCTTTCTATTTTTATTTTGTGGTGAGACCAAGCTCCACCCTCTAGTAAATTTCAGGAATGTCCTCAGTAAATTATTGTCAATTTACTAATTGACAATAGTAAATTATTGTCAGGAACTGACAATAATACTGTCAGTTACAGTCAACATTGATGTACACCAGTTCCCCAGAACTTATTCTTCTTGCATAACTGAAAGCTTGTAACTCTTGACCAATATTTGCCCATTTCCTCCTTTTCCCAGCCCCTGGTAGCCACCTTTCCTCTCTATGTATCTATGAGTTTGGCTTCTGTGCCATTTTTTTGGCTTTTTGTAAATCGGAACAGTACTCACAGAGCACTGATACCTTCTTCTAGGTGAAATTCATTGTATGATAAAATGTTATATGCATTTCATGAGTACATTAACATTTTTGTTTTAATTTAGTGAAATTTACTACAGAATTTAGTTTCAACTCTTAGAAGCAACCTTGAGAAGACAAGGGTACATATTGGATGATTAAAACTTTAGGAAGTGGAGATAAGGTAGATTACAAGTAAAAATATATTATGGGTGACCAGACATGAAAAAATAACTTGTCTCAAGTCTCTAATTGTAATCTGTAAATATTTAGTTCTTTGATTACCTAAGCTTTAGGCAGAAGAGTGGAAAAAGATATGGGGCATATGAAGAAAAAGATTTCTCCTTTTTCTTCAGCTTTATCAAGATTTTTTTTTTTCATTTTGTCTGAGAATAGCTTGGAAGTGTTTGTCTTTTGAATGATAGCCCTAGTTGTTATAAAAAATATTATGTAAGACAGGGAGTATATAAAACTGAATTTTTGACTTTGGGGTTCTGTTACAGCTGTCTTTTATATTTAAATCTGTGTCATTATTTTTTTGTTGCCCTTTATAGATGTCCTGTTTGCCGATATTGTCAAACACCAGAGCCAGTAGAAGAAAATAAGTGTTTTGAGTGTGGTGTTCAGGAAGTAAGTAACAAGTGGTGGAAAATAATAATGTACACAGCTTTAATTGTCTGGGATTTTCTTCTGCCCAATGTGACTTAAATTCTCTTCAATTCTTTTTGAGACAGATTTTTTTTTTCCTCTCTGTTGAGGATCAGACAAAAAAAAAAATTAAAATACACAAACTATTTTACTCCTACACAAAATACTTTATGCTTTCATTCTTTGGTGTTTGAAAAGGCTGAGATTTTTGTTGATAAATTATTTTTCCTTGTTGTTTACATAGAGTTCCATAGAATCCAGAGTGAAAACTAATTGACCCATAAAAGGATCCTTGTTGGGTTGTTTTTTTAAAATATTTATTTATTTGGCTGCACTGGGTCTTAGTTGTGGCACTCAGGCTTAGTTATTAGTTATTCAGAGACATGTGGGATCTTAGTTCCGTGATCAAGGATCCAGCCTGAGGACCCTGCATTGGAAGGTGGATTCTTAACCACTGGACCACCAGGGAAGTCCCCTTGTTTGAATAAGGGGACTTATTTGAATTTGAAATAATTTGAATAAGTTTGAATAAGTCCCCTTATTCAGAACTCCTATAGAAACATCTCTAAATCTCATCCCGTGTCAGGCCTCTCATACACCCCAGTATCATATACCTAATACACCAGGTCATGTAATTTTACATCTCTAATGAAGATCTTACCTCCTTCCCGGCAGAACCTTTGGATTTGTTTAATATGTGGCCACATAGGATGTGGACGATATGTGAGTCGACATGCCTATAAGCACTTTGAGGAGACCCAACACACGTATGCCATGCAGCTCACCAACCATCGAGTCTGGGACTATGCTGGAGGTGAACACCACTCCTATTTTCTAGTTTGGATTCATTCTGTTTAAAAACATCTCTGTCAGAACCTCTCCACTTTCTTTCTCACAGCTTGAAATCTTCCTGACAGCTGTGGCAAACTCCAGTTCTCATGGTGGCCCATAGGGCCCTCTTTCATATGTGAATGGCCTGCATTGCCCAAGTTAAAGAGAGTTAATACTTATACTCCTGCCCTCTCACTCTTTTTTTAAAAATTCAAGTGATTTAGACCACTTTTAAAGAAATATTGCACGGCATTTAATTTGGATCTGTGAAAACAAAAATTTTGTCCAAGTTAAGGGTTTATGGAGACCCTTTTCATTCTGAAAAACCATGCCTTGGTTGACTTATTCTTTTCTTTAGATAATTATGTCCATCGACTGGTTGCAAGTAAAACAGATGGAAAGCTGGTACAGTATGAATGTGAAGGTGATACTTGCCAGGAGGAGAAAATAGATGCCTTACAGTTAGAGGTAAGATATTTTATTATTAATCACTAAATACCTATGTCTACTGCTTTTTACTATTCTAACTTGAAAGGTTGTTTGGGCTTTTAATTTTGCCATTTGCCCTGCATGTTAGCATTTGTTTTAAAGATCTATATTGCTCTGAAGGAGTCTTTAAATACTTTTATTTCATCTGATTTTCTTCTTTGGAAATCTTCAGTTTCATTGAGCCTTATAATTTTCAACATTATGTTCCTAGTTGTCTCAAATTCAGTATTAGGGTTATCCTCTGTAGCTGTGATAAAACTAGAAGTTAAGAATCTTCCTGTTGGCATCACAATAGCAGGCAGAAATGGAGCAAACTTGGTCAGAATGAGGAATCCCCAGTAGCATCTTTCCATGCCAAGAAGCTTTTTTGTATATGTTGAGTTGGCATTTAGTAATTGGATAAAGATAAAGCCTTATTTAGATAAAGCCATTTTGGATATTCATATAAGTGAAGAAACAACAAAATTAGCACAGTTGGGTTTTTCTCATAGCGGTAAACTTTATATAACTATAAACTTGATATGTAAATTTTATATTAAGGAAGGAAAAGTTTAACATGAGTCCTATTTTATATAAATTTCAAAACAATTACTTTTAAAACAAATACCTTAACCATTGGAAGAAGTGGATATTTGAAAACTTGCTCATCTCCAAGTGTTTAAGGTCAGTGAAATGGCATAAAATAGAGCTAATGTTGTTACCATTAATATATTGTATTGACATGAAAAAAGTTCCAATCTTTAGTGTTAAGTTTTTAGTAACTCTTACAAATTAAGTATGTTCATTCAGTGAATACCTTTTGAGGGTTGCTGTCTGTCACCTACTCTTCCATGTGCTACTCTTCCATTTAACTTAACATTAAATGGACTCGCTGCCCTCCTGGAGCATACATTCTAATGACATACATTCTCCCAAACTGTCCCTTTTTTCTGTGGCTCTTTCATTTTCTTCTCTGGCCTGCAAACATGAGTAGATCTCCAGTCTCCTCGAATGATCTTTTCCAGAATACAAAATGTGATCTTGCCACTCTTTGGCTCACATTTCTAGATGTGATACCCCAGAACTTTGCATAGGCCCCATCTCACCACACCCTACACTCCAGCTTCACTGATCTTACTTCATGGCTGAGATAATCCTGAATGTCCGCAGCATCACATTTCTCTGGAATCTTTCTGTCTCCTCCTCCTGTCTGTCTGTCAAGGTGTCAAGGGTCCTCTCAAATCTCACCTTCTGTCAGAAACCCTATCAGATCCTACTGTCATAAGCCATCTGTCCTTTCTCTAGTTACACAGCACTGTTCATTCATTCCTGCACTTGGGTAGCAAAGTTTTCTTGACATCCCAGAATGTGCCAGGCACCGAGGGTACAAAATTAAAGATATAGCCTTGCTTTCAAAGAGTTCACAGTCCAGTCAAGGAGAGAGCCTGGTAAATGACTGATTAAGTGCTAATGTCATAAGTGCTATTAATGATAGGCACAGTGGGAGCCAAGAGGGGCAGTTAACCCAAGGCTGGATGTGACAGGGACAACTTCCTGAAGGGGTAGCTGGATGAGCTGATTTGAGTTATACTCGATTTAAAACCATGTAGTTCTTCTTGAAGCCAGCATGAACAGAAACAAGGGTTTTTTTAATTGTACATTTCTCTCTTTGTCCCTAACTAGATTGATTGTAAGCCCTCAGAGGGGACTGAAGTGTAACTGTCATCTCTGTGCTCCCCTAATTTATTGAGTAGAGTGGAACCAGGGTGTAATATACATTCTGAATGTTCCTCTTACTCTTCTGCAGGTCATTGAAAATCAGGTTTTAATTGACTTTCAGAGACTGACAACAGTAACTTATGTTTTGGTGTCCATTCTCTGTGTTTTTGTAGTATTCGTATTTACTAACAAGCCAGCTGGAGTCACAACGAATCTACTGGGAAAACAAGATAGTTCGGATAGAGAAGGACACAGCAGAGGAAGTAAGTTTCTCGTTTGATGACTACTAAAATGCCACATGCTAGGACAGCCTGCTGTTGGGTGGGAGAAGGCAGAATACAGGGGAAAATGGATCTTATAATCTTTCTTTTTAGTCTCATCTATAGGTAGAGAGCTGGTTTACCTCTAAAAAAGAAACCTTCGTTTTATGTCAGTTAAATCTCAACAAAGCTGGAGGCTAGTAAGGGTAGAAAAAAGAAAAGATTTGGAATCACTTGGCTCACTGCTGCTGCTGCTAAGTCGCTTCAGTTGTGTCTGAGTCTGTGTGACCCCATAGATGGCAGCCCACCAGGCTCCCCCGTCCTTGGGATTCTCCAGGCAAGAACACTGGGGTGGGTTGCCATTTCCTTTTCCAGTGCATGAAAGTGAAAAGTGAAAGTGAAGTCGCTCAGTCATGTCTGACTCTTAGCGACCCCATGGACTGCAGCCTACCAGGCTCCTCTGTCCATGGGATTTTCCAGGCAAGAGTACTGGAGTGGGGTGCCATTGCCTTCTCTGACTTGGCTCACTCCAGTGACCTAACTCTTGATCAAGGTTCCAGTAAACACCTGACTTGCCCATTATACTGGAGACTTACCCTCTGAAGACTGTATCAGGAAACAACTTCCAGACAACAGTGAGAGTGAAATTAGTCAAAAAGAGGAAAAGGAAGACACAAAAATACACTTACTGCAAATGTAATCAACTAAGCATAATTGAAGAGAAGGGAAGTGGACATATATTCTCACCTAGGACTAGTAAATCAAGATTTTATTGTGTGCTGACCCCTGCACACAATCTTATTGTGTGCTGAGCCCTATTCTGTACTACATTAAGGAAGAAATTAGACACTTGGCATGTACTTAAAAAAAGAAACCTTGGATTTAAAGCCCTAAGTATCTTGGTATTTGGAGGTTGGGATGTTGTTTGTTTGTTCGTTCAGTCAGGTTTTCTAGTGGCTTGTGCAATTCCATTTAAAAAATAGAAGTATGTGCATGAGGGTTTGTAATTTGAGTCAGCCAAGGGTTTGTCAACTTGGGAACAGCTGCTTTGGGGAGCTGAATATGGGCTCCTAAGGCAACAAGATGGTGCTTTAAAATTGAAGGGAATAAAATTAGGCAGAGATGCTAGAGTAGTCAGCATGGCACCTTGTTGGTCTCAGGCAGTGGTCTTGAAAATTTAACAAGATAATCCTTTAAAGAAGAGGCCATTCACTGTTTCAGTGGGTAGAAAAGAAAAGTGGTATGATTTGGTGGAAACCCAGCCCAGAGTGGCCCAGAGCTCCACCTACTTGGTTTTCCCTTTGTCTGCAGCATGTACAAGGAACCCTGAGGGTACCAGAGAAAGGAGTTTGAAAACCAGTGAGCACCTGAGTGTTCATGTATAACTGGGGCTCTGGGAACCATTCTCAGGATCTAGGGACAGTGGTCATAATTCAGTGATTCCCTTAGTCTTAAAGGCTTTTAAATTTAAATCATTGATTTAAATAGTTATTTTAAAAATGCTTATCTTAGTAACTTTGTGAATCCCCACCCAGTAACTGGGTCTTCAGATGGGGAACTACAGAGCTGGATTTGGGGCTCACCTCTGTGGTAGCTGGTATTATCCTGGAGCTTAGAAGGCAGGGCCAACCTGTCACTTTATGCCAGCCTCAAGGGTCCGTTTCTAAACATGCCTACAAATGAGAAGAAATCAGGTTTCTTTCATTAAGGCGTAGTGTGTGCTTGCTTAGTTGTGTCTGACTCTTTGCAACCCCATGAACTGTAGCCCACCAGGATCCTCTGTCCATGGAACTTTCCAGGTAAGAATGCTGGAGTGGGTTGCCATTTCCTATGCCAGAGGATCTTCCCAATACAGGGATAGAACCTGCATCTCCTGTGTCTCCTGTAGTGGCAGGCAGATTCTTTACCCACAGCACCACTTGGGATGCTCCCAGCTTTAAAATGATCTCTCTTGAAAAGTTCATGATGAAATTCTTACAAGAACCTTCTAAACAATGGCATTGCCTTTCTAGAGGGGTTTGATTGGAGTCCCCATGGGAAGGAGGTCCCTCTGACAGCACGTGAGAGGCAGAGCAGGCGTCGCTGCCACTCGGTGTGAAGTTTGGGTCTCCGCAGGAGGAGCACCAGCAATGCCATGCAGCCTCGCTAATGATTTTTTCTATGGGCTGTCCCAGTGTGACCACCTAAAGTGCTTTGTACAGGCCCTTGAGAACTTAGCTCAGGATCCTCTCTGCCTTTTAAGATTCTTGAGGATTAACTGCATTCCCTAACACATGCCCATGGAAAGCAAATCAGAGGGCAGGAAAACTAAAAATGTGAAACTGTGTTTACTTCTAGGTAGGGGTAAGGTGGCGGCCAAGGCAGCCCTAAATACAAAGCTCAGAAAAGATATTTTGTTTTCTAGTAAAAGAGGTCAGTTAATGGTGATGTCAGCCTTTTGTTCCTGCCTCTGTCCTCTGTCCGTTGGCACATCCAGCCATGGTGCACGTGCAAGGAGAAACAGTGATCGTGGGTTTCACAGGCAGAGATTCTTGGTCATGGGCCTCATAAAAAGTTAATGTAGGGGAGCAGAGGGGCTGGAGATTGAAATTCACTGTGGACTTCAATTGCAATACTATTCCAGTCCCCCAATGCCTTAGGTAGTGCAGTTATTACAGCGTGAGCAGAGTCTGTTCTGGAAAATGAAGCTCATACCCACTTGAAGGTTCCTAGTTTTAGTGGGCCATGTATGAAGAGCATAGAGTAGATCATCTATACAGGTGAATTCTCCTAGATACCACTTTTTTTCTGGAATTCCCTAAGTGGTCCAGTGGTTAGGACTCTGCAGTTTCACTGACAAAGGGGAAGGGTTTAATCCCTGGTCGGGGAACTGAAATCCCACAAGTTGCATGACACAGCTTAAAGAAAAAAGATAAATCTTTTCTTTTAAGCCTCTAGCTCCATATTTAAATTGCTGTTTTTCCAGCTATGGATTGTGAACTGGGTTTGGTGGGCCACAACTGGTATTTTTATTAAACAGCATGGGATAGATATCACCACATTTAATACTACTTTGTGAAACTTTTGTTTCAGGGGTGTGTGTGTGTGTGTGTGTGTGTGTACACAAAGTGTTTCTTACTGCGGGCTAATGGTCAGAAATGTTTCTTAAACCACCAATTTAAACCACCATAACATTTGTCTCTAGCAATATTAAAAACCTTTTTGAGGTCACTTAGTATTTTTCATCTTGATTTAAATGTGTTTGGCTTATTGTCTTTAGTCACCAAAACATACAGTTTGGTTCCTTTTGATGGTTATTTCTGTCCTTTCCAGTTTCCCTGAACTGATTGGAGTAAGTTTAAGAGAAAAAGGTCAAAAGGATCTCATGGTCTTATTTTAAAAACAGTATTGAGGAAAAAATTAATATCGAATAGAATTTGAGTAATTTGAAAGCTATTTTTATTTTTATGACATAGCAGAACTTTTAGAAATCTCCCTTTAATTGCATGTTCTTCCAACTTAATAACGTTGGCTCTAAAGTTAATTACTACAAAGCAGTTATTCTTATTTTTTAAAAAAAGAGGGAGCAGTGCAGTTAGAGACCTGCTAGGCAGGCCATATGGCAAATGTTTAAAAAGAAAGCATTAAAAGTAGTGACCTTTTTTCTGGCATGATGGATGTTGCATGAATATCTGCTGAGAGTTTAGGTCTTGCCCAGAGGTCACTTTTCCTTTGTTATTGAGCTTTGGCCCACTGTCTGATGCAGAGAGAGTTTTAGAACTTGGCTTTGAACCCAGACTTGGGGTCCAGTCCTGGACTCACATCACTCTAGCTGGGTGACCCTGGGGTCTATTGCCTCACCTTTCTCAAGCCTCAGTTTCTGTAAAAAGTTTATACACCTAAGTCATAGGCTTGTAATAAAGGATAAATGGAAAAAAAGGGAATAAATGAGATACTACCTATAAGACATCTAGCCAATGCCTGAGCCATAGGATTTAAACTCTCAGTCACTTCCGTTTCCTACTATTAATACCTCATGACCCACCTATCTTCTTCCTGTCTTTAGACCAGTGATAAGTTTTTAAGACAATGTAATATGAATTCTTTCTGTAAATTGCCTTTATATAAACTCAATAAAATAAGAACTGCTTATGTTGCATGTGACTTCAGAGTACATGAGAATATTAATAGTGAGTTTGGAGGGGAAAGAATACCAAACAGCTAGAATCACCTATTACAAGTACCTTTGGATTATTTGGATAATACAGTTGACCCTTAAACAGCATGGGTTTGAACTGCACTTACATGTGGATTTTTTTCAACGGATGCCTACTATAGTACTACAGGAACCACAGATGGTTAAATCTGCAGATGCAGAACCTCAGAGCACTGATGATAAAGTTATACTTGGATTTTCAATTTTAAGGAGGGTTGAGATCCCTAACCCCCACATCGTTCAAGGGTCAAGTGTAATTTTAGAATATGATCTCAAGAGGTAAAAAACAGTAGTGAGTTAAAAATGGGAGATTCTTGTCCTCCTACACTATTGATAGGAATGTAAATTGGTGCAGTCACTATGAAAGACAGAATGGAGGTTCCTTAAAAAAATTAAAAATAGAACTACCATACGATTGTGCAATCCCATTCTTAAATATATATCTGGAAAAGACGTAAACTCTAATCAGAAAAGATAAATGCACCCCAGTGTTCATAGCAGCACTATTTATAATATCCAATACAAATAGAAGAAACCTAAATGTCCATCAGCAGATAAACAGATGAAGATGTGGTACATATATACAATGGAATACTACTTAGCCATAAAAAAAAATGAAATAATGCCATTTGCAATAATACGAATGGACTTAGAGATTATCATATTAAATAAAGTAAGTCAAAGAAAGACAAAGATTATATGATTATCAGTTACATCCAAATCTTAAAAAATAATACAAATGAATCTATTTACAAAACAGAAACAGGCTCACAGATATGGAAAACAAATTTATATTTACCAAAGAGGATAGGAAGGGGAGTATGGAATTAACTGATACACACTACTATATTTGAAATAGAGAAGCAAGAAGGATGTACTGTATAACACAGGGAATCATATTCAATATCTTATAATAACCTATAATGGAAAATAATCTGGAAAAATATATGTGTAACTGGATCACTTTGCTGTACACATGGAACTACCATAATACTACAAATAAGCTACACTTCAATTAAAAGAAAAAAAAGAATGGGAGGTTCTGGTCTGGCTTCTGACAAAACCATCTCCTGCTCTGCAGCCTGAAGCTCTGCCTTCTAGCAGTTTCACTCAACATTCAGTAGCTTTTGATCCCTCTTCATCCTGGTTGAGAGAAATGGTAAGGAAAAAGGGAGTTCTCAAAATACTTACTCGTGTTGCAGAAATTCTTTCCAATAATGGTCTCACCTTTTCTAAGTTTGGTTTGTCAAAGTTAAAGACAAGTAGTCAGGGGGTGAAAATTGTGAAGTTAGCCCCAAAGGCCACACAGCTTTGTCTTTGAAATAAAACTGATCTCTTTTTACTCTTTCAGATTAACAACATGAAGACCAAATTTAAAGAAACAATTGAGAAATGTGATAATCTAGAGCACAGACTAAATGACCTCCTGAAAGAAAAACAGTCTGTGGAAAGAAAGTAGGTATAACTGACCTGTTTTTTTAATTAGATATTTTATTCTAACAGGTTCCATAAACAGAGAATCTCCTTTGTTCCCATGGACACGCACTCATTATTGTCAAGTGTGTGTGTATCACCAAGTTTTCAAGGGTCTCCCTGTATATGGTGCAGACCTACTACTGTGACTTCCTGTTTAGTAAAAAATTCAGTGTTTCATGCCAGATGGGTGCCATGTGGAATACAGGGCTCTCTCCTGATGACTGTGCTTATACTGTGCGCAAGTGTCTCCTATTTTTGCTTGTAGAAAGCTATCTCCCTTTGCCCAGAGCCTCTCTGAGCCGTGGTGACTGAGAAATGGCAGTTAGGAAGGATATTTACACCTAAACTGAAGATGATGTGTCTTCTGGCTTTGCTTGGGAATTAAAGGCAAAGATACTGAATATGGAGCGAAAAACTCATCAACAACATGGCAAGAACTACTGTTCTCTACTACTGTTATTTGGGAAGATAATTGCTACTAAATGAAACTACTTTTCTAGCATAAGTTAGACTCACAAAAATAATTGGATTTTTTGCCTCCAGACAAATGGATAAAGGGGATAATTGTCCCTTAAGAAGGTTTTTTGTTTTTTTTTTAATCTTTTATTTTGGAATAAATTAAGGTTTACAAAAAGGTTGCAACGATAGTTCTCAGAATTTCCATACACCTTTCACCTGTTTACCCCCTAGCAAATAACTGGATATTTTTAGTGGTATGGGGGTGTGTGTGTGTGGTAAAATCTGTATTACATAGATATTGCCATATTAATCATTTTAAGTATATCAGTCAGTGACATGAGGTGCCTTCACAGTGTGCAACTATGATTCCAGAATTTTTCATCACTCCAACAGAAACTGTACCAAAGGGGTTAACTGTTGTGAAAACAACACTACAACATAAATAGAAATAAAAATAAAAAAGTCTCTTATATTTTCAGTGCCCTAACTAATTGAACTGTTCCAAAGAATTTAAAAGTTAAAACTAACAGTTTTCTTTCACTCCCAAATCCTACATGGGTACCCAACCTCTAGGATCTAATGCCTGATGATCTGAGGTAGACCTGATGTAATAATAATACAAAAAGTGCACAATAAATGTAATGCGCTTGAATCATCCTGAAACAGTCCCCTCCACCCCTCCTCACTTCCTGGTCCATGGAAAAACTGTCTTCCATGAAATCAGTCCCTGGTGCCAAACAGGTTGGGGATCACTGATCTAGAGGTTCTTTTTTTTTTTTTTTTTTTATCTAGAGGTTCTTAATGGCACCAGTGAATACTTATTGTTCGAGCTCTTTTACTGTACCTGTATAAACATCTCACATACATCTTTTTTCTACAAAAATTGAATAATATTAGGTATTCTATTTGGTAAAATATTCTGTTTTGGAGGGTTTTTTTTTTCCTTTGGACTGGTACACCTAGATCTATATCCTGTAACATGTATGAAAATCATAATTTTAACCAGTTCCCCTTGATGGACATGTTTTACTACTATAAACAATGTTGCAATAAGCATCTTTGTCCATATGTCATTTAGTGCAACCCTGAATATATTTATTTTATAGGATAAATTCTTGGAAGTAGAATAGCTATGTCAGAGGGCAGGTGAAATTTTGATTTTCATAGATGTTGCCAAGTTGATTTCCATTGAGTGTGTAGCAGTTCACACTCCAGTGCCACCATGTGGGAGTGCCCCCTTTTCCCACATCTGAGCTCTCTGGCATTCTGATACATAAAAATGGTATTTCAAGTGGTGTTTTAATTTGTCATTCTTTACTTGTGAGTAAGATTGAGCATCAATAAGGCACTCCCTCTTCTTGAAGACTCTTCTCCAGCAAATGCAGTGAGGTCAGAGCACTTGACTCATTAAGAATGTCACTTTTCCTCATAACTTCTTTATCACAGTTATCATCTCTAAGCCACTCATGTAAACAATTCAGAGAAGCAGTAGACATTTTACCATGAGTCACAGAATAGTTTCTGCTATTGAAAAATCTCTGATCCTGAAATATTGTCCTGAAGTTACACTTGAGTTAACCGAAGCAGAATTCTGATTTCAGATGGCTGTTGCAATGGCAGCAGACCCCTTGGCCATGGGAGGGAGTGGTCTGCCATAAGTGGATTCTGAAGTCATGTTCTCTGTTCAATCCCAGAGCAGAAAGGGTACTCTGTCAGCAAATGGAAAACATGCATTGTCTTCCTTTGTTTTTGTGAAAGGTGCACTCAGCTAAACACTAAAGTGGCCAAACTCACCACGGAGCTCAAAGAGGAGCAGGAAATGAACAAGTGTTTGCGAGCCAATCAAGTCCTCCTGCAGAACAAGCTAAAGGAGGAGGAGAGGGTGTTAAAAGAGACCTGTGACCAGAAGGACCTGCAGATCACCGAGATCCAGGAGCAGCTGCGGGATGTCATGTTCTACCTGGAAACGCAGCAGAAAATCAACCACCTGCCCGCTGAGACCCGGCAGGAAATCCAGGAGGGACAGATCAACATTGCCATGGCCTCAGCCTCCAGCCCCCCATCTTCTGGGGGCAGTGGGAAGCTGTCCTCCAGGAAGGGCCGCAGCAAGAGGGGCAAGTGATCTTCAGAGAGGTGCCAGGACTGTTCTCCCTGGCACAGCGAGGGCGTGCTGGGGCCTTCAGCTAACTGAGAGGGTGAACCCTGAATAAGTATAAGTCAGGATCAAGCCACAGTTGTTTGGATCTTTCATTTGCTAGCGTGTGGTGTAACGACTGTAGAAGGCTGATGACCAGGAGAGCTGAGGGAAACAAGCAGTGTTTTCAAAGGTGGCTGCTTTTCTTAACCATGATAGTTCACTAACCTCAGACGTTCTGATGACCATTTTGCCTTCCTACTTGATAGATGCCCCAACGCTGCTGTGCATTTTTCCGTTGTATTTATTGAGTTGGTGTATTTGACTTCTAGTTCTGGGGTCAGTTTAAGAGCTCGGATTTTTTTGTGTCCCCTGAAAGCTAATGTTACCTCGCCCTAAGGCACCAAACTTGCCAGATGTCACAGCAGTTGCTTGAGAGAGAGGCTCCCATTGGCCACTAAGGATTTATGAAAACACCCTAGCATTAGTCTCATATCATTGGCATCACTTCTTGCCTCTGGGGAATTGAAGAAATGGTTAAATGTTACATGAAAAGAGGCTAGGTGTGTAAACCCAGCACTGGCTTGTCACCAGCAGCCATCTCCTCTTGCTCTAGGCCTCGCCAGGAAAAACAAACAGCCCCTGGGCATACTGAGTGGACCCAGTGTAGGAAAACTGGTGACGTCCCCACTTTGTTTATTTTTGATGCCTCCACAGCTCATTATGAACCTCAGAGAAGGAGGCTTAATTTTTGCTCTAAGATTCAAATCTCAGTGGATTTCCTAGCATCCAGCAAGAATAAGCAGGCAGATTTATCATCCATGTGAAAAGGTATGAGCAAGGCCTCTGACTGACTGTATTTTGTTGGGATCAGTATTTTCTGAGTGTTTACAGAAAATTGGGCTACGTGTTTTGATTGTGACTAGAGGAGCTTGGGCAGATCTGCAGTTACGCTTTCAAGATATATCCAAAAGGCTGTCGCTAAATTCAAAAATTAGAATTTTAACAGAGGCCCCTTTAAAACAGTCATGTAATGCTTATATGGGCCAACAGAGGGTCTGTGTACTTTTTCTAGAAACAGAAATGTCCAAAAAAAACCTCACAATATGTGGTAATTAAGCAAAATTAAAGTAAGACCCATGTTGGAATTTAGCTTCCAAAAGAGGTAGCTGTATAGGTTAACAAGACACACTGTTAAATGATGGATTTTCTTTTCTGTTTTTATAATTAGACAAAGTTTTCAAATGATCACACTTCAGAACTGGTTTTTAGCCTATGATTAGGCCTCATCCTCCAAAAGTCTTCCGTGTCACCTCTTCACACACCAACTGTATGGCTAATCACAATGCGTTTCTGTGGGGTCTGCCACAGCATTTCCCAAAGAACCTTCTCTGTAACTCTGCAACATGAATGTACTCAGACATTCTCAATTTTTTCTTAGGGCAAACCAATTCCACAAGTCCCCCTTGGACTTATATATATATATACAGGTATCTTAAAGCAAAAGTGGGAATGGGAAGCTAACCTAATTCTCTTTCCTATAGAGATTCTATTTTATTTAAAATCTATTTTTACACTAGTTAGAATCCTGCTTTTTTGGCCAAGTACTTGTTGTGCATGTCTGACCTTGCAGAAGCTGGGGTGGATCGTAGCATACTAATTAAGAGAATTAGAAGTAGTTGACAAAGCTTGCTTGCTCCTCATTTCTCTGTGATCACCTCTTGTCAAGCAGCTCTGCCACCACTGAGAGAACAGAGATTTTTCTCAGTACAGGTGAGATAAACACTCTGAAAGGCTGTGCCCAGAGGAAGGAGCAAATAGGCAAATGTTTCCAAACTACTTGAAGGTTTAAAAAAAAAAATGTTCCAGAAAAAAATTCTTGTCAAGCTATGTAAAGAAAATGTTTAAAAAAAAAAAGTCAACGAGTCATGTTTGAATTTGACAAAATTACATAAGGTAGAAACTCTTAGTGTTTTCTGCAGGATGAAAATGAACCACTTAACATATCCATACTACCTTGAACAGTGAAATTGCATTAAAATTACCAAACTTTGAAATGATTCTGCCATGTGTGAAATCTGTGTCTCTCTGGTGGTTATTTTGCTTGGGAGCTTGTACCTGAATCATCTAAGAAAAAGTAACTGAACCAGATAGAGAAGAAGGTTCTCTGAATTGGGAGGCTTGGGTTAAGAGAAGACCCAGATGCACCATTGTCTTGCAAACTATGGTTAAAAAAAAACAAACAAAAAAACAGTTTCTACACCCAAGACTTTTTCCCAGGCCCTCTACAGAGCTAGGGTGGTTTTGTTTTTGAAAACTGTCATAAATGTGACTCGTTTGTGACTCGTTCAGGATCCACCGTGTAAGATAAAGCACTGAATCAACTCCCCGCTCCCTGCTTGCTCAGTGAAGTTGCTCTGGGCTGAAAAAGGGATTTAAACAGCCAGTCAGTAAGAATGTGGAGAACTTGGCAAATCACAAATGAACAACCTTCTGTCACTACTTGGAAACCCCTCTCCTGGTGCAGTCAGGGTACACAAGCTACAAATACTACCCGTAAGATTTGGCTGCCGTGCATGATGCCACATTGCTTGGGCTGGTGGCAGATTTTGGCTCGTTGTGATAAAGTCCATGGGCTAATCCGGAAAAGAAAAGTCACTCTTACAACATTTGAGGAAAGCTATTTTGTTTCCTCCAGGATAAAGCTGATTTAACTCTGTTGCAGTGATTCTGCTGTGTTACTTCCCTCTTGGCAGCAGAAGGGAAAATTTTCAGGAACTTTTCTTGAGATCTAGCTTCTGTTCTTTAATGGCGCTGGGGGGTACATCTAAACCACCCAGAGACCTGGCCAGCATCTGAAGCAAGGTTAGGAAGCCACCAAGTGTTCTCTGGCAGGCCTCTGCTGCTGGCCAGTCTTCATTCCTGCCTGTGAAAATTTCTTAAATGGGAGTCCTAGAATTCTCTATAGTGGCTACACCAACAGATGCAGCTTTTAAAGTTAAGATTTTTAAATGATAGAGTAAAGTCATAATAGCTTGTCCTCTGAGGAACCCTGAGTTCTACCCCAGAGCCAAAGCCCAATCTCCTCTGCGATATGGTTATCTCCCCCCACAAGGCAGTACTGCGGTCAGCCTGCAGCAGGCAAAAAGCATGCTTTGCATTTGTGCATTAGGGCACTTCAGGGAAGTTATAAAAGACTTTTTACTTTTTTGGAGGGTCAGGGAGAGAGAGTGTGGTCTTTTTATCCTGATTAATGTTATAACTCTTTTATACCCTCTTCTCATTTTCTAAAGGGGCTTCCCTGGTGGCTCAGAGGTTAAAGCGTCTGCCTGCAATGCAGGAGACCTGGGTTCGATCCCTTGGTCGGGAAGATTTCCTGGAGAAGGAAATGGCAATCCACTCTAGTATTCTTGCCTGGAGAATCCTATGGACAGAGGAGCCTGGTGGGCTACAGTCCACAGGGTTGCAAAGAGTTGGACATGGCTGAGCAACTTCACCTTCATTTTCTGAAGGTAGTGGTAACCATTTACCACCTGATGGTAACCCTTCTTCTTGCTTCCCTGAAACTTACGTGCCCTCCCCAGAATGCTGTCATTTAGGACAATGGTTTCTGTCAGACATGAATTTTGAAAGCTGGACTTCCAGAGGCGAAAACTATTTCAGAGCCATTTTAGCTAGTGTACCTTTCCTGGACATTGAGCAGTCTTCTCACTGTAATTCTGGAAGCTTATAAGAGCCTGAAAGGTGGTCTGCAGTTGGTTTTTAGTCTGGATTTTGAATTCTTTCTGCCTTAAAGAAGGGCAGGAAGAGGTAACAGTCTGTCGTGTTATACACAATGACTGTGGCCTTGGGGGCCTAATATTGAACTTCTCTGGGGCAGAAACTTCTCACTGGAATCAGCAGCAAAATGTGGTTTTGGCACTGGGCACGGAGCTGCGCTGGTGCAGAGAGCATTTGTTACTCTGAGGCTGATTACCGTTTCTGTAGTGAAGTGGTTATCAAGTTCACCTCACAAGGCTAATTACCAAGCACACAACATGAACTAAATCAGCTTTGCTTCTTTTCAGACTCTGTTCTAAATCCCCGACCCAAAACTCCTTTCAGATCCAGCAGATCTTGAAATAAATGAAGAGAGGTTTGTCTGGGGCTGGGGAAAGGGAGGGTCCATCAAAGGGTGAAATCACCAGCAAGATCTTGGGCCATGAAGGTGTTTGACACCTAGGATGAATCTACCCCTAGCACAACACGACTGACTAAAAAAAAATCAAAGTGAGGGACTTCCCTGGTGGTCCAGTGGCTAAGACTCTGCACTCTAAATGCAGAGGCCTGGGTTTGATCCCTGGTCAGGGAACTAGGTCCCACAAGCCACAACTAAAAGATCCCACTTGCTGCAACAAGTTCCCGTACAGACAAAAAAAGAAAAGAGAAAAAAGAGTCTATGGCACTGAATAGGAAAAACAGTTCTGACTTGCCCTCTGTGGAGATGTCTTTTGCCGTCTTCTGCTGGGAAGAAGCAGCAAGTCCCAGAACAAACCTAGTTGATTTGTTTCCTCATTTAAAAAGAACAACTGAGATCCCTCCAGCTATTTGCATTCCTGATTCTAAATTCTCCATTCTTTGGTTGTGGCCCAATGGGCTAAAAGTTCAGACTTCCCTGGAAGGCCGAGAGAAGGCGAGTGCCATTAAGAGAAGGTGTTTCCACCACTTGAGAAACTTGCTTGTATCACTTACATCATTACTGCTGTGCTTAACACCAGCAGGCTGAGGCGCTAAATGGAAAAGAAGGAACGCAAACTAATTTCTGGGCAGAACAGATCACGGAGAAAGACCTAGAAGTGAAGAAGAAATGGAAAATTTCAGAAGGAATCAGGAGAGTTGCTGGCTTAGAGACACTCCAGCGGACAGCAAATTGGAACTTATCACACAAAGCCAGCGGGTCCTGCGGCAGTATTCTCCAGGAATTAATCTTTTGTGAAGAAACTAGCCCTCGTCGTAGCTGTGCCCACTCACACATCCTGATTAGTTTATGCATGCTTGGAAACTCTGAGCCTAAAACCGCTTGCCAAAGTGACCGCAACAGAAGAGCCACGTCATGACTCCCCCACCTCCCCGCTCCACCTGTCCTTGGGGAAACAAATGAAAAGCCTGCTTTCGAAACGCACGCCTCAGGAAAACAGCCTTTCAGTTGCATTTGTTTCTATGCTGCGCAAAATCAACACTGACTGGCTTTGATCCCAAACAGGGCCAACTGCGGACACAGATTTCTGCAGCCTCTAGCGGCCCTCCCCACCCCCAGCACATTCAACTTCAATTACGTGGGAACGGGCCCGGGGCCGGGGGCTGCCGCCAGATTCTCCTGGCCCAGCCTAGGAGGCCCCGTGCTGTGGCCCAGAATCTTTCCTAAAAGTCTCTGCAGGATCACTCGGTCACTGCCAATCCTGCACTTTCTGTTTGGCCAGATTCCTGGCTGTTTGACCAGAGTCAGGCTAACGCTCTGTCCTGCTCCTTTTCCTCCTGTATGCCGGGACCTCCTCTCCCGGCAGTCCCACTGCCTCTCACAGTTTTATGTAAATAAGGATGTCCTGCTGCTTTTCAGAACCAGAATAATCCCCCCAAGATAACCCACACCACGCAGTCCTCAGGAAAGGGCTGTCTTTTTGGTGAACTCTGTTCAAACACTTTTCACCTGCTGAGATAATATTCTTGTACAAAGGGAGGTAATTAATGTCAAAGAACCCTGATTGGATTATTGTTGGCTCCTGTGAACCCAAGCAGACAGGGAAAAACCTAAAACAACACCCCCCTGAGAGACCTCTTTTCCAGCCCTGGTTACCCCAAGTAGACAATCCAGAGGGGCAGACCCCAAATCTGTTTTCTTTGGTAGGACTCAGAGCTGACAGAGTCACCTTGCTCTTGCCAAGAATTAGAAGCGGAAGAAAGTCCTGTCTTTGCTGAGGTGTTTGTTTCCAAGGCAAGCTAGCATTTGTTGAATTCCAAACCATGTACCAAATTACAGTTGCTGTGTTGAGTGCTTCCCATGTACTCAGCACCCGCCTGTAAGGTAGGTAGTTACCCCATTTTACAAATCAGGAAACCAGGGCTCAGCGGGGGACATTTCAGCATTGACATGAGGTCACATAGCTGATACACGTGATAAGGGCAGCTCCCCATCTCAGCACTGTTTGACCCCCAAATCTGGGCTCCTTGCCATTCCTCTCCACTGCCCCCCTAATGTTGGAACTTGGGGACAAAGGACACGGCCCCCAATTCCTGTTTTGTGGTTGCCTTGGGAAAACAGCGGAGTATTGACTTAAGACTACTTTTGTGTGAGGACTGTAGTTCTGTCTGCCCACCCTCTGCAAGCCTTGCCCTCTCCTCCTGGAACTGTCTGGCTTCTCTCTGGCTCTCTCCCACTCAGGCCGGGCCTGAGCCAGAGCTGATAAAGGAGAAAGAAATTTCACCAGTACTTCCCCCCACTCCACCCAAGGGCAGACTGGGAAATTGCCTCTTGTGGCCCTCTTCATCCAGGGGGCCCAGGGCCCAGGCCACACCAAGCAAGTAAGCTGACATCTCAGTTCATTTACATGGAGCTTCCCTAGCTGGAAAAGTTGCTTCTGGAACAAAACTATCTAGACCCTAAGGAGTCCTTTCTTTCAGTGTGTAGACTCAGTTACTGCCCCCAAAGGCACAGTCAGACAGGCATAAACAGGCTAACTGGAAACTTTACATTCTGGAGGGATCAGCTTAATTTGTGGCTTCAATTTATTACAGAATAAACAGGAGAGAGAGAAAACCTAGAACAAGATTTTTATAAACTACTGAGGGATATTATAAAGCAGTGTTAATTTGGCAAGCATAGACTGATGTGTGTACAAATGTCTTCCAAAAGCTTTTTCTGTTTTTTTTTAATTGAAATATAGTTGATTTACCATAGTGTGTTAATTTCTGCTGTTCAGCAAAGTGATTCAGTTATACATATATGCATTTTTAAATATTTTTTTCCATTATGGTTTATCTCAAGGTATCAAATATAGATCCCTGTGCAATACTATATACAATAGGACCTTGTTGTTTATTCTATATCCAACTTTATTTCTTCTTTTGTATTATTACAAGTCAAATTTGAGAGATTCAATACCAATTTTTGTTATGTAACTCACATCTCCACTTATTTCTACTTATCCTATTTACAATTATATATTCTAAGTGCTATAAAACAATAGTAAGAGCTTTCTCTTTTAAAATACACAAGTAGGGGGCTTCCCTGGTGGTCCAGTGGCTAAGACTCTGTGCTCCCAATGCAGGGGGCGCAAGTTCATTCCCTGTTCAGGGAACTAGATCCCATATGTCACAACTAAGACCCAAAGCAGTCAAATAAATAAAAATAAAAACTAAATTTTTTTTAAGAGGAAGATGAATTGGGAAAGGCAATAAGAAGACACAGAAATGCTGTGGGATTCAGAAGAGGGCAGGATAACTGTGACTGGGCATGGAAAGGCTGTAGGGACAAGGCCTTAGTTGAGATGAACCTTGGAAGGACAGAGCCGGCCTACCCTGCACCCTCTGTCCTTGGAGCTCTAAGACCAGTGTGGAAAGTGTTGCCTTGAGCAAATTCTGCCTGGGTTAGAGGAGAATGAGGATGCCTATCTCAACTCAAAATGGCTTACACAATAAGAGATTAATTATTTGACAGAACAAGGATGGAGGCAGGTCAAGTTCTGGATTGGTTAATGAGCAGCTCAACAACCTCACCAAAGAACTGGTACAAAAGCCCTCCCAAGAGACTCCCCCATACTCCTTGAGGACAATCTTGATTTACCTCCCAAAATTGGGGGTAGGCCTCACCAGCCCAGAAACTCCAACAGGGTGAATATCTGGATAACTTTGCTGCTCTCTTAGCAAAGAGATGAATCATGATTGCTCCTAGTTGATGGTATCAATCCTATCCCCCTGTGCAAGAGACTGGTCAGAGATGGTCGTGTGACTTGATCTCGGCCAGTGAGATGGAGAAGGAAATTTGCTCGGGATTTCTGGAAAAGATTTTACCCTCTGAAATGAAAAGCAAGAAAATGAGAAAGTTGTTTTTGCTCCTGCCCTCTTCCTTCTTTCCTTCCTTCCTTCTGAGAATGCCTCTGTGTGAGGATATGACACTTGGTTTCATAGCAGCCACTTTATGACCCAGAGGGACAATGTTGCTGACATGCTGAGGATGGCAGAGCAGAAGAGAAAAAACCTGGGCCCCTGGCATGCAGGGAGAACCAAGCTTGGAATTACTTATCTTTAGACAGCTAATATATGCAATAAACAAACCTTGATCTTTCAAGTCCCACTAGTAGGGTGTTCTATTACTTATAGACTAATGCATTTCTAGTAGATAAGAGTCTCCAACTCTGTGTCTAAACTTACTGCCCTCTATATATCACACATTCCTTCTTTGCTGGTAATAAATACATTTGGGGCTGGTGGTGACCATCTTTTCTCCCATGTGGAAAGAGACCACCTGAGAATAAAATCAATGCAGAAAAAAGCAAAGGGGAGAGATAGAGAGGGGCCAGTCCCTGATGTCATTGTCTGAGCCTCTGGATCCGCTGTGCCTGAAGTCAGCCCTACTCCTGGACTTCGCAGTTACATATGCCAATAAATTCCATTCCCTTATTTATTTATTCTCTCAATCCAGGTTCTCTTGATTTTCTGTCACTGAAAGGGTCTTGATTAATATACAGTGCCCTGAAGTGCCACTTCAGGGCCTTCCCTCACATCACAGATGATCATAAAGTATTTGTCAGGGAGATGAATTCACTACTTTCTCTCCTCATCCCTGCTTTACAGACTTCTGAATGCTACCCCCGTCAGTATCATCAGTATCGCCTCCTCAAAAGTAGGGCAGGAGAGCTGGAAGAAGGAGATGCCTGGCACTTCAGGGCAGTGAGAAGTCACCTTGCTGGGTTTCCACAGCATGAGGAGTATTACATCATGAAGCCTTACAGAGGTAAAACCAGCATTGAAAAGCGTTAGTTGCTCAGTCGTGTCCAACTCTTTGTGACCCCATGGACTGTAGCCCACCAGGCTCCTCTGTCCATGGGATTCTCCAGGCAAGAATACTGGAATGGGTTGCCATTCCCTCCCCCAGGGGATATTCCCAACCCAAGGATTGAACCCAGGTCTTCCGCACTGCAGGCAGATTCTTTACCGTCAGAGCCACCAGGGAAGCCCAAGGCCAAGTTCAGGGGCGGATCTTCGGGACTGTTGTTCCACAACCACCATCTCACTGACTGCCCAGAGCTTTCTGCCTGCAGCTGGGCTTCTTCCAGGTGGAGGGGGATGGGAGCCCCAGGGCCCCAGAGAGCCCCAGGCGCCGCTCACATGAACTCTTGGGCTCCTTCTCTCTCCAGCCTCCATGAAAAATCCCAGGAGTTCATTCTCTTTAGCCTGGGCTGGACCACACGCCCCTATCTGAGATGATCACTCTGGCTCTGACTGGCCAGACCTATGCCCTGTGCCAGTGTGCTGTGGTCTGTGGGGCCTTGTAACCACCTAGTGTGGGGAAAGGGAGTGTCCCAAGGGAAGGCTGGCTGGGAGCTGTTATGCAAACAAAGGGCTCAGGAATGTCCACTGGGCAGACGAAACGGCTGACATCCATCATAAAGCCATCCCTCTACAAACTGGAACTTAAGAAATCTTAATGCATTTCAGTAGCAGTTGTTGGATTCAGCAAATACTATGTTTTGCACTCTATTAAATGCCCACAAGTTATGTGTTGGGAGCCTGGGGCAATAAAAATGATCAAACAAAAGTCTTCAAAGACTTCAAGTGATCTGATCAAGTAATCAAACAAGTGATCTGATAATATAAACTAGCTACTGTGATTCACTGTTATAAAATGCTATGCTCTGGGGACAGGAAAAAGGGTGTGCTTCATTCTACTTGGTTTGGGGGTGAAGGGAAGCTACAAAGAAGTGCAATTTGAGACAAGCCTTGACGTTAAAGTATAGAGATTGGCAGGTGGAAAGGGGTCGGCTGGGGTCATTCAGCAGAGAGCAAAGAAAGAGAGGGGAGGAAGTGCCTGGTAGATCCTAAGAACAGCAGGGGATGCCCAGCTGCATAGAGCATGGGTGCCATGTGTTTGGGTGACATGTAGAGTAGTGGGCCCTAAAAGATGTCCATAATCTAGCCCTCTGAACCTGTGTAAGTTACCTTATTTGTTAGGTACTGTTATCATCTCCATTTTATAGATGAAGTAACTGAGAAATAGAAGAGTGAGGAGCTCCCTGTCAGTGGTTCAGTGGTTAAGACTAGTGCTTTCCATCCAGGGGGCATGGATTAGATCCCTGGTCAGGGAACTAGATCCCACATGCCACATGGTAGGGTCAAAAATATATAAGAAAGAAAAATGAGATAATTTGTCCATGATCACCTGGCTATCAAAGAGTAAAACTGGCATTCAACACAGGCAACCTGGACTTGGGAATGAAGTGATGCTGGCCAAGAGGACATGCAGCTCTGAAGGTTCTGTAGGAATTCTAGTAGAAATGAGTGGCAGGCAGCTGATGGGATGAGCCCTGAGCTCAGAGCAGGAAAGATCTGGGGATCCCTCACTGTACATGTGTGGCCAAAGCTATGGGTATAAAACTGTGATGTTAGAGAAGACTCTTGAGACTCCCTTGGACTGCAAGGAGATCAAACCAGTCAACCCTAAAGGATATCAACCCTGAATGTTCTTTGGAAGGACTGATGCTGAAACTGAAGCTCCAATACTTTGGCCACCTGATGAGAAGAGCTGACTCATTTGAAAAGACCCTGATGCTGGGAAAGATTGAAGGTGGAAGGAGAAGGGGATGACAGAGAACAAGATGGTTGGATGGCATCACTGACTCATTGGACATGAGTTTGAGCAAGCTCTGGGAGATGGTAAAGGACAGGGAAGCCTGCGTGCTGCAATCCATGGGGTCGCAAAGAGTCAGACACAACTGACCGACTGAACGACAACCACAATGAGTGTAAAAAAGAATGCCTGGAAGAGAATGTAGATGTGAAATGACATGAAGGCTTAAGACAGAGCCTGGATAACAGTGGCAGTTGGGCAGGAATGAAAGAAACAGGAAAAGAAGATCCTGAGAGGTCAGAAGAGGCCCTGTTGGGTAGATGTCCAGAAACCACTCTTAGCAGCGGAACAGGAAATGGTGGTCAGTGGTATAGTGTGTAGGCAAGAGGCCAAAAAGGACAGGGACAGGAGGAAGGCCACTACACTGGGCACTGGGGCATTGATGGCCACTGGAGCCCTTTGAATGGACTGGCAGGGCTGGAGGCTTGGTTATCCAGGACTGAGGAGGGTACAAAAAGTCAGGAGGTGGAACAGGCCATGTAGACTAGAATTCTGGCAACCAGAGGAAGGAGGGTGATCTGCAGAAGCTCAAGGGAGATGAGAATGTTTTGTTGTGTTTGTAGGTTGGAGGAGACTTGGACATGTTTACAGGAAGCAGCAAGAGATGTGGAAAGTTAGGTGGAGGTATGTTGCTTTCACTTTCTTCTCCTAAGTGCAGTTTTCCTTTGGGGAGCTGTATTTCCCTCACTTCTTGATCCATAGCCTGCTCCTACTCTGGAAGTAGTCACGTGACTCAGGCCTGGCCAGTCAGGATGTTCTAATCCCCCAGCCACAGTGACAGGTTCATGAGAGAACACGTGACTCAGTTCTGCCTGATGAGCATTGGCCCTGGGACTTTTTTAATTAATTAATTTTTTTATCGAAGGATAATCACTTTATAGAATTTTGTTGTTTTCTGTCAAACCTCAACATGAATCAGCCATAGGTATACATATACCCCCTCCCTTTTGAAGCTCCCTCCCATCTCCCTCCCCCTCCCACCCCTCTAGGTTGATACAGAGCCCCTGATTGAGTTTCCCAAGCCATGCAGCAAATTCCTGTTGGCTATCTATTTTACACATGGTGATGTAAGTTTCCATGTTACTCTTTCCATACATCTCACCGTCTCCTCCTCTCTCCCCATGTCCATAAGTGTATTTGCTATGTCTGTTTCTCCATTGCTGCCCTGTATAGAAATTCTTCAGCACCTTTTCCAAGATTCCATATATATGTGTTAGAATATGATATTTATCTTTCTCTTTGTGACTTAGTTCACTCTGTATAAGAGGTTCTAGGTTCATCCACCTCATTAGAACTGACTCAAATGCATTCCTTTTTATGACTGAGTAATATTCCATTGTGTATACGTAACACAACTTCTTTATCCATTAATCTGTTGATGGACATCTAGGTTGCTTTTATATTCTAGCTATTGTAAATAGTGCTGCAATGAACAATGGGATACATGTGTCTTTTTCAATTTTGGTTTCCTCAGGGTATATGCCTAGGAGTAGGATTGCTGGGTAATATCGTGGTTTTATTCCTAGTTTTTTAAGGAATCTCAGCCCCAGGACTTTTGCTGGAATCCTGTCTTTGGGGATTGCCAAGCTGGTCAGAATGAAAACCTAGATCTACAAGGGGTCATCTTTGCTACCATGGAAAAAGGACCTGCCTGAGAGTAGAGTCAACACAGATGATAACAGAGCTGAGAAATGGAGAGGGACTAAGTCCCAGTGACATTGTTTGAGTCCCCAAGTCTAAAGGTCTGTATAGTCAAAAGTATGGTTTTTCCAGTAGTCATGTACAGATGTGAGAGCTGGACCATAAAGAGGCTGAGCACCAAAGAATGAATGCTTTCAAATTGTGGTGCTGGAGAAGACTCTTGAGAGTCCCTTGGACAACAAGGAGATCAAACCAGTCAACCCTAAAGGAAATCACAACCTTGAGTATTCATTTTAAGGACTGATGCTGAAGCTGATGCTCCAATACTTTGGCCACCTGATGCAAAGAGCTGATTCACTGGAAAAGGCCGATGCTGGGGAAGATTGAGGGCAGGAGGAGAAGGAAAGGATGAGATGGCTGGATGACATCACTGACTTTAATGGTCATGAGTTTGAGCAAATTCCGAGAGACAGTGAAGGACAGGGACTCCTGGCGTGCTGTAGTCCATGGGGTTGCAAAGAGTTGGACATGACTTAGCATCCGAACAACAAACACCAGTTTGTTCTCGATTTCTGTGCCACTTAAAAGCGAGTCCTGCCTTCAATAGGGAAGAAGGTGTATGAGTTGTACTGCACTGGAATGACACCTGTTCTCAAGCTCACTCATGTGTTTGTTGGCCTCAGTTTCTCACTGGCTGTTGCAGGAGGCTTTGGTTCCTTCCCGTGTGGGTATCTCCACAAGTTTTCTGAGTGCCCTCTTGCCATGGCAGCTGGCTTTCCACCAAGTAAGTTGTCTGAAGAAGAGACAACTCAAGATAGAAGCTGCAGTCTTTTAAATAACTACATCTTGAAAGTGACATATCATCATTTTCATCATGTCCATTAAGTTCATCACTAGGTCCAGCCCAGTTACAAGGGGACTAGAACTAAGCTCCACTTATGGGAGGCATGCCAGAGAGTATGTAGACATATTTTTTAAACCACTAGACCATTGGTAAACTTTCCCTTGACATATCATTTAAGAGATTTGGGTCACATGGTTATATTTGAACTAGTCACTGGTAAGGGGAATGGATTATTGTAAGATTAATCATTTCTGGGGTTGAGGACAGCATCCTGGAGGCTCAGAGCTGTGTGGGGGAAGGGAGATGCCTGAATGAAATCTGGGAAAAAGGAAAGAATAGATGCTGGTGAGGAACCAACAGTGAGTGTTGCAGGCAGTCCCCTGGGGGTAAGTAACTGTGATAGGAAGGGAAGATGTTTCAAAGAAAGAGGAGCTAAATTTAATACTTAATTAAGTCCCAGATTCTTTAGTAGCATATATTTACCAGAAGGAGAAGAATAAGATGAATGGAGTTTCCTTTCTGACTTGGAACTCTGTTTTGTCCCCTCTGCCCTAGAAATTTTATAATTTGTGTTCTCTACAGAGACACGCAATCCTTTTCATCCTAGGTCTTTGCAAAAATGCTAACTGTTTCATAATGAAAGTCAAGGTTATGCAAATTAAAGGATCTAACATGAAGCCAAGACAGGTTGTTTTTTTTTTTAATTTAAGTGAAATTCACAAAACATAAAGTTAACCTTTTTTTTGGCCACACCATGCTCTGTGCAGGGATCATAGTTCCCCAGCCAGGGATAGAACCCATGTCCCCTGCAGTAGTAGCTCAGAGTTGTAACCACTGGACCACCAGGAAAGTCCTAAAATTAACCATTTAAAGTGAACAGTTCAGTGGCATTTAGTACATTTATAATGCTGTAAAACTTCTACCTCTGTCTCATTCTAAACCATATGTTATCTCAAAAGAAAACCCAGTGCCCACTAGCTGTCACCCCCACCCAACCTTCCCCCCCGCCAGTCCCTGGCAACCACCAATCTGCTTTCTGTCTCTATGGATCTGTCTATTCTGGGTATTTCATATATGTGGAATCATATAGTCTATGGCCTTTTGTGTCTCAGTTCTTTCCTTAGCATGTTTTTGAGGTTCATTCATGGTGGTATGTATCAGAACTTCATTGTTCTTAATAACAGAATAATATTCCATTGCATGAATATATTACATTTTGTTTATCCATTCACCCAATTATGGACTTTTGAGATGTATCTACCTTTTGGTTATTGTGAAGAGTGCTGTTATGAACATGCATGAACACATATTATTTTGAGTTCCTGTTTTCAATTTTGGGGATTTATACCTAGGAACAAAATTGCTGGATCATATGTTAATTCTATGTTTAATTTTTTGAGGAACTGTCAAGCTGTTTTCTAAAACAGCTCCACCATCTTACATTCTTACCAATTCTTAGCAATGAATAAGGGTCCCAATTTTTCCATATCCTTGCCAATGCTTGTTATTTTCCATTGTTTTGAATGTGGTCACCCTAGTGAGTGCAGAGTGACAAGATAGATTTTAGAGGTGCCCATGGCTCAGGTGGTAAAGAATCTGCTTGCAATGCAAGAGACTCAGGAAATATGGATTTGATCCCCGGGTTGGGAAATCCCCTGGAGTAGAAAATGGCAACCCACTCCAGTATTCTTGCCTGGGAAATCCCATGGACAGAGGAGTCTGGCGGGCTACAGTCCAGGGGTCACAAAGAGTCGGACACAACTGAGCATGCACGCATGATGATCAGTTTCCTAATTATCTATTTCAACAGGGTCAAAATCTTGCATTTCATTTTCTGAAAAGAAAAAAAATGCAAGGAAGAAAAACCAAGACTTCTATTTTTCATCCATTCCAATAAAACTTGGGTTTTGAATAATCTGAGGTTGGAAATAGCTTAATAAATTCCCTTATAAGGTTAAACTCACTTCAATGTGCTTAAAAACAAAACCAAAAAAAGAAACAGTGGAAACCTATACTGACAGTTCTGAACCAGGTTCCTAAATACTATCAGAAAAGTGGAAAGAACTGTGATCTTGTTACAACGGAACAAAGCAGGAGAAAAAAAAAATCCAGAAGCCAACCTGCTACATGTATTTGTATTAATTTGACCATGATCAGAAGAGTTTAATGGAAATGAACTCAGATGTATCTAAAGTATATATTTATCTGCTTATCTATATAAATATGGATAGCTATAGATATAGATGCAGATTCAGGTATAGCTGTATCTGGTTCCATTTCCATTAATCTCTCTGTGTTCTCTGTATTTATACTGATAGGTAGATGGATGTAGATAAGGATACAGAAATATACTTTTTTTTTTTTAACCTTGTCAAGCATTTCTCTGGTTCTCTGGAAGTGCATTCAAAAAGCACAACCCACATACACATACCACACACACAACTGCATTTAAAATCCACAACTGAAGCATTCATTAACTCGCTAAAATATTTGTTGAGCATCTGGAAAGTGTCAGGCAGTATTCCAGTGTCTGGAACTGGATGCAGGAAAGTTCCTGCCCTTGCTGGGCTTACTTTCTAGCGGGAGGCAGCAAATGATAAAGAAACGACCTAATATATATTTAGTAGTGATAAGTGGTATGAAGAACACTGTAGCAGATTAAGGGGGTATAGCACGATGAGGCAGGTGCAATTGTATTTAACAGGTGCTCAGGGAAGACTTCTCCAAGAAGAAGAAGCCAAAGTGAGGTCAAAGATCTGAATGAAGGGCTTAGCCATGTGTATACCCAAGGGAAGGGCATTCTAACCAGAGGGAGAGGCACATGCCAAGGCGGGGGTGACCTTGGCAGGTTGGAAGACACTCAAGGAGGCCAGAGTGTCTGGACTGGGGTAAGCAAGAGGAAGAGTGGAAGGAGTAGAAGATGGAGGAGGTAGTGAATATTTGGATATTTGAGACCTTGGAAGTGAAGGTGAACCATGTGGCATTTACTCTGACATGGGAGCCAATTGAAGATTTTTGGCAGGGGAGCCACATGCCATTTGGGTTTTGTTTTTTGGCTTGGGTTTTTAAAGTATTGCTCTGGACATTATTTGGAAAACAGAGTTAACAGAAGTGGAAGCAAGGAAACACGTCAGGAGACCCCAGCAACCACGAGGATGAGAGATAATGGTGGCTTGGATTAGGATATGAGTGATGCAGGTGGAAGAAATAGCAGGCTCTGAAGGAGGAGCCAAAAGGTTCTACAGATGCATTGGAGATGGGGAGTGAGGAAAAGAGGAGCCAAGGACAGTCCACTGTTGGTGGTGGTGGTGGTATGTCTGAGCAGCCGAAGATTGGAGGCAGAGTTTCAGGAGGTGGGGGAACTGGGGCTGAGCTCTGGCAACATGCTGAGTTTGAGAAATCCGTTAGGAATCTCAGCGGGAGATGTCAGGTAGGCAGCCTGGAATTCATGAGGAGTCAGGGCTGGAGGAAACAACACAGGAATCTACAGGGACTTTGTGGTACTTTAGGCCTTGAGTGTGATTGGATGAGATATGATCAAGGGAGTGTAGGGGCTGAACTGAGGGTGTGTCCATGCTGAGGGGTCAGGGAGGAGAGGAAGGACTCGTGAAGAAGATGGAGCAGGAGCCACCAGTGAGGGATTGAGAGGATCACGTGAGAGTCAAGGCCAAGGAGCCTGGTGACCAAAGTGTCTCCAGAAGGAGGCAGTGATCAACTGGGGGAAAACTGCTGGTAAGTCCAGTCAGATGATGAGTGAGAATCGGCTGCTGGCTTTTGCAGTGCGGCAGCCATTTCACCAAATGCTTGGTGAAAGCATTTCTTTGAAGCAGTGGGGCTCAGAAAGAAGGGGAATGGAGGAAGCGGTGCGAGGGGGCAGACAATTGTCCACCCAGTGAAGAGCAGTGTAGGCACAAAGGAGGTGGTGGCTGGAAGGGAGCCGTCAAGAGAGGATTGCCTTTGTGGAGATGAGAGGTACTGAAGCATGTTAATTGCCAGAAGAGGACTTACGTGGATTAGAGATGGCAGGATATAGATGCAACACAGGCAGACCGTCTATTACCACAGTGGACACTTATAAGCACAAATAATTTTCCTGTGAATGAGCTGGCTACTGAACTTTGACTTTGAACCCCTTAGGGTTTGTGTAATAATCTAAGAGCATTTCCCATATTCTCTCAGTCCCAAGGCCTTCTGATAGTAGTTCATTATTTATAGCTACTTTTAAAATTGTGATAAAATGTATAGTAAAACTTCCATTTTTAACCACTTAAGTGCAGAGTTCATTGGCATTAATTACATGCAAAGTTTTGTACAACCATCATGACTATTTCCAAAAATTTTTCATCACTCCAAATAGAAACTCTGCACCCACTGAACTCTAATTCCCCATTTCCTGCTCTCCTCAGCACCTGGCAACCATCATTCTATGTTTTTTTTTTTTCTTTTTTTCTTTCTTTAGCTGTGTCAGGTCTTAGTTGCAGCATGAGGGATTTTCGTTACAGCGCATAGGCTCTCTGGTTGTGGCACATGGGCTTCAGAGGACATGGGCTCAGTCGCTGGGGTGCACGGTCTTAGTTGCTCTGAAGCACGTGGGATCTTCCCCAACTAAGGATTGAACCCAAATCTCCTGCATTGCAAGGCAGATTTTTAACCATTGGACCATCAGGGAAGTCCCACCATTCTATTTTCTGCCTCTGTGAATCTGACTGCTTTACTTATTTCACATAAGTGGAATCACACAGTATTTGTCCTTTGGGGTCTGGCTTCTTTCAGTTAGCATGATGCCCTCAAGTTTCATCCATGTTGACTGATATATAAAATAAATAAGATACAAAGATATATAGTACAGCACAAGGAATACAGCTGGCATTTTATAGTAACTATAAATGGAGTATGACCTTTAAAATTGTGAATCACTATGTTGTACAACTCAAACATATAATAAACCAATTATACCTTAATAAATTAAAAAAAATTCATCCATGTGTCAGAACCTTCTCCCTTTTAAAGACTGACTATTATTCTGTTACATGGATAGACCGCATTGTGTCTATCCACTCATCCATTGATGGACATTTGGGTTGTTATTTCTACTTTTTTCACTTAAAAAAAAAGTAATATGTGGGCTGTGGGATGGATTACAAAGGGCACAAGAAAACTTTAAAGGCTAGTGAATATGTTCACATCTGGATTGAGGCAATGTTTTACGGATGCATATGTACCAGAAGTCGTCAAATGAAACACTTTAAATATATGCAGTCTGTTATACGTCAGTTACACCTCAATAAACCTGTAAGGAAAGGCAATATTTAAGTAATTCAAATAGTTCCAAGGGGTGCCCTGTAAATTATAGGTCTCCTCTTTTCTAATTTCCAATCTTCTTTCCCAGGGAGCAACTGCTGTGATCAGCCTGTTGCCTTCCAGAGGTAGTCTAGGCACATGTGAGTTTGTTGTTGTTCAGTCGATAAATTGGGTCCAACTCTTCGCAACCCCATAGATTGCAGCATGCCAGGCTTCCCTGTCCTTCACTATCTACCAGAGTTTGGTAAAATTCATACCCCTTGAGTAGATGATGCCATCCAACCATCTCATCCTCTGTCATCCCCTTATCCTGCCTTCAATCTTTCCCAGCATCAGAGTCTTTTCCAATGAGTCAGTTCTTCGAATCAGGTGGCCAAAGTATTGGAGTTTCAGTTTCAGCATCAGTCCTTCTGGTGAATATTCAGGGTTACTTTCATTTAGGATTGACTGGTTTGATCTCCCTGAAGTCCAAGGGATTCTCAACCGTCTTCTCCAGCACTACAATTCAAAAGCACCAATTCTTCAGTGCTCAGCTTTCTTTATGGTCCAACTCTCACATCCACACATGACTACTGGAAAAACCATAGCTTTGACTATATGGACCTTTGTCACAAAGAGATGTCTCTGCTGTTTAATATACTGTCTAGGTTTGTCGTAGCTTTTCTTCCAAGGAGCAAGCGTCTTTTAATTTCATGGCTGCAGTCACTGTCCACAGTGATTTTGGAGCCCAGGAAAATAAAATCTGTCACTCTTTTCACTTTTTTCCCATCTATTTGCCATGAAGTAATGGAATTGGATGCCATGATCTTAGTTTTTTGAATGTTGAATTTTAAGCCAGCTTTTTCACTCTTCTCTTTCATCTTCCTCAAGAGGCTCTGTAGTTCCTCTTCCCTTTCTGCCATTAGAGTGGTATCATCTGCATATCTGAGGTTGTCCCTGCAATCTTGATTCCAGCATTTTGCATGATGTACTCTGCATGTTTATGTTATTTCCTGCCCCACCTTTTGAAAAACCTTAATGTCAGCAGTGCACACTCATTGTCTTGTATCTTATTTTTTTCCTCTTGATAACGTCTTGGAGACCCTTCCTTATTTATCCAAATAGAGCTGTTGCATCATTTGCCACGTGTGCATCCTATTTGGCTGTTGGGGCATCTTACACTGTGTCTAACTGGTCCTCTGCTGATGAGCACTGAGGTGGTGCCCGGTTTTAGTTATTGCAATGCTGCAAGGAATATCTTGGTGCAAATGTCTCTTTGTAACATGGGTACAGAGGAGCTCAGATCTGAAACTCAGCAACCCGTGTTCACACCAAGACTATACTATTTGCTGGCTGTCCCCTTGAGTGAGTTACTTAACCTTTGTGACTGAGTTTTCTCCTCTGAAATATGGGGGAAGAGTGGGCTATGATATATACACAATGGAATATTATTTGGCTTCAAAAGGAATGAAGTTCTGACACATGCTACAATGTGAATGAACCTTAAAGACATCATCTAAGTGAAAGAAGCATGTAGAAAGTTACATACTGCATGGTGAGGTCCCTAGAGCAGGCAAATTTATAGAGACAGAAAGAGTGGTAGGTGTTAAGGGCTTGGGGGAGGGGAAATGGGTACCAGGTATCAGTTTGGGATGATGAAAAAGCCCTGTAAACAGATAGTACTGATGGTTACAAAACAATGTGAATGGACTTGATGCCAATGAACTGGACACTTAAATATGGTTAAAATGGTTAATTTGGAGGGATTTCCTTGGTGGTCCAACACCCCATGGTTAAGACTGCATGCTTCCACTGGTCAAGGAACTAGGATCCCATATGCCACACAGTACTGCCAAAAAAAGGAAGGTCAATTTTTTTGGTAAACTTTATACAATAAAAAATAAAAAGAGTGGATTGTGAAGATTAAATGATATCATTTATCTGAAGTACTTAGAAGAGAGCTTGTCAGAGCATATCAATACAGATCAAAAGATCAACCCTTGTTATTTGTTGGATAAATTCCTAGTAGAGGATGGTTCTGTTATTTCATGCTCCCTTATCCTTTGCAATGAGAAAGGCAAGTTATGGTTTGTATGTTTTTGGTCATTCTGCTCCAACACTAGTGCAGAATAAAGGGGGTAGAGGTGAGTGTGAGCAGCACCCAGTGGAAGCAAATGAGGGTGTCACTATTACAAAGAACAATCAACAACATGTTAACCTCCTTGCACAATCCTCAGATCAGCCTATTCAAAAGCAGTTCATGAAGGTTGCTCCTGGAGCTGAAGCAGCTCACGAATGCCGGGCTTTCATTGGGGGCTGAGCGTTTTGAACCTGCCTCCTCAGTTCCTGGCTATGGAGGGTTTTCTCAAGAGGCCCAGTTGGCACCAGCCATGCCTGTGTTTGGCCACTGGGAGCGGGCCTCTCACTTGAGTCACTCCTATCTGCATGTAGAACATGGAACAAATTATTTTGAAAGCCAGGACACCCACAGCCTCTCTGGCCCAAAGTGGCAAAGGTCAGAGGGCCTGGCCCTGAAGGAGACACGCAGGAACAGGCCACTTCACACCCGTCACCTCTCCTTTCCCTGGAACCTCTCCTGCCTTACTCTCCCTGAGTCACGTAGGAAACAAAGGGGGTAAGCTCAGGCTAAGTCTTATTTTTTGTTTGGAAGGAGATGGAGATGTGTGAATGAGTCTAGTACTTAATTACTAAAGGTCAGTCTAGAAAAACCACTCTCAAACCTTGGCATAAGATAGCCTTAGTTAAAATATAATCTATCCACACATTAGGGGGCTATTCAGCCTCAAAAGAGAAGGAAAGGGACTTCCCTGGCAGTCTGGTGGTTAAGACTCTGTTTCCAATGCAGGGGGCGTGGGTTCAATCCCTACCTTGCAGTGTGACCAAAGGAAAAAAAAAAGAGAGCGACAGAGAGAAGGAAATTCTGACACCTCTATAACATGTATGAACCTTGAAGACACTAAAAGAAGTCAGACATGAAAGGACAAATACTGTATTATTCCACTTATATGAAGTATTAAAGTAGTCAAAATCAGAGACGGAAAGTAGACTGGTGGTTACCAGGCGCCAGGGGAGGAGGAAATGGAGAGTTAGTGTTAAATGGGCAGAGTTCATTTTGGGATGATGAAAAAGTGCTGGAGTTAAACGGCGGTGATGGTTGGACAATAATATGAGTATACTAGATGCCACTGAATTGCACATTTAAAAATGGCTAAATGGGGACTTCCCTCCAGTGGTTAAGACTCTGTGCTCCCAATACACGGGGCCTGGGTTTGATCCCTGGTCAGAGAACTAAGAACCCACATGCTGCAACAACGACTGCATGTGCTGCAACTAAGACATGGTGCAGCCAAATACATTTTTTTTAATGGTTAAAGGGGCAAATTTTATGTTATATATATTTTACCACAATAAAAAAGAAATAGCCCAAATATCAGAACGTAAACTAGTGGTTGCTAGAGACTGGGGGAAGTGGGGGGATGGAGTGACTGCTAATGTGTTTTAGATTTCTTTGGGGGACAATGAAATGTTCAAAAATGATACTCTAGTGATAGTTATACAACTCTGTATATACTAAAAACCAATGAACCGCACACACTTTATGCGTTTATTTTTATTTATCTGAATGATTTCACTTTTCTTCTTTTAATTGAAGTACAGTTGACAGACACGTGGCCAGTTGTCCTTATCATCTGCAGCTGACATAGAGCCAACTGCCAGACATGTCAGTGAGGCCATCCTATACCATCCAACCCCAGGCAAGCCAGCCCAGAATGGAAGAATTATTCAGTCAACCGTACAATCTTTTTTTAATTTTAGTTTTTTATTGCATTGGCTCTTTGTTGCTGGGCGAGTGAGGGCTTTCTCTAGTTGCTGTGAGCGGGGGCTACTCTCTAGTTGTGTTGCTTGGGCTTCTCATTGTGGTGGTTTCTCTTGCTGCGGAACATGGGCTCTAGGCTCTTGACCTTCAGTAGTTGCAGTGGCGGTGTGCTGGCTCAGTAGTTGTGGCTCATGGGCCCTAGTTGCCCATGGCATGTGGAATCTTCCTGGACCAGAGAACGAACCCATATCCCCTGCACTGGCAGGCAGATTACTATCCACTATACCAACACCTCTAGGCAAGTCCATCTACCCATACAATCTTAAGAAATTTCTAAAAGCTTGTTGTTCAAGACACTATGTTGGGAGTGGTTTGTTACACAGGGAATACTGACTGATACACAAATACTCAAGATGTCTTTAAAAGGATTATGTAACTTTAAAAAAAAAATCATGTGTCTAGATCATCAGAAATTGCAGTAACAGGATTTCTGAGTCATTTCCAGGATACCAGAAGCCTATCAATTGCTTATTGCTGCATGAAGATTTGTCCTTTATTGACTCTCCAATGACAGAAATGAGCCACACGTGCAATGTAAGAGAACCCTGATCAAAGGAGAGTGAAACCAACTCTCATAGGGCCTCAGCTCTGACCTCCTTCAAGCCTGCAGAAGGCTGGTGACTTAGAATAGTTCCCCAAAAGGTCCCTCCCTCATGGTTTCTTGGCTCCAGTGCTTATAAGACCACATCAAGCTATTAACTGGAAGAGAAGTTAACTTTATTCAGTGAGTGAATGCAAACTGTGCAAACCACATATGATAGAGATATGTGGGTAAGGAAGGCTGGCTGTTCCATCAGTGGTCCCCCCTCACTGCCTAGAAATGCTTAGGTCATTATGTGGTGACCTTGGTCATTAAAGGCCATCAGTATGGCCCATGGCTGGTAGCCATCAGCAGGTATGAATAGGAAGCATATGCCATTTCAGGTTCAAAGAAGCAATCATGAATAAACTGAGAATAAGTCTCTATCAAAATAAATCAACTTAGGTTTATCAAGTTCCTGCCACATACAGATGGACTCTGTACAGGTGGCAGGAGTAAAGGTTGTACCTGCTTCTGCAGCTCCTATGTTTGACTAATATGGCACTTTAGCAGAAAATAGTACACACATGGCAAAAAGGGATCAGCTCAGTTCAGTCACTCAGTTGTGTCTGACTCTTTGTGACCACATGAACTGCAGCTCACCAGGCCTTCCAGTCCATCACCAACTCCTGGAATTTACTCAAACTCAGGTCCATTGAGTTGGTAATGCCATCCAATCATCTCATCCTCTGTCATCCCCTTCTTCTCCTGCCTTCAATCTTTCCCAGCATCAGGGTCTTTTCAAATGAGTCAGCTCTTCCCATCTGGTGGCCAAAGTATTGGAGTTTCAGCTTCTCCCTGCAGTCCAAGGGACTCTTAAGAGTCTTTTCCAACACCACAGTTCAAAAGCATCAATTCTTTGGTGCTCAGCTTTCTTTATAGTCCAACTCTCACATCCATACACGGCTACTGGAAAAACCATAGCCTTGACTAGACGGACCTTTGTTGGCAAAGTAATGTCTCTGCTTTTTAATATGCTATCTAGGTTGGTCATAACTTTCCTTCCAAGGAGTAAGAGTCTTTTAATTTCATGGCTGCAATCACCATATGCAGCGGTTTTGGAACCCCCAAAAATAAAGTCAGCCACTGTTTCCCCATCTAGTCGCCATGAAGTGATGGGACCAGATGCCATGATCTTAGTTTTCTGAATGTTGAGCTTTAAGCCAACTTTTTACTCTCCTCTTTCACTTTCATCAAGAGGTTCTTTAGTTCTTCTTCACTTTCTGCCATAAGGGTGGTGTCATCTGCATATCTGAGGTTATTGATATTTCTCCCAGCAATCTTGATTCTAGCTTGTGCTTCTTCCAGACCAGCGTTTCTCATGATGTACTCCTCATATAAGTTAAATAAGCAGGGTGACAATATACAGCCTCAACGTACTCCTTTTCCTTTGAGTCTGTTATTGCATGTCCAGTTCTAACTGATGTTTCCTGACCTGCGCACAGGTTTCTCAAGAGGCAGGTCAGGTGATCTGGTATTCCCATCTCTTTCAGAACTTTCCACTTTATTGTGACCCACACAGTCAAAGGCTTTGGCATAGTCAATAAAGCAGAAATAGATGTTTTTCTGGAACTCTTTTGCTTTTTCGATGATCCAGTGGATATTGGCAATTTGATCTCTGGTTCCTCTGCCTTTTCTAAAATCAGCTTGAACATCTGGAAGTTCACAGTTCATGTATTGCTGAAGCCTGGCTTGGAGAATTTTGAGCATTACTTTACTAGCATGTGAGACGAGTGCAATTGTACAGTAGTTTGAGCATTCTTTGGCATTGCCTTTCTTTGGGATTGGAATGAAAACTGACCTTCTCCAGTCCTGTGGCCACTGCCGAGTTTTCCAAATTTGCTGACATATTGAGAGCAGCACTTCCACAGCATCATCTTTTAGAATTTGAAATACCTCAGCTGGAATTCCATCACCTCCACTAGCTTTGTTCAGAGTGATGCTTCCTAAGGCCCACTTGAATTCACATTCCAGGATGTCTGGCTCTAGGTCAGTGATCACACCATTGTGATTATCTGGGTCGTGAAGATCTTTTTTGTACAGTTCTTTTGTGTATTCTTGCCACCTCTTCTTAATATCTTCTGCTTCTGTTAGGTCCATACCATTTCTGTCCTTTATTGAGCCCATTTTTGCATGAAATGTTCCCTTGGAATCTCTAATTTTCTTGAAGAGATCTCTAGTCTTTCCCATTCTACTGTTTTCCTCTATTTCTTTTGCACTGATCGCTGAGGAAAGCTTTCTTATCTCTCCTTGCTGTTCTTTGGAACTCTGCATTCAGATGCTTATATCTTTCCCTTTCTACATCATACAAAATATCTTACACATTTATGTTTTGTTATTTTGTTTCATTTTTAAATTTTCTGCTTTTTGGCTTAACAACCGGCTTTGGCTTCCCCTCAGCTTTTTTGAGATATAATTGACAAATAAAATTGTATATAATTAAAGTGTACAACAAGATGACTTTATATATGTAGACTTTCCAAAGTGATTAGTACAGTTCAGTGTATTAACATATCCATCACCTCACATAGTTGCCTTTTTTCTTTTTTTTTAACAATAGGTCTTAAAGATCCTTTTAGATCAATGCAAAGATCTATGTCTTTCATTGAACAGCTGAGAATGTTCTGTATTCCACTGTATTTGGGATACGCTACAAGGCATTTAACTGTCTGCCACTGATGGAGTTTCTACTTTTTGTTCCAAACAACACTGCAGTGATTATCCTTGTACATTCATCTTTTCACCCTTGTTGGGTCAAGAGGAAGGTGCAGTTTCAGTTTTGATAGGCATTGCCAGCTTTTCTCCTGCAGATGGTGACTTTTACAATAGCCAGTTATTTCTCTAATCAAGAAACAGTAATCTGTGGTGCCAACTCTCTAGAAGTTTGTATTTGATGAAACCAAGGAGATTAGTTTATTTTTCCAAGACAGCCAGCTTGGGCCATCACTATTTCAAATAGCAAAGTGGTTTAGAGTCCAGATGTTGGGAGACACACTGCCTGGTTTTAAATCTCATGTCTGTCATTTAATGAGTCTTGACTTCAGGCAAGGTGACTTAAATTCTCCATACTTCAGTCTTCTCATCTATCAAATGGGAATATAATAATCCTGTCTACTTCATAGGATGACTGCAGGGTTTGTCAACCAACCTCAGCGCTACTGATATTTAGGGTTGGATAATTCTCTGGTTGGGGCTGTCCTGTGCATTGTAGGGTGTTTAGCAGCATCCCTGGTCACTACCCACAAGATGCCAGTAGCATTTCCCCTTCAATTGTGATATCCAAAAATACCAGTGTCCTCCAGGGGGTGAAGCAAAATTCTCCCCTCCCAATGAGAATCAATGGATCGCTGTGAGGATTAAGTAAGTTATTGTATAGAAAGGACCTAGAACAGAGCTGGGACATGGTATGTGCTATAGAAGGGACCACATTTATTAACATCATTATCATTCTCAAGCCCCAGCTTACCTTATGGAAAAGAAATGGTTTTGAAAATATGGGGGCTTAAGGAAGACAGTGAGTATCTGTTCTACTTCCAAATGAGAATCCAAGTCCCTCTTCTAAGATCATAGGTCAGCAATGTCAGTATTAATTATAGTTTGATCCCTCTAGGGTTCCATTGTAGGACTCACAGTATCCTGTAGCAAACTAAGACGACTGCATGCTAATGGCCAGCTCAGCTGTCACCGGTGCTGCATGCATCCATTTTAAATCCCCTCCTGCATTCTCCAAATGGTGCATACCTCACATCTTTGGCCTTCCATAAATCTGTGGCCCCTGAAATAACAGGCTGTCCACAAAACTCACCTCCACAAAGGAGAGTAAATGAAAAGAAAAAGGGAGAACCAGAAAAAACCAAAGGCTGAGTTTCTTTAAATTTCTGGCTCTGCATAGCACAACCATTTCCAGTGAAAAATAAAGAATTCTTTCTTCTTGTCTATTTCAGCTGGCATCCAGCTCTTGCCTTGTGAATAATGTCACTGCATCATTATTCTGTCCCACAAGGTAAAACAAAACGAGCAACTTAACAAGCAAAAGTGTGCTTGTGTGGAGGAAATGGCTCATTTAAAAGCTTTTCAAATAATGTTGCTGTGTTCCCTACTATTTTGTCACACCCCTCTCAGTTTTTTCAAACCTATGGGAAAGTCGTTACTTTGCACACAAGGTGTGTAAATAATGCCCTCCTGGAGGCATCACACCATGCACTTTTTCCTTTTTTAATTGCCTTTAGTCTTTTGGGATTCCTGGAGTGTCTACAAATAGATTAGCCTCTAAGAATTCTGAGTAACCATGGTTAGGAAAAAACACTGGTTTAATTAGCCATGGTCCTATTTTTGAAATTACATCTGCTCTTTTTTTCCTTTTTTTTAAAATGAGGGTTGGTCTATGCAAAAACTTGAAGAGGATGGATTTTGGGGGTGCACATTAGTTTTGATTTGAATTAATCTTCCTGCTTTTGAAAGTGAAATCAAGAGTATTGAGTGAATAATGTATCATCATACATTAAACATGTTCAAATGAAGAGAGCTGAAAAGAAATGATTGCAGGGAAATGAATTGCTGGAAATACTGGATCATCTGATGTGTGCTGCTATACTGAGTGATCACAAATCACTCTTCTCATTTCTGGTTTGCATGGTTACATCACTTTTTCATCTCCAAATCCTGACTTGATTAATCATTGCTATGTTGAAAATTAAAGGGCCATGTGGCTCACTGAAGGGTCACTGAAAATCAGAAAGCAAATATAGAATCCACAGGACTAGATTCCCAAGTTTGAAAGTCTTTATATGGTTTTCACTTGATACTTCTTTCATTTCTTTTAAAATTATTTATTTGGCTGCATCAGGTCTTAGTTGTGTCATGTGGGCTCTCTAGCTCAGCTGGCACATGGGCTCAGTAGCCCGGAGGCATGTGGATCTTAGTTCCCCCACCAGGGATTGAACCTGTGTTCCCTACACTTCAAGGTGGATTCTTAACCATTGGACCACTAGGGAAGTCCCCTTCTTTCATTTCTGAAGTAGTGGTTGAAATGGCCATAGCTATTTTTGAAATATTTGAGCAATATTTCTCTATACCTGAACTCTTTCAGGATGACATTCTTCATTGTCTTTGATGACAGCTCCTCAATGACACTTGGTTTTGTTTAAATGGCTGCCTGAAAATCATCTGGGGAGGGGGAAGCATTTAAAAATTCAACTTCTATTGAATATACTACTAGCTCCTGACTTCAGCATTTGTCTTTAAAGAATTCTGAATGCACATGGAAATCACAGGAAATGAGAAATGTACTTTTTTTCTGAGGGGGGGGGGTCATGTGTATTAGTTAGCTATTGCTGCATAACAAATTATTGAAAAACTTAGTCACTTAAACAACAAAAGAGTTAAAGGAGTCTGGTACAGTTTAACTGAGTGTCTCAAGCACAGGGTTTCTAACAATGTCTAATAAGGTAGACTGACCAGGGCTATAGTCATATCAAGGCTTGACTGGAGGATGATCCTCTTCCAAGCTCACTCACAAGGCTCATTGGTGGCCATGAGCTTCTCCTTGTGGCTGGAGCCATCAGTTCCCTGCCATGTAGGCCTCTCCATAGGGCAGCTCACAACATGGCAGCTAGCGTTCTTCAAAGTAAGTGAAAGTGGGCAATCCAATACAAAAGCCACAGTTTTTGCAACCTAATCCTGGAACTGAAAAGCCCTAATTTTTCTCCAACTTTTTGTTAGAAGGAAGCCACTAAATCTCCTTCATATTCAAGTGAAGGGGATTTCGTAGGGTCTGAACACCAGGAATACATGATTATAGGAGGTCACCTTAACAGCTGCCTGCCACACTATTTTATCCTTCTTTTTCTCCCCCAAGATTAGTCCTCGGACCAGGGATCAAACCCAAGTACCCTGCAGTGGAAGCATGGAGTCGTAACCACTGGACCACCAGGGAAGTTCCACATACCAGATTGCCTTAAGGTGCATTATCCTGGCATTTTCTTCTAAAGCTAAAGCCCTCTGACATCACAGTTGTTGTTAAATAACCATGTCTTCAGAGATCCAGAATTCAGACAAAGGGTTTGCAATAAGCATAGTCCTTCATTTTGGATGGTGAGCCTCCTTCCACAAAGAAAAAAAAGGAAATTGTGTAGAACAGAATCAACAATAGAGGTTCCCTTGGTTTCTATTTTAATATAAAAGCAGAAATTAAAAAAAATTTTTTTGGCCTCGCCTCATGGCTTTTAGGATCTCAGTTCCTTAGGATCTCAGTTCCCTGACCAGGAATTGAAGCCAGCCCATGGCAGAGAAAGCTGGGAATTCTAACCACTAGGCTACCAGGGAACTCCCAAGAAATCAAATTTTCATAATGAACTCTCAAACATTGCAGGTGTGGATGTAAAATGGCACAGTCACTTTGAGGAAGAGTTTGACAGTTACCTTTAAAAAAATAAATTTAAAAATTTAAATTTATTACTTCACCCAACATTCCATTACTAGGCATCTGCTCAAGAGAAGTAAAAACATATGTCCACATGAAGACATATGTTTACAAATGTTCATAGCAGCATTATTTATAATAGCCCCAAACTTGAAACAATCAAAATGTCCACCAGCTGGTGAGTAGATACACAAAATGTGGTACAATCATCCTTCAGCATCCTCAGGGGATTGGTTCTAGGAACCATATGGATATCAAAACCCAAGCATGCTCAAGTCCCCTATATAAAATGCTGTCGTATTTGCATATAACCTATAGTATATGTGCTGCCGAAGCGAGCACTGCATATAACCTATAATACAGACTTCTGTATACTTTAAATCACCTTTTGATTACTTATAATACCTAATACAATGTGAATGTTAAGGCAATAGTTGCCAGAATTGGCCAATTCAAGTTTTGCTTTTTGGAACTTTCAGGAGTTAAAAAAAATTTTTTTTTCTGGTTGGAGGGGGGATTCCCTAGCAATCCAATGGTAAGGGCTTGGCCCTTTCACTGCCAGGGCCTGGTCAGGGAACTAAGATCCCAGAAGTCACATGGCACAGCCAAAAAAACCAAAACCAAAACAAAACCTGTAAAAAAAAATTTCTTTCAATCCATGGTTGATTGAATCCAAGCATGCATGAATCCTGTGGATATGGAGGGCCAACTATATATCCATACCATGGAATACACCTCAGTGATAATAAAGAATAAAAACCCTGATATGCTATGACATGGATAAGCCTCAAAAACATTGTCAGGTGAAAGAAGGCAAAAAATACTTTCTGTAAAATTCCCTTTATATGAAATGTACATAGTAGATAAAGACAGAAAGTAGATTAGTAGTTGCTTGTGCTGAGAATGGGAACCAGGAGTACCCAGTATAAAGGACCCTTGGGAGATGGAAATGCTCCGAAATTAACTGTGACGGTGGTATAACTGTGTAAATTACTGATTATCACTGAATTGGCAAATTTTATAGTATGTAAATCACACTTCAATAAAACCATTAAGATATAGTTTCAATAGTAATAGAAGAAAACCTGAGCTTTCTCAGCATAAATGAAATCAATTCAGCTATCTCAGCTTCAGGTCTTCTTATTCCGCTTTCTTTTTTGCTCCCACATGTCTGGAATTTGGTCCTAATATTGAATTTTGGGACCTTGGTCTCAGATATGGCTAACTGTCAAATCATTAAACCAGAGAAAGTTGACTGTATTTCAATTATGGTCTCCGCCCCCCCCCCCCCCCCAAAATCCGGCTTTTTTGTCTGTTTCCTTTGGTTTAATTTTTAAAGGATTTTGCAACTGTTAGTTTAAAAGAATGCTCTCTCCTCTCTCAACCTCCTTTTTACCTCAGATGGAAGATAAAATTGATATCCCAACTTTTCACGTTTGCAGAATATGATAACCACTTTTGCCCCACCTACGAGATTAATTTCAATTTGGCTACTGGAAGTTCACGGCTTAATCATTTTCTGAATTTTTTTTAATATCTTTACCTTTATCTGACACTTCTGGAAGACTGAGGTAAACTTTGGTGTTTCTTCCCTACCATTTCCTGAAGTAATTTCACTTCTTAAAAAACTAAGAAGTTTTTAGTCACTCTCCCCGAAAAGTTATTTACTGCTTCCAGTTTAATTGAAACGCATTAGAAAACAAAAAGAAAGAAAGAAAAGAAACAGGGACTACTGTGCTGGCTACCAGACTAAGTTAAAGTAAAACTTCTGAAGGGGCCAAGGTCTAAAGTTCGCACATTTTTGTGAGGTCTGTTCTGTCTACACCGAAGGAGACCCCATTATCCATAGCTCTACCAATCATGTACAATTTCCTTTTGAGTCTCATCAATGAGGAAAAATAAGTTCAAGTGAGGGAAACTGGGTTCAAATGAAGGTCAGATACCCAAGAGAGTTTTCTGGTTAGTGTTGCTGGGGTTGAAAATGTGGGGAAAAGGTAACCAGATGTGGGTGGCCCCGGGAGGTTGTTCGATTCCAACCCTGTAGGTCTTGGCAAGGAAAGACAGGACGGCCTGTCTTTGCCACCCGGCTGACACAGTGAGAGCCTACCGTGTGTGAGGTGCCGGGGATACAAAGAAAACTATGGCATGCTTGAGTCCAAGCTGATTTACATGTAGCAAGACGGTCTCGTCCTGAAGACACTCGCAGTCCATTTTCGAGGTTGCATCAGGTGGGGCCAAACACGGATTTTCCTAGCAGTCTAAGAACGTTGAACGCTTGAGGGGGGCGGGGCAGAAACGCTTTGCCTCGGTCCTCTATACTAGGCCGGCCCTTCTGGCGAAGACAGACACGCCCTCTCCGAAGGGCAGACCCGCCTCGAGGAGGGCGGATCCGGGTAGGGCCGGCGGTCGGGGCCTCACCCGACCCCCGCGAACGCGGCCCAGCGCGGCGCCCGCTCCTCACGTGTCCCTCCCGGCCCCGGGGCCACCTCACGTTCTGCTTCCGTCCGACCCTTCCGACTTCCGGTAAAGAGTCCCCACTCCATACCTCCGCGCCCACCTGGCATCGCCACGCGGCACCTCTGTGCCCGACCCCCGATGCGCCCGACGGCCGCAGCTCCTCGGGGCCCCGCGGCGGCTATCGAGCCTCGTCGCTTCTCCGCGGCCAGGTGGCCCGGGCGGCGCTCGCTCCCGCGGCCGGCGCGGCGGGGCGGCGGCAGCGGCGGGGCTCCGGGACCGTATCCATCCGCCGCCCCTCCCCCGCCCGGCCCCGGCCCCCCTCCCTCCGGGCAGCGCTCGCCTCCCTCCTCCTCAGACTGTTTTGGTAGCAACGGCGGCGGCGCGGCCCGGCCCGGCTCCCGGCGACTTCTCGGTTTCGGCGGGCCTCCCCGCCCGTTCGTCGTCCTCCTGCTCCCCCTCGCCAGCTCGGGCGCCCCCCCGGCCGCGCCAACCCGCGCCTCCCCGCTCTGTGCCCGCGCGTCCCCGCCGCGCTCCGGCTTCTCCTCGGCGCGCCCGGCTCCAGGCAGTCCCCGCCCGGCGTGCGGGCCGGTGTATGGGCCCCTCACCATGTCGCTGAAGCCTCATCAGCAACAGCAGCAGCAGCAGCCGCAGCCGCAGCCCGCGGCCGCCAATGCCCGCAAGCCTGGGGGCGGCGGCGGCCTTCTCACGTCGCCGGCCGCCGCGCCGTCCTCAGTCTCGTCGTCCTCGGCCGCGGCTTCTTCCTCCTCCTCCTCCTCCTCAGTGGCGGTGGCTAGCGCAGGCGGCGGGCGGCCGGGCCTGGGCAGGTGGGTGTCGCGCCTCAGCCGCCTCGGCTCGGGGCCTGGAGCAGCTTGGGCCTGACGTCCCCTCCCCCGCGGCCGCACCGCGGTCCCCGCCCCGTGACCGGCGGGACTGGGGGCCTGCAGTGGGGGTGGGGCTCCCGTCTAGAGCCTGGGGGCGGGGGGCGGGTGAGGGGGCGCCGCGGGATCCCTCTGGGAATGGCGATGTCCAGGCTCTTGCAACATCCCCACCCCCTTCCGCCAAACGGTCAAGATGGAAGGACTGGGCAACCACCCCTTCTCCATTTAAGTGTTTGGGAGGGGTTCACAGGTCTCGGCGATTGTCAGCCCTTGATCACCTTCTTTAAGGCTCCTCCGCCCCCAACGGGGGGGATGCTTGGGCACAGCTCCCATCCCCTTTAAATGTTAACATGGAAGGTTCTTTAGGTTATCTGCCGAAACTTGCCAACTCCCCCGTTTGGGAATAACGAGGGAGGGGGGAAAGTTAGGGCAGCGTCGTCCCCCCACCCCCCCACCCCCGGCCTGTTAAAGGGGCAGCCGCGGGCTTATCTGGAATCATTAGGGTCTGTCCAGTCTTCTCACCCACCCGCTTCCCTGACCAAAGAGAGATCGAAGGACCGGGTTGAGGTGAGTGGACAGAGACCCCCCTCACCCCTCCCCATTTAAGTCTAAGGCGGCCGCCGGGGGCTCCGGAGCTACTCTGAAATCGTGGGGCTCAGTGCAGTCTCCTGCAGCGTCCCGCCCTCCCCCACCTAAGGAAGGGGTGGGGAGTGCCCGGCCCCCTCCAGGCCTCCCTCCTTCCCCCGCAAGGCCTCTCCGGCGCGGGTGGTGGCTGAGCCGCATTGCTGTTCCGAGGCCGCGGAGAAGGCGCCTTTGAATAGTGGTGGGCGAGGGCCGGACCTAGGGACCGAGGGGGTGGTGGCGGCGGCGGCGGCAGGGCGCGGGCACGCTGTGTATTTTTCCTCAACCCTTGCCCCAATTTATAAATTTCAAGAGGAGAGGAATCGCAGCAGGGGATACGGTGGGGTTCCGGAAGACAGAAATGCGGGTAAAGTTTACTTGCTTGGTCTTCCCCACTCCCCACCATGACCCAGGTTTGTGGTACAGACTGGGGGCTCAGCCTTGTCTCAGTGACCTGGGTCTGGCTCTGGAGGGTGTGTGTGTTATGTGGAGGGGTGGGGGGTTGTCAGTTCGTATTTCATGAACTAAGAAAATGCTTAGTGTTCAAACGGAGTAGCAAATGTCAATAGACTCCGTTCCATTGTGGCCAGTGTCCTTAACTTGGGGAGTGCCGCCAGAGCTCACCAAGGGCACGCAAGTCCATTTCCCCTGTGTCCCATCCATGTTGCCGGCACTGCCATGCGTCCCTTAGGCCTAGGCGGGGTTGGCAGGCTGGGTGATCAGGGTCCTCTTTAGATCTCCTGGCTTTAAAGGTGGGATAAGGGGATTTTTTCATGCAGGGTTGTCTTTTTGAAAAAAGGTTTTTAGTAGTCCATTTCCAAACAATTTTCATTTGTGGCAGAAGTTATCCCATCAAGATGATTCGGAGCTGATTTTTTAAGGAATTCTGCCTCCGTGTGGGGCAATCGGGAACATTGATTTACTTACTTTTTCTACCCTACCAACCACCGTCCTCCCAGTTTCTCCTTTGAAGCATCTACAGATGCTTCCTATCAAAACTAGTTCAAAAAAAAAAAAAACTAGTTCAAAAAAGTGGGGAAAAATACTTCTTTTCCCAGTTCTGTCCATGTAGGATTCTGTAACTTCAGTTCCCCATTTTCTGTGGCATCCATAGAGAGAGAAGGGGGAAAAAAAATTTAAACATAATTTTTATTAAAAAAGGGGTGCACTGTTTTTTTCCTTCTTGGGATCAGATAGGAATCTGGGGATTTCCCTGGTGGTCCAGTGGTTAAGACTTAACCTTCCAATGCAGGGAGTGCAGGCTCCATCCCTGGTTGGGGGGGCTAAGATCCCACAAAAAAACCAAAACATAAAACAGAAGCAATGTTGTAACCAATTAAATAAAGACTTTAAAAATGATCCAAGTCAAGAATCTTTAAAAAAAACAAAACAGGGATCTGGCAGATGTATTCAACTTGTTCAAATAATTAAAAAGTAAAACTTAGGTTGCATATACTTTCTTTCCTTAGGCTTAAAAATTATAACGAAGAATTTGTTCAAGAGTGGCTTGAGTGATCAGAAATATTTGAAATGTTTTCCTACCACAGATCTTTTTTTGTTCCTTGAGACTTTATAAACATTTAAGTTTTAGATTCTTGTTTTAAGTTTTTTTATTTGAGGCATGAATTGTAGCCCTTTTTTTTTTTTGATAAATGTGTGATGTTTCATTTGATGAGTTGAATTCACATAGTGTGAAATTTTTGTACTTTTACATGTTTAATGTACTTGTAGAATTCCTTTCAAAATTGAATTACTGTTACTGATGTCTTTGTAAACTAATGACAGTTTCTAGAGTTTCTTCAGTTACACTAGTGTGTATCAGCAGTTAAAATGTGTTTCTGGGACCAAAGGTGAATTAAAAAAAAAAAAATGCAGCTTTGGGCTTGATAAGTTTGGAGACGGTAAAATATTCTTGAAAGTCTAGAAATTCACATGTCTGCTTTAAATAGTACTACATTTCATCATATTTGACCTTTTTTTCTGTTGTAAATAGTGGATTTTCATGGCTTTCAAAAATTTTCTTTGTCATATGTTTTAAAGGTGGCTGTTTCTCTTAGAAAGTTTGATTATAATTTTACCTTAATCCAATTCTTATTTTTGCCACTTTGATTTTTATGTAGTTTTAGTAATTGTGTATGTTATTTTGTATTCAGCTCTTTTCTTCTTTAACACCACATTATGGATTTTCTTAAGTTTTTACTTAACCATTCTGTTGTGGGGATTTGATTTTCCACATTTTTTGCTACTGTAGATAGTGGTGCAGTAAGCATCTTTTTATTAACAGCTTTTTGCCTTGGTCTAATTATTTTCTTAAAGAAGGTTCCCAGGAGTGGTTTTACTGGGTCAAAGGGCTTCAAGTTTTTATGCTTGTTGGCTGTGCCATAATACTCTTCAGACTTGTGTGTTAAAGAGGTGGCTCTTTTATAGAATGGTTTCTTTGTAGGTTGTTGAACTTTGGGGGATTTTCAAGGGAAAAGTTGGATTTACTGTCAAGTGCAGTACACAATTTAGTGCTTTTGTTGTCTGTTTATCTTGGAATTTAGTGTCTCTGAGGATTTAATAATATATGTGAAAATGTCTTGAAAATTGTTAATACTAATGAGGACACATGGTATAGCCATGTGCTGATGATTCTCTCTCATTAGAGGAATGACAGTCTTGAGGACCTTAATCTAAAACTTTTTTGTTTTGTTTTTGGTTAACCTTCCTGGTTCATCTCAAAGTATTTTTTAATCAGCTGCTAGATTATGACCGAAGTATTTTTTGGTAACTTTTTTTTTTTTTTTTTGTAATTTCATAGTACTTTTGGGACTTATCACTGGTTAAACCTTATCTCTTTCTGTTCCACATTCCACTCCCCAATTTTAAAAAAGAAATATGTGTGTATGTACACAGACGTAGATATGAGTTTACAGTCCTATTATTGTATTCCATACTCTAAATAATGGGCTTCCTCGATGGCTCAGTAGGTAAAGAATCTGCCAGCAATGCTAGGAGACACAGGAGATCGTGGGCTTGATCCCTGAGGTGGGAAGATTCCCCTGAAGGAGGAAATGGCAACCCTCTTCAGTATTCTTGCCTGGGAAATCCCATGGACAGTGGAGTCTGACGGGCTACAATCTATGGGGTCACAAAGAGTCGAACATGGCTGAGCACTTGCATGTTATTAGAATTTCTTTGGATACAGGATTAAGTGTGAATGAAAACTTCTAGTAATTTTCAGTTTAGGACTTGCTTACTGCTTCTTTCTCTTAAAGCATTGTGACTTAGAAATTATGCTGCAGTTCATTGTAATTATTTATCATATTTCCTTTTAAATATTGATGAAATTTTGTCTTTAAATTTCTTATAGAAGAGCCTAAAGAAAACTGCTTTCATTCAATACATAAATTCATTGAAAATCTGGGTACAATAGAAATGTAGGTGCTTGGGATATTTATAAAAGGAAAGATAGCTCTCTCCCCGTTGTTTATATTGCTGAGTCGCTAAGTTGTGTCCAGCTCTTTGCGATTCCATAGCCTGTAGCCAGGCTCCTCTGTCCATAGGATTTCCAAGGCTGGGAAACTAGAATGGGTTGCCATTGTCTTCTCCATAGGGTGTTCCCCACCTAGGGATCGAACCCTTGTCTCTTGATCTGCATTGGTAGGCAACTTCTTTACCACTCAGCCACCTAGGAAACACTTTATACATTTTGATGTGGCATATTAAAGGAGTGTGATATGGTGTGTGGGGGGAAGAGAATGGGTTGCAATTTTAAATGGGTCAGGGGAGGCCTTGTTGAAGAGATAACTTTTGAACAAAGTTTTGAAGGTGTGGTAGTTAGCCATTTGCTTTTAATCAAGATTAACTAGTCATATGGCCCCAGTTGTAGTTTATAAGTTTTAAACAGCATCGTCCTTTGCTAATTCATTCTTTTATGTGGATATTGATGGTAGTCAAATTTGAAATTAATCCAGAGATAATATAGGTGGCTGTTAAATGAGGTACATTTTTGTTTTTTAGTTGGTTTTTTAATTTTACCTAATCAGTTTTAATTTTCATTTTAAGTATCTAGAGAAAAATACACTTAATTTTTTTTTATTGGTCAGATAATATCACTGACTCAATGTATATGAATTTGAGCAAACTCCAGGAGAAATAGAGGACAGAGGAGCCTGGCAGGCTGCAGTGCATGGAGTCACCAAGAGTGGTACATGATTGAGCGACTGAACAACAGCAAGTTGATTTACAGTGTTACGTTAGTTTCAGGTGTACAAATACACTTTTTAAGATTTGGCAAAAACCTACAACAAATGGATTATCTTTGACAAAGGTAAAAGTAAGACTATAGTTGCTTACACATTTTGCATTCTAAAAGGTCAGCACAGTGCATGCTATCGGTCACGGTGCTTCTCTTTTGGTTAAATGTAAATTTGTATTTTCTCTGTTTCTCTAATTAGAGAGACAGTTATACTTTTACACAGGGGATGTTAACTCATATCATAGCTATTTAATAGACATATGTTTCAACTTAAGGGAGTTTTTTTTTTTCCCCTGAGTTGTTACAGCTGTGTTAGCACTTATTTTCATCATTGCAGAGTATGCTTTTATACCTTGAAAAGGATTTTTAAGCTTTTATAAGATTTTTTCCCCTAGAATTGTAATTTTCTATTTTGATGAGATAGTAATAGTATTTTGATATATTAGTTTAAGCCTAAACAAAACCCTATCTTTGTAGTTATTTTAAATGATTGTGACTCTGATGGAGATACTGTTTATTAACAGGTCTACCTGCTGCTGTATCTTTTTAATTGAAAATACTTGCCTTTTTAAAAAAAAAATATATCTGGATCATCTATGACTGTTAACCATACCATTTTAAGAGGTCCATACAGTGATCTTTTTAAGGAAGACTGTCATTAAGAGTAGATTGTGCTTTCCTCTTAAAGTCTTTTTGCCTCCTAAGATGTTAGACTTCAAAAATAAGGGTGTGTTCATCAGAAAATTTACTCATCAGTGAACATGAAGCTAGTATCAAGCTTTTGAAAGGTTATAGCACCTGTCTAGAATTTTTAGACATTTTTGATACCATAATCTTTGCTGACATTATTTATGATTAGAAATAGGTTGAACTGTATCTTAATTTTTTTTATGTATCCTTAAAGTATAATTTTCTACTAAAAAATTTCTTATCTATATTGCATACATGCACACATATATATGTATTGTTTTGGGGCATACAAACATGTATAGAATGTGCTCAGCAATGCTTACAATAGAGATTAGAGATGTACTTAAACCATTGTCCAAATCAGATTCTTTCTTGAAATTGAGAAAGTCCTTGTGTATTTCCTTGTTTGTACTTGAAAGTTCTATTGTTTATAACTTGAAAAATTGTGTTTTTTAAAAAGTTCATTTTAAACACTTAATTGTAGAAGAGTGCAGAGAATTTTTTTTTGAAATTCCAAACATTTATTTAGCATTAAAAAAATTTTGAACACTATTTATTTATTTAGTTGGCTGTGCCAGGTCTTAGTTGCAGTATGTGGGATCTAGTTCCTTGACCAGAGACTTAACCCAGACCCCCCTGCATTGGAAGCATGGAGTCTTAGCCACTGGACCCCAGGGAATTCCCCCAAATTCCTTTAAACTAAAATCTCTCACAATCTTTTCTTTGAGACAACCACTGTTAGAAATTTGGTGTATGTCTTTTCAGACTTTGTGAAAACTGTTTTGGATTCAAGAGTATATATTGTCTTTTTAAATATTTTTTTCCCTAAAACAAGATTTTAGAGCACAACAAAATAACAGAATATTTTGTCTTAGAAAGGAAGAAATTTTAACCTTTGAGAGGTTAGGGCACTTGCCCAGAGCAACATATTTGTAGTATTTTGTTACATCTCTCTCACTTTCAATAAGTGCAGACAGAGACATAAACAAGATCATACTGTATATTTAAAAGAAAACAGCCACAGTCAGTTTTTGCCCCTCAGGACATCTTTTGTTACCTTGATCTTGGCTTGATAAAATAGAAGGTCTATTTCCTCATCTTTTAAAAAATATCCGTGATTTTGTATATATGTGGTGTAAAATCTGCTTAAATGTTAAATTCTTTGTTTTGTTATTTTTAATAGTATAATATTGTTACAAATCTGGGTTGTTGATGAAAGTTTACCACAGCTATTAATCTTAGGCTTTATTTGCTTAAAATTATTTGCAATTGTATTCATGTGAAAATTTGAAATTCCTTTTAATTTGAAATAGTTCTTGCATAGCTTGCTTATACTTTAAGCCTTGAAGTTGAGTCAAGTGGCTATAAAATGCCAATTTCATGCCATGATTAGTAGCTAACAGCATTTAGGGAACTGGATAAAATGGCATGCTATAATGGAGTCTTTGTAATTCTCATCAGTTTTGTGGTGCATGGCTTATTTTTACTGAGTTTCAGAACTTCTGAATGTTGTCCTCTTGAAAGTGTTACTTTGAGAGACTATCTACCATTGTTGTCAATGTCAAATATTTTTGATTGCCACTTTGTTCAGATTGCCTTTTATAAGTCGTATGTTAAAAAATATTCTAAGTGGTAATCTTTGTATATAGTCTAGAGTAATCCTGATTATAGTCTTAGTTTTTAAAAAAGAAAAGTCTTGTTTTGAATCAAATTGTAAATTGATTTTTTTGAGCTCATAAACATTTTTTGTGGACCTTGGGTAGTTAACTATTTTCATTCCGAAACGCACTTGAAAATAAGGTAGAGAAAAGACTTAAGGTCTTTATGTTGAACCTTGTGCAGATTACAGAAAGGAGAGCGCTTCAGGGCATCTTCTCACTTTATACATGATTCTGCTTTGCTTGTTCTTTTTATATGTATATATTTACGTGTGTGTGTATCATTTTGTTTATTTTGGGCTGTGTTGGGTCTTTATTGCTACACACGGGCTTTCTCTAGTGTGGCGAGTGGGGGCTGCTAGCTAGTTACTGTGCAAGGGCTTCTCATTGCAGTGGCTTCTGCAGAGCCCTGGCTGTACAACTCACAGGCTCAGTAGTTGTGGCATGTGGTTTTATATGCCCTGCAGCATGTGGAATCTTCCAGACTAGGAGTTGAACCTGTTTCCCCTGCATTGGCAGGTGGATTCTTAACCACTGGCCCATTAGCCAAATCCCTTAGCTTGCTTTTTTGATTTACAGATTGCGGTAGCCATGAGAAGTAATAATAGTATGATAGGAAGTTAAGAGATGGGAAAATAATAAAAAACAGACAGAAGAGCTCAAAAGTTTATTCATCGTGGGTGTTTTGACTATAAATTGGCAACTCCATGCTTTTGTACACCCCAGAGGCATTACTATTTTATGGCATAATGTAGTTAATTGATGTGCTCCTAATGGTGACTCATAAGACAAGGTTAAATTGTTTTTCATCTTTCAAAGAAGTATTTCAAACTGTAGGTGATGAGCCCTTAGTAAGTTGTAAGATCACTTTAGTGGGTCATGACAGGCCTTTTAGAAACATTTTTAAAAAGTACAGTGCACTGTAGTATCTTATTCTAAGGGTGAGAATTGTTTTAAGGAACTTGTTTCAATTACTGTATATATACTGTGTTGCAATTTAAACTGTAATTTTTCATTAGTGTAGTTAAAGTCACTGATTTAGAGGCACCGAGATACAGTAAAAGGATTGAGAAAGGATTTTGCAGTTAATGTCTACACTAAAGTTGGCAGATTTAGCAAATAAAAATACCAGATACCCAGTTAAACTTGCATTTTTATTTAAAAAAAAAAACCAGTTGATTTACAATGTTGTGTTAGTTTGAGGTGTACAGCAAAGTGATTCAGGCGTGTGTATTCTTTTTCAGATTTTTTTCCCTTATAGATTATTACAGAATATTAAGAATAGTCCTCTGTGCTGTACAGTAGGCCCTTGTTGGTCATCTAGTTTATATATAGTTGTGTGTGTGTCAGTCCCAAACTTCTAATTTATACCCCCCCCCAACTGGAATTTCTGATAAACAACCACTAATTTTTTTGGTATAAACAGGTCCCAAATTGCATGGAACAAAATTATTTATTATCTGAAATCCAAATTTAGCTGTGTATCTTTGATCTCCTAATGATAATCTGGACTAGAATTGGGGTTCATCCCCTCGTGACTAAAATTTAAGTTCTGAGGACCGGAACTTCATTTTGCTCGTGATTGTGTACTAGTCTTCTGAACCATGCTTGACACTTAAGTGGTCAGATGGTTGAGTGAATTAATGGGCAAGTTACTCACAGGCTCAGTTTCTGTACTTATTAAAGCGGGAAAGAATACCTTCCTTAAAAAGTGACATTCTACATTTTTATTATATTAATATACTGACACATATTAAGCTGTCAGTATTTTATGCTTTTTGGGTCACTCCCATGCATTTGGGGGATCTTATTTCTGCGACCCAGGAGTCAAATCTGGGTCCTTGGCAGTGAAAGCATGAAGCCTTAACCATTAATAAGCCAGGTAATTCAATATTTTAGAATTACATAGATATGCAGTTGGAAGTGACTCGTGAGTTTTTAGTTCTCATTCCCTTTACTGTTGAAGAAATTAAGGCCACAGACATTATTTGCGAATATTCGCTCATCATTGGCTGCATAACTGATTTTAGAATCTTGTTCCCTCTTCTTTGTATTAATAATAAATTTCTTAAGAATTGTTTTCAAAATTTGATACTAATTTAGTATTCTAAGGAGAAGTCTTCCTATCTAGAAAAAGTTTCTCTATGTGTTTCAAATAGACTTTGCTATTTTTTGTTTTCTGACACATTTAAGTGGCAAAGTGTCTCTTTAGTCCTTTTAACTTAGGAACTGGAATCCAAAGTGAGGTTCCTCTGTTTCTACTGGGTATGCCTTTCCTTTCTTGATCCTTAATCTGGCTGGCAAATAGGTTTTACTTTGTCTGTTAATTGTGATTGATTGGTGTATTGTTTGGAGGATTCTGAGATTTCTTTTGGCTTTAGAGAAGAGATGTAGATAGAGAAAGGGGGTGGATTGAGTCTTTTTATCATGGTCGCCAGAGGGTATTTGCTGACTGTAGCTTAGTAAACTTCCTGATTGGTTACTTCATGGCCAGATACTTACTGCATACTCCACAGCTGTGAAAATCTCTGTCCCCATCTCAAAAAACAACAACAACACTCTCCTAAACATCTTTAATTGTGTACAGTTTCTGTTAAGAAACTTTTAGTGGCTCTCATTTCTAGCTGAATCAAATCTAGACTATTAATAAATAGTCTGTTTGTCAGGTCCCTCCACAGATTGTGGATACTGTATTCTCTAGAATAAATCAAGTTGTGTCATTCTAGTTATCTTGTCCTCCTAAGTATAGGTTTTTGAAGGCTTAGCCCAGATTCTCTCTTGCATGGTGTTTCACCATATTTGCCCTAGGAAAATGGGATTCTTACTGTGCCCCTGTAGCTTTTGACAAGTTTTGTTCCTGTGGTATTCAGTGTATGGTGTCTTTTTTTTTTTCTTTTAATATTTATTTATTTATTTGGCTGCATCAAGTCTTAGTTATGGCACTTGTGCTCCAGAGTGTGTGGGCTCATTATTTGTGGCTTGAAGACTTCATAATGTTCCATGGCATTGTGTTCCCCTACCAGGCATGGAACCCATGATCCTTGCATTTCAAGGCAGATTCTTAACCACTGGACCACCAGGGACATACCATATACAGTGTCTTGTATTTAAGTGCAGCAGCTCCTCCGCTTGGCAGGCTTTCTCCTTAGGATGATCTCTCAAATAGAAACAGAGCTATACCACAGAACAAAAGTGGGTTCATTCCACCAATAGAGGGCCTTTTTTGTTTTTTCCATTTAGGGGAGGGGAGTAGTATGGTCATTTTGTAGTCAGTGACCCTTGTCATTTTAAAATTCTGTGTTTATTGTGTTTGAGCTTAGTTTATTGTTAAAGTTGTCATTTTCAGAGAGAGCAGCAGCAGTGAGGATTGCTAGCTCCAGTCAGAAGAAAGCACTTCATTAAGGTAGAAATGAGAAAAATAAGTATTAGGAAATGATAGCTTGGGATGAGACAAATTGTTCTGAAGGACAGAGAGCAGAAAGTACCATGCTTATTGAGTCAATAATAATCAGCTAAAGTTAAAGAGAATTAGCAGATGAAATGGAAAAACTTGGAAATTTGCAGGTAGTAGTGTTAATTTGGGAGAAGGCTGAAGTAGTTAAAATGCTATTGCTGAAATTTTTGTAGACCTACAAAACAGTGCTACACATTCACAGTTCATTGAATAAAGAGTTTAAGGCATCTCCAGTGATAACAGAAAAGATTATTAAGCGATTGTCTTTTGGGAAAGGATGCCAAATAGAATGTTCATATATTGGGTCTGTAAGCATTTAAACTTTCTCCTGTCCATTTTGGACTTAGGATCACAGGGATATACAGAAGAAATTTTTAAAATTTCATTGTTCAGTGTGCTGTGGTTTAGCTTAAATTGCTAGACAGTTATTGTAGTAAATTGTATTTTAGTTAGACATACTGAAATATAATTTACAAAAAATAAAGTTCACCCTCTTTAGTGTGGAGAGGAAAAGGGCAACCCACTCCGGTATTCTTGCCTGGAGAATCCCATGGACGGAGGAGCCTGGTGGGCTACCATTCATGGGGTCGCAAAGAGTCGGACATGACGGACTAACACTTTTTACTGTACAGTTCTTGAGTTTTGAAAAACATAGTTTTAAAACTACGACCACAATCACAGTATCATCCCATAAATTTTTCCTTCTTTTCAGTCAGTTCCCTTCCTCCAAACCTGGGAATCACTGGTCTATTTCCTAACATTTTGAAAATGAAAGTCACTCAGTCCTGTCCAACTCTTTGCGACCCCATGGACTATACAGTCTATGGGATTCTCCAGGCCAGAGTACTGGAGCGCCTTTCCCTTCTCCAGGGGATCTTCCCGACCCAGGGATCGAGCCCAGGTCTCCCACATTGCAGGTGGTTTCTTTACCACCAGAGCCCCAAAGTTTTGTGTTTATACAGCCTTTTGTGATTGCCTTCTCTCATGTAACAAAATACTCTGAGATTCATGTTCCTGCATGTAACAGTTTCTTCCTTTTTCTTGTTGAGTAGTAGTCTGTTGTGTGCAGGTACAATGGTTTATCAAATGATAGACTTTTTAATTGTTAGCAGTTTTTGGCTGTTATGAGTAAAGCTGCTGTGAATATTTATGTACAGGTTTTGTGTGGTCATAACAATTTTATTTCTCTTGATTAAATACATAGAAATGGAATTGGTAAGTTGTATGGCAAATGTTTATTTGATTTTAAAAATAATTGCAAAACTGCTAAAGTAACTGTTTTTAGGTTTTTCATTTGTAAAGTTCATTTTTGGCTGTGCTGGGTCTTTATTGCTGCACACATGTTTTCTTTAGTTGCGGCAAGTGGGGCTCCTCTCTAGTTGCAGTGCGTGGGTTTCTCATTGCAGTGACTTCTTGTTGCAGAGCACACGCTCCAGAGCATGGGCTCAGTAGCTGTGGCACACAGGCTTAGTTGCCCTTGGCATGTGGCATTTTTCTGGACCAGGGACTGAACCAGTGTCCCTGTCATTGGTAGGTGAATTGGTAGATAACCTCTGGACCAACAGGATAGTCCCAGTAACTGATTTCTAATTTCTCAGCAACGCTTGGTATTGTTCATTTGCTAAGTCGTGTCTGACTGTTTGTGACTTCATGGACTGTAGCGCGCCAGGCTCCTGAGTCCATGGAATTTCCCAGGCAAGAATACTGAAGCGGGTTGCCCTTTGCTTCTCCAGGGGATCTTCCCGATCAAGGGGTCGAACCCAAGTCTCCTGCATTGGCAGGCGGATTCTTTACTACTAAAGTCACCAGGGAAGCCCAGCACTTGGTATGCTAGTTTCTAATTTCAGATATTCTGGTGGCTATGTAGTGATATTTCATTGTGGTTTGACTGCATTTCCTTATGCCTCATGATAGTGAACATCTTTTCATGTGCCATTTGTTTATTATCTTTGGTGACAAACTATTTGGGATCTAACTTTGAAAGTAAAGGAACTTCTGTATTTGCATTGTCTGCCTTGTAGGTTTAGAGCATCTTGAGGACAGGGACAAGTACTTTGTACTACTTTGTATTGTATACCTAGTAAATGGTAGATTATTCATTGACTCTTTGAACATTGGTTTCATTATTAAGCAGATGAATTAACCTACCAAGGAAAAGTTGTCATCTCAAATGGAACATGGCATTTAGTTTATAGGCAAACAATAGTTAAACTTTTTGAGTACTTCCTGTTTGCTAGGTTCTGGCGAATACAGTGGTGAATAAGCCAGATGCGGTCTCTCCCTTCCTGGACCTTATATACTATTATTAGAGGAAACAGGGCAGAAAGTTCAAGCTTTTGCCTCTCCACAATATGTTAGAGTTGCTAATGCTTACTTAATATGCTTCTATCTTATAAAATATTGGAAGGAAGTCTTTTAGATGAAGGGAAAGAAGGCTTATTGCTTTTTCAGAAGATCGGCCCTCTTACTAGCATTCTGGTATGTTGCTAAGGGTCTTATTCCTTTTAATGCTTTTGGGATAGCCACTGATGAGTAACAGAAATCACTGTGTTTAAAAAACCTGGTCTAAGCTTGTGAAAGCCCACTAGGGTCATAATTGAAAGGGAGAGGAACATGAGCTTCCTGTTCTGCTGGGGCATATACATACCTTTTACATGTATATATAATATATGCACTTTCTTTTTTCTCATTTGATTATCACACAATCCTATTAAATAATCTGTTGGGCCTTCCCATTTTACCTGTGAGGAAGCTAAGGCCCAGAGAAGCTAAGTGACCTGTTTTAACTTAGCTAGAAAGTGGCAGAGATGGAATGACTTACTATTGTCTTTTTTTTTAGGATCTCTGAAAAAGTATATGCAAGTGAGAATAGGAGAAAACTGGTGATGGATTTAAGGAATGTTACAATTAGTTTCTTTTTTTTTTTTTAACAATTAGTTTCTTATTTTAACTGACCAGGAATTGAGTCACTAGCTTCACTGAGTGAAGGAATGTATGTAAACCTCCTTGGGATGAAAAATGGAAAAGAAAACGACAAATTTGCATTTGTGACAGATAAGGAATTTAGTTATTCATTATCTGTAAATGTTACATAGGAAGTCTATGTATTTTTAACTCAATCTAAAAGGTTAGAGAAAAGAATTCCTATTTATTATAACACTTTTTTCCCTTGTGTTAGAAAAAACTAGCATTTGTGAGCAAAATGGAAGCCATTTTTCTGAAGGAAAAGTTTATAGATATATATATATGATGTGAAAACAGTTTGTGGAGCGCTTTCTATTTATATAATGATAGTTAACATTTATTTCGTGCCTATTAGGTTTCAGGAACGGTGCCAAGTGCATTACTTATATATCCTTTAATCCTTAGAACAGCCCAGCCTGTCATGTTGGTAGTGCCATATCCATTTTACATATGAGGAAATGGTGGTTCAGACAAATTAAGGAACTTGTCCGGGGTCAAGGGCTAGGAAGTGATAAAGCTGAGATTCTAACCCTATAAGACTTCAGAGCTCTTGCTTTTTTTTTTTTTAAGAGCTTTTGCTTTTAATAACTGCCCCACTGCTTCTAGTTCAGCTCTATGACAAAACAAAAACAGATAAAAGTCAATGAAGAAAGCGATTTAGTCCTTATTCTTAGCCATAAAATGGCTTCAATTAACCGTGCCTTAGTCCTGACAGTTCTCTTTATAAATGAATCTGATAAGCTCAAGATTTTTATTTTAAAATTTGAAAGCAGTGTTATAAATGATGGTGTTTTCTGCATCTGCCTATTTTGTAATTGATGGTTGTTATCCATAATTAAGTTGAACTCAATAGTACTGTGCTATGTTGTGGGTTAAGAAGGCATTTTTGACTTGATCTAAGAATTCCAACACCGCTTATGTTTCTGTTGGAGAATTATTAGAGTGCTAGAATCAACTTCTCCACTCTCTTAGTCAAACTGGAGACTGCATAGCCCTGGGGCTAGAAGGACACAGAGTAAGACTTCAGCACATATTAGTCCTTCAAAAGGAAGGGATTGAATAGTTGAAGAAATGATTCCTCTGTTCCATGACTTTTAGGGAAATTTCTGGCTATGGTGCAGTTATTTCTGTGGGCCAGATAATCATTTTAGCTATCATACATTTTATTCTTATTGTAGCACATTAATTTTTCACACCTGTTTAACCTAGCCTTCCTTTTGCTATTGGATTTAAGCTCTATTTTTGTTGGGCCAACCATCTGTTCAAAAATCATCCTATTCCCAAGCCTGAGGTCCTCTTCACTCTCAAGAGTTGCCGTAATCTAACCCAGGGGTTGGCAGATGTCTTCTGTAAAAAGGCAAATAATAAATATTTTGGGCCTACAGGCCTCATACCATCTTTTTTGCATATTTTTCTTTTTTTTTTTTTTTAACTTTTTTAAATGTAAAAAGCATTCTTAGCTCTGGGCCATGTAAAAACAGGCCACAGAACCATGGACATTTGCCAATCCCATTTTATCTTTCTGTCATGTTTTCCATTAACTCTTCAGAACATGACCTCCGTTTAAATCAGCATGGTCTCCTTTTCTCGTTGCCTCTACAGATATCAAGCTCAGCCTCTACTACCTGCCTGCTCTTATATCACTATTCTCCTTTACCACATCCTCATATTTAGCTTCTAAGATCTGGTTCACATGTTCCATGAAACTAATTCTCATTTATTTTATCAACTCCTGCAGAACTTAGCTTGTCCTATATATATTAGCTTTCTTATTTGAAAACATGTTCCGTGTTTTACTGTAGTAGCTTGCTATAAACTAGAAGAATGAAAAGATTCACATTTCCCCTCAGACTGTTTTCTGGTAAGTGCCTACCTAAAGCAACACTGTTTCTTTTCACAAATCAGTGTTCCTACTCCTCCAAATCTGAATTTTAGAATTGGAAGCTTGCATTTGACATCATCATGACTCATCCTCTTTATTTTACACAGGAGCAGGAACTTTAAATGACTTGTCCAGAGTTGCACACCATTTATTTAGCACCCTAGGTCTTTTCTTACTTAGTGACTTACAGCAGGTTATTTCACTTGTGCTTGAGTTTCTTCTTCTGCGAAATGGGAGTGATGAGGATTAAATGAATTCCATGTGAAAAATACTTAAGTCAATGCCTGGCCTATGGTAAGTGCTTAGTAACTTTCGGCTGTTACTATTAGTGTGTTTGGAAATCAGTAAAAACGACTTGAGCAAGTTAAGGCCGAAAACTGCTTGTTGATGGGTTTAGGGTAATACTGTTAATATAAGAGTAGACACAGTTTAGCATTTCATTGAGCTGGTATGCATACTATTGATTAATTAACTAAAAGTTTGAAGCTATCAGACTGGAATAGTTAACGATGAATGAGCAGCTCTGCTTCCAGGTTACTCAGCGAGTGTAGTTGGGAATGGCAGGCATGTAGGGAGTATAAACTGGTGGCACTGAGAAGCGAGTGAATGATTGCTTTGGGTGTTCAGTTCAGTTCAGTCAGTCAGTCATGTCCGACTCTTTGTGACTCCATGGACTGCAGCACGCCATGCTTCTCTGTCCACCACCAACTTCTAGAGCTTACTCAAACTCATGTCCATTGAGTTGGTGATGCCATCCAACCATCTCATCCTCTGTTGTCCCCTTCTCCCGCTTCAATCTTCCCCAGCATCAGAAAAAATTCCAGTGAGTCAGTTCTTCGCATCATATGGCCAAAGTTTTGGAGTTTCAGCTTCAGCATTCAGAACTGATTTCCTTTAGGATGGGCTGGTTGGATCTGCTTGCTGTCCAAGGGACTCTCAAGAGTCTTCTCCAACACCACAGTTCAAAAGCATCATTTCTTCGGCGCTCAGCTTTCTTTATAGTCCAACTCTCACATCCATATATGACTACTGGGTGAGTGGTGAAGAAAAAACCTTTAAAAAGCAGTGAGGGGAAAAGAAAAAAAAGCAGTAAGGGTTGAGATGGATTTTGAGGGATGATAAGCAGTTTCCAATGAGGCCGTGGAAGAGAAGAGGAAGTTCTAGGCAGGGAAAAGTTTGTGCCAAAGTACAGAGATGCTTATAAACATGATTGTTGGCTGAAAAATTTGATTCACAGTGTGGAAGAATTGGAGGAGATTAAGTATTGAAAGCACGGAGACAGATTTGAAAGTCTTTGTAGTTAGAGAAGAAATGAAGTGAGCTTGAAATAAGTGCTAATTAGAATTTTTTTAATGAGAATTTTTTAAAAGAAAATTTAAACATATGTAAAAGGAACAATTTAAGACCATACAGTTATCTGTGAATAGCTCATCTTGTTTCCCATTACTCCCGTCCCCATTATCACTTGTCTTTTGAAGGGGATTAAAGTTGTTCTGAGGCCCCAGGAAAGATAAATGACCAATAGGTGAAACCATTGGGAGAGAGACTTGAGTTCAGTATAAGGAAGCACTCCTGGTATTTGCCAGAGGGAATGGTTGCTTTGGAAAGTAGATAACACATACTCCTGGAGAAGCTCAAAGAAAGGACTGCGCTGTCCAGTATGGCGATCACTATCTACATATGGCTATTAACGAAGTTTTTTAGTGTGGCCTGCATTTTAAATTTAATTAATTTTCGGCCATACCAGACAGCATGCAGGATCTTAGTTCCCCAGCCAGGGATCAGACTCATGCTCCCTGCAGTGGAAGTGCTGTGGAGAGTCTTAACCACTGGACTGCCAGTGTTGTGTTCTGCTATTTATATTTAGAATTAAGTTAATTAAAATGTAAAAAAAAAATCAGCTTCTCAGTCACACTAGCCGCATTTCAAGTGCTCAGCTACCACATGTGCCTAGTGGCTACTGTATTGGACAGCATAGATATAGAAGTTTTTTTTAAATTTATTATAGAAAGTTCTGTTGGACAGCACTGAACTTGAACCCCCAAGATTCCATTTTCTCCAAGGTATGTGTAACTTTTGGTGTATCTAGGCCATATCTAATTGTGCATGGCCTTGTGGCCAAGCCTTCCTCTGAGTAAAACTAATATGAGGCAAATAATTGTATTAGGTAATAATTGTTAAGCAGTTAGTAATGTGCCAGACGTTGTTCTTAAGCCAAACTGTTTATACGGAATATCATTTTCACAACCTTGTGAAAAGATACTGTTTATTTTTTAAGACCATACTATTTTTAGCACCATTTTGTAGATTCTGAAGTTAAGATACAAAGAGCTGAAGTCATAAGGTTAAGGTCACAGAGCTGAAAAGTGATAGGGCCAGAATTTGAACCCAAGCATTTTGCAGCAAACTGAAATAAGTTCTTGTGGGGATAATTCTTGAAGCATTGATTCTAGATGATCACATGGCTGAGTTAATCTGGCAGTTGTTCTGTGTGAATTCAGAGTTGCCAGCCGCCTCAGTTTGCTAGAAAAAGAAAAATCTCAGATACAGAGAGCAGATTGATGATAGTCATAGGCAAGAGATGGGAGAAATATATATGTTTTTTAAATTTTATTTAATCCTTTTGTGATTAGGTTATTAATCCATTTTGAGTTAGCCTTGCCAAGCTCTTTTACTTCTAGTAGGGTGTTTTTGGGTAGATTCTCTGCATAAATAGCCATGTTGTCATTTTTTTAAAGACAGTTTTCTGTCCAAACATTGTGCCTTTTTTTTTTTTTAATATTGTGCCTTTTATTTCTTTTTCTTGCTTTATTGCACAAGCTCCAGTTCGAGTGTCTCATCACCTTATTTTTCTTTTACAGTTTATTCAAATGAGGGTTCACAAGTTGTTTACTATGACTCAAGTCTGTTTTAATCTATAGTTTCACTATAAAGTCCTTTATCTTTCTGAAACTTGCTCACAGTGTTGTCAAATGTACATTAGTAAAATACCTTGATTTTTTTCTCTCTTCAATACCTTGATTTTTTAAAATAGATAAATCACCCTCAATTGAATTACATTGTAAAGCCTAAAAATAATTAAATGAGAGCAAGAATACTTTGACTCAATTGTGTACATTAAACTTTCATGAAAAGTAGTGCTATTAAGAGGTTTCTTGTAGAAGAACTGATTTGTGTGAAACAACAGTAGGCTTCATTTTTAAATTGCAGTTATTGACATAGCAGCCATATTTTTTGGTTCAGAGGTCAGCAGATTTTGCTTGTAATGACCCAGATCTTTGGGGCTTTTATGAGGCATATAATTTCTATATTACATATTGTTCTTGGCTTTTTTTTTTTTTCCTTAAACCCTTTAAAAACTTAAAACCGTATTTATTCAAAAAGCCCAAACAACAAGTTGTGAGCTGTAGTTCCCTGATGCTTGATTTAAAGAATTATTACAGATGGTCCCTGACTGAGGATGGTGTGAAAGCAGTAAGCATTCAATCCCTACTTTGAATTTTGATCTTTTCCCATGTTTGCTTTATATGGTAAAATATTCTCTCATGGTGTTGGTCAGTGGCAGCGAGCTGAGCTCCTAGTCAGCCACATGAACAAGTGGTAAGAACTTACAATCATTCTGTACCCGTAGAATTACTCTGGTTTTCACTTTCAGGGCAGTGTTCAGTAAGTTACATGAGATGTTCAACACTTTATTATAAAATAGGCTTTGTGTTAGATGATTAAGCCCCACTGTAAACTAATGTAAGCGCTCTGAGTACCTTTAAGGTGGGCTAGGTATATACATGTATTTTTGACTTTCACCTTATACAGTGGGTTTATCAGGACATAATCTCATCATAAATTGGGGGAAGGTCTTTACTTTGAAAGCTTTCATCTTCATTTTTTTTTTTCTTTCTTTTTTGACTGGGCTTATTTAATTGATGAAATATTTATTGTATATATCATATATGAGGCACAGTTCCTCTGTGCTGATTTTGGTAGATGGTACAAGGATGGATAAGATCCTGTCTGCCAGTATTGGTTATTCCAGTTTAATTTCATCCAAGAGCTCCTGGCCAAGGGCACAAGTGGGTGTTGAAATCTAGGAGTTTCTTTGGCTATATGATATGCCTTTTGGAACTATATTTGTTTCTGATACCTCTTAATTTTTACAAAGGCATTGACTACTGACTATGGTTTTTTTCTAGTGTGACTGTCATAGGACTGTGACATCCTGGAGGAGGCATCATTTTCTGGTCTGCACAAAAACACTATGTTGTCAAATAGATGGCACTTAGATGGGGAAAATGTAGAAACGCTAACAGATTTTATTTTCTTGGCTTCAAAATCACTGTGGACAGTGACTGCAGCCATGAAATTAACAAATGCTTGCTCCTTAGAAGAAAAGCTATGACAAACCTAGAAAGCATAAAAGCAGCGACATCACTTTGCCAACAAATGTCCTTATAGTCAGAGCTATGGTTTTTCCGATGTACGAATGTGAGTTGGACCATAAAGAAGACTGTGTGCCGGAGAATTGACACTTTCGAAGTGTGGTGCAGGAGAAGATTCTTGAGAGTCCCTTGGACAGCAGGGAGATCAAACCAGTCAGTCCTTAAGGAAATCAACCCTGAATATTCAATGAAAGGACTGATGCTGAAGCTCCAACACTCTGGCCACCTGATACGAACAGCTGACTCATTGGAAAAGATGATGGTCCTGGGAAAAATTGAGGGCAGGAGAGAGGGTGACAGAGAATGAGATTGTTGGATGGCATCACCAACTCAATGGACATGCGTTTGAGCAAACTTTGGGAGATAGTGAAGGACAGGGAAGCCTGGAGTGCTGCAGTCCATGGGATTGCAAAGGGTCAGAAAAGACTTAGCGACTGAAAAACCACCACCACCTTATTGTCAGGTGATGACCCTGAGTTAGTGGGCATATGATGGGTTCCCTGTTAACTAAGGGCAGATGATGATAAATTCCAGTCGAGCGAAGAGAGTACTGTTTGATTGGGATGACATAAATCTTGGAAAGGTAACATTTAAGGCTGGGCAAGTTTTTTTTTTTATTACAGAAATGTACAGACACTTTGGACACTAAAGTAGAAATTAATAAATAACTCATAGTTAATAATTTAAAAAATTTTGTTTATAAATAAAAGTTACAGTTGTACAAAGAATTCTTCTGTATCCATCTATATTCTTCAAGTAGCATCTCCACTTTTTCATTTTCTATTGTTAAAATGAATATATAAATATATATTTAATGTAAAACTTACATAATTTTATCAAACATGAGAGACGTGGTACCCCTTAGTTCTGAATACTTGGCTCTATATCCTAAAAACAAGGATATTCTTAGAAAACTACAGTACAGTTGTCAAAATAAGGAAATTAATATTGTGCCAAATTATTATCTATTGACCTTATTCAGATTTTACTAGTTGGTTTTGTATTATTCTTTATAGCTCCCCCCACCTCCTGCACTCCAAAAGAAAGCTGCTCTAAGAATCAGTCCTGGATTATATGTTAGATTCAGTTGTTATGCCTTGTTGGTCTCCTTTAATCTGGTATAGTTCCTTAGTCTTTCATGATTTGACTATTTGAGTACTACAGGTTATTTTGTGGAATGTTCCTCCATTAGGGTTTGTCTTAGGTTTCCTCATGATTAGATTCAGATTATATACATTTTTGGCGAGGATATTGCAGAAGTGATATATGTATTCTCATTGCTTGAGAGAAGGTTCATGATGTATGTCTCATTGCTCATGCTGTTAACTTGAATCACTTGTTGATGCTGGGTTCCTTTTCTATAAAGTCATTTTTCACTTTATCATTAATCAGTATCTTGTGATGAGTTACTTTGTGACTTTGTAAATATTCTATTTCTGTCAATTTGTGACTTTGTAAATATCCTGTTTCTATCAATACTTTATTGAACTAGCATCCATTGGTGATTTCAGCCTGAAACAGTTACTACTATAGTGGTTACTAAATAGTAGCCCTCTAATTCCATCATTCCTTCCACATTTATTAGTTGAAATGCGGTTGTCAGGTTAATAGTATGACAAGGAGAATGGAGCGTGAGACACACTCTCTAGGTGAAAGAGCAAGGCTCTGGATCAGATTTGTACAGATAATTTCTGTTAAGAGTTCATCTCCAGTGGCCCAGGACTTCACGTGAAAAGGGTACACAGAGTCCTGGAGGAATGACTTCTTCCTGTTGGATTGACCTTTTTATGATTATAAAATGTCCCTTTTTAGTAACTTTTTTTTGTTTAACATCTATGTTGTCTATTATTAGTATAGCCACTCTTGCTTTCTTGTTTGCATGCTATGTCTTTTTATTTTCAATGTATTTATACCTATACATATTAAGCATTTGCTTCCATTCCAACTTTCCCACAGCCCCTTCCATATCTATGAAATTGAGTATTCTGTGTACCTCACATAAGTAGAAGCATGGAATAGTTGCCATTTTGTGTATGTCTTATTTTTCATGTCTTCAAGATTCATTCATGTTATAGAGTGTATCAGTGTATTCCATTGTATGGGTGATAGCATGCTGTGTTTATCCATTCATCAGTGGACATTTGATTTTTTCCCACCTTGAACTGCCATACTATTTTCCACAGTAGCTGCAGTTTTGCATTCCCACAAGCAGTGTACAAGGGTTTCAATTTCTCCTCATTTTTGTCAACACTTGTTATTTTCTTGGTTTTGTGGGTTTTTTTTTTTTTTTTTTGACTTGGTTATTTATAATTGTCATTGTAGTGGGAGTGAAGAGGTAGCTCATTGTGGTTTTGATTTGAATTTTCCTGATTAATGGTGAGGTTTAGCATCTTTTCATGTGCTTATTGGCCATCATATAAATTTCTTTGGAGACTTATTTTTTTATGTTAAATTATAGGAGTTCTCTATGTAGTTTAGATATTAGCCCCTTATGAGATATATGCAAGTATTTTCTACTGTTCTGTGGATTGTCTTTTTATGCTGATACTGTTTTTTGCCCAAAAGTTTTAAATTTTGATGAAATCTTATATATATATATATTTTATGTTGTATGTCTTTGATGTCACAGTTAATAAATTATTGCCAGATTCAAGGCCATGAAGATTTTCCCTGTTTTTTCTGAGAGTTTCATAGTTTTAGCTTTTAAATTGAGGTCTTTGGCCCAATTTTTAGTTCATTTTTATATACGGTGTAAGGTAAAGGTTCATCTTTTTTTGCATGTGAATATCTAGTTTTTCCAGAATCACTTGTTAAAAGAGATTTTCCTTGAATGATCTTGATCCCCTTGTTAAAGATCAGTTGCCCATAAACATGAGGGTTTATGCCATTGATTTTTATGGCTGTCCTTAATGCCAGTACCATACTATTTTGATTTCTGTAGTTATGTGATAAGTTTTGAAAATTATTTATATGGCTGGGTCAGGGCTAAGTTGTGGCACGCAGGATTTTCATTGTGTCATGTCGGATCTTCTCTTGTGCCCCACAGACTCTCTAGCTGTGGTGTGCAGGCTAGATTTGTCCCACAGCATGTAGGATCTGAGTTTCCTGACCAGGGAGTGAACCCACAATGCCCTGTGTTGCAAGGCAGAGTCTCTCTTTTTTTAAGCTTATATTTATTTGTTTTTAAAAATAATTGCTTTACAATATTGTGTTTGTTTCTGCTGTACAGCATTGTGAATCACCCGTAAGTGTACACGTTTACCCCCCTTGGACCTCCCTCCCACACCCCTCACCCCACCCTCTGGGTTGTCACCGAGCCCTGAGCTGAGCTCCCTGGGCTGTAGAGCAGCTTTCCACTAGCTCTCTGTTTTACATGCAGGCGAATTCTTAACCACTGGACCACCAGGAAAATCTCTGTGATAAGTTTTGAAATTGGGAAGACACATTTTGCTTTTTGTTGTGTGTATCTTTAAATGTGTAATAATTTTTCCTCTACGTTGTTTTTTCTTGACATGCCAGTGTCATCTGTTGAGTCAAATTTACCATTCTGGATTTAATTGACTTGTAACCTCGTGGTATATAAGTTAATTTACTCTACTACCCAATGGTCTCTGTAAATTGGAAGATCTATACACTTGATTGAATCCAGACTCCCTTTGTCATATCAGAAGACTTTTTTAACTTAAGGAAATTTTTTTTTCATTTATCTTTATTAGTTGGAGGCTAATTACTTTACAATATTGTCGTGATTTTTGCCATACATTGACATGAATCAGCCATGGATTTAGATGCGTTCCCCATCCTGATCCCCCCTCCCACCTCCCTCCCCATAACTTAAGGAAATTTTGAAAAGTAAAAAGAATGATATAATGAACCCCTGCCTACCACTGTACTTGGCTTCAGCAGTTATCAACTCATGCCAGTCTTGTTTCATTTATAACCCCACCTTCCTGGTCGTCTAGTGGTTAGGATTCGACGCTCTCTCTCATTTATAACCCTGCTTCCTCCCTACTATATTATTTTCAAGTAATATAAGCTCTTTATTATTATTTTGTATATTTGTTTATTTGGTATTTTGAATCACATTTTAACCTCATGTTCAATGACTGTTGAAATTTTAAAATCCTGGATATTATTGATTTGCTAAATCTGATCTGTTGCATTATATTTGGTTGGGGTTTTTTTTTGAAATTCAATTTTTCTTTTTTTTACTATATGAAATATTAGAATGCTTGTCCTGAAATACCAAAGGGGGAAAAAAAAAAAACTAAAAGTCAACCATAATCTGAGTGGATTCAAAAAAAAAACGAGAATGAATGTGGGCTTTTTATCAGTTTCAGAGAATGCTACTGTTGTATGCAAACATCCCCTTTGGGTGTCCAGCCACCTGGAAGAGCAGTGGAAATCAGTAGTTTCTATACTTTTATACCACTTTATACCACTGTGAGTCGTTCATTATTTTCCTCATTGACCAGTTTGTTCTACTGAGTAAACTGGGTTGTTAAAACAGTTGCTCTTTATTAGTCAAAAATATAGCTGTGTGTACTCAATTTAAAAAAAAAGATTTCTATCATGGAATTTTATGTTTTAAACTCTTTTAAGTAGCCTTGTGGGTGCATAAATTTAAGGGCACTTAATTAGTGTCATTTGTTTAAATCTTTTTAACTGTAGCATCTCAGCAACCACTGCTGCTGCTGCTAAGTCGCTACAGTTGTGTCTGACTCTGTGCGACCCTATACATGGCAGCCCACCAGGCTCCCCCGTCCCTGGGATTCTCCAGGCAAGAACATTGGAGTAGGTTGCCATTTCCTTTTCCAATGCATGAAAGTGAAAAGTGAAAGTCAAGTCACTGAGTCGTACCTGACTCTTAACGACCCCATGGACTGCAGCCTACCAGGCTCCTCTGTCCATGGGATTTTCCAGGCAAGAGTACTGGAGTGGGGTGCCATTGCCTTCTTCGCAGCAACCACTAGGATAAGATAAAATGGTAATACTTAGACATTTTATATAGCCTTTGGCTACCAACTACAAATAAACAAAAACATCATACATTTAGATGGCTTTTGAAAGATGCAGAGATTGTACTAGGCTTTATTGTCAAGTTAATTTTTTGTGATACAATTTCAGAGAAGGAGCATAACCTAGAAATGCAAAGTCTATACTTTGGATCACCTGGTTTAAATATCTGCTCTATTGCTCATGAACTAGATGACTTCGGTCAAGACATTTAGCTACTGTTTCCATTTCCTCACCTGTAAAGTAGGGGTGAGAGATTTGACGTGGTGCTTACTATATACTGTCTGGTTTGTAGTAAGTTTTATAAATGATGAATTATTGGTCATATTCCTTAGGCTTTAGGACTTTATCTGTGTTGTGTGAGAGGCAGAAATGATAAAAATGGAAGTAATCTTGGGTGATTTGGTCAAAGACATTATTTTCTAGATGAGAAAAGGTAGATGAGAGTTAGAAACAAAACCAGCTGACCTCAGAGTACTAATATCAGTCCTGCTTTTCTGGGAATTGGCAGCATTCATACTGCTAGGCTTTTTCACCTGAATTGTGCTTCTCTTTGAATGTTTTTAAGTTTGTGGTTTTGAATGTTGTGATTATTTTATTAGAATATGATTCCAATACTGTTCCTCAAGAGTAATATTTATGAGCTTATAACATTTTACTTTATTTATTTTTTTTTTTAGTCATTTAATAGAGGGGCTAATTTTTTCCATTGGAGCAAGTCTTACGGTATATTTTGTTCTCTAAATTTACTTGATAATAGACTCCACGTTACCGGAAATTACTTGACAGCTGACATAGGTGTACTGCATTGTTTCAAAGGGAGTGGTTTGGCAGGGAGAGTGGTTTGGTTTGCTCTATAGATCCTAACAGGAGCACTTAGTATTTAAAATGAAAATGCTTTGAATGATTTAACTTATTTTCAAATGTTTTTCTGCAGTTGTAAACACAGTACCTATTTTTAGAGGTGAGGGGGAAATGGAGGTATCTTGATGTTATTAGTCAAGTATGTCAGTTAAATTGGGAATATAATCTGTATTTTGCTCCTGAATAGTTTTTTATGACAGAGTGATTGGTTAACTTTTGGAGAGGGGATTATTGTTTTTTGTATTGGTTATTTCTGTAAGTAGGTTGTTTTAATTTTTACTTTATTTACTTGATTTTGATTAGGGTCACATTCTTTCCTCCTTCCTCCCTCTGACCCATACCTGTTGCAGGCCTCTGAGCCTGGAAAGCGTAGCAAGCGTCATGCTTACGTAGCCCTTATACTTCACATTAGATGATCCCTCCCCACAGACAGTGTATTTTTTTTGGATGGGATTATAAGGTATTTTAAATTTGAAAAAATATTTTAGCTTACTTAGCTTGTTGAATTTCATAAATATTTAATCTTTTCAGAGGCCGAAACAGTAGCAAAGGACTGCCTCAATCCACGGTGAGTAACTTCAGTGTTACTTGTTTGGAAAAATTGGTAACGGAAATGTGATTTCTAAATCCCACAGACCAAAAGCAAAGGCCCCCCCCAAAATTGCCTTATATCTCAGATAGACTTTATAGATTAGTAGTTTGGCGTAAGATTATTAGCTATAACTGTTTATGGTGATGTGTAAAATGCAGAACTATTGTATAAATAGTATTTTGATTTTTCATACTTAATAATAGCTCATTTGTTTTACAAATGACTAAAGGCAAATATAAATGATTAATGAGATGAATGGAATGCTAGGACCAGAGTTTGCAAAACTTTGGGGTTTTGATTTTGAAATAATGTGCAGTCTTTTATTTCTTTCATTTTTCTTCTTTGGAAAATGGTTTTAAATGTCAAAACTTTATCAGTGAAATTAAACTAGGCACAAAAGCCAGAAGATACAAGAAATAAATGTGAAGCTGTCACTAATTTTTGAGACTTTGCCTTTTTGTACATAGATTTTCTTTAAAATCAGGACACGTGCTTCTTATGTAGTATGTAATAAGAAGTGATGTGGTTTATTAGACCTTAGAGCAATATCATTGATTGAGATGTACTAAGAGAAAAGGTAGTCAAGGTTCTTCTACAGAGGTTCCCCCTCCACCCCTATTTATTTAATAAGGTATATTTAATCCTATTTAATGTACAGTTGTTTGAGTTTTGATGTATACATTGTGTAACCACCACCACGGTCAAGATAATAGAACAGTTCTGTTACTTCCAGAAATACCTCATGCCACTTTGTAGTGATCCCTACTCTTAAGTCATTGATCTGTCTTCTGTTCTGTGACTTTGTCTTTCTTCATATATGGAAGTTCAATTGTGCTTTTTTTTTTAATATCATATATCGTTAGAACATTATTAATTGGTATGATTGATTTCACCTTTGAAAACGTATACATTGTAAGGAGGAAAAGATTATAGTAAACCAAATCTTCCTTTAATGAGAATGAAGTATAAACCTAACTAAATGTTTTGTAACAGAAGAAGTATTAACTCTAATACATGTACAGAGATAAATAATGAGTGCCAATAATGTTTTTTCTTACTATTACAGATTTCTTTTGATGGAATCTATGCAAATATGAGGATGGTTCATATTCTTACATCAGTTGTTGTAAGTTTTCAAAGTATTGGGGAGGAACTGCCTTGTGAGTGGAATAAAATAGTTTCTTGAAGTTAAATGTGAATGAATGATAAAAGTAACATTTCTTAGATAAAAATCTTTAATCAGGATGATGTAGAAAACAAATTAGAACTCTATTCAAGTCATTGTAACTCACTGTAAAAGCAATCTTGTTGAGTCTGCTGTGTACAAATAGCATTTACTAGTTGATTGTCTTTAGTGCATTATTTTGTTATTTAATAAGCTAGGGTCAAAAATACTAAATTTCCCAGTTTAAACTTATACTGCAGACTGAGCAGGGCCTCCTGAAGAATTTTGAGAATTAAGTGTATTGTTAATGTTTTTAAATTTTTTATTCTGTCAGTGATTACCTAATACATTGAATGAAGCTATAAAAAGTAAAATGAAAGGAGAAATTTCCATGACTGCATAGCACACTGTTTCCTTGATAAATTAATTATGTGTTTTTAGGGATCCAAATGTGAAGTACAAGTGAAAAATGGAGGTATATATGAAGGAGTTTTTAAAACATACAGTCCTAAGGTAATTTTTACTTTTTTTTTTTAATAATGTAAAACCCCGAGAATCAGCAACTACTGTGTATGTTTCCATGTGTCCATTAGTTTCTGATTTAGCAGTTTATAGTTATGAGACAGTGTGTGTGTCACATTTTCATGCTTAGTACATTACCTTTAATGCACTTCTTAAAACCACTTTGAGTGACTTTACTCTTTGGTTTCAAGTACTGATTACTTTATAGACAGATTTGTATAATCAGAATAACTTCTTGCTCTTTGTGCTTATTAAAATATTTTGGCCTTTGCAAGCATTGTGGACTAGAAGAGGGATCCTAGTGGTTTATTCTTTTCCTCTTTACTACTGTTGTGCTTAAGGCAAACCATGGAAGCAAAGACTAACTTTTAGATGAGAGGATTAGAATATTGGAATAATAGATCATATTACTGAGAAAATGGTACGATTATAAGGATCTCTTGAGATAATTTTTTACCAAAGGCATATAAGAAATAGTACCTTGATGTGCAAAGGAATTCCTGTTGGATTTTATTTTATAAATGTTAAAAAAATTTTTTTTTCCTTCTTAGTGTGATCTGGTACTTGATGCTGCACATGAGAAAAGTACAGAATCCAGTTCGGGGCCAAAACGTGAAGAAATAATGGAGAGTATTTTGTTCAAGTGTTCAGACTTTGTTGTGGTGCAGTTTAAAGATATGGACTCCAGTTATGCAAGAAGAGGTAAGTTTTGATTTCCTTAATATGCTTCAAGGTTTATTAGATTTATTCAAGAAAAGATTCTACACTACAGAATTTTCCTTTTTCTCTTTTTATTTTTAAAAAGAAGGCAAATGGGAATTTAAATGCACTTTTGCTGGAAAATATTAAAAACTTCAGAGGAATGTTCCTTGGTACTTTGGGTAGGATAAATAATGAAGGCTTGTATTCTATTAAAAACAAGCTTGTGAAGAATTTTCTGAAGTTTTACTGTCAAAAATGCTACTAATAGTACCCAACTAAAAATTTCTTGTCCTGTTTGACTTAAATGTTTTAGCTTACATATTCTTAGTTTTATCATGTTTATAAATAATACTTACATACTTTTACTATGCTTGTTCTATAAATACTTTATAGTTTTTTAATCTGGAAAGAAGTCAGAAGCATGGGAATAAAGGAGAGAGGCAGAGGGTTATGGATGGAAAATGATTGCTTAAATGAAGTTGAAAAATGTGAAGTAGAACATATATATTGGAAGAAATATTCAAAGTATGGGACTGTTTTAAGAATATAAAAGTGGTGATGTAGTTATGTTAAAATTTAGTCTATTTCAGGTGTCTATTGAGGAAGAAAATGTGGGAAATGCTATCACTCATTTGGAGAGCATGCTCTGCGGTGCTGAGTGTCCAATAACACATTGAAAGGCTCTCCTGGGCGATTTTGAAACTGGTTCTAAAATTCGTAAATGATTTTTTGTGGGGTTTGGGGCAGGACAGCGGTGGCATTCAAATTTTGTAGTCATTTCTGTTGCAGCTTATAACAGTTTTTTATTTTCATCATTCAGTCTATACCAACTGTTTTCATTGTTGGGCTGGTACTTCTCCACTGTTATTTGGAAATTACAAGCCGCCAGAAAGTTAAGCCTTTCTCTTGGACCTCTTAGTAAGGTTCTCAGCATTAGTTATAGATCGCTTTTTCAGAAGGGAGCTGCTCTAGGTACTGTGAAACTGCTTTTGCATTGTTGATGAAAACCCTGTGCTCTGATCTTGTACCTTCTCATATGTCTGTGTCTTTGATTCACAACTCTGTCTAAGAGTCCTTCAGTGGCCCATACAAGCAAACAAGTCTTTTGGTTTTTTTGGCCACTAACACCATGTGGAATCTTAGTTGCCTGATACTGGAAGCTCAGAGTCCTAACCGTTGGACAACCACCAGGGAAGTACCAGCAAGTCTTTTTTAGTGATTGCCTTTGGAGTTCATCTTACTTATGCCTAGGAGCACAAAATTATTTATACTTAAAACTATTGAAATATTTCACTATTTAAATTTAAAAATTGATTTGGATCATAAATCAAAAGGAAAAATAACATTTTAGTTTGAGTTTAGCACTTAGCACCCTGGGAAAAAAGTATTGGCCTCAACAGCAACAGATATTCCCTGATCTGTTGGGTACCAGGCCATTTAGCTCAAAGCCATTCTTAACATGCTTTGTTGTTATTCTTAAAGAGAATTGACATTTCCTAAGTTTGAAAGGATAAGTACTACTTGAAGACATTTATGTCCCATTCATTGATCCTTGTAAAAGTTAGTCTTTAAATTTTTATTATTTTGTTTATTGTTTTATTATGCCTTTATTTCTCAGGTAAATTGTATTCATTGTAGAAAGCCAAGAAAATCCAAATCAGAGCAATAGCTTTGATAGTGTTCAGTACATTCATTAGGGGATGCATGTATTTTTCTAATACATAATAGTTTACTCGATGAGAACATTGAGTAGTGGAGTTATTTCAGGTATTTTATTTAAGGACTTATAGGAGTTTAGTGAATTATACAATTGTGTCCAGTGTATAGTGGTCTGAAAATAGTATCAAGTCATGTGTTTAGGATTTCAATTCTTTTAGTCCTGATTCTTAACACTATCCTGGCAGAAGTTGCATCTATAAAAGTATTATTTTGGAGATTCTATTACTATAGAGAAAACTTCTTAAGAATAATTAATTGGCATGATTTATTGTTGTTGTTCAGTAGCTAAGTCATGTCCAGCTCTTTGCAACCCCATGGACTACAGCATGCCAGGCTTCCCTGTCCTTCACTATCTCCCTGAGTTTGCTCAAACTCATGTCCATTGAGTCGGTGATGCCATCCAACCAGCTCATCCTATGTCACCCCCTTCTCCTCTTGCCCTCAATATTTGCCAATATCAGGGTCTTTTCCAGTGAGTCAGCTCTTTGATCAGGTGGCCAAAGAATTGGAGCTTCAGCATCAGTCCTTCCAATGAATATTCAGGATTAATTTCCTTTAGGATTAACTGGTTTGATCTCTTTGCAGTCCAAGGGACTCTCAACGAGTCTTCTCCAACACCACAGTTCAAAAGCATCAATTTTTCGGCGCTCAGCCTTCTTCGTGGTCCAAATCTCACATACATACATGACTACTGGAAACACCGTAGCATTCACTGTACAGACCTTTGTTAGCATAGTGATGTCTCTGCTTTTTAATACACTGTCTAGTCTTGTCATAGCTATTCCAAGGAGCAAGCGTCTTTTAATTTTGTGGCTGCAGTCACCATCCACATTGATCTTGGAGCCCAAGAAAGTGAAATCTGACACTGTTTCTACACTTTCCCCATCTATTTGCCATGAACTGATAGGACTTGATGCCATGATCTTAGTTTTTTGAATAATGAATTTTAGGCCAGCTTTTTCGCTCTCCTCTTTCACTTTCATCAAGAGGTTCTTTAGTTCCTTTTCACTTTCTGCTGTGGTATCATCTGTGTATCTGAGGTTGTTGATATTTCTCCTGGCAGTCTTTTTCCAGCTTGTGATTCATCCAGCCTGTCATTTCACATGATATACTCTGCATATAAGTTAAATGATGATTTATTAATTATGAAAATTAAGTCATTTAGTACTACTTTTAGATAAACATTATTTGTGTTAAACACATACTCAGATATCTAATCTCCTTGAGTAAAGGAAGGTAGGATGTAGCCAGTGATTTTTTTTTTCCTTTTTTTTCCTCTTTTTATTAGTTGGAGGCTAAAAATATGGAACGCTTCACGAATTTGCGTGTCATCCTTGCGCAGGGGCCATGCTAATCTTCTCTGTATCGTTCCAGTTTTAGTATATGTGTTGCCGAAGCGAGCACTAACCAGTGATTCTTAGTGCTGGTTTCACATTCTAGTCACCCATGGGTTTTAAAAAATACCTATTCACTTTTGGAGATTCTGATTTCATGATATTTAGCTTGGGTGAGGCTCTGAATGTTTGATTCTGAGGTGTAGTCAGGCATGTGAGCCATGGATTTCGAGTGATAAGATCCTAGGAATGGCTGTGTTCTGGAGATCTTGAGGATTTGTACCCTTTCCTTACCTCACAGTGTCTCAGAATTGTACAGTGTCTTGAAAAGTCCCAGTTGGTATCAGTTTGATACCACTTTTTTGCATTTTAGATGGGTAGATGGTTGAGGGTTGGGTTTTTTTTTTCTTTTTTTAGAAATAATAGAAATGAATGAGTGATAAGAACAAAACTAGTATTACATTGTAGCTTCCTAAAAGAAGAGGGAAATTTATTTCCTTTGTGAGTTTCTATCTTGTAATAGATAGTACTGTCAAAATTGGCAATATATAAAATTCAAGTGCCACTTCTATGTATTAAACTCTATGCTAAGTATTTATGTGCATTTTTTTTGTTTAATCATCATAACTTCTTTCTGAAGTGGGTATGATTATTATCCACATGTTGTAGGTGAGGGAACTGAGACATGGATTAATTAATTTGATGAATTGAGGACACAGACCCAAGTGCTATCTAACCTCAAGTCATATTCTTAAACATTGTCCTATAGTGACATAAATTATGCATCTAATTTATTGTTTAATTGAGCTGAATCAGAATCAATCTGAATTTACCTTAAAGAATTTCTCCACAAAACCGAAAGTGGGGGGAAAAAAAACCTCAGGCAGTATAAATATGCAGATTATTATATTGTTTGAAAATTTTTTTCCTTTTTAAATCTTTGGCTTTATTTTGGGGGAAACTTTAAAATCAGTAAGATGCATGTGGCTTTTAGGTTTTTAATGCTAACTACATTGATTTTAATAAGGTTTAAAAGTTGTCTTTCATACACATATTCAAATGAATAGGCCTAGTAGTAATTGATATCTTAGGGTATAGTGAATAAGTTTCATCTGATCTCTTGAATGTTGTATATATACCAGTTTGATTTATGGTGTCTTTTTTGCTCAAAAGCAAGAGCAACTTTGATCTTGCAGACTGTTCTTTTGCACGTGCATAACTAGAAGAGACCCATCAAATTATCACTGAAGAATTAGTGTGTCTTTTATGTGAATTCCAGTGCAGACAGATCCTGGAATGCTCTCATTTTCCTCCTCTCATTTTGCATCTAATTTCAGAGCATTCAGCTGCCTTTGTATCTGTCTACCTTGGAATTGGCATATTATTGCTACTTGATTTTTACATGGTTTTCCTGTCTTTTTCCAACATCCCTTTCTTATCTCTTTTTTTTCTCTTCTCTTCTTACAGTTCCTTTATTCATTTTTTTTTTTTTTTAATTTAATACCCTAACTCAACTGTATTTTAGTTCTGTGGCTTCTCTTCTACTTCTTATTCCATTCTCATTTCCTTTGTACTGTTCTCAGCCTGTAGAACAGGGATCAGCAGACTTAAGGCTTATGGACTAAATCTGCTCATCAGTAAATAACGTTTTATTGAAACACAGTTAGGCCTATTCATTTATGCATTGTCTTTGGCTGCTTTAATGCTGCAGTGATAAAGTTGAATAATTGTGTTAGACACTATATGACTTTGAAAGCTAAAAAAAAATTTACCGTCTGCCCGTTTATAGGAAAAATTTGCCAAGTCTAAAACCTAGATCATTTTCCCTACTGCATTTCAGCTGTTAACGGTTATTCAAAAATACATATTGTACTGGCTTCAGTGAAATAAGGCACAATATATTCTGTTGTAACACACATCCTTTGACTCTCATCTAGTACTGTGTAATTTCAGTTGATTCCTTATGTCAGGTTAGATTTAGAATGACTTTTGCTTGCCAACTCCTTTGTTACAAATGATAAATGAGGAAATTGGTTATCTTGAATTCTTCTAATTATTATTCTGTATTGCTTTCTTACCCAAACTTCTTGACTCATTTTCTGCTGACTCTGCATCCCATTGTTGTCTTTTTTTTTTTTTTTTTTTTTTTAACTACTCATTTACTTGGTTGTGTGAGATTTTAGTCGCAGCACATGGGATCTTTTGTTGCAGTGCATGGGCTTCTCTCTAGTTAGGGCATGTGGGCTCAGTAGTTGCAGTGTTTTGGGCTTAGTTGCCCGAAGCATGTGAAATCTTAGTTCCCTGACCGGGAATTAAACCTGGGCAATGGCAGTGAGAATGTCGAATCCTGACCACTGGACCACTAGGGAATTCCTGTGTTCTTTGCTCACTGCTCTTCCCACATGTAGTCACTTATGTACTCTCATAATATCAAATACCAACCACATAGAAGCCTCCTCTGAGTGTCTGTACGTCATTCCCCTTATACTGTGTTGTATTATAATTAGATGTTTCTGTCTCCTCCATTTTGCTTTGAGTTCCTTGTGTACCGTATGTTTTTCATCCTTGACTTCTAGTATAGTGTTCTGTCACATAGTACAGTCTCAGTATAAATGTCTTTTGAATAAATGAAATTAGAGCCTTCACATACTTTTTAAAGAAGCACTGTTTTCATGCAAAGAACAGGAAACATATAAGTAGTCTTGATGTCTACAGCCAGGCAACAAATACTTTCTGTGCTTTGGAATGTATTCATTGCTGTGCTAATTGCTATAGACAGTACAAAGAAATTCATATTCTTGGTCCCTTTTGAGAACTTAGGGATGCCGTATACCTTTACACAGAGACTTTTACATTTAATTCTGTGGTATTTCCTAGGAAATTCATGTACTCCATGTTAAGGAGCTCTGCTCTAGGCATTTTTAGAGATGAAGATAACAAAGCATGTGAAAGAATTCAGAAAAAATGGAAAGTTGATAATCAATGTTTTATTTAAAATTATAGAGCACTTAAAAATAAGCAATATAATAGGTTTGAATGTGTATTGGAACATAGAAAAATGCTTTCAAATATACTAAAACTTTTGATTTTTACCCTAAAGCATGCTATGCAGCCAGTCGAAGTACTTGGACAAGTGTCGCTCTCGATAGATGGCTGGGGTAGGAGGTAGGCTGCGGAGTTGCCTGCAGGGGTTTCCCAGTCAGATTGGCAATGTTTTTCTTGTTGTGGCTCTCAGTCGCCCTTCTCAGCACCTCATCCTGGCTGAGATCAGACATTGTCACGTGTGTGACTACAGCCAATTTTCAGGCAACAGGCCTTTTTCTTCCTTTTGTGCTTAGACTCAATCATGCCAACAATGGCTTCTTCTTCATTGGTGTGGCCACGCATTTTATTTTTCACTGGTTTCTTCATTTCCAAATGTGTAAATGGGGCAGGTGAATTTGGTCTGACTTTGAGTCACAATCATATCTTCATCAGCTCTTTCTGTGTCATCATCCTGTCTGCTTGAAGACCATATTGCTTCTTTAGTTCTTTCAACTGTTGTTTAAATTGTACAAATTTTTCATTATTTTGAAAGTCTACATTAGAATTCTTATTCTATAAAGCCAAAAACAACTTCACTAATAATTTTAGATTGGATATTTTTTCTGGACATTCTTTTACATAGTTTATTGTACAGCCTTTAAATAATGGTTTAGTTCCCGATATGTCATTGCAAATTCAACCATTGCTTTATCCATACTGTACTCACTACTCACTTAAGTGTAAGTTTCCATGAGATCCAAAGCAGCGCTAGAAGCTATCTGTTCCAAAGCTGATGCAGGATTGAAAATTTTTCAGGAGGAGAGTGCAGATTCTCCACTACTGAAGGATATAAAACCAGTTGAACCTAAACTTGAAGTGGAACTACCCCTGCATCTTGAAATTATTACCTGGCTGCCCAATGTAGCTCCATCTGGCTGTACCTGGACTTGCCACACCCAGACCCCAACTCCATCCTTAACTCCCTTCCCATGTCAGAAAGTTGAAATTGGTGGCATTAAATCCGAAATAAAGTTCAGAGACATAGAAGAATTGTGTCTGTTGTGGTAGTCGGAGTAATTCAGGTTGTGAATGGGTGATTAGAGAACAGTGAGAAATAAAATTGTGTGGATTATTTTATTCTGGTGTTGCACTGTTCTGTTTTCATGTGATCATCCTATGTGTCTGATAGGGTGAGATCCTTTGAATAACAGTGGAATCTTTTCTCAAGTGCATGACATTAGGAATGCCACGTCAGTCATCTAAGGAAGAGGCAGGTCGCAGAGCAGCATATGGCCTGCGAAGCCTTAGATTCTGAGGAATCTAAATGTGTTTCAGATTCATTCATGTCTGGCACTCCAGTGTGGTGGGCTGGCCACAGCCTTGCAGCTGAGTAGGCATCTTGGAGCAAGGAGTGCAAGAGGTTCTGTAGCTGAGCAGCAAATGCTAACATTGGACAGGCAGGCAGGCAGCTCTAACATTGGGTAAGTGATGGGGATTGACAGCCTGCTTTTTTGGCAGGAGGGAGGATAGGCCCTGTGGTAGGTAGGCAGGTGGGGTGATAGAGAGGCAAGTGTTCTTATGGTTGTCTAGGAAGCTGATTGTTTTGGGCCTATGGGCATTGGGAGTAGGTTTGTTTTTTGTTTTTAAGGAAGTAGGTTTTCTAAGTCAGTCCATGTTCTAATAGTCTGCTGTTAAAGCTGTACCATTATAAGGTTTACTGCCTCAGCCTTGCTGTAGGCTAGTTAGAGAAGGATGTATGTCTATGCTGGGTCCAAGTAGTAAATGGAGATGAATCAGCATTTACTGAGGCCAGTATGGAGGTGGTACAGAGATTGAGATTTAAAAAATTAAACAGGTATAGTGGGACAGGTGATGGAAAACCTAATACATAGAGTAGTTTGAGGTACATAATAGGAAAGTATTGCATGTTATTTCTTTATATGTTTTTGGAGCATACAGAAAGTATCTGCTGTATTCTTCATGTTTATAACTCTTCTATATTCCTTGAAAGGAACCTACATACTGTTCTCCATAGTGGCTGCACCAGTTACATTCCCAGCAACTGTGTAGGAGGGCTTCCTTTTCTGCACACCCTCTCCAGCATTTTTTATTGGTAGACTTTTTGATGATGGCCGTTCTGACCAGTGTGAGGCGATTGCTCATTATAGTTTTGATTTGCATTTCTCTAGTAATTAGTGATGTTCAGCATCTTTTCATGTGCCTCTTGACTGTCTGTATGTCTTCTTTGGGAAAATGCCTATTAAGGTCTTCTGCCCATTTTTTGTTTGGTTATTTGTTTTTTTGATACTAAGTTGTGTTGAGCTACTTGTATATTTTGGAAATGCAGCTCTTGTCAATCTCATTGCAAATTTCTCCCTTTCTGTGGGTTGTCTTTTCGTTCTGCTTATGGTTTCCTTTGCTGTGCAAAAACTTAAAAGTTTGATTAGGTTCCGTTTGTTTATTTTTGCTTTTATTTCTATTGCCTTGGGAGACTGACCTAAGGAAAACATTGCTACGATTTATGTTAGAATGTTTTGGCTGTGTTCTTTTCTAGGAGTTTTATGATGTTACGTCTTACATTTAGTTTTTGAGCCATTTTGAGTTTAATTTTGTGTATGGTGTGAGGGAGTATTCTAACTTCATTGATTTACATGCAGCTGTCCAGTTTTTCCAATACCACTTGCTGAGGAGACCAACTTTTCTTTGTTGTATAGTCTTGCCTCCTATGTCGAAGATTAATTGACTATAATGTGTGGATTTATTTCTGGGTTCTCTATCCTGCTCCATGGATTTATATGTCTCTTACTTGTGCCAACAGCCTCTTAGTAGGTAATTTAGACAAGTCCGGGACATTTTCAGGAAGACCGTTTACTTGATAGTATTGTGTGTAAGGCTAGAATACCCAGTTACTGTCTGGTTTTAGTTTTGTTTTTTCTCTTGGCCTGCACAGTCTCAATGGAATCTTACGAATACCAAATATATTAAAACTAGTAATAAAGTCAGGCAATGAAAGAATGTGGATGAATTGTCTCCACCTTTAATTTCTATTCCACCTGACTGTAAATAGAAATTGATTGCTGTTTTTACCTAGATCAGACCTCGCAAAGAATTTCAAGTGAGCATGTGCACTTGAACAGTTCTTCTGATTTATATTAGAGAAGAATAGTGTGAATCTGTAAAATGTTCTCTATATCTGCCAAGGAAACAGAATGGTGTTTGTATAGATGTTTAAGAATTGGAATTAGCTTTTTCTTAACCTGTTTCCAAACACTTTTGTTATAGGCTTAAGAGTTAGTCATTGTAAAAAGACTACTGTATTGCCTAATAGTATCAGAAGTACAGTTCCCATATTTTGTTTTTTAATTCCTGAATATTTCTGAATTTACGTGGGATTCTTTTCTGCTACATTTTCTACAAAAGCCCTTTCTTTCCCTTTTCCTTTCTCTTTAACTTTTGAGATGAAAACAATAGCTTTTATTTTTAAAAACTGCTTAAACAAAATTAGATCATTTCATTCTTTTGGATGGCACAGACTAAAGGTTCTTTTCACCCTTCAAAATGGAGTTCTGAACCAGGAGCCTAATGGGGAAGCTGAAAACAAAGTGTTCACCTCTGGATACCTCTGCACCAAGTATACCTTTCTATTGAGGTTTTTGTTAGAATTTATCTTCTCTCTTTTGGAGATAGTGTTATCTCTAATTGATTTTTGTCAATTAGAAATGTAACATTCTGTGGCATCTAACACCTTGTTTTTTTTAAATACAGCCTCACAAAGTGGCCTTTTCATTTTTCCCTTGTTCTTCTGTAAGTTACATTAACCTGGGTTTGCTGTAGAATTTGGTTTGCATTTGGTCCTATGGAGTCTTGACTACTGATCTTCATTGGAGTCTGGTTTGTAGGTTTAAATTTTTTTTCCCTAATAACTTGGTTGATATTTTGAAGTTATATATCCATTTCAGCTCAACTTAATTTAGCTAATTTAATGTTTTAAGAAAATTACTTTTCAAATGTTAAATTACTAATTATAATGCCTTTTATGTTATATAATGGGTGTAGTAAAACTAAGGTGAAATATTTTATCTTAAAAATATTTTGCCAGAGTTTTAACTAGGGAATCTCAATTTTTTCATGTCACAAGCAGTTTATTAGTAGGGAAAATAAGAACTACTGCTTATTCATTTATGGCTACACTGAACAGCATGTGGGATCTTAGTTTCCCAACCAGGGATTGATCCCATGCTCCTTACAGTGGAAGCCAGAGTCTTAACCACTGGACCACCAGGGAAGTCACCAGAACTTAATATTTAAGTAGGATATATTTTCTCTCAGGGATATTTATCTCATTTTATCATAGTATGATAAAATTTAATAATTCATTTTGTATAGGGAGAATATGAGGTTTCTTCATTATTGATGCATTCTTGTGCAAGCTGATGCTGCCTCAATGAGCTACTGGATCCAAGTGCTTTATTCAGACTTGTGATCAAGTATATTGTAATATCAAAAGTATTTGTATGGTTGTTTATTGTGGAAGCCCTGTTCTGTGCATATTCTGAATGGTGTACCGATTGAGATGTCTGTGCTATTTTTTAGTCATATTTTAGGCTTTTCTGTTGGTCTCCTTCAGAGGAACAGAAACATAAATTAATTTGCAAATTATATTTTTAACAAGAACAAAACTTTGGTCTTTGCTTTTCTGCATCAGTTTATTCTTTGCAGACTTTGGTTAAAGGGGTATCTGGGTCAGATCTCAGAAAAGAACAAAAGAAAATGCTTTGGGTGGTTTGGTTTGATTCTAACTAGAAAACCATAGAATCTCTTTTAAGATTTTTAATTAATTTTTGCACAAAGAGTGATGTTTAGACTGAAAATAAAAACTCTTAACTTGATATACTGTACTTTTCCTTTGGTGTTGCTTGTTGCTCAGGAAAGAACTTTTTCAGGACTGTTTTTCTTAGAGCTCATTACTGCTGCTTTTCCTCTCCTGTATTTGCACTTTTCAGGCTGACATCTTTGAGCTCTGTTGCCTACTTAAGCTATTCTGATAGTCTCCACCTCAGTTCTCTGGCTTTTTCCTTTCTTCTTCCTTGAGTGGTAAATTTTCTTTGAGTTATAGGACTCAGAAACTTTTTATGAAGATCACAGTCCAAATAACTATTGCTCTAGGCTATATAATTGTGTTGTCAGACATTTCATCCTGTGTTAAAAAATCTAGTGACCACTGTTGCTTATAGAAGAAAGTTGAGATGCCATACCTTGGCATTCAGGGCCCTCCTCAATGAAACTTTTCTTTTTCAATCTCACCTCTCATTATTCCCCAATATTAATTTGCTTATTGACCTAAGTGGCATTTTCTGCATGCTAGCCATTCGTATTTTCATCTTTGAGCTCAGTTATCTTACTGCTAGATTTATTCTCCACTCTGAGTACCTCTCTTCCTAACTAGAATTTTAGATACTTTTTCAAGACCAAGCTCAAATCTCCTTTCCTCTTTGTAGTCTTCCCTGACCTTCCCTGCTCACTGTGAGTGTCTTTTTTATTGCCTATGCAATGACTTCTATGCTTTTAATTTTATTTTCAGCACAGAGTAGTTTGCTCCCCCCGTTCTCAAGGAAATCTCATGCTGAGTCCCACTTACAAGGTAGTGGTCGGGGAGAAGATTGGGAATTTATGCTAGAACCTTATTTATTCAGCTTTGGCTCTGTCTGCTGAGGTACCTGTAAGAAATTGGATTTGATAGAGCACAGTTAAAGAATCAGTTGTCTTACATCATGTATTGAATACTCAGCTTTACAAAGTAGGGTATTTTGTCTCTCAAAGCATTATAACTTTCTGGAGTTTAGAATCATGTTTATAGAACCTAGGGATGTGTATGCCCTGTTGTAGTTTAGCATAATGCCTTACAGATCCATGGTAGGTACTCAACATATGCTTATTCTTTCAACTGATATTTTTAAAGTTTTATATATTTTTATACACACTACACCCAAACCAGGGGAAAACTAGTAGGTTTTGTTTTTCTTACATAGACGTTAACTGGTAACCATCATTCATTTCCAGGAAACTCAAGAAAGCAGTTATTCCTACCCAAACTAAAAGCAGCTTTCCTGTAACATAACATATTCAGAGTATATTTTCCTGACAAAACATTACTTCTAGTAGGCATTTTATTTTTTTTTTTTTTCTAGTAGGCATTTTAATACCCTTTTGAAATACAGAAAACAAAATCCCAAGTTTTACTTTGAAAACAAGGCCCAGATGATTCTGGTACAAGTGAGAAAAGTTGGAAGCACAGGTGAAGGAGTAAAGTATTAAAACATGCATGTGGGCTATTTTGAAAGTCTTTTAAAATAATTAAGTTGCATTAGTTGCTGTGTATGTTAGAAATGTATACATACTTGAATATAAATATCAACGTATGTAATGTTGATGTGTTTTGGGGGTGTTTTTTTTTTTGGGTTTAAAGTCATATCTGTGAATAGTATGAAATCAACTTTACTTTGGTTCCATTTGAAATCACATGATTAAAAGATACCACACCTTAGAGATTCACAAATTTTTGTGTTAACCAGGGTGAAAATGAAGCCTTTTCTACTTTGGGTCACAAAACTCATTTTCCTTGTTCAAGTGCCCTAGAGGCAAAGATATGATTAGGTAGTTCTCAGTTTGGAAAAATGACATTCTTTTCTACCAAGGTAATAAATTATTTTAAAAATTATTCAGAATTTTGAATAAAATACAGGGTGCAGGTGTTTGGCCTATTGTTCTTAGTTAATTTTGTTGTATTGGTCCGTCCTGTTCTGCAGAATGTTGTTAGGTGTTTGCTTGCCAATGTGTTCATCTTTATTGTTACGTCTTCATCTTATAGAAAGTCATGGTTTTGTCACTGTTGGCTTTTATTTGCACAAAAGACTTGTGTTCTGTGGCATGTGGGATCTTAGTTTCCAACCAGAGATGGAACATGCGCCCCCTGCAGTGGCCTAATCACTGACCTGTCAGGGAAATCCCTCAAGATTAAAGCTTTTAAAGACAGGTGTTTGATTGAGAATGTTAGCTGCTGGGACAGGAACAGATTATAAGAATGGGAGGCTCTGTTGTCTGTTTGAGCTTGAGGGGGTGGGAAGTGTGCTGCAGAGACAGATCTAGTTTCCTGTCCTGAGCCTATCATGTGTGAAGTCAGGATGGACTTGTGTTTTGTTTCGAATGCTTTACAGTATTAGTTCTTCCTGATTCATTCTCTCCTTACATTTCTTTTTAAAGTTGAGATTTAACTGAACTCAGTGGATTTAACTTCAAAGACTTGAATTTTGTGGTTCTTTAACTCCTGTTACATGGTGTATCAAATAAACCACTTAGAACATTTTAATTGTTAAATAGTTCTGCTTAATAGGCCCAAAAATATGATTAGAAAATAGTTGTGGATATTCAGAATGACATTATCCACTTCTACATTTTTGTCTGATTTATAGGCAAGTGCTGTTGTCTGATTTATTCTGTAATATAACTTCTTGATATTTAGAACAGAGGGGTATATACACTTGGAATGCATTTACGTTTCACATAGTTTTGTGACTTAGACCCTTATATCTTCAGGTATTAGTTTGCAAATGGTAGATTTTGCAAAATTTATTTTCAGGTTGATCATTTGGAACAGAACACTATTTCTGTGAAAATTTAGCTATGTTACTTCAGTACTGTTTATTTCCATCTCATTTTAGCAACCTGCTTTCATGACTTTGTCATCACTCGTAACTGCTTCTCTTCCAAAATCTACTACTCTTGACCATGGCCACCTTCACATTTACACCTGCTTCTTTTTTTCTTGCCCCTCACAGGATTCTCTGACCCTTCCCTGGCCTTCCATTTTTAAACTCTCTACTCCTTTAATTAGGAAAAGAAATGTGACTGGGAAAATACCTTTGTGGTGCCGGTTAGGAATGTTTCTAGCTCTTGCCAGAGCTTCAGCTCAGCCGGACCCTTTTCTAGCCTTTTTGTGCAACCTGATGACTACCCCGTGCAGTTCCTTACTCTGTGTACCTCATTTCCTTTATCCACAGCAGAATACTTCCCCCCTCCCCCTGCTTTTAAGAACACATAGCCAGTGTTCTTAAACTGGTTCCATTATTCCCCATGGTTCATGAAGATTCAGAGCATTGAACTTGGATAGAAAAAAAATTACATCTTTATTTTAATTAAATTTTTTTGAAATTTAGTGTTTCCTTCCATTATTAATGTAGACAACAAGCCACTGCGTTACCTGTGACTTTAGCACCTATAGAATTCAGTTAATTTCATACCACTTGTATAGATTATGCTTATTACCTCTAAAATTATAGTAGGTATTAGATTTGCTGTTAGATCTTATTGTTTAATGCATCAGTAAAGGACCATATATATTACTGTGGCACAGATTAGGTTTTTCAGATTTTGATAACTGCATTTCATTATATTGCATTATGACCCCATGAACTGTAGCCTGCCAGCCTCTGTCCATGGGGATTCTCCAAGCAAGAGTACTGGAGTGGGTTGCCATGCCCTCCTCCAGAGGATCTTCCCAACTCAGGGATCAAACCCAGGTCTCCCACATTGCAGGTGGATTCTTTACCTTCTGAGCCGTCAGGGAAACCATCATGATAATTGGTCTCCTGTGACTTTCTATGTATTTTTGCATTTAAATTCATAAGCTCCCCACATATGCTGAAGGGGTCTATAGATCAAAGAATAAAGGTTAAGAATTCACTAATCTAGACACTCCCTGTGTCCCATTTCTCTGCGGTCTTCTCTTTTCTTTCTCTCTTGCCTGAGGACAATGCCTCCTCTTGTCCCCTTGCTTTTGTTGTTCTGTTCGACACAACCTGAGCCCTTAGTGTGTTCACTATGCCCATCTTTTTTGTTTATCCTTTTCTTTAATACTGTGCTTTTTAATAGCTGTATAATAAAATACATGATTTAGTATATATTCATAGTATAATTGGAGAAGGAAATGGCAATCCACTCCAATATTCTTGGCTGGAGAATCCCAGGGACAGAGGCGCCTGATGGGCTGCTGTCTGTGGGATTGCACAGAGTCGGACACGACTGAAGCAACTTAGCAGCAGCATAGTATAAATACTCATACAGAACAGAAGAGTATAAAACAAAAATGTAATCTTCTGGCCTCAAATTCCATTTCCCCTGGGGAAATTCTTAGATTTGTGTACAGTTGAGAAAAATATTATTTTTAATGTTACTCTAGTCTGTATTGGGCCTCCAAGGTGGCTCAGTGGTAAAGAATCCACCAGCAGATGTAGGAGACGTGGGTTCGATCCCTGGGTCAAGAAGACCCCCCGGAGAAGGAAATGGCAACCCACTCCAGTATTCTTGCCTGGAAAATTTGTGGACAGAGAAGCCTGGTGCACTACAGCCTGTGGGGTCGCAAAGAGTTGGACTCTGCTTAGGACACAGGCATGCTAATCTGTGTTGAATGCCTTTTGAAGTGAGAGTGTCAGTTGCTCAGTTGTGTCCAACTCTCTGGTCTCTTAGTTGCTAGGATAGCACCCACTGTAACTGATGCTCTGTTGTGTATAGATTAATCCATATAAAACTCATGGTACATGATGAGAAAATATGTTTTTAAAGTTGTTGAAAAAGGTCACAGTATTAATAATTGATTTATCAGAACAATATCATTGAAATAAGTTTTTTATCTGGAATTTTATAGTGTTTGAGGAAAAGCAGATTTAGTTGAGAGATGACATGAGTAGCTGAGGATTTTGGTGAAGGCTTCTCTGAAAGCACATTTGAGGGCTTCTGATGTCAAGTCTGATAATGATTTTTTAATTTCATCTAGTTTTAGGTCATTTTGTAGTTTTAGTCAATTTAAATTTATTTTTGTTAACTTAAAATAAGTTTACTTTTTCACTACTTTTCTGGCCATTTAAAAAATTCTCAGGCAACTTTGATTTTTCAGAGTCATAATTGACCGAGTTAGAGGGAAAAAGTTGAGCAGAGCTCATTTCCTGGGCATGGGGCTGACGAATACAGAGGCTGCACATTGGTTGAGACAGTTCTTTCTGATCACCACTAGGTGGCACCACTGGCTCAAAAAAAGGAAGGGAAAGTTTGGAGGCACGGACAGTATTATGCCGTTTCTATCTCCCCTTTCCCTAAATTGGATGCCATCAGTCAGGGAATGAAGCACATCTTTGTCATCTTTTATTATCTCATCTGATCACTGTTATTCTTTTCTTTTTATGCCTGTAGTTCTTTCAGAAACAGGTTAGCATTTTTCTCACAGGCGCATTGTCTTGCATCTTGCTTTTTTAATGCTTTTGCCTCTTACCATAGAGGATAATGGGAAATTAATACACTATGACTTTCTGGCATTGCAAAATTTGCACAATTGTAATTAAGTTATAGCCAATTGATTTTCTGAATTTTGCAGAAATCCTAGCACTAACATTGTACTGTTTCATACCAGCAGTGGTTTTTTTCAAAAATCCAAATGCAGCTGTTAGTAAAATAACTATTTAGAACTTAACAGTAGTAGATATTGGTAAGAGTATAGAATGAATACCCAGGTCTGGCCTCCTCCTGACTAATGATAGAATGTTGACCTGAAATACAGTATTTATTAATATGACCAGGCTTTCTCCTGCCATCTTGACACTATAGCCTCATTTTGCTGATTCTCCACTTTGTACATCTTATGCACATCTTTCCCTAAAATATTTACTCATGTTTAAACAGAGACTATTTCTTTGGGAGAAATATTTGAATCAAGGAATATCATTCCTTACCAACACAAACAAACTTTTGTGTTTTCCCTCCCACGCCTTTTCTGTCCTGAAAGAAAAATGGAATGCTAAGAACCACTGTGTGAACAGTTAATTAATTTATAAGGTTGATACTGTAATCAGAAGATTTAAGATAGAAATGTAGTATTTTTTTAAAGATAGGTAGTTTAATAATGGCCTCTTAATACAACCTAAATTGTAATTAGCAGAGTAAAACTTGGTTCAGTGAAGTTTTAGACTCTTGCTTTTTCACATTGTTTCCCTCTTCAAGGATCCTTTGTGATTTTGTTTAAAATAATACCAGTAGAAGTATATTTAAGCTGTTTCTATTGTATATTTCATTTTTTCAATTTGAGGACTGCTGACTCAGTCTTTAGTCTTTTCTAAATACCTTGACACACACACACACAACACACTCTGCAATAACAATAAGTCCATTTATGTGGATCTGTTTCTTTTTTTTTAAAATCCTTTTGTTGTTCTGGGTTTTAATTTCTAGAATAAAAAAGTATTGTCTTTAATTCTGGGTTTCCATCTGAGTAAATGCCTTATTTATTTAAATATATGCTTTTCAGCAGATAGTGTGATTAAAATATTAACAGGCTCTTAAATGAGAATTAATCCTCTTGCTGCTTGTATGACTGATTTGTGATTTTTACGTAGTCTTAGTTTTCTGTTCTAATTTTGTGAGAATTAAAATAGGGAATTTCAGCCACCTATTGTGAGTTATTGTTTGATGTTTTTCATGGAGTATTTCACATTCGTGAAAATACTCTAAGGCAAAATTAATTTTACCAAGAATTTGTATAACTTTAAGGTGACATAAGAGTAGAACTTCATTAAGGCAAGTGTCATATAAAACCAAGTTTGTAGGGTCTTTTAGTGACTTAACCTGAGGATGGCATTGTGAAGATAGTATCAGTCTGTTAGAACCCCTAAGAGAACTTTCCCAAAATGCAATCATCTTCCAATGAGTGCTGATCCTACTCTGAGCTGAGACCCGCTGCTTTGGGAATCTCCCTTGGTGTGCTGTTGGCTTGTATGCTTGCTGGCAGCAGGAGCCATGCTGCCTGATAGGGCTGGTAGCTAAGCCCATATGTGCAGTTATGCTTTTATTCTCTAGTGTGCGTGAACACACACCCACATGCACTTATCCAGCCCTAGTTTGAGATGAGAGGAGGTAAGAGCTAGCTAGGCTTAGAGTGCCATGCCAGCTCAAGTTTCTTATTTCACTATTGCCTTGCCCATTGAGTAGCCAGTAACATTTATAGAAACAGTACCAAGTCAAAAATCCGCCTGGAATTGTCTCTTTTGAAGGAGACACGACTGGGAGCCAGTACTCTGGCACAGCCAGGTCAGCAGAAGTATTACTCCACAGCCTTGTGATAGGGGGATACTTTAGGCCCAGACATCTAAATGTAAGCTTGTATCTCCAAAGCATTTTCTAACCCTGTTACTGCCCAAATACACTTTTATTTAACTGAGTCCTGACTTTGAACTGGAGAAGCATTTTCTTTGCTGGACAGCAGCCATGGGATAGATGGATCCTGCCAGTGAGCATACCGATGCCGTGCCATGCTGCTCTCACAAGCTAGTGCTCCTCAGTAACATTAGCAGGAGAGGAGAGGATAGATAGATGAGTTGAGAAAGTGTTGACAGAAAGTCTAGGTAGGTCTTTCTGAGGACAGGTAACACAGTGGGGCCTGAACTTTGTAACAGAGTGGCTATGGGGAAATAGGTTTCTATGTGGAGATGGGTCACTTTTGTTACTAATGGCAAGGGCATGTTAGAATATTGACCCCTGCATATAGGCATGGATTTGAAAAGTTAAAAGATCTGCGTATGTTTGGCTGCAGCAGCTCTGAGTGCATATCTAATTAGTGTGTCAATTAAACATGAGAGATTTTGTTTTAGATGAATTCATAGAAAATTTCTGGATCAATTCTGAAACACAAACTGATTATTTTTTAATATACTTAAATATATTTTTATGACTCGTGTGAATACATATCACATTTCATGTGGCTTAAAATTATATGTGTAAAACATACCTTCCTCCAGTAGTCATCTATGATGCCACTTAATCAAGTTAAGTATTTCGAAGATTAAAGCACTAGAAGCATTACACAGCTGAAAGCATACTGTTAATGAATGCTGTTTTTTTCTGTATTAGAAAGCTACTTTTCATAATTATTTTTTAGCCTTTTTGTTGATAGTTCATGTGTGTGTTCATGTAGCCCAGTGTCTGGTTGTATGATCTTTCATCCAAAACCATCCTTTGCAGATGCTTTTACTGACTCTGCTATCAGTGCTAAAGTGAATGGTGAACACAAAGAGAAGGACCTGGAGCCCTGGGATGCAGGTGAACTCACTACCAATGACGAACTGGAGGCTTTGGAGAATGATGTTGTAAGCAAAATCTTTTCAATTAGTAACAGTATGGTCCTGTGATACAGTATGACATCCTATCTCTCGGTTTTAAGTATGTTGTTGTGACTGTATTTAAATTAGCTGTTTTATTGTGTAGAGACTTCAACCTAGGCAGTATATACAGAAAAGTGTTTCTTGAGGATGCATATGAACTATTTGTATGTCTTTAAAGTAAATCCTAAGAAACAACTTAAAAATTTAGATTAGGAACCATGGGAAACTAGAAATGCCTGCATATTTCGTTTTGAATGCCTTGCAGAATAGGGCAGTCTGAGAAAAATGGTGGCTTGTTTGTTGTCTTTACCAAGAAGTGATGTCAAAGTGTGACTTTTAGGATTCTTGTCTGTCGAAGAAGTATTCATTATTAAGCTATATCATTAGGTTACATTAGAATTACAGCAAAAAGTAAGTTTCTTTGTCTTAAAATTAGGAGAAAAGGGCTATTTCCAAAAGCCTCTTGACATTTTTACTTTTCCCATAACATATCTTCTGTAAATCAATGCTTAATAATGACTCTGTCATTAGGATTCTTTAGTTTCTTGCCAAAAATGAGTGTTTAGGCAATAAAATTTGAATGAGATGAATCTTTCATTGAATCTTACAGAGAGATCTTATTTAACAAACCTGTTTGATGTTAAAGTCATTGTCCAGTTGTAAAACTGGAAATTCATAGACAAAATGCAATAGTTTCCAAACTTTTTAAAGAATCACATATAACTTAATGTGATGTTTCTCAGGTTTGCGTAGCACATCACCTCTGGAGAATAAAGCAGGCATTCTCTCTCTCTCTCTCTTTTTAATTGATAGTGAAGCAGTTGAATTGATAGACACCTTCTAGAGCACATTCTGGCAATGTTTTCAAAATTTAAAACTTGCAGTTTAGTTCAGCAATTCTATCTCTGTGAATGTATTCAGAAGACAGTCAAATAATTATATTGGGATTTTTTCACATTTTTTTCTAATAGTGGAAAATAGGAAATATCCTAACTGTCCGTCTGTAGGACATGAGTGATTTATTATACCTGCATTCAGTTGAAGTAGTATATGTCCACTTGAAAGAAAGGTGTTCTGGGAAGATACCTAAAACTTAATTAAAAGAAAAAGCAAGCTCCAGAACAAGAAGATCCTATTTGAATTTCTATAAAAGAGAGCTGATGATGATAATCACATTCTTACATATGCACAAAGAATGTCTGTTAATGGTGGTTATCTATACACACTGGGATTGGCAGTTTTACTTTTCACTGGATATGTTTCTGCACACTTTAAACTTTTTACATCGAGCATATACTAAAAGAGCATATTTTAAAATTTCTATAGGTAACTAATTTCCTGCTCCCATATATTCGGCTGAAGTAGTTGATTTAGTGGTAGAATTGTATTACAGTTTTATCTGAAGTAGCACAGAAGGAGCCACAGTTGATGGGTGATCTTAGAGGCTAGGTTTTGTCCTGAAATTGCCATCAACATTTTTAAGATGATGCTGTGCCCTCTGCTGACTTGATAATGATTATGTGCCGTATTTTACCGCTGTTTATCAATCGGACCTGATGATCAGTTCACTCAAAGAGGTTTCAGGTAAATACCTTGTAGAAAGATCACTGTAAGGAGTAGGAAAAGGAGAGAACCTTGATCTGAGACTCATATTTTATGAAGTAACTAAAACATTCTGAACTTATAACATCTCAGATAGCTGTTTCATACACAGTTAAACCTTGAACAACACAGGTTTGAACCATGCTGGTTCATTTATACACTTAGGTTTTGCAATAGTAAATATACTACTGCACAATTCAAGGTTGGTTGAATCTACAGGTTTTAAACTTATGCACAGAGTTGGTACCCCTGACACCCCACCCCCTGAATTGTTCAAAGTTCAGCTGTAGTTATTTACCAACCTGTAGAGACTGATGTGTAGAAGAGAAGTTTTTCCTTAAGACATTTGTAAAGCAAATTTTTGCCTATTTTTTTACTTTTGCTAGGTTTTGCTTGAATAGTATGATAGATAATTGTTAATGTAGATATTGACTATAACTGCATTAAAGAAGACAAATACTTTGTTTTTTTGAAAAATGAGTTTTGTTCTGTTCTAGTCTAATGGATGGGATCCCAATGATATGTTTCGATATAATGAAGAAAATTATGGTGTAGTGTCTACATACGATAGCAGTCTGTCTTCATACACGTAAGTTTTTAAAGCTTGCTTTTGTTTTAGTGTGTTTGCCTTTGATTTTCATTAGCTTAAATTATGTTGAATAAATGTTTCTGTTGGATTTTTTTTTTTAACTTGTTTTATTTTTTAAAATTTATTTATTTGGCTGCTCAAGGTCTTAGTTGCAGCCCTTGAGATCTAGTTCCCTGACCAGGGATCGAACCCAGGCTGCCTGCATTGATTGGGAGCATGGAGTCTTAGCCACTGGACCACCAGTGAAGTCCTCTGTTGGATTTTAAGTTAAACAATTATGTGACTAAATTATTGTTACTTCTTACACTGATAAATTCCCATTAAAATAGGGATTAAATGTAGCTTATCTATACTCTGATTTTTTGTTCTAAATAAATTTTGTTTTATTTTTGCACTGTAAAAACTAAAATGACAAATGCAGAGGTTATGGGGAAATAGGTGATTTAACCAGTTTTGGAAATGTCACATTACTCTAAGGAAAAAGTAACAAGAAAATTCAACTATTGATTTATAAGTAGATGACTATAGCTGTTTTATAGTTTTTAACAGCATTTTAAACTAAATGTCTCAATAGTTGATTGTGACAGATATGTAAACTGTTACTTTAAAACGCACACTTTGCTTTTTCTTTTCATTTGTTCCAGGGTGCCCTTAGAAAGGGATAACTCAGAAGAATTTTTAAAACGAGAAGCAAGGGCAAACCAGTTAGCAGAAGAAATTGAATCAAGTGCCCAGTATAAAGCCCGGGTGGCCCTGGAAAATGATGATAGGAGTGAAGAAGAAAAATACACAGCAGTTCAGAGAAATTCCAGTGAACGTGAGGGCCACAACATAAACACTAGGTATTTAAAGGAAATCATGATGCAGTATTTTGGATACACAACTCAAGGTCTGTGTGAGAAGGTGTATTATTATTATTATATTTCATCTTCCTTTAACTTAGCTTAGGTAGAGAATGCAAATGGAGTTGCTTTCAGGTTTTGTTAGTGAAAAGATTATAGTAATCTTGGAAAATAGTTTTTGAACATCACCTCCGTGGAGCCAAGTGGTGGATATACAGTGACGAGCAAGCCAAGGTCTGGAAGAGCTTGTTAAAGAAAAGTGAACAGGTTGGGGGAGGGGGGGGCATATAACATAATTACAGTTCAGTATGATTTCCTAGATTAGAGGTGTGATCAGAGTACTAGGAATATACAAATGAAAAGGAACGAGCGTAACCTTGTGGGATCAGAGTATACCTAACAGATGAGGTGATGTTTTATGATAGGATAGTAGGTCTGTCTGTTACTCAAAGAAGCATAAAACAAGAATTCCTTGCATGGTGAAGACAGGTGAAAGAACTTGTCCAATTCAGGGAAAACCTTGTTGTTTCGTATGTCTGGAATACAGGGTGTATGTTGACATTGCAGTGTTCGTAGCTGGTGATAGGAACCAAGGGAGTGAGACTTTGTGTGTGTCATGTTAAAGAGCACCTTGTAGGCAGGGTATGGGGTGAACCAACTCTGGTGACACTGAGAACTGGCTGAGATATAGAGGCCAGTTATTTGAAATAGTTCAAGTGTGAGAATGAGACCAGGACCAGTGATAGAAAGATTAGAAAAACCAGGGGTGATCCTGAGTTTATTTGATAACCAAGCAGATTGGTGGTTGCACCGGTATTGGAGACAGAAAACACCAAGCAAGCTTGAAGGAAGATAGTCCATTTGTGCAATTTATTGCATTCAAGGGGCTCACAGATCTTTCATGAATTTATTCATAAATATGTGTTGTGAGAACCACCTGCTACATGCCTGGTAGAATAAGATACACATTCTGTCTTAAAGGCACTTGCAGTTTAGGAATCGTGATTTGAATTAAAGTGTTCAGTGAGAGATACTGAGACTGTGAGGCTGGCAGTGTGGATTTGGGGGATCGATGTGAAAACCATGAAAAACTAATGAACAGCCATCAAGAGAAGAGATTGCAGAGAAAACCAAGGAAGAAGAGTTTCAAGAAGACAGATGATGATTGATAGAAACAGCTATAAAGAGAGATCAAGTAGGACAAGAATGAATGAATACATGTTTGTTTTATTTTGTCCTTAGGGGGAAAATCTGAGGGAAAAGAAAGGCCAGACCTAGAGCTTAGAGTAAAATGGAAGAATAAGGGTATCTGGAAATGAGGCCGTTTGGTTTGTTTAACCTTTTACTAACAAGCATTCCCTTCTGCCTAAATTGCTTTTAGATATGTTTCATTGGTCTGGTATCTATTAGGATAAAATGATTTAGAGGATCTCTCATTTCCAGGGAAAATAAATATATTCCTCCTGGACAAAGAAATAGAGAAGTCATATCCTGGGGAAGTGGGCGACAGAATTCACCGCGTATGGGCCAGCCTGGATCGGGCTCCATGCCATCAAGATCCACCTCTCACACTTCAGATTTCAACCCGAATTCTGGTTCAGACCAAAGAGTAGTTAATGGAGGCAAGTATTTTGACCAAATTTGTCAATCTCATTGATCAAATATATAATTTTCTAAATATTTACAGTTTTACATAGTTGATAAGAGGATGCATACCTTTTAGTGATTTCTGTGGAGTAGTTTTCAGTAAATATTTAAAATTTGCCTTTGTGGATATCAAATTAGTAAAATTGTAAAAATTAGTATGTTATTGGCATATACAGAATTTAACATGATGAAATACTCATGTATTAAGATAAAGTGCTAAATTTAACCAAAGACATTCACTTGGCAAAAAAAAAACACTCCACATATAAAGAAATTGGAAACTGGGTAGGTTCTCAATTTTAAAAACACTGGATGATAAAATTATTCAGACATAGTTTACATGGAAAATCCAAATCTGTGTGACATTCAGTGGTTAATATAAATTCATTTTTATGAACTGTTTGTTTATATATTTATATCCTGCTTACTTCAAGAGGATTTGAGGTACCTTGCAGTACAAGACATGGCCAACAGTCATGTGAAGATGGTGGGAAAAAAGTGCTTAAAAAAATAAAAACTCAATACAAAAGCAGATATTGTAGTTTAGCTTAACTAAAATATGCAAACTTGCATCTTTAGTAGGAAGATTTTTTTTTTTTTTCTATTCTCCCTCCATATCTAGGTTAAATATGGCTTATGGGTCATGGCTCTCTCATACAAGTCAGGGATACTGGAAACAGCAGTACCATAGACTGTATGGAACTGTGGTAATTAAAATATTGATGGTGTATTAGATACTAACCTGGGGGGAACAGTGGGCATTCAGTTTCAGGTATTTAAGTTTGGAAAGTTAGACAAATAGAGAACACTTAAGTTTCCAATTTCATTTGTTTTCATTGAATCTTTCTCCAGAATTCCTCTCCAAATGAACACTCTTGAGTATTTTCTATACTTTGTATTGGGGTGAAATTTCTTTGCTCACTGAGTAAAGAATTTTAGTTGTTTATGAACAGAATTTTCAAAGTAAAAAACCTGAAAGGGGCTGGGAAATGTATGATACTCAAGTGTGTGGAACCCTATGGAGAGGAGACCTGGACTGTTTCCTAAGATTAAGGTAAGTGATGTCATGTTACATGTTAGCTGTATTTTGACCTGTGCATATCCCTCAATGACAGTTTATTTGGTGATGACTGCTTTGTAGTTGGATTGTTTATTAAGCAGTCTCTTAAGTAAATGTTTAACTGCATAAGTTATTTAGAAGATCCCCCTTCTTTTTCTAATTTGATAAGGTTAAAATATGTTTTTTGAAAGGCAGTGAATATTAATCTGTCACTCCTGTGACTCTGGAAATTAGTAGAAGTAATGTTCTACTTAAATATACCTGCTTGATGTAATTTCAAACTTATATTCAAGTATAGACTAGGTGAAAACCAGTTTTAAGAAACTAGCATTTTTAATGGGATTATAATAGCTGTTGTTTCAAAAGCTAAAACTTTAAATAATAAATAATCTTATTCCTGAGTTTTGTGATTTATTCTGTGAAATTACCTGGTGTATGTTATTCTCCTTTTAGCAATTGATTTTCAAAAAAACAGTTACAGAAGCAGGTGAATAGGCAAAGTCTTAACTGTCTTCTTCAATAGTATGTGTAGATCCTAATTAACCCTTTGGGAACGTGTATTCATTTAAACAGACTTAATTTTAAGGAGGTTAAAGTAAAATGTGAATTTATGTCAGTTAAGTTATGCTAAAACTTATCACAAATCAAATGACTGTCCTCAAAGGGTTAAAATGTACAAGAAATCATTTTTGTCATTTTACTTTTTTTTCTGTTTACTTTTTTCCCTCATTTTTTTCTTTAGTTTTTATACTTTCCTTCATATCATTTGTTCTGTCAGGTGTTCCCTGGCCATCGCCTTGCCCATCTCCTTCCTCTCGCCCACCTTCTCGCTACCAGTCAGGTCCCAACTCTCTTCCACCTCGGGCAGCCACCCCTACACGGCCGCCCTCCAGGCCCCCCTCGCGGCCATCCAGACCCCCGTCTCACCCCTCTGCTCATGGTTCTCCAGCTCCTGTCTCTACTATGCCTAAACGCATGTCTTCAGAAGGTACAATACCACAATTTGTTCATGTTTTTGTTTGTCTTTGTTTAACTCCTATGTGAGTTTATAATTACAAAATAGTTTCCTCTTCATTATTTAATAACCTATAATTTCTGTGTTTTAACTTTAGTTTATTAAAACTATTTCTATTAACCTTTTGTTTATTAGAAATTTGATAAATGCTGTGTGAAGCTATGAACTATCCTGAATTGTGAGAATGGGGGTTTGTCTCTGCCTGGTAATGATGCTCTTTTACAACCCAGGGCCTTCTCCCTCCCACTTTACAGTGTATACAGTGGTTAATGGTAAACAGTGAACCTTCTTCATACTAGTGAATCTGCCTGTTGACCTTAGGTAGGAGTGGTGGTTTAGTGGTCCTTTTGAGAGGGACATTGCATATGGCTGCCTTGGTGTGTTTACCCTTAAATTACAAAATAGAGATTGATTTTGTGTTTGGGATTTTTTTTTAATTAGTTTTGTAATATTTTGTAGTGAAAGTCTTTAGAGGAAATTCTTAATCTAAGATAAAATTGTTATTGTAGAAAACAATATATGAATCTTTAGGGGTTTTTTGTTTTGTTTTTGTTTACCCTGTCAAAAGAATAAAATCCTGTAATTCTCATTCATTGTAATTAATTACAGTTGATATTGCTTATATTGAGACTAATACAGGTTTCTGGCAGAAAATGTTTCCCTGGAGAAAACTGTATTGGCTGCTTTTTAATAAATTGTTGCCATCCAGGCAGCGAGGTCATGTGATCTTGAATGAAGCAGCTAACCTTGAACAACATGTTACGCTGATTTTCAAGGTGACTTCCTAACTCAAGTGCCTATGATGGTGGCCTGTAAATGAGAAGTTAAATTCTGTTGACATATTTTGTTGTGGTCTGTTGTTTGTGTAAGTGATGTTCATATCATGAGAATGTGTTAGATAAAAGTCAGTAGTGCATGTGAGCTTGTTCACCACTGTTAGATGTACAGATTCACATAAAAGTTTACATTTTGCATGTTCAGGGAGGCTACATTATTCAGTTTTTCTTTTTAACTAATTTGAATTCGTGTTTTCTAGTCATGTAGTTAGGTGACACTGAAGCATTTTTAAAATGTGAACCTCGAAATAAAACTATGAAATATAATGGTTTTCTGTGTTTAGAATAAGTTTTCTTTCTCTAAGTATTTCACATGTTGCCAAAGACTTAACTTTATTAAAGTTAGTTTGATTTCATTGAGCTGTGTCAGCCATCTTTCTTGGTCTTTTCCTGTAAAAGGATGTAAAAAATATGTATAGATATTTAAATACCCAGTTCTTAACTCATCTTCAGTATAAATTATGTCTCCAGTTAAAAATTATATAATATTAACACTCTTTGTAAGACTGTGCTCATGATTGTATTCCTACTGAGGACATAAATTAATATGACATCCTAAAGAGTTTGGTAAGGGACTTCCCTGATGGCCCAGTGGTTAGGATTCTGGTTTCCACTGCAGGGGGTACAGGTTTGACACATGCCAACGTAGCATGGGCAAAAAAAAAAGAGGGTGAGGAGCATTGGCTTTGCTATCAAGAATGAGTTTGCCAAGTGTTCCCAGTGCCAGGTTTCTGTTGTAAGAGTCATTGTATTCACTATTTGCACCTGACAGTTTTGCTTCAATGCATAGTAGACTTCTTTATAAACAGAAATCACTAATGTGGCAGAATTGTTGATTGATGTGGGATTTTGATGATTCATATAGTGCAAATTTCCTCCCCAGATGTAAATTACTCTAGTATACAAGCCAATGCCTTAGCTGTAGAATTTTCAGTTCACAGCCTGTTTAGTCTGAGACACTCTACAGATGAGGACTGGTTTTTTTTTTTTAACTACTACAAAGGTGTATCAAAGTAGTTTTTTGTTTAATAATTTTTTTCCTAGTCTTAGAAGTAATACAGCAAATTTGAGGGAGAAAGCTAAAAGTGTATGTTAAAATTTTATTTCATCATATAGCTATGACTTCTATTAACATTTTGTTATACTTATTTTTATATACCTACAAATAATGGATATAGATTAAACAAATTGCTAAGATCTTTGAAGAAGTGTGACATCTTATTGTTTGATTTCTTATCACCAACTGCATCCTTCCCTTTTTTAAAAAATAAAAGGGAACAAAATAAAATTTATTTATAAAATTATGGCATTCCACAAGATAACTCTGAAAAAATATGGCCAAAAATATGTATGGTGCTTATTTTCTTCTTTTTTAAACCAAGAAGGAATGAAAGAGAAAGTGGGAGAATGTGTGTATGTGTGAGTGTTGTGAGGGAAAGGGAGGAAGGGAAAGAGAAAGAATGGGCTGTGTGTATTTAGCAGAAAAGGAGTACTGATGGACATTGTGGCATTTATGTGATGTTCACTGTTGCTTTCTTAGGGCCTCCAAGGATGTCCCCAAAGGCCCAGCGACACCCTCGAAATCACAGAGTTTCTGCTGGGAGGGGTTCCATTTCCAGTGGCCTAGAATTTGTATCCCATACCCCACCAAGTGAAGCAGCTGCTCCTCCAACAGCAAGGACCAGTCCTGCAGGGGGCACATGGTCATCAGTGGTCAGTGGAGGTAGGTGACGCTTGGCTTGGAGCATAATAACAGTGTTCGTTTTGTTATTCTACTGGATGTGAAAAGGGCTGAGCTGGAGCTCTATGTGAGGAAGTCCTATGTATATAAAAAATAGTGGAGTAACCAGGAATTGAGAAAACTATGTTTTTATTTTGGGCTCTACCAGCTATTCACCGTATGTTAAGGGCAAATCATGTGATCATCCTGAATTTCAGTTTTCTCAGTGAGTAAAGTAATTTTTCCCTAGTCTATTCTCTGGTTTTAGGTGAAATTCATATGGGGTTCATAAATATGAATATACTTTATAGTTTTATAAAGTTCCACTCAAATGGAAGGCAAATATAGTACATAACATTTGGAGGAATCATATTTTCATGTCTTCTTAGCAGCCTTGTTTATTGATTATTTCACGAACAGTTATTAATATTTTGGACTTACAGTGCTATGTATTTCTTCCCTCCACCCCCCATTCTCTCCATACGTTTTTGTTGGTATCCTGCTTTATGCCAGGCAATATTCTGGGCCTAGGTCCTGTGGGTTTCTTTAGTATCTATATATGGCACTAATTCCTGACTGTATTTCACTTTTAAAGAATAACAAACACAGGAGCCCAAATTTTATGTGATTAGCCCGAAGAATGTGCTGATGGAAGCTATGAAAGTGTAAAAAATATACTTTGACAGGATCTTAGATTTAAGTTAAAACTGCTTTTGCTACTTAATGTATTGCTTTCCTGATAACTAGAGTTTGAGCATGTAATGATTGTGTTTTTTTGGCCGTAAACTATGTTAATCAATGCATGGGACTTTTAAAAGGAAAAAGTCTTTAAGCTTAAACAAAAATATACCCAACTCCATTAAATATCTTTAGTTGATACACATTGCTCACCTTCATGTATAATTTTAGGTTTAAGTTTACTGTAAATTCCTTTGAATTTTCTGTTTTCTTCTTTGGTCTTCAATTACAAGGAAATAATTAGCAAAAAATAGAATTTCTAAAATATTTATTTCTTCATTGTATCATTATTTGACATTACTTAGATGATCCGGAAATGAATTTTGAAAGTAACAGCATTATAGAAGTGAAAGAGTAAAATCACAGTTTTACAGTTGTGAAGAGATATGCACAGAATGGTGTGAGAGGTTTACTCTACACTAATTAGAAAATAGATAGTTGTTAAATAATACTTTCTTCCATGATCCTTTTGACATAAAAAAGTAAAGAACCACTAAAGTGAAATAAATTGAACCATTTTCTCTAGATGTTTGGAATCTGAATAGCTTTGTAATGAAATATGAAACCTGTTAGATAATTATTTCGAAGTCATTGAAATACAAACCCCACCTTGGATTATCTCTCTCAGCTAAAGTGAGTTCCCCATTTCCTTAGTTACCGCAAGGTGGATTTTGATGTGTTAAGATTGGCTGCAAACTGCTAAAAGATGTTTGAGTTTATTATTTGAAGGAGGAACAAAGAAGTCTATTTCTTAGGCATCCCCCAACACCTGCCTACTTTAAAGAGACAGTCTCACTTTTTAGTAGAGAGTGTTGTTATTTTTATCCTCAAAAGTTGCCTTTTTCCTGCCTTAGAAATCCAGTTTCTAAATTCATTTAAAATACTTTGTTTTATTTTATTTTATTTTTTTTACTTATTTGCATTTATTTTCTGCGGCATTTATTCCCGGGCCATAAGTTTTTGTTTCTTCAGTTTCTTCTGGGATATCTTTTTCTTCTGTGCAACCTCTTCTGGTTCAGGAACAATCTGTTCTTTGTCGGTAAGGATCATCTCAATGTGGCAGGGAGAGCGCATGTAGGGGTTGATCCGACCGTGAGCTCTGTAAGTCCTATGCTGCATCTTGGGGGCTTTGTTCACTTGAATGTGCTCAGTGACCAGAGAATCTACATCTAAGCCCTTAACTTCAGCATTACTCTCTGCATTTTTGAACATGTGTAGTAAAATTCAGAACTCTTTCTGGGCCACCGACCCTGAGTCCAGCCCACTGTTTGGCCTGTGCACACCTACCAACTCCACCGTTGTAATGACGGATGGTATACATTGCTTCTTTAAAGTTACATCCTTCAGATACTTGGTGGTTTTTTTGGATATGCATACCTTTATGGCCTGGGCAGTTTCATGAGTGTTCTTAAAGTGAACACAAAGATTTGAACCTCTTGATTTGCATGATTTTGTGGGGTTTTCTGGGTCGAGTGAATAGCGCACCATTTTTAGGGGTCAGCTCAGGCCGCTTACCGGAAAAGGATAAAATACTTTGTTTTAAAATTAATATATTTAGTTAGAAAACTACTGTTGGACATAGGTATTAGTAATAATTGCTTTCATTTTTGAGATATTTGTTGTCTCCATCATCACCTCTATTCCTGAGACTTTGGAAAAGAAAACGGAATGATGGGATAAAGAGTAATTGGGGGAGGAGGTCAGATAGAACTATTTTACCTAGATCTTCAGAGACGCTGTTTTGAAGAAGTGACATTTAGCTTGAGAATATAATGGGTAACTTTTCTCTTTCTTGTAGTTCCAAGATTATCCCCTAAAACTCACAGACCCAGGTCTCCCAGACAGAATAGTATTGGAAATAATCCTAGTGGGCCAGTTCTTGCTTCTCCCCAAGCTGGTATTATCCCAGCTGAAGCTGCTGCTATGCCTGTACCAGCTGCATCTCCTACACCTGCCAGTCCTGCATCCAACAGAGCTGTCACCCCATCTCTTGAGGGTATGTAAGAAAGGGCTTCCAGATCCACAGTGTCTTTTGTTTTGTCTAACACAGTTGTGTGTTAGAGGTTTAACAGTTTACGAAAAATGTCTCTGTTGTTTTATTCTTAGGTATGTATTTGAGGGTGACTTCCTAGTAGCTCAGTAGTAAAGAACCCGTCTGTCAGTGCAGGAGATATGGGTTCGATCCCTGGATCGGGAAGATCCCCTGGAGAAGGAAATGGCAACCCACTTCAGTATTCTTGCCTGAAGAATCCCTTGGATGGAGGAGCCTGGCAGGCTGGGGTCCATGGGGTCCCAAAAGAGTCAGACATGACTGAGTGACTAAACAAGAATAACAGTGTATTTGAGGGCACATTTAAAATTTTATGTAAATGAAGTTAGTTGTTTAAGTAATACTACTTATTTCATGTTATTCTTCAATGTGTGTTGTTAAGATAGTTTCCTGGGTAGTAAATATCAATATAAGTATGTTCATGTTTCATATGTCTGCAAAGTTGGAAAGCCTCTATTTAAATGGACATGTCCTTTTGTAAAAACATAGAATCAAAATTGTAGAATATTTTCTCATTTTACTTTTATAGCTTTTATCTAACTTGGAGTTTTTGTAAAATATCATTTTCTAGCTAAAGATTCCAGGCTTCAAGATCAGAGGCAAAACTCTCCTGCAGGGAATAAAGAAAATATGAAGCCCAATGAGACATCATCCAGCTTCTCAAAAGCTGAAAATAAAGGTTAGAGCTTTAAAAGTCTTTAGAAATAGGAGAGAGAAATATGTCTTAATCTCATGCCCAGTATTGAGTATTTTTTGGTCAACACTTTTTCCTAGGATTGTACATATTTAAATGTGTAATTTAATATGTCAAAATCTATAATTAATATATTGGGTTTTTAATTATTTTAATAGTAGAATTTATTTTCATTTCTAACATCCTATCCTAAAAGCATTTTAAGTTAGATCCAGATTTATTTCTAATCTTTAGTTTAAAATTCTTTTAGATCTAACACTTCCTTAATTTTGCAGGTATATCACCAATTGTTTCTGAACATAGAAAACAGATTGATGATTTAAAGAAATTTAAGAATGATTTTAGGGTAAGTATTGTATTGACTAATGAATTAGAATTAAAAAATTTTTAATGTACTAAAAAATGCATTATATATACACCCAGAATAATCAAACAATGTTTATAGAAAGCTAAATGTTCTCATAGTTGTCTTTGCCTATGCTTTAAGTGAGGTAATTAAAATCATGAGATTTGAAAAGAACAACAGATACTAAATGAAAGAGAATGTACTTCTGATGTTGGAAGTCAACATAACATAAGCTGTTATTTGATACTCATTTGATTATATTATTTTATGACAATAGAACACGGCTAAGGCATTGTCTGATGTGACAAGTAGAAGATGTCTTGGACCCTGTTTGCAGATTTACACTCGTTCACAAATGGATTGTGATAGACATCTTTCTACAGTATCATTTCTCTAAAGACTTGCTGGATCTGATCTCTCCTGGATGACTGTTCATTCTTTTGCCTAGCATTTACTATAACATACTGTGAATGTCAAGGTATATTTTGAGACCAAATCAAGAAATCATCCTGAAAATCACCTTAATAGGGAAAAATCTGATTAATTCAGCCTTTTATTTTTTTCAGAGGCTGATAAAAGTTGAATGGATCAAGGGCAAAACCAGCCTTTTCCTAGCCTGTGTTCTAGCTTCCTAAAAATTTAAGTTTTTGCCAGTAGTGTCATTCCTAACTTATTGGCACCATTCAAAATATTAAATTTAAATATTACTTCATACTTTAACACATTTATCTATTCTACTTTAATGCTTTTAACAGTTTTGAATTTAATTTTTTAAGCTGTAGTTAATGCATGGACACAATACAAAGAAAAAAATGACTGAATGCCCAGATACCCACCCCCAGCTTGATAATGTCAAGCATTCCAACAACAGTCTCCTGTGTAGTTGCCCTCCTCAGCTGCATCTCCTGCCTAGTGAAGGGTTTGTTTCCTTGCAGTTCTTTACACTGCATGTGAATACATCCCTAAACCACAGATGGTATCATTTTGTTTAATCTTCAGTTTGATATAAATGTTATGTCCTTGCCCATTTACTTTTATTTCGTCAGTATTTTTTTTTTACAGTTACTCCTTCATTCTCTTCTTATAGTATGCTTGCATGAATTTATTACGTTATGAAGGAAAGAAATATTTTTACTTTGAAGTATATGAGATAATACTTTTTTAACAGTTTTATTAAAGTATAGTTTGTATATCATACAATTTATTCATTTAAAGTATACAGTTTAGTGGGTTTTAGTATGTTCACACAGTTTATACAACCATCACATGAGCACTTAGAAGTCAGCGCTCATTTGCTTTCAAACACTTCTGCCCCCTCCCACGCCCACACCCCCCAGTAACCACTGATCTACTTTTCATGGATTGCCTCTTCTGGGCATTTCATATGCATGGAACCACACAATAAATGGCTTTTTGTGAGTTGCTTTTTCACTTACCATCATGTTTTCAAGATTTGTCCATGTAGCCTATGTCAGTACTTCAATACTTTTATGAATCATATTCCATTGTGTGGATAGATCATATTTTATTTATTCATTTACTATCAGTTGATGCATCTTTGGGTTCTGTTTGACTATACTGAACAATGCTGCTGTGAATATTAGTATACAGTTTTTGTGTGACCATATGTTTTCATTTCTCCTGAGTATATACGTAAGAGTGGAATTTCTGTTTTGTCTGGTACCTCTGTCCTTCACCTTTTGAGGAAAACTTGATTCTTCGCCAAAGCAACTGCACTGTGTTACATTCCCACCAGCAGTATATGAGGGTTTCTGTTTCTCCACATCTTTATCAACATTTGTTATTATTTGTTGTTTTGATTGTGGTTTTGACTTGCATTTTTCTGATAGCTAATGCTATTGAGCATCTTTATATATATATGTTGATTGCTCATTTGTATGTCTTTGGAGAAATGTTTGTTTAGATCTTTGGCCATTTTAAAAGTTGAGTTATCTTTTTATTGAGTTGTAAAAGTTCTCTGTTTATTCTGTGTACAAGTCTTGCATCAGATGTGGGGTTTGTAATTTCCTCTCTTTCTTTGGGTTCTCTGTTCACTTTCTTGATATTGATGCTTGAAGCACAAAATTTATAAATTTTGATGAAGTCCAATTCATCTTGTTTTTTCTTCTGTTCCTTGTGCTTTTGTTGTCATATCTAATAAACCGTTGCCTTATCCATAGTCATAAAGATTTACTGTTGTTTTCTTCTATGAGTGTCAATTAGAGCTGTGATCCATTTTGAGTTAATTTTTTAAGTTGAAGTGTAGCTGATTTACAGTGTTTTAGGTGTATAGCAAAGTGGTTCATTTATATGTGTGTGTGTATTCTTTTTCAGATTCTTTTCCATTGTAGGTTATTACTTGATATTGAATGTAGTTCCCTGTGCTATACAGTAGGTCCATATTGTTTTTGTATTTCATTTTTGTAGCGTTGTATCTATTAATCTCAAACTCCTCATATATCCCCGCCCTTCCCCTTTTATAACAATGAGTTGTTTTCTGTGAGTTTATTTCTGTAATATATGTTTGTTTGTCTTGTTTTTTTAGATTCCATGTCATGTTTACCTTTTTCTGTCTGACTTACTAACTTTTCAGTTAGTATGATAATCTCTAGGTCCAGCCATGTTGCAAATAATACAAATGACATATTCTTTTGTTATGGCTGATTGTGTGTGTGTACACAGCACACATCTGTATCCATTCACGTGTTGATGTATATATCTAGGTTGATTATGTGTCGCGGTTATTGTAAACAGTGCTGCTGATGAACGCTGGGGTATATATATCTTTTTGAGTTAGAGCTTTTATCTTTCTGGATATATACCCAGGCGTAGGATTGCTGGTTCATATCGTAACTCAGTTTTGGTTTTTTTTAAAGGACCCTCCATACTGTTCTCCATAGTGGCTGCACCAGTTTATATTTTGAGTGATTCTTAAAACATAGTGTTGATAGGGTTTCAGATTCAGTCTTTTGCCAATGGATATCACTTGTCCCAGCACCATCTTTTGAAAAGACATTGAATTGGATTGAATTGAACTAACTTTGCATCTTTGCTGAAAATCATTTATCCACAAAGGTGGGAGTGTATAATTATACTCACTTTTCCTACATAGATCTGTATATGTCTGTCCTTTTTGCCAGTACCGTATCATCTATATTAGTGTTAGTGTATTTTTTAAAGTTTATCATTTCTTCATTTAATAGGAAACATTTTGGCTCTTCATATTATCAGGTCACAACTTTCTGTAAACCTTTAACACTTGACTCTTTAAAGTTCTGTGTAGTTGCAGCTTTAGAACTTATTTCTTTGGGACTTACCAATATTTTGGGGGACCTGAAAATTCAAAAGCATTATTAAGTCTCTTATAAATAACTCTCTGATCTGTAAATGAAGACTAGAAAGCAAAGAAATGATTGTAAAAGAATGTTTGAGGATGGGCTTCATAATTATCTTTAGATAAAGGAATGTTATTAGTTTAAATATTATTTCCTATGTATCAGAGACTGTTCGAAGAGCTTATGTAATAAACCTTTTATTGTCATCACTTTGAAGCAGGTTGTGTGTTTCTGAAATGTGTATATCAGGAAACTGAGGCAAAGATAAATTAAGTAATTTACCCCCATGTCACATGGCTAGTAAAAGATAGGGCTAACCATCCGTGTGTTTCATCCTCCAGCAGTGGTTTGGACAGTAGCTAATGCATTCTGTGTACTGCAGTGTTCAATGAATGAATCATCATAACCACTCTCATGGTGTACACATGGCCATAAACTATGATGATTCACAAAACCTGTGGTCTTTAAATCAGACAGAAATAGGAGTATCCTGCAGTTTTGGGGTCCCCCTGCTCAGAGAGCCATCAAGAAGCTCTAATATAGCTCTGTGCAGGGTGTTGATAGCTTTATTTGTGTAAAAGAATTGCTAGTAATTCAATCTGTTATAGCTTAATGGATTTTGGAGATAAGTATATGATCTATGTTTATATCTTGTCTTCAGTACAACATTGAGGCATGTTATCTAGATTACCCTGAGCCCAAATGGGATAATTGTAGAACCTACTTCATAGTGTTCTTGTGAGAATTAATGAGATATTGCCTATAAACTGTTTTAATACCGTTCTTGACTCATAGTATATACTCAGTAAATATTAATAATAACCAAAATATAGACAAACCAAAGTTATACTGGCGAACCATGGGGTTTTTTTCTGAGTCACATAAGAATTTTAGTTTTCCCATAAAATACCCATTGTCCAAAGCAATCTGCAGATTCAGTGCAATCCTATCAAAATTCCAATGGGTTTTTTTTCCACAGAAATAACACAAAAGTAGAATTTGTATGGAACCACAAAAGACCCTGAATAACCAAAGCAATCTCGAGAAAAAACAAGCCAGAAATATCACGCTCTCGGATTTCAAACTATATTGCAAAGATGTAGTAGTCTAAACAGTATGTTATTAACATAAAAACAGAAACAGATTGATGAAAAAGAGAGAGTCAGGAAATAAACTCAATTTATGATAAGAAGCCAAGAATATACTGAGGAAAATACAGTCTTTTTCATGGTTTTGGGAAAACTAAACAGATATATTCAAAAGAAGGGAATATATTCAAAACCACTGTCTTACACCATACACAAAATCAGCTCAAAATGAATTAAACATGTGAAAGTAAGATCTGAAACTGTAAAATTTCTAGAAGAAAACATCAGTTGTGAGCTTCTTGACATTGGCCTTGGCGGTGATTTTCTGATTTGTAGCAAAAACAGAGGCAACAGAAGCAAAAGTAAATAGCTGGGACTACATCAGACTAAAAGACTTCTGCAGAGCAAAAGAAGCCATCAGCAAAATTAAAGGGAACTACCAAATGGGGAACGTATTTGTGAGTTACATATCTCATATGGGGTTAATATCTAAAACATAGAGAACTCATACCACTTAAATAGCAAAAGTACAATCCAAAAATGAGCAAAGGATCTAAATAGACGTTTTTCCAAAGGTGGCCGACAAATCCATGAAAAGGTGGTCACCGTTACTAATTGTTAAGGAAATGTAAAATCCAGTGAGATGTCTCATACCTGTTAGAATGGCTTTTCTCAAAAACAAAACGCAAGAAATAACAGGTTCTGGCCAGGATATGGAGGAAAGGGAACCTCTGTACACTATTGCTGGGTAAATTGGTACAGCCACTATGAAAAACAACATTAAGGTTCCTCAAAAAATTAAAAATGGAGCTATCATATGATCCGACTGTTCCACTTCTGGCTATTTATCCAAAGGAAATGATAACACTAACTCCAAAAATAACTGCATGTATACATAAACAGACGTGTGTGTGTACACACAATGGAATTCCTATTCAAGCATAAAAAAGAAGGAAAGCTGCCATTTTTGACAACGTGAATGGCCCTTGAGGGCATTATGCCAGGTGAAGTAAGTCAGACAGAGGGTTCAAATGTTGTTGCACTCACTTTCATGTGGAATCTTTTAAAAAAGAAAGAAAAAAGAAAACCCAGCCTAACCAACACAGATTGGTGGTTGCCAGAGGCAGTGGGTGCAGCAAAGTGAATGAGGGTGGTTGAAAGGTACAAACTTCCAGTTATTATAAAGTCTTGAAGAGGTAGTATACAGCATGGTGACTATATTCAGTAATACTATATTATGTATTTGAAAGTTGCTAAGAGAGTAGACAGTTCCCACCATTTAAAAAAAATCTGTAATTGTGGTAATAATGTCCGTTAGCTAGGCATTGTGATCATTTGGTGATACATATGTATATTGTATCACTGTGGTGTACACCTGAAACTAAATATGATGTTATATGTGTATTATTTCTCAATAAAAGGAAAGCAGTTCAATTTTGAAAAAAAAAGTTTCAGGGGTTTTTTTTGTTCAGTATACTGCAGGTAGGAAGTACAGCAGAATGTTCAAAAGTATGAATTGTGTATTTTCCTCATTTATAAGATTGAGCTAATAATACGTACATCAAATAGGGCTGTTATAATGTCTAAATGAATGAATTTATAAATAGTTTAGAACAGTGTCCAACCCTTAGTGAGTAAGTATGTTTGCCATCATATGAATAACAACGTTGAAAGCTGTAATTTTGCCTTGTTTAAAGACCCTTCTGACAAATACTTGAAGTTTTATGTAGTACACGGTTGGATTTGTTAACATGTATAGCCTCTGCAAAACATTAAGTACCTATATTGTGACTTAAATTCTGACTGTGTCCAAATGTTGTTATCACTTTCTGCCCTCGACTACTTGAGGCTGTGTAACTATATTGGTGATGCAGTGAAACTTGAGAAGTCCCTGAGGTGTGTGGTACTGCTTGCCAGGACGCCGAGGCTCCCAGTAGTGAGATTTTGACGTTGGTCTGCCTTTCTTGAGGCTCAAGGGATAGTTTGTCCCTCTATAGTCTTGCAGCCTCTTTTCCTGTGCAGTTGCTCTTTAGCTTATTCTTACTGCCTTGGGCTGTTGCTTGGATTTATTCTCATTTCCACCGTTGATGCCTAATGATGCCCTTTTCCTTCTCTTTCTTTTCAGCTATCCCTGTTTTCTTTCTTCTATGGAGTAGGGCGTCTTAAGTCATTATCAGATAGTAGTAGCATTGCTTGCTTCTGGTCTGCAAACTTAAAAACCCCATCACTTATGTTACTAACATGTTTGTCTTCTGCTCTTCTTGTTGGTGCTTCTGTTTTGTGGTTTCCTATACCTTATAGGTTATAAAGTCTTAACTGACCTGCATGTCTAGTCAGTTCTCCCTCTGAATCCACTTACTTCAGAATTTCCAACCCACCACTTCTCTGGTCAAGCCTAGGTCTTAGTCCACCCTGCATAACAGTCTCTCTCTACACCCTTACTAGGCTTCCTCCAGTTCATTTTCCAGAGGGCTACTGTGCTCATCTTTGTGAACTGTAAATCTTGCTTAAAATTCTTCATTGAATTCTCATTATCCTGAGAATTAAAAGCTAGAATCCCGAGCATAGCTTTCAAGTCCTTTTATCATCTCATTCCTCTTGGGTGAGTTTATTGTTTCTTGACTCACTTCGTGTCCATTCTTGCTCCAGTTACCAGTACTTTTCTATTTCACACAGGGCCATCTTCTCCCTTTCCTTTGGGTCTTTAAACATGAAGTTTCTTTTCTTTTACTTAGTGTATTACTCCCTTTTCGAAACTCTCCCCAAACCCCCAATATCTTTGACACTTTAGATGACATTTTCATTGAGAAGCCTTCTCTTTCCATGAGTTGCTTTTTCCTCTGGAATCCCCATTTACCCTAGTTGGTTAGTGTCTGATCTCATCCAGATGGAAAGCTTTGGGAGCATAGGAACTATTTTATATTTCTATTCCCAGCACACATAATTTCTGACACATGGTATGCACTCAGTAAAAAGTTTTCAGGCTAGGACATTTGAGTGCTTACATGACTATAGTTAGGTTGTGTAGACATTTCATTATTGTTGCCTTATAATGAAAACATTTCTCATAAGGTATGAACAAAGTGTTACTCAGAATATTTCATGTGTACAAATACTAGTTTGTGCTCATGGGAAAAAATGATTACTAGAGTTATTTAAAATATTTAAGTATAATTATTTCCTTTATTTAGTTACAGCCAAGTTCTACTTCTGAATCTATGGATCAGCTGCTAAACAAAAATAGAGAGGGAGAAAAATCAAGAGATTTGATCAAAGACAAAATTGAACCAAATGCTAAGGATTCTTTCATTGAAAATAGCAGCAACTGCACCAGTGGCAGCAGCAAGCCGAGCAGCCCCAGCATTTCCCCTTCAGTCCTCAGTAACACGGAGCACAAGAGGGGACCTGAGGTCACATCCCAAGGGGTTCAGACTTCCAGTCCAGGATGTAAACAAGAGAAAGAAGATAAAGAGGAGAAGAAAGACGCAGCTGAGTGAGTAAACCTGGAATTTAGCACACCCTTTTGCTTAACTTTTCCTTAAGGTGTCCAAGACCTTCCAAGTCCAGAATTTATCTCGACTTTTAGACTGCTTTATATGTAGCTCTCAACTTAAATACAGCTGGTCTTAACAAATGACATTTTTTAAGTCAGTTAAGTCATTGCACCCTATACTCGTCTTCCTTCCTCCCATGTTTTTCCATCCCTTGGCAAAAAAAAAAAAAAAAACCTGTGCATAAATTAAGAATGGCTAATTTATAAATGTACAGGGAGTTGAAAAATTACTGGCTTTGGGACTGATATCCCCTGTATGCTAGTCAGTACCCACCTCCTTGCTGTGCTTCCAGAGTTAAGAACTGCCACTGCCAAGAAGAGAGAAAATTCTGGTGCCCCTTATCAACTAAGTGGGGCTTTTGTGGGCCAATCTTAGAATCTAATCCCACCACTGTTGACTGATTTGTTCTGCATTCCCTACAATGCTGTTACAGATGAACTTTCGGAATGCAGCTTGTTGATATGTCAGGGAGCACTTATTCTTGATTTGAGGCAAAAGTTTTTATTACAGTCATGATTTTTCCCAAGATACTTTGTATAGGAAACATTGTCACAGAAAAAAATTACTACATGCTAGAGACTTGATATATTAAGGATTGCTTTTAAATATATTTTATAAGGACTATACAGTGGAAGTGAGAAATAGATTTAAGGGACTAGATCTGATAGACAGAATGCCTGATGAACTATGGACGGAGGTTCATGACATTGTACAGGAGACAGGGATCAAGACCATCCCCATGGAAAAGAAATGCAAAAAGGCAAAATGGTTGTCTGAGGAGGCCTTACAAATAGCTGTGAAACGAAGAGAAGCGAAAAGCAAAGGAAAAAAGGAAAGATATTCCCATTTGAATGCAGAGTTCCAAAGAATAGCCAGGAGAGAGAAGAAAGCCTGCCTCAGCGGATCAGTGCAAAGAAATAGAGGAAAACAACAGAATGGGAAAGACTAGAGATCTCTTCAAGAAAATTAGAGATACCAAGGGAACATTTCATGCAAAAATGGACTCAATAAAGGACAGAAATGGTATGAACCTAACAGAAGCAGAAGATATTAAGAAGAGGTGGCAAGAATACACAGAAGAACTGTACAAAAAAGATCTTCATGACCCAGATAATCACAATGGTGTGATCACTGACCTAGAGCCAGACATCCTGGAATGTGAAGTCAAGTGGGCCTTAGAAAGCATCACTATGAACAAAGCTAGTAGAGGTGATGGAATTCCAGTTGAGGTATTTCAAATCCTAAAAGATGATGCTGTGAAAGTGCTGCACTCAACATGTCAGCAAATTTGGAAAACTCAGCAGTGGCCACAGAACTGGAGAAGGTCAGTTTTCATTCCAATCCCTAAGAAAGGCAATCCCAAAGAATGCTCAAATTACCGCACAGTTGCACTCACCTCACACGCTAGTAAGGTAATGCTAAAAATTCTCCAAGCCAAGCTTTAGCAATACGTGAACCGTGAACTTACAGATGTTCAAGCTGGTTTTAGAAAACCAGAGATCAAATTGCCAATATCCGCTGGATCATTGAAAAAGCAAGAGTTCCGGAAAAACATCTATTTCTGCTTTATTGACTATGCCAAAGCCTTTGACTGTGTGGATCACAATAAACTATGGAAAATTCTGAAGGAAATGGGAATACCAGACCACCTGACCTGTCTCTTGAGAAACCTGTGTGCAGGTCAGGAAGCAACAGTTAGAACTCGACATGGAGCAACAGACTGGTTCCAAATAGGAAAAGAAGTACGTCAAGGCTGTATATTGTCACCCTGCTTATTTAACTTATATGCAGAGTACATCATGAGAAACGCTGGGCTGGAAGAAGCACAAACTGGAATCAAGATTGCCGGGAGAAATATCAATAACCTCAGTTATGCAGATGACACCACCCTTATGGCAGAGAGTGAAGAGGAACTAAAGAGCCTCTTGATGAAAGTGAAAGAGGAGAGTGAAAAAGTTGGCTTAAAGCTTAACAAAAACTAAGATCATGGCATCTGGTCCCATCTCCTCATGGGAAATAGATGGGGAGACAGTGGAAACAGTGTCAGACTTTATTTTGGGGGGCTCCAAAATCACTGCAGATGGTGATTGCAGCCATGAAATTAAAAGACGCTTACTCCTTGGAAGGAAAGTTATGACCAACCTAGATAGCATATTAAAAAGCAGAGATATTACTTTGCCAACAAAGGTCCGTCTGGTCAAGTCTATGGTTTTTCCAGTGGTCATGTATGGATGTGAGAGTTGGACTATAAAGAAAGCTGAGCGCCGAAAAATTGATGCTTTTGAACTGTGGTGTTGGAAAAGACTCTGGAGAGTCCCTTGGACTGCAAGGAGATCCAACCAGTCCATCCTAAAGGAGATCAGTCCTGGGTGTTCATTGGAAGGACTGATGCTGAAGCTGAAACTCCAATATTGTGGCCACCTCATGCGAAGAGTTGACTCATTGGAAAAGACCCTGATGCTGGCAGGGATTGAGGGCAAGAGGAGAAGGGGACGACAGAGGATGAGAAGGCTGGATGGCATCACCGACTTGATGGACATGAGTTTGAGTAAACTCCAGGAGTTGGTGATGGACAGGGAGGCCTGGCGTGCTGCGATTCATGGGGTCGCAAAGAGTCGGACATGACCGAGCGACTGAACTGAACTGTCTTCAGGTTGTTTTTGTTGGTTGCTTTTGAGAAAAGCTTTGCATATTTCACTTTTTAAAATATTGTCCTTTTTTGACTAGTAATTATCAGATTAAGCAGTGGGAAGTATGTATATGTGTATTTTAAGGAAGACAATGATCTTCTAGTGAGAATTACTTAAGTTTAGCAGTTTTTAAAAAACTGTCAGGTATAAAAGACTATAGTAGCATAAGTTCCATGCAGATTTCACTGGCCTTTATTTTTTTCTGGTGTAGGCAAGTGAGGAAATCAACGTTGAATCCCAATGCAAAGGAGTTCAACCCTCGTTCCTTTTCTCAGGTAAATTTCTCTCTTTGAAGTAAATCTAGTCTCTTTAAAAAAAGAAATATTAGTAGTAGTAATACTTTTTTTCCCATACCTGCCATCTAAATTCAGTTACAGTGTGCTGAAACAACTTCTAGTTAAAGTTCCTTTTTCTTATGTGGTAAATGTATATTTTTGAACCATAAGAAAAAAATCCTAGTTTTGTCATCAATTAATAATGTGATCTGAGGCAAATTTTTTAATCTTTCTGACTCAGAATTTGAAGGTGGTTGGCCTGCTAGGCTCTCAGGTTCATAGATACACTGTTATTATTTTACTGACTTTGAAAGATATGTTTATTTTTTAATTTTTAAAAACTTTTTTCCATTTTTTAAAGATCATCACTGCTATTTTTAATAACATTGTTGATTAATTGATACAACATTTACATTAACTTTCTACCAAGTATTTCTTAATTTGAAACGCTTGCAGGTTTATTGTCTCTGAGATAACTTTCATTAAGAGATACTAATTAACAGTGAGTAAAATTGAGAAAGATGGGGGAAACCAGTCCTCAGATTATAGTAATAGTTACGTTTTCACCTGAAGATAGTTGATTTTTGTTTTTGTAGCCAAAGCCTTCTACCACCCCAACTTCACCTCGTCCTCAAGCACAACCTAGCCCATCTATGGTGGGTCATCAGCAGCCAACTCCAGTGTATACTCAGCCTGTTTGTTTTGCACCAAATATGATGTATCCGGTCCCCGTGAGCCCAGGCGTGCAAGTAAGTCATAGAATTTGACTTGTTCATTTACCCTCTGTAAGTTATTTATGTTTGACACCAAGTATTCTGTAGGTGCGCAGTGACTTGCATTGATGGTATAACAGCGATATTTAAAAGTGGATCCGAACATATTTTGCTCACAAATAAAATTCTTTACGCATTTTCAAAAAAAAAAACAAAAAGTAGATCCATGAGACTTCCCTAGGGGTCCATTGGTTAGGACTCTGTGCTTCCACTGCAAGGGGCCTGGGTTTGATCCCTGGTCAGGGAACTAAGGTGCTTCCCTGGTGGCTCAGATGGTAAAAAATCCTTCTGCAATGAGGGAGACCAGGGTTCAATCCCTGGGTTGGGAAGATCCCCTGGAGGAGGGTATGGCAACCCACTCCAGTATTCTTGCCTGGAGAATCCCCATGTACAGAGGAGCCTGGCAGGCTGCAGTCCGTGGGGTTGCAAAGAGTCAAGACGTAACTGAGCACACACACAGGGAACTAAAATCCCCCGTGCTGAGTGGTGAGTCACCCTCTTTCCCCCCCCCCACCCACCCCCCCAATTTTTCTCTAAAAAGTGAAGGCATGCAGTGTGGTATGTTAAGGACCCAAATATGAAAATGTTTTCTGCTCGGAAAGATGATTTAGATTTAATGTAATTTGGGATTTGTCCTTTTAGCTGTGAGTGTGATTTTATCTTTTTAATGACTATTAAGAATCAGGGGGAAGAAAAAAAAATCAGGAAACTTCAGAGCTAGCTCTCTAGCAATATACAACTAGGAGAGAGTGGTAAGATACATTCCTAATATCTTGAGAACTTAATCTTCATTTTCTTTTTATTTCCTTAAGCCTCTATATCCTATACCTATGACGCCCATGCCAGTCAATCAAGCCAAGACATATAGAGCAGGTAAAGGTGAGAATAATCCTGCCTGTGTTTGCTTGTAGTCTGCATGCTGTATGAATGAATAACTCATTTTATAATGAGTAAATATCTGTGGTTCAGTTTTGACTTTTCATAAAACTTCATTGACTTTTGGAAGTTCAGCATTACATCAGGTCTTTATTTATTTATTTATTTATTTAATTTTTTATTTTTCAGTGGGTTTTGTCATACATTGATATGAATCAGCCATAGAGTTACACGTATTCCCCATCCCGGTCCCCCATCCCACCTCCCTCTCCACCTGATTCCTCTGGGCCTTCCCAGCCCACCAGGCCCGAGTACTTGACTCATGCCTCCCACCTGGGCTGGTGGTCTGTTTCACCACAGATAATATACATGCTGTTCTTTCGAAACATCCCACCCTCACCTTCTCCCACAGAGTTCAAAAGTCTGTTCTGTACTTCTGCGTCTCTTCTTCTGCCCTGCATATAGGGCCATCGTTACCATCTTTCTAAATTCCGTATATATGTGTTAGTATGCTGTAATGTTCTTTATCTTTCTGGCTTACTTCACTCTGTATAATGGGCTCCAGTTTCATCCATCTCATTAGAACTGATTCAAATGAATTCTTTTTTAATACATCAGGTCTTTAAATGGATTTTTATGAACAAAAACGGGAGGAGACATACTCATGAGTTGTGAATTTCAAGATCCTCTTCACAAAAAATAATTGAATTTTGAAATATTCAATGTTGAATTTGTAAAGATGGTTTGCTGGATTAACTGTTTGCTCACATTCTTTTCTCTTTTTTTTTCATTTATTTTTATTAGTTGGAGGCTAATTACTTTACAATATTGTAGTGGTTTTTGCCATACATCACATTCTTATATAATATGTAATTTCCCCCCCAAATTTAAAATTTCTTTGTGAGCAGAGATGGCTTACTTCAGAAATTGTCAAAATGCTATTAGAGAAATGTTTCCTCATCTTTAAAATGAGAGTGTTGCATGATCTAGTACTCTGTGTTTGTGCAGAAGAGTCTTCACTGGAAAAAAAAAACATACTTAAAAGGAAATATTTTAATGCTGAAAAACATTAAAAGGTTCCCCCTTTTGCCATTTAGGTAATTAAGAGCAGTCATTTCTATCATTTTATTGAGAATAGAAAGTAGAATGGTTTGTATAATAAAGTCACTTCTCAGTGCCCAGTAATTACCTCCATCACAAAAATTTCACTTTTTTTTTCCCCCATTATAGTTTATTGCAAGAGACTGACTTTAGTTCCCTATGCTATATAGTAGGGCATTGTTGTTTGTCTATTTAATATATAGTAGTTTGTATCTGCTGTCCCAAGCCCCTAATTTATTCTGCCATCTCCACCACTCTCCTACGACTTTCCTCTTCAGTAGTCATAAGTTTGTTTTCTGCCTGAATCTGTTTGTTTTATAGACAAGTTCATTTGTGTCGTATGTTAGACACTCATACGTGATATCATAAATGTCCTTCTCTGACTTCACTGTTAGTATGATAATCTCTAGATTCATCCATGTTGCCACAAATAGCATTATTTCATTCTTTTTTATAGCTGATTAGTATTCAATTGCATATGTACCACATTTTCTTTATCCATTCACTCTTTATCAAAACACTGTTTTTCCATCTGTTCATGGACATTTAAATTTAAGTTACTTCTGAGACTTCCTGGCTGTCCATTGGTTTAAAACTTGTGCTTTCACTACCATGGCTCTGGGTTCAGTCCCTGGTTGGGGAACTAAGATTCCACATGCCATGCATATGGCGTGGCAGATAGGTAAGTAATAGTTTTCCTTCCTAATAACATGCTGCAGTGAACATTGGGGTACATGTATCTTTTTGAATTAGACTTTTCCTCAGATATATGCCCAAGAGTGGGACTGTTGGATCATTTGGTAACTTTAAAAAATTTCACTTCTTAAATTAATAAGCTTTCCTCAGTGTTTGAAGCAATTGCAGTTTTGTGTGTATTAGTAATTAAAATTCTGGGGGGGGTTTTGTTTGTTTTTTCTCATTTATTTTTATTAGTTGGAGGCTAATTATTTTACAGTATTGTAGTGGTTTTTGCCATACATTGACATGAATCAGCCATGGATTTACATGTATTCCCCATCCTGATCCCCCCTTCCACCTCCCTCCCCATTCCATTCCTCTGAATCTTCCCAGTGCACCAGCCCTGAGCGCTTGTCTCATGCATCCAACCTGGGCTGGCAGTCTGTTTCACACTTGATAATATACATGTTTCAATGGTATTATTCTCTCAGATCATTCCACCCTTGCCTTCTCCCACAGAGTCCAAAAGCCTGTTCTATACATCTGTGTCTCTTTCTGTCCTGCATATAGGGTTATTGTTACCATCTTTTTAAATTCCATATATATGCGTTAGTATACTGTAGTGTTCATCGCAGCACTGTTTATAATAGCCAGGACATGGAAGCAACCTAAGATGCCCATCAGCAGACAAATGGATAAGAAAGCTGTGGTACATATACACAATGGAATATTACTCAGCCATTAAAAAGAATACATTTGAATCAGTTCTAATGAGATGGATGAAACTGGAGCCCATTATACAGAGTGAAGTAAGCCAGAAAGATAAACACCAATACAGTATACCAACGCATAAAATTCTGTTTTTAAAAAAACATGTATGAAGGGAAATTCCCTGGCGGTCCATTGCTTAGTTAGGACTTGGCACTTTGGGGCCTGGGTTCAGTCCCTGGCTTGGGAACTGAGATCTGGCAAGCCTCACAAAGCAGCCAAAAAAACAGAATATATGATATCCGTTGTCTTTCCTTTAGAACACGGGAACCTATTGGAAGAATTCTACCTTAGATCATTTAAAGTTATCTTGTTAGAGGGTTAATCTTATTCTGAGGGCCTGCTGTTTCATTTCTACACACTTTGTGTGTATCATATTAAAAATATGGATATTTTTATTAGGTAGCCAGAGTGCCATTATCACATTTTATAAAAATAAACTAGTTCCCTTTTATCATCTAATAACCATCATGATCAGATTACCCTGATTGAGATAGGAATATATTTTTACAGTTGGTTTGTTTTGAGTGTGGATCAAAATAAGATCTTCACATTATTAACATTTGTTACATGTCTTTGTTTTCCCCTATTTTTACCCCTGCTGTTGCTTTGTGACAGAAATCGATTGTTACATAGTATATCATATATTCTAGATTTGTCTCTTCTTGTGATGTCATTGATTACATTCAGGTGTAACTTTTATGGGAAGAGATAAGAATACTTGATAGATATTTGTGAGTACTCTATGTTGGATCATTTAGGAGGTACAGTATCTGGTCCTACTTTGAATTATGGTAAGATTTATTAAAGGCTCAAGTGATCCTCCCCTCTCCAATTGTAAAGTTTTCTGTCAAGTCTGTCATCTTATTTATTGATGATTGATACTTAACAGCATCTTTTCATTAGGGCTCTGTGCTGTCCTGTCCAACTCTTTGTGACACTATGGACTATAGCCCTCCAGGCTCCTCTGTCCATGGTATTTTCCAGGCAAGGATACTGGAGTGGGTTGCCATGGCCTCCTCCAGGGAATCTTCTGACCTGAGGATCGAACCTGCAGTTCTTAGATCTCCTTTATTGGCAGGTGGGCTTTTTATCACTAGCGCCGTCTGAGAAGCCCTTTCATTAGGGCTGTGGTTCTCAAATTCTAGTGTACATTAGAATCACTTGGAGAGTTTGTTTTAAAAAAAAAAAAAAAAATCAATTGCTTGGCCCTATCCCCAGAATTTCCAGTTCAGTAGATTTGGGACATAGCCTGAGAATTTACTTTTCTAGTGCAATTTATTAAAAAAACAAAAACACAATTCCCCAGTGATCCTGTTGGGACAGGGCCATACTTTGGAAATCACTTTAATTAGGAGTTTGAAAACAGTGATTTCTGAATTTGTAGCATTGCTCTACACTTACTAGCTAGAACCATTCAGTAAGGGACTTCTTTTTAACCAGGGCTGTTTGGGTATCTTGAAATAGTTTGTACAGAAAAGTTATGAATACACTTATAATTTTATGTATTCTTGTATAATATATATATTATATCTTATATATATTCTTGTATAATTTTATATATATTCATTGTATTTCAATTAAAAATTTTTTTTTTTGCTTGTCTCGTCCCATCTTTGATCAATGATAATCGCTTTACATTGGCTCCTGTCTCCTTTTGGTACTACTCATTTGTCTCTGATAACTTCCTTTCTGCTATGAATAAGATGTCTCAGGCTAATCTAACACTAGACCTGGATCAGTAATCCTGCAAGCAACCCTCATTCTCTTTGCTGGGAAATAGTATTTAGAAACCATTTTCTGGTCGTTGGGTATGCTCATTGCTATTACATTAATAATATCTTTTAACAAATTATCACAAAGTTTAGCTGCCTAAAACAGCAAACATTTTATTTCACATGGTTTCTGAATGTCAGCAATCCAGAAGCCTCTTAACTAGGTGGTTCTTCCTTAGAGTCTCTTAAGCAGTTGCAAAGAGATGTTGCCTAGAGCAGGAGTTATCTAACCTGCGGCTGGTGGATCTGCTTCCAGATTCAGAGCTGTTGTTAGGATGGTTCTGGTCATAAAATGGCAACTGGCTTTTCCCATAATGAGAAACAACCTAAATGGAAGCCACAGTTTGTTTTACAGTCTAACCTTTGAAATAACCTAGCTTCATTTCTATCATTTGCTGTTGATTATGTGGAGCAAATGTGGTACATGTGGAAGGGACTATATTAATATAAGGGTGTGAAAACCAGGAGGCAGAATCACTGGGGGCCATCTTAGAGGCTGGCTTGTTTACATTTTCCTATAATGTGTATAAGATGTTTTCAGAATATTCGTTGTCTAATTGTTGCTCTACAAGATAAAATTTAAGATTTCTTTAGTATCTCACTAAGAATTCTGTTAAGTGTCAGTTTTTAGAGTCAGGAATTGCTACCCATGATACTTCGAAAATACCATTTTCTGTAGTCACTGAGTTGTGTCAACAATTGGACACCTAGGTAGGTTAACCTGATTGAACTTGTTGACATTTGTAATGATAATTTTTTTATTATTTTAATTTTATTTTTTATGTGTGAAATATTTATTTTCAAAGTGAAAATTACATAACAAGGTTGTTTAGAGAAGTCTTGCTTTCATCCCAGTCTCTTAATTGTACTTTCCTTCGTCACTTCCATCCCATTAAGTGGATTGTCTCTTCCACCATTAGCAGCTGATGATTTAAAATTAATTTCTGTTTATCCTTACAGTGTCTATTTTTACAGTTGTCTCTTTGCAGATATTCTTTTTTTTTTAAATGGCTCTATTTGGATTGTTGACCTTTTGTTTATATACTTGACCTTTGAACAACTCGGGGGTTGAGGGCACTGACCCTCTGTGCAGTCAGAAACCGAATATAATTTATAGTCAGTCCTGCATGTTCATAGTTGCAGATCATCCAACAGTGGATGGTTTAGTGCTGTAGTATTTACTATGGGAAAAAAAAAATCTGTGTAAGTGGACCCACACAGTTCAACCTTGTACTTTTCAAGGGTCGACTGTAATTCGAGTGCCATAGAATTCATCCCCTTGAGGTATACAGTTTAGTGGTTTTTAAGACATTCTCAAAGCTGTCCAGTCATTACCAGTCAATTATAAAACATTTTTATCAACACAGAAAGAAACCCCATATCCTTTAGTAACTATTTTCTTCCCACGCCATGCATTTACACACTCATATCCTAGATATGCTAATACACTTTTCTTTGTAGATTGCCTGTTTTGGATATTTCATGTGAATGAAATCATATTGTATGGAGTCTTTTGTGACTGGCTTCTTTCATTTAGCATGTTTTCAAGGTTCATCCATGTTGGAACATCTATCAATATACACTTCATTTCTTTTTATGGATGAGCTAATACTCCATTGTATAGATACCGGTAGCATTTCACTTACCCATTCATCAGTTGATGATTCTTTGGATTGTTCCACTTTTATTATGAGTGATGCTGAACATTGTATAGTTTTTATGTGGACTTACGTTTTCATTTCTCTTGGAGTGGAATTACTGTGTTCAAACTGCCACACTGTTTTTCAAAGTGACTGTACCACTTTTTATTCCTACCAGTAGTATACAAGAGTCCCAATTTCTCGCATCCTCCCAAACTCTTGTTATTGTCTGTTATAATCCTCGTGGCTACAAAATAGTACTTCATTATGATTTTGATTAGTATTTCCCTAGTGACTGATGATGTTGAGCATCTTTTCATTGACCATTTGCATACTTTCTCTGGCGAATTGTTTATTCAGATATTTGACCTAGTTTTGATTAAATTATTTGCCTCTTAAATCACTGACTTGTAAGAGTTCTTTGTATATTCTATATACAGATCTTCTGTCAGATATAAAATTTACAGATATTTTCTCCATTTTATGGTTTTGGTTTTTTTTTTACTTCATGGTGGGCTTTGCAGTACAGAAGTTTTTAATTGTGATGGAACTTCAATTTATCTGTAGTTTGGATTGTCACTTTTGCTTTTGGTGTCATACTAAGAAACCATTTCCTGACTCAAGATCACAGAGATTTACTATGATTCCTTCTAAGAGTTCAACTCTTAACATTTAGGTTAGTGATGCATTCTGAGGTAATTTTCCAGATGGCACTAGTGGTAAAGAATCTACCTGCTAATGCAGGTAGACATAAGAGATGTGGGTTCAATCCCTGGGTTGCAAAGATCCCCTGGACAAGGAAATGGCAGTCCACTCCAGTTTTCTTGCCTGGAAAATCCCTTGGACAGAGGAGGCTGGAGGGCTACAGTCCATGGAGTTACACAGAGTTGGGCACAGCTGAAGCAACTGAGCAAGCATGCATGCATAAGGATAGAGTCCACATTCTTTCTTGCCTGTGTATATCCAGTTATCCCGGCACCATTGTTTGAAAAGTGTTTTTTCCTCATTAAATTGTCTTGGCATCCTTGCTGACATTTACTTTTCTTCCCTTGTATGCAAAGTGAAGCACACTATATGTACTGTACTGCACCCATGGGGTTTTTTGTTTGAAGACATCATATTTCCTAGTAATTACTATATATTACTATATCAAGATTTTCCTTAGACCTTTTTTAAAAATATATTTGTAAATTTATTTGGCTGTATTGGATCTTAGTTGCAGTGGGCAGCCTCTTTGTTGCCCTGCAGCTTGTGGGATCTTAGTTTGCAGGCCAGGGATTGAACCCACGTCTCCTGCATTGCAAGGCAGATTCTTAACTACTGCACCACCAGGGAAGTCCCTCCTTAACACTTTTTTTTGGCTGAGGGATATGGGATCTTAATTTCCAAACAGGGATATTCTGATTCATTTGGAAATTGCCTTATATACAGTATAAGGTATGAATCCAGTTTATCTTATTCCAAATAGCTCTCTAAAATTTTTAACCAGTTTTGTTATTCTATAGTTTACATATAATGTCTTTAAGTGTACTTTTTGATGCAAACTACTCCAGTACCACCCACTCCAGGCAGCCACTGATCTACTTTCTCTTACTATATTAGATTTGACTTTTCCAGATATTTTTTAGTAAGTAGAATTGTGTGTTGTATTTTTGTGTCTCTAGCTGATTTGAGAATATTTCATATTATCATCTGCATCATTTTGTTCCTTTTTATTGTTGAAAAGCATTCCATTTTTATGATTATACCATGGTTGGTTTACCCATCACCAGTTCATGGGTATTGGGATTATTTTCAGTCTTTGGTTGTTCTCATAAAGCTTTTAAGAGCATTTGTCAACTAGTGTTTGTATGAACATTTGCTTTCATTTCTCTGGGTTAAACATCTAGGATTAGAGTTGTTTAGTTGTATGGTAAGTGCAATTTTAAGTTAATAAGAAACTGATAAATTGTTTTCCAAAGTGGTTGTGTCATTTTACATTTCAGCTGATCAGCCATGTATGAACATTATGATTCCTCTACATCCTTGCCAACTTTGGTATTGTCTTTTTTAAAAATTTTAGCCTGTCTAATGGGTCTGTTACCTCATTGTGATTTTAATATGCATTTCTTTGATGATTACTGATTTTTTTTTTTAATTTTATTTATTTGACTGCCTTAGATCTTAGTTGTGGCGCGTGGGATCTTCGTTTACCCATGCGGGGTCTTTCATTGTAGACTCTCAGTCGGGGCTACTGGCTCAGTGGTGGTTGTGTATGGGCTTAGTTGCTTCACGACTTGGGATCTTCGTTCCCTGACTGGGGATCAAACCTGTGTTCCCTGCATTGCATTAGCTGCATCCCTAAAACTTGATGTGTTGTATTTTCATATTTCATTCAGAATATTTTCTGTCTGATGATTTCTTTAACCAAAGGGCTTTAAATCTTAGTAATGTGTTTGTAATCTCCAAATATTTGGTTATTTAGGATGTATTGATATTTCTGTTTATTTTTTCATTCCATTAAGATAAGAAAACAGACTGCTATGAAATGCCATTTTCATCCTATATTAAGTATCCATGTGTAGTTAAATCTGTATCTGGATTTTCTCTTCCATTCTGTTAAATTGTCTGTCTTTAGATAGACTACTTTCCCATCCATCCACTCCTAACATTGATTTTTTTTTTTCCTCTCAAGTGTTTTTGACTTTTCTTTCCTGGTTATTTTTCCATATGAACTTGATATTCAGATTGACTACTAAAAAATCAGTTGACTTTTAAAAAACCTTTTTATTAATTGAGAATTTCAAACATACACACATAAGCAGTTCGAATAGTACATCAGTGTAAAAGTACTCATCACTCAGCTTTAACAGTTAGAAACTCATGGTCAGTTTTGTTTCATCTACAACAACTTTCCCCGCCTCAGATTGTTTTGAAGCGTATCCTAGATACACTGTTTTATTTGTAAGTATTTTATAATTCTTAAAGAGTCTTCTAAAGACAAACATAAAATACTACAGTTCTCCAAAAGTTTCCCAGATTTTAAAGCCCAGAAACTTGTCATCCTCTGCATGTCTGCCTGCTATTGTCTCACTTCCATATTAAAGTCCTTTTCTAATGCAAAAAAAACCCAAAAAACTACAATGCCATTATTACACCAGAACGAGTTAGCCAGGAGTTCCCTAATATCCTCAAATTTCTGTGCCTATTGTTAAAATACGTAATTTTTACAATTGATTTGTTCCAGTTAGGATTCAAGTGAGGTTTACAAGTTGCATTTGTTTTTCATGTTTAAGTCAGTTTTAAAGTTATTTTATGTTGTAAATTTTTATTATGAAAATTTAGACAAGTTTTGTTCATTTATACCCTTATACTGTTACCCTAGGTACCATTGTCATTTCACTAATCAATATTTTTGTATATATCTTTAAAAGCTGTGAACTATTTCTTTTTTTAAACCATAGTTAAGGTACCATTACCTAAAATAAATTATAAATTATTTCTTGCTATCAAATATCTAAGCACAAGTTTTTCTTACTGCCTTAAAATTTTTTCTTAATAGTTGGCTTGTTGAGCCACAATCCAAAATCCACACTTTTCATTTGATTGCTCTCTCTCTCTTAATATTAACTCTTTTTATTTATAGTTTCCCCCTCAGGTTTTCCCCTTTACATCTTATTTAAATCCAATTTGTTTGGCCTGCATTCTTTCCTTCCATCTGAACTTCATGGATTGGATCCCTGCGGTATTGGTTAAAGCGATTCTCTGTCCCGTGTAGGTCTCTGATAGTATATAAATAAGAAAGACTTGTTAAGTTTAGGTTGTATTTTTTTTAAACTTAACATGGAATGTTTCATAGATGGTGTGTATAGTTTTATTAGAAGTCAATGTCTGATCTCCTTTTTTTTTTTCCTTTGATAGTAGGAGTAACTTGGCTGCCTTATATATCCAGGATAACATTCCGTACCAGCTCGTCTCTGTTTTAGCAGCACTGGCAGTGACTGTCTAGTGCTAGATTCATTATTTCACTAAGGATTGCAAAATGATGACATTCTCATTCTATCATCTCTTCCTCCGTTGTTAACTGGACTGTTTCTATAAAGAAAAACTTTTACCTTGTTAAGCTACTTGGTTACCGTGAGGTACAGCTTGTAAAAGAAAGGTTACTAAACTGCCCATCATTTCAGAGCAATTTTCAAAATAATGAGTTGGTTTCCTATTATCTCTGTGACTGATGAGGGTCTGTTGCTGTTGTGTTAGTATGAACTCCTGGATGTTAACATTAAGTTTGCCAGTTGGCATTTTCATTAGAACCACATTAAATTTATAAATATATACTTTAGACATTAACTTAGGGGAGGATTGTTATCTTAGTCTTCCTCTCCACAAACAAATTATGCCTTTCTGCTTGTTTAAATCTGTTTCTCTGTCTTCAGTAGTGTTTTTTCAGTTTTTGCCTCGGGTAGTTTCTTTTTTAATTGTTAATGTAAACTGGGTTCATCTTTCCATTGTATATTCTAAGTAGTTACTCATGAAGTAAATTTATGAAGTGTGATATATGAAGGCTATTGGCTGTCTTTATGTTAATTTTATATCCTGCTATTTTACTCTGTCAAATAACAGGGAAAATTAAGGACTTGCTTCTGAAATACAACCATAGATCATATAGGGCATATCTTTCCTTCATGATAGTAGTGCCTTTTTGCACAAAACTACCTCTTTGTCTTCTTGGTGCATGATGCAGTTCTCATTTTTGCATCCTGTGAGAAAAATTGGGTTTTGTTTGAAAATATGCTGAAGTCAGGAACATTTGGGGACAGATATTCTTGGGGGGGGGGGGGGGTTAAATAGGGTGGGATCTGAGTATTAAAGGACGTGATTAGCGTCCCTGGCCTCTACCCATTAGATACTAGTAGCGTCCTCTCCTTCCTTAACTGTGACAACCAAAAATGTCTCCAGACATTGCCAAATTCCCCTTGAAAGGCAAAATTGTTCCCGGTTGAAAACCATTGACAAAAGGAAATGGCTAAAGTATGGCCGATCTAAACTGTGGTTTAAGGTTAAGGTAGATTCAAACTGGAGGGAGTGGGACACGACCATAAAACCAGGTCTGTCTCTGTTTAGATTTAAGATTGTATTCATTGTTTTTATAGCTAGAATTTTTCTTTTAGAAATCCATAGAATTGACTAGCTTTTGGGGGGGAAAAAAGTGAGGATTATAAATATAAAAAGAAACAGACTTTGATAAAAGTGATATTTGAGTTTGGGATGGTTTTTCTTTCTTAAAGGATATGCTTTTTCAATATGAGGGAATCTCAATATTGAATTCAGAAAAATATTCTTACTAGTTTCCTCTGTTTTCAAGCTTGCTTTTCTAACTAGATAATAAAAATATATAACCAACTTTCCTACATATGAGCAATAGTCAAATGTTTAGCAAAAATTTCAAGACATTTAAAAAAAAATTTATCTCTACCATAGCAAGTAGTTCTAATGATTTTGTGAACATATAAAGTTACACATTCTTTGTGTCCTGTGGAATCAGTGGTTTACATCTTTTCCACTTGAGTGGTTAGTTAACATAGCACCATAAACCCATCACAGGCAACAGTCAGTGCTGTAACAAACATGTGAGAAAAAGGTACACAGAGCATGCAACTAGCTTTTTTGGGGGAACTGGGAAAGACATTACAGAGATGGCAGTTGACCTAAACTGTTAATGAGAGCTTTAATGGGGCAGATTATAGGCAAGAACTCTTATTTAGAAACCTGCAACATGATAGCATGTGATAACTATGTTTAAGAATGAGCAAGAATTGAGTGGTGGAAAAATTTTAAAGATGGAGTTAAAAATAAATAAAGATGGGAGTTAAGATTAGTGTTGGGTCTCTTTTCACTTTTTTTGTTGTATTTTTGTTTTTCTTTGAGTAAAATCCAATGCCCTTCTCTAGCCATGGCATAATTTAGTGTATCAAAGAGGGATGATCTGAGAAATAATAAGGGAAATGCTTCATAGTACTGTAAGAGTCTTATAATTACAAGGACTTGATCAACTCTGTGGGTCATCGCAGTGTGTCTCTCTGAGAATGTGGCTTTCAAGCTGACCCTTTGAGGACAAGTAAAAATTTTCCAACCTGGCAGTAGAGAATTGGGGGTTGAGGCTAAGGAAAAGCAGAGATGATAGGAAAACAGCCCATAGTGACTGAAAAGGGGTGGGTGCGGAATAGCATGGCCTTTGAGAGGCAGGCAGAAGTGTCAAATCATACAGAGCCTTATGGACCAGTTCATGTATTTTATGCTAAGGAGATGCTATTTTCTAATATTACGTCATTTTCCTGCAGTACCAAATATGCCCCAACAACGGCAAGACCAGCACCATCAGAGTACCATGATGCACCCAGCCTCAGCAGCTGGCCCACCAATTGTGGCCACCCCACCAGCTTATTCCACACAATACGTCGCCTACAGTCCTCAGCAGTTTCCAAATCAGCCTCTTGTTCAGCATGTGCCACATTATCAGTCTCAGGTAAGCCTGATATGACCTAAACTCTTAACTGTTGTTCCATTTAAGTTTCAGTGTGATAAAGGGGTTTTCCTTATATTTTGTGTTATGTGCTATGGTGGGGGTAGACAGCTAAGGATTTGGGGGCCCCTTTTAACAGAAAGGTGCTGATCAGTATAGGTGTTTCAAAGAAAACAGCCCCCAAAAAAACTGATTTAGAATTTTCTAAATTCTGTATTTAGAAGTTTTGGAAACCTGCAAACCATGATGTTAAGACATAACTAAAATCTACTTGATTATATCTGATAACTTCAATGTTTTTTCTTAATTTTTTGTTTGAACACAGCATCCTCATGTCTATAGTCCTGTAATACAGGGTAATGCTAGAATGATGGCACCACCAACACATGCCCAGCCTGGTTTAGTGTCCTCTTCAGCAACTCAGTACGGGGCTCATGAGCAGACACATGCGATGTATGGTAGGAAGCACTTTTTGTTTTTTTTCAATGTGTGTCTTAATGTGTTTTAAATTTCTGTTTAAGAATAGCTCTGCCTTTTATGACATTGAGGGTCAAGAATCTTAAAAAAAAAAAAAAAAAAAGTAGTATCTGTTTCTTTCTGACCTAGTCTGTAAGTCTTGGCAAATCATTTCTACTTCTGTTCTTGAAATTTCTCTCTTTAACTAAAAATGTAATAATGTGTATAACAGAAAGCATCTTTTGTAGAGAAAGTTATCTTCCTTCTCTTCCTCATCAGTAACATTATTTGGTATACTCTTCCTAAGGCATGCAGGAAGGTTTTCTGTAATGAAAGCACTCTCTAGCAAGAAAACATTCTCCCTCACTCTTTACTCTGGGGGCCACTGACATTGCATATTTTTGATTGCTATTTGTTACAATACTACTGTGTTTCTTCATTATGCTGTATTTTAAGTGGTCGAAATTGTGTAATTCTAGATCTGCTTTAGACAGTCATACTGTAAGTGTAATCAGCATGCAACGATAAAAGTATTCTATATAAAATTAAACAATATGTATAAGACTACTAAGCTAAAATTGCCCTCTTAGTTTTGTGGCCAGAGAACTTTGTACAAGGCAACTTCCCAGCTGTCTAAAGTACTAAAATAATACCATTTTCAATGTTGAGAATTGAAAATAAAATGCCCACCTTATATTTTGTAGAATAGAATTAATGAGTCGTTTCATATTTTTCAAAATGCACCTTTAATTATTAATAGTACCAGTTTTATTGAGATCTAAATTTTGTTTTGAACTTTTCTGAGAACTCCTTTACTGTCATTTAACTTTTCCCACTGGCATTTCAGGTTTTTTTGGCATGGATGGGAAAAGAGAAATTTTAAGTTTATTTGTACAGTTGAAAAGAGAACAACCCCTAGAATGAAATTAATATTACGTGCAGCTTCATGGACCTTTCCTTTTTAAAACCTCTTTAAACTTTTTGAATGACTAAGAATGTAAAGACTTTCAGTTTTTTTAATGTTAGAGTACAGTTTATTACGTTTTGTAGATAAATAGGAATAGGACTCAGGCAGCAACAACCATTCTTGTCACCCAGAAACTCACTTCTAATGTTTTCTTTTTGGAGGCATGCTCCTTTCCCACAGGTTCACTAGTCATTAAAATTTTATGTGACATTTTTTTTAATATAAAATACTTGTCAGATCTTTTCCACACTTAAAATCTTTTATTGTTGATTATACTCTTTAAATTTAAATGATGTGCTTGCAACATTTTGAGAACCTTTCAAGAAACCCATCCATAATTTAATTGAAAGGCTGACAGAACTAATTTGGTTTATGATTTTGGTTATGATCTCCTGTCATTGGGTTGTCTTAACCAGGACTAATTATGTGTGAAAAGGCATCACTGATTTATCACACTTTTACACAATTTGTATATATTTCAACAGTTTTCCAGTTTGCTAAAGTCTTAGGTGGAAAGTTCATAATGATTGTTTATACATACATTCCTGAATATACATCATGATATAACAAGTGGAAAAACCATTTCTTTCTTCCCATTTTCTGGCATACTCCCTTTGGAATAAGATCTGAAACTTTTGAGCTAAAATTTCCATTGCTTTTAGAGAATAGCTATTTGTGTGCCCATGCCTTTTGAAATATTGTAGTAATTCTGTTGAGCAGAATCTTTCTCCTCAGTGTATTCACTCACTGCCAGCATCTGGCTTTGTCTTTTGAATGGATATTCATTGGTTTGAAACAGGCAGTACAGTACAGTAAATACTGTATTTGAGGCACTAATGGTTTTATAACTACTTTCCAAAATATTTCCATTTGAAAAGCAGTTGGTCTCAGACCCTGAAGTCCATTCAAGAGTGGGTAAACAGAAAAATACTAGACCTAATGTCCAGTGAGACTTAGAATGAACTAGTCATCAAAGCTACTTCTTTGATACGGGGAGAAAGTTGGCTCAACCATATCTGAACTACTGTCCTACGATTTACACAGATTGAGTTTTATTGATGTCTGTTGATGAGGGTAGGCTAGGGGCAAAGCTGTACATAGATTATTTTGTTTATGATTATTTTTGATTCTCTTTTGGACACTTCATACACTGAAGAGGACACCAGGAAATGAATTGTTTTGTTCTTTACTGCAATAAACCATAATTTAATCTGCTGTAGCAAGTTTATTAATTCTTCAGTGATTTATTTTAGATCTTACAGCTTTTTAAGACAGACTGTAAACTTTTACAAATTTTTGTACATTTTATCTGTAAAGAATACAAATTTTTAAGTACATTATTTTAAACTGTAAGATAAAATTTACATAGAAATGCTAATCTTATGTCTCTTAAACAGTTTATATTTTATATTCTGAAAGGAACTAGATATTTTTAGTATGGATTATTTTTTAAGCTGCGTCCTATCTAGATTTTTTTTTTAATGCAAATAAAAAATATGCACCTAGATGTTGATGACAGTTGTTATGTTGCCTTTTTGTCATTTATTTATCATCATGATCATAGCAAAAGCCTTTGAGAATAGAAATGGCTGTAAAATGAAAGGCTGGTTGTTGTTTTAAAATTTTTTGGTATATTTACTATAAGTATACTAACAAATCCTTGAACATTTATTTAAGGTACTAGGAGAAACGTATTCTAAGTTTTTTGACCTTGTATTCTTTCTAGCTATCTTAGGAGAGACTTTGATCACAAACTTCATCTCTTTGACCTTAATTTCACTTTCATCATTGCATCTGCCTTCTTCCTCCAAATAAGTTACTTTTTGTTTCCTTAACATCTAGTCTTAAAATTCATCTGATTTTGTTTCATTCATCTTGTTTTGTTTTCCCTTTTAGAAATAGTAATAATGAAACTTTCTCTGCTAACTAAAGCCATCAGGAAGAGTTAAATCCAAAATCTTTTTCTTTGCGTTTGTTTTTGGTAGTTTAATGCAGATAAATTCTAAAGTACAGTAGGCAAAAAGATGTAAAGTGCACGTATTAATCTTCTCCCTTACAACCTCCTGTTAACATTTTGGTGCATATCCTTCCAAGTGTACTTATGCATCCACACACCCCTTTATGTAGACAGTTTAATAGGAAATTATATAATATTCTTGTTTAATATTAATATTACTATGTTTCTCAGTTTTTGGGTCCATTACCAGATGCCTAGTAAACACCTTACAGAACAAGATGTAAGGTGACATTTCTGTTAGTAATGATTTGCAAAATTGAACTAGTCTTTTGAATGAAACTTGGTAAATATTGTTTTATATTGGTATATTTTTTATATTAGAGTTGTTCAATAGAATGCAATGTTGGTCTTTTTATTAGATAATGACTTTATTCCTTTCATGTAAGCAAATGAGCATGTGGAACTTGACAGCCCAATACAGAAGAAAAGTGTCTTTCGCTTCAGTCCTCTCTTATTTAATTTTGTAGTAATGTTTAAAGTGCTTGTCATCTCTTATAAAATAAGAAAAATGAATTATGCATGAATACAAAAAGAAATTACTAAATATGTCAACCTTTCCAGAAAATTAGGAAAATGCACACCTTAAAAGGCTAATTAACCTTTCTATTTCCCAAATTCAGCATGTCCCAAATTACCATACAACAAGGAGACAAGCCCTTCTTTCTACTTTGCCAGTGAGTTGGGTTTTTTATACTAATTTTAATTTGAACAGTAAAACACTTTTTAAAGAATACATGTTAAGGGAGTAGACTTGTTGAGCAATCTTTTCCTTGTGCCAGACAAAATCATTAAAAATACATATATCTGAAAATAATTGAGAGTTTTTTAAAAGGAAGTATAACCCAGCTTAAGAAAGCTGGAGTTAATTTAAAAATTGAGTTGTTTCAGAAATTAATTTTTGCATACCAAGCAAATACGTGACTGTTTTGGAATACCTAATACATTCCTTGTTCAGAGAAAATTTTCCTGAACAGCCTTTTTTCATAGCAAAGCAAAACAAGCCACAAGTGTAAAACATACCATTTTTTAAAAATATATCCTGGTAAGAAAAAATTTATTCTTACAAGGATTTTTAATTGAAGAGGGTTGAAATACATGGGGAGAAGCGCTTCTGTATTTTCAATCTTTGCATGGCTACAGGTTTAAAATATTCAGGTAGCAGACACCTCATGGATGTCTTGAGCTTAAGCAGGAAAACATGACCTACAGCCACCAGAGATTACCTTGGGTAACATCAGCCCCCTCTCAGCAGTGGAAAGGTAGATGATTCCTCTTAAATGGAGATAGTCTGAGCAGGGATTTCTTTTGGAAATGAACTTGTAAGGTTTGTTTTCTCTATTTGTAGGGAAATCTTAAGGCTTATTTATGGACTTTTGGTATTTGAACGGGGAAGTCACCTTGCAGAAACCCTTTAGAAACGGATGATAGTGTAGTATGTGGTCACTTTATGTGAAATACTGTTTTCTCAAGACTATTAAGGATTAAAATGTTATCATAGAGACTAAATTTTAAATTATTTTGGAATAACTGAATGTCTGAATATACTAAGTGGCAAACTTTAAAAAGCATTGGGAAAACATTTTGACATTAATTGTGCCTTGGTATCCAAAAATAAGTGCGTACATATTATTTATTTGGTGCTAGGAAATGTTAACAAATTTAATCCTTTAATATAGATGCTCTTTAAAAAGGAGTCTTGCTGTGTACATAACTATTGAAAGGGAATTCTGTATGTGGTATAATATATAAAAGACAGTGTCAGTAATTCTATTAATGTACTGTTTGAGGTCTCAAATGTAGTTATCCTCACCATCTTACTGTCTCTGTTAGTAGATTTGGAGTCAGTTTCCTGGTAAGTAGCTAAAAGCTTAATCATCACACCTAAGCATTAACTGCCTTAGCACAAGTTTCCCTAAAAGAGAATATCAGTATTTTTTAAAAGAAACTAATAGCAGGGCTGCAGTTTGTAATTTAATTTGCTGCTTTATACCCCACCTCCTTCTAAATAAACTTTTTGCCCTGTTTTTTTTGAGACAGTTGCCTTTTATTCCCCTTTTAAAAAGTTTTCAACTTTCCTTCACTTCTTTGCTTCTGAGTTTACCATCAAAATTAAAAGATTTTGTTTCATTTTTGAAGTTTTGCCGTGCTGGTGATCTCTCATGACTTGTGCATCCAAGGCCAAAAATGAGAAAACCTAGTTAGAAATTAAATGCACAGCTCTGTCGACTCAGTTGGCTTCAGTAGGATCAGTTATAGCTTAGAAAACTCTTTGGACTGGGGTTATCTGGTGGAGAGCTAAATCAGAATTTTTAAGAAAAATCACTTTATTTTTAACCTCTCTGGAATCTTTAGATAATGAGTATGTATAATAATAGCAGTTAAATGATAGATTTAGCTTAAGAAAGCCCAGAATTTTCTGCCTTTCACTCTCCACTTTTCCTTTTCCCTAATTGTCTTATCTTCCTCATTTACTCTAACTTTGTTCCTTTCTCTTTCTCTCTCTCTCTCCCCACCCCAACCCCTCCTCTTTTAAAAATTTCTCTCCTACCCTAGCTGTGTTTGTCACTTTCCTAAGTGAGCTTTCGAGGAACCAAAGTATATTTTTGTTATTACTATTAAAGTATAGGTTCCACATTTTCCCCAGTTAGCTACTCAATTTTTGTATTTGAAGGGGGAAAGAATTCCTGGATAAGGTACTTGTTTTGCAAGCATCTTTTCAGAAAGATGATAAACAGAGGAAGATATTTCTAATCAGACATGCTTACATTTTATTTCCAGCCTATGAAGTCTGTTTAAATCTGCTTAATTTTTCTTATAATGCACTGTAGTTTATTGGTGTTTAGATAGGGAGGAGATGGGCTTTTTAAGCAAAATCCTATGTAGAGGCATTCAGCTCGGACTACTTGAAGTATTTGTGCTATGAATGTAAATGAGATACAGACAGCCTTTCAGTATTGGCAAATAAATCCAGAGGTGCCTGTCAAATAAATGCATGGTAAAAAATATTTATATCTTTATTTTTCTGAAAGTAATTTTAAGATTTTAACATTTTTCTAATTGGTGGATAATTAGTTAATTATGAGACTTCATGGGCATAATTATTCTTTGTAATGACCTTTTTTTTTTTTAATGTGTGAAAATCAAATAGCACCCAGCTAGAATTGATTGTTGTTACTTTTTATTTTCTTATTACTTTGCTTACAGGGTAATTAGAAAGGAAAGTTAAATTTTCAGTACAAAAATTTCTTGAACAAATATGGTTAAATAAGTAGAAACTATGAGATTCTATAGTCTACCTCTATGAAACTTTAAGAATTTGGTTTCAGGAATTGTTTTTTAGTTTAAGATATACAAGAGCAGAGGTTCAAAATTTATGTCAGGTCTTTTAGACTTAAGTTCCTAGACAATTTGTGGGGATCTGCAAGTTAATTTAAATGATGATGAATGGCCTTTTAATAATCCAGTGAAGTAGGAAAAAAGACACTACTTTCATAGATTCATGGGATTGTGAAACTTAAGAAAGCTGTTAGTACATTATTTTTTTCCACCTCCCAGGTAACAGTCACTGACTTGTTAAAAAAACACCCAGAGAATATGTTGCCAGTTTTCCTTGTTAATATGTTCCAATGTATGTTAACTGTTATAGTTAGGGGATTTTCCCAGTGTATAAACAGAAATGCTTTGTTTAATCTAGATGTTAACTTAGTATATACGCCCACTAGGTGTTAGCTGTGGATGCACAGGTGATCCTAGCGCTGGCTCTTTGCCTCTCCTTCTCTCTTTAAAGGGTACCTATGCAGTTGAGAAGGTGACCTTCGGGTTGTAATGTTGGTAGCCCCTGGCCCTACAATGTCAAGTATTATAGAATTGTTTCATGTACCTAACCTGCATAACATTTACATGGGTTTCACCCAGAGCCATCTCTGCTGGTGACTCTCAGCAGCTGGCCTATTAGACTACTGGAGTCAAGGTGCCTGATCCCAAAGGTGCTTGCTTCTCCCTAACAGTCCCCTGTGTATAACATCATATGAAGAACATGAGGAAGTATTTTGAAATTGTTTCTTTGTATGGGCATAGCTTCTCGGGGATTTCAGGATTGATTTGACAGAAGGCTGGAAGTCACACATTGACTTCTAAGAAGTATGTCTTGAGAACACTGTCCTCAACTCATAGCCACATCATGGTTAGATTTGTATCAGTGTGCTATATTAGTAGTCACTGGAAGCAGTGAACCCATCTTGTGCTTTTGATTCTCAGATTGCTGTATTGGGATGACATGAACAAATATCTGATCTCCCTGTTCTGTGCCAACGTATGGTCAGTGCTGACAGTTACAAAGAATTGGCTTTGCATTCTTACCTTTAATGAACACATTTTTACTTAAACTAGCCTGTCATATTTCCTTGTAGTTACCTAGCTAATAAAATTTTTTCTAAAGGCTGTGATGCTTTGAAGGGAGTTTGGTTTTCCTAAATACATAGTTTAGGTAATCCTAAACTATAAAACAAAGGTGAGAGATCTTGAGCGGGGAGGCCCAGGGGACAAACTGAGCAGCAAAGTGGCTTCTGTAATCAGCTGAGAGAGATTGTGGTCATTTGGCCCTGAAGATAGAGCCCTGACCTTGCCACACACCTTATCCAGCCCCTTACTGCAGCCTTGATACCATCTGTGCCCACAGGACAGTGCGCCAGCTCCAGGGCAGTAGCATGGTGAGGTTAGCCAGATGATGGCCTTGAGCTTCTGTGTGTGTGTGTGTGTGTGTGTGTGTGTGTGTGTGTGTGATTGAATTATTTGTCTGTGTTTTTAAGTTGCTTTTTCAGGAAAACCTAGTGACTGTTTTAAAAGTAAATTTAAACTGATTAGATTTTGATACAGTGTGTATGTTATGTGAATAAAATGCTAGTCTGATTGGTAAGCAGTAACTTGACTTTTTTTTTTTTCAAGAAGTGGATGGATTAAATGGAGTCAAATATAGAGATGGGTTAGGCACTGAGCATCAAGAAAGCTGTTGATGAGCTGAAAGTTGATGAGGCATAGAAGAGCGATGAAGACCACCACATACGTCAATTATACACACTCCTTTTTATTTCACTTTAGTTTCCACTGGCTCCCTTGCTCAGCAGTATGCGCACCCTAATGCTACCCTGCACCCACATACTCCACATCCTCAGCCTTCAGCTACGCCCACCGGACAGCAGCAAAGCCAACATGGCGGGAGCCATCCTGCACCCAGTCCTGTTCAGGTAAGACACTCGGAGGCCTTCACCAGAACTGCTGCATCGTTCTGTTTACTGAGTGTTTTTTCCAGTGCCAGGCAAGATGCTAGGTACCACGTGATCAAAACACATGGCAGCCCTGCCTCACCTAGGAGCCAACGTACAGCTCTTCAGGCTGTGCCCCCAGGTTTAATCACCTTAAGGTACATATTGAGAATAAGGTGATTGGGTAAGTTCTGAAAAGTTTACCAATATAGAAAAATCTAAGGTAAAGTAAGGAATTTGCTTGGAACTTTTAAAAACTCCCATTTCTAATGTTTATATGATACGATTTTGTTTGTTTTCCTATTAGTTTCTTTAATCATTCTTTTTAAGAAGGCACTTAAGGAGCTCTTTGGCATCAGGAGCTCTTTGCTCCAGTTCCCTGGAGCAGTACTCTTAGTTCCCACTGCTTGGTTGAGGGCTTGCAGTCTGACAATCAGGCTTGTATCCCAGAAAGGAATGTTTCTTAATCTGTACTCTTTGCTGTCACTTTGCAGCACCATCAGCACCAGGCCGCCCAGGCTCTCCATCTGGCCAGTCCACAGCAGCAGTCTGCCATTTACCATGCGGGGCTTGCGCCAACCCCACCTTCCATGACACCTGCCTCCAATACACAGTCTCCACAGAATAGTTTCCCAGCAGCACAGCAGACCGTCTTTACCATTCATCCTTCTCATGTTCAGCCGGCTTACACCAATCCACCCCACATGGCCCATGTACCTCAGGTAAACCTGCTTTAGCCGACTTTTTGTGAAGACCAAATAGGATGTGAAAGTTATCAGATGAGCAGCAAAGAGCCAGATGCTCTTCAAGCTAGGAACCCCTGTGTGTGATGCCATCTGCTTGTCTCTTCTTTCCCACTCAGATACATGTGATCTGGCCTTAAATGAATGTTTGTGTGGTTTTGTAATGGGATCAGTGAAGTTGCTGATTGGTCAGTCTTTTGACATTTCCCAACTGAGGCCTTAAAAATACCTTTGACTCTGGAATGCAACCTAGTTCTTTCCTTACTGTGTCTGCATTGCTCTGTTTCTGTTTATATAGCTTTCTTGTTGCTATATATATACACGTATATGTAAACGTATTCCCCCCACACCTCACACACACACACACATACAGGTCTGACAAAGAAGATGGGATTTCACAAGTTCTCAACTCTGAGATGACTGCCCTGGGACTGTCCACGTGAATGTTAGTCACCTGAGTTCCTAAGAAATCTCTTCATTTGTTTCCCTGGCTATTCCTAAATCTGCTTTGACCATATGTTGTACTTCTTGAAAGGGCTTGGCCTTGTACACTGGTGCTGTGTGATTTGAAGCTGGAAGCGCCTAGGTGTTCCCATTTTTCTTAAAGAGCAGATCTGGAAGCACTTGGAGCTCACTTCTAGCATAAGTTTCTAAAGGTTGAAAGGTGTGATTGCTGCTGACCAAAGTCCAATGCGATCCAGGGCCAATTTGAATTGTCTTAATGAGGAGAAGGAGTTGCTCTGAAGTTGGACTTTTAACACTGTCCTTTGAGGCCCTCCCTGGAGCTATTAAGGGTGGATTGGCTGTATTTGATGTCTCTTTGCTGCTTTCATAACAGAACTCTCTTAGGCAGGTCCCAGCTTAAACTGCCCCTTGAACTCCGTTTCATGTCAAGCAGTGCACCCCTGAGGCTCTGGCATGATGGGGCTGGAGATGCTTCTCAGTTGGAGCTAACTCAGAAGGCGACCTTGTAACTAGAGTTCCACAGCTCTGGGAAGTCTGGGCATCCTCCCCAGCAAACGGGCAGGTTCTGTAGCGTGGTGCACTGCAGTGGATGAGTTGCTTTTGATGGTGGGGAGGGGAGCCAGTTTGGTCAAGTATGGGGCAGCATGGTTTGGCTGAATCAGGAGCTTCATGAGACCTGGGGGCCGGTAGATGTCTAGCAGAGGCTGGTGGCTACGTAGTTATGTGAATTTATATGTAAGTTGGGGTTCCTAAAACCTCACTTTTGTGTTTTTGTGCTGAAAGAACAAAAAGGTTAACGTCTGCAGGGAAGTCCAGATGTGCCCTGGGTCTACTGGAATGTGTTAGAGTCAAAACAGGGTTTGCTTCTAGGCTTATTATTGTCTAGAATAGTGCACAGTATTGGAGGAGGAATTGAGGACTTGTCCTCCTCGCTCTGCAAATCCCTGCAGAGCCTGGGGTCCAGCTCTTTGAGCTAAAACCTTTCCAACTTGACAGGGAGACCTGGTTGAACTCACTGTCACTTGGTACAGGGACACTGGGTTGGCCCAGATGATTTCAGATTACCCCTCCCCACCTCACTGGAGCCATTCACTGCATCTCCTCCTGCTGCTGCTTTATCGGCAGATCTTTCAGCACAGCAAAGGGTCTGAAAGTCTTTCTCATTGCCTTGACTCATATCTTCACTGAGGTGTGCTGGTGAGCAGGCGAGAAGCAGAGGGGGAGGAGCAAAGAGAATATAGAACAGGAGTTAACAGTCCCCACTTACAATGTAATAATCTGCTTTCTTACCTGAAAGGGATGATTCAGACCCCACATGGAAGCCAGAGTCTAGAAGCATCATTGCATGTAGCCTCCTATTAGTTTGAGAAAGCTGCACTTGGATCAGGGATCTTCTTACCTTTGTGAAGACCTTGCCCCCTACATAGAATCCAGTCATCAGAAATGTTGAAGCCTAGGACATGGCAGCCCTGTCTTTTACCAAGACTCGTTGGGTGCCTGCCCCCTCAGCCTTGCAGAATCTGCCAAAAGGTGAAGCGTGTCTATAGGTCAAATAATGGATCCACTAGGGAATGTCCCCAGAGGAAAGAAAGGGCCCTGAGGGCCCACTGTTGCCCTTTCCTGAGAGCCCCAACCCAGTGAAGGGAACACAGTTGACATGTTGTTTAAGCTGGAGATGTTGCCTGTATGCGTAAAAGAGCTCTCTGTTTCAGGCTCATGTACAGTCAGGAATGGTTCCTTCTCATCCAACTGCCCATGCGCCAATGATGCTAATGACGACACAGCCACCCGGCGGTCCCCAGGCCGCCCTCGCTCAAAGTGCACTACAGCCCATTCCAGTCTCGACAACAGCGCATTTCCCTTATATGACGCACCCTTCAGGTGAGGCGTGTGTGTGCAGGGGCCGCCGGGCACCCCAAAGCATTCTGCTCGCACAGGTCGAATGGCAGGCAGGGCCAGCGCTTGAAGCCCCGCATCTGAGAACTAGCAAGACCCGTCAGTGTGCACAGTAGGGACTGTGACGATCAGCTCAGTGTCAGGGCCTGAGGCTCCCGGGAGCCTAGGCTGTGTGTGTTCTGATGGTATACAGGATCTGGCTTGATGAGCAGCAGCAGCAGCATTCTGTGTAGCTGATGCATGCTTAGGACTCAGTTGGCCTTCCTTGTTATGCTAGGCTGGACAGGGCAGTGTTTTCCTTCCTGAGTCCCTACAGTCTGACGTAGGGACTGGTACAGTCTGACGTGGGGGGTTACCACCATGGCAGAGTTTGATTGTAGCTCTGGAGACTACTACTGATGAGAAAGTGCTGTGTATGGATTGGTTTTGACTATAGAATTAGCTCCAGTCTATGCCCTGGCAGGGAGAGAATGCCCGTGATTGTGCGCTAGTACTTGATGGCGGCCATGGCGAGATTTCACAGTCTAACCTGTTATTCTGAAAGCAGCACTGGTGCTTGGCTGTTATTTGGGGAGGGGATATGTTAAGGCCTTTTTTGTACCCCATGAACAACAACTCTTCTGGGAGTTTTATCTGAAATGGTTTTATGTTTGACTGGTCTGTTTCTACCCACCCACTACCTCTCCCCATTTTGGTACAGATGCTGGGGGGTGGGAAAGGGTACAGAGTGAATTAAATTTTGAGTCTTGTTCAGCTAGCACAAGGATAGCTTACAGTCATGTGCTGCAGAAACACTAGGCTAATATGCAAGTGTTGCCAGTTTTCTGTTTAAATATTCACTTTTCTTTTTTACAGTACAAGCCCACCACCAACAGCAGTTGTAAGGCTGCCCTGGAGGAACCGAAAGGCCAAATTCCCTCCTCCCTTCTACTGCTTCTACCAACTGGAAGCACAGAAAACTAGAATTTCATTATTTTGTTTTGAAAAAATATATGTTGATTTCTTGTAACATCCAATAGGAATGCTAACAGTTCACTTGCAGTGGAAGATATTTGGACCGAGTAGAGGCATTTAGGAACTTGTGGGCTGTTCCATAATTCCATATGCTGTTTCCGAGTCCCGCAAGTACCCCAGCTCTGCTTGCTGAAACTGGAAGTTATTTATTTTTTAATTACCCTTGAAAGTCATGAACACATCAGCTAGCAAAAAGAAGTAACAAGAGTGATTCTTGCTGCTATTACCGCTAAAAAAAAAAAAAAAAAAAATCAAGACTTGGAACACCTTTACTAAACTTGACAAAGGTTCAGTTAAATTCTTACCGTCAAACTGACGGATTATTATTTATAAATCAAGTTTGATGAAGTAATCACTGTCTGCAGTGGTTCAACTTTTAAGTTAAGGGAAAAACTTTTACTTTGTAGATAATATAAAATAAAAACTTAAAAAAAATTAAAAAATAAAAAAAGTTTTAAAAACTGATACCAAGTTAATGTGTGTTTGTATGAGCTATTTCCATTATAGGATACTGAGTATCAGGGCAGGAGGGCTGACTGCTTTCTTAATATCCTTGAAGGTTAGCTGTCAAATGATTTTTCTTCTTCACCTTTAGTTCTGGTTCAAGGTATCTCTAGAAAAAAGACAAGACTGAGAGATGTTCTCTGTGGTGGCTAGAGGTGTGCTTCAGAAGGAGGAAGGCTGGCTAGAGTTGGGCAGCACCGAAGGTCCACATCCTCGGCCTGACGTTGATTCTGTAAGCTTCCTTTTTAATATCTCCGGAACCCAGATAAGTCAGAGGTTGTCCTGATTCAGGCATCTGTGTTTTACCAGTAGGGGGCAGGAGACACACACTCACAGTTGTAATAAAGGAATCCAGAGAGCTGAAAGGATGCAGCAATGTACAAAATAAACCCTAAGCATTTGTTAGGGGTCTTGGTTTTGTGGGAGGAGGATAAACTGGAAAAATACCTATTTTTCAGAGATTGTAGTCATAATAGAGCCTTTAAATACTGCAGTTAACTAATCAGGATTCCAAAACCTTTGTTTTAATTAACATGTAGCAATTTGTACATTATAGCAAAATCTGTATTCAAGAATAAGTTACTTATACAGTACATAAACAATACATAAAAATTTGCCAAATAGACCTTCTGCCTATAATGATACAAGATGAATCCATTCTCTGTGTTGTCATTACAATGTGCTATTTATTCCAGCTAAACACTGGGTGTCAGATGTGTCCTTGTTAAGAGGCAGTGGATAATAAACTATCATGTTCCTCTAGCTTGTGGGAGATGTTAGCACTCACATGATATTTGTGATAACAGACTTAGCCCTGAATAACAGCATGAAGGAATCCCAGGCAACCCTTAGGGAAGAGTTCAAGGCTCTGATTTTAGGTTAAGAAACTGTTATGTAAAAATAGTGTTCTCTGGCTTAAGATTTTAATGATTGCTATTCCTTTTTCCTACACGGTCCAGAAATGATCAAAGGCAGAAGATTTATACCAGATAAAGCCATATGGATTGCTGGTCTAAAATTCAAGGCAGGTTAGTTGACTTAATTCTTTGGTGCTGGTGATTGTTAGTTTGTAAAGTTCACTAAAGTCAGGTGAACGAAGTGATGGTGCTGGGAGCAGCCAGGCCATCCTTGTCATCTGTCATTAGAGATGAAAGAGGGCTGGCGATACTCAGGGTCCGTTTGCCACTCAGAGCCTGGCTCTCAGCAGAGGCTGCCGGCCTGGCCTCTTGCCGGCAGCAGTGGTCACGTTGGGGCTGGAAAGAGGGTGATAGAATGCGCTCTGACTGCAGTGGGCTGGCTGCAGCTATCAGGGTTGCTGCCTCACTGCCTGTGAGGGCATCACGCCCTGGGCCCCACTGCTCCCCCTTCCTCCAGCTCGACCTGCTCTAGCAGAAAGAAAAGGCATTGGCTTAGTGTCACTTCTTCCTAGGCCACAAAGGGCCTTTTTGTTGGAATGTATTTGAACTGTCCAGGTAACTCAGACACATTTAGTCAAGAAATGTTTTTCTTGAACATTTTACACTGAAGCTGTCTGGAAGTGGGTGACTGTATCAGAGATTCTGAGCTTGTACTTTGCAGCCAATCATTCAGAGCTGCGAGCTTGCTGGGCCTGGCTAGCCTCTTGGCACCACCTGAGACTTGTATGTTGAGAGGCTGTTAGGAAGCGAGTGCCCCAGGCTTGTAGATGTCATATCTCTACGTTTACCCTCCTGGTCTGCGTTTGCTTAGCATTCATTACTCAGTAATGCTTGATGTGTAGAAAATGTAGCCCTTAGAAATGGACCACAACCATAGATTGAGGGTTGGATATACTTTACCATCTGTGAAACCACCCAGGAGTGTTAGTATGTAGATTTTTTTGAGGGATCTTAGTTCCCTAACAAGAGATTGAACCCATGCGCCTGGCAGTGGAAGTCCAGAGTCCTAACCACTGGACTGCCAGGAGTGTTGGTTTTAAAAGTAGTGAAGCGAGGTGGCTGCTTACCTCCTTCCCCTCCTAAAGTCTGACCTCCTGGAGTACAGAGAATGGCTGGAACAGACAAGCCCCTCACCCCAGATAAGGCAGGCAGTAGTTAAGTCTAGGCCAAGGTTTAATTTTAGCCTTTGATTGATATAATCTGTAAATGTTAAGCTGTGCTAATAAAACTCCGAGTTTCCTAGAAGCCACTTGGGTGAGGCTGGCAGCTATACTGAATGGCTCTGCTGGCACCAGAAGCAGCTGACTCTGCTGGGTCACTGCCTCCCTTGTTTCTGAGCCTCTGCATGAAAGTTGTGGGAGGAGCTAGCCCCCTATGAATTGTGTCACTTGTGAAAGGCAAGTACAGATGGAGATTCGACTGCAGGACCTCTGGGGATGGTGGAGGTTATGGGTGCCTGTGTATCCATGCACACATAGTCTTCATCAGATGAAGCAGTGGTCACTGCTGGAACAGAACACTGATTGTGGACTATTAAAGGAGTTTCTCATTAGCTGTGGCACCAGATTCCTAGCTTCCATTTTGGCTCAAGAATGAGCCTAAAACCTTGTGGAATAATTTAATAAGCCTTTAGATGCTTGGAGGCTCTGAGCCAGCCCTGTTGGTGAAAGATTTACTAGAAAGGGCCCAGCAGCCCTTTATTTCCTTGCCCCTCCCTCACCCCAGTTTAACTCTCGCCATAGCTACTGTAAACCAGAATTCAGTTTTTATTCATAAGGCACCAGGTGGAACTGTTCCTGGCCACCCTCCTCTCTCAGTAATTGCTTGGGATCTCCTTGAAAGAATGACACACTTCACTTCTCTACATTTAGGAAGGACAGTATCTCCTCAGCAACAGGCGACTGTCCTGAGAATATAACAGACAAGGAAGCCAGGCATACTGGCTTGAACCAGGAACTGGTCAGTAGGTTTGCATAGCTGTCTCTGACTATAAAAATTGCATGTGTATTAGTTCAAACAGTGCAATGAAATAAGCAATGGTTTAATTTTGAAACCTGAATTCTTTGAAAAATTAATCTGAGGTAAAAATGTTTAAAATCATTTTTGACCTTTAGCTTGTCCATCTGCCAGAACTTTGTCCTAAAGCTGAGAGTGGAAGCAGGATAGGTGTGGCCACCTGTGGCTTGGGTACAGCAGACCTGCCACCTGGACTGACGCTACAGTGGGAAAAACCACGGCAGAATCCAGGGCTCGTTAGTGTTTTGGGCTTCCATATGGGCCCCCTCCCCAAGTAGAAAGTCTGTCAGCTGGGACAGACAGTGTCAGTGAAAAGGAGAAGTAGTTTCCACTGCCAACTCCAGCCCTCCCCCTCCCCCCACCCCGACCGCCTCTCAAGAGTGATGGGGCCTGGTCTTAGGGACATCCTTGAACAAGAACTACGTCTGTAAACAATAAGGAGAAAGCCAGGTAAGAATGGAACTTGTAGGAGGCCCTTTAACAGGCCTAATAGAAGGGTCACATCCAAACTGGAATGAGCAGTTAAAAGTGTCCCTTGAATCTCTCTCTGGAAGGAAGGAAAGAAAGTTACATTCACAAGTTCACATTTCTGCTTGCTTGTGCTCCTCCGGGCAGCATGAGGCCCATCAGAGAGGCGTGTACTGATTGTCTATGGCCCGTAGGCGGCTCCGGGAGGAGGAGTCCATTTCATAGTCTGAGTCCCGGGCTCGACTGGCGGGCTCGGGCTCCAGGTGCCGCAGGCTGTTGGCCAGTTCCTCGGGCGAAGGCACCAGGTGGAAGATCTGCTCTGGGGGAGAGGATCGGCCTGGGAGACCCTCTGGGCCAAGACCCCGTGGACAGCCAGAAGCGCTAAGGTGGGGAAGGCCCAGCTCTGAATCCCAGCGAGAGAGGGAGAAGGGGAACAGAACAGTGTTGGAGGAACCTGGGGGACAAGTGACCGAGAGAGAGACCACACTGTCAGTCTTATCAGGGTGGAGGCAGGTGCTGGAAGGACACAACAGGAGGTCTCGGTCCCCACCCCCTTTTTCAAGGGGCATCAGGGTCACACCTGGTGGCTGGGAGACGACAACCACGTAGCTGGACAGCCGGACGTCACAGGCAGCCCCACACTCGAGGGGGATGGGCGAGCGCTGGAAGTGGTGGAGCATGTCCACTACTGAGGGGAAGCGGAGGTGCTGCACTCGGCACTGGCCCCGCTCGGTCAGCGACAGGCGCAGGTGCTACAGGAGAGGGAGAAAGGTAGGCTCAGGCCCTGGCCCCTTGGGGCCTTTAACTTGGCCGGGGTGCAGCCCCACCCGCCTTGCCCCATACCTTGGCTATGCCCTGGAAGTTGAATGTGAGCACATACTCCCCGCGCCGCGTCTCACTCTGCCGCACCAGGAACACTCCGTGAGCATCACGACCTTGCAGCTGGACCAGCTGAGCCGCCTTCACCCGGGAGATGGGACCATGGAACCAGGGGTAGCAGGACAGGAAGTGATCTGTTTTCTGGCAGGCTGGATCCAGCAGCGCCCCAGGAGAAGCACCTGGTAGAGAAGGAGATGGGTAATGGTGACCATCTCTGGGCACCTTATGCCCTGGGCTGGGTCCTGATGTACTGGAGGACAGAGGCCCTGACCCCTCACCTTGGTTCAGAGAATCTGTGCTTCCCCTTGGAGAGTCAGCCGTGCCGGGTTCTGTGGCTGAGGGAAAGTGCGGCTCTGGGTCTGTGGTCTCGAGTCTGCGGGAGAAGATGGGGGTTAAGGACTCGGTAGCTCAAGAGTAGCAGGAAAAGCTGTGTCAAGATGGAGCCCTTGGGTCTCACCCTTGGCCTGTGCATGCCCGGAGCTCGGCCATCCACGAATTCAGCTGCTGTTCATCTCCCACATCAAAGATGATGTCTGTCCGGTCCTTCACCTGACAGGAAGGAAGGGACAGCTGTGTGCAATTCCTGAGGTCTGTGTCTGTTCCCCCCATGTGTGGAAAGCTGCCACTCACCTTTAGCACAAAGGTGTACAGGTTGTCAGGCATCTCAAGACGTGTGCATCGCCGGATCTCCTGGATACTGGAGCAGGCTGCTTGTAGCTTGGACTTTGAACTCTAGGAGACCAGTGCAGGCATTCAGGGCCTGTCCCTGATAACCCTTCACCCACCCAGGCCTCTGTTCTTTTCTGCAGTCTCCCCGGGGCCTAGCTTGCTCAGTGGACACCCTGATCCTGGAGTAGATTCTAGCATTCTTCCCAACAGAAACCTGCAGGGGATCCTCTGCCTGTAACCACAGCATAACCACAGCACTGTCTCCCCGACCCAGATACAGACACTGAGCTCCCCAGCGCCCAACAGGGCCTGAGGGCCGGTCTCTGCTTCACCTTGACCTGTGGACATTCCAGCTCTTACCCATTTGCTGGCTGACACCAGTTTCTCTTCCCTCTGGTGGAGCAAAACCCCCCAACCCATTCTTCTGGCCAGTCACAATCGCTGCTGATCACCTCATCACAGCAAACCCAGAGATGGAAGGCGAGGGTATCCCAACCCAAGTTCCCTCTATGGTGCTGGCTGACCATGCCAGGGGCCCAGGCTTTTCACATTGCCTTTAGCTCCTCTCCCCTCCACTGGCTCCCCACCAGGACGGACCTCTCCCAGCCCAACAACAGCCCAGGAAGCAGATATTATCACCACATCTTAAAAAGAAGAATTCAAATCTTGGAGATAATAATTTGCCTGAGGAAGCAGAGATCAGGTTGTGAACCCCCATTCAAAGCATATACCTGATGACTCTGTTCTGCCTCCAAGTCTCAGAAAAGGAGGCATGGGTGAGGTGGCATGGTGAGAGTCAGCAGAGTAGCTTAGCTATGGGCTCTTGGGGCTCTTTTGCCAATGTGCCCAAAGGAACACAACCTGGCATGGCTGGCCCCAGTTACCAGCCAGCCAGAAAACTGCAAGCCCCAGAAGTCTCCCGTGACATTCAACACACATGGGGTTCACAGTGGGTGGGAGGTGACCCCCTACTCTTTAGTCATCAAAAGGGTCCTGACTGAACCTGGCTGACCCTACAGATGTCTGTTCCCAGGGCCCAGGAGCTCTCATCACTTTTTCTCAGAAGGCAGAGCACCCCTCCACTTCTTCCTATGATAAAATGGCTAATATTGTTTCCCTAGAGTCATGACATGATCAGTGGTGGCTTTCAGCAGAGGCCTGAGGAAGATAAGATGTGGGAAAGGGCAGCTGAGACCCACTGGTGCCCCTCCTCCCTTCAGCAGCTGTTTTAAGAGACTGAGGTGCACCTGAAAATACCACAACCCCCACCAAACCAGGGCTTCCCCGGTGGCTCAGGTGGTAGAGAACCCACCTGCCAGTGCAGGAGACACAGGAGACCTCGGGTTTGAACTCTGGATAGGGAAAGTCCTCTGGAGAAGCAAATGGCAGCCCGCTCCAATATTCTTGCCTGAGAAATTCCATGGACAGGGGAGCCTAGTGGGCTACATACAGTCCATGAGGTCGCAAAGAGTTGGACACTACTAGTTATGCGTGCGTGCACACACCATCAAGCCAGCGCCAGGTGAGGAGGAAGAAACGGGGCAGGAGCAAAGGTGAGTTCTAGGCACAGCGGCTTTGGCAGATCCAGCCTGTGCCCAGAAGGGTATGTCTTGGACAGGTGCTGGTTCTTCAAAAGGTGGTGTCAGAGTTCATCCCAAAGCCATACACCCAGCTGAGCTTCAGACACAGGTGCCAGGGTTCTGGCAGAAGGATAGTGAGTGCAAGACTGGGCAGCCTGTTAGGAGAGAGGCTCTTCTTGGTCCAGGCTCACACCCAGCAGGTCTTGGAGCTGCCAGTCCTGCCCTGGTGGTTGGACACAGCAGTCTGGGGAGAACTGTGGGAACGCACTCTGAGAAGCTACACAACTAGTAAATCCCACCCTAAGTGACCACCAGCCAGGGCATCATCACCCTTCCAGTTCCTCTTGTATGTCCCCTACCACCCAGCTCCTCAGCCAGGGAGCCCCACCCAGCACCCACATGGACACTAGACACGCCAGAGCCCAGGGAAGCAGGGCCCCCATCCCCCCAGCGGTGTTCTCAGCCAGCCAGCCTCTCCATGTCTTATTTCCTGGCTACAGAATGGGTTAGTACAGAGGGCTCCTTCCTGCTCCTGCATGTGCAGTTGGCCCTGCCTGGGTCTGGACCCACAGGATCACCGGGAGGAAGTAGACCAGGCCAAGAAGGGAATGGGCCTTGTCTCCTCTTCAGTTCCGCCCTGGGCCCTGCCCCCAGCGTGAGTGCCAAGATTAACTGGCGGAGCCATGGGTCTCTGAATGTGGGCCCCTCAGTGCCAGCTCCACCCCCAGCAGCTGAGCAGCTGCTGACCTGACCGGCAGTGGTGAAGAAAGGATTCCCCTCCTCAGCCACGGCCGCACAGGCAATGGTGAAGCTTGGCCCGGCTCCCCTCCGCCTGCTGGCTGAGCCCAGCACGCATTCTTTGGTCCCTTCTCTGCAGCCCAGAGTCATACAACTCGAGAGGCTGAGCCAGGGGCTAGACCCAGCTCGTCTAATGTCCACCTAACCAGTAACCGTGCTGCCTGGTGGGGTTGGGGGAGGCCAGGGGCTCTGCCCAGATTGGAGGAGCAGTTTCTCCCATGGCAGGAGTGGCGTAGGAGGTGGGGGGCGTTGGGCCTCCAATCTGGCTGGAGGGAATGAGAGCCGTGACTGGAACCAGATCTGGCTTCTCTGGAGGCCTGCCTTTCCCCTCAGCCTGCTGCCACTCCCTGCGCTCAGGCGCACACGGCCATCCAGAGTGCTCCAAGGCGCCCGCCTGCACCCTGCTGTACCCCATCCTCGTTCACATTCACAGGACTCCAGCAGGGACAGAGTACACACAGTATCACCCAGCTTCTGCTCTAGAAGGGGACAGATACCCAATGGGCAGGACACGGTAGGGGCCAGGACACATGGGTGGGGAGGCAGCGAGCCTCCCACGCGCGGAGAGGTCCTGGGCCAAGGCCCTGAGGCAGGGAAGCACAGAGGCATGCGTGCCATGCGGGGTTCCCTGTGCAGCTGAAGCAGTCGGTCTATTCTCAGGTGGGGCTGTGGAGGTGGGCAGCTGCCTATGTGGGTCTGGCACTCAGCAGAATACTCGGGCAGAAGTCAGCCAGCCAACTGGGCCAGACCCAGCTCTTAACTCGTCTCTTTCATGGGAAACGGGAGGGGGTATGGGGGGGCGGGTGGAGACAACATCCAATTCACACCCAAACAGTAAAGAGCCTGGCACGGGGGACCCCAGGGTGTGGGCATGCCGTACCCTCACAGTGGCCTTATTCCACCCACTCTAGGGGTCTTTATTCTTCCAGGGAAAGCCTTCAGGAGAGACCCACACCAGCCTCTTAGCAATCTTCTCTCTCCCAGGGCTTTAGGACCCTCACTGCTCTCCTGTAAAGAGCAACCGTGGGACAGGAGGTAGGACTCAATATACAGCTGAAGGTGAAGGTTCAAGCCCCATTCCTCTGCCACAGCACTCAACGCCCGCGAGGTACCAGCCCCATGGCCTGGAACCAAGATGAGACAAGCCCCAGCTCCACCACCTACATGTGGGATCTTGGGCATGGCAGTGACTGCAGCTATCAGCATCCTCTTTGGTAATATACAGACAGTAAGCAAGATCCTGCTGACCTCTAGGCAGAGGACAGTGGGTCTTTGCTGGGGGCCTGAAAACAAAGGCTCAGAGGAAATTCTAGATCCATTCAGAAAACTAAGATCATGGCATCTGGTCCCATCACTTCATGGCAAATAGATGGGGAAACAGTGAGACTTTATTTTCTTCAGCTCCAAAATCACTGCAGATGATTGCAGCTGGTGACTGCAGCCATGAAATTAAAAGATGCTTGCTCCTTGGAAGGAAAGTTAATAACCAACCTAGAAAGCATATTAAAAAGCAGAGACATTACTTTGCCAACAAAGGTTTTGTCTAGTTAAGGCCATGGTTTATCCAATAGTCATGTATGGATATGAGAGTTGGACTATAAAGAAAGCTGAGCACTGAAGAATTGATTCTTTTGAACTGTGGTGTTGGAGAAGACTCTTGAGAGTCCCTTGGACTGCAAGGAGATCCAACCAGTCCATCCTAAAGGAAATCAGTCCTGAATATTCATTGGAAGGACTGATGCTGAAGCTGAAACTCCAATACTTTGGCCACCTCATGCAAAGAGTTGACTCATTGGAAAAGACCCTGATGCTGGGAAGGATTGAAGGCAGGAGGAGAAGGGGACGACAGAGGATCAGATGATTGGGTGGCATCACCAACTCAATAGATGTGAGTTTGAGTAAACTCGGAGTTGGTGATGGACAGGGAGGACTGGCGTGCTGCGGTTCATGGGGTCGCAAAGAGTCAGACACAACTGAGCGACTGAACTGAAGTCATGGATAACTGAGTTCCCCCTCAGGCAAGAGCCCAGAATGGATGCTGCTTGGACCGATGGATGAAACATCATTCTGAGAAAGGCTTAATCATGTCTTGTTGTATCCAAACAGCCTTAAAAAAAAAAGAAGAAAGAAAATGTCCTATCTTGTTTGGATTCCAGGGATACCCAGAATGGAAATGCAGACAACCACTAGAATACAGACCTGAGTTTCACTTACCACAGATTTGTATCTGAGCTTCCTAGCAGCCAGTGCAAAGAGGCATTCTCCAAGAGAAGGCAGCCACTTATGCATGGATCCCATGCAGAGCAGCCATTAAACTCTGAGAAGAGCTGGAGCAGAGAAACCTGAACCCATGTGTTCCCCACCCAGTGGCCACCAAGTGTCTGGCTCAGAAACCCCTGTGGGGTCTGCACAACCACTGCAAGCAACCTCCCCATCCTGGGTTTTTGGAATTAGACATTCCTGGCCTTTAGTCCCAACTCTGCCTCACCCTCCATGGACAAGTGACTTGCCTCTCCTGGCCTCAGTCTCCACTTTTATAGAGTGGGCTAATGGTGCCCCTCTACCCTCCAAGAAAATGTGGCAGTACCATGTGTGTGGGCATTGCGGGGGGGGGGGGGGTGGGAGGATGTGGAAAGGTCCCAGGGGATGTCACAGGGCCTTGGGAAGTCAGTCTTAGAAATACTTAGTCTCTTCAGAAGCAAACTGCTCTCCTGAGGAAACTTTCAGCTTTCATGGCTGTCCACACACAGTCTGTGAGCCCAAGGCAGCCTCCCTGGTCCCTTCCCATCTCGTGCCTTCCACAGGGCACAGTCACCGGCTTTAAACATTTGCTGAGCAATCTCCAGAGTGTAGAAGGGGGAAGAAAAAGACACTGGAGGTCAAGGGTATGGCAGAAGCCAGCAGCCAGGGACCAGTAAGGGTAGCCACGTCCATAAGATGGCAGGGGAGTTGGCTGTGGCGAGAAACAGTACTAATAGGCCCCCTCACTCCACCCTTTAACGAGCACCTCCTGTGTGCCAGGCACTGGGGCCTGGTCTCTCCATCCAGGACACTTTTGAACTGTTGAATTCACAGGTCTACACCATTTCCAGAAATTGCAAATATTGTAGAAAAGAGCATTGTCTTGAGGAATGGAGGTACTGGGACCAAGGAAGTAGAAAGGTCACTGCTCCAGGGTGGAGGCAACCCTGACATCATCTCCCGTGATCCTCTGAGAGTATCCTGCTCTGAGCCACCTGTCTTGTTGGAGGAACATGGTGGGCGCCTCCCCTGATGCCCGCCCAGGAGCCCACGCATGGCTGGTGTTTTATTCCCCACTTCACAAATGAGCGTTCAAGGCTAAGAGAGCCTCCTACATTACAGCCAGTGGGCCTGGATCCTTTGGAGGTCAGCCTGGGATCCGTGTTTACCCTGGGCGCATCTGAAACACACAGCATCTTTGGGGGGAAGGCTGGGCAAGGGGCCACACCCCCTCTCCAGGCACAAGAGATGCGGAGGGCAGGGAACACAGCCCACCCCACAGAACACAGTGCTGGACCCTGGGCGCAAGGGCTTGAGAACCAGCTGGCCTGGATTCCAGTCCTAAGTAGCTCGTGGCGGGGCGGGGGAGGGCTCTGGACTCCAGTCGTAAGCAGCTCCTGGGAGCAAAGCAGGGGCACTCAGGGAGCCCCACTAAGGTGAGGCATCAAAAAAGAGTGACATCTTGAACCCCACGAGATGGGTGGCATGAAAACTGAGTTGCTGTCCAACAGTCCTGTCAACGCTCCTCCCAGACACATCCTGAATCCAACGACTTCTCATCCCCCTCCTCTGCTCAAAACTTTTGTGGGGGCTTCCCTGGTGGTCAGTGGCTAACATTCTGCACTCCCAATGCAGAGGGCCCAGGTTCGATTCCTGGTCTAGGAACTAGGTCCCACATGGCTGCAACCAAGTATCTCACATGTTGGCAGTGAAGACCACTGAATACCCCATGTGCTGTTACTACGACTGGGCACTGCCTGCCTGCATAAATAGAGAAAATTTTTAAAAAGGGACTTCCCTGTTGTGTTGCTCCAGCGGCTAGGATTCCATGCTTCCAATGCAGGGGGCCTGGGTTTGATTCCTGGTCAGGGAACTAGATCCCATATGCTGCAACTAAGACCTAGTGCAGTTAAATATATATTTTTTTAAAAACCTGTGAGCCCCACCTTGCTGGTCCTCACCGTGGCCTATGAGATACTGCCGGACCTTGTTCCTATTACCTCTCTAACCTCACCTACCCTCCCTCTTTCTCACTCTGTTCAATCACACTGGCCTCCACTCTGCCTTCAATGTACCAAGCACGCTCCCACCTTGGGGCCTTTGCACCTGCTGTTCTCTCCGTCTGAAAGGCAGGTTTGCCTGCATCTTCACAGATCTGGCTCTTCTTGGACGCAGGACTCAGCTCAAGGATTGCTGCCTTGGGAAGGCCTTCTCTGACCACTACTGTATCCAGACACACACAGCCACCATCCCAGAACCCCCTTCACTTCCTCCACTGCCTTATCCACCTGTGAAATGTGCTCTGGGGGACCTGGTCTTGTCACATCCCCAGGATTGAGCACAGGGCTGGGAGGTTGTACATGCTCGACTTTAGTCCTCAACAAATATTCTTCACAGGCCCCTTGTCTGCCAAGTATCATGCGTGTTGGGGTCAGAAGGCATAGGATGCGGCCCCCAACGCAGACCCCCATCCTCTCGAGGACTCTAGGGGAGTGACAGGGACTCAGCGAGGCAAGGATGGAGGGCATGGGTTGGGCCTCCATGGCCTCGAGCCAGCTCTGGGAGAGCCCTGGCTGAGAAGGCCCTAGATGCCTCATGGAACACAGATCAAGCTGACTATACGGTTGGAGGAACGGGAGCCCTGACAGGCAAAATTCAGCTGTCCCCAGCTACGGAGAGGAGCCAAGTGGAACTGGGGCTCAGACCCTCGTCTATGCAGTCCCTGAGCTCACAGCACTGCCACCATCCAGCTCACACACCACCAGGCCTGATCCAAACCGCTGGTCTAAGCAGAGAAAACCTCCTCTCCTTCAGGGAGCCTTCTCTGATCGCCACGTTGTGGTCATTGCAAGTCCTGTGCCTCTCCCGCGGCACGGGGCTTATCAGGCCAGGCCATAATTTCCTGATGGTGCCGCTGCCCCCACCATCTGACTGGGAGTTCCTCTTGGGGGTGGGGACAGGGCACCAAGCCTTGTTTCCAGCTGGGGCCCAGCAGCAGGTCCAGCCTGGAGGAGGTCCTGAGAGAGAGTCTGTCAGATCAATGGGTGCGGGTAGATGCCTGGGGCCCCAGCCCTCAGATGTCTGGGAAGCAGAGGCAGATGTGGGGGTGTGGCGAGTTATCTCACCCCCTTCTTCCCCTGCTCCCTTGAGGGCAAACTGAAGGCAATGAGCTCAACAAATATTTAGCTGAACTACAGGGTGCAGGTTACTTCCTTCCTCTGCCCCCAACCGGGGGGACACAGACACACACTCGCACACACACCCTTTGAATGCTTGCTTCAGCCACTTTTTCTTCATGTGACCCTGAACAAATCACTTCACTTCTCTGTGCTTTTGTTTCCTCATCTGTAAAATGGAGACAGTGATGAGGCATACGCCCAGCGCTTCTGTATGTGCGACCTGTCAGTTGCCTGGAGCACACAGGAGGCTCCCAGGTCTCCTCGGTCTGGCCCTGTTGTCTCAAGCTTCCGTCTCCCCATAAGGGAGCATGAAAGTGATGGGAGATGCTTCTATAGAAGCCACAAAGATCAAGTCGGCTTCTCCTTTCTGGCAAGTGAGAGCCCACCAGTGCCAGGAGACAGAGCTGCTCCCGAGCTGGCACTGACATACGGAGATGTCCCTCCAATATGACAACCCTGCCCAGAGTCCCCATCATTTTGCCTCCCTCCCCTGGACAGGTGACACCCCTAGATCACACTCTTAGTGACCAAGCATGAGTGTGGGGGCCTGTGTTCCCCCTACTTCTGGACCCGGAGAGGCCCCAAGAAGGCCCTGTAGGAGGGGTAACTAGCTAGAGGTGTTGAGAAAGACACGGGCTGGGGGCTTGTCTAAAGCCCCACCTGCAATGAGCTCCCTTGAAAGCCTGTAAGGTCCCCGCCACATGTCAGAAATGCAGACTTACAGTGACACGGACATAAAGCCCCCTCAGAGAGATGGAGACCACCCCACACAGAATCACAGCAACAGGGACACAAAGCCCCTCTCAGAGGCTAGAGCAACTTGCCTCCCAGAGACAGAGATCCCCATAGAGAGACTACCCCCCCAAACATGCACAGAACCAGTCTGGGATCCCCCTGACAGCCATCCAAACCCTGAGATGCGGCTGTCCAGCTTCATACCAAGTGGCCAAGTGTGGAGATGAGCATGCACTTCTACTCTTAGGCTAGCCTTGGGGAACTACCCAGGATTGGTGGTGAGGGAGTAGCCTGGGTTGAAGGGAGACCACTCCTGGAAGTCACCGTCCCCACACCCCCTCATGGGCTCAGATGCACTAGGGAACCAAGGTGTTTATGGACCTACAGGCATCTCACCAGCTGACCTTGCCTGCCTCCCCCTCAAGGTGACAGCAGTCCACCCATGACCTAGCCTGGGGAGGCCTGTCCTGGGATGGGGCCTTGCAGAGGTGGGAACAGAGGGGCCAGCGCCACACAGTCACAAGCTGGGCTGCGTGCTGCACCTTTCCTCTGCACAGGGTGGTACTCCTGGCGCCTTTCCAGAACGTGGAGCTGTTCAGTGGCTAGCCTGCATCAGCTCCCCTCTGTCAGTTTCCTGCCGGAGGGCAGAGCAGGGTCTCTGGGAGTATGGAGCTGGCACCTAGGCCTGGGCCCACTGGGGGCCCCATCAGAAGCCCCCTGCACCCCACCCCCCTTGCCGGCTGCAAACCAGCTGCCACCAGTCCACACCTTGAGCGACCACTTCCTGCCCCAAGCATCCCGCCAGGATTCCTCCTTGCCCCACATGGCTGCGGAGCCTCAAGAGCCCTGCACCCTGTCTCCGTCCACCTTCACAACAACAGTGCCTTCCTCACGGCGGTGCCCCTCTGACCGCCACAAGGCCAGGACAACCCGGGCCCGGAACACTGGGCTGTGTCAGCCCCCAGACAAAAGGGGACACTGTGGCTCCCAGAGGCCTCACTACCCACCCAGGCCCCGAGCAGGAGGGTCCTGCCTGGCGTGCAACCAGGCATTGCCCCAGGTCTTCCCACTGCATGGAAGGGTGTGCTCTGTGTTCTTGGGGGGAAAGCAGAGGGGACTCGGAGCTGGCTGGCCCCCCCAGGGCCTTTTGTGCTCCTCCACCGCCGAGCCCCGTGGTGGAGCCAGCCAGGTGGGGGAAGCCCCTTACCCCAGCAGCACAGCCCTCAGCTGCACCCTGGGGCCCCTCTCAGCTCTACGCCCGGGGAGGGTGGAAAAAGATGTGGTTAAGCAACAACAAATAACCTCTGTCACTGGCCTCTGATAGGGGTGTGCACTGGAGGGAGGGGGGCTCATCACCACCAAGATCCCCAAAAGCCCCGGACGGTGGCTACCGCCTGCCTTCGAAGAATGATGATTCAGAAGAAGAGGTGAAAGCGAGGACCTCTGGAGCTCAAGGGGGCTGTAGGGTTGCCGGGGAGGCTCAGAGTCAGCTGAGCAGAGCCTCAGGCCAGGCTGACAGGGAACCAGGGCGCTAGCCAGGAGCCCCAGAGTCGGCGGGGCCCACTGAGGCTGCAGTCTCCACCCTTCCAACCTCAGTCTGCCAGGAGTTCTTGTCATTATCCTCAGCCCCTGTTCGGTGATATGCCTTGACACACAGCATCTCACTGACACCAAAGAACAACAGGAAATCGCACCAGCCACAAAGAATAAAAGCCAGTTGGATTAAATAATTAAATGTGAAACAAAAAACCGAGACAAAACTGGAATAGGAGAACCTGAGTAATTATCTGATCCCAGGCCTCTTGAAGCAGAAAAAGCAAAGAACAAAATCATGAAGGAAAAAAATCAACCATATGTTACCGCCCAGACTTAAAAACCTCCATAGGCTGAGAAACTCAGAACCAGTTGAAAAGTCAAATAGCAAACGAAATATTTGCAGTGTGTGACAGAGCACCAGGGTCCATGTAAAGAGGTCCTGCAGGTTAGGAGGGAAGAGGCAAGCAGTGCAAGAGAGGCGCACACAGAGTTAATGGCCTGTAAGTCACAGAAAATGTCTACGGCCAAGAAACATAAGAGACGGTCAAAACCCACAGGGACAGAAAGCAGGATTAATGGCTGCTAAGGGCTGGAGACTAATGCTAACAGGTACTGGGTTTCTGAGTGAGGTGATGAAACAAGGTGATGCAATGTTCTGGAATTAGACAGTGATGATGGCTGCATACACAGTGAATATGCTAAAAACAACGAATTGCACTTGAACATGGTGAATTTTATGTCATGTGAAGTATATCTCAAAGTTCTTTAAAAAGAGAAATGGTCTATTCCATTCATAATCAGGACAAGATAACCCCTTCACCTGGAAGTTGGTAAACGTTTTAAAAATAATACCCAATGTAAGCACCACTATTTGAAGATGTTTAAGTGAGTATAGCTTTTCTAGAAGGCTCTTTGGAAAGGATATATCAGAAGCATTAGAAACAGCTCGTGAGCATATGAAAAGATGCTCAACCTCATTAGCCATCAGGGAAATGTAAATCAAAACCATTCAACTATTCAAAACCATTGTAGGATGGCTACAATCAAAAACAGCTATAGTAAGTGCTGGTGAGGATGTGAAGAAATTAGAACCTTCATACATTTACTGGTGGGAATATAAAATGGTGCAGTACTCTGGAAAACAGTTTAGCAGCTCCTCAAAATGTTTAAAGGGAGTTACATTTGATCCAACAATTCTACTCCTAGGTACATACTCAGGGAAAAAAAAAGAAATGCATCCACACGAAAACTTAACTCAAAAATGTCTGCAGCAGCACTTTTCATAATCACCCGAAAGTGAAAACAACCTAATGTCCATCCACTGAGAAACGGATATACAAAATGTCATCTAGTCATACAATGGAAAATTATTTGGTAATAAAAAGGAACAAAATACTGACACGAGCTCCAACATGGACAAACCTTGAACACATGATGCTGAGTGAAAGAAGACAGTCATGAAAGACCACACACTCTCTGGTTCCGTGTACATGGAAAGAACAGACTAAGCCAACCTAGAGACACAGAAAGGAGACGAGTGGCTCCCTGGGGCTGGGGCAGGGGAGGAGTGAGGAGCGATTGCGACGGCTACAAGGTCTCTTTTTGAGATGAGTGGTGATGAGAAAGTGGTCTGTAAACCATGGCGACAGTTGTACAGCCCTGTATATATACTAAAAACCACTGTACCCTTTTAAACAGGTTAATTTTATAATCTGTAAACTCTCTCAATAAAGCTTTAAGAGAAAACATGAGAAGTGCTCATGAAGCCTTCCAGCCAGCACTTCCCCTCTAGGAATACAGCCTAAGTAATCAGAGATGGGCAGCAAGACTGATGTACAAGATGTTTGTCACGAGGGTATCTACTTGAGCAAAAAAATTAGAAATGGTTCAAACAGAAGTCTGGGTGATCACAGATAAATATATCATGGCCTATGTAAGTGAATATTGTGCAGCCATTATTTTAAGACGTTCTTAAAAATTTCTTAAGAAAACATAAAAATGTTCGAGACATGTTAAGTGAAAAAAAAAAAAAAAAAAAGGGAGGACAAGTCTGTCAGTCCCACGAGGGCTTGGGGTTTTGTCCAAAAGTTTCTGCCTGTTTCCAGCGTGCTGGGCACATGGAAGGGGCTCCCTCTATAACTACTGAATGAAGAATTAGTGAATGCTGATGGAGCTGCAATTTGGGGGGAAAGTTCTAGAAAGAAATACAAGAGAGGACAGAGACATCGACTGGGACTGAACTGCTCATTCTCTCTAGTAGTTGGATCGTGGGTGGTTTTTCAGTGACTGTTCTATCATTTCTGCCCTGAGCTTTACTAATTGAAAAAACAAAACCAGAAACACCAGCAACTCAAATGTGGGGGCCCTCAGTAAGGTAGACAGTTTCCTAGATTACATGGATATCTAAAAAGAGACACGGTCTGTCCTCCCGTTCCAGACGGTTCCCTGGAGAGAGGTTCTCTTTGCTGCACTGTGGACTTCAGACTGGGCCGCAGTCAGAATTCTCCTCCGGCCCGGGAAGGGTGGGGGATACACAGGGAGGGAGGACCCAGAGGCCAGGTCTCGCAGTGCTGGCCCCCGCCCCTATCCGCTGTCATACACTGGTTCCACAGACCGAGCAGTCAGTGGGGTCCGCGGCCCGAGGGCAACGGTGGCCTCCACCCCAGCTTGGAGGGGAGAGAGAAAAAGGGGTGTGGGCCCCAGAAAGGAAGCTGAGGCGGCCCCTCCTGCCTTGGGGAAGGAAGCTACCCCGCCCCCACCCCCAGTGAGGGCCAGCGCTCAGAACGCAGAGATCTCTGCTGTGCATTTTGGTTTCCTTTTCCATTCACAAAGAAGTGGGTGGGGGATTTCCAGCAGGCCCAACTGGCTCTCCGTGCTGTCCGCTTTGCCCAGTTCAGGCCACTGGGAGTGGCAGCCAGGTGGTGGCCTATCCCATGGAGGGCCTCGGGACCCAGCTCGGGGGTCTGTGACTTCCCACGCAGGAAGCCCCTTCTGCTGGCCCTCAGGGAAGGAAACACCTCACACTTCGTGCCAGGTCCTCCCGGAGCCAGGTTTTGACTCAGTCACCCAGGATTGAGGGCAGGACAGACATCCCATTCTCCAGAATGGGAAACCGAGGCTGAAACAGGCCAGATTTTCAGCCCAAAGCCACATAACAAGGATGCAAGAGCCAGGATCTGAACCCAAACCTGTCCATGTGCCCTGCCCCAAGGCCACCAAGTCCACAGCGCGGACTCCACAGTTCTGTGTCTCCACTCGCGGTCCCCCAACAAAGGAAAACCGAAGAGCAACTTCCAAGAAGCTGGCGACAGCCACAGGCCCGAGGAGCAGGGGGATGGGGGGATGATAAATGACTGTCACTTGCTGCCCTCCCCCTGATGGATTCAGGGGCACTTTCCAGTCTCGGGATTCACAGAATTTGAGCTGAAAGGAAGCGCACCGATACCATCTGCCCGTGGTTTCAGCGTGGTTGGGGGTTTCTTCTAAGCGGCAAAGTAGTTTTCAAAAAACCATGTTACACAAAACCCCAATAAGGGGCAGACGGGGCGGCTGTGTGTGCGGTTGGGGGCCCCACGGGAGCCCTGCCTACCACCACCCCTTCCTTCCTTCCCCTACCAGCCCTGGAAGGCCCGGATCAAGCCCCTTGGTTTCACAGCTCAGAGAGGCATGGGGAATCACCTGGGTCACAGCAGCCCTGGCAGAGCAAGGACAGAAACCCCATCTCACCCCAGAAGCCTCTGACGTCTGGTCATCCTGGGAAGGTGGGATTGGGGATGCACTAGCCTTCTACACGCCTGTCTCCCCGGGAATCATCAGGGCTGTCTGGACCCACGAGGGTCTGCTGGGCTGCAGTGGCTGGTCTGTGCCTGTCTGGGGGTTGACGCAAGCCCCTGACCTTGGCAGGCCCACAGCAGACTGCATTCCTGCTCTTCCACCTGCCAGCTGGGTGGCCTTGGGCAAATCTCTCTACCTCTCCATGCCCGTTTCCTCTAACGAGACAGTGTCCTCGCTGTCCCCGCCTTCCAGAGTTTGTGGTGGTTGCATGGGATGTGTCGAATGCAGTGCCCATCGTGCTGAAAATGACTAGGAACAAGTAGCAGCTGCAGCAGCGAAGCTTGGCTGAGACCCCCTGCGCGGGGCCGGCTCTGCAGCCATGGACGGCGGCTGGTTCACCATCGCCCCGCTGTGGGTGCAGCCACTCAGCTCCTTTGTACTTGAGGAAGATGAGGCACAGGGAGGGCCAAGTGCCCTTGCCGAGGCCGCGCAGTGCAGAAGGGCAGGGGCGGAACTCAGGCCCAGGTCAGTCCGAGCCCCCTGGAGGCTGCCCCTCCCGCCCGCACGGCCGCTTCCTGCCCAGCCCTCCTCTTCCTCCTCGCACTCCTGCCTCCGAGAGGAAACCGCCGGCCCCAGCGGACGTCCCTCTCTCTCTGCTTCCTCTTTCCCACACTCGGGCATGGGCTCTGGGCTCAGGCCCCAGGGTCCAGCAGTGGCTCCTCCTGCATCATGGGGCCTCAGTTTCCCCACCCAGGAGGCAGGCACAGCGGGGTCAGGGGAGGTTAAGGGGCTATTGGGCGCTGCCCTCACCCCCAGGCTGCACTCAGACTCTCAGCCCCTTCATCATCCAGGCTGCTCGCCAGGAGCACCAACTGCTCCCAGCCAGGTCCCTCGCCCACCCAGTCAGCACCCGCAGGATCCACAGCCCACAACGCGTGTGGGCACCAGGACCACCCCCATTTTACAGACAGGGAACTGAAGCCCTGTCACTTGCCCAAGGACAGCTCAGAAGAAGCAGAGGAGGAACGACTCTGAACCACACTGCCCGACGGCCCCCGGCCACCCTAAGGACCAGTCGGTCCAGACACTGCCAACTGACCCACTTCCTCTTGGGGCTACGAGGGCTGTCAGTGCAGGCAGGAGCTCAGGGCTGTGGGCTGAGGCCCCTAGGATCCCCCACCTCCTTCCTCGACCGCTTTCTCTGGGCTGAGCAGCAGAGGCCCGCTGTGCAAGAGGGACCCAGGGCAGTCTGGGCTTCAGTGTGCCCAGCTGTACACTGGTGGCACTGGACAGATGGCCATGGGGAGCCTTTTCACGTCTGAGAACTCAGACACTCCCCCAGCCCCCACCCACCCGGGTAGGGCCCCTGGCTAAACACCACCAGCTCCGCCACCCATGATAAAACAGTAAATCCTCTGGAGACTCACTGGGCACCAGGTGCAGCCCGAATGCCCAATTTCCCATCCTGTCTCCGATGCTCTGAGCTGTGCGACTGTGGGCAAGTCACCTCCCCTCTCCTGAACTCAATTTCCCCATCTGTGATATGGGGGTAATCATTGCAGCCCCCTCACAGGGTTGCTGTGAGGGGTAAATGAAGCCCAGACAGTTAAGTGCTTAGTATGTAACAAGTGCCAAACAGATGCTGCCTGAGAGGGCGTTTTTCAACAGCACCTACTATTAACAGAAGTCCATCAGTACTCCCACAGTACAGATGAGAGAAACTGAGGCTCAGCCCTCAGACCTGGCAAAGCTGGCCAGACTCAGACCCCCTCAGCCAAAGCTGAGACTGGAAACAGCAAAGGGCTGGCCCTCAGGCCATGGCGTGCCCAGATGCGCTCCATTGAAAATGGATCCCAGCTCCTAGGAGAGCCCTGCCCCCCAGGCTAGCCGACCCCAACCCCTGTAATTGCTCCCTGACCTTGGGACCCACCTCCCACCCCAGTCAGGCTCTCCCGCTGCAGGGGCCAGGCTGAGGTGCACACTCCAAGTGAGCCTGGCCCAGTACTGCCAAATCCACCAATTCGTATGAGAAACCAGAAGTTGGGCTCTTATAGGAAACATCTCCATCTTACGGTTTGTAAATACTGGCAACCAATCCATCTTTCTCGTTTGTAACTGCCAAGCAGGATGGCACATCTTAGGCCTGGCCTGGCCAGGAGCTGGCTCTATACCCCATGGCTGGAGGGGGGCCGTTCAACAGTGTGGCTGGGGGCACAGGAGTAGGCACCCGTTGGGATCAGGGTTCAGATCTCCTTAGCGGCATGATCCTAAGTTTCTTTACTTCTACCGGCCTCAGTTTTCCCATCTGTCAAATGGGCTGATAAGCTTGACTTCATGGGAAGGACTTGAGGGTCAAGTGTTTAGGGCAATGCCTGGCGAGTAGTAATGTTTACTTAAGGAAACATACTGCTTCCCCAGCACCCCCCAGCCTGAGCTCAGAGATGCCTAAGGGGAGGGAAGTGCCACAGGACAAGAAGGTCTTCTAGGAGAAGAATCATGCCACATCCTCCCAGACACCGGAAGACCACAGGCAGCCCCAGAGGGTTTCTCTAGCTCATTCCTATTGCTGAGTGAGTGTCACACCTGCCTCTGGTCCTAAATCCTTCATGTGCTCCCACTGCTCTCAGTGTGAAACCTAAAATCCTCACCATGCTCCCTCAGGCCCCACCCAACCCAGCCCCGTCACCTTTCCAGCCTCACCCCTCCTTCCGCCCTCTACTCCAGCCCCTGACCACCTGGCTGTTCCTCAAAGTCTCCCGGGTCATGCCCACCCAAGGGCCTTCCCACTTGCCATTTCCTCAACATGGGACTCCCTCACCCAATCTTCCAGGAGCGGCACCTTCGCTCATCCCAGATGTCACTTCCTGCCAAGGGGCCTCTGATGACCACCCCCCAGGGACAATCCCCAGCCTCCTCCAAGGGCCGGCGCACAGCAGCAAGTGTTGTCCCACCCCTGTCCACCTGCAGCGATGCCGCTGAAACTAGACTTTGGACTTTGGGAACGAACTACGCATGTCTCCTCCCACCCGCTCTGAACGTCCACTGCAGCAGCCTGTGGCCTCCGCTTACACACCGCCTGGAACGGCCAGCTCCCTCCCACCACAGCCCTCACGGTGACCCTTGAGCCCTGGCTGCTGCTATCATGCCTACTTTACAGACAGCTAGACTGAGGCTGTGAGTGGAGAATTGACCGGCCCAGGGTCAGGGGCACTGGTCAGAGGCGGAGCTCTGACCCAACTCCAGGCGAGGCAGACCCATGAACTGCCGACCACCTGGCATCAGACTTCCGGGGGTGCGGGTGGCGCACGCCCCGAGCGCTGTCACTGGGCGGTGCCCTCTCTCAGCTCTCGTCCTCCAAGCCTCTTCCACCTGAGCACCCTCCGAGTGACAGAGCTCAGGTGTGAGTCCAGAGCTCAAGCCTTTGCCGTCACACCCTCCTTTGCCTTTCTTGACTCTTTTTCAGCTGCACCCCCGGCATGTGAGCTCTTAGTTCACCTGCCAGAGATGGAAGGCGCTCCCCCTATGCTGGAACCACAGAGTCTTAACCATTGGACCATCAGGGAAGTCACTGCCTTTGTTTAAAGTTGCTCCCATAGGGGTGAGGTGTGGGGGAGGAGAGAGAGGCTCAAGAGGGAGCTGATATATGTATAATTATGGCTGATTTGTGTTGTATGGCAGAGAGCAAGACAACATTGTAAAACAACTTTCTTCCAATTAAAAAATAAATTAAGTTGCTCTCATAGACAACTCCAGGGTCAGAGGTCAGAGGTCAAGGCTGCCCACTAGGCAGGCACACTCAAGACTTCTAGTCTAGATATCTTCAGCCTAGACTGGATGCTCCGAGTCACTCCAGGAAACATTCAGAAGAGCCCCAGGCTGTTCTAATCCCGAAGGGAAGCTGTCAGCAGCGGACAGAGCTAGGACCTGCTCAGACACCCTGTGGAGGGGGTGGGAGATGCCCCACCAGGGCTGCTCACTTTGTGGGGGACACCCCAGGTCACACAGCAACCACCAAGCCTATGAAAGAGGCCCAGGTGGCCTGGGGGGAGCGGTGAGCCCAGAGACCCAGCTGCCACCCCCAGGTCCCACTTCTCCAGGGCCAGACACCACTTCTGAGCCCTAAGGACTCTGACAGGTGCTCTGACTCTGGGCTCCTGAAGAACAGGAGCCTTGATCGTGCATCCCAGCCAGACACCAAGGGCCCAAAGCAGTAAATAAATCTGCACTGACTTATTACCAAATAATAAGTCCCCAAATCATTTCACTACCACGACAACCACCACAACAAGAAACACCAGGAACACCGAGCTTCCCTGTGCCAGGCGCTCTGCAGAGGCACCCTCCCAGGTAATACAACAGCCACGCAAAGTGCGAACTCTGAGAAGCTCAGCTCAATAGAGGAGGAAGCTGAGGCCCAGAGAGGTGACACCACCTGCCTGAAGATCTGCAGCTGAGAAAGAAGCCAATTCACTGTTTGAACTTGGGCCCGCCTGACTCCTGGCGCTGGGTTTTCTAAGACAGTTTGTTTTCAGAAGCAGCAGTTCTTAAAAGTTTTACAGGGAATTGCATGTTATCATGCAGATAAGACCATGTATCTGGGATGATATATGCCTTTCATGGTGTCAGAGCCTTGAGACTTTTTAAAACAATGAGTATAGTTTTTATCTGCACTTTCCAAAGGCTTCATGTTACATTTGGGATAAAATACTAACTCCTCACAGGACCTCCTCCCCCATGAGCCATCTGCCCCTTCTGTGACCCCACCACACTTCTGTGCTTCTTTTATAAAAACATGCAAAATGTTTTCCCATCTCAGTGCCTTTTCCCTATGCTGTTCCCGAAACCCAGCGACTCTTATCCCTGTAAGATCTTGGTTCAGGGACGTCCCTGGTGGTCCAGTGGTTAAGAATCTGCCTGCTAATGCAGGGGCTGTGGGTTCGATTCCTGGTCTGTGAACCAAGACCCCACATGCCACAGGGCAACTAATCCTGAGCGCCACAACTGCTGAGACCAAGTGCTCTGAACGCCTCAACTAGAGAAGCCCACTCACTGTAACAAAGACCCAGTGCAGCCAAAAAAAAAAAAAAAGATCTCAGTTCAAAAGTCACCTCCTCAATGGCAGCCCAGTGGTTGGAACTCCAAGCTTTCACTAACAAGGGTGCAGGGGTTCAATCTCTGGTTGCAAAACTAAGATTCCCACAAGCCTCACAGTACAGTTTAAATAAAAAAAAAGTCACCTCAAGACTCACAGCTAAACTTTGGTGATTAAGACAGTGTGGTGTTGGCCTGAGGACAGACACACAGGCCAACAGAACCGAAAGTCCAGAAGCACACAGATGGACACTAGACTCAGGATGACAGTGGCATCACATGCGACCCCATGGGAAAAAAAGGGTCACATCAGCATGCAGTGCCAGAACTGGAAGAACTGTGACCCCTACCTCACACCATAATTCAGGATGGATCTTGTGAAGGCCTGTCAATATGATTCGGCCCAAACAATAAAGCTTCTAGAAGACAAGAAATATCTTTATGACCCTTGGTAGGCAAAGATTCCTTTAATGGGACAGAAAAAGCACTAACCATAAAAGAAAGCAATCAATAAACTTTAAACTACATTAAAATCAAGAACTTAGGTTCACAAAAGGATTCCATTAAAAGAGTAAAAAGATAAGCACAGTGCAGAAGATGATACAGACAAAGAAAGTGCCTTCAGGGTATATAAAAACTATAAATCAATAAGAAAAAGACAGACAACTCAATAAGAATGACAAACACTTGCAAAAAGAGCCAGTCCCAATGGCCAATAAACACATGATAAGGTACTTAACCTCATGAGTCACCAGGGAAATACAAATTAAAGCCACAATTTGAAATACCAGTATACATCCATTGAAGAGAAGAAAAAAAGACTCATACACTACTGATGGGGATGCAAAGCTGTGCTGTCAATTTGGGAAAAAAATTCAGAGGTTTCTTACAAAGTTAAACCTGCACTTACCATATGACCTAGCACTTCTAGGAATCTACCAAAGGGAAATGGAAGCATTTGTTCATACAAAGACCTTAGAACAAATTTCATTACAGCATGATTTGTAAAAGTCTCAAAGCAGAAACAATCCAAATATCCACCAATCAGTAAACGGATAAACAAACTGAAGGACATCCATACAACAGACTGGATATCCTTAGCCATAAAAAGAAACAAACTCTGGTGCATCCAAGAGTGTGAGCAAATCTCTAGAACATACTGGGTAAAAGAAGCCAGACATAAAAATCAATGTACTGTGCAATTCTGGGCTTCCTAGGTTGCCCTAGTGGTAAAGAACCCGCCTGCCAAGGCAGGTTAGATGTAACAGACATGGGTTCAATCCCTGAGTCAGGAAGATCCCCTGGAGGAGGGCATGGCAACCCACTCCAGTATTCCTGCCTAGAGAATCCCGTGGACAGAGCCTGGCAGGCTGCAGACCATGGAGTCCCACAGGGTCAGACACAACTGAAGCGACTTAGCATGCACACACATACTGTGTGATTCCATTTATATGAAGTTCAAAACAGAGAAATGCAATCCATAGGGGTATGAGTCAGTGTGTGTGGGGGGAGGGGTGCTGATGTGGAAGACGTGTGAGGGAGCCCCCCAGGGCGCTGGGCCACTGGGTATACAAACACAGAGATCCTTGTGAAGTTTCAGATGTGCTTCACACGGCTCAGCATGTGAGTATGACTCCACAGTGAAGCTTAAAAACGAAAGGTACTTCACACAAGGGGCTTCCTTGACAACATCCCATCCCACCCCCCAAATTAGGACCTCCTCCCAGAGGTCCAATTTCTTTCTTTCAGAACGCAAGATAGAATTTATAATTCCAAGTTCAATGGTCATTTTACGCCTTCAATAGCCCCACCAGAACACCAGCTTCCCCAGCAACTAGTGCTGAGCAGTTGATCAACAAGTATTTTTTGAATGAATAATTGTTGGTCTCCTTCACCCAGACGGTGACCCCCCCAGGGCTGGGATCTGCTTTGCTCACTCTCTAGACTAAGGGCCTAGGACATAACAGAACCACAAAGAGAAGGGAATTACAGGCCACCGGATCCCATCAGCTTGACACATCTGGTCAACGATGGAGTCCTGTAGGTGTCCAGACGACAACGACCCGTCAGCCTCAACTGCACCACTAGGATTGTGTCACAAAAGACAAAAAAAAATCTAAACTTCAAAAAAAGTAAGACATTCACAAAGCATGGAAGGCCTCCAAGGAATTCTACCACAGTTTTTAACTCCTTAGGAGAAATCCTCCTATTTGTCAGGGTCAACCTGGGTCAGGCTTTTCAAGGACCCTGAACCAGGCTGCCACTGGCCCACATGATGCCCATGTATGGTGTCCCTGGATATTCTACAAAATCCCTGACCAGTGCTGCCGAAAACTGTCAAGGCCGCCAGAAACAAGACAAGGCTGAAAAACCATTCATCACAGCCAAGAGGTGCCTAAGGACACATTAACGACTACATCGAACTTGGTGTCCTGAAGCAGAAAAGGGACCTTAGGGGAAAACCAGGGAAAGCCAAGGACCCCCCAGAGTCCAGTGAACAGCCATGTTCCAACGTTTACTCCTTAATTATACGACGGATGTGACCGGCACTGTAACAGAGAAACACGAAGCAAAGCTGGGTGTGGCATCTAAGGGAGCTCTGTACTATCTAAAAATGGGAAATGGTTCTCTGAGGGAAAAGTTCACCTTTTAAAAGCCCCCTGGGCACTCTGCGGCTACCTGTTGGGAAAGTGTCACCACCCGGAGCCACGTGCGTGGGGTCTTACCTTGGGCGGGTCGAAGAGCTCGAGCAGGTGGTCTGCGCCGTCGGGGCCCGCGCGCCGCAAAGCCAGCCGCCCCCGCTGCCAGCGCGCCCCGCTGTCCATGGAGGCCTCGTCGGCCAGGCTGTACCGCAGCGTCGCCTCCTTGAGGGCCTCGGGCGGCGGCTCCCGAGCCAGGCTCCAGGGCAGGAGCTTCCTGGCCAGGCCGGGCCTGGCCGGGGCCTCGGCGGCCTCCCCGTTGGTGGCGACGGGGCCCGCGGGCAGCTCGCCGGCCGAGCGGTGGCGGAAGATGTGGCGGAGGCTGTGGCGCAGGTGCTGGAGCGAGCAGGTGGCGGCCGGCCGCGGCGGGGCCAGCTCCTCGGAGCTGCGGGCCTTGGGCAGGCCGGGGGCGGGGGCGGCGGGGCCGGCGCCTGGCTCGGCTGGGGCCGCCTCGGCCTTGGCCGGGGATCCGCGGCCCGTCTCACGGTAGTCGCGCGTGGGGGCGGCGGGGGTGGCCCGGGGTGCCGGCGGCCCGGGCGCCCGGCCCTCGCGCACTTCGCGGCAGAAGTAGCGCTGGAAGAGGTCGGTGAACTGCAGCGACACGAGCTCGGCGCGCAGCGGCGCGTGGTGTGGGTGCTCGCGGGCAAAGAGCCAGTACTGCCGGGCCAGCTCCCGGGCCGCGGCCACCGCGTGCAGCTCGCAGAACTCACTCCAGCCCCGCGGGGACGGGGCGGCCGCCGCCGAGGTGGAGGCCGAGGACGCAGACGAGGCCGAGGAGGACTGCAGGGTGGGCCCGTTCATGGCGGAGACCGAGGTGGAGCAGCCAGGCTGAAAGACACGGTGGGGAGTGCGTGACAAAGGAGGGAGTGGACGACTGGGCAGACCACCACAACACCCACCCCCAGACATACTGGTTATCAGGCACTACCTCAAAAAATGAATTGACCTTAATGCCCAGAGCTGGTGAAGATGCAGCAAAGGGAGCACTCCCCTGCAATGCTGCGGGTACTGTGGGGAGTACAGCCTTTAGGGCCGGCAGCTTGGGAGGATCATCTTCAGACCTAGTAATTCCCCTTGTAAGCATTCAAGAGAAAGTTTCCCACCTGAGCAGAGAGGCATGTACAAGACAACCCCCTTCCAGGTGTCTCCTGCCCCGACATTTATAATCGGGAAAAAGCACTGTGCTCAGTTGCTCAGTCATGTGAGACTCTGAGACCCCACGGACTGTAGCCTGCCTGTCTCCTCTCTCCATGGGATTTCCCAGGCAAGAATACTGGAATGGGTTGCCATTCCCTTCTTCAGGGGTTCTTACTAACCCAGGGATCGAACCCAGGTCTCCCACATCACAGGCTGATTCTTTACCATTTGAACCAGGGAAAAGGTAAATTCAACCTAAGGGCTTCCTAGGTGGCTCAGCGGTAAAGAATCCTTCTTCCAATGCATTAGTTGGGAAGATCCACTGGAGAAGGAAATGGCAACCCACTCCAATATTATTGTCTGGGAAATCCCATGGACAGAGGAGCCTGGTGTGTTAACAGTCTATGGGGTCGCAAAGAGTCTCACATGACTAAGCAGCTAAACAACGAATACAACCTAAACGCCTATCAGTCAGAGACTGGTGAAACAAACTGTGATACAGCTGCAGGCCAGAATGTGCTACAGCATTTCCAAAAGGAGGAAGATCTATGCTACCATCTTGGGAAGTCTCCAGGGCACAGCATTAAGGGGAAAAGCAAACCACTGAGCAATACAAACCATTCATGAGCCTATTTACATGAACATACAAAGCAAAACTACCAATTCTTATGTGTACATAAATGTATTTAAGTGATGGGCAAGAAAGATGTGGCTGGAGCAAACCCATGCAGCAACAGTAGTGACCTGTGGGGAAGAGTCAGAAGTTGGGGTGCAAGAGGGGAAGTAACCAAGGAAGACTTATGACTTGTCTCTAGAAAATCTGGTTAAGAACAAGGCGCCAGGAGCCTAGATTCAAATCCCACTGCTACTAGTTGTGACCCTGGGTTTGTGATATCTCTGCCTTGCTTGCCCCATCTATAAAATGGGGACCATGTTGCACCTACCTCATAGAAGTGTTATGAGGATTCACTGAATTAAATGGAAAAGCTTTGGAACCTAAGGAGAGCCTAATAAGTCTTGTAATCAATGTTATAATAAGAGTGTATTATTGGGATTCCCTGGTGGCTCAGACTGTAAAGTGTCTGCCCGCAGTGCAGGAGACCTGGGTTCGATCCCCGGGTCAGGGATATCCCCTGGAGAAGGAAATGGCAACCCACTCCAGTACTCTTGCCTAGAAAATTCCATGGATGGAGGAGCCTGGTGGGCTACAGTCCATGGGGTCGCAAAAGAGTCGGACACGACTGAGCGACTTCATAATTGGTGTCAATAAACATTAAAAAAAAAATAAAAAGGAATAAATTAACAAGACTCATAAGGGGTACAAAGGTACTTCCTGCTCTCATGGGGGAGTGTTGGGACAGGCAGCCCTTGCCTGTTCATCGAAACTGGGACTCCAATACAATCAAAGTGCAGAAGCCCCCTACCCTCTGCTGTCCACGGTGCTGAACCCTGGCCCTCTCTCGTTACCATCAGTACTGTCTTTCCTTCCAACTAAGCCAGGTTGGGCCTGGGCCCCTTCTGAGGACCACATACTCATGGATGCCTACTCACCCCACCCTGATATTACTGAGGACCTACTGTGTGCCAGGCACTGTGCTAGGTCCTAGGGATACAGGAGCAAACCAGACAGACAGAAATTCCTGCTCTCCTGGGGCTACATTATACACAAACACACAAAAGTACTGGCTGTGTGCCTCTCATCGGACCTCTCTGAACCCTAATTTCTTCATCTGTCAAATGGGGAGCAGCACAGTAGCCACCTTCTAAGACCTTGAAAGGAGTCCTTGTAAGGGGACTCAAGGTGAGGATCTGAACCTAGAAACTGGGGTTCTTTCTGCCCCACCCCATTCTACATCTCCAGGTCCTGGTGGTGACCCAGCAGCCAATCACAGCAGCATAGCCCAGAGGCATAGAGTGGGTGCCACTGCTTCAGCTGGGAGGGTCCTGTGCACACACTTGACTTCGCACATCACAGGGCCCTCGGCAGCTACACACAGTAGGCACTTTGTACACAGTGGGCAGAAGGAAAGGGAGGGGGCCACGTGTGTCCTTGGCCACCACACTCCAAGAAAAGCACCCTGTCGCTGAAGGAGAGGGTTCTACCTGAAAGTATGGGTGACCTGTCCTTGGCTAACCCCTTGGCCACCCCACAGCTTGACACAGCACTGTGCTCACAGGTTAGGGAACCAGATTCCAGACCCGAGCGCCTGTCACACCCACGAGACTGTGTGGTCGGCCCTCACACTGGCTGCTGCTGGGCCACTGCATCAGGTGTCTCTGTGCCCGGCCTGCTCCCAGTCTCACTCAGAAGCCTTCCTTGAGCTCACTGGTGACAGTCCTGAACTTGTCTTTCAGCACACGTGCTCTCATTCAATCACTGTGATTATTTAATGAGTCACTCTCTCCCCCACCAGACTGTGAACTCCACAATGCCAGGAGCCACTTCCAGCTCCAACCCCAGGTCCTAGCATGCAGCAGGAGCCCAATAAACACCTGCTGAATGAATGAAGGTAGGAATGCAAGAGGCTGGCTGGATTTGCAACCTCTGGCTCCTTCAGCAGGTGTGTGGTGGCCAGCACTCACCGATGAGCACTTCTTGCTGGGCGAACCCACTGCTGGGCACCCAGGCCTGTCCTTTTGTCTGGAACACCTGATCCTGTCCGCCCCTGTACATCAGAGACCTGAAGCCCAGCTGCAGGACCAACCCGGGGAACAGCCTTCCCGGAACAGCTGTGCCCACTGCAAGCTCCCTCACCACTCAGGCAGGGGGGCCAGCAGCCCTCCTCACTCGGCCCCCTACTCCAGTTCCCCACAGGGAGAGTGGTGTGTACTCAATACTTGCTAAACATCAGGCATTTTTCTAACTGCTTTTGCAAAACATTAACTTTCCTAGGCTTAACAACAGCACTAGGAGGTAGGGTCAATAACTCCTCCCATTTTACAGGTGGTTAAACTGAAGCACAGAGCTCCTGTGGCTAGTGATCAATGGAAACCCCACACAGAAGCCCCCCCACAAAACACCTGATCAGTGCCCAAACTCCCACCACAAGGAACACTTACTGCCCAGTGAATGATTATCCAGAGGAGAAGATAGAAAGGCCTCACTCAGGTCTTCCTGGTGGTTCAGACAGTAAAGCGTCTGCCTACAATGCAGGAGACCCAGGTTCAATCCCTGGGTCGGGAAGATCCCCTGGAAAAGGAAATGGCAACCCACTCCAGTACTCTTGCCTGGAAAATCCCATGGACAGAGGAGCCTGGTAGGCTACAGTCCATGGGGTCGCAAAGAGTTGAACAAGACTGAGTGACTTCACTCACTGAGGTCCTGCTGGAGTCAGGAGGCCCCAGCGACTCTGAACAAGTGGTTGGAAAATAGCCACAGGGTGAAAGTTTTAAAACAACAATAAATGATGCTATTTCACGCTATGTGCCCCACCCTGCGCTAAATACTTCACATTTTTTCACTTATTTATTCCCCATCGGCAGGGGCAGTCCCAGCATTATGCCCATTTGATGGATGAGAAAGCCAAGGTGGGGGAGGAATGGTCTGTCCAGGATCACAAGGTCCGCGAGGGGCACAGCTGGGATTAAAAGCCTGTTCAGTTGCTGGAAGCACCAGCTATAGTGAGCAATACTGCTCACCGTCCACTTCTCTCAGCATCTGCCCCCAGCAGCCAAGGGCCACGGCACTCCCCGCCCACTCCATGGGGCATGTCAGAGCAGCAACTCCAGAAATGCTAAAGTTGCATGAAGTGATGAATTCCCAGGGCTGAGGCAGGCTGCTGTTTGACAATCATACTCTTGCAATCATGCCCCTGACTTTCATGGACTGACAAAAAAAGGTTGAGGGGCTCCGAGAAACCCACCACCACAAATGAGCTTTCCACGGTGGAGCTACCAACCAAATCTGGGTTCACATCCTCATTCTGCCACTTCCTCGCTGTGTGCTGCAGAAAAGAGGGCTCCCCTCCCCATCTGTAAAATGGGTTCATGTTTTTCTCTGGACATTCACTAGGAGCATTCTAAGAACTGATATCTGTGGGGTCCTGGGCACAGGGCTCAAGAAACAAGTGGCTGCTGCTATTATTGTTGTTCGAAAAGAGGGGCGCCAGCCCCCGAGAATGTCAGACCCGCCTGCTGTAAGAAGCCACAGCCAGTCTCGCAGGCTTCACTGGCTGGGCCAGGAAGGGGGAAGGGCGGCGGGGGTGGGGGGGGCCACAGGAGCCTGAACACAAGGCCTTCTCAGGGGAGAAGCATTGCTCAGGCAGCTCCGGGCAGGAGCTCTGGGCAGGAAGCCACCAGCCAGAGCACTCAGCTGTGGCCTGTGTTGGGGAGGGGGCCACGCCTGGGAGGTTTCCTGGTCAGGGCATGCAGCCAGGCCGCAGGAAGGTGGTCCCCTCTTTGGGCCCCAGCCCAGGAGATAGCATTTATTGAGTGTTTACTATGTGCCAGACACAGAGGAAGAGCAACCGATCAGATCACGCCAACCCCGGGAACAGGGCCTAGAAGCTCTTGGCAGGAAAAGCAACTACTAATCACCTGTGGGTTCCCAGGAGCCCCCAGGCTTCAGCTAGCGGGTATGAGGAGAGGGGTCTTTGGTGCATTTTTTTCCCCTTCAATCCCCTCCCCACCCATGGGAGCATCTGGGAGTCTGGGCAACCAAAGGGATGAACAGCCGTCACAGAGGACCTGCAAGTCCAGGGGGTCCCTCCCACCTCCTCATCTGGGACTTTGAGGACAGGGAGTTCTGCTGGATAAAGAAGTGGGGGGTCCAAGATCTCCCAAAATCCCCCAGCAGGGTAAGAGACAAGGATAAGGCAACAAGAACAGGGAGATCAGATTGCATCCTGGCACCCCACCCTCTAATTCCCCACTGCATACCCACAGAGGTGGGGGCAGCTACCTCTGTGCCCATCCTGGGGCTTATGTCGCGGGGGAGGGGAGGCGGGTCTGCCTTTCAGACCCCCAAGTTTAAAACAAGTGTGTCCACAGCATCCCTGCTGAGGGTAACCTGGTGAGAGCTCTGAAGGCTTAGCCAGTATTTGGCAGGTGTCCCTTGTTCAGGCATATAGCAATACATCCTATACCAAGCCAGGGAGAATTCAGGCTCTGAACAGCTGGGAATCCTGGCTCCGAATGAGGGGGCTTCCTCAGGACCCCAGAGACTGAGACTCAAAACCCTCTCCTCTGTCCAGTCACCCCGGGTAATAACGGAATCTGGGGAAGCTAATATTTCCTGCTTCATTATCAGGCCCAGGTGCAGAGAAGGCCCTTACCCACCTGTGGGAATTTCACCTGCCAAGGCTCAGGGAGAATATTTTAAATTGTGGCAAGTGAACTTAAAATGAGCCAGTTCAGAGCCTCCATCTGCACCCAGGTCTACAGCTCACAGATGTTTGGGCAGGAAGTCTTACACCTTCTGAGGAAGACACCTCCTCCAAGGAGCCCTCCAGGTTCATTCCAGGCTACTGGAAGCATTTCTGCCTTTCCTGCCTGCAGCACCAACTTTCTCTGGGAGCCCAGATCCCCCCTGTCCAAAGAGGCCCAGTGTTGAGGGGATTCCAGCACATGGCCTGGCAGGAGGCCCACTGCCCTTTCACACCACTCATGCTGGGTCAGACTGTGGAGGAGCCTATGGAAGGTTCAGAGCAGAGGTTCTGGGGCCTTAGGGAGGCTGAGAAGTGGGGTCTCTCCTAGACCACGGGGCGGCCAGGGAGCCCTGAGGCACTCTCTCTGGGGTCACCGAGTGCCCGAGGACATTTATCACACCAGCGCAGTCTGCCAGAACAGGAAATGTCCTCTGGCTTCCTCTGCCCCCACCCCCGCCTGACACCCCGGCCAACAGCCCGACTAGCCTTCGGGAGGTGGGGAGAGCCAGGCCTATCCCCCCGCCCCCCGCCCAAGAATAGGCAGAACTCTCTAAGCCACCCCCATCCCAAGACAGGACTTCTTCCTTTAAGTGCCCCTGGGTGGAGGAGAGATGGCAGGGCAGCCTGTCAGCTCCACGCGTCCCATACCCCCATACGGTATTGCCTCTTCAGGACGGGAGCCCTCAAGCCCTCCTGCTCCTGTGCACATCTCTCCACTCATCACCCTCTCTGGGACTCTCCTCCAAGTGACATGACAGGAGGGCCAGCTCTCAAAGGACCGATTTTGTGCCAAAGGCCCTCTTTTGTGTCCACCTCCCCTAATCGCATTTCCAGGCCTCCAGCCCCTCAAGGCCAAGGCCTGCCCCTCAGGCATCCTGTGAGTCTGCTCCCGATGAGCCGGGCACAGACTTCCTCCCTCCCAGGCCTCCCTGGGGACACGCAGGGCAGTGGCAGGCTCTCCCCCCACCACACCCCAGCCAGCCGGGGTGGGGGCCCACATCCGGGCAGGCCCCCAGGGGCTCCGTTGCCTGGTTCATGAGGAAGCCTGCAGCCCGGCCCCCCTAGCCGACCCCTGACAGGGTGGCGTGGGAGGAAAAATCTTCCAGCCATCTGCTCAGCTGCTGGGTTTCCGGACGGGGCGGAGCCGGGGGACGCCAGGAGGACTTGCTCTCCTGGGGGAGTGCCCCTCGCCCCCGCGGTCAGGAAGGACGCTGGACTGAGCAGCCCAGGAGTGACCACTGGGACCCCAGAGTCCCCACCAGAGAACGCTGGGCGTCCAGGTTTCTGGGCCCAAGGCAGTGGGTGTCCAGCTGCGGTTTGGACCTGCCCAGGCCCCGAGGGACCTCAGGCCCTGGAAGCCAGGGAGCTGGGGCACAGGGCTCCTGGGTCCAATTAGGCCTGACTCAGCGAGTGACCCTAGCTGAGTCAGTTCCCCTGGGCAGCCTGCTGGCCTCAGTTTCCTCAGGGAGGGCGGGTAGCTGGGAACAGGGTCTGGCTGGGAACAAGCAACTTGTATTACACCTCTGGACTCTCCAAGGCAGGCTTCTTTCGTCTGCCAGATGGAAGCAGCTTCCTGTTCTGCCCCGCCAAAGATGCTAAACACCCCAGGGCCCCCAGGGACCATTTTCCCAGGAAACCTGGCAATTAAGTGCCAGCCTTCCTCTCAGGCATTAACAGCAGTAGCTCTTATTAAGCACTGACTGCATGCCAGGCACTGTTCCTGCCTCTTCTCAAAACAACCCTATTAGTGCTCACATTCATAGACGAGGAAATCCACAGCTCAGAGAGGTTAAGGGACAAGCCCAAGGTCACAGAGCCACAGCAATTATACTCAACACAGTGAGCCCCTAATCTGTGCCAGGCTCATACCCTTCACATATGAACTCACATACAGGGTCATATACCCAAGAGAAGCTGGAACCCCCATTGGGCAGTTGAGGTCCAGAGAGGTCAGGTAACTTGTCCAAGGCTTCACAGCTAGAAGCTGGCAAAGCTCAGATCTGGTTCCAAAACCTATGCTGCTACTGGGAGAAGCAAGAACTGAACAGCGGAAGTCCTCTCATTTGAATAAAAACGACAACAATAACAACAACAATGTCTATTATTAATTGAGTGCCAAGGCCAGCACTGAGTGCTTTATGTGCTCTGTCTCTCCCACTCAGGGTGGGCAGTGCAGGGGACGGACAGCTGGAAGGCCCCTCCAAGTGCCTCCAACATTGCCCCCTCTGCCCTCGAGGAAGCTCTATCCAGGAGGTGGCACAGCTGGACCCAGCCAGCCAACGGCGCCTACAGGCTGAACTGCTGCAGGGCTCCCCAGCACCTGCCAGGGCCAGGCTACTGCTATATGGAGTAGTTCTACAGGAACGAATTTGCATTAGAAAGAATTTGTGTTATTGAAGAAGGATCAAGCCCAGGATTCAGAAGAATGGGGGAGGGGAAGGAGAAGGAAAACAAGCAAAGCTAATACCCACAACAAACAAGATAACAACAATCTCTTCCTTATTACTATTCATTCTCCTGACCTAGCCGTTCTAAACACTTCATGAATTCACTCATTTATGGTTCCAATGACCCTCAAGAAGTAGGTACTAATATCACACCCATTTGACAGAGGAAAAAACTGAGGTGGGGGGTTGTTAAGCAAGGCCATAGAGCTGGGAATCACCAACATCTCACCCTGTCCAGGAACTCCAGAATGCTTCTCCCAGAACTCAGGAAACCTCAGAGCTGCTCCTGCAGGTGGTGCTCAGGGGATGCTGATGAACAAACATTCCACAGCCAGTAACAACAACACTAATGATGGTAATGAGGAAAACCACCACCACCGGTAAGTGCACCTTTCCTGCCGGCTCATTATGTGCCTACCACAAACCTATTATTACCTCGTTTCACACAGGGGGAGACCGAGGCTCGCAAGTGTCACTTGCCCATGCCCTCGGCTAGGAAAAAGCAGTGGAGGTATGGAACCTAGGCTTTCACGACCCTCTTCTGTCACTGCTGAGTCCCTGAAGGAACTCAGACGCCAGAAGCTGATGCTTTAGTCCAGCCCCTTCCCAGCTGGCTCCTCCACGGCCCACAGAGACTCACACGAGTTCTAGGAATGTTCACCCTTTGGCTCCAAAGGATTTTCCCTCCCAGAGGGGGGTTGTGGGAAAAAGCTCAGAAAAAGTGTATTAAAAACCCATCCAACTTCCCCAACGGGCCCTGGCCTCTCATCTGCTGACCCTAGCCTGACAAGGGGGCCTCAGTCCGCTCTCCCCCCACTACGGCTGGTTCTCTGGGCCCCAGGGGGCCTCCAGCGCTGTTTCCGCTCTGGCAGCCAGGTCAGTGATGGGAAATTCAGACACAACTCTGGAGATGCATGTGCCCACTGCCCTGGCAGGGGCCCTGGGGGTTGGACTGTAAATGGGAATGGACTGGCTGCCCCAGCTGAGCAGGGCAGCTGCTGGGTGTCGGAGGAAGCTCATCTCCCAGGGCAGATCTCTGCCCCTCCTGCTCCCAAAGCTGGTCCTTAGCCCTTCAGACTTCGTTTTGCCAGGCCCTCTGTTCAGAAACCCCCTCCTGGAGCCCAATTTCACTTCCTCCCACTCAGTCCGGCCTGGTCATTCCCCTCCCTGGAGGCCCCCAGCTGCAGGCAGTGAACTCCTTACCTACATCATTGTGGCCCGGGAATGGGGAAGAGAAACAGGAGAATGAGGAAACTCAAGAAAAAAAAAGTGGAATGGCAGGCAGGCCCCCCTCCCCAGTTCCTCAAATGCAATCCCCACTGCCCCCAAAACCCCCAAGAACAGAATGAGGGGAGGGAGGGGATTTCTGCACCAGGCATTAAGGGCCTCTGAAATACCTTCCAGCCCTGATGACCTATTAGGCCAATGACTTGTGTCCCTGTTTATTTTGGGTGGAAGGATTCCCCTGGAGCCCCATGTCCAGGGTGGGAAGGTACCAGTCCAAAGAGAACTTATCTCTGAAAGCCCTAACCCTTTTGAACCCCCAGATTCTGCAGCATGGGGGCGCCTGGGCCACCCCACCTCCCTGAGGTAAAGAATAATGGGGAGAGGGGTTTCTGGAATACTGGGGGTGGGGGGCGGTGAGTGCTAGCCCCTTAGCCACATGGCCTCGCCTGGGAGAGTAGGGAGAGGCCTGTGCCCCACTCCAAGAGGACGCTTCCATTCTCACGGGCTCAGTTTGACTACTTTCACTTTCAAGGTATCAAAGCAGTGACCCCTCAACCCCTCCTCTCTAGGTACAAGTTGACTGGCTAGGCTACATTAAGAGGCAGCTGGGACTATTAGCCAAACCCTTTCCCAGCGCCTCCCCCACTGCCTCAGCTACCCCCACTACATCCCCAACACGTGTGTGGGTGTCGGCTGGGAGGGTGTCGCAGGATCTGGGGGACGGTCACCCCTGAACACCCCCACCAGAGTGAGCAGCTGGACAATATTTTAGGCAGTTGCGGGAGTGCGCAGACACTGGGCAGAACGGGACACGGGGCCTCCCCGTCCCCCATTGAAGCCCTTCCAGCTCCGGAGGAGGGAAGCTCTGGGAAAGGCGTGCTTACCTGAGAGAGAGGGGGACCGGGCCCGGCCGGCCCATGGCGTCGCGCGCCCCCGGCCCCCCGAAATCCCGAAGGGGCGGGCGGGCCCCCGCCCCGGGCGCGTTCTCTCCCGCGCGCCGGCTCCTGGCTCGCGGCTCGCTCGAGCGGGGCTCAGGCAGGAAACCCGGGCTCGGAAAATGGCCAGCGCCTCATCATTTCCGCCGCCAGCGCTTGACAGTTGCGGGAGGATGCGCCTCCGGGCCGCCACCGGGGAAACTTTGCTGTCGCCGACGTCGCCACCGCGGGCCGCGACAGTCCTGGCGGGCGGCCGGGCGGAGGCGGTGGCCCGAGCCCATGCCGCCCCGCGCCGTTATGTAAAGAGGAACCGGCTGTGCTAGCAGAGCCCGGCGGGGGAGGGCGGCTACGAGAGGGGCGGGGCCGGGGCGGGGCCTGGACACGCTAAGCCCCGCCCCCAGTCCGCCCGCGAGCCGGACTTGGCCGGAGGCGGGGGGGGCGGGAAAAACAGGGCTCGAGGGGCGGGGCTGGTCCTTGCCCCGCCCACCAGCCCGGTTTCTCCTCAACTGACCGAGTTCTGGGGTATCAATCGCAAGCCCGGAGAGGCGGGCCCTTGTGAAACCACGCCCACAGCTCGCCCACCCGATGGCGTATCGCCCAGCCTAAAGAAGGGAACGAACGGCCGAAGGGGCGGGGCAACCCTGGCCCCACCCAGTGAGCGCCAGCGACCACCACGCGAGCCTCCACGCTGTGGGGGCGGGGTCGGATGAAGGAAAGGCGGGGTCTGAGGGCGGGGCCAGGCCAAGGCTCCTGGCCTCGAGGGGGCGCGACCCTGTCGACTCCCTCCTGCCGGGCCTTATCTGCGCGCGCCGGGCCGGTCAGTGCAATAGCGACCGCAGCTTTCATCATCACCCGGGGAAGGATCCCAACCCCGCCCAGCCCCGACTATCCTCAACTCCACTGAGCCGACCCCCCATAGCGCCACCCTCAGCTCTGCCCCTGTCGTAACCCATGACCCTGTAGATGAGCCTCTATGGGCCCATCCATTTCCCAACCCCAGGAGGGCATCCTTCTCCGGGAAGCCCTCCTGAATCGCTGGCTCCCACGTCCTCTGGGCCTCCCTCTCTGCTCTCCCCAGGGCTACTTTCATTTTATCTGAGCCATAGGTGGTTTGAGGTTCACAGTGGGGTCTGCACTAGCCTGAGGGGGAGCATGCTACACCCAGCCAGTCCTTCCTCTAACACATGGGAGGGAGGGGAGAGAGGAATGTCTGCTTTTCTCTCCCTCCCACAACAGGAAACAAGTCGCTCACACCCCCAGCTTGCAGGGGCCACATGGACTCTTTCCAGACAACACACTCTTCCATTCCCCTGCCTCCCCCTCTTACTAACCTTGGGCAAATGACTTGACTTCTCCACACCTCAATTTCCTCATCTATGAAATGGAAATAATAAGAGTACACATAACCCAGGGTTGTTGCGAGAATTAAATGAGTTAATGCATTAAAGCACTTAGCAAGGGGCTTTGCCCAAGGGGAAACACTGCTAGTGTTTGTTTAACAATCAGGCCTGAGTCCTGCCGTTGGTGCTACAGGAAGGGGTTCCCCCAGAAGATGGGGATTTCCAGATTTCACCAGATGGCGGAAGGGGGACTGTCTGCTGTAGGATCCTTAGAGTTCAATAACCTTGAAGGAACTGGCCACAGACATGTGCTTTCCATAAATATGTATGTCAGGCATTGTTCAGAGTGCTGGGACATAGCACTGAATGAGACAGACAAATATCCCTGCCTTCATGGGCATCCCTTGTCCTCAGCTGACATTCTGATGAGGGGACATGGAACATGAATAAATAGAAAGTGGGATAATGTATTATGAAGATGACAAAACAGTAACAGGATGGAGAGTGCTTCCCAGGCTCTCTGAGACTGTACGCTTGGAGGACCTTCTAAGGAGCTAATATTTGGGATGAGACCACCCCTCTCCTCCACCTCACAACAAGAAGGATCCAGGCATGATAAAGAACAATAACTGGAAAGATCCTGATGTGGGAATAAACTTGATGTATTCAAGGGAAGTCAAGAAAGCAGTGGTGATGCCTGGACTGACAGGTGGGACGAGATGAAGGAGGCCCCTCACGTGGAGACTTAAAGGTCCTGGTGGCAGGTCTGGGAATTATCCTGGGAGCAATAGAGCCATGGAGGGTTTTGCACAGAAGGACCTGTTGCCTTTGAGCTGCCAAGTTTGCAGCTGACAACCCATAAGGAGGTGCCCCAGTGATGTTCACACAGCAGCTGATGATGTGGGATGGGACAAAGGGAGTAAGTCGTCAGGGAAGCCTAACCCGATCACCCCGTATTATTACCTCTTTCTCACATCTGGGGAGTCTGAGGTCCGCAGAGAGCAATTACTCGCCTGCAGTCACACAGCTTTCAGGTGGTACCAACAGAGCGGCCAGGTACACCCCAGTTGTCAAATGGTTGCTGAAATCTGCCAGCCACAAGCACTTTCCCTCTCACGGCAGCTTTGCTGACTTAAATGGAGACTTGTGGTTCTTCCCCTTTTTAATCACAGTGCAAGCCTTCCCTCGCGCCAGATTTCTCTGAGGCCCCAAGTGGTTTCCTTTCTCGTTTAATTTCTTCTCGCCACGCGTCCCCTCCAGAGTCCAGTTTCTTGTTTCAGTGCTCTCCGCGACTGAGACTTCTCACTTCGTTTTTGTTTTTCCTTAGAAAGGCAAAGGGTTTTCAGAGAATACCCCTCCACCGCCTTGCCCTAGATTTCAGAGCAGCGATTTCATCTCCGCGGGCAGGCTGGCCGGCCTAGGCTCCTCCCACTTCACAGGTCACTGGGGCCCAAAGGGTGTAAGAGGTTTATTCGAAGTCCCCGGAAACAAAGCGGTCTTGGGGGGAGCCGACCGCCCTTCCTTCTGACGGTGAAAAATGCTGAGCCGGAGCGCACCTACTGCCTGCCAAGTTTCCGGGCTCGGATACCCTCAGGATTAACAACAGTAACAAAAGAGTAGTCGATAACTATTGGGAAATACTTAATCGGACCATTGATAGTGAATTAACAACTGATATCAATAATAAAATTTAATCAGTACGGGGTTAATAATAAAAGGATCTATAACAATAGATATAACAATGTAACAACAGTTATGAAGTCTAGCTAATAATACACTGTTAACTATTACAAGATTAATTGCAAATATAAAATAGCAATAAGATATTAGTAGTAATAATAAATATAATAATAACAGGTCTAGGATTAATAGTATTAATGGTAGCTTATATTAATAATAATAATGAGGGAGCTTCCCTGGTGGCTCAGTGTTAAAGAATCTGCTTGCCAGTGCTGGAGACACCCATTAGATCCCTGATCCGGGAAGATCCCACATGCCATGGAGCAACTAATCCCATGGCCACAACTCCTGAGCGTGTGTTCTAGAGGCTGGGAACTGCATCTACTGAGCCGGCCATGCTCTAGAGACCATCTGCGCTCCACAGCGTGAGAAACCACCGCAATGAAAAGCCCCTGCACTGCAACTAGCCTTGCTTGCCACGACCAGAAAAAAACTCACGCAGACCCACCCAGCACGGCCAAAAAGAAACAAAATTATAAAGAAAATAATGGTGATAGGATTAATAATAATAAACATAAAACAATAGGATAGTAATAAGATTAATAATAAATGTAATATTGTCATGTCAACAGTTCTAGGACTAACAATAACTGCACTTAATAAGTAGATTACATATTAATAAGTATAAAATAAGTCTAGGATTAATAAGTATAAATATACATATAACATACTATAATTATAATAACTAATGATCTAGGATTAATTATAGCATGATTAACAGGTTTGTTTGTTTGTTTGTTTGTTTTTTAGTTCTAACAGTTTATTGCTACCAACCCATCTCCCTCCACCCTCCTCATGCATGTGTGCTCTGTCATGTAACTCCATGGACTGCAGCCTGTCAGGCTCCTCGGTCCATGGACTTTTCCAGGCAAGAGTACTGGAGTGGGTTGCCATTTCCTTCTCCCATGATTAACAGCTTTTGAGGCTTGTTTCCTGACACATATTGCTCTCTACCAGTGCCAACAAATGGAACTTTCTGTGGTGATGGAAATGTTTTATCTGTGCGGGTATGGTCACCCGCATGAGGCTACCACTGAGTATCTGAAATGTGGCTAGTGTCACTGAAGAAATGAATCTGCAACTTTATTTAATGTTAATGAATTAACTGCAAGGACATCCATCCGACCAGTCAATCCTAAAGGAAATCAGTCCTGAATATTCATTGGAAGGACTGATGCTAAGCTGAAACTCCAATACTTTGGCCACCTGATGCGAAGTACTGACTCATTAGAAAAGACCCTGACGCTGGGAAAGATTGAAGGCGGGAGGAGAAGCGGACAGAGGATGAGATGGTTGGTGGCATCACCGACTCTATGGAAATAAGTTTGAGCAAGCTTCAGGAGTTGGTGATGGACAGGGAAGTCTGGCGTGCTGCAGTCCATGAGGTGGACATGACTGAGCGACTGAACTGAACTGAATGGATTAAAATTTAAATAGCCACACGTGGTGAGTGGCTACTGTACCAGCTCTGAACATTTCATATCTTAACTCTCACGTCAGCCCTAGGGTAAGTACTATTATTATTATTATCTTTATTTTATGATGAAGAAACTGAAGCACTGAAAAGTTAAATCGTTGACCCTCATCAGAATTTCTCCCCACTTCTAGGGCAGGAAGCCATTGTTTGGGAGAAGCCCATAATTAAGAATAAAGGCTCTAGGGGGCCACTCAGAGAGGTTTAGAATTTAGAGTTCAGCATCTGCTTAGCTGTGGGATCACAGCCTCTAAGCCTCAGTTTCTTCATCTGTAAAATGGGAACAATTACAGGGCTGATCTCATTAGGTTGTGGGGGAGAATTTGATGCACTAAGAGCTTGAGAGATTGGTTGGCACTTCCACACAGCACGTGCTCAATGTGCTGTGCTGTGCTTAGTCGCTCAGACATATCTGACTTTTTGCGACCCCACGGACTGTAGCCTGCCAGGCTCCTCTGTCCATGGGGATTCTCTAGGCAAGAATACTTGGATGGGTTGCCATGTCCTCCTCCAGGGGATCTTCCCAACCCAGGGACCAAACCCAGGTCTCCGCATTGCAGGCGGATTCTTTACCAGCTGAGCCACCACGGAAGCCCAGGAATACTGGAGTGGGTAGCCTATACCTTCTCCAGGGTATCTTCCCAACCCAGGAATCAAGCCAGTGTCTCTTGCATTGCAGGCGGATTCTTTACCAGCTGAGGCACCAGGGAAGCCCAATAGTGTTACTTATAATCTATAATGGGATGTAAGTCAAATGTCCCTCACAGATTGTGAAGAGTGGTGGCCACAGAGACAAGCCCTGCAGGTGACAGACCCTCACACCCAATTTGCACATGAGATCACCGAAGTTTGAGAGTCAAGACTGTTGCCCAGCCTTGGTGTAAATATCTGTAAAATGTGCTTCTGCAGAACTGTCCCCTTCCTACTGAAGACAAAGTCTGAGCTGCAGATGGGGAAGAGGCCTGAGTGGCTGGCTACTCCCTAGTTGGGTAGTGACTGGTGCAATTGCATGAATGTGTATATGCCCCCACTTTCAGGCTGAAATCCTAACCTCCCCCAAGGAAATTGTGTTAGGAGGTGGGGCCTTTAGAGGTGATTAGATCTGGAGAACAGAGACCATATGAATGGGATCAGTGCCCCTGTAAAGACCCAGCAAGGAGCCATCTCTGCTTCTGCCATATGAGCTTACAGCTAGAAAACACCACTTTTGAATCAGAAACCTGTCTCTCACCAGTCACTAGAAATAAATGACTGTAGTTTATAAGGCACTCAATTTATGGTATTTTGTTATAGCAGCCTGAACAAACACTGGTACCAAGAAGCGGGGGTTCTGCTGTAACCAATACCTAAAAATGTGCAAGCAGCTTTGGAATTGGGTGATTGGTAGACACTGAAAGAATTTGCAGGCGCATGCTAGGCGCCCCACCATTAAGGGCGATTCTGATGAGGACCCAGAAAGAAAAGAAGTTTGCTGCCCAGACCCGTCCAAGACACTGGAAGAATGACCCTACAGGCATTTTGGAGCTCATCAGAGCTGTCCTCTCATCACAGGCCCAGAGGGATTCGGTGGGAGGAGGATTTCAGAGGAGCGGCCTCCCCTGCAGGACTCTGCTCTCTGCACAAGGGGGATGGACCCATGCCGCTCCACAGGGCTCTAGCAGCCGCACTGCAACCTGCCAAGCTGTGTGTGTGGTGGGTGGGAGTTGTGGGGGGAGGGGGCAGCGGGCGTGACTGCCTCTACCAGGACATGGGAGGAGCTGCAGGAGCACCATCCAGCCAGAGGGCCACCAGGCAGGGAGAGCCACCTGCGTGAGGTTCCAGTCCAGGAGTGCCTGGCAAAGCGATGGGAGCAACACAGAGTCTTGGGGCCCAGCTCCTGCCCAGCAAAGCTTTCAGGGGCAAGAAAGCCACCTTGTCTGTCCAGAAGGCACCCCTCCCCCCACACACAGACCCAGGATGCCCGGAAAGTAAAGCATCTAGCCAAAGAGGATTATTTTGGAGCCTTAAGGTTTTGGACTTGCTGGGGACCTTTCTTTCCTATTTCTCTGTTTTGGAATGGGAGTGTCTGTCCTGTGCCTGTCTCACCACTGTATCTTTTTAAATATTTATTTGTTAATTTATTTGGCTATACCAAGTCTTATTTGTGGCATGTGGGATCTATTAATAATTCCCTGCACCCTGCATTGGGAGAACAAAGTCTTAACCACTGGACCACCAGGGAAGTACCCAGCACTGTATCTTGAAAACACATAACAGGTTTGATTTCACAGCTGGAAAGGAGCTTGCCTCAAAATGAACTGTACTTCGAGTTTCACTCATAACGTTTAGCTGAGACTTTGGGCTATAGACTTTTGGGTTGATGTTGGAAGGAGTTAAGATTTTGGGAGCTCTTGAACACATTTTGCATGTGTGAAGGACATGCATTTGAGGAAACCAGGAATAGAATGCAATGGACTGAATGTTCATGTCCCTCCAAAATTGACTAAGAAAGCTGGTGCTGGAGTTCTCCAGGTCTGGGTTTTCATCTCAGCACTACATGTTACCTCTAGCAAGAGACTCCCATTTTCTGAGCCTTAGTGTCCCCAGTCTGCAAAATGGGCATAATAGTAGTGGGTAAAGGAAAGTGAAATTATGTAGGGAGTGTTAGTCCCTAGTGGGTACCCAGTGAATGCTCTGTATCTGATTGTTATCAAAGGATAACTGGACCACACGGAGCTCCTCACTGTTCCTCAAATATACCATCATGTTGCCACTTCGGAGCCTCTGCACTGGCTATTTCCTCTGCCCAGAATGTCCTTCTGCCAGATGTTTCCATCCCTCAATTCATTCACTCCCTGGAGGTCCCTGCCCACCAAACCTAGGACAGGCCCCTCCCCACTGCCGTCATGCTCTATCTCTGCCCTGCTTCTTTTCCTTCCAGCACCTCATGAGGACACTCAAACAGCTTTACTGACTGGCCCACGTGGTGAGGAACTGAGGCCGCCTGCTCAGAGCCAGGAAAAAACAGAGACCCCCAGGTGACAGCCATGTGAGTACACTCTTTTTGGGGGGCGGGGGGAGGATCTGGCTTTCTCTTTAGTTCTTATCAAACTGTGGGCTTCTCCATTACAGAGAAGGCACTTAGATGGGAGGGTCACCCGAGTCAGACCAACTTTGTCCTCCCTCCCACCCCCTGAGTACACCATTTTGGAAACAGATTCTCCAACCCCAAGTCAAGCCTTCACATGAAGGGAGCTCAAGCCCCTGTTTTGACTATAATCTCATGAAAGATTCTGAGCCAGACACACTTGGCTAAACAGCTCCGAAATTCTTGTAATCATATGAAATAATAAATGTTTACCATTTCAAGCCATTAAGTTGGGCAATAATTTAATACATAGCAATAGTAAACAAATACAGAGCTCAAGACAGCTCTAGGGTTGTCCAGCCACCATGATCCCCACCCATCAGTGTCCAGCTGACGCTGGGAGGTTCAGGAAAGGGTATCCCTGGCCAGAAAAGAATTATGCAACTGGCTTCTTCCTCTTTCCTCCTGGGCTGTCAGAACTCAGGGCTAGATTCCTGGGCTGGGGTCTAATCTGCTGAGCCCAGGTGCCTGATGCCATCTACACCCTCTGCTTCCTTCCCAAAGATTTAGTTCCCTTTTCAGTCCTCCCAGTGCCTTCCAGACTAAGATTGCTCCAAGTCCTTGTCTAAAAAAAGGGTGAGCAGTTTTTATAATCTGGACTCCATTTCCGGAAGTGCGTGTCCAGCTGAGACCATCACAGGCAATATTTTATCCCCCACCCCCTCCCCACTGTGAATGGTGTGCTATGAATTTCCCTATTTTTCAGATGATGAATCTGAGGCATAAGGCAGTGAAAAAAAAGCCACACAACTGGCAAGTGATTGAAGCATCTGGACTAGATTCAGGTCTATCTGATTGCAGAACCTCAGCTCTTAACTGCGTATGCTACCCAAGTAATAATAACAGTGACAGTAAAAACAGAATGAACTATTATGACAGCATTATGTGCCAGGCACCATTTTGAAGGCTTTCTATCAATTAAACGATTTAATCTTCCCAGCAAACCGTATGGAGAGAATGTTGTTTCCCTCCCTTTGACAGAGGAGGAAACTGAGGGACAGAGAGGCGAAGGACCCTAGCCGGTAAGTGGCCCTTCACTGATTGACACTCAGGCTGCAGAATTCAGAGCTTGCCCAAAATCGTCAGCGCCGGCTGTGCGACCCACGTCCACCCCAAGGGTCCCCAGCCCGGCCCAGCCCAGCCCAGGGACTTGTGAGCCGCCCCCTCTTCCGCCCGAGGAATCTGGTTTCTGAGGGGAAGTGACTCAGTGGCCTGAGGCCGCGCAGATAATTATTCACTTCCAATCCCGGTAATTAAAGGTCCTAATGGCTCCGCAGAGGACTTACAACCTAGTTACTCCAGCGATCCCCACCCTTGCCCGGGGATCAGCGTGGGGTGCCGGAACTTCCCCGGCGCGAGCTTGGCCGGACTCCCAGGCGGCGGCCCTGCGGGCAGCAGCGCGTTTGCGCGAGGCTCTGGCGCCCCCTGGTGGCCTGGGTGGTGGCGGGCGCGCCGCAATCCACCTCCTGCACCCTATCTCCCAAGAGTCGCTCTTGGATGCCCCCCAAGCCTTCCCGGAAGCCTCCCAGGCCTCAGTTTTGATGCCTCCATTCCACTGTCAAATGGCCACGAAGGTCTAGAGCACGGATGTGGGGCATAGTTTAATTTGTGGCTTCTTCCTTTAGTGCTGGGTCACTCTGGGCAAGTGACTTGTGCTCACTGAGCCTCCGTTTCCTCATCTGTAAAATGCTGATAAAGCATGAACCTACCTCACAGGATGTATTGAAAACAAGGTAAAATAATTAATGTAGACGTTCCTGCCACACAATAGGTGCTCAATATATGCAATTATTATTATTATTCATTTCCAAGGCACAAACCTGATTATGTGTCATGTTTGTTCCCTGCTCTAAACCCTCCATGGCTCCTGTTACCTTCTGAATAAAATTCAAGCACCTCAGCCTGACATCCCAAGCCCTTTCTCATTCCTGACGACCTCCTCTCACCACAATATCAAACTCCAGACTCTCTGGCCATACCAGACTTCTTTCTGTCTCCTGCTTCATGTTTTCAGACCTTTGCCCAGACTATTTTCACGGCCTACCATTCCCTTTTCCTGTCTTCTGCTTGGCAAACTCATATATTTGTATCCTTCAAAATCACCTGAAAAAACAAATAAACTACCCCCCAAAGGAGAATCCTCTGATGCCTTCCATTGCAGGGGGCATGGGTTCTATTCCTAGTTGGGGAATTAAGATCCTGCATGCTGCATGATGTGGCCAAAATGAAAACAAACCAAAGGAAACCACCTTAAATGTGACCTCTGTCTGAAGTTAACTCTGGTTCCCTGGGACATTGCGACTTCTGGCCTCTCTTTGGCTTCCTCTGTATCAAGCCTCTGACACAGAGAAGTCTTGTCCGTTAGGGCACAATCTCATTCATTTGTCTGTGTACCTTCCAGGCTTTGAGCTCCTGGGGCATGAGGCTGGTGTTTTGCTTATCTCTGAATCTCTGGCTTGCAGCTCTGACCTAGCATGCATTAGGCACTCGAAGCATGGTCTGAGATAAACAGTAGGTACATCATGATCATTGGTGGATGGTGGTTGATTCCAAAGCACAGACTTTTGATGGGAGCCTTGGTTCTGTTACCTTCATGCTGGCTTAATCTCTCTAAGCCTCAAGTTTCCTCATCTGCAAAATGTACTTGTGAAGATTCAGTGAAATTCTGTGTGTAAAGAGCTTAACACAGGACACTCAATGATGCTGATTATTATCAGCTAAACCTGTCTCAGTCCTTCCTTTACCCTGAGGAGTAGATGACTGAGAACAGCTTAATAGTCTCCTCCCCTATCTGTTAATAATTAAAAGTAGCATCAACATATTAACTAAAGTATGAAGTGAAAGTGAAAGTCATTCAGTTGCGTCCGACTCTTTGTGACCCCGTGGACAGTCCATGGGTTCTCCAGGCCAGAGTACTGGAGTTGGGTAGCCTTTCCCACCTTCAGGGGATCTTCCCAACCCATGTCTCCCGCGTTGCAGGTGGATTCGTTACCAGCTGAGCCACCAGGGAAGCCCAAGAATACTGGAATGGGTAGCCTATCCCTTCTCCAGAGGATCTTCCCAACCTAGGAATTGAACCGGGGTCTCCTGCATTGCAGGCGAATTCTTTACCAGCTGAGCTACTGGGGAAGCAATTATACTCCAATATAAAATAAATCAATTATTAAAAATAAATTTAGAAAAGGGATGAAGTACTGACGTATGCTACAGTGTGGACGACCCCTGAAGCAATATGCTGAGTGAAAGAAGCCAGACACAAAGGATCACACTGTGATTCCATTTGGATATGATTCCATTTACATGAACTATCCAGAGTAGGTAAATCCATAGAGATAGAACACAGACTCCGTGGTTGCCAGGGCCTGGGAGAAGAGACAACTTGGAGAGCAACTGCTAATGGGTACTAATAGGTCTGGGTCTCCTTTCGGGGTGATGAGAATGTTCTGGAACTAGATATAGAGGTGGTGGTTGTACCACACCAAATGGACTAAGCCTCACTGTGCCATGTGCTGTGCTTAGAGTCGCTCGGTCACGTCTGACTGTCTGCGACTCATGTCTGGCTCCTCTGTCCGTGGGATTCTCCAGGCAAGAATACTGCAGTGGGTTGCCATGCCCTCCTCCAGGGGATCTTCCCAACCCAGGGATCAAACTCAGGTCTCCTGCATTGCAGGTGGATTCTACACTGTCTGAGCCACCAGGGAAGCCCAAATGCCACTGAGTTGTACTTTAAGGTGGTTAATTTTATGCTATGTGAATTTCCATCTCAATTTAAAAAAAGTTAAAAAAAAAAAAAAAAAACAGTTAGCTAAAGGAGTGAGGATTTGGAGGGAGTTTGGAAATGGGCTCTTCTCATGTCCTGCCCCCAGGCTGGTTTTGACCCCAAAATGGGCTGCTCGAGGCTTCCCACCCAGGTTGCATTCCTACCCCTGACCTGGCAGAAGCTGGGGACGGTCCCACAGAGGGTGTATGAGAGTGTGGGCCACTGCACACCGGCAGATCAGCCAGGCTGGCTCCATGATCGCGGTCAATGTGCGGTGGCCGTGTGACACCTTGCCAGCATCTGGAAAGTGAGCCTGGCCTCAGGGTGAGCCTAAAGGAGCCCCAGGACGGTTGTCCAGCAGGGATGCTATGCTCAAAAGTGGCCGCAAGGCAAGCAGGTCCTCTCTGGGGCGAAGACCTTGAGATACACAGAGAGGAGCAGAAAATGGCTAGTGGGCAGGAAGAAAATGGAGTCAAGAAGTAGGAGTAACCTTGAAGGCCTAGACTGCTGGCTAAGGCGGCTGCAGTGGCCTCTGCTATGAGGGCTCTCAGGACCATTTACCGTCCAGATGGAAAGGTGTTGTCTTTGGCCCTGGGCTGAGGGTGCCTGAGCAGAGTGCCTCAGGCTATTCCCCTGGCCAACAGCTGGACTCTGGGGCCAGTGGCCTGGGGCCTCTAGTTTCTGCTTTGTCTGCTGGCTGTGTGACCTCATTCAGGTTACTTCACCGCTCTGAGGCCGCAGGAGCCACAGGGCCGAGGAGAGGAGGGACTGAGGACAGAGGGGAGAGCGAAGTATTCGGCAATACTTTTAGACATAGAAGCAGGAAGCTGAGGGCAGAGGGCTGTAGAGAGCAGCTGAGCCTCACATTTCCATTTTCCCCAAGCTGGTCTCTCTTCTTTGCTGAGATGGTTTCCTCTGATCACCCTCAGCGTGGCTGCCCGACCTCCCCTTGTCACAGTAAAATCAGGTCCTTGCAATCTTGGCTCAGGATGTTCCCTGAGGCTGAGCTTTCTCTCCTGTCTCTAATGACCCGTGCAAAGACAGACAGGTCAACCCACAAGCCCAGTGAAAATCAGTTTCAGGTTTGTGTAGAACAGTCTGATAAGAGAATGACTTTTTCTATTCGTCTGGAGCTGTGAGGACATAAGTTCAGAGCTTTCAGGCACTACATTGCCTGAGAATGAATCTACTCAGAGCAGAGCAAAACCCAGAGACTGGGAGAAACTGAGTCCTGATGATAATGGCTTTGCACCTAGATCCAGCCGTACCTGAAAGCAATTACTCTTAAACTTCTCAGCCATGTGTCAGTTAATTTTCTCTTTGGCTGAAACCTGTTTGTGTGCAGTTTTTAGCCACTTGGCAACTAAGAGAGTCCTGCTAAACACCTGTTTGTCCTCCAGATAAGTATATCATCCATAGTTCCCTCATGGTCACCCATGCCTGAAATAGTTACTAGGATATGGTCCTGGGTTTTTTGGAGCACCAGAACATTTCCTATACACCTATTTCCCCAAAGGCTCTATATTTTGATTTCCTTACCCCAAATGACACATTTCTCAGAAAAGGACTTAGGTGTTTTAAGATTTTCTATTAAAAATTTTTTTTTCTATTAGTCAAAGATGTTTGAATTGCCAACCAAAATTTGTGAGCAGAAGAAGATAATACCTTAATAGTTATTAAGCATTTACTATAGACTGGTACTGTTCTAAGAGCTTTATATTATTACCCAGAGGGGCAGCAAGGCATAGACTCCAATTCCAGACTGCCTGAATTAAAATCCACTTGTTCACTGTTTAAATTCAGGCAAGCTATTTCATCTTGCTTTTAAAATTTGTGAAATGGGGATGGTAAAATGGTTCCTACTTCTTAGCATTTTCATCAGAAGCAAAACACACAGCAAGTGCTTAGTAAACATTAGCTAGTATTCTTGAAATCCCTCATAACACCTTATAAGATGGGTCACTGTTATTTCTTCTGGTTTACAGATGAGGAAACCAAGGCACAGAGAGGTGAAGTGATTTCCTAAAGGTCACACAACTTGAAAGTGGCAGAGTGGAGACTGGAATCCACTTGTGAACATTAACTCCATTAACTTCTATGGTCACAAATTGCTTTATGAGTTAGGCCAGTGCAAGGTCTCCCCCTGCACTTCCATAGTCCTGGATATGGCTCGGGGACCATACCTGTCAGCCCCTCTCCCTTCAGCCCCACCCGACCAGAAAATATGTATAAATATACACATCTAAGCGGAGAAGGAATGGCAACCCACTCCAGTATTCTTGCCTGGAAAATCCCATGGATGGAGGAGCCTGGCAGGGCTACAGTCCATGGGGTCACAGAGTAAGACATGACTGAGCAACTAACACGCACACATCAAAGGCAGTCATTTGGGTTTCCTGGGAGCGGGTGTGATTTATATCTTGGAAGGGGCTCTCAGTCTGTGTTTTGCTAAGGCAGTACTGGGACAGGCTTCTTTGAACTTGAACCGGAGGTGATGAGGAGGTTAGGAATATGGGTTTTGGAGTCCAATAGGCTTGGGTTGTAATTATCAGCTCTGCCCCTTCCTGTTGACCGTAAGAACATCACTCCCCTCTCTGACCCTTGGTTTGAAGATTCAACATGAGGGTCTGTGCAAAAGGAATGTGGTCCTGGGCCAGAATGCAATACATCTTAGTTATTAATAAGGAACAGGGGAAACTCAGAGAAAGTTTAAATTGCTCCTTGGGAGAAAGCATTCAGGAACTGGGGGATCTGTTTGGGGAAGGTGGGGTGAGAGGCTCCATCAATGATAGGGGGGAAGAAGAGTCGGCGATGCCACCTTTTAAGGCAGGGCTCTCAAATCCTCCCTTTGACTCCAGGGAATGAATTGGCAAGAACTCCTGGGTTGGGACTTCCCTGGTGGTCCAGTAGTTAAGGATCTGCCTTGCAATGCAGGGAACACACCAGTTCAATTCCTGATGGGAGAGCTAAGGTCCCATGTGCCGCGGAGCAACTGAGTCTGCGCACGGCAACTACCGATGCCTGTACCACAGCTAGAGTCCTCGGGCCACGAGGAAAGATCCCGAGTGACACAACCAAGACCTGAACGTTAAAAAAATAGAAAAAGATGCATGGGTTTGGATTTATGGCAGGCTTGTCCCCCTGGGCCTCTCATAGTGTCCCATGCCAGAGCAAACGCGGCCCCGAACCATTGCCTGGCCTCTGCCAGTAGGCTGCAGGCACTGAAGCGGGTTGCACAGTGGAAAAGAAAAAAAAAGAAATAGAAAAAGAACTCCCAGGTCTCCATGCCTTTGGCAAAACTGGACCATACTCAGGACCCAGGCTCCGGGCTGGCGGGATCCAAGTTTTGTCCCAACAGAGGAGTGGGGCGGTTCCTGAAGTTAGAGGACCACAGCCCTTTCCATCATTCCCCCTCCCCTGTGATCCTCCCAGCATGTGGCCTGGGCCGGCATATTTGTGGTAGAGAACAATTTCAGTTCCTTCTTGGGGATGGCTGGTCCTGCCCTTTTCTGGGGTGGGGCAGTCAGTGTGGAAGGAAACTCTGCCTCAGACCCCAGCTTGGACCACTGTCTTCCCCTACTGGTGGCGAAGTAGGGGATCAGCGGAAAGGGTTGGGAGCCCCAGATATGGATGCAAGATGGTGGGTGCCCTGGGCACCTGCCTGGGAGGACTGGTTCCAGCTGAGCCATGTCCCAGTCACCCAGCACTTTCTATGTGCCAAATGCTCTGGCGGGAGATCGGGTGCAGCCGTGAACACAGCAGACAAAATTCTGAGACAGCATCTTCTCATGTGGGGGGTGGGTGGGAAGAGAGGTCACAGTTTACACAGAGCCATCAAACCCAGGTGCCCTGCCTGCAGCTGGCTTCTCCTGGGTCTTCTCTTCTCCCACCTCACCTCCTTTCCTCAGCCTCCTGAGAAAAGCCCACAGGCTTCCCTGGTCTCAGCTCTCCTCTCACTCTCTTTTTGCTCTAGCCACACTGGCCTCCTTGATATGTTTTCTGTTTTGCTTCTGAGCCTTTGCATTTTCTGTTCACTCTGCCAGGAATGCTGTTCCTTCTGGATATCTGCATGGCTTGTGCCTTTATTTCCTTCAGGTCTTTACTCAAAACACCTTCTCCAGGAGGTCTCCCCTGTCTAGTTGAAATGGCAACTCCACCATCCTCATTCACAATTCATATGCTTTTTCCTCACTTCATTTCCCCCTTGGGTCCTACCCTTACCTAATGTACTGTACAAATGTTGCTTTATCTCTTCCCCTCTCTGGTAAGGGAGGGCAGGAGCCCTTGTCTGGCATTTTTAAAAGACAGTTAATTGAGATGAAATTCACATGATATGAAATGAACCCTTTTAAAGCGAACAGTTCAGTGGCATTTAATACATTCATCATGTTGTGCAACCATCATCTCTGACTCCAAAACATTTTCATTGGCCCCAAATAAAACTCTGCACCCACTAAGCAGTCAATTCCCATTCTCCCCTGCCCCTAGCCCCTGGCAACCATCCATCTGCCTTCTTTTTCTATGGACGTATCTATTCTTGACCATTCATACAAATGAAATCACACAGTATATTCACTCAGCATCATGTTTTTAAGATTCATCCACATTGAAGCATGCATCAGTACTCCATTCCTTTTTATGACTGTGTAATATTCCATTGTATGGATGTACCATGCATGTCTCATTTATTTACTCATCTGTTGATGGACATTTGAGCTGTTTCCCACTTTTGGCTACTGTGAACTGTGCTGCTATGAACATGTACTTGTCTGTCTTTTTAAGTTGTATCCCTGGAGCCTCGGAAAAAGTAGTGCTCAATGAATATTGGCTGAGAGAGTGACTGGAGGAGACAAAGCCACTGGACTAAGCAGGGTGGTGTTGGGGTGCTCATGTGCCCCCCGGAAGGGGCGATGGCTGGGTGAAGAATGGAAGCATTAGCCCTGGAAGGGGACTGGCACACGCAAAGGCCTAGAGCGCGATGCTTTCTGGGAACAGAGGGAAGCAGACAGTGGAAGCTGAGGGACTGGGAATGGGAAACTGCATGAGGAGGCTGGAGGGGGAGGTAGAGACCAGGACTCCAGGACCTTGTCGTTCACAGACAGGAGTCTGGACTCCCTCCTGAGGCAGTGGGGAGCCATGGAAAGGCTCTGAGCAATGAAGTGCCATGACTTGATTTGACTTGAGTTTTATTCAATACTACAATCCCTCAATGGGGAATGGATTCAGGGGGCATGGAGGTTGGAGTGACAGAAGGGAGACCCGAGTTAGGGCCACTGCCCACATCCTGGTGACAAAGAGATGATGGTGGCTTGGGATGGGGAAGTGGTGGCCAAGAAGGAGAAGTGATGGACTTGAGACATGGTTTTCAGGTAAAATCACCAGGATTAGTTACGGTAGCCACAGTCCACTTCTGGTCCTCAAATTCCCCTTTCTAGTTCTTCTGAATCACTGTCCCTATTCATAGTAAGCCAAAGGTGGAAACAACCTAATGTGTTATGGATGAAAGGATAAACCAAAAGGGGTACGTCCATACAATGGAATACTACTCAATCATAAAGGAATGAAGTACTGATAAACACAGTAACACAGATGAACCTTGAAAACATGAAGCTAACTGAAAGAAACCAGGCACAAAAGGCTGCAGAGTGAATAGCTCATCCTGGTCTGTCCTGTTTCTCTCCTGCTCTCAGGCTAGGACTGGACAGTGATTGAAGCCCGTATAGTGGTGGGGAGGAGGTAGCAAGGGCAGGAAGTACAGAGAGCTCTAGGGAAGTGGAACTGTGTTATTTTGGATGGAACAAAAGGAGCAGCAATTCCTATTCGTTGAGAATATCTGCTCTGTGCCATGCACTTTATATACTATGACTGTCTTTACTGGACGGATGAGGAAGCAGAGGGCTAGAGAAGTGTATGGATTTCTCTAAGGCCTCACAGTGATTAAAGTGACTTACTGGGACTTGAACCCAAGGCTGCCCAACTCCAGAACTTTTCTTCTTCACCTGGGGCCAGGGGTAGGGGGTGTCACTCATCCTGTCCATATAAAACAGTCCTATATTGACTGTCCTGTCGCCTGAAATGTCCTATTCAACTTTTTTTTTTCCCCCAATAAATCACACGTTTTCCGCAAGGTTATTTTCCAAATGTAGCTGAGCGTTAAATTTGCTAGCCAAGGAGGAGTTTGAACACTCAAGCCTAGAGCTTTATTTAGCAAACGTTCTCGCCCAGGACCCCGAGGCTTTATCCAGAGCAATCCGCTGCCCCCTGTACCTAACCACTGGAAGCGCGTTGAGTCTCCGGGTTCTAACCTTCTACCCGGAATAGGACACTGGGAATTCCTAAACCAGTTGCTGTTCCTTTAAGAGTGGTTCCGGGGGCGGGCCCACAGGGCGTGGCGAATCCGGGGGTGTGTGCCGGATCCAGGGTGTCCAATCCCGGAGCGAGGGACGAAAGCGGGGGCGGGTCTGTCACGAGAAGGTTGGGAAGGGTTAAGAGGAGCGTCTTTGGGTCTCCGACGGTCTGGTTGCCTCCGCCTTCTTCCGTCGGGCCCGCGCTCTCCCGCGGCTGCGCCGGCTCGGCAGCCCGGGAGACAAAGCACCGCCGCGGCCACCGCCACAACCGAGCGGGTACCGGGCCGTGGCCCGGCCGCCCCCTGCCTCCGGGCCTCCGATCCCGCCACTGCTGCCATCGCCCTAGGCCGTGCCGCGAGGTAAGGCCGACCTGACGCGGGGGGAAACTTCGGGTGGATCTGCAAGGGACGCGGGACCGGGCTCGGGCCGCCGTGGGTCTCGGGGTCCCCCACGCGGTCTGGAGAGACCTCTGTTAGGGATCTGTCCTTTTGCGATTCCAAGCCAGCGGTAATTTTCCCGTCAGGGTCTCCAGCTGCTGGGGCGAACTTGGCCGGTGACCCTCCAGCCCCATAAAAGACCTCGGCCGCTGAGGCAACTCTGCGGACTAGAGAGCTCCACTTGGCTCCCACATTCTGCCACCGACCACCTTCATCCACGGCTCACGCTGTCTTTTAAGGAACACACCACACACAAAAGGAGAGAGGGCAGCTAGGAGCAATGGCCTGGGATGGTGGTCCTGGCATCCTTGCAGCCCCTGCCCAGGGCAGCGCTGGACAGGAGTTCTTCAACACATGTTTTTCTGCCACACTCTCTCCAGCATGTCCACTGCTGGGTGACACTTGGGGCAGCTGGATCCAACCCCAGGACCTGGCTTCTTTCCTTGAAATGAGTGGCGAAAAAAAAAAAAAAGCCATGCCTCAGTTTCCCCAGACTCCTGGGTTCTGGGCGATCTGTGTCCCTGGAGACTGGGAGCTAATTATTTGCCCTTGGGATAGCTTCTGACTGTGTGCTCACTACCTGCTCAGCATTTTGCAAGCTGTCTCTTCAAAATTAATATTTTCAATTCTGAGAGGGATGGCTATTAATGTACTCATTTTATACATGAGGCTGTGTTCTCAAGGCCCATGAAGCCTGGATTGGAGGAGGCATGGGGACCAGAGAGGGGCTGGGATGGTCCCCTCTAGCTTCCTGCCTGGCCCGGGACTGTTGAATCAGCAGTAGTGTCCGCCGCGGACTCTGAACTTCTTGGAGTGTGGGGAGATAAACCGGGGACCAGGCCCTCCCAGAGGCTGGAGCCTGTTCCCCTGCTGTTTTCCCTCACCTCCTTCCTGGCTGGGCTGGAGGAGGCAGGCTCATGGGCAGAGAGGGGTCCTGTGTTGGCTGGTGACCTTGGGCTCAGGGTTGGAGGGGGAAGGGGGCAGCTGCTGAGCGTGAGGGAAATTGCTCTTCATTTGGCCTTAATGGGTGGTGAGACTCTACCCCCTTGGGCTGGCTGCCCAGAGCATGCCATTCTAGGCACAGAATTGTACCTTTGGGCAAGTTATTTAAGCTCTCTTTGTCTCAGCTTCCACATCTATGAATGTGGGATGAGGAAAAGACTTCTTCTGGGGCCGTTGAGAGGTTTAAGTAGATAATTGCTTGACTCATTCTATAGGTCTTTGAGCACCAACTACATAACTACATGCCAGGCACTGGAATTCCGACAAAGAATCTTTGCCCTGCTGGAGCAGGCAAAAATGACCCAGGTAATGGGTCTGAGGTTGTGGCTGAGGTGTGGGAGAATTATGTGGCGGGGTGGTGGTCCTCTTGTGTACAGATATCTTCTCCTCCTTGAGGAGGTTATGCTCAAGCTGAAACTTGGCCATCTGAAGATAAGGGAAAGGCATTCCAGGTAAGGGAACAGCCAGTGCAAAAGCCGTGAGATGGGAATATGCTTGGCGTGTTTGTAGAACAGCAAGGAGGCCAAGGTGGCTGGAGCGAGGGGGAAAGGGAGAGGGAAGGGGAACCTGGAAGACCTGGAGAAGAATGGATTTTGTAATGAGACAGGTAGGGAGCCATGGGTGGGTTTAGAGTGGGGGAGGGGTGTAATCGGGCTTAGTTTATAGGATCCCTCTGTAGGCCCAGGGACGGGGCCTAGGAAGAAGTTAAGATCTTACCCTAAAGAACACCAACATGGAACAGGCATGGTGGAGCCAGGGAGACCAGTGAAGAGGCTATTGTAGCTGTCCAGGCAAGCCATGATGGTGGGGGGGGCAGGGGAGCTAGAATGGGAGATGGCAGTGAGCAGAGATTAGGCCCCTGATTTGGAAGAGGTTGGAGGGGGGATCAAGGTGACCTGATGAGTGACCAGATGTGGAGGTGGGGGGAATCCAAGGGCCTTTCACCAAGATAGCACCGAGGGGAGCATTTGGGGAGGCTAAGAAGGTCACCAGCTATCAGAGCTTAGCACGTACTGTGCCTGGCACTGTGCTCAGCGTTTCTACATAGTCATTGTGTCATCGTCTCAATAACCCTGACTTAGGTGCTATTATTCCATTTTACAGATGCGGAAACAGAGGCCCAGAGAGGCTTAAAGCTTGCCCAGCGTCACATAGCTTGGACACTCCAGATCTGACATTTGAACCCAAAGAAGAGCAAGTCAAAACCAGAACTGGGCAGAGAGCAGGGAAGTGAGCTGTGGCCTGAGAGGTAGGAGGGAAATGGGGTGAGTACGGTGGGTGGTTCCTGTGCGAAATGGGGCTGGGGTCCACGTGGGTCTTGCTGGGGAGTTGGGAGAAATCCCTCCCACTTTGCAGAGAAAGAAACTGAAGCTCAAGAGAGGGGAGGCCTAAGTCCGAAGTCACATAGCTCAGGGAGGCAGAGCAGAGATTAAACACCTTGAATATTCAGGGGCTGTGGCCTTGGTCAGATCAACTACTAGGTCAGGACAGGCTGATAATCAGCACTAGATCATGGCCCATGTTGCCTCTTCCAGGAAGCCCTTCTTAACTGTGTAGGCTGGTGAGATGAGGTGGATTGGGGATGGAGCAACTGCCTCCTCTGCCCTGGGTCAGCTTGCCTGTCTGGGCCCCACTGTAGCTGGCTGCTCCGGCTGAGCTGGAGGAGAGAGAGCCTCCTTTCTGGTAGAGCCTCATTCCTCCAGGTCCTGAGTGAGGCACTGCCCACTGGGGAGCGAACATTAACTGAGCACCTGCTGCACTCCAGCGACTTTACTTCTTGAACAGTGTGGCCACTGTCCTACGTAGAGTGAGGTTTTGAAGTAGGAGCACAAGAGGCATTTGTAGCGCAGCCATGAAAACCCCAGGGGAGGGTGAAGCCACACTGGAGACTCATATGCCACCTCCGTCCTACCTGGCCATCATATACTCCTTGGGGTAAAATCACTGTGGCCAAGTGCATAGAGTCAGATTCCTCTACTGCGAATGGGTTCACAGTGCTCTCCCTCCAGGCTCTCTCACTTGTAAGAGTGAACCAAGTCCTGGGCCCTTGGTCTGGATTTTGTAACAATCTTTTTTGCCACTCTGATTGCCTCCCCCACCTCTCCCCCCTTCCTCACTCTGCTCCAGCCTCACCAACAACCTCAAGCACACTAGCAGCTTCCGACCTCAGGGCCTTTGCACTTGCTATTCCCTCTGCCTGGCATGTCCCAGGGGCTCAGGTCACCTCTTTCAGGTCTCTGCTCAAATGTCACCTTCTTAGTACAGCTTTTCTTTTAAAATCAAACACTCCTCTTGTCCTTAATACTTCTGATCTCTCCTCCCTGTCGTATATTTTCCACACCACTTAAGACCATCTGACAGATGTACCTTACCTGTTTGTTAATTGTCTACTCCCTTCACCTGCCACTAGCGTTATCAGCACCAGGGCAGCGACTCTCTCCATCTTGTTTACTGCTCTATAGCTAATGCCTAGAACAGTGCCTGGCACACAATAGGTGCTTAATAAATGTTTGAAGGATGAAGTCACTACTGTCCTCTGAAATAGATTCTGTTCACATCCCTATTTCATGGAAGAGCAAATCAAAGCTGACATCGGCAGAGATGGAATCTGACCACAAAAGGTCAGCTGGTCTGGTACCAGGGGTGATAGAATTAGCAGTGCCTGAAAGGAGGCTTGGGTTTGGGTTTCAGTTCTCGGCCCAACTTGCTTTGTGGCCTTGGACCAGTGGACTAAGCTCTCTGTACTTTATTTCCCCACCTGGCAAAGGGGTAAGGCTAGTCCGGCCACCTAAAGGATGTTTCGAGATTAAATGAGTTCATGTATATAAAATGCTTGGCAATGCCCTAAGAATCCTCACCATTATTTGGGGGAGGTAGGATGGCGGGAGAGTTAACCAGCCTGACTTCTGGGGCCAGTCAGACCCGGGTTCGAGTCCACTTTCTGCTCCTGAAGAGCCGTGTGAGCCTGGGCAGGCCGCGTCTGCTCTTTGAGCCTCAGTTTCCTCATCTGTGAAATGGGGGTGGGGTGGGGTGGTGATGAGTGCTGTGGCAGCGAGGGTGGTGTGAGGTCACCTGAGGCGGCGGCCGCATGAATAACCGCCGCCCCGGTGGGGGGACAACAGGTCCCGAGCGCGCGCCATGAAGCTGAACGAGCGCAGCCTGGCCTTCTACGCCACCTGCGACACCCCGGCCGACAACACGGGCTTCCTGTACAAGAAGGGCGGCCGGCACGCGGCCTACCACCGCCGCTGGTTCGTGCTGCGCGGCAACATGCTCTTCTACTTCGAGGATGCGGCCAGCCGCGAGCCGGTGGGCGTCATCATCCTGGAGGGCTGCACCGTGGAGCTGGTGGAGGCCGCCGAGGAGTTCGCCTTCGCCGTGCGCTTCGCCGGGTCGCGGGCCCGCACCTACGTGCTGGCGGCCGAGAGCCAGGCCGCCATGGAGGGCTGGGTGAAGGCGCTGTCGCGGGCCAGCTTTGACTACCTGCGGCTGGTGGTGCGCGAGCTGGAGCAGCAGCTGGCGGCCGTGCGCGCAGGCGGCGGCCCACCCCCGGCCCGCCGGCCGCGCGCGCTCCCGTCCAAGGAGAACGGCTGCGCGGTCTGGAGCGCCGAGACCCCCGCCGCCTCCGTCCCGGTCAGGGCCAATCCTGGCTCCCGGCCCGGCCCCGAGCCCCCGCCACTGCCGCCCCGCCGGCGGGCCTCGGCGCCCAACGGGCCTCTAGATTCCGCCTCCTTCGCCCAGCTGCACGAGTGGTACGGACAGGAGATCAGGGCGCTGAGGAGCCAGTGGCTCAGCAGCCAGGCCCAGCCCTGAGACGCTGGGGGACGTGGTCGTGAGGGAAATCGCCATCAGGGTCAGCCCTGGGGTCCCTGCCGGGTCTGCCTTCTCAAGGCTCTGAGAAGATGCTGGGTTCTAAGGGATGCTTTGGGACCTCTGTAATTCAGAGAGAGCCTAGCCTTGAGGCACCGTGCCCGATTCTCAGGAGGCTCCAGGCCCTAGATGATCCTCAGGCAGCCAGAGAGCTGGTTTTGTGGGAGCTGTAGCCCCAAACCCAGCCCAGCAGGTTCCTTGGTCGCCTGTCCTGAAGCACCGAGCAGAGGCTTGTTGCTGGCGACACGCCTTGGCCGGGGCGACTGGGACCTGCCAGGATCTATGGCCTGGAAGGCACATGCGCAGTCAGCACTGGTCCAGACTGGGCCCCACGTGGTCAGGAGGCCGGGCTGTGCTGCACCACACCTGGGTCTGACCTCCTTTTCCTCCAAGGCCTGCTGGAGGAGCTGCCTGGCTCCCAGCCACCTTCCTGCCTCCATAAGCAGCAGGTGCAGAAAGGCAGCACCGGTGTGGGTTTTCATGTATGACCTGCACCGGGCTTCTGTCCTGGAGCAAGGCCCAGGCAGGACTATTCCTGGGGCCTCAGCCAGGCCTTGGGGTGGTGCCTCGGGGGCAGTAGACCCTCTGGCCTTGGGCCATGTCTGTGTGCCTATGGCAGCTCTCACCCTCTCCCAACACTCTTTAAGCACATCCTCTGTCTTCTCCCGGAGCCAGCTCTCCCGTCCTTGGCCTGGGGTTGGGCCTTGTAGGAGCCCGCCTGACCTTGTCCAGTCCTGGGCCGGGCAGCCGTGGCCTGAACTGACTTCCCAGCAGGTGCCCCTGTGAGTCTGAGCTGACTCACAGCCCAGAAAGGGTCCAGGTGCCAATCTGATAGGGGCAAAGCAGCAGCTGCCAAACCATGTCTGGCTTCCAGAACCCTCTCCCATCACAGCCTGTCTCCATGCTCACCAACTCAGCCCCACTCTCGCCCAACAATATTCTGAGGGAGACCAGGTCTCGCTTTGCCCCGCACCCAACTTCTGGTTTTACTGTTATTCACTCACCACAGTGGCCATTTTTCATCCAGGGAGAATCTCCGGGGGCCTCAAGCTGGGTCATGTTTACAGTCCTCAGTGCCTCAAAATTGGGACCCCCTGAGGACACCTCCGCCCTAATCTTTATCTCCCCAGAGGCTCCCTCTTGGAGACACAGACTCGGCCCTTGGCCCCTTCCTGCTGCCTTTGGAGACCTCGGGGCTTGGGAAGAATGGGGGCTGTCTGTGTGTCTGCAGTCACCAGCTCACTGCTGTCTCAGCTGACTGGAGTTTCAGTTTTAATTTACTTTTTAATACTTTTGGGGTGTCTTTCTTTCTCCTAGCAACAAAGTTTGGTATTTTCGCTGTTTTTGTTTCTTGTTGGTTGGTGAAGGGATAGGGTGCCCTGGTTCTGGGCTTGGCTAGTCGCGATGGCGGGTAGTTGGTACTGCCCCTGGGGTGGCGGCAAGGAGCCTTGGCTGGGAACAAAGGAACCTCAAGAATATCACCTGGCTCTTTGCCTTCTCCCTAGCGAACCCTGCTCAGCTGCAGGTGCCTCTGGGGGTCTTGGTACACTTCCCATCCCCCCTTCCCCAAGTCCTGAGTGGTGGGGCGGGGTTGGCAGCTCTGGTCTATAGGCTCTGGGGTCTCAGGGGATGTTAAGAACTGTTAGGTACCCATGTCCTGGCCAGACCCAGCTAGTGTGGTGAGGCGCTGGCTCCAGTCATGGTGTAGGTTTATAAGCTCTAAAGGTACAATCTCCCCCCACCCACCCCCAAAGCCCAACATGGGGTCAGACTGCCTCCAGAGCTGGGCAGGGGAGAGATATAAAACAGGCTGGGAGAGGGAAATAGAGGCTAAAATGAAATAAATAAAAAGTTTATCAAGTAATGGCTGATGATAGCAATTTTTTTTTTTTTGGCCCCATCTAAACCCTGGACTGACTGGCCTGGCAGAGCCAGGAGCAAGCCCTACAAGAGAGGTGACGAGTGTGTGCTGAGTGCTCCCTGGCTGATGCTTTGTCAGAAACATTCTTACCACCTCTTATGGCAGATAATGGCCCCCTTTTACAGGTGACGAAACTGGCTCAGAGAGGTTAAAAAATCAGCCAGGTTCACACAGCTCAAAAGTATCAGAGCAGGGCTGTAAACCTCCGGAAGCCTGTGGAAGAAGACAAGAGCCTTTGAGAGGAATGTGAGGCAATGGGGTCCCCAAGTTCCTTTTCAGAGGGGAAGGCAGAAGAAGGCCGGGGGGAAGGTGAGGTGTAGAAAGAAGGTCAACTGTGGGTTGAAGACCTGACAACTGGGAGGGACCCCAAAGGGGAAGAGCCACACCTGGCTCTCCTCACTGATCAGGGCCCAGAGAGAGGAGGATTCAGTGCTAATTCAGAGGGAAATAGCCTGTGATTGACTAGTGATGTCTGCTGTGAACAAAGGGTGGATGGCCGCTGTGTTTATGCTGTGTATCTGTTATCTCACATGTGGTTGCTGGGCTGATGGGGGGTTCACAGATGGGAAGGGGCTGGCCCAAGGTCATCCAGCATGATAGACTAGCCTTTAGGTTCTTTTATTTATTTATTTTTTTCCTTAGGTCCTTTTAACATGGATTCAGAGCTGGGTCACATGCCTCTTGACAGTCTGGAAAAATCATATGCATCCAGGAAAATGTGGCTTAGGATGAGTAACCTGCAGTCCTTGGTCTGCAGAGCAAGTTCAAAGAACAAGAAAAATACTGAGGTCAGGGAATCATGCTACTCATGAGCATCCAGGATGTGCTGAGTAGTTCCTTCCTGGTACCACAGCTGACAGATGGGGGCTGAGTCAGGGTGCTGCCTGAGGCATTGGTGACCACAGCCACTGCAGGGCCTGGGGCACAGCATGGAGAGAAGGCCCCAAGAGGGAGGGCCCCAGGGAGGGAAGCCCTCACCTGCAGGCTGCTTAGGAACATTTCCATGGAGCCATGAAAGTGGAGGGGGTGACCGGTCACTCAGTGGCCACCTGCTAACAGTGTTTCCTTTTGACTCGAGGGAGGTGTGCGGGCCACCTGCCTCAGGAAGACCATGATCCCGGGATCATGGCAAAGTCGAGGAAGTCGTCTTCACTGCAGCAGTCTTTGGGGGATACTGTATGTGTTCAGAAGGAATATTCTGAGAAGCCGCCTGGGGGCAGGGGATGAGAACCTCATGGAGGGCAATCAAGCCAGAAGTTATGGCTCCCTGCCCAACATCCATCCACCCTAAATGATTAGTCAAATTCTCTCAGTTGTGCTACTCCCATTTGATTTGCAGGGACTGGATAAACTTGACCTGCTAAAGAATGGCTGTGTGTTGGGGTGGTGGCAGGTGAAATGAGTGAAGAGGGCCAAATGTATGGTGATGGATGACAACTAGATTTGTGGTGGTGATCACTTTTCATGTATATAGATGTTAAAGAATGGCTGTATGACCCCATTTTGGCCAATGAGATGTGAGTGGAAGGGCGTTCTTGCTTCTTAAAAGACACAAAGAGCTCTGGGAGTAAGCTATGTCTGAAACTTGGAGTCATGGCAGCCATCTTATGATCATGAAGTAGGTCACGTTAAAGAAAAGATCCCCTGCTGAGTTTAGCACACATTGAAAATATCCCTGAACCACTGAATCATGGACCCAAGAACTTACCCTTTTTCTAGAAGTCTTGTTGTTTGAGGTATAAATGTTTAAAACTTTGGGGGAGGGGCTTTTTCATTATTTGTAGTCAGAGGCTTCCTAATGGATAGCTTGAGTGACAGCAGCTTCTCCTTTTAAGGAGCATGGATCTGGGTAGCCAGCCCCAGAAAGGATGTCAGCTCACTGGGGTGAAGGTTAGGGCTACAGTGGGATTCTCTGGGGGAGGAAAAGGGCCACTTACCTCTCCCCCCACCCCCCATCCTTTCCCTGGATGCCTTTTATCTCTCCTCTTCCAAGTGAACAAATAAGGAATGAATAGCCCTTTCCTCCCCCTACTTCTGGCCCAGTATCTTTTATCTTCCTTAACAGGGCTGTTTTGTCTCTACTCTGGCTAGATCTGGTGCCAACTGTCCAGCGCCTTCCCCTCCACCAACACCCTTCCCCAGATCACCTTACACAAAGTTTGTTAAGGAAAAGGCCCTGCTACTTGTCCCAATTTCTAAGATTGCAGCATTCAAAATAACTTCCATGGCGGTACAATGAAAGACTGCTTAAGTCCAGCTGCAGGTTTTGCATTTTCTGATCAAGACTTTAAAGATGAGCCCACGAACTATTTTTTACTTAGGTTTTCAAAACGGATGCCCACTGCTGACAGAGGGCTCAGAGCTGCCTTGGCTTGGTCTACCTGTGCTTGGGGCCACGGCTGCATCTCTCCTTGCCAGGCACAGCTCTGAAAGCACTCGGGCTGCTGCCACTGCCCTCTGCTCATTGTCCAGGGGCTCTGTTGTCATTGTTTCTCTAGTTATGGGGCCAAGGAATGGCGGGGCAGTGCACCCAGACCCCCAAAACTGCAGCTCCTTAGAGAGCAGGGACAAGTCTGCCTCCCATGTACCACTGAGGCCTGGCACAGTGCCGGGCACAGATACGTCCAAAATTGCCTCCCGGGACTTCCCTGGTGGTCCAGTGGTTAAGGAATCAGTCCTGCAATGCAGAGGATGCAGGTTCGATCCCTGGTCAGGGAACTAAGATCCCACAATCTGCAGGGCAACCACAAGCAAGTCTGGGCGCCACAACTAGAGAAAGCACGCGTGTGGCAATGAAGACCCAGCGCAGATTAAAAAAAAAAAATGCCTCCCGTACCCATTCACTTGATCCTACTCTCCCTGACTACAGCTGCTTGGGCAGGAGTTGGTCCTGAGACACCAGCTGAACCAATCAGGGTCCTAGGAATTTTGAATAGGTGGGTATGACAGACCAAATTGGATATGAGGTGGCCTTAGGCAGAGAACAGAATGACTCAAGATAAGTGTCCTGAAACCTGGCTGAATTTCTTGCCTCTGGGTTTCCCAAGGGTTACTCTGGATCTTCCCAATAAACTGCACACCTTTAAGTAGATCATGTTTCTTTCAACTCAACAGTTACTGACTACACCCAGACACCCAGCATCTCCTAGTGCTTGACACATACGGTGGGGCCAAACAAAGCAAAATGAATTAGAACTGCCTCCCATTTACTAAGATCTATGATGTCTGAGAAAACTGGGGGGTGGGGGGTAAGATGTGGGCATGGTTCTTTAAAATGCAGATTCCTGGGCCCTGGCTACAGGAATTTGGGGTCAGGAGGTTGCAGCAGGACCTAGGAATCTGCACTTTGAGTAGGAAACAAGGGATTTTAGAACCACAGCTTAAGAAATCTTCAAAGAAACTTATAAGGCAGGATGGTAGGCAGCCTCCCTGATGGCCCCTGCTGATCCTTGCCTCCTGGGGTCCACACCCTTGTGAAGTCCCTTTCCACAAAGAATAATGGCAAGCCTGTGTAGCTGAGAGGATTCTATGGACAGTGGGGCTTCCAAGTCTAGGTTGTAATAGGAGACACTCCAACCTCTGCCTGGCTCACTCCCAGCTGGCATGTGGTGAGTGTACTCAAGCAGCCCCTGGAGAGGGCCACTTGCAGAGGAACTGCAATGCCCAAGCGAGGGCTGGCACCTGTTCACTCACGATCTGAATGCACCTTCTTGCAAGTGGATTCTCTGGCCCCAGAACAGCTTTCAGATGACTGCAGCCATGGCCGACAGCTTTAACTGTAACCTCAGGAGAGACCAAGGAGCCGAAGCCACTCCCAAATTCCTGATCCATAGAGACTGTGAGATGTTTATTATTTTAAACCACTAAATTTTGGTTGTTAGTAAGAGACAACAAATACAGGTAGATACTATTATGATCGTGTCCATTTTGCAGATAAGGAAACAGTCATTAAAGGGTCCTCAGATCACCCAATAATAGAGTTTAACAAAAACCAGGCTGGGATGATTTCAAAGCCATTGCTTTTCGATCAATAAGTATACCCTAGGGGGCTGGAGAAGATCACAGACCATTAAAGAGATTAACTGTTTTACTCCTCCCACTGTTGGCCAAGGTTACTTGGAGTGGTCCCTACCACTCTGGGGTTTGGAGGGGTGGCTTTAGCCCTCTGGGTACCTGTGAAGCAGCACACACTCGATACCTGAGCTCTGGAACTCTTGGCCTTGAGAGTGATTTCTAGAAAAGTCATGCCAACTGTCATGGGCCAAACAACCAGGTACAGTCTGGCTTTCTCATTCACTAGGAGGTGATGGGAGGTGGGGCTGCTGGCCCAACAGAGCAGCTCAACTAGGAGGAAGAGGTGGTGGGAAGAGGAAGAAGAAGTGGGAAGCAAGGGCTGCGGAAATCTGAGTTCAGGCCTGCACTGGGAGTGGGCCCTGCCACTCTCCTCTGGCCTGTCATCTCCTCAGGCAGATGGAACCTCCTAACCTAGAAGTGCAAGTCTGACCATAGCAACCCCCTGCCTCATACGGCCCATGGCTCCTCAGTACCCTCAAGAGAAAGGCCTATTTCCCAGCATGACGCGGGGGGCTTCAAGATCTTACCTTGTCCCTCCTTCCTCTCTCCATCCTCACAAGTTCCAGCCTCCTTTGCTTTTGTTTCCCATATCCCTGTCACATGTCTTGCCAGCTATTCCTTCTGCCTGCCTCTTATGCTTCTCTTCTAACTCCAGTTGTCTTTCAGGGGTCAGCTGAGATGCCTCTTCCTCCAGGAAGCCTTCCTGGACCCCACTACGCATGCTCTCATGGTGTTTCCACCGTTTAAGCACTAAGTACCCAGCAGGTACTTGATCCAAATTTATTACCTGAATGAACTGCCACCAAACCGCCCCCCAGCCCAGCTCTCTCCTCTCCTCTGTCCCCTGATCTAAACCTGCCTCTGCCTGCAAGGCCTTCCCTGCCCTCATTTCTCCCTGGTCTTTCCACTCCCGCCTTCCCATGGTCCTTAATTCAGAATTCCACATTTCTGTGTTTTTGCTGAATTTTCCACTCCAGATGGGTAGCGACTGCAGACATAGTGTCCACACCAAAGCTAACTGTCCAGAGGGAGCTCTGGTTCCCAGACCCCAGGGGCACCTACTTCCGCAGGCTCTTGGGTCACGTGTGTGTGCATCAGATGAGGCTTCCTCCTCCACCCTGCCCCTCCTCCACCCCTGTTGCCACACTGGGGGGATTTCTGACTTCGGACCTCCCGAGCTGCAAACGGAGTGTCCACAGGGCCTGTCCTTCACTTTACTTTGGAGCAATTAATTATCCTAACCAAGGGGGAGGTCACTAATCATTTAATTCTCCCTGCAAGGATGTGTGGAAAAACTGGGGTGATCAGAAGGTTTCCAGACAAAGAGGAAAGGTCTGTCTTGGGATGCCACGTGCCCTTGCCTCCTGGGTGAGTAATATTCAGTGCTACTTCGGAAACTCGCCTGACATTACTGGTCAAGAAAAAAGACAAACCTCCTGCAGCTTGACACATAGAGACTCACCATGACGGGGTGAAGGAACCCAACCCCCCCCCCCCGCCCCCCATGAGAACAGTAAGTAGTACTGAGCCCTTACGTGCCACACACTGTCTTATACGCTTTACACGCATCATTATTTCTGATAATGACCTTTTGAGTTGGCTGCTGTGATACCCCCGTTTTACAGATGAGGAGACTGAAGCCCTAGTTATACAGCTAGGACACAGGCGATGCTGTGTTGGTGACCAGGGAGCCCCTTGTGGCATTTTTTCATCAGGAAGCTGGAGGCACCTGCCACTCACACCCTCCACTGAGGTGGGCACAGCTGGTACACTGACTGGTCTCAGGGCCATGGCCTGTGGCCTCCAACTGGGGCAGGGCACAGTCTTGGCTCCTCAGATCTAGACCCAGCATCTAACCAGCTTCCACCTGTTGCAATGAGTGGAAAGTGGATTCCAGTCCTTCCGTCTTCCTCTGTTGGAGCCCACAGCACAGTCGCCAGCCGAGACAGCCACAGGATCCAGGCAGCTGGCACAGGTACAGACAGGCAGACTGTGCTCATGTGTCCTAACAGCGGCAGCCACTCCTCAACTGGCTGTTGTCATGTTGGAACCCAGTAACCGCAAGCTTTAATGAAAGTAGAACGTTCTTTAACACTATACACAAAAATAAACTCAAAATGGATTAAAGACCTAAGTCTAAGACCAGATACTATAAAACTCTTAAGAGAAGACATAGGCAGAACACTCTGACATAAATGACAGCAATATCTCTTTTGAATGTCTCTTAGAGTAATGGAAATAAAAACAAAAATAAACAAATGGGACCTAATTAAACTCAAAAGCTTTTGCATAGCAAAGGAAACCATAAACAAAACGAAAAGACAACCCACAGAACAGGAGGAAATATCTGCAAACGACTACCAACAAGAGATTAATTTCCAAAACTTACAAACAGCTTATACAGTTCAGTATCAGAAAAACAAAGAACCCAATCAAAAAACCTAAGGGCAGAAGACCTAAGTAGTTATTTCTCCAAAGAAGACATACAGATGGCCAACAGGCACATGAAAAGATGCTCAATGTCACTAATTATTAGGAAAATGCAAATCAAAACTACAATGAGATATCACCTCACACCAGTCAGAATGGCCATCATCAAAAAGTCTACAAACAATAAATGCTGGAGAGAGTGTGGAGAAAAGGGAACCTTCCTACACTGTTGGTGGGAATGTAAATTGGTACAGCCACTATGGAGAACAGTATGGAGATTCCTTAAGAAACTAAAAACAGAGCTACCACATGATCCAGCAATCCCACTCCTGGGCATATATCCAGAGAAAAACATGGTTCAAATGGATACAAGCACTCCAATAGTTGTTGCAATGCTGTTTACAATAGCCAAGACATGGAAACAACCTAAATGGCCAACAAATGAATAGATAAAATGTGGTACATATATACAATGAAATATTACTCATCCATAAAAAGGAATGAAATAATGCCATTTGCAGCAACATGCTGCAAATAGGGATTATTATGCTAAATGAAGCAAGCCAGAGAAAGACATGTATGATATCACTTATATGCAGAATCTAAAAAAATGATATAATTGAACTTATTTACAAAACAGAGACATACAGACTTAAGACAATGAACTTATGATTACCAGAGGGGAAGGGAGCGGGGAGAGATAGACTGGGAGTTTGGGACTGAGTGTACACACTGCTATACTTTAAAAAGATAACCAACAAGAACCTACTGAATAGCATGGGGAACTTTGCTCAATACTCCATAATAACCTAAGTGGGAAAAAAATTTGAAAAAGAATAGACACATGTGTAACTGACTTTGTTGTACACCTAAAAATAACACAACATTGTTAATCAACTATATTCCAGTATTAAATGAAAATTTAAAAAAGAACATATAAATACAAAAAAAATCATGGTTTTTACCTGACAAGCCCCATATTTTAGTGGTGGCAAATGAATTTTAAAAACACCATTTTGTAAAACAACCAAGGGGAGTTCTGACCCCCAATCTGCAGCCCAACTCCAGAACAAAGGAAACAGGACACCCAGACATTATTATACAATTCTGTATTGAGCGACGCGTTTATTACAGAACGTGTTCCTTTTTTTCTTTTTAATTTAAACAAAGTTCATCAATCTCTCATAGAAACGGTTTTGTGGGTTTTTGTTCTGTTTACCGTTACAGGACATGAACCTGACAAAGTTGTTCACAGATCTGCTAGCTTTAAGTATAACAGGATTTTCCATGTTCAAAAGACTATATGCTAAGTGCTTAATCAAATCCCGTCACACAAAAGCCAGATTTAGTCCTTTAAGAACTGCAGTCTGCATGTAAGCCTGGATTTCAGTGTTGTGTGGCTTTCAACAGTAAAAAGTGGTGTGTCTCCCACGACTGCCTTAGTTGGGACAGGGTGGTGGTGGCTAAAAGGAGATGTTTTCATTTGTTCCAGATTTGATTACTCTGAAAATTGGTCACTGTTTCCTATTGTCAAAATATAAAAATACCTTCATCTGGATAAAAATGTATACAGTGGAAAACTCTTCAATGCATAGCCTGGGTGTATGGAAAAGGAGGTTTTCCAGCAGGGTCTGTGTTGTTCTTTATGACTGGTGTGGAGACTGCAGCCTGGGCTGGATGCATGAGAGCTGAGATTTTTGAACGGCGCTCAACTGATCCCTTCTGCTCACTGGAATTTGTCGGCCTGGGTTTCAAGATATTTGTTGCATCCTTGAAATCCCTGTCAGCCATCTCTCCCTCTGGTACTGGGTCGGCAGCATGACGACCACCTTTTCATTGTCATTCTGGATGGAGCTGATATGGCTGCTGTGATACCCCCATTTTACAGATGGGGAGACTGAGGCCCTAGTTACACAGCTAGGACAGGGGTGCTGCTGTGTTGGCGACACGGTATGGTGGCTGGTCCATCCAGATTGGGAGCTCTCCCCCTAAAAACCGAGATGATAAAGACGCTGGAGGGAGGGCTTCTCTGAGTTGGGGTGCTGAGTCTTTGTTTTCAAGAAGGTCATGTGTTAGAAGACAGGAGGCTGGACTTGGAGACTGGGATGTGGTGGTCATGCTGCAGTGAACTCAAACCTTTGAGCTTCATTCCGCACAAACCTGGAGGTGCAGACGCTTTCCCGAAAGCACCAGGGTCAACTTGAGAAGGAAGATGATGAGAGGGGAGTTGGGGGTCTCTAGTCTGATGAATCTATTTTTTGGTGTGGGGTGCTGATCTGGGTGCTTGTGGGATGACCAACACTGTTATTTTCTTCAAACACAAGGAGGGGAAAGATGGCAGCCACAGTCTTGCTCTGGAAAGCCAGTAGGGGAACTTCCCATGTTGTGGCCACGATTCAGGTTGAGGAATGGCGTCACTCCTCTAACCTCTCGCCCCCGTACGGGGCTTTCCAAAGGATCTGGAGCCATGTCTTGCCTTTCAGGTGGTCGAGATGGGATATCCACCCGCTGCAGTCCACAGGTTCCTGACGAGAGGGAGCGTAAGCGGCCTGTGTTGTACCATGTTACAGCTCAGAGGGGATGGCTGGCCACAGCCCACGTCTCTACAACACTTACAACAGCACAGGACATTCTGTGTTATCAAGGTTGCAAAACAGACCACCAGAATGAAACACACCCTACGGCATCGGAGTTTTCCTTTAGAGTCTTTTGGACTTTGTCTTTTCAACATGGTTTCTGGAAGGGCAGTAGCAACGCACTGTGTCTCACAGACAGACATGGAAAAAAACGAACCGCGGTTCAAAGGTTATCTAGATTTTGGTCAGTCTTAGTGTTTTGTGATGGCTTTGAACAATTCTCTCCTTTTAATCTCATCTAGTGGCAAAAAAAAAAACGACACAACTTCAGTGTATACTTCGCAACAGTTGTGACAGCATCCTGATTTTATAACTCTCTGTTAATATCAAAACAGCATTAGCTGGGAATAAATTCCAAAGGATCCTTTATTAAAATATCTAAAAGTGGTCTATAAATATTTATTTTTCTAAAAGAGTTTGGAGCTTCCAAGTGAAAATGTGGCTCCACTTTGCTTCTGCCTCTGGTAGAGAGGCCAGCAGGGAGAAGATGGTGCTCCCTGGGGCAGGGGGGGGTTGTAAAGAGGCGGCAGGGGCTCCGGCCCTACCTGCTCACTCTGACTTCATAGAGCTCAGATTACAACAAAAACGGAAAACGGCGGGGCCGTAACGCTGCTGTCCACGCTGTGATGGCTGCGCCAGCGCCTCCCTTCCAGGCCCCGTCCTGTCTGGGAGAGCCGGTGGCCGCCCGGCGCGCCCCTCGCCTCCACCTTCAGAACTCCCACTCCAGGGCCTCCTCCCGATTGGCAGCCCTCTCCAGCCGGTAGATGATGCTGTTCAGGTTGGCCATCTTCTCGTGCCGCCGCTGCAAGTTGGGGTTCACCTTGGTGCTGGGGTGCAAGGCCCCGGTTGTGTCGGCGGTGGGGCTGGCACTCAGCACCTTGGCAGGGAGGGTGCTGGGTGGGGATGGGGAGATGGGGGCTGAGGAGGAAGGGACAGGCGACACGGACATCATGAGGCCCGGCGAGGAGGCGGCCGAGGGCGAGTTCAGCGACACCTCCAGGCTGCAGCGGGAGGACTCTGAGGCGGACTTAAAGCTTAGGGGGTCCGGGTGTAGCCGCTCCCCGCCCTCACTCTCCGGTAGGGGGTGCAGCGAGGGGCAGGCTGGGGTGGTCCCGCCTGGGAGGAGGAGCCCTGGGGCTGCTTTGGGGAGTCCGTCGTCACCCAGAGGGTCAGGATGCACCTCTCGGGGGGAGCCTTGGCCTTTGTCCGGCTCCTTTGAGTCCTGGCTGCCGACTTGTTCCTCGGCCTCCTCAGCCTGTTCCTGCTTAATCCTCACTGGAGTCTTCTCCTGGGAGGTCAGGTGGGTGACGCTCTCCTCGGGACCCTCCTGAAGCTTTAGTTCCTTCACCGTAGGCTTCTGGTCCTCGGCCTCCGAGTCGGGGCTCTGTGGGGTGGGGTCTGGGTGGGAGTGGCCTGGTGGTAGGATGCCAGGACCCCCACTGGGGTCGAGGTCTGGTTCCTCTTGGGTCCCCTCCACCAACATCTCCCGGCGCATCCGGGACCTGGGGCAGAGATGGCGGTGAGCAAGGGGCTGGAGGGGACAGCTAGCCCTGGAGTCAAATCACGTGAGTGGCCCTGTGACCCCCACCCACTTCCCTGGGGGCTCACTTTGCATAAGCTTCTTCGCATGCAGCATCCTAGTAAGCCCTCTCAACAATTCCACACGGTGGGCAATCACCATCCCCGCTTAAGAGGCGGAAACAAGGCTCAGAGATGCTGGGTGATATGTCCCACTTTCACAGCTAGTAAGTGGCAGAACCAGGACTTGAACTCAGGGCCGTTGGATTCCAAAGGAGCTCACGATCTAGATCTGTGCAGCCTAGTGCAGCAGCCACTGGTCACACGTGGCTCTCTCACTGTTAACAGTTGTTATACTGACTGCATGTTGAAATGGTTGCATTTGTATAAGTGTTTGTTGCTCAGTCGTGCCCGACTCTTTGCGACCCCATGGACTGCAGCCCACCAGGCTCCTGTGTCTATGAGATTTTCCAGGCAAGGATACTGGAGTGGGTTGCCATTTCCTTCTCCAGGGGATATTCCCAACCCAGGGATTGAACCTGTGTCTCCTGTACTGCAGGCAGATTCGACTGAGCCACAAGGGAAGCCCTGCGTTTGTATATACTGGGCTAAATAAAATATGCATGTGTGCTTGGTCGTGTCCGACTCTTTGCGACCCTAGGGACTGTAGCCCGCTAGGCTCCTCTGTCCGTGGGATTCTCTAGGCAAGAATACTGGAGTGGGTACTATTACACTACTTTCATCTGTCTCTTTTTGTTTAATTTTATTTTTTTCATTTTTCTTCAATGTGCTACTAGAAAATTTTATATTATATATGTGGCTTTTGTTGTATTTCTATTGGACAGTGCTGCTCTAGAGCATTTCTTAAAGTCAAAAGCAGATTTAGTTTGTGGTAATAACTCCCTGCTTCTTTCCTGGAAGGACTCGTTGACATCAGCCCAGAAGGGGAGATGGAGGCCCAGAGAATGACTTGTCTCGGTCACCAAGGCACAGAGAGACAGAGCTGGGCCCAGAACCCGGGTGCACTGAATTCCAGTCCAGAACCCGTCCTCTCTTCACTTCAGTGGCCTCCCTGCTGTCAGAGGGAAACTTGGTCTCATTTATTATATTTTAGGGCAGGAAAGGCTAGGATGGGTTTAACTCCATTAATTATTTCCTAATAACACGAGATCCAGAGAGGTCAAGTCAGTTGTCCAAGGACTTTTTAAGTATCTTCAATGCTGTATCCCTCTTTAGTTGATGACATCATATATTAATATTATTATTTAATAATAATAAAGTACATGTTACTGATATAAATTTATACATTTCAGTGATAAACATCATGATTAGTGCTTATCACATATCAGATACTGGACCAAGCACTTTTTGCAGATTATTTTTCATAATGACCTTATGAGGGGCAGACTAGTCTCATGCCCACCAACAAAGATGACAAGGCTGAGGGGCACGGGACTGCCACGGTCACATAGCCGCAAGCAGCGCAGTTGGGCTTTGAACCCAGCTGTCTGACTACACTCTCCTGCCTCCCTGCCCAGGTCGGGGATCGGGCTCCATCCCAGGATCCTGAGCCTGGAGGGACGATCATCGGTGATCTGGCTCACTTTCGCCTCTCAGTTCCTAGTACCTGCACAAAGGTGGCCTTGCCTACCTCTCAGGAGACTCTGTCTTCTCCTTCAGTTCCCTCTAGAGGGAAGAATTGGTGGGACCAGGGGAGTGCTAGGGTGTTTTGGTATGGGTCAATTGCCTGAAGCTTTATTATTAGAACTTCCAAACTGTGGATCAAATATAAATATCTGGCTAATATTCATTTACAACATAGTAAAAATTAGTCCTTTTCTTCAATTCTTGACTCCCAAATCTATAGCAGGTCCTTCCCAGTAATTTTTTCTCAAAACATCCTATTGTTCACTTTTCCCAGAGCTCATTGCAATGTGTAATGATACATTAATATAAGAATTCATTTAATAGTCACCATCCCTGCTGGTCTGTGAGAGATGCTAAGGACTTTGCCTCATTCTCTTTGGTACTTGGGACAGAGTAGGTGCTCAATAAACACTTATTAAATGAAGCAATGTATTCTTCTATAATTATAGCTCTTTGAGAGTGGCTTTCTGGGGGAGTGGAATTCTACTTCTTCAAAGTCCAGCTGAAATGCCACCTCTCAAAAATTTTCCCTAGGTAGAATTCCCTTTTCCCTTAGTTCCTTATTCCTTCTTGTTTTCGCAGCATTTATTAGGTTGTCATGAAATTATCTGGTTTGTGATTTTAAATTCTCTAAGCACAGGGATGATGGCTTTGAACCCCTGTATCTCCCAACCCTGGCTCACTGCGTATACATGGCAAATATTAACTGAAATGAATATGCTGGATTATAATGGAGGGATATGTTCCTGTGGGAAACAAGAGGGGAGAGAATGTCTAGAAGGGAAGGAGGGTGTTAGGCTTTAAGGACCTATATCATCTGCCGTTTGGCAGGTTCTGGGTCTAAGCAAGATATAAGCAATATTTTACAATGTGTTTATGCCTGTAGTTTTTCATTTGATTCTCAATTCACTGTTGTGGGGTAAACTTTAAACTCCTTATCTGTAAAATAGGGATGAGACTCAGAAAGGTACAGTGATTTGCCCAATAACACACAACCAAGGTGGGATTTGAACTCGGGTCTGTGTGATGCCCATGCCTGGGCTGTGGAGAGAGATTTCAGGTGTTCCATCCTTCCAGGCTCCTCCCTCCTCTTCTCTCAGGGATCAAGAGGCTCTCCTCTCTGGCACCACAGGGGCATCAGAGACATTTCTTGCTCAGGAGGCTTGGTGGGGAGCGCCTCAGAGGGATGGTCCTTGAAATCGCATCAGGCCTTGTCTTCAGGGTTCTCAGGAAGCCCTTCTGCGGTCTGCTTGGGAACGGTGCACCAGTCCGTGCCCCGAGGCAGCCCAGCGCCCTGCAGGTCAGCCACTCGGGCGATGAGGGACTGGTGAGTGGGAGGAGGCACCGCTTCCGTTAGGAATCACCCACTCCGAGGGGCTGCCACAAGGGTTTGCTTCGACCTCAGGAGTGGGAAAGGCCAGGCGCCCCAAATCAGGGCACTGACGCAAGGCTCAGCGGGTAGTTAGGGAACCTCGGGCCTGGGCCCCAAACACCACCCCGTCCCTTGTAGAGGCAGACGCAGAGCAAGCTGGTGAAGCCATAACAACGGTAGCGACAATAGCATCAATGCCTACCACCTCCTATGTGCCAGGTTATTTTCTGTAAGTATGTTAGCCACATCAAATCCTCAAGGCAACTCTATGAAGTAGATCCCATTATAATTCTCATTTTATAGGTTGGAAGACTGAGGCTCTGGGAGGTGAAGTCACTTGCCCAGGCCGCACAAGATGAACACTGTCGAGCTGGGACTTACATCCAGGTTTGCCTACGTTATAAAGCTAAACACCCAGCAACATGGCCACCTCATCTCCCAGAGGCCATGATGGGCTCCCTCCAGGCCCTGGGATGAGGAAGCGGGGGGCGCCGGCTGAGACCCCTGCCCACCGTCCCAGGGGGGCCACCAGGCGCCCTGCCCCCCATCCCTACCTGTAGTTGTGGAACCAGTTGATGACGGTGTTGGTCTTGAGGTTGAGCTGGAAGGAGAGGAGCTCAATGGTCTGCTGGGAGGGGTAGGGCTCCAGCTGGTAGGCCTTCCTCAGCGCCTCCTTCTCTTCGGGGGCCAGCACCACTCGGGGCTTCTTGATCTGCAGGAGGCTCAGGTCTTGGGGCTGCAGGCAGGGGCTGGGGCACTCGGAGCGGGTGGCTGGAGACTCACTGTCTGAGCCAGCGCTGATGAGGCCGTACCTGCGCTTCAGGTAGGCTGGGGCGGGGAGGGAGGGAGGCAGGGCTGAGGGGGGCCGACTACAGGCGCCCCTGAACCGAGGAGGGGGCTCAAGCTGAACTGAGCACCAGCCAGCCGTCCTCAGAGCCCTCTGTGCCCCAAACGTGGGGACCCCGGCCCAGTCTCAGCCTTTTCTCCTTCCACGTCCTCCTCGTGAGACGTGAGACGCTCACCTGCCCACACCTGGTCATTAACACGCTAATGTTAACATGTGTGGAGGGCTGCCCTCACAGACAGGAGTGCTCAAAAAAGGGGGTTCTGCAGCATTCTCGATTGTCAGAAGTGTCCCTGAATTTCACCAGTTTTTTGGAGGGCAGGGGGAAGACATTAGTTTTAAGATTTTTCTCTCCTGTTTTCACAGCTTTCTCTGGAGCCGTCTGTGGAGTCTGTGGGTTTGGTGCGGAGGTGGTACAGATGCAGAAAGCAGTGCAGAGTCATTCGCCCTTGGCCCCTGCCAGGCTCCAGGATGTTAATTTTAAATGAACATAGTGATTGCATGATGCATCTCAGCCTCAAATCATCAAAATGTGTGTGTGTTTGGGGGGAAGCCCATCCTAGAATGGAGGAAGTAAGGTATTGGGTCCCAGTTAATCCTCACACCAATGGCCTGAGGTAGACGCTATGACTCTTACTTTCAGATGAAGTGGAATGAGGCCCAGAGAAGGGAAGTAACTTGCCCAGATCACACAGCCGGCAAGCGGCAGGACAAGTTCTCAACTGCACCACTGTCTGATGCCCACAGCCAGACTTGGTCCTGCCCCCTGTGCCGCTTACAGCCTGGCTTGGCCCTGGGCCCTCGTCATGACTTGGGGCCCAGCTGACAACTTTCCAACTCCTCAAATCTTATCTCCCAACTGGATCTTGAGCTTTCTTAGACCCAGAAATCCCTTACGCACAAAGCATGAGACTGGCTGGGCCACAAAGCAGGTGCTCAGTGCCAGTTCAATTTTTCAGGGATATAAAATACTGTCAGACAGTGTAAGAACCTGCAATTTCTTGTCCGGTCCTATAAGGGGGCAGTTATCATTTGCTGGGTCAATTTTGTGCTTTGTTGCGTAGAATCCAGGTGATGGGCAAAGGGGGTAATATAATAGGACTCTGATGCAGAGGATGGAGAGATCAGAGAGAGGGGAGCGGGGTTTGGGGAATATACAGGAGACCCTGGAGTGGCTATGGGTTTGTGGAAGGGTGCTGAGAGAGATGGTGTATTGGAATTTTCAGGGGAAAAGTATTAAACATTTTAATGGCTTGCAATTATGTTCTATGGAATGGCTATTTCTTGAAGCCTACACTAGGCTAAGATTGGACCATTGGGACCCTGGGTTTATTTTTTACAGTTCCAATAGGAAAACTTGAGGCCAGACCCAGAGTTCCCAGGGCTTACCTTTCTTCTCCAGCTTCTTCATGTCTCTCAGCTTCTCCACGTTGTGGGGGTCGTTGAGCCACAGCTGCATGCGCACAAAGGGCTCCCGGCCCTTCAGGCTCAGCTTGTGCCAGGGTTTGGGGCGGGAGAGCAGGTCAGACACGGAGCCCTGGGTCAGCCCTAGGATGCTCTCCCCGAAGAGCCGCTGCCCTGGGGACAGGGGAGGAGGGGGACGGCCTGTTACCCCAGGCGGGGAAGAGGTGCTCCCGGGAGAGACAAGGGGCAGGCAGAAACCAGGGAATGTCTCCACTAACTCAGCAGGGAGGACCAGACACATCGGGGGGCCCACGCCTGTGTGCATCTGGGGAACCTTCTGCAAGACAGGAGGTGGGGGCAGGCAGATAGCTACCAAACAGAAACGCTGTCATGATTTAGATGTTATTCACTCCTAGGGGATCCCTGACATTGTCTGCAAACTTCATGTACACAAATAAGTATCACCTTGTCAGAGAGTAATTTGATAGATTCTATCAAAATTTCAATGTGCAAACCCTCTGATCCAGCAATTCCACTGCCTGGGATTTCTCCTCCAGTTGTACTTGCCCAAGGGCACAAAGACGCATGTGGATGTGGTTTCAGAGGCAGCAGGAAATTGGGAACAAGCAAAATGCTCATCAGCTGCATAAAAAATGTGGGGCATCCGTGGCCTGAAAAATTTTGCAACCGTGACAAAGACTGCAGGTGGGCTATTCATTCTAAGGCGGAAGAAGGTCTGCAGAACAGTGTTAGTTTTTAAAAAGCAAGTGGAAGGACAGCCTGTGTGTAATTTCATCTATCTAGAAAAAAGAAGAGAAGAAACCAGGCGAACATACAATTTTGTATGTGTTCAGAAAATATCAAAGATACAGAAAAACTGTGGCGTATGACAGGGAGGTTAGGGGAGATTTTATTTGTTTAAACTTTAACTTTTTTTTTTTTTCTGTATTGTTTGGCATTTTCAAATAGTGATACCTTATTTTTATTATAGAAATTGTAGTGAAAAGTTGGGGTTTGTGTGTATCTGGGAGGGGGACTTAACTCCCATCTGAGATGTGGAGGAGTTTGTGATTCTAAAAATTAAAGAATCCAGATTTCTCCCTTGCACCCCGGCGTTGGATGAGGACTGAGTTAGAATCTTACTGGGATTCTTAGTCCTCCTGGAGGGAAGTTTTGAAAGCTGTGGGCTAAGAACTTCAGGAGGACAGCATACTGACCTCCCTGCTGTCCACTCTAGAGACCCAGTTCACAGTCAGATGCCTCCCAGGGGGCCCTGGGTGGCCCAGGCCTGAGCAGCACCTGCAGAAGGGACCCCAGTGCCTGGGATCTCACCATGGCTCTTTACTTAAGGCAAGGGGGAGCCGAGCAGGGCAAGAGGCAGCATCCCTGACTCCCGGTACCCTGTACCTAGGTTGTTGTCTGTGAGGACCTCTTTGACCCTCTTGGTGATGGAGTACGTGTCCAGCTCGGGGGACATGGCCACAATCTCCTGGATGCCCCCTGTGGTCTGGCTTCCCGAGTAAATCTTCCCACTCAGTGATGAGCTGGAGCGTCCCTCTGGCTGCTGGTTCTCCTTGCTGCTCTCCAGTGTCAGACTCAGGGGCTCCTGGGAGCTCTTCTCCGGTGGCTCCGTGGGACTAGGGGGTGGGGATGGCGAGGACCTTGGTTCAGTGGGACTGACTGTGGGCCGCAGAGAGACAGAGAAGGCAGTTACTGCAATCTGGCATAGACATGCATGGTTTGGGCAGGCTTGTTTGTTACAGTCTGTTGGCAACAACCCATTTTGCAACTACCACAGTAAAATCTCAGGCAGGGACCATCCTGGCTGCGAAAACCAGTAGATGAAAGTTGGAAGAGGAAAAGGATATCCACATAGTCCCAAAGTATCTCCCCACAAGATACTTATTAAGTACAAAGGGAAAAATAGTAACTTTACGAGTACAGCTGTCTGCCAAACACCACCTTAATCTAGTGACTGAAGTTAGCACCTCCAGTCACAGGACAGATCAACAGCTGGTGACTCCTGATATGATGGACTAAGGAGGACAGAGCAACATTTCTGGGATATTCCTGCCCGAAGTGCACAGCTTGAATCTAACCACGAGGAAACTCAGACAAAGTTGAACTGAGCATCAGTCTATAACATAACTGGCTTCCAGTTTTCAAAAACGTCAAAACTAAAAAACTTTAGAGAGAGGCAGAAGAACTCTCCAAATTGAAAGAGACTGAAGAGACATGATGACTAAATACAAGTGATCCTGAATTTGACCTGGACAGGGAAAGATAAAATTATATAAAGGTGATTATTGGGACAACTGAAGAAACTTGGAATATAGATGGTGGGTTACATAGCAGTATAGTATTATTATGAAATTTATCATTCTTTGTAAATACTTTTGAAATATTTAGGGGTAAAGGGACATGATGTCTTCAATTAACCTCTTAAATGATTGAGAGAAAGAGCATAAATATGGCAAAATTACTAACTGGTGAATCGGTATGTAGGCTATAGGAAGTTGGTTGGTCTACTGCTTTAACTCTTTGGTAAATTAGAAATTACATCAAAATTAAAAGTTAAGAGAAAAAAAAAGGACTTGGCAATGACCAATAAGTCCAACTGCCAGAGTTAGGTAAGTAAAATACAGTGAGTCCCCAGAGCAATCAATAATAATGAAATGAAAAGATGCATATAAGACGAGTAAGTTCTGGGATCTGATACACAGCATGGTGACTGTAGTTAATGCTATTTTATATATATATATATATATATATATATATATATATATATATATTTGACAGTTGCTGTGAGAATACAGCTTTATTAGTCTCATTATAATAAAATGGTAATTACCCTAAAACCACATTTTTCATAAGACATTTTTGCAAATACATATTAGAAAACCACTTAGAAGATATCTTGGGTAGGATGACTATCGAACCTCAGTTCCTGAACCTGTTAAATGGGGCCAATAATACAAGCAGTGCTATACTTGCAACTACCCTGCTCTGGGCCATAAAGAGGACTCCATGAGATAATGGGGGTCACCTCCTGAGGAGTCAAGAGTCACCCACTCACTGGACTTTCCAGCGTGGGCTGAACCGCTGGACAGTCCAGGGAGGGCAGGGGACATGCCTGGGGACGTGTCCCTAATGGGGAGGGGCGTGTTTAGAAATTCCTGTGCTGGTCCACAGGGCACCTTCCAGTGACGTGGAAAAAGGTACTTCTTCCTCAATGTATTTAACAGGTGCCTGATGGAAATTTGTTAATATAAACCCAAAGGCTCGGTGCAAAGAAGGATTCTGAGGCTGCAAGCTGGATTGCTGGCAAAAAGAGATCAACCAGCAGACATCTGACAGGGGATGGTAAGGTGGGCCCCGCCCCCACCCCGCCACTCCCGCTCAGTCTAGGCACTCTGGCGCCACCTAGAGGTCAGTTTGGCTGAGGGAAGGATGAAAGGGGAGCAGGGACACCAACTAGGAGCAATTGGGACTCTTTCAGGGCAGCAGTGGGCTGGGGCAGGGGAAGGGAGACCTGGGCAGTGAAGCCACTGCACAGACTGGAAGAGTGAGGGCTCTCGGCGGTTCGGGGCCCCATCTGCACTCACCCTGGGAGGTGCTGGGCTGCTGGCCCACGGCCTGGCCAAGCTGGTCCGAGAGCCACAGCTGCATGCGGATAAAGGGCTCCCGCCCCTTCTGCGTCAGCTTGCTCCACGGCTTCGGCCGGGACAGCATGTCGCTCACACTGCCCTGTGACAGGCCCAGCACCTGGGGATGGGCAGGACGGGAAGGCTGGGTCAGCAGGTCCTGGCCATCCCCTCCACCGCTCCCCCCCAGACCCTGAGGCCCACTGCTCACTCCTGTTCCGAGAGGAGAGGGCTGCCTTCACGGGATCTTCACTCTCCGAATGCCTGCTTGTGTGCCTGTGCTGCGCCCTCCACCTGCAGTGCCCTTCCAGACTGCCTAACAGGCCACGGAATTCTCCAGGCCCGAACACTGGAGTGGGTGGCCTTTCCCTTCTCCAAGGGGTCTTCCCAACCCAGGGATAGAACCCAGGTCTCTCGCATTGCAGGCAGATTCTTTACCAGCTGAGCCACAAGAGAAGCCCATCTAAAAATCCTACTTGGACTCTTAAGACCCCTTAAGCACCTCCTCCTCCAGGAAGTCTTCCTATGTTGCGTTTCCCATTCCTCCAAGCTGGGCTGAGCCTTAACACTTAAGTGGAATGGACCATGGGAGTGATGAAGGTTACTAGAGGAGCGGGGTAACCAGATGGAAGCTTTTCACAGATTTAAAAACTGCAGAACTGAACGCCAGCCTTGTCTGTGGCTCCCCTTTTCCCACTGCCCAGGGACAGGGAATGGGGCTTTTGGGGTCGGTCACTCAGATCTGGGTCTGAATCCTGCTTCTGCTCAGTTCTTGCTCACATACACACACTCACACACACCCTTCTTTCCAGGCCATGGACACGGCATAGGTGTCCTCCCTACCCAGGTCCCGTGGCTCCAGGCCCCCTGAACCTCCAGGGGCAAACCCCACCATCTTCACCTTCTCCCCGAAGATCCTCTGGCAGATTCCATTCTTGGCCAGCTTCTCCTTGACCTGTCGCGTCAGTTCCAGGGTGTCCACCTCGCGGTACATGTAGAGCTCGTATTGCTCGGGGGTCAGGGGCGGCACGGTGGGCTTCAGCGTGCGGGGCACGTACGCTGGGTAGTAGGCCAGCCGCCCACCGCCGCCCCCTTCAGGGCCGCCCCCCTCGGCCTTGAGCTCGCCCACCCTGGGGGGCTCGTCCTCGCTCCCGGCCGCTTCGTCCTCGGGGACTGCAGGGGCCTCGTCCCCACGAGGCCAGGCCCGCCCATTGGGCTGGCCGGAGTAGCTGGAGGAGGAGGAGAGCGAGGGCGAGACAGAGGCGTAGGGGCGGCTGAGCAGGCCGCGGTCCGAGGCCCAGTGGTGGTCGAAATAGCCGGCGTCGCCGATCTCCGACTTGACCTTCCGGATGATGCTCTGCACGAAGGCGGCGGGGGACAGGACCGTGAGGGAGGTCTGCGTGCCGCTGCTGCTGGTCCCCCCGCTGCCGACACCGCTGTCCTCCTGTTTGACGAGCGTCGGGGCCCCGTTCTGGCTCACGGCTGCCAGTGAGGGTCGCTCTGGGGGCGAGGGAGGCACTGAGCGGCCCCGGGTGCCGGCCTCCATCTCCAGCAGGGCCTGCTGCTGCGCTTGCATCTCGCGGCGTGCTTGCTCCAGAATGTTCTTGATGGCGTCTTCCGAGGTGGTACTGGCGGGGGCTGTGCCGTTGGTGATGCTCAGCGGGGCTGCTGAGTTCTTGGGCTCCCCTGTGGGAAAGGGGACAGGGAGGCTGGAGGCCTGTGGACAGGGCATGGCTTGAAGGACAAAGACAGCACAGTATTTACACCAGTGAAGTGTTGGGGGCAACCTCTGCATCTGGGGATAAAAACCAGGTGGACACTGAGATTTTAGCTTATGTGGAAAAAGCGCTGATGGGGATACTGTAACGTTAGAAGAAGACTTGCTTTACACATGCTTGCAAATAAAAGCAAGTCCCAGAAGGGCACGCACAGTAGAACCTGCTTTCTATTGAGCGGCAAAGCAAGCCAAATAAGCAATACATTAGCTAGTGAAAATTCTACAAGTGGTAAACACGAAGGAACAGCAGGACAGTGCTTCCCTCTGCTCTCTTAGTGGCCTTTCCCGCACTGGGGTCTCTCCCCAACCCTGGACCAACCTAGATCAGCGCAGCCCTCCCTTTACTATCTCGTTGTACAGTCTGCACCCCGGCGGATCCTCATAGCTCCTTAAAAATAATTTCTATTGCTTTTTCCACTTAAAAAGCAATAGAGCAATGGAATACTATTCAGTCATAAAAGGAATGAAGCACTGATACCATATGGAGGAATCTTGAAAACATTACGTGACGTGAAAGAAGCCAGACACAAAAGGCCACCTGTTGTACAGTTTCCGCTCATAAGAAATATCCAGAACAAGGAGAGCCACAGACACAGAAAACAGAGTGGTGGCTTCCTGGGGCTCAGGGGAGGTGAGCGTGGGGAGTGATTGCTAATGGGTGCAGTGTTTCCTTTTGGGGGTGATGAACTAGACAGAGACAGTGGCGGCAAAACATTGTGAAGGCACTAAATGCCACTGAATTATTCATTCTAAAATAGTTAAATTTATGTTATGTGAATTTTACCTAAAAAAAAAAAAAAAAAAAGCAGACATCCCTGGTGGTGAAGTGGGTAAGAATCCACCTGCCCTGGGAAGACTCCACATGCCGTGGGGCAGCCAAGCCTAGGTGCCACCACTACTGAGCCCGAGCACCCTTGAGCCTGTGCTCCGCAACAAGAGAAGCCACCGCAACGAAGAGTAGCCCCTGCTCACCGCAACTAGAGAAAGCCCACGTGAAGCAAGAGAGGCTGAGCATGGCCCCCAAAATCCCCCTGATTTTGTCATACATGTCTATCTGGAGAGCTAACAATGCACAAAAACTTAATATGAAAATGAAAATCCCCTCTGATCTTTCCCCCAGTGGTAATCACATGAAAATTTCCCAGGTTCTCCCTTCCAGTCTGTTTTCTAACTACATGCATGAGATGGTCACACTTGATATGTGGCAGTGTGGCCTGGCTTGCTCCCACTTAGTATCAACATGAGTGTTTTTTCCCACGATTTGAAGTTCTTCTAGCTTTAATGGCTGCATATGCCACTGAAGAAATACTCTCTGCTTTAGTTACCCAGTCCCCCCCACTGCTGGACACTTAGGTTGTTTTTACTTTGTCACTGTTGGAAACAGCAATAAAGAGATAGCTTGTATATAAATTTTTGTTCCCATTCTGAATATTTCCTTCGATCCCCAAAAGCAGAGCTCCCAGGTTAGTGGCAGCCACATTCACTTCCTTCCCAGAGGGATGCTAATTGCTCTCTGTTTAGTCTATACTTCGATGAGGGACATGGGGGATAACCTGGCACTCTTCCTCTTGCTGAACTTTTCACAGACCCTAAATGGAGACCTCCCGACTGGGCCACTCGAGCAAAGGTTTCCCTCTGTGATATCTTTTTAATTTCTTTGCTCCCTTGACTCAGACCTCCCAGTGGGAGTCAGGAGACGCGTATTCTCCTTTGGTCTCTGAGTAACTGTGAGTATGCCCCCCTCTCTTTGGCCTTTGTCCTGTTTAGTGGGAGAGTTAGATGAGACTGTTTCTCATGGTTCTTTTCACCTCAATACTGTGTCTCATCTACATGTGTAACCTCTGTCCAGCACACAGTAGGCATTTAACGTTTACTGAATCACTGCCTCTCTTTTGCTACCAGAATTGACCAAGAAGACATAACTAAGTGTGTACACAGTCGGGGCTCAGCAGATTATTTGGGTGTGGCAGTGCAGGATCCCAGCAGGGTTAACCTCTCTCCCTCCTTTCCAGGGACCAGGAAAAGGGGGGTCCGTGGGAAATTTGTGGCTTCCAGCAGCAGACTTGGGAATAGGGACACTTGCCCCAAGTCACCACCAGGGGGGAGCATATACTGTAAAATGGAGCGGGAGTGCTGAAGCCGGCATCCAGTTCCGAGTCAGCTGTGGTCTACACTGGCTGTACTGCATTATGCTGGGTGCAGGGATGTGAGAGGCGAGAGGTCCCTGGTGGCCAGAATCCCCCACTGGTGGGAGGGACAGCCACATCAGCAGAGTCACTTGTAACATGAATAAATGCAACAATGGAGACATAATGTAATGAGGACAGCTAACTTTCCAGGGGCGCCTTCTACATACTAGACCCCAGCTGAGTGCTTGCCACGCCTGATGTCATTTGATCCTCACACAACCTTGAGAAGGGAATACAAATACTGCACCTATTTTAAAGATGAGAAAATGAAGGCACAGAGAGCTAAGTAATTTGCCAGAGGTCACACCGTTTAATATACAGAGGAGGCAAAATTTGCAGCCAAGTCACTCAGGCTCCATTGCACCAAACAATACAGGTCATTACGGGGGATCTGAGGAGGGGTGGATTCCAATCCACTAGGATGGGGATGGGGGCTTCCTGGAGGAGATGACTTCTGAGTGGAGTTGTAAAGTAGGAGCAGAAGCCGGACAGAAAGGTGGCTGGGGTGAAGATGGCATTAGGGGCACAGAGAATAGGAATGAGGATGGTCATGAGCATAAACAAACAGTTCATGTGAGAGGCATGGAGGGGTCAGGAGGAGTCTGAACACTATACTAGGGCCTATAGCCCTTGTTGGGGAATTAGGATTTTATCCTGAGGGTAATGGGGAGCCGTGGAAGGATTTCAAATAGTGACATGATGGGCATCAATCAATAGTGACATGAACATGTGGTCCTCTTGAAAGATCCCTGTGGCCTGAGTGGAGAATGAGCTGGAGTGGGGCCTAGGCCAGTAAAGCAAGACCAGCAAGACTGGTCATTGGCAAGACCAGTAAAGAGGCTACTGCAATAGTCCCAGCAAGTAACTCACTAGGCTCACTAGGCTGGTGCAAGGTGGGATGGGGGATGGACAAGCTTGAAAAAACAAGTAACCCCTGGACGGGGTTAGGGTTAGGGTTGTTGAAACTTCCAGGAATGGATTAACTCATCTAAGAAGAATAAGAAAAAATAAAAAGAAGAAGAAGAAGAAGAAAGTCAGAGGGCCTGGGGTGGAGTTCTGGGGGAACCCCATGAGGGGCTGGTGGAGAAAGCACACTGTGATAGGCTAAATAATGGTCCCCAAAGATACCCATATCCCAACCTCTGGGACCTGTGAATATGTTACCTCACATGGCCAAAGGGAATTTTTACATATGATCAGGGTTAAGAATTTTGAGATGAGGGTATTATCCTGGGTTATCTGGGTGGGCCCCACAAAATCACAATGGTGTTTTTAAGAGGGAGGCAGAAAAATGACAGAGACAGAGAGAGACTAAAGATGCTATGATGCTAAGAGGAAAGAAGGGACCAGGAGGCAGAAAATCTGGACGCCCTCTAGAAGCTGAAAGAGACAAGGGAACGGATTTTCCCCAGAAGCCTCCAGAAAGAATGTAGCCCTGCCGACACCGTGACTATAGCCTAGTGAGGCTGATTTTGGATTTCCGACTTCCAGAACTGTAAGATGATCAGTCTGTGGTGTTTTTAATCACTGAGTTCTGAGTATGGCACCCACTGGGAAAGTGGAGGAAGCACGGTTGGAGAGGTGGGAGGAAGTCGGGGGAACAGCATCTCATTGGGAACCAGAAAGTACAAGTGCAGGGAGGGTGAGGTGGATGGTCAGATGGTGAGGCTCAGGTCTAGGTGCCTGACAAGCACCTGGTGAAAACCGATCACAGGGCCTCCTGAAGCAACCCAGAGGGGCACCCCCAACAGAACTCGGCATTGATGCCACCTGTGCGATGTGGCTACTGTGGCTGAAGAATTGAGGTTTCAATTTCACTTAACTGTAGTTAAATTGCTTATAGCTCCCATACTGGATAATGGATCTGGTACTTTCCAGGCCTAGACCTCACTTGGCTGCAGGTTGTGAAAAAGGAAAAGAGGTTCAAACCTGCTTGGAATCCCCTCTGGGATGGACACAGCCTCGCCTCCTGCTCAGGATAGGCCCTGGAGGCTTCAGGCCTCACCTGCTGCGGCCACACTCACCCCCCTTCTGTGACTCGATCTCCTTCTTGGCCTGCTCTAGGATGCTCTTGATGGCGTCATCCGAGCCGGTCTCTGGCGTGCGGATTCTTGGGGTGATACTGCCTGGGGGAGGAAAGGAGGCGTCTGTTGTGGGGACCTGCATGTTGGGGGTCAGTCCCTGGTGCTGGGCAGGGTGACAGGCTGGTGCTTCCTTCCAGGGCCGGGAGAGCGAGAGCCAGACTGTGAGTCCGTGTGACAAACTGTGGACCCACAAGAGATGTCAGCTTGAAATAACAAAACCCAATGAGTTTCATCAAAGTGAACAATTATCTTGGGACTTCCTTGGTGGTCCAATGGTTAAGACTCTGTGCTTCCACTGCAGAGGATGCAGATTCGATCACTGGTTGGGGAACTAACATCCCACATGCCCCAAGGTGTGGCCAAAAAAAAAAAAAAGGAAAGAAAAGAAAATAGCTAGCGATTCTCAAGGAGTTATTACATGCTTTATGCTCATTTAACTCTCTTTAGGAGGCTGACAGATGGGGAAACTGAGGCATAGAGCAGCTAAAGAGAGCTGCCTGAGGTCACTAAGCAGATGATGGCAGAGCTGGGACACAAACTGAGGTGTCTGTGGGGTCAAAACCTGGGCCCTTCACATGGATTATTCTAAAAACTGAGTCTGTCAAGGTTGGGGGGGCGGTCACCCCGGTCACCTTAGGGATGGGTAAACTGAGGCTTGGAAGTGCTTATGGGGTACGTGCTGAGGGAGCCCCAGGGGCCCGACCTCTCCCCACCATTATCAGCCTGAACTGCACCACAGCAGCAGCTGGGTTCATGGGAGAGGGAGCCCCAGGAGGAAGGGATTGAGGATGGTTTCCCTGATTTTACACAGGCGGGAAACTGAGGCACAGAGAGGCAAAGTCATTTGCCCCAGGTCACACAGCTGGGAGGGGGCAGACGCAGGCTCTGAGCTGCGAGCCGTGTTCTCAGCCCTCAACAGCCCCACGCCCGGGGCTGGCCTGGGGAGACGGCTGAGAACACGGATGGCTGAGACAGGCCCTCGGCCAGCACCCACCTCGCTGCCGCACCTGGATGGTCCTCAGGGCCAGCACGTTCTGCTCGTCCGACAGGAACTGCTTCATCTTGATGAAGGGCTCCTTGCCCTTCACCGTAAGCTTGCGCCAGGGCTTGGGCCGGGCCAGGATCTCGCTGACCGAGCCCTGGGACAGCCCCAGCACGTAGTGGCCGAACACCCGCTGCCCGATGTTGTGTTTGAGCAGCTGCTCCTTCACCTGGAAGGCGATCTCCGCCGTGTCCAGCTGCTCCTCCTCTGTTCCAGCCCCTGCCGTGGCCACGCTGCCCCCGCCCCCCTCTGCTGGCTCAGGACCCCCGGGCGGCTCAGGGCCAGGGGCTGGGGTAGCAGGGGCCGTGGGGGGCTTGGCGCCATAGAAAGCTGGGGGGAACACTAGCAGGCCTCCTGCTTCCCCCTTGAAGGCAGTCGGGGGCATCATGTGCTTGGACAGCAGTGTCTCCCCTGTCAGTCTCTCTGCTGAAGCCAGGCTGGGGAAGGGGGACAGCGAGAAAGTCCGAGGGCCGTCGGGACCCAGGCTGGGGCCCAGCAAGGGCTGCCCTGGGCTGGGGGACAGGGGGTCTTCAGGCCCTGGTGGTGGTGGGAGCTGTGGAGGGGACGGGTAGGACTGCTCCGTGCCCAGAGAGTCCTTGATGGAATCATCCTCCGAAGGGTCCTCCTCTAGAACACCGAGACAGACAGAGGAAAAGAGGAGAGACAGACAGAAAAGACAGGTAGACAGTGATGGGAAGAGAGAGGCAGAGAGATAGAGAAATAATGAGACAGAGAGAGAAACAGAGATGGGGGAAATAGACGGACAGAAATAACATGGGAGAAGGCAGAGACAGATAGAAAGAGTGAAAGACAAGGCGACAAAGGTTCAGAGAGAGAGGGAGGCAGAGAGACATACAGAAAGAGATTTGGAAAGAGAGGAAGCGAGAGAGGGCAGGAGGGGTGGGGAGAAGTGCTATAGGCGTCTGACAGCGTGAGGCACCGCGTGTGTTTCTGCCACACGCTCCCCTCGCCCTTTTTAATCCCCATTCCGCAAGGCCTGGGCCAAAGGCCAGTTCTGGGGTAACCCGCCCACCATCAAGCGCGTTAACCGAGCACCTGTACGGGCCCAGCACTTTGCCCGGGGAGGACTCATCCCCATCCCAGAGCAGGACGGCCCACTCCCCAAGTGCTCGCCCCGTGCGCCTTGTCTGTGTGTTCGTATCTACCCGCCCAGCACCTACTGGGGCCGGTAACTGCCCATTTCACAGATGTGGAAATGGAGACAGTGCATACATGTGGCTGAGGCCACGTGGCTGAAAGCTCACGAGGCCACTGTGTGGGGAGAAGGGGCGATCTGGGGGAGGCAGGCCTTTCCCAACAGTCTGCAGTAAGGGTTGGTGTGAACACCCTCCTTGAGCCCTGTGATCTCTCCCTGCTGCTCGCGAAGGCTGGGGCATGAGGGAGCCCTCCGGGGACCTTGGGGGGGTCTGAGTGAGCTGGGTGTCTCCATGTGTCCCACCTTAGGGGACAGTCGCCTGCTGGCTTAGCCGTGGATGGCCACCAGCTCAGCCCCAGGCATGCAGTGGGCGCTCAATCAACGTACCCGCCTTTTACCCATCATCTTTCTGCCCTTTATGTTAAAGACAGTGGTCTGAGGGCATGGAGGAGGCCAGAGACCCATGGGCAGCTCCCACCCCAGCCCCTCAGACCAGAGAGCATCCCGCCTCCCCTACCAGGGCTGGCCAAAAGACCGGGCTTTTCCAGAAGGAATTTCTGTGCAGGGAAGAAGGCCTCCTTTGCTAGGAGCAGTGAGTCTTCGGGCTTGGCCATGCCCTGAGGAGACAAGAAGCAGGGCTGAGAGGGCATGGCTGGTGCAGTGCTCTTGGGGGCAGCCTGCCCCGTAGGGACGGTGGTGGGCACCCTCACCTGGGGGAGGCTGCAGGTGTTGGAGGCCAGCTTCATGGCTTTCAGGATGCTGCCGGAGAAAGTGGAGGGAGAGTGTGAGGCCAGCTGGGTCCCCAGGCCGGGGGAGAGGCCTCGTGAGAGGCACACCACCTGCTCCTCTTCCTGGACAGCACCCACCCCACCCCTGGGTCTTACACAACATGGGACTCAGTGGACAACAGGCCTGAAGCAGCGGCTTGTGCACTGGTCTGCTCCACCTGGAGGGGTGCAGCTTGAGCTGGTCTGATTAAGACATCACCCCCTGTCCCCGCAGGGGCTCAGCTGGTAAAGAATCTGCCTGCAATGCAGGAGACCTGGGTTCCATCCCTGGGTCGGGAAGATCCCCTGGAGAAGGAGATGGCAACCCACTCTAGTATTCGTGCTTGGAGAACCCCATGGACAGAGGAGCCTGGTGGCCTATATCGTCCATGGGGTTTCGAAGAGTTGGACACAACTGTGTGACTAACTTTCACTTTCACGCCTCTTCCTGCTGCACCCCCGCCCTGCAACAGCACCGAGGCTGTTTCCCCACAGGCAGCTCTTGATGACAAAGGACTGGGTATGATAGCCAGGGTGCCAGTGGACAGGAGACAGGGTACCACAAAGCGGGATCTGGTGGGAGGGAGGAAGACGATGAGCTTTGCTGAGGGCCCCTGGCAACCCCAGGCAGCCTTCTGCCAGGGAAGAGGGTCTGGCAGCGTGTGGGGCCCCACCCGACACAATACCTCAGCTCTGTTTTAATTTCCTCATAGTCAGACTGTGCCTGGAGCTTCTCTTCTAGCTTCTAGAAGAACAAACAAACATAGGGGAGGCTGGTCCATGTCCTTCTGCTGGGGGGATGCCCTCCCCGTCCCCTGTCTGCCCGTCTCCTCCCGAGAGACCTACCTCGATGGCCTCGGACTTGGCGGTGAGCTGCCGCTCCAGGTCTGCGATCTGGTGGGCGGAGGTCTCCTCCAGCTCCTGCAGGGAGCTCTGGAGATGCTGCACATCCTTCAGCAGCCGCAGGATCTCCCGGTCCTTGGAGGCCAGGGCAGCCTCCAGCCGAGGGCCCGAGCACAGCGCGAAGTTCACCTTGTCCTGGGCACAAAGAGGGGCTTGGAGGGGCCAGGAGGGGTGGGGCAGGGTGCTCCCCCAGAGTGATTCAGTATCCCCCCCCACCCCAAATCAGGCCCTTCCCACTTCTGAGCCTTTGCTCAGCTGGTCCCACATGCCTGTGTGTCTTTCCCTCTCTTCTTGAAATGAAATCTGGAGGGAGAAAGACTGCTCAGAGAAAGTGCTTTGGCGGAAGGTATGTCTAAGCAGCAGTGAAGTTCAAGAACAAGTTAGTGATTTGGAAGACTGCTTGGCAGCATCTACCAAACATCCATCAAGGTGTTGCATTCAGTATGTCAGCAAATCTGGAAGACCCAGCAGTGGCCACAGGACTGGAAAAGGTCAATCCTCATCCCAATTCCCAAGAAGGGTAGCAATAAAGAATGTGCTAACCATTGGACAACTGCACTCATCTCCCATGCTAGTAAGGTCATGCTTAAGATCTGGCATGCTAGGATTCAACATTATGTGAACCAAGAACTTCCAGATGTCCAAGCTGGGTTTCGAAAAGGAAGAGGAACCAGAGATCAAATTGCCAACATACACTGGATCACAAAGAAAGCTAGGGAGTTCCAGAGAAACATCCACCTCTGTTTCATCAGCTATGCCAAAACCGTGACTGTGTGGCCCAATAAAATATGGAAAGCTCTTAGAGAGATGGGAATACCAGATTACCTTACCTGTCTCCTGAGAAACCTGTATGCGGGTCAAGAAGCAACAGTTAGAACCCTGTATGGAACAACTGATTGGTTCAAGATCGAAAGGAGTACGACAGGGCTATCTGCTGTCACTCTGTTTGTTTAATCTATATGCTGAGCAGATCATGAGAAATGTCAGGCTGGATGAGTCACAAGCTGGAATCCAGATAGGTGGGAGAAACATCAACAACCTCATATATGCAGATGATATCACCCTAATGACAGAAAGCAAAGAGGAATTAAGCCTCTTGTTTAGGGTGAAGGAGGAGAGTGAAAGAGCCAGCTTAAAACTGAATATTAAAAAAACTAAGATCATGGTATCCGGCCCCATTACTTCATGGCAAATAGAAGGGGAAAGGGTGCAAGTAGTGACAGATTTCCTCTTCTTGGGCTCTAAAATCACTGCGGATGGTGACTGCAGCCATGCAATCAGAAGACATTTGCTTCTTGGCAGGAAAGCTATGACAAACCTAGACAGTGTGTTGAAAAGCAGAGACATCACTCTGCCGACAAAGGTCCATATAGTGAAGGCTATGGTCCTCCCAGTGGGCACATACAGTTGTGAGAGCTGGACCGTAAAGAAGGCTGAGCACCGAAGAATTGATGCCTTCGAATTGTGGTGCTGGAGAAGGCTCCTGAGAGTTCCCTGGACTGCAAGGAGATCAAACCAGTCCATCCTAAGGGAAATCTACCCTGAATATTCGTTGGCAGGACTGATGCTGAAGCTGAAACTCCAGTATTTTGGTCATCTGAAGCAAACAGCTGACTCACTGACAAAGTCCCTGATGCTGGGGAAGACTGAGGACAGAAGGAGAAGAGGGCATCAGAGGATGAGATAGCTGGATGGCATCACTGAAGCAATGGACATGAACTTGGGCAAACTTTGGGAGCCGGTGAGGGACAGGCAGGCCTGGCGTGCCGCAGCACTAGGAGTCGCAAAGAGTCAGACACGACTGGGCGACTGAACAACAACAAATCTACTAAAGGTGAACATATGGTGCCCTAAGTCTTGGTGCTTTCAGTCACTGGAACATATGCAGGAGAAACGCAGGGACTGGTGCACCAAGACAGAGACACGCGCGTTCACAGCAACTCTCTCTGTAAAAGCACCAAACCGGAAACCCCCAGAAAATGGATGGGCAGGTTGTGGAATACTCAGACAATGGAATACTCGACAGCGACAGAAATGAATAATCCACACTACTGGTAACACAGCATGGATAACTCTCCCAGCTATGACATGGACCCAGAGAAGCCAGATACCGAAGTGTGTGTGTGATTCTGTTAAGATCAGGTATCAACACCCATCATTTAAAAGTGGACATTTAATTTCTAAATACACGAAGCTTTTAAAAAATCTTTGATATTAATTTCTCATTTTGATATCCATTTCTCATTTAAATGCTTTCTTCTCTGCCATCACCTTCGGCGTTTTTTCTGTCTTTTTACTTTCCTGAGGCTTTCAATGGCTAAGTCAAAGATCTCTCTTGGTAAATGTCACATTGCACTTGAAAATATGAGGGTTATTTTCAAATACCTTTTGATATTGATTTCTAACATAATGCCACAGTGATAAGAGAACAGACTCTGTATGATTTCAATACCTTTAGATGATGAAATTTTTGCACTTTATGTCCCTGGATATTTTCCTGTGTCTCTTGGTTTATAGTCTATAGGAACTTGAATAGAATTTGTATCCTGCTGTTGTGTGAAAACTGTATAAATCTTAAGTATGTTGTATTGGTTCACAGTGCTTTTCAGGTCTACACTATGCTTCTACTTTTCACTTTCATTCTATCAATGTTTGAGAGTTTGATGTTGAAACTCTAACTAAAAATCTTAATTTATCTACTTAAAAAACTGTAATATATAGTGGAGCTATATGTAACTTTGTTCTGTATTTTCCAAGTCTCCTGTCAATGTTATCATACTTTCATAATTTAAAAATTAAAACAGAAAGATTTCCTAAGGGAAAAAAAATATATCAGGTTTCAAAACAGGCAAAACCCATGTGTGCTGTTAGAAGTCTGGAGAGGGGCTCCCCCAGGGGTGTGGCACCTGGATGGGGGTACGAGGAGGCTTCCAGCTGCTGAAATGTTGATCTGGATGCTGGTTAAGGGGTGTGTTCACTTTGAAAAATTCCAAATGCTGTACACTTGTGCACATTTTCCCTTATGGATGTTATACCTCAATAAAACATTTGTTAAGAAGGAACAAAAAATGGAAGTAGTCAGTTGGATGAGGAATTGGTAGTGATAGGGTGTTCCTGGCCATAGAACAGCACAGACAAAGGTTTGGGTTTCTAAATCAGGCCCAGGTCCCACCCCAGTGGGGGGACATTCCCATCCCAGGGGACCCACAGGATTAGACCTGAGACCTTGCACCCACGAGTCACATTAGGGTGGTTCCTTCCTCACCCTAATTTGCCACCAGCACCAAGCCCCATGGCCTCTCTAGGTTTTAGGAAATGGCCCTGGATGAAGATAAAGAGGTTTCTGTTTGAGAGGACCTGAAGTCAGGCTGTCCTTGAGCTCAGTTACAAACGAATCTAAGCAGCATTACAAAGGGAAAAAAAAACAACAACCGACCACTACCAACCCCAGCTATTCTTCCATGGAGATAAATGCCAATTAAAACAGGAAGCGGATGCCATTAACACATTAAATTAATTAGCATCGAGCGCCACTGTTGTGCTCAGAAAAGCTCACCCCCCAAACCAGCAAAGTTCCCCGTGGTTGATTAGCACAGGCATTTGCCGGGTTCCACGGGGGTTAATTAAGAGCCATCGGCAAATTCTCTCTGAGGCGTCCTCACGAGCTCCCTCTCGCTCTCAGTGTCTCTGGAGCTCACTCTCTGGGTCGTGCGGACATCAAGCGCGCTGATAACACACACACTGCCTCCTGGGACGTGGGGACAGGTGGACACCCCTACGGACACAGCACAGTCACGTGTACCGGCGGGGTGCTCGTGTGGACAAGCACACACACAGAGATATACAGGAGACACGTCATCATCACACACAGAGACACGCATGTGCTCAGACACCACGTGCTCACATGGGCAAAAACGCCCTGGACATACCCCAAACACACTACTAGTAATATCGCATTAAATGTTTACTGAGCACAGATTATAAACCGAACGCCATGTAATCCTCTCAATAACCCTATAAGGCAGATCTTATTTGTATGGATGAGGAAACTAGGCACAGTTAGATTAAGGATACAGTAATTTGTCCAGAGGTCACAGACACATACACACATACACAGTAACACGCATTCAGAGAGTATTTAAGTATTTCATTCAAATACTTAAATAGAAAGATACAGACACACAGGTTTGTGTAACAGGGTGTCAGGTGAAATGAAAATTCTGTGGCCTCTTCAGGTTCATGGATGGAGACTGCAAATCACCCTGGAGCAGACCTGTTATTACGGAAGCAATCATGAATCACATGAGCTGGACCATAAAGAAGGCTGAATGCCAAAGAATTGATGCTTTTGAAATGTGGTGCTGGAGAAGACTCTCGAGAGTTCCTTGGAGTGCAAGGAGATCAAACCAGTCAATCCTAAAGGAAATCAACCCTGAATACTCATTGGAAGGATTGAAGCTGAAGCTCTAATACTCTGGCCACCTGATGTGAAGAGCCAGCTCATTGGAAAAGTCCCCGATGCTGGGAAAGCTTGAGGGCAGGAGGAGAAGGGGACGACAGAGGATGAGATGGTTGGATGGCATCACCGATTCTGTGCAGATGAACCTGGGCACACTCTGGGAGATGGTGAGGGACAGGGAAGTCTGGGGGGCTGCAGTCCATGGGGTCACAAAGAGTCAGACACAATTTGGTGACTGAACAGCAACAACAACATGGATCTCCTTCCTTGATAAGCAGGGATCTGGAAAGAAGGAGGACCAATTTACACAATGAAGTCAGGGTTTCTGGGAGAGGGACAAAGAAGACTCGTATTATATGACAGAAGCGTAGGTTGGGGTGGTGCTGATTAAAATCCCTTGGCAGGAGATGTCCCCAGGACCTTCAAGGGGCACCAACCAAAGGAATGATAAAATTGCCCTAACTGGCTTAACAAAGGAATCTCAGGGTTGATGACTATAGCCTGATTCTTTGTAACACGTGGCTGGTTGGGAGACCTGTCAGAATCACCCTATGAGTGTCCACCTCAGCTCTTGGTATGTGGCCCCACACATCCACCAAGGCAGTCAAGACCAGGGGTAACAGCGAACCTGGAGGCAGTCACCAAAACTGCACCGCTGCTCTACCGCCCAAACTCAACCTCCTACCCTGCTGCAGCTGGGCCTCTAGCATAAGAATGATCCTCTCTGACCTGACTAAACTCCAAAGGATATGGACTCAAGCCATACAAAGCTTGAGCTTGAGAAGTAAAAAGAGCTGTGGCTGTGTTTGACCCTCAGCAGGCAAAGCAAGTCATGGCACTGATAATTATATTTAACTACACATTGACTTTTTGGTAATAAAGATGTTATGCCCACTGTATGCACAAAAAGACCCAGACTCATTCATGTGCACAATTTCATGAAGATGCACACGGTCCACCCACAAAATGTCACCCACATATTCAAAACCACAAACATGGCCTTTCCCAACTTTTCCCTCGGGCTCTGCCACCATCCTTACCCCACTGGGTCCCTGAGGAGAGCAGCAGGCCAGGCGGATGGAGCTGTTGACGGAGGCGAGTTGTTCCCGAAGACTTTCCACCTCCCGTTGGGCAGCCTCGGCTCGCTGGGGAGGGAAATGGGGCAGGTATGGTGAAGAGGTGGGGGGGGCCACACTGGATCCCAACCTGGCCCCCCTCTGCTCCCCTGTACTGTCTCAGACAGCAGCTGGAAGGCAGGTCTGAGGGCCTGGGGTCCTACTTTCTGAGTCCTGGGCCCCTGAGTTGGCTCTGGCTTCCTCTGGCGTGTTTGGGACTCCAGGAGGAGCTAGAACGTTCCCACTCCACTAGGGCAGGAAGGGGGGTGCTGTCCTGATGAGTCTGGCAGGTTTTCGCATGTTCCCAGGCCACTTCGGTCTGCCAAGTAACCTTCAGGCTTGGCTAGTCACAAGGCCAGAGCTTGTCCCCAGCCCCTCTGCCATACGTGGTCTGCAGAGGTTGGCTCCGAGGCCCACAAGCTGTTGCAGTACCTGGGCGGGTTACTTCTCCTCTCTGGGTCTCAGTTTTCCGTTTGTGAAATGGAGGCCATGAAATAAAACTACTGTAGAGGCACATCGAAATATATCTAAAATCAGAATGCCACAGCTGACCAAACTGAATCTTTTTTTTTTTTTTAATTTTTTTTATATTATAGTGGCTTTTGTCATATATTGACATGAGTCAGCCTAAACTGAATCTTAACTCTTCAAAAATTTATAAGAAAAAAGCCTGGAAGGAGGCTTTCAAAAGTTAACAATGTGGACTTGGGGCCTGGAAAGACATCTGTACTTTATCTCTTTCTGGTTGTGTGACCTTGGGTAAGAAAGTTCATATCCCTGGGCTCAGTTTCCCTGTCTGCAAAATGGGGATGATACGTGCAACTACTTCGTAAGTCTGTTCTGCATGTAAGTGATGTGGTAAAATACAATTCATTAGGTATCCCACCTTGATGCCTGACCCATACAAATATGTCAGTAACTGGATTCCTTTACTAACAACAACAGGGTGGATGGAATCTTGAACTGTTATTAAAATGAAAAGAGCTGCAGCTGTGTTTTGACCCCCAGCTGGTGATGCAGGTCAAGTGGTTAAGTATAACTTATACACTGATCGCAGCAATCAGTATGTTGTGCCCACTATATGTGCACAGAGACTCACACAGATTTATGCACACGTTTTGTTGATTTATCTTTAAAATGATTTGTTTGTTTATGGTATCCTGCCTTGTTTCAAAAATAGTTTGAGTTAGGAGTCAGCTTTGTTTGGGGAAAGGATTTGGGTGTGTGTGGGGTCGTAGAGAAAACATTTTTATGTTTCCACACAGTTAGGGCTTTCTGAGTATGTGGGACTGAGACCTGAGGTCTGGGCTAAAAGACAAGCCTTGTAAATATCAACATTGACTGATCAGCTAGTGAGAACTCCAAAGATCCACCTCCTGGGAGATGCCTGTTGACATTTCAAGGGGGCACGAGACCCAGACCATGAAGACATCCTCCAGGTTGTAAAGATGAATTTAAAGTTACTAGTCTCATCTTCCCCTGGAGAGAAGTATTTACATTCCAAATGCTAGAAACCCAGGATCCTCGCCCTTCTGTTCAAGATACTTGAGAGCAGATTTCTCTCCCTTTCTCAGAAGGTCCCTCTCCTATACCACCACCCGGATTCATATTTGGGGGCGTTCCTCGCCTGCAGCACAAACGCCGGTACATGCAGGATATCTGGTTCTCGGCTCATCACCCCAGGGGGACAGCGGGGGAAAACTGGCATGGTTTTTTTTTTTTTTTTTTTTTTCTTTTTTAATTTTTATTTTTCAGTGGGTTTTGTCATACATTGATATGAATCAGCCATAGTGGCATGGTTTTTACTATACAATTAATAATAACCTGCTCCAGAATCCTCTTGCTCATATTTAAGATAGTATTAATAAATACAGATATTAAAGACTAATACGGTGACATGTCCTTTTTTCTCAATACTTTATAATGAGCAGATTTTGTTTTAGACTCAGAAAAAAGGAACGTTATCAAAAATGCTTCCTATTCAGACTACTCTAAGATCTCTCTTCTTAAGCCTGTTTGGCAGAAATCCAAAAGTTTGATGTCACGTGGTGCTGGCGAGGCTATGAGAAAACAGGCCCTCTCATCTTGCTGAAGGGGGTGTAAACTGGTACAACTCATGGAAGGCAGTCTGGCCACATCTGCCAAATTATAAGCACCCGGCTCTTTCACCCAACAGTTCCACTTCTAGGAACTTGCCCTGTGTAGTGGCTTGGGTATGTATGAAACGGTATCTGTACAAGGCTATTCCCTGCAGTATTAAGGATGATGGTTAAAATACTGGAAATACCACCAAAAGGGTATGAGTTAGATCAGAGGTCAGCAAAATGCAGCCTGCTGCCTGTTTATGTAAATAAAGCTTTATTGGAACACAGTCACGCCCATTCACTTCCATATTGTCTATGCTGTCACTCTGTCGTGGCAAAGTTTTAAACAGTTTTGACAGCGACTTGCAAGGCTGAAAATATACTCTCAGGTCATTTACGGACAGTTCGCCTTCCCCTGGGTTAGTTGATGACGGTAACGTGACACAGCTGTGAAAGTGAAGGACCTGCCTTACACACGGATCCGAAACGAGCTCTAAGATCCATACACAGAAAAGGCAAGGTTCAGAAGGATGCACTTGGTAACTGTTGTTTCTGTTTAAAAAGGGGTAAGAGTAGATATTCATGGGCTTGTGGATGCCTCTCTGGGAGGAGACCCCGGACACGGTAACGGAGGCTGCTGAGGGCAGGGGGACTGGGGGGAGTTGAGGGAGGGGAGGAGTTTCCCGACTATGCCCTTATGGAGCTTTTTCAGTTTTGAACTAAGAAAATGGATTACCTACTTAAAAAATGAACCTAAAAAATGCTACTCTTTCCCAACTTTCCTCTAGGAGGGAGCACCCGGTCCTTGGGCCCCCACAGCCCCGCATCTGGGCCTTTGCCTCTGCTGTGCCCTCTTCCATTCCTCGGGAGGGCAGCGCCTGGTCTTTAGAACCCATCTCAAAAGGCCCTCCTAGGAGGCCTCCCTCCACCACTCCCAGGGAGATGACCGCCTGCCCTGTCGCACTGCTGACCCCTCCAGGCCATGGCCCGGGCTACTGGCATCGCAGGGCACTGGGGAAGAGGTGTGGTGGGCCCGCAGGACTCCAGACTCAACCCTCATGGCCACGTCCTAAAGTCCCGCCCAACTCTGCCCCACAGATGACGACACGTCTGAAGCCAGAGGGAGGCAGGATGCGGGAACCCCACTTATAAATGCGAAAACTGAGACTCAGAGAACCTGAAGGACTTACAGGGATCCAGGCTGGGATGAGGATGCGGGAGCCCCAGGGAAGGTTGGGGTCCACCCAGCGCTCAGCTGGTGATCGAGCGCGGAGTCTGGCGGAGACCCCCAGGTGGGGACAGAGGGAGGGAAGCAGCCCCCGGCCTGTCCCTCATCACTGCCCCGGGCTCTGCGGAACTTGGCTCCTCACTCAGTCCGGTTGGGAGAGACCAATGTCCCAGCTTAGCCCGGGGGCGGGCCTGGACCCCTGGTCCCTGCTCTGCCTTTCTCTCACGGGGCAGGGCACTTGTGCTCTGCAGGTTGCTTCTCGGCCTTTACCAGGACCATCCTGTGCTTGGAATCCATCCCTCTGCAGGCTCCAGTTACTCATCAGGTCTCAGCTCAATGACCCTTTCCCTGGGACGTCTTCCCTGTCCTGAGTCTGGGCCAGGTGTCCCTTCCTCAACGACTGCTACCTGCATCACTCTATTTCTGAGCATTCTGTCTGTCCGGGAACTCAGGGGCCGGGTCCCTCTGACATCTCCTAGCCCCAGTGCTCAGCATGGCATGTAGTTCAATGAATACTGACTGCGCTCGGCTCCCTCCCCTCCACCCAGCCCGAGATTCCCACCACCCTGGGTCAGTGAGCACCGGCAAACATCTCCTCACCTGATTAGCTTTCTCCAGGTTGGTCATGATCAGGCCGACTTCATCTGCCCTGAGACAGAAAGATGAGGCCCTGAGGAAGGGATTCTGGCAGGCACCAGGGTCCCTGTCCTTCCTGAAACTCCCCAGCCCCTGCCAACCCAACGGTCTTGCGATGGAGGCTGTGAGGAGGCTGCCTTCCATCCTTCCTACTGAAAAGGTCAGGCTGCGGGGAAATGAAAATGGGGCCTTAGCACTGGGCCCCTTCTAGGCAGCCTGACCCTTCACCCCCAACCGGGGGTCCACCCTCTGATGCTGCCACCGAACTACACCTCCAGCCTTTAGTTCTGTTGAGGCCTTCCTCAAGAGGACAGGGCTTGAGCTTTATTTCTGTTTAAGACTTTTTTTGATGTGGACCGTTTTTAAAGTCTTTGTTGAATTTGTTACAACGCTGCTTCTGTTTTGTGTTGTTGTTTTTTGACTGTGGGCCATGTGGAATCTTAGCTCCCTGACCAGGGATTGAACCCACAACTCTGCACTGAGAGGCGAAGTCTTAACCGCTGGACCACCAGGGAAGTCCCCAGGTCCTGGGCTGTAAGCCCAGCTGCAATGTTCTCCTAGGAGGCCTCCCTCAACTCCCCTCATTGATTTCGCTGCCTCCCCACACCTCTGGGTTGGCAGGGCCTAGAGGATCAGGACAGGCCTTATCCACCTTGGTTGCCCCTCTGTCTAATGAGGGGTAGGGGCTGGTCTGCGGGGAACAGGTGGTGACTAAAAGTCACACTTGTGCTTCATGCATGTTCTGCTTCAAGGCCTTCTTTTGCACACGCTGTTCCCACTGCCCAGAGTACCTTTCCCAGCTTTCTTCATGTGGCCATCGCCTTCTCATTTTTGAGGTCTCGCTCTGAAGGTCACCTCCTCCAGGAAGTCCTCCCTGACTACCCTGGATAACAGGACCCACCTCTCCCTGTCATTCTCTCTTGCTGCTCTCCCGGTTTTTTCCTTCATAGCATTAACTATGTGCCCCCAGCAGTGTCAGGCATACAGTAAGTGCTCAGCAGTGTCTGCGCATGGAAGAATTTATTCCTGTACCTCCGCTAGTGTCTGTCTCTTCTCCTTGACTGAGGACAGGGCCATGGTCTGATGTTTCCTCCAAGGACCCAGCATAGCCGTGGGTAAACAGTAGGTGCTAACTATTTGTGTTTGAGGATTAAGTGATGTCTTAGAGCCCGAAGAAACATTGAGTCCAGAATAACTGAAGATGACATTTGGCCCTGGGGGTTGGATTGTGAAGTTGGGGAGTGGGGACGGCCCCCGCAGGATAGGGCATGAAGCCTCTGAGGAGTCGAGTGGGCTGAGCCAGCAACCCAGAATGTCCTTTAGAGTCGGTGCTGCGTGGACGGCCCCACAAGTGACTGGTGAACAGCTGTGGGCCTGTGCGAGTGTGGAACACAGGGTGTGAAACGAGTGCCTCCGGCAGAGTCAGAGGGAGGAGAGTCAGAGAGAGGAGGCACGTCTGGGAGGCTCAGAGGGAGAAGGCACCCCTCGGCAAGGTGGCCACTTACTTGGACGCCGCCTCCTCGTCGTACTTCCGCCGCAGTTCCAACAGCTCTGTCTGCGTGGCCTTTAACGCTGAGAAAGATTAGAGCGCCAGGGTGAGGTCCTCCGCCCCCAGGGAGGGGGGACTCTCTCCCCTTCTGCAGAGCCCAGAAGGCAGAATGAGGCTTGGGGTAGTGAGCAAAGATTTTCCTCTCGGAACTGGCGACAGTGAGTGAGTTTCCTGCTCCTAGAAGGGCTTCAAGCGGGTGGGAGGGCTGTGGAGTGGCGGGGTGGGGAGGGCAGATGACATGATTCTCTGGGAGTCCATGAGGCTCTGGGGACCCAGGTCAGTGGAGGGGGTGGTCAGTGCCAGAACCCGGGGTATGAGCCCCTAACGCATTGAGGTCACTCCAGGACCTAGGTGGGGCCATCCTTCCATGAGCTCACCCACCCTGGGGTCCTGCCTGGAAGTGAGGGGGACAAGGACGAACAACAAAGTCAATAGGTACATGCATGATAAATAAGGATTTCTCACAGAACTCCAGATTCCTGATTTCTTGAGGAGAGCGGAAGGGACTGGCCGTACTGGGCAGCGCCTGGCTGAGGCTCACCAGCGGCCGGCTCTTTAGATGAGGCCTGGGTTCTCCAGTGTGACCCAGACCCTCCCCTCTTCCCGCCTGCACTCTCTGATCCACCAGTGGGCACTGCATTTGCCGCCCCGATTTAATTCTACCTCAAACCCTCTCTCCACAGTAGCATGACCCCTGGCATTGGAGCTCCCATCCCCATGGGGCAATGCAGGTCTTTCCTCTCCCTTCCCGAGCGCCTTTCTTGCCCTCTGAGTCTTCTCAGTGTCATTGCCCCCTCCTCCTCCCTCTGGACCTCCCGGACTGACTGGCCGGGGTGCTGTGTGGGCAGGGGACACGTGCCACATACATACCTGAATGTAGGACCTTGATCTTCTCCTCGGCTTCCCCCAGTCTGGCTGCCAAAGTGATCTGTACTTCTTGAAGGCCCCTGTGAAAACACCTGGCGTGGGGACCAGCCCCTCCTGGCTTCCTGTACCCTCATCCACTCCCTGTAACCTGCACCTGGGTCTTTTTAATGAGTCCTGAGACATGACACGCAGGCGCTTGGCTGCCCTGCTCTTTTGCTGACAGTGTGATCTCCATTAGAGCTGATGCCCAGTTAAGCTTCCAGTGACTCTGCCTCTCTGGGCCTCAATTTCCTCATCTACAAAATGGGGTTTGTCGCAGTGAGAAGCACCACCATGAAGAGTAGCCCCCGCTCGCTGCAACTAGAGAAAGCTGGTGCAAAGCAATGAACATCCAACGTGGCCAAAAATAAATAAATAAATAATAAAAATGGGGTTTGTGATGGAGTCTACCTCAGTGGGTATTATGAGGCATGTTCAGCTGGTGCCCAGCCCCCAGAATTCCCCCAGTAGCACTGTTTACTATTATTGTCACCTGGAGAGGTGATTTTTTTCACTTTCTGTGGCAGGAGTTTGGGAAGCTCTGCCAGCCCCCTGCGGCCTAACTCAGGTGTGAGGCAAGCATCTCAGCAGAGAAAGAGGACCTCTCCCATTGCACTGGGGGAGGGTTCATGCAAAGCCTGAGCCTTACCTTATTCTGGCTCAGTGACTCCAGGGAAGGAGCCTTATTTACCCTGATCTTATCCTGCCCTCTCCCCTCCTTGCCATTCAAACACATCAGGCATGTTCCTGCCTCAGGACCTTTGCACTGACTGTTCCTTGCCCCATATGCCTGCATGACTCCCTCAACTCTTTAGGGCTTTGCTCACTCTATTCTATAGGAAATCAACCCTGAATATTCATCAGAAGGACTGATGTTGAAGCTGAAACCCCAATACTTTTGCCACCTGATGCGATAGCCGATTCATTGGAAAAGACCCTGATGCTGGGAAAGACTGTGGGCAGGAGGAGAAGCGGGCAACGGAGGGTGAGATGGCTGGATGGCACTGCCAAATCAATGAATGTGAATTTGAGCAAATTCTGCAAGATAGTGAAAGACAGAGAAGCCTGGTGTGCTGCGGTCCATAGGGTTGCAAAAAGTTGGACACGACTGAATAAGAACACCTTCCCAGTGAGACTTCCTCTAACACTCTGTTGAAAACTTCAGCCCGTTTCTTCTGCTCCCTCTTCTGTTTTATCTGTTGTCACAGCCTTTATCATCTAGTACATTACTTAGTTATCTATTTATCGTTTTTATTTGTGTCTTCCTTATAAGAAAGTAAACTCCAGGAAAGCAGAGAGTTTTGTCCATTTTGTTCATTGCTGTTCCCTAGAACAGTGCCTGGCACACAGTAGGTGGTTCCATTAATAAATGGGATGAAAAAAATAAGTGAATAACAGAAAAGATAAATGGAATGATCATCATGAAACTGTCTTAGAAAGGCCTTAAGAATGCATATTTTATCAACACTGCACTAACTGTAAAGGCAAAAATTTACTGACATGTGCCGTGTGAGCACTGAGCTAAGCATGCAGAGGCACCATTTCATTTCATTCATTCTCAGGGCAGACTAGGAGTTGATAATGGCCTGTGACAGTCAGTGTTACACATCTATTTGGCTGGGCTATAGTACCCAGTTATGCAAACACACACTGATACAAGTATTGCTGTGAAGGGATTCTGTAGATGGGGTTAACATCTACAATCAGTTGATGTTAAGTAAAGGAAACTATTTGCAATAACAGGGTGGGCCTCATCTAATTGTTGAAGGTCTTAAAAAAAAAATTTTTTTTTTAATTAAAAAAATTTTGGCATGCTGCACAGCATGTGGGATCTTAGTTCCCCAACCAAGGATCAAACCTGTGCCCATGCAATGGAAGCTCACAGTCTTAACCACTGGACCACCAGGGAAATCCCCCTTTTAAAAATTTTTTAATTTTTTTGTTGTTGTTGCTGTCGACAGTCTTAAGAACAAAACTGAAGAAGAAAGTTCATCTCAAGAAGGCAGCCAGCACTGACTTCTGTCTGACAGTTTCCAGCCTGCTGGCCAGCTCTACCAATTCAGACTTGCCAGCCTCAATCATATGAGTTAGGTCCTGGAAATACAACTCTTAATTAAAAAAAAAAATCCTACCGGTTCTGTTTCTCTGGGGAACGGTGACTAACATACCACCATTAGCCCCATTTTTCAGATGGGGACACTGCGGCTCAGTGAGGTGGTGTGACCGGCCCAGGGCGGGTCACTGAGCTGCTGACACGTGGTGTGAACGCAGGCCGGCATCTCCATATTCAAACTGCATCTGGATTCCCCATGGGTCCTGGCAGGGGTGACTTTCCAGGCCCCCTCACCCAGACAGGAGGAGCAGCAGGGGCCCGCCCATCCTTCCCAACTCACTTTTGTTTCTCTGCCTCATTTCTCTGCAGCAAAGTTTCTGTTAGGAGGGCTTTGCTGGGAATGCCTGGGAGGCGGCTCGCCTCGGTCAGCGTGGGCCCGGCTGGTGACGTCCCCTCTCTCTGCTCTGAAGGAAGAAGAAGAGGGAAAACTGCCCATTGCTGAGAGCGGCGTGACGACCAGAGCCGCTTTCTGCAAACGAGATCGATCAATGGTTCTGGGAGGAGAATCAATTTCCCAAACCCAGCACTGGAGACAGCACAGCTGTCAGACCTGCTGTCACCATGACTGGCTGAGTTGCAGCCTTGGCGAACACCTGCATAAGAGAGTCAGACTCCCATCGTGTGGGCCCTAGGCGGCACACCCAGAGGTTCCTTTGCCCTCTCAGACCTGTCCCTGCCTCCTTGGCCTTGTGTATGATTAAAAAAAAATCATGGTAAAATACACATAAAATTCACCATTTTAACAATTTTAAAATACACCATTTAGTGATATGTAGTATAGTCAAAATACTGTGCAATCATTATCAGTAATTCCAGGACACTGTCATCACCCCAAAATGAAACTTGTCCCCATCAAGCAGACACTCCCCATTCCCTTCCCCGCTGACAATTGTTCTGCTTTCTGTTGCTATGGATTTGTGTATTTTGGATATCTCCCATCACTGGAATCATAACATAAGTCCTTTTGCGACTTGATTCTTTCACTTAACATGTCTTTGAGGCTCATTCAAGTTGGACCATGTGTCAGTGCTTCGTTCCTTTTTTATGGCTGGATAATATTCCATTTTATGGATGTATCATATTTCGTTTTTTTTCCATTCATCCACTGATGGGCTTTTAGATTATTTCTATCATTTGGCTACTGTGAACAGTGTTGGTATAAACATTCATGTACAAGTTTTGCCTGAGCACTTGTTTTCAGTTTTTTTAGGGTATATCCCTAGGAGTGGAATGGTGGGGCCACAGGGTCATTCCAGATTTAACCTACTGAGCACCTGCCACGCTGTTTTCCCTTCCCCATGATTGATGGCACACACTCAGATGTTCAGTCATTACCCCTCACCTGCAGGTCCATCTTTGCGAATGCCCATGGGGGCTCATTTGGAGACCAGTGTGTGCCTTTGGCACTAAATTCACAGAGAGAGAGATGCCCAGGGGCCAGCTATCCAGGGTGAGCAGGTCAAGAGTTCCAAAATTTGGTCTCACAACCATGGGTCCACGTGACTCTAAAGTTAAATTCTGTCCTGGTTATAAAGTTTCTACTGTGAGCCTGGCACAGGAAGGTGAGTGTAGAGCTGGGCGGTTTGTAGAGTGAGTTCCCTGAGAGGTTGACAGAGCGGTCAGCTCATAAGACACACGTTAACACATGTGCACACATGATCTGGGAATGTTCCAGATGCTGAGGCCCACAGCAGTGAACAGAAAAGCAAGGTCTGACCATCATGATGCAGAATAATAAGGGTCCTCAAGAAGAAACACAGCCCAGGGCCAAGGTCAAAAATTTTTGTTCTGATTCTCTACTTGGCTACCTGCTGCTTCTGTGACTCAAGTTTCCCCATCTGTAAAATGGGGCCAGTGACACCTCAGAAGATTGATACCAGGAGACAGTGAGCTGCTGTGTGAAAAGCACACCGCACAGAGCAAATGCTCTCAAGAGGCAATTTCCACAACTACTATTAATATTATTCTTAAGAGAAGGAAGTTCAAACCTCAGAGGAAGCGGTGACAGCTTTGCTGGGGAACCTCAGAGGCTTCAAAGAGGCATACATATGACCAGGAGCTAAAGAACTGCCTGGGCTTGTCTGGGTAGTTGGAAGGGTATTCCAGGTGCAGGACCAGAGTTGGCAAAATGCTGTTATTTTAGTCACTGTTAGGTATTCCCCAGAAGACCCTGCTTAGGGCCAGGCTTACAGCAGGTGCTCACTATGCCATGTGGGGGAGAGGGGGGAAGAGAGGATGTTGAGAAATGGGGGAGTGTGAAAGTGGTTGTTTCCTGAAAAGTGACTTTGTGTCATGCTTCCGTTTGACAGGCCTCAGCCCATTTTGTCTTCACTACATGCCAAATCTGGCTCGTTACCTATTTTGTCAATAAAGTTTTACTAGAATAAAGCCATACCCCCAAATTAATATGTGATAATTCACATATTATCTATGGCTGCTTTCACCCACTGTCACGTAGTTGTGACAAACTGCATGACCTGCAACATCAAAGATGATTACTTTCTAGCTCTTTTCAGAAGAAACTTACAGACCTGAGGTAAACCCTATTCATTCATTCCTTAGACAAGAAGCCTTTAACCTGACTCTTCCCCAATTCTCTGCTTAATTTTTTTCCCAAAGACTTTTCACCAACTGACATACTTTATATTTTACTAATGTATTTGTTGACGATCTGTGTCTCCCTCTAGAAGGTCAACATGGTGAGGGCAGAGATTTTTTTCTGCTTTATTCCTGGCTGGGTCCCTAGTGCCTACCACAGAGCCTGGCATGCAGGTCAATGAACATCCAAGACTGGGATGGTTACCAACGCTTTCACCTGCTATTCGCTCTCCCTATGGTGACTTTGTACCTTGCACATTACCTTCCAGAGGTTATCACATGCTGAAATTTTGTTCATCGTTCTCTTGCTTTTAAACATTTTATCACAACATATGTACACCTAAAGACTATAATACTTGTCTCATTTGGAGCTGAGACAGTGTTGTGTTCCTACACCCTTTTCCCCCCTCCTCTCCTCCTGGGCACAGACTACATTTCCCAGCCTCCTTTGCAGCAGAGTGTGGCCACGTGACTGAGCTTTGGCCAATGGGATGTGGCCAAGGTGATGTTGGCCACTCTCAGGACTGGACCCTACAAATCTCAGTGTGATCCTCCACATTATTTCTCTGCCTCTTGACCAGACGTCAAGCGTGCACTGTGACTGTGGATGTTGAGTGTTGACGACCACCGCCTGGGTCCCTGAATGACTGTGGACCACCCCCTGAAAGTTCTCCTCCCTTCAAATACATTAAGCCTCTGAAATTTGGGGTCAGCCTGTTTCAGCAAAAGTGTACCTTAACCCATCCCACTTCTAAAATGATAAAAGTTGAGCTCCCTGCCCCTCTTCCCCCCACAGGGGTGGCAGAGTTTGGCTGCCAAAGATTCACAGCCCATTTGCTTATCATGGACATTCTGTGAGAGCCTTATCTGTGTACCTTTGGTGCCGACGAGCTCAGGGTGTCTCTTCCACGAAGCGTGGAGCTCTCGCCGCGGGGGCCCACTGGGGTCAAAGCTGGGGGGCTGCAGTCTGTCGTCTGGGCTGCGTGCCACCTCAAACACAGGCACAGGGTCTGCACAGAGAAAGGAGGACAGTGGTAGGGGGAGCTCTGCAGGTCAGGGAGCTTATGTGGGAGGAACCATCCATTGGAGCCATCTGAAATCTCTCTGCTGGCTTATGGGAGCATCATGGACTTTCTGCTTTATGAGGGAGCAGAGTTTCTCCAGGCACTTGCTCTGAAGAACCTGTGCTGTTCCCATGGGTGTGGATGTCCTGCCCAGCTGGGAATAATAACAATAATTGTTATAATAACTGCATTCTGCTGATTCTAGATGCCATCTGTGGTGGTCATGAAATGGCGTTTTGCACACCTCCAACCAGAGGGAGTGTCACTTAGCAAGGACCCCAGCAGGCATGCTCTGAAATTCATCAGTCCAAGTGCTCCCTTCTCAGGGAACTTCCCAGACAAGGCAGCGGGGATCGGGGCAGACCTGCCTGGGGGATATGGAACTGCTCTGAGGACAGGCCCATGACCTCACCCAGGACTTCCTTCCTTAGGCTTTCACTCAGTTCCCCACTTCTCCTCACTCTCTCCCTATTTTCCTTCACCCAAGGTTCCCTAATAGCATCCTTGCACATATAATCCTTGTGGTGCTTTTCAGCAGATCTGGGCCAACACACCATCTTTTGTGAACACTTATGGTTGATTAAATGATTTTTTTCTGGGAACCAAATATAAACCTGGATATAAGATGTCTTCAAATGTCCCAACAGCAAAAAAATTGAGGACTGCAGGTCTTTCCCCCTGGAATTCTGTCCCAATTGCTGTCAGCTAGCAAGCACTTCCTCTTCCTTCAGATCTAGAATCCAACCACCTCTTCTTCCAGCAGCTCTCCACTTGGGGCAGGTGGTTGGTGGAGCATCTTCCAGGTTACAAAGTCAGTCCCTGGGAACTGATTCCCATGATGCACCCAGCATCCCCTGGAGGCTGGCTTAGATCTAACTTGTTTTCACAGATGAGGAAACTAAGGTTCAGAGAAGTCAGGCAATTTGCTGAAGAGTGGAGGAGAGACTCAAGTCTGGGTCTCTTTCTCTAATGCCACAAAGACTTCCCGTCCCAGTGCTCTGGATATTTCAACCCCGGTAGCCACGTGTAGGAAGGGGCTTCCCTGGTGGCTCAGTGGTAAAGAACATGACTGCTAAGGCAGGAGACATGGGTTTAATCCCTGGGTTGAGAAAATCCCCTGGAGAAGGAAGTGGCAACCCACTCCAGTATTCTTGCCTGGAAAATCCCATGGACAGTGGAGCCTGGCACGCTAGAGACCATGGGGTCACAAAAGGGTCAGACACAACTTACTGACTAAACAACAACAACAACAACAACAACAACAACAGCCACATGTAGGTGGGTGTTCATGGGGCCCCAAGAAAGCCAGGGCCTCCTAGCTTCAGGCCAAGGGGGCTGGTCTGTTCCACAATTTTTTCTAACACCCAAGAGCCCTCTCTCTTTCTGGTTCCTCCTCTGGGATCTCCCACGAGCATCTACTTAGCCACTACTCTCTGCCGGTGTGGACCCTGGAGTCAGACATCCCTGGTCCAATCGAATCCATACTTGCTTTTCAGGATTGCTGTGTGAGCTTGGCAAGTGTTGCTGACTCTCTGTGCCTCACCACAAAAGTACCAGCCTCATGAGCCTGTGATGAAGGTTCATGCAAAGTCCTCAACATGGTGCATGGCCCTTGGTCAGCTCAGAACACATGGACGCTCTTGCTATTTTCCCTGCCCTTCTGAGTGCCAACAATACTGACCTTCTTCTGAGTCCCTCAAAAGCACCTTCCCATCCCAGAAGCTTTGTGCACCAGGAGGCTTCTGCCGGGAACACCCCGCCCTCCTCTGTCCCTTTCAGCTAGTTGATGTGCACTCGTCTTAGCAATTCAAATGCCAGTTCTTCCAGGAAGCCTTCCCTGACCAGTTAGTTGGTGTTCCGGCATGCGCTCTCCCAGCTGTCTGCACCTTCCTTTCAAAGCAGTCACTGTACTTCCAATTTTCAATGATTTACAAGTGCACCTAGAGAATACCCGCTGAACTGCAAACTCCACACGAGGCAAGGCTGGGACCGCATCTCCTTTTGCTCCACTGGACCCCTTGTGGGTGAATGACGCCTGACCCACAGTCCAACCCAATAAATATCTGCTGATGGAAGAAACAGGGCAGAGCCTATCCTTGGGGGCCTTCAGGTCGGGCTGGAACAAGGCCACCGCTGCATTTTCTCCCTCTCCTCCCGCCTGTCTGTTGAGGTGGTGGGAGGCTCGGACAATGGGCGTTTGTGTCGAGGTAAGCAGGTGCACGGGAACGCCGCTGCCGTCTTTCCTCTGTCAGCACTCCCCCCACGCCCCGTCATTAGGCAGGGCCTGCTCAGCGGGGTATGCCATTATGTCTCCCCGGGCTGATGTAATTATACATTGACATAATTAACCCAGCAAGCGCATTAGGCAGGCCAGCTAAAAATTCATCTATAATTATTTGTTGTGTGCATGCTAATGAGTCCATCTGCACTGCCTTTGTACAACACGGACAAATTAATTTACAAGTCTGGATTTTTTAATAAGTTCAAGGAAACGCTTCCTATTGTGTCCTGGTTTTTGAGAAAAGAAGAAACAGGCGACAAGCGCTTGCCAGGGTCAGGGAGGTTAGGTAAACACGGAGGCCGCAGCTCGGGAGCGGGCATGGAGGGCTCGCTCCGGTTCCAGGAGGTGGAACAGATCCAGCTCATGGCTCAGGGGCTGGCTGGCCAGGAGCCTGTCCAAGCCAAAAGACGCCGCTCGGGTGAGAAGGGATGTCATTTACCTCATTCCCAGGGATCAGAAATGGAGGTCTGTTCTGCTCGGAGGCCCTGTGGTCATTCTTTGTTGCCCGATACTCTCTGTTCAGGGGAAGCTGACCTCAGGTGACCCCTGGAGAGGCTAGAGGAGTGTGGGGGGGCAGTGACACTGCGGGGTCAGCGGGTTCCTGGGCTCTGTCTCTTTGCCTTCATTTGCCCATACAGGGTAGAAAAAAAAGTGTAAGTGAAAGTTAATCGCTCAGTTGTGTCTGACTCTTTGTGACCCCATGGACTGTAGCCAGCCAGGTTCCTCTGTCCATGGGATTCTCTGGGCAAGAATACAGGGTAGAACATACTGATGACACTCTCAGAACCTGAAGTCCAGCGCTGGTCGCGAGCCTCAGTTTTCCCACTAAAAAGTGGGAAAATGAAACAGTTTCTGCTTCTCAGAAGTTGCTATTGGAAAGACTGAAAATGATTATTGAGAGAGGCAGCATGATTTACGGACTGCTGGTGTCAGCTCCAGCTCCAAACTGGCCATGTGACCTTTGGACTGCCGGGTAACCTCTCGAAGCCTCTATGTTCTGATCTGTACAATGGGACTGCAAGGGCTGGATGAGAGGATAAGATCTGCACAGTGCCGGGTGGAGAGGAGGGCCGGAAGCAGAGCCAGCTGCTGTTATTACCCTGAGGGGGCAGCACACCTGAACACAGTGTTCTAGCAGCGGCGGTCCGTGGCAAAACGCCACGGAGACTCAGGCCACGGTGAGGCCTCATAAACTCGTCAGTGCCTGGGACACTCAGGGTCCAACAGTCCTGCTTTGAACTCCACTCAGGGACTGAATGACTCCAGCTTAGAAAGTCACCCAAGGAGGGACGATCTGTCCATTGTCCAACGTCCCCCCCCCGACCCCAGAGCAGAGTGGGGAAAAGTAGAGTCCCGTGACTTCCCTGAAGTCTGAAAGTGAGGGTGTGCTAGGGCCAAGAGGGGCCTTTGGGCCTCTTCTCCCCACACTGTGCTTCCTCCTGGATCCCCGGTTGGAGAGAGAAAGTGAGGGTAGGTTCAGATGATGGCCAAAGTCAGGCAGCGGCTGAATCCTAACAGCCAGACCACTGTACGTGGATTAGAATTCATTCCATCTTCACCACAACACTGTTAGGTGGGGCTCTTGTGTTCCTAGCCCACAGATGGGGAAACAGAGGCATGGCGGGGGGCCGAGGGGGAGGGCGTGTGGAAATCACTTCCCCAAGGTGAGGCCCGATAAAGGTAGCTGCTGCTACTTCCATTTTTTAAGACAAGGAAATGAAGGCCCGGAGAGGAGATTCTATGTGCTCAAGAACATTAGCTCAGAAGTGGCAGAGGTGGAGTCTGAACCAGAGAGCCTGGTGACTCGGCAGTGGACCAAGCTGCCCCGAGGTACGGCCTGGCGGATCATCAGGCCAGAAGCACGACAGTGAGGGCTCTGTTCCTGGCCTTGCCGCCGGTTGGCTGGGTGACCTGGGACAAAGCATCCGAGCTCTCTGAGCTCTACCTTCAAGTTTGTCTGATGAGCTGACCTCAGGCACACGCTCGGTCAGCACCGGATGTCACCAGATAGGCAAGGTCCTGCCAAGTGAGTGCTTTTGGCCCTGGGCCTATTCCTTGGAGCTGGGATGCTAAGGGAGGGTGATTAATAAACGACTTCCCAGCTGAACTTGACACTCGCGGTTTGGATGTTGTGAATCCTCCAAATTCCCACAGCCTCTCACAGATAAAAGAGGGAGGGGGGCAGACTGGGAGGCTGGCGGTCAAATCCTGGCTGTGACAGCCTCAGGGAAAGTCACATAGGTCTGCTGAGCCTCAGTTTCCCCATCAGTATAACGGGAATAACAACAGGATCTACCGCAGAGAGCGGTGCAGGGATGCATGAGCGCGCCGAGCTTCTGGGACAGTGCCTGACCCCTAACAGACTCTAAGTGAGTGTTGCCCTAATTCTTATGCCTTGTGGCAGTGTGGGATCAGAGCCAAGCATCAGCCTGCTCTGATGCAGAAGGCATCTGCAAGCCAGGAAAAGAGCTCTCACCAGAAACCAGCCCTGCTGGCACCTTGATCTTAAGACTTGCAGCCTCTAGAACTGTGAGTAATAAAAACCTTGCTTAAGTCACCTGGTTTGTGGTATTTTCTTACAGCAGCCTGAGCAGACTAGTGTATCCTGCTTTGGGGCTCCCGTTAGCCTGGCTATAGACTGTTTTGAGATCTGCACTGCAGTGTGAGATTCCTCTCACCAACCCTCCTTCCTCTCCCCTCCCTTCCCAGGCGTTAGACCAGCATCGCCATGTGAAGACGCTCCTGGCCTTCTCCTCTTCCTCTCCTTCATCCTTCCCAGGCATCTTCCCCAAAAAACCTCTTGCACATCTAATGCCATCTTGGCATCTGTATGCTTCCAGAGGACCCAAACCAACAAGTGATTACTCTTTCACCTTTCAGACACCTCAGTTGCCTGGTCTGTAAAATGGGGATAGCCACAGTGCCTCCCCCTTGAGGCTGTAGCTAGAGTCCAGAGTCTGTGGGTGTGGACCCCATCTGAGGTACTGGTTTATGCCACAGTGGTGAGTCTGAAGAGGGCACAGCTCACTTCAGGGGGACCTATGAGTCCATGCACCTGCTTCACTCAGCAAGTTGAGCATCTCTCTGAGGGGGGCACGGTAATGGCCTTGTCTCTGTGTAGCTTAAATTCCAGTCAGATAATATGGATGGGGATGGAATATATCTTCAGAGCATTAGGAAGTGACAAGTTCTAATTTGCCTTCTTGAAAGGCTCATCCAAGTTTGAAAAATGGGCTCTAGAGGGAGCCAGACAGGAGACTACTGCAACAGTCCAGGCAGCGAGATAGCGGGATCAGGACGGTGGCAGGAGAGGAAGGGTGAAGTGCTCAGACTCAAGAGGAGAAGGAAGAACTGATGCGGTGTGGTGTTCTAAGCTGAATAGCATTCCCCCAAATTCATGTCCATCCAGAACCTGCAAATGTGACTTATTCAGAAACCAGGTCTGGGACTTCTCTGGTGGGTCCAGGGGCTGAGACTTTGTGCTCCTAGACTGTGTGTGTGGCGGGTACCCCGGTTAGATCTCTGATCAGGGAACTAGGTCCTACACACTGCAACTAAAAGTTCGCATGCCGCAAGGAAGATTGAAGATCCCATGTGCTTCAACTGAGATCTGGTGCAGCCAAATTAAAAAAAAAAAGAAAGAAACAGGGTCTTCGCAGATGAAATCAAGTTAAGATGAGGTCAACTGGATTAGGGCCGACTAATCCAATGACCGGTGTCTTTACAATAAGAGAGGACACAGAGGTGACACATGGGGAAGGCCCTGTGAAGACAGAGGCGGAGACCGAAACGACGTGTCTGTGGGTCAAGGGGCGCCCAGGCTGGCTGACCACCACAGGAGCCAGGAGAGAGGACTGGAGCCTATTCTCCCAGCGTGCCTTCAAAAGGAACCAACCCTGCCAACATCTTGAGTTGGGGCTTCTGGGCTCCAAAACTGAGAGAATAAATTTTCATCGCTTTAAATCATCCGGCTTATGGGTAGTCCCAGAAAATGAAGGCACTGTGTGTGCCCTGGAGGCCCGAAGTCCAAAATCAAGGGGTTGGCAGAGCCACGCTTTTCTGATCTGCTCCATGCTGTCTCCTAGCTTCTGGTGTTGCTGGCAATCCAGGGTGTTTCTCGGTCTGTAGTAGCGTCACTTCAGTCTCTGCCTGTAATCACACGGCCCTCCTCTCTGTGTCTCTCTCCTCGTTCTACAAGGACACCAGTGTGACTGGTGTCCTTGTAGGAAGAGAGGAGCCTGGCGGGCTACAGTCCATAGGATTGCAAAGCATCAGACACGACTGAAGTGACTGAGCACACACGTGTGCCCACTGGATTAGGGTCTCACCCTAAGGACCGTCCCGTATCATGATCACATCTCCAAGGTCTCTAGTCCCAGATAAGGTCACACTCACAGGCACCAGGGGTTAGGGCTTCAGTGTACCTTTTAGGGGCACACAATTCAATCCATAACACATGGTAACTGGCTGCTGGATACCAACTGCAAGAGAGCAGGACTAAGGCGTTGCCAGACTCCAAGTTTCCTCGGAAGGAAGTCCTTACTCAAGTCTAACCTACTCCCCTCCTGGTGCACCCATTTCACCAGCCGTCCAGGAAGACAAGCCGCTTCATAAGAGGACGTAAGAGTGCTGACCTCTGATTCTCCTGCATATGTGTCCTCTCCCATTGCTGAGAAACTGGGCTGTGGGTTGAGTGTGGTCCCTGCTCTGCAAACTGCACAGCATCGGTGATCACTTCTCTCCCCAGGCACACTCCACTCTTGGTTTCCTCTCCACAGAATTCCTAGACTTTACAGTGTGTAGGTAAACTCATTTCTTCCCAACACCCTATCTGGGAAGATATCCATGGATGCCTGAGTTACATTGCTGGGGATTGAGTTAGGGAAAGGGAAAAAAAAATCCTAGCATTCAGATGACTAGACGATTCCGCCAAGTTATGCACAGGTGATATGCTCAGCTGGGGGAACCGGCACATCCAAGGGCTTCCTGCTTAGTTGGTCCAACTGGTAGGAGCTGATGCATCAGCCGTAAGTCACTGGCTGCTCTTACAAAGTGAGAGAGAAATGACAGCAAACCTTAAAAATGTTGGGAAGAGGTTTCTCAGAGAACCTGATGGTCACAGGGGCCTGGGGGCATTCAGTTTTCACTCCTCACCACCTCCATTCTTCTTGGGCCTTTCACACAGTAGGTGCCCAATAAATGTGACTAGTTTTAAGCATCTAAATCGAGGTCATTTGTTACAGCAGCAGGAGAAAACTAATACAGTCCCTAATTCAGTCATTTATTTACTCATCAGTTTGTTTTTACTGAGCACCTACTATGTATCAGATACCATTTCTTCAGTTGCCAGATATTTCCTGACCATCTACTTAGTGCCAGGGAAGTTTCTGAGCCCTGAAGACAGCAGTAAGAGGAAATTACTGCCTTCCTGGGGCTGAGAGTCTAGAGAGGAGAGATAGACAAAGAACAGGTAAGTCAGGTAAATCAAAGGCTCTAAGGGGGGAGAGAAGGAAAACAAAGCAGGGGCAGGGGAGAGCTTGGCCTGAGATGTGCGCCCCCCACTCCCACCCCACCTCCACCCCGCCCCAGGAGGGAGGATGTTAATTGAAGTAGCAGGTCAGAGAAGGCTTTGTGAAGGTGGTGACATCTGAGCAGAGCCCTGGGGGGAATGAGGAAGCCAGCAGGAGGCTGAGAGAGAAACACCAGGAGAAACAGCCCCCATCAGACCAAGAAAGGGTGGAGATCATCCTGACCAATCCTCCCGAGTTACTGTCCCACTAACACAACTTAGCCTCATCCTCACAGCAATGGACCCATTTTACAGATGAAGATGTGGGGCTCGGAGAGGCTGGCAATGCCTGGGCAATTCTCGGTACCAGCTTCGCTTCTCCACCTTGTTCTGGGTGTTCTAGGCTGTTCTGGGTGCTGGTGGGTGGTGCCTGGGTTCAGAGCAGGCTAGTTTCTGGCCTTTGTCCCCGCAACTCTAGCAACCATTCATTCTGGAGCAGATGGGGCACCCAAATCCAGGAAGCTGGGGTAAAGAATAGATGAGATGATCACCCAGCATCTTGAGCCAAAAGCTCCAGGGAACTGACATTTCTTCACCCCCCTCAATGTGCCCTGATAAATGTCAGGTACTTTGCATGTATTTATACCTCATTTAATTATCAGAACAACCACAGGAGACATTGCTATCATCCCCACTTCCAAGATGAGAAAACTGCAGCCCAGCAGAGGGAAGCCACTTGTTGAAAAGGGTGGAGCTGGATTTGAACCCCGTGTGGCCCAAGAGCTAGATGCTGGTGTCCTCACGTCACGACTTCAGCTGCATCCACCTGCCCCCCTGAAGATTACCAATTTGACACTTGTCCTTATGTGATTCAATGTTTTTAACTTAAATGTATTTTAAAGGAATATGTATCTCACTATTGTAAATAGATAACTGAATTCTGTATTATAAACAAGGCACTTTCACCCATAAAAATAAATACAAAGGAAAAACCAAAGATGCTGTTAATTCTAGTTACACCCCTATTGCCTGCTCAAGGCCTGGAGCTTGAAGCTGGCTCTTCCATGGTTAAAAGGAAAGAGTCACAGGTTCTGTAAGCATTTAAGATGCTTTTGCACCTGACTGTGACTTTATCTAGAAGGAAGTAGAAAGGCGATACCTGGTATGCAATGTGTTCATAGTTGCTGTTGTGCCAGGCACACCGTGACTGCCCCCCACGTCGGGTGACTCTGCTTGGGGACGTGCTGGGCCCTGCTGACCCCTGGTCTCCAAAGGGACCTGTGCCTCCACCCAGGGACTGGCACATCTCATATCTTCGTGTCAGGAGAAGTGACAGAACATCCCCACAGCACCTCGTCTGGAGGCTGGGTTCCCAGGTTGCTGCCGGGCTCAGCACTTCACTGGAAACCTTTCAGCAGAGACACGAGGCTGCCCAGAGCCGTGAGCGGGACTTTATTTCCCTCACTTCACTCCTGCAACATACCATGTCGATATATAGACAAGGGCAGTGGCAGCAAGAATCAAACGGCTTTAGATTCCACCTGAATTAAAAAAGCCCCAAACAGGGGACCCCAAATCAGAAGGGTCTGACTACAAATCCTTTGGATTAATTGAGCACGCTGGCAGACACGGGAGATCAAATATGAACCATCCGAGGTGGCAGGTCCTGACGGGCAGGCGGGGAGGGGGAGCGTCGTTGAGAAGCGGCGTGCCTTTGTCTTACAGCCATCAGCTTGCTCTTTATGCATAAACTGCTTAATAAAATGACTAATTCATTTTGGTTACGTTGGATCTAAACCCCTAGAGAATACTGCCAGTAGATTTATAATGTTTTAATCCCACACCAGGCTTTCCAAAGCCACTGTAGGAGGAGATGAACAGAATACCCTCTATTCCATCTTCTACCACTAGCTGATGCTGTCGGTGTTTTTTTTTTTTTTAAGTGTCTACGGGGTTGTGGGGGGAGAATGGTGAATCTAGGAAAACTGGTCTCATTCCTCCCACTGTGTCCATCTGAAGGAAAGTGGCACTGAGAGCTTTTTTAGGAAACGGGAGCCGCAAAGGCTGTCCGAGAGGCTGTTTAGAAACACATATATGCAGAAGTATGCATGTGCCCCTCCAAAGTCTCTCTGAGACAGAAGCCTTCTCCCATCTGGGCCCCGGCTCCGGGTGCCTGTGTGGGCGGGAGGCTCAGGCTACCAACGGTGGCAGTGAGCCTCCCTTTGATCCTTTAATCCTAAATTTTGACAGCAGATGGGTTGCCCAGCCCTTGTATGCAAATGGAGGCCGGGTGTCCCGCCACCCTTTTTTCCCCCCACTGACAGTGCCAGCTGCTTCGAGGTCTCCTGGCCTGAGCACGGACAGAGGGGCTGCAGTGGGTCTTCCTTCTTGGCAGGTGATGTGACAGTAACACCATGGACAACAGCAAAGCAGTCACTGGTCTCCTGAGCATTTACTCTGTGCTAGACACCCAGCTGAGGAATTCACACGCTTTCCTTTGCTAAATCCTCCCATAGGAGGTAAGTGTGCATTTCCAGAGGAGAAAACAGAGGCACAGAGAGGTAGAGATACTCCCTCAAAAGCTACCCAGCCAGGAAGGAGCAGAGCTGGGGCTCAAACTCATGTCCATTGTAATAAAAATAAAGTTTCCATAGGCTGAGCTGCACAGAAAGTTCCAGGCAGGCAGGGACAGTGTTTTGTTTAGCATTTTGGCCCTGGTGCTGGGGAGACTACCTGGCAAAGAGCGGGAGCTCCGTGTCTGCAGAATGAATCGCACAGGGCTACTCCTCTGTGCCAGGCACCGTGTTAAGTGCCCTCAATCCCCACTGAATCCATCCAGTGGGCCTACCATGAGGTGAGAGCATCTGCATTTCATGGGTGGGGAAACTGAGGATCGGAGGAGTCAGGTGTGATTCAGGACACAAGATGGCAGGATGGGGAGTGGCCCCACTCACTGAGAGGGTGCTGCGGCCTGGAGTCCTGTGAGTGCCCCTCCTGGCATGGCTCTGCCCCTTAAAATTAAGAGCTCTGTGACTCAGTTTCCCCCCAATGAAAGTATAATACCAGCCTTTGGAGCCCTGGGCTGGGAAGATCAGGCATACTTGTCTGTGAGGGTTAACGATCTTCCTCCAGTTAATGCATCTGGACTTCTGCAAGGGGCCCACCCTCTCAGCCTAGAACTTCTCAATCTACAGGCAGCAGAGACCATTAGCTGCTTTTCACTCTCTTTGGACGTCAAATCTCTCATGGTTTTGTCCCAACTCCTTCAATTTTGGGGTGGGGTGGGGTGGTGCTGAGCAGTGCGACCTGTGGGACCTCAGTTCCCCAACCAGGGATGGAACTCCTGCCTCCCTGTATTGGGAGCATGGAGTCTTAACTACTGGACTGCCAGGAAATCCCTTAAGCCCTTCAATTTTAAAATTAATCCTGCATTTGAGTTTGGAGTCGGGGATCAAGGTTCAGTGTTCACTACCTGTCTGCTGTGTGACCTTGGACAAGTGGCTTGACCTCTCTGAGCCTGCACTGCTTCAGTTGCAGAGTAGGGCAGGACGGCAGTACCGACCTCTATGGGGGCAGTCGGGATAAGAGAACTCCTTTCTGCAAGGGGCTGAGCACACTGCCTGACACAGAAGAAGCACCCAAGAAACCAACCCGCAAGGAAGGTAGCCCATCATTTAAAACCAAATCCAAAGGCTGCTCTCCCTGCAGCACCCCTCCTGGCCTTCCCACCTTGGAGTCCTTTTCCTGCTGGATTCGGCTGTCTGTCTTGGGGGTCACGTGGTCCATGCTGGACTCTGAGGGCAGGGTAGGACTTGGGTTTGAGTTCCCACAGGGCTCAGCACATAGTAGATGCTCAAGAGAATGAGGTGATGAAAAGCCACAGCTGAAACTCCTGTCATCTCTTCTGAAAGGGCACAGCCGTTCATTGAGTACCCACTGGGTACCAGCATCATGCTGGATGCTGTCCTCTAATTATCTTTCAATCTTCAGCTGTCAGGAGTAGTGAGAGTAAGACAGGATGCCAGGGCGGGGGGCACTCCTGGCAAAAGAAATGGCAGAGGCAAAGGTGTGGCAGAAAACGGGGGTCGGGGGGCAATGCCTTCTGAAGTTAAGTACCATCTATGGGAAAATCTGTCATCATTAAAAACTTTGAATTTTTTATGGGTTAAATAATCTTTTATGGTATCCGTCTGTGCTCCCTTGACCCCTAGAGAACCAGTTGGGCAGATGTATGTCCAGGGAGGAAGGGAAGGAGGTGAGGGCGGCCAGAGAGAATGACTGATCTCTTGTTACATTAAAACCTATTTTGCCTTTATCTGCAAAGGCGGCTTATCCACTAGATGGCAGTAGAGCTAGTCATTTGGGATAAACAACCTAAATTCTTAACCTCCCTCACTGCTTTCATCAACACGTATTTCAGACACTTCAAAGATTCAAATTTCTAAAAATTCAGATCACAAAAGTACTTTAAAAAACTATATAACCTTCAGGCAAGTAGTTTTTTTTTTTTTAAGTATAACAATAAATCAAGAAGCCATAAAGCAAACGTCTGATAAGATTTCCCGCTTTCTGCAAATATTTTTTGAACGCCTACCATGTACCATATACACAAGAGATGTTGTGAACAAAGTTAAGAAACAAAAGGCAAACTAGGGGAGAAGCTATGACACACGTTCACCAGGACAAAGGTTAATATCCCTAATACACAAAGAGGGTCCACAAATCAATAAGAAAATGATTTCTCTGTTAGAAAAATGGGCTAAGTATATGCAAACCAGTGATTCATAAAAGAATAAATATGAGTGGTTCATAACATATGAAAAGATATTTAGTGTAACTAAGAAATGAAGGAGTACAAAATAAATCAACAAGAAGAAAAGAGAATTCTTAAGTCTTTCTTACTGTTCCTGGGTTTGTGGTCAATATGTGGATACATTTTCCTTCCCAAGTTTTCTTCCTCACCCTCAGAACTACAGCACAGTACCAATATGCCATTCCCAAGAACCCCAAATGCCCAGTGTTGGGAATGAGGTTCAATAAATTATAATACAGCCATGCAAGAGACTATTACACAAGATGAACCAAAGTTACTCAGAACTTGTAATCACACAGGGAAATACAGATGCTTGTAGTGAGTGAAAGGAATCAGAACTGAAAATTGTACATGCAGAATGAATGACCGTTTTGAAAAAGTACATGGGGAAAAGATCAGATAGAAAAACAACAAAACATTACCACTGCTTTTCTAGTATGCAGTTTCCCCTGCCTTCCTTCTATTTCGTGTATTTTTGAAATTTGACAGTAGGCATATGCAACTTTTATAACTGCAGAGAAAAATTTAAAGATCTTAAACACTGGAAAGTATTTGCCTACTGCACATTCAGTAACTCTGTTCCCTAAATCTCTCCCCCACATCCTTGACAACTGACAGAGCTGAATGAAATCCACAGCCAATGCATTTGACTCGTGTCACTTAGACCCTGATGCCAGCTTTGCAGTGGGCTGCTGATTATCGAACGCTGCCAAATGCTTTCATGCATAGGTATAGGATCCTCATGGCAATGGATTAGCAGGTTCTATTATCCCTCTGCTAAACACACAGAAACCAGAGCACAGAGAAGTTCAGGTCCCTGCCCAAGGTTACACAGCTCAAAAACACCAAGCTGAGAGTCCCACTCCACCATGTCCGATGCTACAAGCTCCATCACCTAAGCTGTCCAGCCTTGCCTCTTGAAAGAAGAAGCAGAGAGATAAACGCCTGCCAGGAGTTGCCATTTCCTGCATCAGTTTGAAAAATACCAAAGTAAAGCCAGAGGGGAAAAAAAAATTGGGAGGCGCACTCACCTCTCTTATCTCCTCAGCAGTGTTCCTCTGCCTGCCCTCTTACTCCCTCTTTCCTTGTTTTCATTTAAATTTTTTCCCTTTTTTTCACTGTTAACTAATCACTCAGTAAGTTAGCTCTCTCTGAAGCCTGGGTCGGTACCTAGTGACTATGAGCACGATAAAGAAAGCAGCCGTCACCGGTACAGAAGTCAGAAAGGTTTAAATCAAATCATCCTCCACAACAATGACATTAATTATGCTTTTAACACGTTTTACTGCTTTTTTTCTCACTTCACGCCACATCTGTGTGAACAATATCCAAAAGATTTACGGTTTTCTTTCGTAATTACAGACATACAGGCTGCACACTTATCAAAATACTTGCTGAGCAATCACGCTGTATCGCATTCTCTGCCAAAGATTTGTGTTGGCAGCAGTCACTCAAAACAAAAATGTTGAATCAGGACTTGTGTGGCTTGGTGGCGGGGGGGGGGGGGGGCGCGGAGGGGAGGGGGAGGTGGAGGAGGAAGTATTTCGACAAATAATTTGCCTGTCAAGAAATATAAAAACAGGAGAGTGTGCATCCTGGCAAATTTTCCAGGAGTGTTATTTTTATGGAGGGGGTTGGGGCGGTGTGTGTGTGTGGCGGGGACAGTGAGCAGGGAAGCTCTGAGCACCAACAACACATCTGACATTTGGTTCTTGTGTCTGAGGATAAAATTTAATGAGAACAAAAATATGTCTTCCTAATTCCCCTAAGAAATCATTAAAACATTTTGTTATTCTTAAATGTCTTGAAAATGAATTAGAGCCCTGAAGGGGCTGTTCCTACGGTATGTCTCCATCAGTTAAGGCTCCTTCTCTCTAACTCGGTGACAGCTGGGGATGTACCTCCCCCCGCACCGCCCCTCTATTTCTGGGGTAGAGTTGGGAAGGCAGACACGTGGAGTCAGCACCGGGCTTGGAACGACCCTTTGGGGAGAGGGGCAAGAGGGCACCAGAACCTTCCAGGAAGTTCCAGGCCAATCTCGGGAGCTCCCACGGTCCCTGACTGGCAGTGCGGTTCTGAACTCGTGTATTAACAGACATACTTCCAGAAAGATGAGGGCCCCATCGTGAACCCCAGAAATGATGCTCTTTTTCCAAGGGGGAGGATGTAAGCCACTCCTTACCCCAAATGCTCCCCTGGATTTGAGACAACAGGTTATTTGCATGATGGTCTGTTTACCTCTGCCACCAGAAAGCAAGTTCCCCGAGGGCTGGGCCCGTGTCTGCATCGGGAGACTCACGGCCATGCTTCCAGTGTCATGCTCCCTGTGCACACAGCAGGCACTCAATAAATGCCATCTGAGTAGGCAAACACGTGACAAGCAGAAAGTACTAGTTGAAAAAAGTACCTTTTCATTTAAATAGCTCTTCTCCCTTTTTCTGTGTCTCAATCTTTTTTCTAATTCAATCAAGAAGCAATTACTAGGTGGTTACTGTGTACTGGATTCAGAGTACACAAACCTAGTATAATTCAGTCCCAGGCTTGGAGAATTTCACTTGTCTGAGGGACACACAGGTGATGACAACAGTTAACACTTAGCAAGTGCCACCATGTGCATGCACATTGAAGCCTCCCAATGACTGTCTGAGGCAGGCTCTGATAAATTACTCCCAATTTATCAATTTATAGAAGCGAAGTCTGAAGCTCAGAGGTGAGTCAACTCGTCTACAGCAAACCAGTGAGTAAGTGGTACAGGCAGGACTTGAATTGGGGTCTGAGCCCGGAAACACAAGCCCATCTCAATGCTGCCCCCTGGTGCTACGGGAGAGGTACTACGAGGTACACAGGAGTAGTTGGGCTTCTAGGTTTGTGGGAGGTGATCTTTGGAGTGTGAATTTGTGGGAGGTATCTTTGGAGTCCATACTGGTCATCCTCCAACATCATTCACCACTGAGACTGTGCAACCCAAAGAAAAGAGTGGGAAATAAGAGGGTGTCATTTTCCCCAAATTTTTTTCCTAGACAGTTCTGATAAGGGTAGAGACATCATAAGCAAAAAGGCTGCAAGGAATGGGACAGCCTCTTGGACTCTCCGCCATGTGCCTGGTGTGGTTCTCAGTAAGGGTGACAATGACCGGGGCTGCAGACACAGCTGCTCTGGCTTCAAGCCATGGAGGGTCAGGTCCCTGTGGGGGGAGGCACAGGGCCTGGAGGGCTCTGCTGTCTGGTTTTGGTCATGCATGCCACCCAAGCATCCTGACTGAGTAAACCCACGCGGTCATGCTGCCTTCCTGCTGGTGCAGAAGCAGGGCGAAGCATGGCACCGGGGAAGAGTGAGTCTCCAGGTGCCACTGCAGTGGGCTGAATGGTGACTCCAAAATACATGTCTAGATCCTAAGGCCTGGAACCTCTAAATGTGACCTTTTTTGGAAAAAGGGTCTTTTGCAAATGTAATTAAGGATCTCAAGGTGCGACCATCCTGGATTCTCTGTGTGTGTGTCTCTGTGTGTGTGTGTTTAGTCACTTAGTCATGTCCAACTCTTTGCAACCCTATGGACTGTAGCCCACCAGCCTCCTCTGTCCATGGAATTTCGAGGCAAGAGTACTGGAGTGGGCTGCCTTTTCGCCCTAAATCTAATGACCAGTCTTAGAACAGAGAGGGGGATTTGGGACAGAGACACACCAGGAAGACGGCTGTGTGAACATAAAGGCTGAGACTGGAGTGATGCGGCCACAAGCCAAGGGACCGGAAGCTCGAAAAGGCCAGGAAGGATCCTCCCCTAGAGCTTTTGGAGGGAGCACAGCCATGCCCACACACCTTGTTTTCAGATTTCTGACCTCCGGAACTGAGAATAAGAATCTGTTGTTTTAAGCCTCCCAGTTTGTGGCAGTTTGTTCCAGGAACCATGGGAAACTAGCATAGCCTCTTACTAGTATCCAAGTTGTGACATGGAACAGATTTCTGGAAATAGTTTTTGAAAGTGCCCAGAGCTGAGTCGTCCCATCTCTCCCTGACTGTGAGGCATCTGTGCCAGGGTGACAGAGACTGGTCGGGCCTGTTCCCTCGGGGCCCGTAATGTGCAAAGGGTGGAGCACGTGCAACTTCTATACCTGGCCGGTGCTTCTCTGTGATATGCTCCCAGATCTCCCGGGGAGTTTGTCAAAACTTTTGTTTTTGAGAGGCTTCAGTGGCCCGAGGTTCTGTATCGGTAACCATCTCCAGGCAAAGCCAATGCTGCTGGCCCCTGGGCCACACTTTGAGTAGAACAGGCTAGAAGACTTCCCTCCTCACCCAGTCCATGGACTTTCAGAGGGAAGCGTCACATCACTGTTGCTGTATTAGTTTCCTGGGGCCTCCATAACAAAGTACTACTGACTAAGGTGGCTTAAAGCCACAGAGGTTTACTCTCTCAGTTCTGGAAGCCAGAAGTCCAAAATCAAGGTGCTGTCAGCGCTGTGCTCCCCCTGAAGGCTCCAGGGGAGGCTCCTTCCTGGCCTCTCCCAGCTCCTGGTGCTCTCAGGCACACCTTGGCTGGCAATTGCATCACTCCAACCTCTGCGCTGTCTTCACATGGCCCGCTCCTCTGTGTCTGTGTCCCTAAAACTCCCTTTCTTCTAATAAGGAGACCCATCATCAGATTTAGGGTCCTCCCTAAGTCCAGGATGTCTCATCTCCAGATCCTTAACTAATGACATCTGCAGAGACCCTGCTTCCAAATAAGGTCACGCTGCGAGGTTCAGAGTGGACAAATATTTGGAGAGGACACTATTTACACCACCCCAGTTGCCCAAGACAGATGGAATGAGAGACTTTCCCATCCCCATCACAGAGATCTCACAAACGGCCTTGACATCAACTATAAATGACTTTGCCTTCTCCATGGCTCAGCCTAGAGTGGGATCTCACTTTCTTCTTCATAAACCCCCAGCCCCAATCACCCCTGACCTCACTAATTCCTGCACCTGTGTGGAGTACTGGGAATGGATTAGAGCGGCTGTCTGGGTGGAGAGAGTTAGCAGAGTGGGGTCTTCTCCCAGCTCCACCATTATTAAGCAAATCACTACATTCTGGGTTCCCATTTCTAGGTCAATAAATGAAAAAGTTGCAGAGGATGGGCCATTTTAAAAACAGGAAACTGTTTGTAGAAGTATATCTACATATTCAGGGACACAGTTGAAAGTTCTCAAGCTGATCAAATTTCTGTAACCCACACCCACATCAAAAAACATATCTAGCGCCCAAAGGCCCCTTCCAGGAACTATCACCCCATCCAAGAAAAACCACCCTCTTGACTTCTCACAGCATGAGTGCCTTTTTTTAAGGTGAAATTCTGTGATGCAAAATTTACCACATTTAAGTGAACAATGCAGTGCCAGTCAGTACATTCATGATGTTGGTCAACTACCTCCTCTATCTAGTCTGAGAACATTTTTATCCCCCTAAAAGGAAACCTCACACCCTTTAAGCATTCAGTCCCCATTCTCTCCTCCCTTCAGACTGCTGACCACCAGTCTGACTTCTGTCTCTACAGATTTGCCTATTTTGGATACTTCATATAAATGGAATCAGAAACTACGTGACCTTTTGTATCTGGCTTCATTCACTCAGCATTATATTTTTAAGGTTCGTCCACACTGTGGCATGTGTCTGCAACTCATCCCTTTTGATGGCTAAATAATATTCCACTGGATGAGTAAACCACATTTTATTTATTCATTCACAGATGGACATTTGGGCTGTTTCTCCCTTCAGCCACTGTGAATAGCACTGCCATTAATTTCTGCCTGTCTTCATATTTTATGTAAATAGTCATACAGTACGTGCTGTGTGGGTTTGGTTTTTGCTGAACATCAAGTTTTTGAGGTGGGCCATGGCATGTTGGTGGAAACATCTGCAGTCTTACCTCCAGCACCCTCGGCTGCCAGGGAGCACTGGGTGCCGTCTGCTCTTTGTGGGAAGTGGATGGGGGCTCTGGCGGGCAAGACCCTCGGCTCCTCAAGAAGACCCGGGTGGGGGATCTCACTAGGAGCTCCCCAAAGCTCCCTGGCTGTTGTTGGAAGGCAGCATGGTAAGACAGACGAGTCGGGTAGGGACACATCACACCAGAATGGGTGTAGACCCCCTCAGTCTCCACAGCTCCTACCCATGGTGGGGCCTGGCCTTGCCCAGGAGTCCTGGCCTGTCCCCAGAACCCACTGAGAGAAGGCCCCTGTGTAACAGTCCTCATGACAGGTTCTTTTTGTTTTTTATTCAGTTATGGAGCCCAAGCAAGTCTTACCTGGTGCTTCAATTAATTGCTTGTAAACACTCAGGAAAGCGGCTTCGGCCTCCTGACTTCTCTTACTAAGAGCCACCACCTTTGGAAACAATAAGAGAAAGAATCACGTGTGACCATGGCATCGGAGTCTATAACCAAATGTGATCATTCTCCACATGCGCAAACATGGGATTGAGGGGAGGAAGAAGTGAAATGAGGGTTCCAAGTATGGAGTAGAAAGCCTGGGTTCAAGTCCCAGCTCCACTGCATCTGGCTGTGTGACCCTGGGCAAGTCACTGCCCTCTCTGATCCTCAGTTTCCTCATCTGTAAAATGGGGTAAATAACAGAAACTACTTGCTAGGCCGGCTATGAGGGTTAAATGAAGCTGTATATAAGTACTTAGCGCAGGGCCTGGCACACAGTAGGTTATTAAGAGCTCTTACTGTTTTTACTGTTATTAACAGGCAATGTTGGAGATTCAAATATGACACATGTTTTAAGGGAAAGAGGGACACATCTGGGGCATATTTCTTGACACTGCTAATTAAAGAGAAATTGTTGACTCTCTAGTAAGATACCAGTTTCAACAAATGTTGAGTGACAGTCATGTCAAACAGTTCCTAGCATACCAAAGGTGCTCAATTAATGCTTCCTGACTGATGAACACACCAATGACTGGATGACCAGTGGTGAGGAGCTACTTTCATGCACTTGTTCTCTTGCTTATGGACATTTTTTTTTTTTTTTGTCCTGTCAGTGAGACTCCACAAGGTGTGTTTCTGGGGCTTAGCATCATCTCCTCCCTCCGTTCCTGGCTGTGAATTCTGAGTTCTGGCCTCGCAGCTAACCTGATGCTGGCTCTTGGCGGACAGTCCCCTCGGCATAGTCCTGGGGCTCCCCGGCATGCTGCTAGGCTGAGCTCCTGGCACCCACAGGCCAGCATCCCTACCTCCTCGAGGACACACCAGGCTAGGCATCCCCCTTTGGACTGGAATGGAGCTTTATTCTCCCTGACACCGACATACCTCTCCCTCTGGTGCCAACTTCCTAAACGATGAATCTATCAGAGTGTCTACTTGTCAACGCCCTCTTTCAGGGTTGGGCTTTTCCTACGAATCCCAGTGATTCCATCTAGGGTAGTGTCTGTTACTGAATTTCTCCCCTCCAAGTGAGCTTCCCTGATAGCTCAGTTGGTAAAGAGTCTGCCTGCAATGCAGGAGACCTGGGTTCGATCCCTGGGTTGGGAAGATACCCTGGAGAAGGGAGAAGCTACACACTCCAGTATTCTGGCCTGGAGAATTCCATGGACTGCATAGTCCATGGGATTGCAAAGAGTCAGACATGACTGAGCAACTTTCACTCACAAGTGAGCTCTGTGAGCATGTGGTCTGGTGCACAGAAGGGGCTCAACATAATTTGTTGTGTTAACAAATCCAAGTGGGTAGCACCAACTCTAGGTCCTGTCTGTGACAGCATCATGGAGAAATGTCAGGGGCCAATTCTGAGACAGTCTGCTCACAGAGGTGACCACCTGAGGCACAGTCCTGGAGCCAGGCTGCCTGGGTTCACATCCCAGCTCCACCACTTATTACCTGTCCTTGATCAAGTGGGTCACTTCAATCCCTGTGCTTCTACTTCCCCATCTGTAAAGTGGGGATAGTAAGGGGACAGCCTCCCTCAAAGTTCTGCTAGAAGATCAACTGAATTAGCACAATGTAAAGGTGGCTGCAAAATTTCTGGCATGCATTAAGCCCCACAGGCATGTCACCTCTTGGTATGATCAACCCCTTTCTTCTTGTCTCTTGTGGGGATAGGTTCTGTCCAGTGCTGCATGATCAGCTTCACCTGTGTTCATCTTTTCTTAGGTGTGAGAAAAGGCTTGCCTCCTCACACAGTGGTTTATACTCTGGGAAGAATTTGAAAACCACAGTGGTTTCTCTACAGCTTCCAGTATGGCAGCCATGAGCCTCATGTGGGTCCCACGCACTGAAAATGTGGCAAGTCCAAATCCAGATGTGCTATGAGTACAAAATATGCATTGAATTTTGGACTTAGTTCAAAAAAAAGAGACTGTACAATCGCTATCAGCTATCCTTATGTTGATTGCATGCTGAAGTGATAAATTTGGGGGCATTCTGGGTTAAATAAAATATATTATTAAAATTCATTTCACCTGTTTCCTTTTATTTTTTTTAAATTAGTAGGTATTAGAAAATGTAAGAGTACATCCATGGATCATATTATATTTCTATTGGACAGCACAGCTTGAAGGTTTTACAAGGTCCACCGAGAATTTGTTATTTAAGAGAGGTGGAGAGAAATGTATGGTGGATGTTGAGCAAGTGATTTTAAAAAGGTCAGTTACAAAAGCTCTTTAAGCTCTCGTTATTCTGAAAGCAGTCTCTGATCGCTTACCTCAGTCTCTCCTTCATTCAACAAGCATTTCCTGAGCACCTGTTATGGGCCATGTACTGTGAACTGAGAACTCAGTCATCAACAGTGCAGCCTCCAGCCCCACCCTCATGGGACTCACAGTTCAGTGGGAAGACTAACACTAAAGCAGATTCCCCAGATAATTCATTAATTACATGTGCTAAACGCTTCAAAGGAAAAGCACAGGGGTCTTGAGAGTGTGTAAGTGTGGCGAGACTGACCCAGTTTGACGGGTGGAAGGAACACCAGGAATTCTCTCTCCATTAGGGGAAGCTGGTGATGGACAGAACGAATGTTCTAGAATCTAGGCAAAGGGAAGGTTTTTATTCTTGCTAAGATGTACAAGGCATAGTTCCTGCTCTAGGGACTCACAGCTGAGTGGGAGACACAGCTATGAAAAAAAGGAACATAAGAGGAGGTGATGCAAATGTTGGGGTCTCCAGAGTAATGTGAGGAGGGGGCAATTAATTCAGAGTTTGGAGGGACATCCCTGATGCCCAATAACAATAACAAAAACAATAATAATAATAATATAATATTCAGAGTTTACCATGTACCATGTACACGTGCTCACTGTCGTGTCCAACTCTTTGCAACCCCAGGGACTGTAGCCCACCAGTCTCCTCTGTCCATGGGGATTCTCCAGGCAAGAATATCGGAGTTTGTTGCCATTTCCTTCTCCACAGAATCTTCCCACCCAGGGATCTAACCCACATCTCCTGCACTGGCAGGAGGATTCTTTACCACTGAACCACCTGACAAGCCCATCATGTACCACATGCTCTTACTATTCATAATCATCTCTCTCCATGGACACACCAGTCACTGGAGGTAGCTTCTGTCATTACTCCCATTGTACAGATGAGGACACCAAGGCTCAGTGAGGTTAAGTATCTCTCCTAAGGTCACCCAGTAAGTAAATGGCAGAGTGAGATTCACACCAGGTCTGATGGCTGAAATTACTGTTCTGAATCCAGATGTGGGCCCCTTTCTCCTGGAGAGAAAAACTATCCCAGCCAGTGAGGACAGTCACTCAGGCCCCATTTGGACGCTGATGCCTTGAGATGCCACCTATGGCTGTACCTGGTCAGGGACCACTGTGCTGCTAACCTGGGGCCCAAGAAAAGCCCTGAGAAATAAAAGCAACTTGTCTCCAGAACCCTAGATGGAGAATCATCAACAGAAAGTCTGAATACTTCATTTTATGCTTGTCTGTGCTAAGCATGTGTAGTAGCTATAGCTTTGGGAAAAGCATAAGAATGCTCTGTTGAGGGACTTTGCTGGTGGTCCAGTGGCTAAGACTCCACACTCACATTTTAGTAATGTGCTGCCAAAGCAAGCCCTAAGACTTCGCACTCCCAAGGTAGGAGGCCTGGATTTGATCCCTGGACAGGGAAATGGATCCCACGTGACGCAACTAAAGTTCTCGCGTGCTGCACCTAAAATCTGGTGCAAGCAAATAAATAAATATTTAAAAAATAAGTTCTATTGACTTCCCTTGGACTGAAAGGGGATCAAACCAGTCAATCTTAAAGGAAATCAATCCTGAATATTCATTAGAATGACTGATACTTTGACACAATAGAATACCGATTATAATACATTAGAATACTGATACTCTGATACATTAGAAGCTCCATTACTTTGGCTATCTGATGCAAAGAGCTGACTCATTAGAGAAGACCCTGATGATGGGAAAGACTGAGGGCAGGAGGAAAAGGGGACGACAGAGGATGAGATGGTTGGATGGCATCACCGATCAATGGACATAAGTTTTAGCAAACTCTGGGAGATAGTGAAGGACAGGGAAGCCTGGAATGCTGCAGTCCATGGGGTAGCAAAGAGTTGGACACAACTGATCAAATGAACAACAAAACTGACTTCAAAAAGGAGTTCAGGGCAGAAGTAGGAGCAAGTGCCAGAAGATTCTGTTATTATTTCCTGGTCCATGCCCATAGCACCAAGATCCCCTGGAAGGGGCATGGCAACCCACTCCAGTATCCTTGCCTGGAGAATCCCATGGATAGGAGCCTGAAGGATAGGGCCCACAGGGCTGCAAAGAATCGGACACGACTAAGCAACGCAGCATGCAGACCCACAGCGCCCTCTACTGTTCATTCATGGTGCTGACCGGTTGTGTACTGATTGTCTCCACAACTGTCTCCTTGCAACCTCAGCCTGCCCCACAAAAGCTATGTTGTTCAACACAGTAGGCATTAGCTCACGTGGCCAGTGAGCACTTGACATGTGACTATTCAAACCCAGATAGGCTGTATGTGTAAAATACGGGATTTCTAGGTTTTAGAATGAAAAAAAAAAAGAATGTAAAATATCTCAGTAATTTTTATATTGATTTCATGTTGAAATGATAATATCGTGGATGTGCGTGTGCACTCAGTCGCTCAGTCGTGTCCAATTCTTCACGACCCTATGGACTGTAGCCTGCCAGGCTCTTCTGTCCTTGGGATTATCCCGCTGAGGAATACTGGGGTGCGTTGTCATTTCCTACTCTAGGGGATCCTCCCGACCCAGGGATTGAACCCTAGGCTCCTGCACTGTCAGGCAGATTCTTCACCACTGAGTCACCAAAGAAGCCCAATATTGTGGACGCTTTGTTTTTTTCAGTCGCTAAGCTGTGTCCGACTCTCTGTGAGCCCATGGACCGCAGCACGCCAGGCTCCCCTGCCTTTCACTGTCTCCCAGTGTTTGCTTAGATTCACATCCATTGAGTTGATGATGCTATCTACCCATCTCATCTTCTGCTGTCCCCTTCTCTTTTTGCCTTCGATCTTTCTCAGCATCAGGATCTTTTCCAAAAACTGGGCTCTCTGCATCGGGTAGACAAAGTATTGGAGCTTCAGCATCAGTCCTTCCAATGAATATTCAGGACTGATTTCCTTTAGGATTGACTAGTTTGACCTCCTTGCAGTCCAAGGGACTCTCAAGAGTCTTCTTCAACACCATAGTTTGAAAGCATCAATTCTTCAGCACTCAGCCTTCTTTATGATCCAACCTTCACATCCATACATGACTACTAGAAGAACCATAGCTTTGACTATATGGACTTTGTTGGCAAAGTGGTGTCTCTGCTTTTTAATATGCTGTCCTGCTTTGTCACAGCTTTCCTTCCAAGGAGCAAGCAATACTGTGGACATGTTGGGTGAAATAGAATATACTATTAAAGCTGAACTCACCTATTTCTTTCTACTTTTTAAAATGTAGCTACAAGAAAAATTTAAATTACTTGTGTGGCTTGCATTCTACTTTTTACTGGACAGTGTTGTTTTAGATTAAAGGTTAGAAAACCTATGACCCTTGGGTCAAATGTGACCCTTCATCTGTTTAAATAGTTTCATTGGAACACAGCTACAATCATTATTAATGACTGTAGCTACAGACACCGAGAAGGTCACCATTTAGCTGCTTTACTGCTACAGTGGTGGAGTTGCATAGTTGTGATACAGACTCTGGCTGCAACACTGAAAATATCTGCTCTCTGGCTCTTAATAGAAAATATTTGCTGATACCTGTTTTAGAGGTTCACCTAATGGCTGGATAATACACTCAAAAGCAGAGATCAAAAAACATCCTGGAATGGCACTAACTTTGAGTTAGTTTAAATTTAGGGCCTCCCATAGTAAATATGACTCTTGAAGACATTAATCGTTTGGAAGTTCTGCCTCATTCAGTCTGGTTTTAGAGTTATGACCCTGTCTGTTTCTAGAAGGCCAGGTCTGATGGTATCAGAGTCTGATCAGGTGCTGAGCCCAATGTCATGAAGAATCTCTTGGCCTCAGTTCGTTCATCCACCAAGTGGGAAGAATAATCTCCATTTGCCTAAGAGGCTGTTGGGGGAGGAATGGGCTAACACGTGGCAAAGAGTACCATGGAAAATGGAAAAAAAGCTTTCTAATAAAGAAAGTAATTCTTTTTCCAACCATACAAGATATCTTTTCCAAGAGCTGCAACTCTAATGCATTTCACCCACATGCCGAGAACAGGTGAGCTCAGCATAAATAAAAGGCCACGTGTTTCACGGGTGGGTCCCATCATATAGAAGGGCAGGAGAAAAGGGTCCAGAAAGACAGATTTGGCTTGTGACAGGCAGATCTCTGAAGGCCATCTGGGGGTAGGAAGAGGAGGAGGACGAGGTGGCGGCCAGCTACAGACACCAAGAAGGTCACCATCAGAAATAGCTCAGCATCTTCTGATGAAGCAGGTGGCATTCACACCACCTGATGAAATAGAAGGGGTGAAAATGTGTTTGGTCCCGAGTCTGGAAGTAACAGGTGGAGAACTGGTTAAGCCAGAGAAGCAAAAGTCTGTTCTAACCGCCGAGCATTTGTCTCTCAGGTGGCTAAAAACAGCAAGTTTGGGGACCCCCGAGGCTGTGCTTTCATGAGCCGTCTGAGATGGCAGTGACATCTACTGGCTACTGAGAACAGCTCCGTGCCAAGCTGGTCACAATAAACAGGCAGAGTTCCTGGAAACCGAACCTTTATTCCGTGTTCAATGCCTTCTCTTTGGAATCTTTGCAGACAGCCCTGAGATGTGAGCATGGTTACTGCTCCCACCCTACAGAGGAAGAAATTGAGGTTCGGGGGCAGCCAAGTCACTTGGCCAAGATGGAAGGAACTAGTTACTGATGGGGCTGGTATCCATGCCCAGCATCCTCCCATTCCAGGGCCCAGAAATGCAACTAGAAACCATTGTGTCTCAAAGGGTGTTGCACAGCACCCTGGGTGTGAAAACAGGGATATGTGATCAAGCCTGGACCCACCTGCTTTCTCTGTGCACTGTGCAAATCCACTAGCACACTGGATGCTCTGACAAGAGCTGCAGGAGAAAGTGCTCTTCAGCTTGGCTTAGCCCAGTGTTTTCCCAAATGCATTTGGTCTTGGAATATTTGTGTCACAGAATAAACCTAGAAACTAGGGTTCTGTTAAACACATTTTGATAACAGCTGCCCTCTACCCCTGGGTCCTGGGCTCTGGTGATGGTGGGCCATGGTGGTTCTGAGAGACAGGGGGAATCTGATGCTGCAGGAATTCTGGAAGAAACTGATGAGGGACGTGCAGTCGAGAGGTGAGTATTCAGAGGGTCTCAGAATCAGTGCCTTTGAGGAGAAGGCAGAGGAAGGAGATCTGAGGAGCAAAGGCGTCAGCCCAGGGTGGGGGAGAGGTGGGCAGGAGCGTGTCCTTTCACACCCTCGGAAGCCTGGGTTCTCCTTCTGGGGAGTGAGGATCTAGGGGCACATGGCGAGCAAAGAAGAGCAAGAATAATGAGGGGAAGGGACTTCATTTGTGGTCCAGTGGTAAAGAATCTGCCTTGCAATGCAGTGGATGTGGATTTGATCCCTGGTCAGGGAAGTAAGATCCCACCTGCCGTGGAGCAACTAAGCCTGTGCACGCCAACTACTGAGGCCCAAACCGCAACAAGAGTCTGTGCACAATGATGAAAGACACTGCGTGCTGCAACGGAGATCAAAGATCGGGCATGCGGCAACCAAGACTCAGCGCAGCCGCAGGAATAAATAGCTAAAAATAGATAAAAAAGGAAGACTGAGGGGAGACAAGGAGGAAGTGGGCATGGAGAGTGAGGATACGCAAAGAGTGAGGGGCACAGACAGTAAGGGGACAGAGAGCTGGGGGTTCACAGACACGGAGGGGAGCAGACAGGAGGAGGGTTCACGGAGGGTGACGGAGGCGCAGACATGGAAGCAGATGGAATGAGGGCTCAGAGTGAGAGGAGGAGGGGTGTGGAGCACAGTGCAGGGAGCACAGAGAAAGACGGAGGAGGGATTGCGGGCCATGCAGAGGAGCAGGAGGAAACCCTGGCCTCCACGAGGCTGCGGCAGGACTGGCTCAGATGTGCCAGAGGGGAAGGGGCTCGTGCTGAGTGCTCAGGGGCTGCTGCAGGGTCTGGGGGAGGTGATGGTCCAGGCCCAGGGTGGGGCTGGAGATGGGGAGAGAAGAATGGACTGGAGAGACAATTGGGAGGTAAACTCCTAATCCAGGACACAGTGGGGGCTGAAGGTAGGGAGGCGCGTGGGGATGCATTTAGCCAAGAGCAAGGAGCAAACTCAGGGAGACACCCCACAAGAGCAGTCTACAACCAGCTGAAGATCTTCTTGGCTATTGTGTTGAGAGAAATACATGTATTCTGGACTGTAAAGACTCCAGCCCAGGAAGAGAAGGCATACATCTTACCCTATGCGATAAATTCCTTTTATTCACAATAAAATTCTGATGTCCTACAACTTGTAAAAGGTGATTACCTTGTTCAGCTGATAGGAGAATTATTATCATCAACAGTAACAATGACTACTGAGTATCTGACACATAGTAACTCATTTAATCCTCACAACCCAGGTCGATGGGGGTGTTACGGCCCATTTAACAGATGAAGATATCAAGGTACAGAAGGGCGAAGACCACACTGTGTGGGAGCTGGGATGCAGACCCAGCTCAGGGAGACGCCAAAGCCCATGCTTCTAACCCCCACTGGGGACTGAGTCTCCCAGATGAGGGCCTGGAACATCAGAGAGCTGGAGGAGCTAGCTAGGTTTGCAGGTGGGCAGCAGACAGAAAGGTTAGTGCTTTAGTGCCTGGGGGCTTTCAGCAGGACCTGACTCCTCTTCCTCACAGAGTGAGTTTGCTGGGGGCCTTGTTCCCAGGCAGGCACTAACTCTCACTCTCCCATACATCATTGATGTGGCTGAGCAAATGAAAATTACAATTTAATGTTGGGGCTTAAATAAGAAATAAGAGTTTGGCTCTTGTTTTTGGTAGCTGTTGTTGAGCTGGGCTTTCTCAGCTCCTGCCTGGACAGGGCAGAAGGCAGGGATCCTCTCTGGCCTTCTGAGATCTCAGGGGCATTCCCAGGGCAGGGTCAGGGAGGGTCCCAGAGAGGCCCCATCCTAGTTGAGGCTTAGAAGCTGGCAGAAGCCACTTCTAGAGCCTGATGGGATGGAATAAAATGAACACATGTGGCCACCTGTCACTGTTTCAAATACTCAGGTATAAACCATAAATACATTTTGAATCGTCAGATATAAGACACTAATTCAAATTCAAGCTTGAGCTCTGAAATCCCCTCTTCCAGGGCTGTAGGTCCAGCTTCTAGATCCTCCCCCAAAACCTCAGCCTGCAACAGTAATGGACACAGGCAGGAGTTCAGTATAGGACAGCAGGTGGCACTTACTGAGCACCCACTATGCGCATGCCCCAGAGGCGTATCTTGCCCCCTCTCCCTAAGACCCTCAAACACACGGAGTGCTTTACACAATTAACTCACTCAATCCATGCAAAACTGCCAAGAGGTGGGAGGACTGAACTGTGTACCCGCAATGTGACTGTATTTGGAGATAAGGCCTTTAAAGGGGTAACTGAGGTTAAATGAAGTCATATTGGTGGGGCCTGAATACAACAGGATTGGTGTCCTTATAGGAAGGGGCACAAGGGATGCAGAAGGAGAGGATCACGGTAAGAAGGCAGCCATCTGCAAACCAAGGAGAGAACTCTCAACAGAAGCCAACCCTGCCAGCACCTTGATCTTGGACTTCCCTGCTTCCAGAACTGTGAGAAAGTAAAATTCTGTTGTTTAAACTACCTGGTCTGTGGTACTCTGCTGTGGTAGCCAGAGCTGCCCATTTAGCTTCAGAAGCTGCCATCTCATGGCTGGGTTTGTCAGTTCTTTAGGTCATAGTCCCATCAGGGGAGAGTGGATCTGTCTGTTCACACAGCCTTGCACACAGGAGGTGTTCAATAAATGTCTGCTGAAGAATGACAGTCACTGTCTATGTGTCATCCTTAGGGGTGATCCTCAGGCTGGAGAGGAACTGATAGCAGTGGGGGACCCTCTTTAGAGATGTCTGGAGAAGTACCAGACATCCTGGTCGGGGCTCATGTTCTAGTTAAGGGAGAGTTTATGCTTTGTCCTGACCTCCTCTGAACGCCAGGCATTCACCCATCAGTCAGCATCTGATGACATGTCCATGCTCAGGCTAACTTCTCATCTGGATGTTGTTCTATTTTCCTAACCAGATCGTGAGCATCTAGACGGCTAGGACTGGGGGGTTTTGGCATTTTTCTTTTTAACAATTTTAAAATTTAATCAAGGATTATTTGACTTTATTTCATATGCAGTTATTAAAAGAAGAGAAATAGAAACAATAGAGAAAAGTAACAGCACATATATCACCAAATTGGGCCAACTTCTTTGGCATTTAAAAAAGTGAAATAAAATAATGCATGTAAAGTTAACACAGTGCCTGAAACATAACTGATGTCCAATAAATTCATTTTCTCAGTAGGTATTTATTGAGCATCTTTGAGGGATGGGGGTTGTTCTAGGCACTGGGCATTCAGCACCTAAGTCAGACTGACCCAAACCTGTACCCTTGCAGAGCTGATATTCTGAAGGCTGAGGCAAGCAACAGAAGAAATCATGATACAGAAAGTGAGAATCTGATCAAGTGCAAGGGAAGAAAACACAGCTGGGAGGGGATAGGAGTCTGGGGCAGGGATGCGTGCCCGCCTAGTAGGGCCAGGGAAGGCCTTGGGAGAAAAGGACAGTTGACCATACTTGTAGAAGAGGAGGGAGAGTGTCATTCGGCCATCTCAAGGGAAGAGTATTCTAGGAGACAGAAGAGCAGGTGCAAAGGCCCTGGGGCAGGAGTATGTTTGCCTTGTTTGAGTAACAGCAAAGAGGCCAGTGCAGTGGGAGAAGGTAGGGGAAGAGAAGTCAGGGATCAAAGGGTAGAGGGCAGAGCTTTGGAGGTCACTGTGACAACTAGGACTTTTTCCCTGGAAAGGAATGAGGAGCCATGGGAGGGTTTAGAGCAGGTGAGGGACATGGTCTACAAATGTTTCAATAGGATCCCCCAGACTATTGTGTGCACAATGGACTGAGGGGGGCTGGGGTGGGAGCAGGGTGACCAGGGAGGTGGCTACTTTAACAGTCCAAGTGAGAAGGATGGCATTTCCGAGAGGGTGGAGTCAGTGGAGGTGGGGGGAAGTCCTGGGGTTCAGGATCCATCCTGAAGTTCCAGCCACAGGATCTGTTTCTCAAAGTACAGTGTAGATACGGGGGGATGGTGAAAGGAAGTGGGAAGATGAGGACACTTCATGGTCTGGGGTGTGAACAACTGGATGATCTTCAACAGCTGATGCTGTGGTTTTCTCCTCCCTCAGAGGCAAATCAGGAGTGGGCACTAAATCCACAGACTGAAAAAATGAATGAATGAGATAAGGAAGGAGTTAAAGAGGCTCTCGGCGCTAAACCTTCTGAACTACAAACTTAAATAAAAACCCGTGCCTAGAAAGATGATGAAGAATGACACCCTGCAAGTAGCCCAGATTATGCTGCAACCTTGAGGGCTCCGTGGAGATCTCGTGCCGGCTCTCTGATGGAGTCACACATAGATCGAGGGCACAGAGGCCCAGGATCTGCCTGGGAGGTCCCAGCATCTCAGAGAAGCAGACAGCAAGGTGGGAAACAGGAAATGCTGGATTTGGCAGTGGGCAGGCCTGGGTTCTGGTTTCAGCTGGGGCCTTGGGTCCTTGTTCACCTTTGGGCAAGTTATGCCCCCTTTCTGAGCCTCAGCTTCCCCATCTGTAAAGTGAAGGTGCTGGGTTTACAGTCCCTTACTCAACTCATCTAAGCAGAAAGACAGACAGACACTCTCCATACATTGGTCTCCACCCCACTGGGATTTTAATCAAAAGCAGTGGAAGGCCTCGGAAACCCACCCAGGCTTGGACCGAGGGGTGGGTCTGCTGAGAGCGCATGAGGCAGGAAAGAGAAACACCGTGCAATTTTATTTTAATATTTGTAATTATTCCCAGGCTAAAAATAAGGCACAGAGCAAAGTGTTTTCAAATGTCGGCATTAATGAACACTTTTTATCCAACATAATATGGGCCCCCAAATGCATTTATGTCAGGCTCCAAGATCTTACGAGCAGTGCCCCTCGCCAGGCTGACTTTCACGGCTTGGAAGCGGTGCAAAAATGAAATGTCCCACAAGTGCAGGCTGGCAGGCCTGCTATTAGCAACAGTATAATCATCAATTACGTCCAATCACAAACTACTGATTTTATAATTATCAAATGAAGTTCTAACTTCTCACCTCTGCTCAGCGGCAACTAATATAATCTCTCAGTTCAAAAAAAGGAAGCTTTTTTTTCCCGTTCCTCTCATGCTCTTTCTCTCTCTTCTGGGGAAAAGAATTTCCAGGCCTCCACATAAGACTGCATTTAAATTGCTTGTCACTCAAAACAAAGGCGAACCACTCATTTGTAATTCACCAGCCACCTGAACAGACTGCCTGTTTTCCTTTAAGCATCCATGCACTGAAGCGCAAAGATCATTTTTCTATTGTTAAAATTGTATAAGCCAGAGCTTTTTTTAGCAGCAAATACACAATTTCACTTCTCTTCCGAGGGCTCCCAGCATAAAAGGGACAGGAGGCTTTCTTTAGTGCCTTACAAATACATTTTGCTTTGGGGTATTAAAAAAAATCAACTATGTGCTCATATAATGAGTTGAAAAGCTATTAAAGTCGTTTATACATGAGGGCAGGGCAGAAGTGAGGTTTCCCATCCTGCCCAGGGTGTGGCCAGTATATGAAGTCATTCTCATGGGCACTGGGAACATCTGTGTCCAATTTACTGTTTTTGGGAGCTCCCGGTATCACAGACATGGCTCTGTGCTGATTGGCATTCGGCTGGCAGACTTCGAGAACAGAAGCAACCCAGGGGTGGGTGCCCCAGCTTGGACCTTGCTGGTCCAGGCAGGCTCTAGCTGTGTGCCTGACCTTCTGGCTACCTCATCCTAGAGCACAAGCCACGGACAACTGCCATGAAGCCCCTGTATGCAACCGAATTCTGTGGCTCAGCCTTTGACAGCCAAGCCTGTTTTGACAACAGCACAGTTTTTCTGTATAACTGATTATAATCATAATACCTGCTTTTTATAATTTACAAAGACCTTCCACGGGAATTAGTGCATCTGAGCTTCCACACACTCCCAGAGGGGGTTCTGGCAGGGAGGATGGTTCTTGTGTGAGGGGCCCAGAGACGCTGATACGGTGGTTCCAAGACACACAGGAAGGAGTCGAGGCAGGGTGTGAACCGCATCTCTGGATTCAGAGCCAGCTGTGCAGCAGAGAATTTGGGCCTGGATTCGTGCAACTTCCCACTTGACGTGGCAGAGTAGCTTCTGTTTTTGATAAATTAGAACAGACTTGGGTTCACCCCTAAAACGTCCCCCTCTCAGGCCTGAATATGCTGTGTTTTCCTACGAGGCAGACCAAGGAATAGGGCTCCTGCATGCCCACTAGAAGTTATTCATAAACCACAGCAGTGACGACTAACAATTCCTGATTTCAAGCAACAGTGAAATTATTCTGTATGATACTGTGATGGTGGATGCACATTATGCATTTGCAAAGGAAGATTGTACAACAGAAAAAGTGACCTCCTAATGTCAATCATGGACTTTAGTTACTAATAGTGTATCAATATTGGTTCATCAACTGTAACAAATGTAGTGAACTAATGCAAGATGGTAATAGGGGAAATTGGGGTAGAGAGCTCTATACCTCTTGCTCAAATTCTCTCTAAACCTAAAACTGCTCGAAGAAATAGTCTATTGTATAGGGCAGGTACTAGGTACCAGGAAATGCTTTCAGTGTTGATTACATTAACACATTCAATCTGCACACCAGCCCTGTGAGGTCAGTATCATTATCTACCTGATTTTATTGGTGGGGAAAACAAGACATCAGAGAAATCTACCTTGCCCAAAGTCACACAGCAAGGGGCAGAGCTAGGATTCATACCCTGGACCCCAGAGCATGTGCCCTCAGCCACAGGGTAATGGGGTCACCACTGAGTTCTCTCCAAAAGCCTGCCCCATCCCCAGGACACCATGTGAGCATCCGACCTCGATCACGGGTGTCAGACGGCGCAACAGGGGTCATCAACAATGGGTCCAGGTCCAGATACATGTTTTCTTGGACCCTCCAGTGTTTAAAAATATTTGAGCCATAAAAATTCATCAAGTTATACACTTAAGATTTGCGCATTTTACCATATGCAAATTACACCTCCATAAAGTAGTGAGCATGAAAATGTGTGCATATATACAGAGCCAGCATTTCAAAATCAGAAGAGATCCAAATTGCTGGATTTTCTTGGAAAATCAGAGGATCTGGCCAGCCTGGGCCCACATTTCCACCGACAACTGCCGCCTGGGGCCAAGCAGCAGTCTCGCATTAAGAGAGGCCTGGGGTCGGCAGTTCACCCCGGCCTCCCACATACCTGCAGTACAGGTGTGGGGCCCCTGGGCATTGGCGTTCTCACTCTGGCCTAGACCGGAACCACTTTTCTCCTCGCTTTGGTTTCTCCACATTCTTCTTGAGTTCCACCAGCCCCCTCCCTCAACTTCACCCTTCAAACAGGGATTTCACAGGCTTAGGAGAAACAGGAGTGATAAGCAGGGTGTCCTGTACTGGTCCTACGTCTCGCGTCCAGGCAGCCCCACGTGGTTGCCAAAGTGCCTTTCCAAATAGCAACAAGATCCTGTGTGAGCCCTCCACCCCGAATGAAAATGGTCAGGCCCTCCCAAACTCAAGTCTACCTGGGACCACAGCAAGGGGCCCCTCAGAGCATCTGGAGGATTCTGTGCCTTGCAGAGTGATGAGAAACTTTCACAGGCACAGTGGAGAAAGACCTGCAGGGCTCGGCTGTCGTGTTCTGATGGGAATGGCGGCGCTAACTGGGTCACAGAGGAAAGGGGAGAGTGAGGGCGGGAGGACAGCAAGGAGATGCACACAGCTGGGGCTTAATAAAGGCTCGTAGATTCGAGGAAGGGCTGGAAAGCACACAAGCTTTGGAGTCAGCTTCTGAGTGACCTACGTCTAAACCTTGCATCTCTGGCTGTGTGACTTTGGGCAAGTCACTAAGCCTTCAGTGCCTCAGCTTTCTCAACCATAAAATGGGTACAATGATGTGACAAGTTGGCAGGAGGATCAAATCATGGAGGTTGAAGCATCCACTGGCACTTAATGATGAGTGAATATCCTTCCGTGGCCTCTCTGTGCCTCAGTTTCCCTACCTAGAAAGTAGGGACACCAAATCCAGCCTATGTGTGGAGACTCCAGCAGTTAAGATGTGCTTTGTTCAGTGTTAAACATGGGGTGAGGCTGGCCAAGCCACCCACAGACGGTTCTTGGACTTCTCGGCAAAGGGATCTGAGGGTGTTAGAAGTTGGCACTATTGAAGGGAATGTGAAAGGTGGAAACTGCTGGAATGTGAGTGTTAGTCACTCAATCATGTCTGACACTGCGACCCCATGGACTGTAGCTCGCCAGGCTCCTCTGTACATGGGATTCTCCAGGCAGACATACTGGAGTAGATTGCCATTCCCTTCTCCAGGGGATCTTCCCAATCCAGGGATCAAACCTGGGTCTCCTGCATTGCGGGCAGATTCTTTACCCTCTCTCTGAGCCATTAGGAAAGCCCTTGCTGGAACATGATGATTGGAGCCAAATCACCAGAGTGGGTTGAGGGTCAGCAATGCCAAGAACCACCCCAGCCAGCCTGGCAACAACCAGTCTCTGAAACACAGGGCAGTCCAGGAGTCTGTGCGCCAGGCCCCCCCATGAGCTGGCTTACGACCCTGACCTGGCCTCTGAGCTCTCACTGCCCCCGGCTCTGTTGGATACAGGCCGCAGCATCCTTGCTGCAGCAGGGGGCCCTGCAGGGGCCCCAGGTGGCTGCAGTCTCTCCTCTTGAGGCCATCCCGGGAAGTTCTCCGAAATGCCAGCCCAGAAGAGCTGAGTTAAAAGAGCATACGTGCCCTTTATGGAGAGGCGGCCACCCAAATGCCACAGAAGCACCACCTGCCCAGGCTTTCAAATATAGTATCATCATCTCTGGGTGTCTGGGGAGTGTGGCTCAAGACAGCTCTGTGAGAACCACAGCCGGACACTCAGGGTACTCCTCTGTCTCCAGGGTGTGCAGTCAGGGGTCGGGGGCTCAGCCTCCCCGAGTGGGCTGATTCAATTCCAGTCAAATTCCATTCCCAGTTCCCCCACTTCTCTGTGACCCTGGGCAGCCACTGGCCTTCTCTGAAACTTTGTATCCATATCTGAGGATGACGATAAGGATTAAAGGTGATATACACAAAAACTGCTTAGCACACAGCCTGGCCAATACTTAATAGATGTTAGTTTTACTATTATTAATTATGATGATCCTCAATGTGCTAAGCACTGCACCAAGAAGAATAAGCCATAGCCCCAATTCACAAGTCCCCGAGGAAGAGACACATAGACCACAGGAAAGGACAGAAGGCAAGCAGCATTTTGAGGAGGGGGAACCATGGAGGGAAGGGTTTATTCTGCAGGGGCACTGGCTAGAGGAGGGCTTCAAGGGGGTGGCGGCGCTGGCTTGCAAAGGACGAGCAGGTTGTTGTGCTACAGAGGAGGGAGACAGGGTGGCATGTGCTGAGGTCAGAGACAATCTGGTGGAATCATGGGCTTCCCTGGTGGCTCAGTGTTAAAGAATCCACCTGGCAAAGCGGGAGACACGGGTTTGATCCCTGACCTGGGAAGATCCCACGTGCCATGGACGAACGAAGCCCGCGTGCCACGACTACGGAGCCTGTGCTCCGGAGCCTGGGAGCCGCAGCTACAGAAGCCTGTGCACCCTAGAGCCTGTGCTCTGCAACAACAGAGACCAACACAGTGAGAAGCCCTCACACCGCAACTAGAGGGAAGCTCACGCAGCAATGAAGACCCAGCACTGTCAAAAATAAAGGAAGAAAGAAATTGAATACATATAAAAGAAGCAGCAATCTGGTATAATCAGACAACGCTTACTGTACCCCCTCTAAGCCCAAGGTTGTGAACATGGGGCTCATGGTCCAAATCTCGTTATGTACTTTGTTCATGTTTTAAAAAATGTTTATCTTTAGCCAACATTTAGAGATCAGGAGATTATACACAAAATTGAGATTTCCAGCTCACCAGAAAAATTAGAAAACGGGGCCACAGAGGCCTCCGTTCCTGTGTAACAGCAGCATAAAAAAATGAAAACAGTAATAACAGTAAATGTTTACTGAGTGCTTAGAGTGTGCCAGGCGCTGCTTTAAGTGCTTTACACACCCTAAGTCTCCAAATCCTCATGAAAGCCCTACAGGGTGAATGCAGTGATGGGGGACCCCGTTTTCTTGGCTGTTTCTCAAAGATAGGCAGCCCCCTTGCAAAAACCCACAACCCTCATCCTTCCAGCTGAGAGCTCAGGATGGCAGCAAACGAAGGAGAGGCATATGTTTGGTGGGAAACGTGGAAATAATCAAGGGTGAGTGGATTCATGGAAGTAATTTAATTACCTCGCACAGCTATGAAATCTCTCAGTTTCCGCTTCCATTATTACTGATGAAGGTTAACTATCAGAGGACATTATCTATGGTCTCCTGACATACGAGGGAGGGAGGTTTAGGTGTCCCTAGGTAGCCATACCTGCTTGTCACTGATCAGGTTGGCCCCTGCCTCCAGCTGACCCCCACCCCCACCTTGAAATTGACTGGGAGGCATATTATACACCGTATGATGGAAACACTCAGTACCACCTATGAACAGACTTGCCTCAAACGTCAAACCTGAATACGATCAAGCCTCTAGATCCAACTGTCCATGCATGGCAAATACAGGGGACAGAGGACCAGGTTGAACCACACCACAGTGACACAATCAACGAATCCCAGCTACAGGTGAGGTGACTTGCCCACGGTCCCACAGTGAGTGGTGGGCTGGGATTTGAACCCAAGTTCATGAACACAGTATTCTCCTGAGACCACATGAGAAGCCAGAGGAAGTACAGCCGGGCTTCCAGAGGGTGGGACAAGGAACCAGAATAGTTCAGAGCAAGGAGGGTGGTTCCTCTGCAAGGGGCAAGTCCCCTGGCCTGCTCTCTAAAGGCCAGCTTTTGGCTTCCTTGACTAGTCCCGAACTCAAACTCTTGAGATACTGAATACTGTTGATCTCGCTTGAGACTAATGTTGTCCTTGGTGCAATCATCTGTGATCAGAGGAATGTTTTTAGGAAAAAGAGCCCAGTTATTTCCACACAGAGATCACAGGGTAAAAAAAAAAGATGGCCAGGATGTTTACAGATTAGAATGTGTAGCAGAGATAGTATGACCAACTTGTCCTAATTTGTCTTGGACTTTTCCAGTTTTACCGTGAAGTTTTGTACCTGAAGATCTTCTCTGTTTTAAAACCAAAGTTTTGCATCTCAGGTAACTCTCAGTCCAGGGCCGAAGCAGATGGTCGCCATATTTCAGAGGCACATCAGTCAGTCTCAGTGTGTGGATTCTGTGTGAATCCTTGTCGTTCAGTCACGTCTGATTCTTTGTGACTCCAAGGACTATAGCATATCAGGCTTCCTTGTCCTTCACTATCACCTGGAGTTGGCTCAAACCGATGTCAGTTGAGTTGATGACGCCATCCAACCATCTCATCCTCTGTTGTCCCCTTCTCCTCCTGCCTTCAATCCTTCCCAGCATCAGGGTCTTTTCCAATGTATCAGCTCTTTAAATCAGGTATTGGGGCTTCAGCTTCATTCCTTCCAATATACATTCAGAGTTGATCTCCTTTAAGATTGATCTCCTTCCTGTCCAAGGGACTCTCAAGAGTCTTGTTCAACAACACAATTTGAAGGCATCAATTCTTCAGCATTCAGCCTTCTTTATAGTCCAACTCTCACATCCATACATGACTACCATCCTAGTATATACCAAAAAATGATTAAAAAACTTAGGGCCCAATAAGGGACACTGTAGCATTGCCTGAGTACCAGGTATTAAGAAACTACTCTTAAGACAAAAAAGTGCAACTATGTGTGGTAGAATGTTATGTAGACTTATTGTGGTGATCATTTTGCAATATATACAAATATTGAATCATTATGTGCTATATCTTTTCATACTAGTTTTAGAAAAGGCAGAGGAACCAGAGATCAAATTGCCAACATCCGCTGGATCATCGAAAAACGACAAGAGTTCCAGAAAAAGGATAATATTTCTGCTTTATTGACTATGCCAAAGCCTTTGACTGTGTGGATCACAATAAACTGTGGAAAGTTATGAAAGAGATGGGAATACCAGACCACCTGACCTGCCTCTTGAGAAACCTGTATGCAAGTCAGGAAGCAACAGTTAGAACGGGACATGGAACAACAGACTGGTTCCAAATAGGAAAAGGAATACGTCAAGGCTGTATGTTGTCACCCTGCTTATTTAACTTATATGCAGAGTATATCATGAGAAACGCTGGGCTGGATGAAGCACAAGCTGGAATCAAGATTGCCAGGAGAAATATCAATAACCTCAGATATATATATGACACCACCCTCATGGCAGAAAGAGAAGAAGAACTAAAGAGCCTCTTGATGAAAGTGAAAGAGGAGAGTGAAAAAGTTGGCTTAAAGCTCAACATTCAGAAAACAAAGATCATGGCATCGGGTCCCATCACTTCATGGCAAATAAATAGAGAAACAGTGAAAACAGTGACAGACTTTATTTTGGAGGACTCCAAAATCACTGGAGATGGTGACTGCAGCCATGAAATAAAAAAGACGTTTACTCCTTGGAAGAAAAGCTAGGACCAACCTAGATAGCATATTAAAAAGCACAGACATTACTTTGCCAACAAAGGTCGTCTAGTCAAGGCTATGGTTTTTCCAGTAGTCATGGATGGATGTGAGAGTTGGACTGTAAAGAAAGCTGAGCACCGAAGAATTGATGCTTTTGAACTGTGGTGTTGGAGAAGACTCTCGAGAGTCCCTTGGACTGCAAGGAGATCCAACCAGTCCATCCTAAATGAGATCAGTTCTGAACGTTCATTGGAAGGACTGATGTTGAAGCTGAAATGCCAATACTTTGACCACCTGATGCGAAGAGCTGACTCAGTTGAAAAGACCCTGATGCTGGAAAAGACTGAAGGCAAGAGGAGAAGGGGACGACACAGGATGAGATGGTTGGATGGCATCACCGACTCAATGTACATGAGTTTGGGTATACTCCGGGAGTTGGTGATGGACAGGGAAGCTTAGCGTGCTGCAGTCCATGAGGTCGCAGAGAGTTGGACACAACTGAGCGACTGAAATGAATTGATGCTCTATACCTGAAACCAACATAATATTATATATCAAATACATCTCAATTAAAAAAAGAAATGTGTTAAAAATTTTTGGATGATATTGTGGTTATGTTTATAAAGAGATTCCTTATTTCTTAGAGATATACACTAAAATGGCTTCCAGGTGGCTCAGTGGTAAAGAATCCGCCTGCAATGCAGGAGGTGTGGGTTCGACCACTGGGTTAGGAAGATCTCCTGGAGAAGGAAATGGCAACCAACTCCAACATTCTTGCCTGGAAAATCTCATGCACAGAGGAGCCTGGTGGGCTACAACCCAAGAGCTGGACATGACTTAGCAACTAAACAACAACATGTACTAAAATATTTATAGGTGAAATGATACAATGACCTGAATTTGCTTCAGAATAATCCAGTGGTGCAAAAGGGAAGTGGCTATGAGTGAACAGTCATTGAAACTGGGTCACATTATTTTATTTTCTTTAACTCTCACATATTTGAATTTGTCCATAATGAAGAGTAAAAGAATGGAGGAAGAAAGGAGGAAGGAAGAACGAATGAAAGAAATGACTGTTGGAAGATACCCATTCTCTAAGTCAAATTGGACCACTCAAAATTTATAGGTTTGATCTTGCCTCTTCTGTAAAGGGCCAGAGAGTAAATATTTTTGGTTATGTGCACCATATGGTCTATCAACTATTCAACTCGGTCCTTGTAGAGTGAAAGCAGCCACAGACAGTGTGTGGCTGTGTGCCAATAAAACTTTATTTACAAAAACAGGAAGGGAGCTGGGTTTGACCCAAGGGCTATACTTTGCTAATCCCTGGTCTAGAAGGGTATCAACTGGGTTCAGCTCTATGACTTACTTGCTGTTGTGACTCAAGAAAGTCACCTAACCTTTCTGAGTTTTCTCCTCTGTAAAACGGGGATAATAATAGTAACTACCTCAGACCAGGATTAGGCCAGATAAAGAATAGAGCTGGGTCCATGCCACTCATCTTCGTTATCCTAAAAGTTTAAATCTGAGACTGGTTGATTTTTATTTGTCTAGGTAATTAGCTCCAGTGACAGTAGGGTGAATGTGGGGACTGAGACGGCTGTCATGGGCAGGCACTTCCATCTACCACGTATGAGAAAGCTGGCCCACAGAGAGCGCAGAACAAGGACTCTCATCCCTTGGAGAAGCACCCTCTTTGCTTATGAGCTGTTTTGGTTCCTTGTCCCACCCTCTGGAAGCCCAGCTGTGCTTCCTCCAGCTTCTCATGTGGTCTCAGCAGAGTGCTGTGTTCATGAGCTTGGGTTTGAATCTCAATCCTACCACTAGTGGTGGGACCTTCGGCAAGATACTTCATCTTGATGAGTCTTAGTTTCCTCATATACCAAAACGTCTCTCACAAGACGGAGGATTAAATGGCATAACTGTGCATCTGGCAGACAGCAGATACCTCATTAATATCAGATAGTTAATATTATAATAAATGTTTCTCATGTGGGCTAACTTGGGTGGATTTTTGTTTCTTGTACCCCAAGTTTTTCTCTTAAGATGGAACTCCAGCTGTCCTCAACACTGACGCCTCTCACTTGGAGGCTCAGGGCGGGTCTCCTCTCTTGCCCCACCAAGGCCAGAGACAGAACCCAGACTGAGACAGAAGACAGGCGGAGGTGCTGTGTTGCTCACAACACCTGGGCAGCCCTGGCAGCTGCTATACCCTCAACCTACTCATTGCAAAAGCAACAGGCGAGGCAAACAGATGGCTTTTTTCCTTCTCCAAGATGGAAAAAGAAAAAAAAAAAAAGGGAAAGGAGATGAACAGATTTCCACTGGCTAGATCAAAGAGAAATAGGCATTTTCACTGATAAACTTCACTTAAACGCCATCCGTGTGCCCAGGGATGTGATCATCCCAGGGCAGGATCGGGCTGGGACCAGCTTGCTATTGCCTATTGATGTATCATTAATTTCTTTTTGTTTCCCGCTCCAGTGTACACCCGACTCAAGGTGAGAGAACGCAACTGGGCTGCGACTTCTCAGATTGATAGATTGCGTTTCTGTGCTGGGTCCGTTTCATGCTTGGTGACTTTGCAGCAAAGCAATTATCACTGTGGAATGCATAATGGCCTAATTAATAACTAATGTCAGGTTGGCCTCTGAGCCATGATTATACCTTAGCAAGCCAACTTTTTTTTTCTTTTAAACATTCCGAGAGAAAAATATTATTATAATTGACTGGTTAAATTGTCAAAGTGTCCCTACCCTGTGGACATGGGGCGTTGTAGGAAGCACATAAAGCCTGGAATAAAGAGAGGTGTTCTGCCGCCAACTGGCTGCGTGGCCTTGCTCAGCATCTGAGTATCTTGGGGCCAGTTCATCTGCACCTGTAAACAGAGCCACCTTTCTGAAATTGAGTGGGATTCTTGGAGTCTGGGGTAAAGTAGCTCTTGTTCACTACTGGATCCCCAGGGTCTGCCTCACAGTAGGTGCTTAATAAATAACGATCGAGGGTAAGGACTCTGAATCTGGACTGCCTGGGTTCAAATCTTGTCTTTGCCCCTTACTGGTTGTGTGACCTTGGGCAAGTTATCCAACCTCTCTGTGCCTCTTTCTTCTCACTTGTAAAATATTGCTAAAACAACATCTACCTTATAGGGAGGTCACAGGGAATAATAAATTGATATCTGTAAAGTGTTTAGAATTCTGGGGTTGAGCCAAGGCCTCCCTGGTTCCTAGAGGTTAAGTGTCTAAACCAACTGGGCTTGTCTTCAAGAAACCACTTCTGCCTCTGACTCTTCTGCTAACAGTGTCATCCCCACTGACCCCTGGAGCCCGATACTCAGGCCTTCTATCTCCCTCAGCCACCTGAAGGCCAGGCGCCCACATCCAAACTCTTTTGAACCAGCCTTCTCTTTGCCACGCCTCTGCTTCTGCCTCAAGTCAGGACACCATTATTGCCACGTGTCTCAAGTGTTCCAGACCCTGACTTCCAAGTCGACCCTCTCCTACCCCACTCACCTCCAGAGGGATCTTTCTAGAAAAGCCTCCTGGTTATGCTGTCCTCATACATCAAGAGAATCCACATCACCTCATCCATGTCATCTCAAAGTACAGACTTAACACAGCACTCACAGCCCCCCTGTCCTGCCCAAACGTGTTTCCTTGCCTCTTCCCCTCCCTTACCTCCCTACATATCGTAGCTTCAGAAACATGGTACAACTCACCAAATAGTCACCGGGAAATAATTGTTCATTTTAAGCCTTCCGTGTGTAATGTACTGAGCTAATAAACATTGCAAACATGACCATCTCATTTAATCCTCACAATAAGCCTGTGTATACTAGGAACCATCTATTGATGAGAAAACAGAGTCAGGAGGAAGGGAAGTGATCTAAGATCACCCAGCAAGTGTTCAAACTGGGGCGCAAACCCAGTTCTGCCTGGCGCTAAGACAACTTGTACTCTTACCACACCTTGTTCTCTGTGTTCCATCCTGTCCTAGTCCTCCTAACCTGAGCTGGGATTTCACCTCCTCCAGGAAGTCTTCTCTGATTGCTTACTGATAAAGCAATCACTTTCTTCTTGCCACACGTGGGACATTTTGCTCTAACTTCACATTTGCTTTTTTTCTTAGTTGACTGCGGACATGGGCTCCCAGTGGGTGGCTTGGCCTCCTTGCTGGACAAAGTTCATTTGTTCTCTTAGCCAGGCCAGCATAGAGATATATACAGAGCAGGGGCTTTATAACACCTACCAGATCCTTAAAAGTTCTTCCTTGCTCTGCTGCTTCCTGGACTTGACACGCTCCTTGAAATTCATTTCCTATTCTTTTGTCCAAAATGTACTCATCCTACTGTTTTCCTGGCCCCATCCCACTCTCCAATAGCTAATGAAGTAGTTACTTCACCCATTAGGGAGTCCGCAGTGCAGGACACAGGGTTATGTACTCACCTAGCCCTGTTTTTTCTTTTCAACACCCTCTTGGCCACATGTTAGACTCTATTTCCACCAGCTTCCCTTGAAATTGGACATGACCTTATAATTGAGTGCTGGTCAAGGAAGTATGGGAGAAGGCAATGGCAACCCACTCCAGTACTCTTTCCTGGAGAATCCCATGGATGGAGGAGCCTCGTGGGCTGCTGTCCATGGGGTTGCTGAGAGTCGGACACGACTGAAGTCACTTAGCAGCAGCAGTAGCAGCAGCAGCAAGGAAGTGTGGGTAGAATCAATGTGGCCACTTCCAGGTCTGGCCCTTGAGAACTTTCCCCATGTACTGTTTAAGCAAAGGGGACTCTGGAATGCAGTGAAGGCAGAGGCAGAAGACAGGAGATGCCTGGATCCCTGAATGGCTGCGAGCAGCACAGCCCCTTTGCGCCATTAATCACAACCAGACTGTAATGTGACTGAGAAATAATCTCTTGCTATGTTGGATGTCGTTGCTACAGGAATGAGCCACCGTGGCTACTGCAGACACAATGGGTTTGAATCCCATCTCGTCTACTTCTCAGCTATGTGATCTGTGTCTCCACCTGAGTTTCAGTTTTCCTTAGGATTCTCCAGAATACCCCAAACATCCCAGATGTCAGATCACCAGCCTTGAGTATGGTGCCATGCAGGTGCTCGAGAAATGGAAACCCCCTGCCACCCTCTGACCCTGCCTGTGTCTCAGTCCGTGAGTTTCAGGGCGGGGCCTCTGCTTAGTTCCAGGACATAGGATTTGGCTGATCCACAAATATTTGGCTTTACGTTTTAATTAAGTATTGTTATTTTGTAGTTGTGCTGAGAAGAATTGTATTAGAGGGCAGGAGTTTATAAACCTCAAGGAGAAACTAAATAAGAGACTTTTGCCTGTCACGCTGTGGGGTCTAAGGCCAGGAAGAAGGAAGATAGAGGGAATTTAGGAGGCGAGGTGGTCTTTGAGGGCGGGGAGGCAGAGGGGGCCAGTGTACCAGGGTAAGCCTGGCTCAAAGTGATGCTACACTTGGCAGGGTAGATGGGGGTTGGGTAGAAGCCAGGGCACAGGTGAGAGCCTTAGGGACTCTGGCCACCTCTCCCGGGCCTTCGGCCCTGAAATTCTCACTTCCCGTCTCCCTCAGGGCATTAGTATACACTGCTCCTTTTACGAGGCATGCCATTCCACCCCTCCTGTGGCTAGAATGTTCCGCTTCATGCTTTAGTTCATAGTTATTTCCTCCTCGAAGTCCTCCCTGACATCCCAGGATGCTCTCATAACCCCATGAAGCTTGTGTCACAGCCACTGCTATCGACGATAATTATATATTTACTTGCTGTGCGAGGGCCTGAATTACATCTGTCTTCTCCCAGAAGGTCAGCTCTGGAAAGGAATGGACTCTGTCTTATTTGCTCCTGTGCCTAGAATAAATGCTCTGTATATGCTGATGGAGTAACCGAATGAATGAGTAATAATTTTCTCTCACTCCCTGTACACCAAAAAGCAGGAGCCAGCAAACTTCTCCTGTAAAGGGCCAGATAATAAATAGTTTTGGCTTTGCAGGCCATACAGATTGTTTGTAACGACTCAGCTCTGCGGCTGTGGTGGGAAAGCAGCCATAGACAATACATGAATGAATGGGCATGGCTGTGTTCCAATAAAGCTTTATAAAAACAGGCTTTGGCCTGAGGGCCAGAGTTGGCTGACCCCTGTCCTAAAGCTTGCCGTTTGGCTCTCTGTTTTCACTTGCACTTCCAGTGGTGTGCTGGAGCTTACCTGTAGCAGCTTGCCAAAGCCGACTGTTAAATTTTCTGGACTTTTACAAGCTGGTTGTTAAAATGGCCCTAATTAAAAATTTAAATCGTATAAACCTACGATTATAATACATAAATTACATTAAAAATGATGGTACTACAATCTGGATGAAACTTGAGGACACTCTGAGTGAAATAAGCCAGTCACATAAAGATAAATACTGGATGATTCCACTTCTATCAAGTGCCTGGAGCAGTCAAATTCACAGAGACAGGAAGTTTAAAATTGTGGTTGCCAGGGGCAAGGAATGTGGAGTTACTGTTGAATGGGAACAGAGTTTCAGTTTGGGAAGATGAAAAAAGTTCTGGAGATGGATAGTGGTGATGGTTGTACAACAGTGTGAACATACTTAATATCACTGAACTGATGAGTTAAAGATGGTTAAGGTGGTAATAAATGTTATGTGTATTTTAACACAAAAGATTGAAAAAAAGAGGGAATACATATTCAGAACTCATCACTTCCTAATTATGTGGTAATATATTACTACTCTTGGGGCTCTGAGGTTATGCATAGCTTTTATGTCTGTGGTGGAAACGCTATCTGAGATGCTACTGCATATCTCTTCCCCACTCCATGTTGCCAGCCTGAAATTGTTCCTGGCGGGAGTATTTACACCACGGAAGTCAGGACTCCCCTGACAGCTAGCTCTACATTTATCAGCACATGACTGGTTATTTCCATGTATCCGTCTCCTCCACTAGATGGTGAGCTTCTAGGGCAAGAACATCTCAAACATTAGAATCACCAGCAGAAGCTTTTAAAATCCTGATGTCCAGCCTCACACCAGACAGAATGCCAGCCACTGTGGGGAGAGACCCAGGTCTCAGTATTTTTTAAAGTCCTTAGGAGATTTCAATGGGCAGTTTGAGGATCTCAAACTTTAATGAGCACATGAGTCATAAATCACCACATTATTGAGTTTTTTTTTTTTAATATAGTTGACTTACGAGGGGACCTTGTTAAACTGCGAATTCTGACTACGGAGACCTGGGAGGTGGGGTGGGGGGCCAATGAAACTGCATTTCTACCATGCTCCAGGTGATGCGGATGCTGCTGGCGCACAGACCACGCTCTGAATAACAAAGGGTTAAAGGATGAAACTCATATGAAATTCGATCATAACCATGATCGTTGCTGGCCCTGAGGAGTGTGTGTCTGGCTGTTTCTGTCATTCAGCTGTGCGGGCCCTGGGGACAGCAGGGGTATCTACAGCTGCTCACAGCCTCATCCCTGGAGCCTGGAACTCACCCTGGTATACAGTAGGTGCAGAATAAATGTCTGCAAGACTGAAGGTCTCAGTGGAACTGGAAGGGAAGCAGGGATAGGCATGACGTGTACTCTATGGCTGCTGGCTGCAGGGGAAGGCATACCAACTCTATAAAGCATGATGCAACGCTCTTTATTCTGGGAGGTTTAGGCCACACAAAACCATTCAAGCTCTCTACCTGCATGAATCCTCCCAGCCTACCTGTGTGGTAGGGGCAGTTACCATTCCCAGTTCACAGCCAAGGAAACTGAGGTTCACTGAGACCGTTGGTCACGGAGAGAGCTGTGATCAGAACCCAAGTCTGTGCGGATCGAAGCTTCCGTCATTTCCGCTCCACATTACAGGAGCCAGAAGAATGATCTGTGCTCAGCCTCTCAGCATCAGTGCTTAGCACGGTTCTTGGCACACAATGGGGCTCAGCTGTCAAGATTTCCTGAGCACGTGAGTCAACGACGTTCACCACCTTGGCCCTTGAACACCGTGCCTGGCACACAGCAGGTGTCAAGAAACACCTACTGAGTGGATATCCGAGTGACCATAGGAATGGGCACTCATGCCCAGAGGGGATGTGCTGGCTGCTGCAGGAGCCTCGCTCAGCCCGCCGCTGGCCCCAGGCAGACACGAGCGCTAAGAGATGCTTGGCTGACAGCGCCACGAGATGAATGCGCGCCCGGCGGCCTCATCTCCCCACCGACTGGCCCCGCATGGCCTTCCATAATGCAGTCCATTAAAAGGCTTGTAAATTTTCATACACGAAAGCCTACCATGGCATCAGCACAGACTAATTGTTGTTAAATGTGCGGGAATGTTACCGCCATGCCGCTGGAGCGATCACTCTTCCCAGCTCGGCCCAGACGCCGGCCCATTCCTCTGCAGGCGGAAAGCTTACAACGTTCGCGCAAGGCCAAAAAGCAATTCGTGTCAAAAAGATCAATAATATAAAAATAAAGCATGAGAATTCTAGTTAAAGGGAATGTCATATAAATATGTGGCTCACGTCCATGATTCCAAGATTAAAAAAATCAATCAATATCGTTCTTTAGATGATGTTATTTCTAATGAGAAATACCCGGAACAACTGCAAATAACTGCTTAACTGGGGGGAAAAAAGCATTAATAATTTACTTTATAAGGCATATGATACTGAATGAAAGAGGATTGCTGCTGGTTCTTAATTTGGTTGTAATATGGCGTGACAGGTTCAATGATGCTTTGGTGGGTTCTTAATATTAAATTCAGAAGGATATTCAGCTCGTTATAAGTTTTACCCCAAGCTGGGCAGGGCAAAGCCAGAGGGGCCAGACCGGGTTATGGGAACCAAGAAAACCTGCCTCATCAAAGTTATTATGTCATCAGAGGGGGTGGGGAGTAGGTGTGCACATCACCTGTGAGCCGGGAACAGGAAGGGTGGACCGAAGTCCTTCTCACTGCATCTTGCAAGTGACGCCCTGTTTATTGAGCACTTGCTATATGCCAAGTCCTGGGCTGAGTATGCAGACGTGGGTTTGAATCCAGCTCTCTGCGATGGGCTGGGCTTCCCTGGTAGATTGTGCCTGGGAGAAGCTCAGCAAAGACATATCTAAAAGACACAGATCTGGCTGAAAAAAGAGATCTCTTTTCGAACCCCTAACTACCTGCAAGTGTCTAATTCAGATCCTCAATGTAGAACTGATCAATTCTAGAAAAATCTATAGAGTGTTCTCAGCTCCTTCTGTACCCCTGAAGCTCCCTGGGGAGATCCACTCAGCCCTGAGATCTGCATCTTCCATCCTCTGCTCTGCTGGTGAAGAGCTGTGTGAGCTGCAGCAAGCAGCTTAACCTCTCTGAACTGCAACGTCTCACCTGTCAGAGGGGATGACACCAGTGGTGCCTCCCTTGCTATATTGCTGAGACGTGGTGATGCATGGCTCAATGCACGGTAAGCTTGGCTGGCTAGTGTCCCAGTCTGAGTCACCACCCACCACCATGTGCTGGGTGCTGAGCCTCACTTACCTTACCTGAGAACGGGTGAGAGTAGATGCTTCCTCATGGGAACTGGGGAGAAGTGGGAGGAATAAATTCAGCTCATCAGCTGGGAGCGCTGACTAATGTCCAAAGAGCACTCACTATGTGCTGGGCTTTGTTCTTGGAGCTTTTCAAGGGTCAACTCATTTAACCCTCACATCAACCCTATGAGGTAGGTATCATTATCTCCATTTAAAAGCCAAGGAAGTTGAGGCCCAGAGAGGTTAAGTGACCTGCCCAGGATCACACAGCAGGCAAACAGACAGGTTAGGATGCAAGCCTGTGCCAATCTGGCTCCAAACCCATGCTTGTTCCCACTGCTTATCTTTCCTGCTGGGTCCCGCTGGTCAGTGAGACCACTTCTCCCTGGCTTTGCTGGCTGGTCAGGACTGCATGTGTCTAACGTCTGTGTGGCCCCAAGGGGGCCCCACTCACAAAGAGATGGCATGCCAGTGCTGAGCGACAGAAAGGGTTACCTCGGGAGTAAGAGAATTATGACATCAAAGACAGCTGAAATAGCAAACAATGTTAAAAAGGAAAAAAAAAATCTTGTAATTACATTTCGATTCAAAGGGAAGGGCAAGAGTCCTGCAGGCAGATGCAGAACAGGAGGGGAGCACAGGGACCAGTTAGGACACGGGGTGCAGAGCTGGGTGGGTGGTCAGGGCCGAGCCCTCCTCAGGCGATCTGAGCTGTGAGGACGTGCCCTCCAGGCCCCACCTAGGCAGCTCAGCTTCAGGAATGGGGACTGGGGACTGGGGACCTTGTCCTGGTCAGAACCTCTTCCCCACCCACATCTGCCTGTGAGGGAGCAGCAGGGCATCCTCAGAGTCTGGGGCTGGGACAGAAGGTGGGGGAGGCCGATGATGACTTCAGGTTCTGGGCACAGGATGGGGGCAGAGAGCAGGAGCTCGGGCAGGCGGTGTGGGGGCTCAGGTAGGGCATGTGAGGCATAGAGTCTCCTCCTCTCTGTCATTTTTGAGAGGCCAGCCCTACCCCCCAGCCCTCCTCTGCTCTAAAGCCTCCTGTGGCTCCCGCTCAGGCAGAGTCACAGCCAAGGAGCCTCGGGGTCCTGAATGATGAGACACCCACAAACACGACTTATGCTACGCGGCATGCTGGGTGAGTGTGGGGAGCCATGCTGGGAAAGATGGGAGTCCAAGCCTGACTAGGGGTCAACCAGGGCGAGCTTCCTCACTCTTGGGCGGATCTAACACTTGAGAGGAGTTAACTGGGTCAAGAGACAGTACCGGGAAAACATTCCAGGTAAGAGAACAGCAGACACGTCGCCTGAGGTGGGAATAAGCCAGGCTGTCTACTGGCTGAGGGGAGAGGCCGGGAGGGGCCAGATGGCCTGGGGTTTCTGCCCCGAGTGCCTTCTCCAGCCCACACCACGCTCCTGAGCCTGAATTCACGCCCACTTCGGTTCTCATCCTGTCTCAGGTACTAAATGGATGTCAGTCGTCTCCCCTGAACCTCATCTGTAAAGTGGAGATAATCATAGAATCTTCCCTTAACAGAAACATCACGAAGAACACACAAAATAACCATTAGAAATTGTGCACCACACGGTAGACGTGCAATAAAAGTCATGTCAGCAGACTTCTCCGGCAAAGGCAAGGCCCTCCTTCAGGGTCAAGCCTGGCTCCTGAGTGACTACAAGAGTAAGCAACTGAGTCTCAGCGACGTTCAAATCGGAGGCCACGCAGCAGATATCCTGGCCTCTCTCTCATCTGGTGCTCTCTTGGTCCAACCTGGGTCTGATCAATCACTAGCATCCCGGCAGGTGGATATGGGCAAAAGAAGGAACTTCCAGTCCTCTGCCCACCTGAAAGTGAGGGGACTCCCTTTGGTAGACTGTTTTTGGCACCCCTGGCTACATGAGACCTGTGGGAAAGGGTCTGGAATTCCTCAGAACACAGGAGATCATGACTTGTTACATCTCTGACCAGGGTGGCACCCCGAAACCCACATGAATCAGGTTGTCCAAGCGTCATCACCCCATTTTAGAGAAGGCACAGTAAAGGATAACTCACTCAACGAAGAATATATATATTTATTTGTTGACTGATTCATCCACTCATCCAACCAACACCCATCCACCCAGGAGAGGAGTGCCAGGCTGGTGGGCATCATGCCATGCTTTGCCACCTAACTACCCACAGGGAAGGCAGCAAGCCCTCTTCTTTCGCTTTCTTGCAAATTCCTCTTTCAACATAACCCTTCTGCTCCTCCACAGACAGAACTTCAATTGCATCTGCTCTAGACTTCCTTTAGCCATTGGGGTTTGCCTTGGAGATGCACCCCAACTCTATGGGAAGAAACACAAAGGAGAAGAGACGAAAGCTCAGAACTGCTGACACTCCCACCTGGGCCCTGGGAGGGCAACGCCAGGCTCGACGCTGAGGAGGCTGCCTGCTGTCTCTGTGCCTTGGCTTCTGCCTTGGGAGCACCCATCACCCTCCCTCGGGCATCGGGAGGGCAGAAAGCAGTGCTCTGCATGCAGGTGGTGATCTAAGGACCTGGTGCTGGGGGAAAATGAGAAGGCTAAAATGTGGCAAAGGCTGAAGGAGAGGGGCTGGGGGAGGGGGCAGGAGAAAACGTAGAAGAAGGTGGAAGAAAAGAAGAGGAGCGAGGGAGATGAGAGTTGAGGATCCGTGGAGGGGAAAGAACTGGCACTCTGTAAATCCGGGCGTTCTAATTACCTACTGTGTAACCACCCACCCCAAATGCAAAGGCTCATAACAATGTCTTATTTTCATGGTCCTGGGGGTTGACTGGGCTCAGTGGGGTGGTTCTTTCCTGTCATCTCTCAGGCAGTCATGGCAAGATGGCAGCTGATGGCCGGCATGGTTCCTTGACTTGCATCTGGTGCCTTGGTGTCCCCGGCCCCTCTCTCTGCCATGTGGACACTCATCCCTCAGGGCCTCTCCAGGCAGGCTGGGCTAAAGGAGGCAGGAGGTGAAAACCCCAGGCTGGCTGAGGCCTCTGTTGCTATGGGCACAGGGTCGCCTCTGCCATGTCTATTGGCTCAAGGGGAAACCAATCTAAAGGCCCATATTCAAAGGATGGAGACACAGGCTCCGCCTCCTGATGGGGGGACGCCAGGGCACAGCACAGACATGCAGCCACCGTAGGGGACAGTGTGAGCCTGAAGTCCAGCAAACGAAGGGATCTCCGGGAGGGACATGACCCCGACACATCGCTTCAGTCACGGGCACTGAACTCCTAGGGACATTATAAGCATTTGTTGAGTGGGCCTTGGAGGCCCCAAGGAGAAGGGGGGCCCTTCAAGTTCTGGCACAAATGCTTGCCAGCTCCCTCACCCCGAGAAGAATGGTCAGGCTGACCAGCAGGTTGAGAGCTTCACTGGGCCCAGTATCTCGAACAATACTTGGTATACAGCAGGTACTCAGCAGATGTCTGTTGAGTGAATAAATGACTGCATGGGCTCGACTGAGGACCCGTTCCGTCTCTTGGTAGGTGGCGTCTCGACCCCCTCGCCGAGCTCCTAAAAGGCGGTCATGCCACACGAGCTCCCTCTGATCCTGAGAGGACAGGGAGACCACAACCTCAGGCCCAAGCAACCAGACACCCCCCACCACAGTGAGAGCAAGCGACTCGCTGGCCTCTTGACAGGGAATCTCACTGAACCTCACGCGATCCGAACAGCTGTCCCTACGCAGCAGGAAACGGTGGCTCAGAAATATGAAGACACTGGTCAAAGTCACACAAGCAGTGTCAGGTGGGACTCAGACCCTGGGTGTCTGACCACCACTCTCTCTCACTTTCCCAGGGGATCAGAGGCTGTCTCCGCCTTTTTGGTTCCCAAACTGCTGTGTTTCAATCAGGCCCAGGTGAACGAGCCTGTTCCACCTCAATGGAAGGGGTTTTCCGCCATGCAGGCCATATCTTCATGGTGGAAGGGGAAGGAAGCAGGGGAAAAAAAAACAAACTCTCCCAGAAGTGGCCTTGCCATCTTCTGGCTGGGCCACGGCACACACGCCTTAGCAAAGTTTCACCTCTGATTTAGCATAACAAAACTTTTAATTTAGATGTTTTCGTCTCTCTCTCCAAGTAAAAATAAGTTTAAAATAATGACTGTAATAAATGAAGGTAATTAATTGTAGTTTGTTCCTTTACTGTCTAGTCAGCTTAATTTTACCTTTTCAACTAATAATGAGAAAATAATTTTTGTGCTCGGAGGGTTAATGATATGTAACTGCGAGAACTGCTAATTGCATGTTGCAATCCATCCATCAACAACCCCATCTGTGCGACTTGATTATGTTTGCTAAATTATTGCTTTGAATTATCTTTCATAAAGCAACTTTTGTAATTAGCGGGGCTTTCGTCTTGCTCTTTTCTCTGCGCACAAGGATATTCAAACTTTGGCCATTTCAAGCTGTCTCCATTAAGCCACCTTCTCTGGCTGTCTTTGTTTCCCTGAGCAGGGGGAATCAAGACTGTCCTTTAAGCAATCAAGGCGGAGAGGGAAAGCTTCCTCAATTCACAGCAGGGCAAATTCACTTCCTCTCCGCCTCCCTCCCACCACCAGCACGGTGGGGGGAAAAAAAAAGAGAAAGAAAATAAGACACCCGCATACATAGTATGAAAAGATAAAAGGATGCCTGTATTCTGTATACACCAGGGCTGGTGGAGTGAAATTAAGGAATGAACTTGAACATGTTATATTTCAACAAGAGGCCCGCACTTGGGGAGAAGGAATGACGGGTACGATATTCAGCCTTGGCGTTTTATGGGTTAGTTTATGTGACTCTGGAAGGTGTTCGCCTCAGGGAATATTCTTGGGAGGTGATTAATGCCCACTTGGGAATCTGCAGCTCTGAGCCCAGAGCCTGGTGGATTGCGAGAGGGAAGCGGCATAAAGGATGAACCCTCATTAAAAAAATTAAAATGAAAATCAAATTTGGATTATAAACGGCCTGTGTGTGTGCAGTTTGTTCTGGACGAAGAAGATGCTTTTTATTAACACCTTTCTTTGCCAGTGCTTCTCCCCTGAGGCATTGGGAGGGACATGGCGGCCACAATGGATTAGTCAATAGATCATGAAGAAAGCAGGGGTTTTGGGAATAAAACTCCAGACAAATGTAGTCTTTTTGGTACATTAAAGGGATGATAGAAAACCCTTTTAAAAAAATTAACGAAGTTCTTTGAAGATTGCCAGCTATTAAAATGGTGTCTATTCCACATGCCACATGGATTGGAAATGAGAATTCAGCTTTGTCTCTTCTGGCCGCCCTAAGACCCTCTCTCTCCTCCTGCACTTACTGAGCATCAGCTGTGTGCCGGACACATGTCAACTGCCTCCACGCTGCTCAGTTCTTAGAAACCCTCCTGTTAGTCGCCTTTAAGGAGGAAAACTGCAGCTCAAAAATAAAAAAACAAACAAACAAAAAACCCAAAAAAACCCCTGCAGCTCAGAGAGGTTGAGGAACTTCCCCCAGGCCACACAACTAGCGAAAGATTCAAGCCAGGGCCATCTGAGTCTGATTCACATGTACTTTCCACCATACCACACTTGGGTCTTCTCTGACCACTGCCAAAATCTAACGTTTAACTCTTACTCCCATCAAAAGATGATGTAAGTCATGCTGGCTTCCTCTAGGGACAGAAAACCCCCTTCTTTTGGATAAAAAGCCTTGAACACCTAGTTAGGAAAAAGGCAGATTCTAACCCAGGCATAGTGGAGGCCAAAGAAACCTATGTTGAAGGTGACTGATAACAGAAATAAAATCGTAAGGCTTTTAACACACAAAGTAACGTTCTGAACACTCTGTGAGTATTAACTTTGTTCTTCATTCACAACCCTATGGAATAGGTATAATTATTATCCAGTTTTGTAGAGTGTGACACAGAGGCCCAGAGACACAAATAACTTGTGCATAGAGGCACAGGCAACCTGCTTAAGGCCAAACAGCTAGAAACTGGTAGAAGCAGGACTCAAATCCAGGTTGACCCCAGAGTATGTGCTCTTCACTCCCAAGCAGCTATGTCTCAGGAATTACATTAAATTCTTTCCCTTCATTGTATTTCATCTAATCCTCAGAACAACATGGAAAGATCTGTAGTGCTTTTATTCTCCTTTAACAGGTAGGGAAACTGAGGCTCTAAGTGGCTAAGAGAAGCTTTGCCATGCCAAACCAAGCAAGGGGAATGGCCGAGAAAGTAATGCTCTACATGAAACATTCAGTGCCTGTCTTGGGGCTGGACCAAGGGATCAGCTGCCTAAGAGTGCTTGTGTGCTGAATGCTTCTCATGGGACCATGAGCTGGCAGATGGGGACCTTTTAAAAAAAAAAACACAAAAAAAACCCCAAAACACAAAGCCATGACAATACATTTCTAACATTATTGGTCTTCTTTCTGGGTTTTTTCCACCCTCTTCCAGCTCAGGCACCTCACAACCAAATGAATCAATACCGGATGGCCCTATAAATAAATAAGCACATCAGTCAACTCAGTAATAAAATGAAAGGATGAAAAACATGGAAATCAGCGACATTTGTGTAAATCCAGTTATTGTTTACTTTAATATTGCCTTATGTGCTTACTCGGTTCTGAAGAGACAGATTTAAAGTAATGTGGCACTTGGCAGACGACAGACTTAAAAATGTATCTCCACTGGCGAGTGCTTAAGGGCCAATCCTTTCAGCGTCCTGCCTGAATCCAGGAGAAGACAGAACTTTGGAGAAACGGCCTCCCTCTTCCACTTCCCTGACTCAGTGTAACTCCATTCTTTTCCCTGCCAACCTCCTGCGCCAGCCAGACAAGTGGCCATTCTCGGAATCCTGGTCACCAAGTCAAGCAAAGAGGAGACGCGGGGGAGTTGCAGCTCCATCCCAGGGCTCCAGGAAGGCAAGAGAAACAACTGGCTGAGGACAGCTCAGCTGTTGCCAAAGGAACGTGGGGCCCGATGGGTTGGCATGAAAAGATATGCAAGGAGTAGCTCTTATATACTCCGAGAGTGGGTGATAGAGAGGAGGATGTCAGAGGAGGCAGCAATCCCACCAAAGGGAAACAGAACACCCTTTCTTATCATGATACTATGGCTGATCTGGAGGGCACGGGGCAGTCTACAATGGGGGCAGGGAAGTTTCTGGAAACCGCTGACAACCCCAGGTGGGATGGGAGAGACAACCAGGGGGTATTTTCGTGACATGCCACAGGCCTTGGGTCTTACCTCAGCTTGGAAGCTTTTTAAAACAGGAGCCACCATCTCTCTGATTTCCTGTAAAAGAGATCAGCGAAGAATTCACTGTGGTGTCAAGCAGCCCCTGCCTGCAGCTCACTGCTGTCCCCCAAATCAGCAAGTGTGTCCCGTGGGACTTGCGCTCCGTGAGATTTCATAAGGGTTCCTCATATATACACCTACGGACAGACCCAAACACACACAAAGGGGCCCGGCCAGGTCTGATCAGAACACATCAAGCACAACATCAAGTTTCTTCCCTGCAGGACCCTTGGGAGCCTTTTACACAGTGCACATTGGGAATTTCTGGAAGAGGGAGAGGAAGTAGCATTTCCCAAGTGGATCTGATCACGGAATGCTGTTTTATGCAAAGTACCTCATGTGATTGGTGGCTCATCAGGGGTCATTTTTTGGAGCTGAGGCTGGAGAGGCTCTGCGCCCTGGGTCATGTCACTAACATCCCTTCAAGAAAACCTCTGCTCTCCAGGCGCTGCTTGGGAGATGTCTCCGGAGGTTGCCCTTTCTGCTTCCCCACTCAGTTGCCCTCTCTAGCAAAGACTGCATTTGTCATTTTAGCAACACCGCCCTGTACTATCACCCCTTCCTCACCAGAAGATAGGGCTTCTGGGGGCTTGGTGGAGTCACCTGCCATGGGACCCAGCTCAGAAGAAGGGCCCTATAAATGTTTGCTAAACTCTATGCCACCGGGCTATCTTCAGAAGGGAGCCTCCTATTTTTGGACCCTAATTTCATGCCTTCCTCAAGAGCCTTTGAGGTTCCCAGCCCCAAGGATGCCCCTGGTGGACTCCCATAAGTTCTCTTCAGCGTGCAAGAGGAAGGTCTTTTAGAACTGAGGGTCCCAAGATCTTGACCATAAATGCTCCAGCTTTCTCTGAGACCCCCACTGGGGACTCCTCTAACCACTGTCATCTATGGGCCAAAAGAAACCCCCGTGGGAGGAGAACCTGAAGGGGGCTCGAGAGAATGGAGAGGGAGCAGGTAGCAGAGAAAAGCAGGAAAGGGAAGGATGCACCGAATACGTATGTCAGGTGAAGAATAAATCCCTTAACTATGAAATAGGATGGTGTTGCTCCTGGAAACAACCCTTCTTCTGGGTCCTGGGAACGCTTCCTCACTGTTCTGGGGCCCCCCCAGGGCTTCTCAGAGCCACTGACTACTGATGTGTGCTGGGGATCTAAGGAGAGAGGTAGGGAGCCCATGTGAACCTAGGGAATTTATTTGATCAGAAGGAACTGTGAGTGCAGGGGCTGAGCATGGAAAAGGAAACTCCTGTAGACCCAGGTTGTGGGCTGTAAACGCAAATGCCCACAGAGGCTGGAGGAAGAGGACAGGAGGGAGACAGGCTGGGCGGCCTGTGGCAAATCTCAGGAGAACACAGCGCCTTTGTAAGGGGGTGGCAGCTGCTCGGCTGTTTCTGGTGACTGCTGCCTGGGGGGTGGAGCCTCTGTGTGGCCAGCTCTACCAAATGGTCTCAAAAGAGATCGGAAATCCGAGTTTTGGGGTGAAATCAGAGATGCTAAATGTTGATAACTTACTGTAAAACTGGAGAGATTTTTACAGACCAAATAAAACACATCAACAGAAAACCTCTGGTCTGGGTTTCAGGAAACGGAAGTATTGGAAGGGGCTTATCTCCTCTGAATTTACAGAAAGGGACACAGGGGCTCTGAGAGGGGCTGACTTTTGAAGGTCCCAAAGCAAGTGAGTGGCACAGTTGGAATTTCAATGCAGGTCAACAGATTCTCCAAACAGGCTCTGTTCACAAACCCCTACTCATATGAATTGAGGGGATTCAAATCTGAGAACCGTGGTGAGGTTGGTGGGACTTTGGACCAATGCCAGCTCTTTCTAGACGCCCACCGCCCTTTCTGTCTGCTTAACCCCTGGGGGAAACCAAGCACAGGCACCAGCAGGAGGTGAGCTGGGTACCAGCCAGATGATGTTCTTAAATAAAGTCTTGGCATGACTCTCCCCCATCAGGAGAGACTAGTTCCAAAAATGAGAATTTTCAGAGGCGCGACTATAATAGGAATGGAAACTTATTCCTCCTAATTACATAATTGCATAATTATGCAGTATTAAAATTATGTAAGCCGAACTCAGAGGCTTAAAACCTGGCCTGGATTTCCCTTATCACCTGGGGGCTCCCACATGGCCTGGGGGAAGGTCTAAGTGGTGGGCTGTGGAGATTTGTGGCCATTTCATCTCTGCTTCCCAGACACTGGACTCAGAGACAAAGCTTCTGGTTCTCTCACACTGGGCAGAAAAATCGGTTTAAAGACCAAGCTGTTCTCTGTTCTAAGAGGGGAGGGAAGGATGCTCAGAATCTCCCCATGCCTTCTTAGCTCCCAGTCAAACCCAGGACTTGACTTGGTCTTTCTGAAGCTGTAACATGGCAGACACAGAGATCTGGGATTTCCCCCCCTTCTCCAAGTGCACTCTCTCTCAGCTCTCAAACCTGATTCCCCCCAGGTTTGCTCCAGGGACAAGTCCTAACTAGAACCTACTTCCCACTCTTGCCTTGAAGAACCAAAGATATTTATGACATGCGAGGAGGATTTCACAGCTAAGAGACCAACCCCTCTGCGTGGCCTGATTTCTGGGTAGCCGGTTCTGGGTCTTCTCCATCTTTCTGTGGGCCCCTCCTCCATCAGTAAGATGGCAACAAGACTCCTAGGTGATACCAATAGGCAGAATGGAATCAACATGTCTAGGTCTAACATTAATACCTTCGGAATGGCAGACCCTGTTTGGTTCTCCTCCAAGATGCAGGCCACCTGAGTGGGCTGAGACAGAAAGCTCCACCCTCTGCTGACCACAGAGGCACAGCTGGCTTTGGGAATGGGCTGGGTGTCTGTTTCCCATTTTCATGCCTCTGATGGGTCACATCCCTGCCAACATCATATGGAGTCAGGAGGTTGTCTTCTTCCTATTTGCATTTATTTCCATCATTAAAAAAAAAAAATTTGAGGAGCAACAGGGGGCCTGATAGAGGAGGAAAAAAAAATTCACACATTCACCCCTGTGAAGAAACGTGTCCATTCTCGTCTTTTCCCCTGCGGGACTCTTACATTGTGGGGGCTGGTCATTAACTGGACCACCCTCATAGCAGCTGGGAAAGACAACGCTGGTGGCTGGAGTTGCAAAGGAAGAGGTGAAGAATGAGGCACATTTATGGGGGATGGGTGCCACTTTCAGACTTGGGAGATTAAGGGAAGGGCTGGAGAGGGTGATAGTCTACAGCCACCATCTCCCAGACGCCAAGGGGAAAGCAAAACAAAATCAGGAACACGAGACAAATTGTCTTTGCTGTCAAGGCCAAGCGTCTGACTTGGACGTTAATGTGGGGGGAAAATGGATGTTGTACAGAGCCCTCAAAAACAATGGCTTCCGTGGAGAAGCGTCCTGCTCTTACTCTAGACAGCACCGCTGAGTGCCACTATATGGAGAAATGCAGAAACGTTGAGGGTTGTAATTTTTCTTTGTGGCTAATTAGCTTCTTTTCTTGTTAGTCACTTATGTCTATAGTTTTCAAAATATAGTTTGAACGGAGAAAAATCTGCATTCCTACTGAGTTAATTCTATAACAGCAACTATACTGTACCTCAGGTACATTTTTCTTAAATTCCCGGCGGAGTTCAATTAAATGTTTATGAGAATGTTCACTCTCCTCCTGCCGTGCAGACAGCTCGGAAGCGACGGAATTAAGCTCCTTCTGGAACAATAAAAAAAAAAAAAAAGGAGAGAGAGAAAAGAAAAAGATTTTTTTTTCCTCCTTTTCCTTTTTAATCATTGTACAAAACAGCATTCCAAACAAGTTTTCTTAACTTACAAAAAAGCTGAGAAAAGACAGGATATTGACTCCTGGCACAAATGAATAATTTACGAAACTGGGGATGCAACCAAAAAAAAAATCCAGGACAGCTTTTTTGCTTGTCAGAAGTCAGGCCAGATCAATACTCTCCCATAAAGTTGGGTGGAGTTGTTTTTTTTTCATTTCTTCCTTACGCCTCTGCCCCACCTCTTAAATTTCCAAGGGAGTGATGGCATAAGCTTGTCAGTAACTGTAGAAAACATCTCCAAACCGTGTCAAAATAGTAAAGTGCGGCATATTGTATGGGCATATTATAGTGTAAGAAAGTGCTGTCGACAGCTTTCATATATCAGAGGTGGGAACTATTCCAACTATGACTTACTTACACTTAAGGGTTCATAAATACGCCTTTTAAGATATAGATGGCTTTTTAATTTCAGTAGATTTTGGAAAAATGAAGGTGCCAATAAGAAGCAAGATGACCTTTTGTGTATCCTGCAGTAAATCATTTAAGGTTCACTTCAAGTATAAGAAATATTTCATTGAAGACTGCTGGATTCAGAGCAAAGGATTGGAAGCAGCTTTGCCTGCTTATGTGCAATGAAGGTTTCAGACCAGGTTTTTACAGGATGCACCAAGGAGTGAAAAAAAAGAGTGAGGGATGGAAGTGGGGGACGCTCCAGCTCACACATGACAGACAATGTCTGCTGGTCGTACATGTATATTTGATCACCCCTCTTGCAGCTTTCTTCACTTTAACGGTGGCAGTTTCACAAGGGGAGTACAATTCACCATGAGTTGTCATGGATTTCATTTGCATAATTCAAGAAATGCTCTGTTTATGTGGTCTGCTGCTTTCTTGCACCATCCCGAGATGGGCTTTTTTCTGGACCATAACTCGAGGAGCATTTCTGTATATATCACCCGATTATATTTGCAGCAATCAAGCCCCATAATTTCCTAAATCCGGTGATGCAATAAATTTCTGCAATCAGATTTATTAAAAACACACACGCAGATGCGAGAGTGTATTTCGAGGGTGAACTCTTTAATCTAACATATGTATGACGAGGCCTGGTACCGTGTTGAAAGACCCCATTTGTCATCACTAATATGCATTCATCTTGCACACACAATGAAACACTTTTACCATTAGATAATGAAATAAAAGTACTATTAACCCGCTGCAAATCCTTTTCCCTCTAAGAGACAAAATGCATGGTAATTGTCTTATATCATGTCTGAGAGTCGGTAAATCTGCTCCACAGCAGTTCACCATAGCATCATAAACCTCATACCCACTGAAGGCTGGAGCGTCTACCCTAAACCCAGAATAAGTGTCTCTGCCTATGGAGCTTTTGGGAAAAATCAGGCAAGGACTTCCTATTTCTGAAGAAATGTCTAACTTCTTTGGAAAATCATGAGACTAGAAGGGAGAAGGTCAAGGCAAAAAAAAAAAAAAAATCATTAAAACAGAGGGGCAAGAGACTGCGAAGTGTGGTGCTCTCCACGGTGCTGAAATCAACTCTGCCACAGCACTGGGTGCACCAACTCCAAGGTGCAGGGACTTCTAGGCCAGACGTCCCATTGAACTATTGAGCCAGGTAAGGAACAGGGTGTCATGGGAGAGGAGAGAGAGAAAACAGCAACAATTTCTGACAGTCTACCAAGGTGATAGAGAAAATAAGGAGATTTCTGGTTTATCATCATTTAAAAATAACTGCAGTTTCCAATAAAGAAACCACAGTTGACTGTGACCAAAATATCAAGTGACTAGGGAGAGATCTGTGTTTGCAGCAATAGGACTGATCAAAGGTAGGCAAAACCCAACTAGGCAGCGCAGCCAGGTGGATGGACCCTCACTTGGCAGGAGGAAAGGAACCAGAATGTCCTGGTCAACTGGAGTTTGCGGCACGATGCTCAGTTTTTCTTAGTTTGTTTCATCTGTCTTGAAGATAAAGGTGTGATTTTTACATTGCTACAGGACAAACAGAACTGAGACTTGGGTTAACATCACACGATTCAGATGATCATGTATCTGACACAATGTTCTTATCTCTGGGATACTAACTCTCCCAGCATCCCAGCAACCTCATGGGGGTTGACCTTTGACTCCTTATTTAAAACATCAAACCCAGGTTCCGAAAGGAAATCTCAGAGCAGGATAAGTCCAAGTGTCTGATGTGCTGTACCAGACAATGGCACCGTGCAAGTGCACCAGCTCCCTCCGCCCTAAGCTCCCGGGCTGCTGGCGGGCATGAAGCTGTCTGCTGCATCCATACTGTAGACAGGGCAGCGTGAGACGGGACGCAGAACATCAGCAGGCCTCCAACTCCAGCCCCAGGCAAGCCCAGCTCTTGGTATCTTCCCTGTTCATCCCTAGAGGAGCAGATGATGTGTCTGATGTCTACGTTCTTCTCAACACTGTCTTACATCTATGTTCATCCTTCAACCCTGAAGTCTTGCTGCTTGTCTATGCTAAGTACACTAACAACAACAACAATGGTAAATAATCATCGTGCATTGTGCTAAGTCGCTTCAGTTGTGTCCAACTCTTTGCAACCCGGTGGACTATAGCCCACCAGGCTCCTCTATCCATGGGATTTTCCCAGGCAAGAATACTGGAGAGGGTTGCCATGCCCTCCTCCAGAGGATTTTCCCAACCCAGGGTTCAAACTTGCATCTCTTATGTCTCCTGCCACTAGCATCACCTGGGAAGCCCAAATAAATAATCACAACTATCACTTACTAGGTCCTTACACATACCAGGCAACATGCTAAAGCTCCTTATATACTTCATCTCACGTGGTGGACACATTAATATGTTGTAAGTTGATTCAAGCAGGGACTAAGAAACAAATTATATTCCTAATAATTCAGGTGTGAATTATCTCCTTGGTGAGATAAAGGCAAAATTAAAGGCAAAATTAAAATGTCCTGCTCTTCACTGGGCTTCTGTCCCTTCCTCACTAGCTGGGGGATGTTGAGGGAGCTGTTTTTAAATGTTATAAATGTGTAAAGCATCAAGCACAGTACTACTGTTCAGCAAGTGTTGGTTGATTAATTAAACTTAGATAAACTGAGAGCGCAGAGAACAACCCCCTAGATCAGTGATTCTATGCGCTCTGGATTTCACAGGTTGGTAAAAATCTCACACCCCTTGTTGTTGTTGTTCATTTGCTAAGTCGTGTCTGATTCTTTGCGACCCCATGGACTGCATCATGCCAGGCCTCCCTGTCCCTCACCATCTCCCAAAGTTCGCCCAAGTTCATGTCCACTGAATTGGTGATGCCATCCAATCATCATCTCATCCTCTGTCATCCTCTTTTCCTTTTGCCTTCAATCTTTCCCAGCATCACACCCCTGCCCCCGAATAAAAGGATGGCAGAGTATTGCCAAGTTTTACTCTAACAGGCAAAGAAAATAAAAAACCACTCCCTCCCACCCTAAAAGACAAGACTATTTAAACATTAACAAAGCAAGATGGCCAATGAGAGAACTGACAAGTCTTTTAAAATAAATGTATTTAAATTAAAAAAAAAAAAAACTCATAGCACTGTATTTATTTTGAAGGAATACAAAAAAACTCTCATAGACAACCAGCACCCGTCTGAAGTTGAGTTTTAAAAATAAGTGTCTGAACTCCCAGGCACATACACAGCTTGCAGGCCCTCTTTGATGACCAAGCAGAACTTGGGATCCTCTCCCACCCGGCCCCCAGCCCCCAGCCCTAGGGGAGCCATGATTAACACAGCCCCAGACTTTGGGCCAGGCCCAGGCGGGGAGAAGACTCATCTGATTAACCGGCCATCAGCAGCAGACAGACAGCCCGGAGCCCGGCGCAGACCATTCAAATAATGATCATCATAAACAGCCCATTTGCAACTAAAAAGAAATAATTTTAATGAGCTTGGAGCAGATGATAGATGCAGCTGAGGCTCGGGCCAGTGTGCAGAAAGAAAGGAAGCCGGGACTGAGCTGCATCCAGGACTAGGAATGGCAGGAAGAGGCTGGGGCAAGGGAAGAAGGGCTCTTCTAATGGAACCTACAGCTCTGCTGCTTGTCTACGGGAAACGCCCACTGTCTGGGAAGTGCTCCTAACTCTGGGAGGGTCTGTCATCACCTTGCTGGGCAACCTTGGAGTTTCCCAGGCATGCAGGGTCTTGGAACATACGAGCCAGAAGGAACTTTCGAGGCTGTCCAGTTCATCACTGCCTGAACTTCAACCATACATACCACTCTGCATGCATTCTGCCATATTGATGTTCCACATGAATTAAACAAAGTCCTTGGTATTTATATTCAAACGGATTCATTTCCTTGTTTTTGCATAACTTTAAGTTCAATTTTAAGCTCAAATTTCTTACACCCTTATATATCTTGTTCAGATAGATACACAGAATATTCATGCTCCGAGCACCTTGGAAGGCTCTCCATGCCCTCTCCTAGTTAGTACTCCCTAAAGGTAACCATCATTCTGACCCTAGCATCATAGATATATTTCACCTGTTTTTGACCTTTTACATAACAACTACTTCTTTTTTTTTTTTTTTTAACCTAAATAAGTACATTTGAAAAGGAAATTCTTTTTATCACTAGAGGACCCGATGCCATGAACAGATGGTAGTCTTTAAAAGTACAATGAAAACAAAGCATTGCTGTTTGTCTTTGTTATAAACGGAGGTTGGCAAGTGCTAGGGAAGTGTTAAAGGGAAAGACTTTCTTCTTGTTCGAATGAGAAGGAATGGATGACCACGGAGAAGGATTAACTGTTGCTCCTGACACAAGCCGACCCCTTCTCGCGTCAGGTCTATTTACAATCATCTCATGTCCCGTCCATGGAGGCATGTCTCACACTTCAGCTCATGTGAATTGAATCTGATTCTCCCATTTTAGAGATGAGGAAACTAAGGCAATAAACTTTAGATTACCTGCCCAGGCTGCACAGCTGGTTAAGAGGCTGGTTTTCCTCAGAGGGAAGGATGGCTCTTGGGTGGTGAAGGAAAGCTGGTGGTTATCTATGGGGCCAGCAAGTAAACATTCGCTGTTCAACTGTGTTTCCCCAACCAGGAAGAATTGGGAATCTTACAAGAATAACTAGTTTTGAAAGAAATTTAACACAGGATCTTGACCTGAAGTCTTAATGGGGGCATAAAGCTTTGCGCTAGATGCTATGCTCCTATAGGGGAGACACACATAAGACACATCTAGGGACTTCCCTAGTGGTCCGCCTTGCAGTGCAGGGGATGTGGGTTTGGTTCCTGGTTGGGGAACTAAGATTCCGCCTGCTGCGGAGTAACTGGGTTAGTGCACTGCGACGAGAGAGCCCATATGCCACAACAAAAGATTTTGCATGACGCAACTAAGACCCGATGCAGCCAAATAAATTTTAAAATATATATATCCTTTAAAACAGCAGTCCCCAACTTTTTTTGGCACCAGGGACCGATTTCAAAGAAGATAATTTTTCCATGGACCGGGGCATGGAGATAGTTTCAGGATGATTCAAGCATGTTACATTTATTATGCACTTTCTTTCTAATCTAATGCCGCCACTGATCAGACAGGAGACACTGGTCCGCAGCCTGGAAGTCGGGGACCCCTGCGTATGCAGATCAGTCCCCCAGCATGTGCTCACACTCTTCTCAGCTCCAAAGACACCCCTACACTCAGACAATATGCCCCTAATACCAACTCTGAGAAGAGATCTAAAAATGACACAGTCATTGTTGGGGACTAGGGGTTAAGGAAGTAAGGACCTCACTTACTCCTTTACTTTGAAGGGGTTGAAATGGTTCTTCAACATTTCCCTCCCCTGCTCAAAATCTACCTCTGGCTCTCCACTGCTCTAGGACAATCACTACACTCCCCATCTGGGTGTCACTGGGTCCCTAGTCGTTCCCCCATCTTCCCATCTCTTTGTTTCCTTCCCAACCAGACTGAATTCCTTGCATAAACCCAAAGGCAGCAGGGTTTCCCAACTTCTTGGCTGAACAGACTTAATTCCTTCAGCTCTGATGACCTCACTCTTTCTTTGCAGTTGATCTTTCTCATCCTTTGTGCCTTGGCTTAAGTGTCCCCTCTTCCAGGAAGGCTTCCTGGACCCTCTTCTCCAAGTCTGGGCATTACCTTTGTGCCCCTGTTATCCCTTTCTGGTATCTGTCACCAGATTTTATTTTTAAAGCCCTAGGGCCTTTTCTCCACATGAAACTTTAAACAGACATTCCTTATAGAAAATAGCTCATGGCTAAAATGTACACTGTCTATATATATATGCTAGTATTTATGGAATGTGCTAAGCAATTTATGTATATTATCTCCTGTAAGGAAATATGGATGAAGTGGCAGTTGAGATTCCAGGCCAAGTCTGGAAAAAAAGGATGACCAGTGATTATGACTTTCAATACAGCCACCAACTGCCCCCAACACAAACCTGGAGCTCTGCTTTCTCTTTGCTGCAGGGAGATTAAACTAGAGATGTTGTACATTCATCCATCCATCCATCCATCCACCCACCCACCCACTCATGATCTCCAGTGTGCTGGGCATTAGATAAGAGAAATGAAAACAATGAATCAGATACTGTCTATATCCTCCAAGAGCTCTGAAACCAAATAACACAAGTTAGGGCTTAAGTAGTTCTGGCAAAAGGGACAAAGGACATCCAATTAAGACATCACCTCCAGAGCAGGGTTGGAGAAGAGTGAAACCCTGACTTATGCCCTGAACTGCCTCTGTGTGGGTATGGAAACTGATGGGGCAAGGGAGAGGTAAGCGTTTTACCTAGTTCTACTAATTAAAGCCAGTCATTACGTGGTTCCCAACTTGGGCAGGGGCTGCTAGGGCCTAGTATGTTACCCAGGCTGGAAGCCGTTTATCCAACATCCATCCTATCACCCAACCAACCATTCATTTATCCACTCATTTCATTCATCCATCCATCCATTCATCCATCTATCTAACAGATCATCTATCTTCCAACTGATCATCTATTCATCCGACTGATCATCCAACATCCATCTATCCAATCACTCACACCCAACCAGCCATCAGTCCATCATCCATCCATCCATCTAATCACACATCTATCCACCCACCCATCTATCTATCTATCCATCCATCCATTCCCATCTAATCATCCATCCAATTAACTACTGAGCCCCAGTTCTGTGCCAGGTACAGTGCTAGGGACTACTATACAGAAATTAACCAATACAGCCCCAGTCCTTGAGGAATGTACAGTGCAGTGGAGGTGACAGGGCAATTCCAACACCATGTGTCAAAGGACAACATGAAAAGTACAAATGAAGTATGATGGGGACACAGAGAGCAAGGTGACTTGCTGTGATTGGCATAAAGAGTTATCAAGGTGGGAACACGTGACCTGAGTTCAGGGGATGAGCTGGTTAAGGAAGCTAAGCATCCCACACAGAGGAAATGAGACTATTGTGGCAGCTCCCTAACTGGTCTCTTTGTTCCTGCCTTTAGTGTTTTTCTTAACATGTATCACTATCAAACACACTGTGTGTTTTATTTACTAGAATGAAAACTCCAAGATAGCAAGACAGAGATTATGGTGCTTCTTATCCTCAGTGCCTAGAATAGTTTCTATTTTTTACATAGTAGGTACTTTATAAATGCTTGTTGGTCAAATGAATGAATGATGTGTCAGAAGCCCTGAAACAGCCTGGTCTGTCTGGGGAACAATGACAATATTCAGGGACCACAGACCTGTGTCCAAATTCTGGCTCTGACTCCCCCACTAGCAGTATGACAAGATATTCAACCTTAGTCTTAGTGTCTGTAAAATGGGGATAAAAATTTGTGCCCAAAGGGTTACTGAGGAAATCTCTTGAGAACCAGACTGTAAGTGGGTAAAGTGCTTGGCACAGTGTCTAGGATCTTCAGTGCTCATACTCTTTTCAATGGTATGTCAGTCCTTTACGGGTGAGGACTGTGCCTGTCCTGTTCACAACTGTAGCTCCAAGTTCTAACTAAATGCCTGTGGCATGAAGGCACTCAAAAAGCACTTGAGAGTGAATGACCATTAGTAGATATAAGCATGAGAAGTGCTTTGTGGCAGGAGCAGGGTGGGGTCCTCTCTGAGGGGCCAAACAACCCACGCTGCCTCTCAGGTCCATGGAACCATTCTGGGCTTTGCCATCAGTCTCAGGCTAACACCGAGGAGGGTTTCTGGGGATGCTGTTGGGCATGATGGGAACGTCGCCTTCAGAGTGGCCCTAGAGGTAGGCTCGAGGAGGGGGCTGGGGATGACCTGGGACAAAGGGCACATGCTGGTTGGCCATGAGTAAGGAGACAAGACGGATGGCTCTGTAGCCCGCTGAGATGGATAACTGAGCCTCGGCTGAGAGACAGACCAGGTTACCAGAGTCATCCATCACTCCCTGTATCGTATGTAAATTCCAGATACCAAGATGTATTGGGCCAATTATCTGACGGCCAGGGCAAGGGGCGGTGCCTGTGAAAAACAGCTCTTAGCCAAGCTGGCTTTACTGAATTCCATCAGCTGGGCCGGGGTGACAGACAGTTCACACCTGGGTCACAGAGCCCATTGACAGGACTGTGGCCAAACCTAGAGGCCTGGGTGTGTGGGTGAGGCTGCCAAAAACTTCTAAGCAAACTCCCAGTGCAGTGATGATAACAATAGTATAATAACTGTCCACAGAGGGTTTTCTAGGTCCATGTTAACTGGCATACAAAAGTTCATTTAGTTTTCCCAGCAGTGCTTGGCATGCAGTGGATGCTCTAGAAACATCTGCTGAGGGAGCAAATGAATGGTCCTGCGATGCAGGTACCATTTTACACATGGTACCTGCGGAGAAACAGACACTTGCCAAGATCACACTTTCTTCTGGATTCCTTCCTCCAGATGCTCATGGGGCAAACTTTCCCTGACCTGTGTGATCCAGACAAGGACTCATTTGGCTTGAAGATCAGGAGCACGGCTGGGCCAGGTCAGTCTGTCTGTCCACCTGTCCATCCCTCCATCCGTCCATTCGTGCAGTTACTCAATGATAATTTAAACGTCTACAATGCTGCCCAAAACAAGTCAGACCCAAGTCCTGCCTGCACGGGGTATTCGGTCCTGTAGGGCACACAGACAATTAAAACTGTGGCCCACCAGACTTCCCTCGAGGCTCCCAAAGTTCCGGTTTCATCGTCAATTTGCTTGCAGCTGGAGGCAGCCCGGAGCCCACAGTGGGCAGGCAGAGCGGGCTCGAGTCCAGACGTTCTTACTTACTGGCTCTGTGAGTCTGGGCAGACCCTTGGCCTCTCTGTACTGAGGATTTACTGCTGTAACATGGAGTCATGGCATGTCTTCCCTCTCGGGGGTGCAGGCAGGGTGACAGGAGGTGCTTGGGTGCTCGGGGGCATGGCCAGCCCTTAGCCCTGACGAGGCAGCAACCTTCCCTGCCCTGGTACTGGGCTGAGGCCCAGGGCTGCAGTGTGGACATTGCTCTCATTAGCAAACCCTGTCGGCTGATTCAACCACGTCTCATCCTCTCTACCGCTCCATCTAGGTGACCATAGGAGCCTCTGCAGTGGGCTTCCCCACTGCTGCCCTCATCCTCCTACAGTCCTCCCCACCAGCAGCCACAGGGATAGTGTTAAACCCAAGTCACACCTTGTCCCTCCCCTGCTCAAAACCCTTCCATAGCTCTCCCCTGACTCAGCATCAAGGCCAAAGTGCTCATCTCAATGTCAAGGGCCCACATGACTTATTTCCGTCCTCACTTCCTTCTACTCTCCTCTCAGTCATTCTCCAGCTACACAGGATCTTTGCTGGCTCCTGAACACATTTAGTACATTCCTGCCACAGGGCCTTTGTAGTGGCTGTTCCCTCTGTCTGAAATACTGTATTTTTTTTCATTCCACATGGGTCTTTTTCTTGCCTCCTCTGAGTCTCAGCTCTTATACCATCTCCTCCCAAAAGCCAGTCCTACCTACCATCCTATTTGAAAAAGCAAGCAAGCACCTCCTCCTACCTCACCCACTCATCTCTTTGCTTATTTCTCTAAATGGCAGTTGTCATCAATGCATTTATGTAGTCACTGCCCTATTTATTTATTGCCTTGAGTGTCAGCTCCAGAAGGACATGGGCTTTGTTTGTTTGGGTCACTGCTGTATCCCTGATGCGTGGTACACAGTTGGTGCTCAACGTTTGTTGAATGAAAGAATGAATGTATGAATAAAGGAAAAATGAAAGACATGCTGGCCAAGCCTGGCCCCAGACCTCTCCCCTAAGCACTTGCACCCCCATTTCCAAGGTCCCACCCCCACCCCCAAGCATCAGCCAGGAAAACAAGCCAATTCCTGCTGCAGGCGGGACCTGGAGGTGGGTGTCCTTGAGAGAGGATGCCAATCAAACACCTAATTATCTCGCCACGAACCCGGGAGCCACATCCGATCACTTCCTCCTGCCCTTGATTGCTGCTTTATATTCTGGAGTTCTCAGATGCAAAAACCTTGTGGCGCTGGGAAAATAAGGCAGCCCCACCACCACTCTGATGGATGTTGCGTGAGGGGCCAGGGACCCCACTGTCCCCTCCTAGGGCTCACACAACTGGCTCAGCTGGGTGAGCTGGCCGGGCAGCTCCCCTCTGTGCTCTTCCCTCTCCTTCGTTAAAAAAGGGGGAGGCGGCACATCGAGTAATCCCTCAGTCACTCATTTCAGTGTTTACTGAACACCTATGTGCCACGCCCTTGCTAGGTGCCACAGTGGCGCTTCCTCATCATATCACAGGAACTAAGTGGTAACATTTCATGGTTGACCTATTGGCCTATCTCCTCTTTTAAGCCCTTTTACAGGCAGGGAAATCAAGTCTCAGAGAGATGGTAACACTCATCCAAGATAACAGTCAGGCAAAGGCAGACCTGGGCCTTGAATCCTGGTCCTCTCGTCTCCAAACCATGGCACCAATGCTGAAGTTTGTGCCATTCGAACATCATTTCTCAGAATAGCCTCTTTTTTGGGGTGGGGAAGGAGATTGGGCATTGGAAGAAGCTCTGTGGGAACCTTAGAAAGCTCTGGAAAAATTTACTGGTGTACAGGGCTAAGGTATACAATCCAGGTGGGGAAGAAAGCGCCTGCTGTGTGCTAGGTGAGGATCTAAGGGCCTCGAGCAGCTCAGTGGTGGAAGATGATGGTCACACATAACGTTCGCGCCGTGTCCTGGGGGAAGTGCCCTGGGAGAGAGCTGCAGCTAATAGGAGAATATGGCACCAGCACCTGGGAGAAGGCATTGGAGGAGGAAGGAGCCGTGGGCAAAGGCGTGGAAGGTGGAAAACTCAGGCTGTGTGCGGGAGTGGCTGATCACCTAGATGCACAGTAGGAATTCATGTGGATTTGGGTTGGAAAGTTATGAAATTAAGGCAAGAAGGAACTGGGAGCCACAGAGGACAGCTGAGCAGAAGAGAGGTGCTTGTTTCGGGCAGCTCTGAGAAGGCTCAGGGGCAGGGGATGAGCCTGGAGGCCCAGAGAACAGAAATACCACCTCCTGCTATGCATCAAGTGGGTGAGGGTGCGTGGGGGCAACAGGCAGGAGAGAGAGGGGGCGGATTTTAGGGACCCACTGGAAAGAAACTAATGCCATTTGGCACCGGGAGGATCAGCCAGAGAAAGTTGTTGTTTTTTTAAAAAAGACTTTCAAACTTAAAAAAAAAATTATTTTTGCTGCACTGGGTCTTAGTTGAGGCTCACAGGATCTCTGCTGTGGCATTTAGGCTTCTTAGTTATGGCAGGTAGGATCTAGTTTCCCGACCAGGGATCAAACTTGGGGCCCCTGCATTGGGAGCGCGGAGCCTTACCCACTGAACCACCAGGGAAGTCCCAACCAGAGAAGGTTGAGGGTAAGATGGAAAGAGGAAAACCCTCAAGTGAAGGGCAGCTGGGCAGGCCAGGGAGGGCTCCACCCCAGGAGTCCTCGGGTCCTCCACCACTTCTCCCCTGATTTGCTGTTGACGTTGGCAAGTGCCCGTCTTCCTGCCCACAGTGTCATTGGTTAAAGAAGGGCCAGGCTGTCTGAGCAGTTACTGAGAGGACCTGAGAAATCTGTAGATGTAAATTCCCCCTGGACAAATGGGAGGAACTAGTGTTTAATAAATGCCCTGTGCAGTCTAGTTTGTCAGCGTGAAAATAAACATTTTTAAGGACAAATATTTTGTAGGGGTCACGAGGAGGAAAAGGGAGCCAGAGTTCACACAAAAAGCACCCCCTTTCTGCTGCTATTCCTAACCCATGGGGACACCCCTTAAAGCCAGTCCTCACTTGGCTGCGACTCATACACCGTGACTCTCCTTTCTAGGGTTAGAAGACATCTGCTGAGTGATGCCATCTCCAGGAAGAAGTCCCACACTGAACAGGGGTTGCCCAGGCATGGTTGCCTGCGGGTCCCTAGTAGCCTCCTACTAATCAGATGACCCCATGCCTGAGTCCCTTGTCCCAGCCTGTCACCAACATCTCCATAAAAAGCCTAACCGGCTGCTTCTGCGGGTCTTATTTCACACCAAACTGTGTAAGGTCCTTGATATACAATTCTTCTGCTTCCAGTGAAATGGAGGGAAGGGAGGAGGGAGAGGAAGAGGAAGACTACATTTCATTTCTGAATCAACAGCCCTTTTCGTCTACGTACATTTTATTAAAATGTTCATCATCCGCATTATGTGCATTTCCCACAGAGCCGACTTTAATTACCTGAAGCTGTACCCAGGCCCCCCGACTGTCTTGGTGGCATAGTAAATAAAGTGATGGACAGGAATGCCTACCTGACCAGGTACTGCCCCTACCAGGAAAGTTCAAGGACAAGACACCCACCCTTTATGCAAAAGGTGACACTCACCCTTTCCTCTCCCCAAACCATGAAAGGCCATGTCCCCAAACAACACAGGTGAGACCCTTCTCTCCAAACGTTCTCTCCCCAGATCCAAGGAGATGTTCATGTCTGCATTTGAAAGCATAACAGAATTTCCCCCTACCTACAGACACACACAGTCTGTATAGAATTGAATTTTATTGTATTTATTGACTGAGGGAAAACTGGAGAATGACAGACTGGCCGATTCTGGACCAGAGACTTTCTTTCTGCAGAGCCTAAAGAGGCCCAGTACACAGTATACTCATTTTCCCAGTCTATGGGCCTATGGAAAGACTTAGGAATGTGGGCTGGGTTCAAATCCCGATTCTGCAACTCTCTCTAGCTGGGAGATCTTAATGCCCGAGCCTCAATTTCCTGATTTGTAAATTGGGGATGACGCTCGTGAGCAACGTCTCAGCTGGAGATGCGGGCTGGACTTCAGGCTGAGCTACCCAAAAGGACTGAGGAAGAGTGCAGATTCCAGGGAGGGCAGCGGCTCTGCAGTCCTGGGTTCAAGCTTCCCTGTTTCTTTTGCGAGCTCTCATCTGGTCAAGGCAGATGCCCCCCCGAGCCTTCGTTTCCCCACTTGCAGCATGAGGACAATAATTAGAAGAAGAAATGAATCCCAGGCACATCTCACTCTTAAATACCTCTGACTGTCCAGAAATAATAACCGCCCCTGCCGCCGCCTTCGTCCAAGCTGCCATCATCCCTCGCCTGGACTATTTCCGGGGCCTCTTTCCTTCCCTCCCAGCTCTCGCCCTTACCTGCTACAGTCCAATTTCCAGGCAGCAGCTGGAGTGTGCTTTTCAAAACATGAATCAGCTCCTGCCTCTTCCTGGCTTGAAACTCTTCCATGATTTATTTGCCTTGGGCTTAAGAGTGGAATCCAGTCTCCCCCACGATGGCCTGCAGAGTGCAGTCACTGCCCAAGGTTCCAGTTTAGGTGTGCTGGACATCTCTCCCCAGACCTAAGCATTCCAGACACTCTGACGGCTCCTATCCTTCAGCATGCCAGCCTCTCTTCCACTCCATGGGGCATCGGCCCAGGCAGTTGCCTTTATCGGCAATCACTTCCCATTCTCCCAACTCTGGCACTCCTTCAGTCGGGGTCATGCTTGCCCCTACCCCAAACTCTAAAGTAGATCCACCCCCTCCTTGCTCCTGTCTGACAGAGCATCCATCAGCATTTACACAGACAAACTAAAACTAAAAACTCCAGGAGGGCAGGACTTGGGTCTTTTTTGTTCTCTGTGTTTCCAGCACCAGGTGTGGAGGAAAGCTTAATAGAAATTTTTGAATGAGTATTCACTTCACTGAATTTCTCTGCACACCAAATGAAGAGACTTTGATAGCTACAAATGCTTCACACAAATAAAACAAAAATAACAATTCCTTAAGAATATAAATATTACTACCTTACTTTGGAGGCAGGAATGAGTGAGAATAAAGAGGAAAGAAAGAATGAGAATGAAGAGGAATAAAAACAGAAAAGTAAAGGTGGGAGAAAATTCAGGATTAATGAGATGGAACTAGTGAGTTCCCCACCAGAAGACAGTTTGGGGTGTTCTCCCACCACCCCTGGGCGGCTGCATTGCTGCCTGACAAGTTAGCATGTCCTGATGTTTCAGAGCCTGGGAGAATTTGTTGTTGTTTAGTCTCTAAGTCATGGTTGACTCTTTGTGACCGCATGGACTGTAGCCCGCCAGGCTCCTCTGTCCATGGGATTTCCCACGTAAGGACACTAGAGTGGGTTGCCATTTCCTTCTCTAGGCTATCTTTCTGACCCAGGGACTGACCTTGTGTCTCCCACATTGGCAGGTGGATTCTTTACTGCTGAGCATTACCTGGATGAAAATTCATTCACATTTTAAAGCCATATTCTTAACTATGTAAACCTAAGTTGTGGGGGTCCCTTCACATGGACCTGATTGGGGCTGGTAGTGGGAAGTGGTCCTGGTCTGGCTGACTCGGCCAATGCTCATCCACTCCACACCCACTTCGGGGACTGCTGACCAGCCCAGCCCAGACCAGTTCCTGCTGAGATGAAGCAACTTGTTCAAAGGAGCGGAAAGCCATCTCTTCCCTCACACAAAACAGGTCACTGTTGACATTGAACCTGATGTTATTGTCAAACCACACTTTCTAAATTAGACTGTTTTTCTTTCCAGGAAACCTCATGGTGCTTACATCCTGCTCATCAACAAGCCGATGGCATTCATTCCTTCCTTCATTCATTTGTCAAATATGCAACTGAGCACCCACTCTGTGCCAGGCACCATCTCAGGCACTTGAGATCCAGCAGTGGCTGCAGGAGACGAGGTCACTGCTTGCGTGGTGTTGAGTCTAGCACCTTATCTTTCACAGATGAAGGCATGGAGTCAGGGCTTACAAGGCATTTATACAGCCCAGGGACTGGACAGAATAACAACAACAATAAAGATAACAATAAAAGAGGATGATACTTTTTTGCCCAGACTAAGAGGCAGATACCACGTTAGGGGATTTATGACCATTCTTCTATAGATATAGAAAGTAGATCCATGAAGTCCTGGGGCTAGGAGTGGAATAAAAAAGATCTTTCTGGGGCAATGGAAATGTTCTAAAAATTGGATTATGGTGATAGTTGCACAGCTCCATAAATACTAAAAACCACTGACCTGTACTCATATAATAGGTAACTTTTATTGTACATAAATTATACCTCAATAAAGGTGCTTAAAAAAAAAGTCAAGGGGCTTCCCTGGTGGTCCAGTGGTTAAGAATCCCCCTGCCAATGCGGGGAACACAGGTTCAATCCCTGGTCTGGGAAAATCCCAAGTGCCAGTCCACCCGCCGTGAAGCCTGTGCTCTGCAACAAGAGTAGCCATATAATGAGAAGCCTGAGCACCACAGTCAAGAGTAGCCCCCGCGCTCCACAACTGGAGAAGGCCCGCACGTAGCAATGAAGACCAGAGCAGCCAAAGGAAAAAAATCGGGAGGTAGGGAAAGCTATGTTCAGCTACCACATAAAGCTCATGCTAACTTTCTTTTCAGAGCCCTCTTCACCTTTGCACTGGACCATCATGACAATAAGGAACATTTATAGACAGGTCAGTGGGTGTCAAGTCATTGGGCTTCCCTGATGGCTCAGCTAGTAAAGAATCCACCTGCAATTCGGGGGACCTGGGTTCGATCCCTGGGTTAGGAAGATCCCCTGGAGAATGGAAAGGCGACCCACTCCAGTTTTTTGGTCTGGAGAATTCCATGGACTGTAATAGTCCATGGGGTTGCAAAGAGTTGGACACGACGGAGTGACTTTCACTTCACCTGGGTGTCACTGGGTATCTGGCTCTGTGATCAGCATTTTACCTGAAGTGGTTATAGGTATTCCCGTATCACAGATGGCAAACCTGAGGGTTCAGAGATTGTACCCTCCTGGCTCAAGGATACAGCGTGATGAACCCAGGGTTCAAACCTCGGTCTGTCTGCCCTGCCTCTCACGGTGCAGAGGATGCTGCACCCAGTTCTCCCAGCGATGCTGGTGGGAGCAGAGAAGAACAAACTCCCTTCTGTGTCCTTGAAACCTCAAGTCAGTGGCTGGGGCCTGGTGCCCGTTCCTCGTGTCACCTGACACTCTGTCGGCCAGGATCCACAGGGTCAGTTTTAGATGATTTCAATTCTAAAGCAATGTTTAGCGTGTTTCTTTTTTTTTCCCCCTAGGGGTTTATAAACTCTGTCTTTTCCCTATCAGGTTGAAACTTAGAATACAGGTTGTCAGCCAACATGCCAGGCATTTTTCTAAAAATAATCCAAATTGGTTAAGCCATTTTTAAGCAATGGAACAGTCAGGGGAGGGGAAAAAAAAGTTGCTGGGCAGGAGGAGTGAGGAATTTTAAAGTGGTTTCAGACACTTTTTTTTTTGAACAGCTTTAAAATAAAGGTCTTGTTTGGTTGACAAGGACATGGACCAGTGGATGCAGGTACAGACCATGGAACAGTATGTGGTTTTCCCTGGTGCCTCAGGCCTCAGACTGGGTCCTCAGTTGGCATTTCAACACGCCTGTGCGTGTTTCCAGAACATCTCATGTGGACGGATGGAGAGGAAAGGACAAAAACAGGGAGGGGAGGGGGGAACAGTAGACATACAGGACTTTCTTTAGGAGCTGGGGGGACCCGGGAAGGGGAGACCCAAAGGGCAGACATACCAAGGCTGGACTTTGCTGCACTCTCTCTGGCAGGACCACCAGGTGCCGACGATCTTCTCAAAATGGACCTGCCCCATTAAGTCAAATCCTCCTTGGAATGCACATTCATTCAATGTGCTTCAAGCACCTACATCAGGGACCTGTTCCCAGCAGACCTCACAGAGCTGACAGGTGAGGGACAGGGTGATAGCAGGGATGAGGGGTGAGAGGCAAGTGTTGCAGAGAAAGGGAGCAGCTATACTCAGCTCTGGCTCATTGGTGCCACAGGGAACTGTGGGCTCAGCGAGGCTGGAGGCTTTGATTCTACAGAAAAGCTCAAACCCAGATTTTTAATTTGAAAAGCTTCTGATTTTTAATTGTTGGCAACAAATTCAGATAAAAATTTAACAATGCAGTCTGTGCCAAACAAAACAGATTTACTGGGGGATTTGGACCCTGGCCTACCAGTTTGCAAACTCCAGTCTAGCCTGTTAATTACAAGGGATGAAGAGAATAATAATAACAAGGATGGCTCACATTTGCAGTGCACTTATCCTGTGCCTGGCCCATGCTAAAACAACACTGTGAGGCGGGCACTGCTATTATTGCCTTTTTACAGAGAAGTACCTCAAGGTACAGAGAGATTAAGTCATTTGCCCAAGGTCACACAGCTGAGGTGGCAGGGCTGGATTCCAGCCAGGAGTCCAGCCAAGAGCCAATTGTAAGCTAGGTGGTCAATGGTATGAAACATCCACGATGTCCTGTGGAACCAGAGACCCCTGGAGATGAGGGGTCCTTAACATGCCAGTTCATCACTCCCACCTCTTATAAACAGGTCACCCAGAGTGGTTGAGGAGGCTGACAGCAGACTCCAGAATGAAGGTTTCTCTCACTGGTCACTCCATCCTGGGACTCCCCTGGCCCAGATGGTCCTAGAAAAGCCTTCAGGAGGACCTGTATTGCTTCCCAGATGGGTGCCCACTGCCCACTGGAGCCAGGTCCCCCAACCCTCAAAGCCCTAAGGAGAAGGGGCAGAGCTGACTGCCCTCTAGCCAGCATGAGGTCCCCCAGCCTGGCTGGCGCACCACCCCCACACCTCCAGTTCCTTCCTCCCAGGATCCCAAACAAGGGAGCCTGTTCACAGCAGAGTGCTCATTACCATTTGCATCCCGCCTTTATCCAGCAGATGTGCGGGCCGTTACAATAGCGGGAGAGAAAATAGAAAGAAATTTCGGAATTTGTTCTCCAAAGATATTCAAATTAGTTAATCAAGGGGCTTCTTATTGCTTCTCCTCTTCCCCCCCAACAGCTATCCATGAGGATAATTGATCAGCTGCTAATAACTGATTACACTTCACAAGTGTTTTCTTATGCCCATTACCAGAGTGTTTTAAGTCATTTTGTAAAGTTCTAATTATCTCAAATTGTTCCACTGTAGAAAATACCTTGGAACAGTCAGTCGCTGGCTACGCCAGGGACACTTTTGCTGGGTCTGAGGGTATTTGTAGGCAAAGGTCAGAAGCCTGGGTAGCTTCATACCCACCTCTCTCCCGGACTCCTGCATCTCTCTTCCCCCCTCTAATCCATTCTCCACACAACTACCAGGGTGCTGTCCTCCAACCACCATCCTTTTAAAGATAACGCAGGTCCAAGCTCCTTAGTGCACACTTCATTCACTCATCCACTCCTTCATTTTTTCATTTAAGACAGCAGTTCTCAAATTCTGTTGTCTCAGGACCTTTTTGTACACTTAAAAAATGATTGAGGCCCTCAAAGAGCTTTGTCCACATAGGTTATGAAAGTGAAAGTGAAGTCACTCAGTCGTGTCCGACTCTTTGCAACTTCATGAACTGTAGCCTACCAGGCTTCTCTGTCCATGGGATTTTCCAGGCAAGTGTACCGGAGTGGGTTGCCATTTCCTTCTCCAGGGGATATTCCCAACCCAGGGATCGAATCCAGGTCTCCCTGATTGCAGGCAGATGCTTTACCTCTGAGCCACCAGGGAAGCCATAGGTTATAGCAATCAATATTTACCATGTTCAAAATTAAAACTGAGAAAATTTTATTTTTTATTTAGTTTTTTGGCCGTACCGCATGCAGGATTTCAGTTCCTCTACCAGGGATCAAACCCATGCCCCCTGCAGTGGAAGGGTGGACCAGGAAATTCCCCAAACTGAGAAATTTAAAGCACAAGCATATACAAAAACATACTCCATTAGCCACTGGGGTGATGATATCGTCACAGATCCTGTAGCTTCTGGAAAATTCCACCATGCATTCTCTCACAAGGCACAAGTTAGATTAAAAGCTGGGGCTCTGGGCTCTGGAGGTGCTATAAGTGCAAGGGTGAAGCAGGTGAAGAATTAATTCAGGCTGCCACAGAGGTGCACACAGACACAGGCCAGCACATCTGCCTCCCTACCGCCTCCACTCCTCCAGGCTGTGGGCCCGGGATCAGCCACCCTCAGAGGTGCATCTTTATAAAGACACAAGGGATCTATAGATCTTCTAGTAATGCCAGGCAGCTCTCTAGATGCCCAAGAAAGACGAACTAATGTAGCAGCCAAAAAACATCAGAGCGGGGAAAGATGTCAAAGGGCTATCAGGGTTAAGTGGACACCCTGGTTTGGGCAGCTGGGGTCATGGGCAGGGGCGGTGGAGGAGGAGTGTCCACCATGAACATGGGAACAGTTCCCTGATCTAGGAAGGCCAGTGACAGGAGTGTGAGTGTGCAAGAAGTGCAAGAAGCTCAAGAGATGATCCTTCCAGTGACAGACTCCAAGTTGGTTATGACAGGCAAACTGGGACTCTGCCCTTTAACCCTCTGCATTCCTAAGCGATAAACTGCATTAAAAAGGACAGGTAAAACAAAAGTTAACAGGTAAAGCCACAGAGTGGAAGGTTTGTGCGATTTACCTAATAAGGATTGTATCCAGAATCCAGAAATCCTAAAACCTCAATGAGAAAATGACCTAACAGAAAAATGAGCAAGAGGCTTGAAACCAGCACCTCCCCAAAGAGGAGAGCCTAATAGCAGAGAGCACATGAGGTGATGTCCAACCTCACTGTCATGAGGGAAATGCAAAGTTAAATCAGGAGACAGTTCTGCATACTTATCAGAAAGGCTGAAACGAAAGATAATACCAAGTGCTGGTGAGGATACGGGGCAACTGGAACACACACAGGCTACTGGTGGGTGTCCATTAATATCTAGGAAAACTACTTGGCAGTGTCTACTAAAGTTAAACATATGTTGCCTTATAGCCAGCAATGCCACTCCTGGGCACCAACCCCAGAGAAATACGTTCACCAAAATAGAGCCTCACTATCCAAAGCATGGTCATGGGTCAGCAGCACTGGCATCACTTGAGAACTTAGGACCCCCAAGCCCCACCCAGACCTACTAAACTGGGGGTCCATAGTGTAACAAGATCTCCAGGAGCTTCATGAGTACACTAAAGGTTGAGAAGCACTGGTCTGCTGGGTTTGTAGAAGCACTATTCATAATAGCCCCAAACTGGAAGCGACCCAAATGCCCATTAACAGTAGAATGGATACATAAATTTGCAATATATTCACCCAACGGAATACTACAGGACAGCCAGGGGTATGAATGAACTTCAACAACAAACAACAATATGGAGAAATCTTACAAAAGTAACGTCCAGCAGAAGCAGCCACATGCAGAAGCGTACACACTGTGTGGTCCCATTTACATAAGGTAGAGAAACAGACAAGGCAAACCCATGCAAGTTGGAAGTCAGGAGAGTGCTTGCAAGGGAGCGGGGCAATGGAAGGAGTACAGGAGATGTTTCTGGGTGGCTGGGAACGTTCTGTTTCTCGACCTCAGTGCTGGTTCCATGGGTGTGTTCAGTTGTGGCAAGTCATCGAGGGGCACCCTTACAATTTGTACACTTGTCTGAGTGGATGTTCAGTGGGGGAGGGAAGAAGGGAGAGGAAGAGACAGGAGGAGGATCAGCTATTTTCCTTCCATCCAAAATATTCTTGGGGCTTCCCTGGTGGTCCAGTGGCTAAGACACTGTGCTGCCAGTGCAGGGGGTCTGGGTTCAATCCCTGGTCCGGGAACTAGATCCCACATGCTGCAACTAAGAGTTTGCATGCCACAACTAAAAAGAGTCCACATGCACCAAGGAACATCAAACATTCTCCACGTAGCAACTAACACCTGGTGCAGCCAAATAAATACACAATTAAAAAAAAATCTGCAAGATACTCTTGAATCTATCCATGTCTTGCCAACTCTGCTGCCACCAAGCCCCTATCCTGCTTGCTGGCACTGCTGCAGTAGTCAGTCATGGGTCTACCCCTGCCCCTCCTTCCCTATGATCAGTTCTGCCTTGGCACTCAAGGGTTCTTTCACAAACATGAATCAGATCCCACTACTCCCATGGTGAAAACTCAGCAGACTTCCTGCTGCCCTTGAGGCCTGGCCTATGACGGCACCTGGCATACAGCATGCCTGTCTCCTTGGGCAGAAGGGAGAGAGCTGGCCTCCTCTTCCACTGCTTCTCCCCCCCATATTCCACAACCCTCTTCTTTCTTCACCATTTCTCACCTGTTTTTTATTTTCAATGTGGTAGATACTTCGTGATAGTAACCTATTTATTTGTTTTTAAAGTATTGTTATTTTTCTTCTTCCTGGCCGCACTGCCTGTTACGTGCACGCATGCATGCTAAGTTGCTTCAACTGTGTCTGACTCTTCATGACCCTATGGGCTGTAGCCCGCCAGGCCCTTTTGTCCATGGGATTCTCCAGGCAAGAATACTGGAGTGGGTTGCCATGCCCTCCTCCAAGGGATCTTCCTGACCTAGGGATCAAATCCTCACCTCTTATGTTTCCTGCACTGTCATACGGGTTCTTTACCACTGGCACCAGTGCGAGGCATGTAAGATCTTATTCCCCCAACCAGGGATCAAACCCGTGTCCCCTGTATTAGGAGCACAGTCTTAACCACTGGACTGCCAGAGAAGTCCCAGCAGCCTATTTACTGAGGTGGAATATCCACTCAGAAAAGTGCACACAGTAGGTAATCAATAAATACTTGCAAGAGAGGAGCTCAAGCACCCAAAGGCATCATTTACCAAGCATCCCAGGCACCTCTAGACATTCAGCTGTCACTGATTTTAATGGCTGGGCCACAGTCTTACTGGCCCACTTAAACTTTTGAAAATATGTCCTTGAGGGACACAGGAAAAGGAGACAGAAAGACCAAGTTTAAAAATACTCAGTAAAATACTGGATCGATGGCTTTTAAGTTGTGGGGTGACCAGCAACTGTACTCACCCAGGGCTGTTGGACCTAGGCCCCTCAGCCAACCTGAGCAAAGGGCATCTTTGCCCTGGGAAGTGGGGGTGATGTGGCTGTTGTGGGGGGCCCAGTGAGAGGTCTGGGGGTCACCTGGGCCTTCTGAGAAGGACTGGAAATGGCTTTCAGCCTCCTCTAACAGCTCAGCCCTGGAAAGAGTGGGCTGTCTTAGAGGGTGGGACGATTGCTAATGTTGCCAACACCTGCCCTACTCACCTACCTCATGGAAACTGAAAACGGACTATGATTCCCTTGTGGCAGATGAGGGAACCATCAAGCCTCCCAGGGCTAATTTGAAAGGTTCTCAATAGCAAGACAATCTGAGCATTAAGAAGGAAAGTAACTGCGAAGGACTGAAATATATCGAAGTGGATGGATTCATAATAACAGGAGTTCATAGTAACACTAAAAACAGAAAACTTTTTACTGGTCATATTGGAGGATGCTGGGGAACCAACTCATTGCTTTGAAATCTGATAAATAAAAGAATCAAACTTGCATTTTTTTCTTCCTGCAATCTGCACCCAGAAGTGGCCAAACAGCAGAGAAGTTTCTCTCAATAGAGACATTCCAGCTAGTAAACAGGAAGGAATGATAGAAATAGACCACTGCAGCTGAGGGCCCCTGAGGAGTGCTCAGTTACCCTGTAAACCTTGACAACACTCACTCATTACAAACACCTACTCAGTGCCAGGCACTCCTTTCATTTAATCCTCTATTCTCTAGGGTGATACTACACTCCCTGTTTCATAAGGAAGCTGAAGTAAGAGAGATCAAGTTGCTTGCATAAGAATACACAGCAAGTGAGAGGCAGAGATGGGATTTGAACCCATATAGTGATCAATGCAAAGAAATAGAGGAAAACAATAGAATGGGAAAGACTAGGGATGTCTTCAAGAAAATTAGAGATACCAACGGAACATTTCATGCAAAGATGGGCAAAATAAAGGACAGAAACAATATGAACATAACAGAAGCAGAAGATATCGAGAAGAGGTGGCAAGAATACACAGAAGAACTGTATAAAAGATCTTCATAACCCAGATAACCACGATGGTGTGATCACTGACCTAGAGCCAGACATCCTGGAATGTGAAGTCACGTGGGCCTTAGGAAGCATCACTATGAACAAAGGTAGTGGAGGTAATGGAATTTCAGTTGAGCTATTTCAAATCCTAAAAGATGATGCTGTGAAAGTGCTGCACTCAATATGCCAGCAAATTTGGAAAACTCAGCAGTGGCCACAGGACTGGAAAAGGTAAGTTTTCATTCCAATCCCTAAGAAAACAATGCCAAAGAATGCTCAAACTACCACACAATTGCACTCATCTCACATGCTAGCAAAGTAATACTCAAAATTCTCCAAGCCAGGCTTCTACAATACATGAATCGAGAACTTCCAAATGTTCAAGCTGGATTTAGAAAAGGCAGAGGAACCAGAGATCAAATGGCCAACATCTGCTGGATCATCGAAAAAGAAAAAAAGTTTCAGAAAAACATCTACTTTTGCTTTACTAACTCTGTCACAGCCTTTGACTATGTGGATCACAACAAACTGGAAAATTCTTCAAGAGATGGGAAACCGACTACCTTACCTGCCTCCTGAGAAATCATATGCAGGTCAAGAAGTAACAGTTAGAACCGGACATGGAACAACAGACTAGTTACAAATTGAGAAAGAAGTACGTCAAGTCTGTATATTGTCACCCTGCTTATTTAACTTATATGCAGAGTACATCATGCAAAATGCCGGGTTGGATAAAAGCACAAGCTGGAATCAAGATTGCTGGGAGAAATATTAATAACCTCAGATATGCAGATGACACCACTTTTACGGCAGAAAACGAAGACTAAAGAGCCTCTTGATGAAAGCGAAAGAAGACAGTGAAAAAGCTGGCTTAAAACTCAACATTCAAAAAACGAAGAACAAGGACTCCGGTTCATCACTTCATGGCAAATAGATGAGGAAACACTGGAACCAGTGACAGACTTTATTTTCTTGGGCTCCAAAATCACTGCAGATGGTGACTGCAGCCATGAAGTTAAAAGATGCTTGCTCCTTGGAAGAAAAGCTATGACCAACCTAGACAGCATATTAAAAAGCAGAGACATTACTTTGCCGACAAACGTTCATCTAGTCAAGGGTATGGTTTTCCCAGTAGTCATGTATGGATGTGAGAGTTGGACTGTAAAGAAAGCTGAGTGCTGAAGAATTGATGCTTTTGAACTGTGGTGTTGGAGAAGACTCTTGAGAGTCCCTTGGACTGAGAGGACATCAAACCAGTCCATCCTAAAGGAAATCAGTCCTGAATATTCACTGGAAGGACTGATGCTGAAGCTGAAACTCCAATACTTTAGCCACCTAATGTGAAGAATTGACACACTGGAAAAGACCCTGGTGCTGGGAAAGATTGAAGGCAGGAGGAAAAGGGGACGAGAGAGGATGAGATGGTTGGATGGCATCACCGACTCGATGGACATGAATTTGGGCAAGCTCCGGAAGTTGGTGATGGACAGGTAAGCCTGGTGTGTTTCAGCCCATAGGGTCACAAAGAGTCAGACACGACTGAGTGACTGAACTGAACTGAACCTGGTTCTGGGCTTCCCAGGTGGTGCTGGTGGTAGAGAACCTGCCTGCCAATACAGGAGACATAAGAGACACGGGTTCAATCCCTGGGTTGGGAAGATCCCCCAGAGGAGGGCATGGCAATCTATTCCAGTATTCTTGCCTGGAGAATTCCATGGACAGAGGAGCCGGCAGGCTACAGTCCATGGAATCGCAAAGAGTCAGATGTGACTGAAGTGACAGCATGCACAGCCCAGTTCCATCACCCTAGCATTTAGCCATTAGCCTGGACCACTTCTCTGAACAGACAAAAAGCTCAGCAGCACTGTGTGGGGGAGCTCGGGCACCAGGGAAGCATGTGGCCAGAGCTATCAGCAGGGTCTATGAGGACTACCAGGAGGCAATACTACCTGTCTGCCAGGTGGGTATGACTCTGTTCATTTTATACTCTCAGCCAAAGATTCAAAGTGGGTGTGTGCCTTGTACAAGATCACACAGCCATGATGCAGGCCCACTCTTATCATCCCACCTCTGGGATGGACCTCTGAAGGTTAAGCCCAGTGGTAAGGAAGCAAGCTAGTCCTCAGTCCCTTGGAGGAGGGGCCATCAAAACTGCTTATAGCCAAATCCCAGTGCAGGCATTGTTTAGAAGACCGATGACTCACCTCAGCCTGCCTTGCAGACAAGACCAACTCCAGGTACCATTGACCTGGGGGGGGCTCCTCTCAGAACTGGGGGTACCTAGGGCTGGTGGGTCTCCAGGCACCCCAATTCCTACCTGTATCTCTATACCCTAAGAGCAATGGGAGCCACTGAAATGTGTTTAAGTTTGAAGATGGGAAGAGAGAAAATAAAAGAGAAGAAAATAAGCGGGTTTTGGGGGTAGGCTGCAATTTCAACAGAGTGGCCAGGAGACATGTCATAGGATAGGTGACTTTTGGGCAAAGCCCTAAAGAAGCTGGAGAATCAATCCATTCTCCACATACCCTCTCTGAGTCTTCTTTGGCTGAGAGTATAAATGGGGATGCAAAGAGCTGACTCATTGGAAAAGACCCTGATGCTGGGCAAGACTGAAGGCAGGAGGAGAAGGGGATGACAAAGGATGAGATAGTTGGATGACATCACCAACTCAATGGACATGAGTTTGAGCAAACTTTGAGAGATGGTGAAGCATGGGGAAGCCTGGCATGCTACAGTCCATGGGGAAGCAAAGAGTCGGACACAACTGAGCAACTGAACAACGATAAATAGGGAAGGGCTTCCCCAGTGGCTCAGCAGTAAAGAATCTGCCTGCAATGCAGGAGTTGCAGGTTCGATCCCTGGGTCAGGAAGATTCCCTGGAGGAGGGCATGGCAACCCACTCCAGTGTTCTTATCTGGGAAATCCCATGGACAGAGGAGCCTGGTGGGCTACAATCCATAGTGCCAAGAGTCAGACACGACTGAAGCAACTCAGCACGCATGAAAGCAGAAGTGGGGAAAGAGCCTTTAAGTGAGTGGGGAAAGGAAGTGCAAAGGCCCTGAGGCAGCAGGAACATGCCTGCTGGGCCTGAGGAGGTCTAGTGAGCCAAGAAAGCAGAGGGTCTGAGACAGGTTTCACAGAAGCCTGCTGTCTGCTGTGTGAATATGGATTCCTACCTAAGGGCACTGAAAACGCCTGTGGCAGAAAGCAGGGAGCACAGATAATGTTACCAAGGGTAAAACACGAGTGAACACCTACACAGCCCAGGCCCTGTGCCCGGCATGTCCTCAGCACATTTATGATATTAACCCATGGATACCTTTCAGGGACCCTCTCTGTACACAAGATCGCTATTTCCATTTTACAGAGGAGAAAACAGGCTCAGGGAGAGCAAGGCTGCCCAAGGTCACAGAGCTGGTGGATGTTGGGGCTGGGAGGCAAATCCAGGGACTCTTGCCTCCAAATTCCATCTCCTTACTCTACATAGCCACGAGGCTCAGTCCAGAGTCCCCGCCTCTCTCACAGTGAATTCGGGCCTGGCTGGGGTTTGCTCAGTTCACTGGGTCCTGTCCAGCCACAACACCTTGGCTCAGGTCTTTCCCTCTGCCGGGGGCGCTCCCTTCCCCTCCCAGCCCCACTCCCCAAGCCACCCTCTGGCTCTCAGTTTCAGTATCACTGCTCCTGGAGCCCCCGTCACTGCTCAGGTTCACCGAAGCCTCTCTAGGACGATGGTCTAACAGCACCCCCTTTGTCTTTCCCGTCAAGGTCCTCTTGACATGTCCTCTGCGTCTGGGTCCCAGCTGGAACATCCACCCACAGAAGGCAGGGCCTGTGTCTGCCACCTGTCCTCTCTTTATCCCTGGCATTAGCCCAGGGCACACAGTGGCTCCCCAAAGTGTCACCAGGCTAGGCCTTCACAGAGACACAACAGCAACTCTTAGCTGATGCAGGGAGGGGCAAATAAGAGGACAAAAAAAGAAAACACAGTGAATGAGAAAGAATGGGAGAGAAGAAAAACCAAGAGACACAGAGGCAACGAGGGAGAAATTCAGAGAGAGGGAGACAGGGAAGAAGAGGGAAAAAGAGGACACACAACTCCTAACTGCCCCGACGGCACGAGCAGCAGCCAGGACGGGCGCTGCAGCACAGACCCAGGCAGGCGGGCGGGCAGGTATCAGCCCCAGCCGCGTCCTTCCTCTCTGGGCCGAGCTGGTGATCAGGCCCCATTACAGCAGCTGCGAGCTAGGCCTCTGGAGAGGGATCCATCACCGAGCCTTGCAGGCTAATGAGTGGGTGGAGGCCCCTCCCCCGCTCCCCCGTCCCTCTTCCAGGGCTGGGCTGGCATGGAGGGCTCTGGGCCTAGCACTGCCACGACAGTACCTCCTTTCAGCGTCACGCTGATAACCATGACCACTAATAACCATGAATGGCACAGACCAGGTTACTGCTTATGTGCCCAAACTCGCCAACACTTCTTACTGGCCACATTAATGTCACCATTTTATAGACCAAAAAACCCCAAAACTGAGGCACAGAGAATTGCTGTTGTTTAGCTAAGGTCAGCTTATTTTAGCAAGCAACAAAACAAATATTTGCTCCCAAATCTGATTCCAAGAACTTCCATTATACCAGCATTTTTTTTTTTTAACAAAAGGCCTGAGCTTTATTAATTCCCTGCCTGTCCCCCCACCCCCCAAGGTGGGAAGTCCACTGAGGTCAGAGGTCACCAGGCCTCGGGGCCGGGGGGCCTATACCAGCATTTTTAAGTAGTAAAGCTTTTATACTACTAAGTTAATACATGTTGTTGCTTAGTGTTGTTTAGTTGCTGAGTTGTGTCCTACTCTTTGCAACTACGTGTACTGAAGCCCATCAGGCTCCTCTGTCCATGGGATTCTCCAGGCAAGAACACTGGAGTGGGTTGCCATTTCCTTCTCCAGGGGATTTTCCCAACCCAGGGATCAAACCCACATCTCCTGCATTGGCAGGCGGATTCCTTTCTGCTGAGCCATAAGAGAAGTGCAAATACATGCATACATATGTTAAAAACTGCAACTGAGTAGAAAGATTTAACGCTAAAAAGTCTCCATTATTGAGTCCTTTCAAAGACACTCCATTCATACTCAAGCAAATATGTGAGCAAATGATGTATCTCATCTTTTGCTTTATTCACATACAGCATACTACATACCATGTTCTGCAACCATGCCATTTTCACTGAATTTATTTTGCTTTCTCCTTTTATCATAAAGACTACCTGTCCTCTTCTTGACAGCCACGGAGTATCTCTCTGTGTGGAGATACCTTATTTTATGTATCTGTTTCCCCGCTCATGGACACTTAGGTTATTTCCAGGCTTGGTTATTACTACTGATGCTGCACCAGCACACTGAGGCTTCTCTAGGTGCCCCTCGTGTGGGTGCATCTAAAGATCAAGTTCTGTGATGAAGAAGGGCCGAGTCACAGGATGGCACATCTGTGTGACAGATGTTGCCAAGCTTGCTCTCCAGCTTGCATTGATTGTCACTCCCGACAACCACAGGAGGGATTCGCTTCTCCCCACAGCCATCCCATGACTACCCAACCACACTTTTATCAAAGAATCAGGACGGCAGGGATGGGAAAGGGGAAAGGAGAAGGGACATGCACAACTGAAGTGTGTCTTGAAGGGGGTGACAATGGGTGACAAGGAAGATGTCAAGAATGCCGGGGACTTGCCCCGTGATTTCAGAGAGGTCACCTGACACCTCTTGCCCTGCCCGGGAATTCTCCTTGAGCCGAATGAACTTATTAGTCACAGATCCTCACCAGGGGTGCGGGTGTCCCCAAATGTCTTAGACCAATGATCATCGCAGACAAACAGGACGCGCCAGGCACTGTGTATGGTCTGACGAGTAGCACCTCACTTTTTATCCTCACGGTCACTTTGAGAGGGAGGTACTATTATCAGTAGCTATCTGCAGATTGGGAGAGTGAGACCTTGGGTTCAACTGCTCACCCAAGGTCACGCAGAGCTAAAAATGTAACGACCCTGGGATTTGAACCAAGGTCCACCCAACTTCAGGGTTCAAACCCTTAACCACCAAGCTCTCCTGGCCCGAGGCTGTCGGGCTGCCAGTCAGGCCATCAATGAGCTTACCCTGCCTCCTGGGATCCTATTACTGCTTCGCCCTTTGGCTTGACCCCACAACCCTAAGTCTTCCTGGCCTGGATGCTTCCTGGTGACCTCAAAACTGACTCCTCTAACTGAGAGGACTGAAGACTGAGCACAGCTCTATGCCCACGAGGGTGAAACAGGTGCTGCCAGAAGCAGTCCCAGGGGTCCAATCATCAGGCTGGCCCACGGAAGTCATTCAAATTTCTCTATTTGTCCCCTGAAGAGACGACTTGGTCCAGACATCCTGGGCTACCCAGGAGCCCAGGCAAGTCCCCAGTGGAGGTGCATGTGTACCGTCCAGTCATTCACTGACTATTTACTGAGTGTTCTCCACTGGTGCTGAGAGTCCAAACTCCAGAAACCAACCTAAACTTGACTTCCAGCCTCACCACTTCTTAGCTCTATGACCAAGGTTAACTCACTTAATGTCTGGGAACCTCAGTTTCTGCATCTATCAAATAGGTATAATTATTAGCAACTTCCCAAAGTAACTGGGCATCTTGAAGAAGAAAGGTGCATTTGAAAGTGCTTATTTCGCACAGGATCTGGGCAGCTGGCAGTGAACAAACGGTAGGTGTTATTCTGATAATTACTGAACAAGACTGATCCCTTCCCTCTCATTGAGGAACCTGGAGTCACCTCCACCAGCATCCCTGCACGCGCTTTTGAACGTCTGCTCCTGGATGGGATCAGGGGCTAAGCCCCTTGCCCACTTTTGCCATGATTGCCTGATTGCCACAAGACCCTCTTGGCTGACCCCAAAGTCAAAGCTGCCAGTGCCTCCTTCTCCATCCTCCACCCTCATCATTCTAAAATTAGCTGGCAGTTGCCAATTCCAAGTGGACCTGGCTTCTGGAAACTGGGAGGCCGTGGCTCTGTCACCGGAGTCTTTGTCTCCCTCCCAGTGCATAATGAATGTTTGGTCTCGGCTACCCCACGGATAGTCTTGAGTTTACAGCTGTTCCACCATCAAGGACGCTGGGGCTAATGGCTCTGAGACTAGAGATCACTGGAGAGCGCCAAGATGATGGATGTATGCATGCAATGCCAGGATGCTGGCCGCCGGGCTGCATGTAAAAGGGAATGCCTAATTTGTTCATAGCCACAATTACCTGGAGCCTGCTCTTCAGGTATGATTGAGTGCGGAAGGGGTCCCAAGTGCGGTCTCTGTTTGGAGGAATTAATTATTCCAAGTGGCGCCAACCTTTGAGCTCAGTTGCTTGGATAACCTCCTCTACTCCCAACCCCCCTCCCTCCACCTCAAAACAGGGGCGCATCCCTGATTAGGTCCTCCTGGATGTGGAAGGAAACAGGAAGAGAACACAGGCATTCTGGAGCATTTGGGGGATTGGTTTTGATCCTCATACCCTGCCCTGAAACATCTTTGCATCAGGCCCTCACCCTACACACTTTTACACAGATGTCCACAAAGGCCCCCCTTCAGTTCCCCTCCTCCCAAGGTTATGCGTGCTCCATCGGACATCATCCAGTGAACCAGTGGGCCGCTGCACCCTGCTGAATTGCAAGGATTTCTCCTGCCAACCAAGTATTTCATCCAGCTGTAGATATCATGAGGAAACAGCAAACAAAGAGAGAGATTTAATAACTGGAAATAAGACTAAGGATACAGATAGTTTAATTTTTTTTTTTGTATTGCATCTAATTGCAATCAACAGTAGACATCTGACACAGTGACAGCCTCAGCAAAATTGCTGCTGAGAGAACAGAATCTTTGTCTAAAAATAATCAGACATTCTGTGCACCACTGTTTGTTATAACGGTAATCGATGCTGGAGGCTTTGAATTCCATCAATTTATAGATCTGCGCCGGCCTGCCTGGCGATGGGGCGCGGTGCACTGGGGCCCTCGCTGGTGCGGGCAGGGCTGGGGCCCGGTGTGTGATTAAGATAAGCCCCGATTTCTTTCATACATTCCTTATCAGGGTCTAATTCTCCAGCAGGTAGAGATGTTCACAACAGTTAAAGATTAGTGCAGCTTCTCAGACGCCAAATTTGAGGGTATTGATCAATAAATCAAATCAGGCCAATCAATCGCCCAATCAGGAGAGTCTAGCCAGTGCATTATTACCGGCGCCTCCAAGCCAAGGCTTTTCATGGGTTTCATCAAAACAGCCTCACCTTGGCTTCCCGCCAGCTGCTGGCTTGCCTAATAGACTCCACAGCCGAGAGGGGCTCCTGCCCAGCGGAAGAGCAATAAATTTCTCATCAAACAGCCGATAGAGAAACAAGATGAACATCTGTTTTGCTGCAATGAAACTCCTGTGTTCTTCAGAATGCGCAAACTGCCTCTGACAGACCACCCCAAAGGCGGCTTCCCTGGCACGCGGCGGCCCCGTGGAATATTCCACCGGTTATTTCAATCAGGTAATTTAAGGAGACTTTTGCATTCTTCTCTCTGCAGCTGCCGGAGCTCTGCAGACTATTCCGGCACAGTCGATAATAAATGCCATCCTGGGACCCTGTAGTATGAAGGCAATTTTATGATACCCATTATGTGGCGATGTAACTTCATTAAAAGCTGTTTATTCCCTCTAAGCATTTTAAGCACTTTCCCTCACCCATAAAGGAGGAGCCGGGGAGGTTATTTTTACAGAAAGGGTTCTAAGCCATATTTCTTCCCTCAATAACATGGAGGAGACTTGCCCACTGCCCTTTTCACTTCCATAAGAGGGGGCAGCCTCGGGGTCCCCGTGAGGACTCAAGTGTTCCCCGTGACCCCAGCATGAAGCCACCTCAGCTGCAGGCCAAAAGGGCCAGCAGAGAAGAGACCTGGGAAGCCTCAATCCCATCAGACCCTCACAGGCCCTTTGTGCCGCGTCCCATAAGACAGAGATGAAGAAGTTCTAGAATATGCCAGTTGGGAATATGTCAGCCAAAGGCAGCATTTTCCATACCAGGGCTCCCTCGAACCTATCCTTTTATATTTCCACGTGGACACAAATCTGAAGAAGTTATTACGTGGCCTGTTGTGAAGGCCCAGATTTTCTTTTGCAGGGATAGCCGGCAGCCGGAAGTTCATTTCAGAGCCCGAGATTTGAATGTCATATGTTACGGCTTCCTTGGCAGAGGTCTGCAGACTCCGGTGCTGAGAGAAGTGATTCTTAAAGGACTACGAGATTTGTTTCCCTTCCTCTAAAAGGGTCTGTTCGCGCCGTGAGCTGGAGGAGGGATATAGTGGAAGGTGGCGTTTTGGCCTCCGTGACAGCAGGGGAAGGAAGTGAATGCTTCTGCCAGTGAAGAGTAGCCGGAAAGATTGCGGGCGCTGCCCGGTGTCCTTTGCGTCCCCGATCTGCCATCAGTTAAGTGGGGCTGAAGATATCCGCCCTCCTGGGTCTGCTGTGAGGGGGACAAGATGATGCCAGGCACAGAACGGGCTCTGCTCACTAGGAGAACACGAGGGTTCCTGACGACCCTCTTCGTTTGGATGAGCTCACTGTCCCAAGAGAGAAAGGTCACCGAACCAGGAGGTCATGGCACCACTGGGCAAGTGGGTGGCAGGCCCGTGCCGAGACTGGGAGATTTCAGGGGCTGGAATTTTGTCTGGGTAGTGGGGCCCAAGAAAGGGTCTGGAAGGCGGAACACACAAGGTGAAGGGGAATGGTTGAGGAGGCACAGCGAAGGAGGTGGGCTTCAGAGCCAGGATAAAACCCACCCCCGGCACCTGACAATCAGCCACATGATACAAAGAACCACAGGCAAGAGAGTAATAACAACGAGTGTAACAGCAGTGATAGCTAACCTATCAGTCCAAACTCTGTGCCAGCCACTGTCCTTATTTAACCCACCAGGATAATTATTATTCCCATTTAGCTGATCAGGAAACTAAGGCTCAAAGCAGTAAAGTCAGTCTTCCCCTGGGTCACACAGCTAGTCCACAGAATCTATCATCAGCATTTCCTGAGTGCTTACTGAGCACCAGAAACTTTCTGGCTCTGAGTGCTCTGTATGTATTCTCTTGATTTAGTGTTATAAAACCCCACCCAGGTTCGTATTGTTATCACTTCCATTTTATAGGTGAAAAAACAGGCTCAGAGAGAAGAGCCTGGGTGGATTTTAACAGGAGTGCAGCTAGGGCTAGAACCCCTTCCAAAGTCCTTGAAGACTTTGGGGGCTCTTTCTGGCCTCCCAGGGCCTCAAATGGGCTCCCCCGGGGCTCTGAAATGAGGAGGGAAGTCTGTGGCTCTTGACGAGGCTCTCCGATTTCCACCACTGTCCTGTCTGTCTACCCTCTGTGTAGCCAGAGAAGCCTCTAAAACATAAACTCTTCCTTCCAAACTCCCCTCACTGGCTGCCCACAGCTCTGAGCAGGAAGACCCCACTGCATGGTCTTTGCCTGGCCTCCCTCCCAGTCTCCCCTGGCCCTGGGCTGACCACTGACCACCTTACTGTCCTTCCCTGTCTGAGTCTGGGCTCTTCCCTCAGCCTCCAGTGAGCTCTAAGATGCCCCTTCTTCACGACCATCCCCTGGGGCTCCCACAGCTTCTGCATTTCCCCATCAGAGCCCTCAGCACAGGTGTCAATAATCCGGCTTCAAGCTGTTGTTGTTCAGTTGCTAAGTTGTGTCCGACTCTTTGAGACCCCATGGTCTGCAGCATGCCAGACTGCTCTGTTCTCCACTATCTCTCAGAGTTAGCTCATGTCCATTGACTTAGTGATGCTAACCATCTCATCCTCTGCCGCCCCCTTCTCCTTGTGCCTTCAATCTTTCCCAAGCATCAGGGTCTTTACTAATGAATCAGCTCTTAGCATCAGGTGGACAAAGTATTGGAGCTTCAGCATTAGTCTTTCCAATAAATATTCAGGGTTGATTTCTTTAAGATCAACTGGTTTGATCTCCTTGCAGTCCAAGGGACTCTCAAGAGTCTTCTCCAGCACCACGATTTGAAAGCATCAATTCTTCAGCACTCAGCCTTCTTTATGGTCCAATTCTCACACCCATACATGACTACTGGAAAAGCCACAATTCTGACTACACGGACCTTTGTTGGAATTTCAAGTGACTATCTTATAAATTGTCTGCTTCTCCTGTTGAACTTCAAGTCTGTCTTGTTTACCTCCTTATATCTGGCCACATAGTAGGTCCTTAAAAAATATCTGCTGAATGATCTACAAAGGGATTCTTGCCCTCCCAGGATCTCCAAAGGTGATACAGTCCACACATGGCAGAATCACAGGGTGCCCCAACAGCCCATGAAAAGAACCCAGGTACCTGCTGAGTTTCCAGTGGTCTTCCCCTCCCCCATTCCAGCTATGTCTTCTTCAAATTCAGTCCTAGCTCTAAGCCATATTCCCTGTTTTAAATGTGGGAAGGAAGTAGTAGCTAAGTCTATGTTATGAGGGCCAAATGGGGGAAGGAGAAGGTAAAGAAAGATTAAGAAGAAGGAACAGGGTCATGTTTTAACCCAAGGAAGCTTTGGAACAAAGACGACCCCATCAGAGGGCTGGACTTGTCAAACCAAGAGCAAACTATAATCCTGCCAGGCCATGGGGCTGTCCGCCAAAAATACAGATCTGTGCAGAGGTCTCTTATACAGAGAGGCCACAGTATATTAGATTTATCATACACTCCAGCCAAGATGTGCTGCCGAGATTTCAGGACAAGATTTATTACACTGGCTGGTTTTTAAAATGAAAGTGAAAAGAGGATATTCTGGCTAAACCGTGGGCTGTTAATGGGGTGAGAATCACATAAAATGGATCATTTTTGAATCTCTTTCTCTGTATGCACAAACCTTTGCAAAAACCCTGGGATGTCCAGAAAAAAAGATACTCAACCCAATGTTTTCACACTGACCTGCTGGTTGACCTTGGCTGAATTATTTTCATATTTTGGATGTGTTTCTTATTTGCAAACAATAATAATGGGACAAAACAGTAGCTATAATGTACTGGTTGATCACTATATGTTGTCCATTTCACCATGCATTGATTCTTTGAAACCATGGTAACAACCCTTTGAGCAGGTGCAATTTTTATCCCCAAGAAACAGATGAGAAAACTGAGGCTCAGGGAGATACAGTCACTCAGACAATCAGCAGCAAAGGCAGAGTGCTAATCCAGATCTGCAGCCAGCCCCACTCAAGACACCTTCACTGACTTCCCGTTCTGCAAAGTTAGCTCTACCTCTTCAGATGAAAGCTACTCTGAGTTTAAAGATAAACTCAGACCTCATCATTCCTGTTCTTAAACAGAGATTTCAACAAGGAAGCCCTAGCCACCTTCCAGTCGTGGTGGTGTCTGCCTTTTCTGGAGAAAGCTACAGAAGGAAAAACTGGCAATTTTGTTTTGGTTTCTCAAAATCTCGGCAGGTCTAGCTTGTGCCAGGTAAATGTGGGTCCTGCTCCTAACAGGTGCCCCCAAATTCCAGGGACATAAGCCATAGGGATACTAGCATGCCATAGGGTACAGAAATGAGAGGATGTGGAAACTTCTCAGCTGAGGTGTCACAAGTGGCTGAAGGAACCAGGATGAAGAGGACCCAAAGCTCTTGAACAGTGGTTCTCAATTGGGGGTGATTCTGTCCCTTGGGGAACATTTGGCAATGCCCAGAGATACTTTTGAATTGTCACATCTGGGCAAGTGCCACTGGCATGTAGTGGAAAGAGGCAAGTGACAGGGCTAAACATCTTACAACCTACAGGACAGCCCCCACAACAGAAATGCCAATATAGTATGAGGTTGAAAAATTCAGATCTACAAGGAGCCGGGGACATTTACCCTAGGTTACAGAAGATTCGGGGAAGGGAGAGTTGTTACATATTTGAAGAATGGGAGAAGATCTCAGATCTGTGGGCAAAGCACGTTACACATGAATATGTCTTAGGTTGACAAAGGGCAGACAGCCTTGAGGATCAGAGTAGCTCTCTGACCCCAAATGTGTCCAAGAGTAAACTGGTCAACTGCAGGGCTTTGTGAAAAGAAGATAAAGCCTGGAACAGGGGGATAGACACAATGACCAACCTTTCCCTGTCCAAACTTAACACTGGATAAAATCCTCAGGAGAGTAACAGTGAAGTCTGAGGTTCCTTCTGGAACCTTCCAGAAGGTTCCAGGTAATTTAAATGAGATAAATTATCTCATTTAACCCTGCCTGAAGCTCAAAGAGGTAAAATCGCTTGTCTGAGGTCACAAAACCTGGAAAGAAGGGAAGTCAGGATTTGAACCTGAGTCGGCCTGATTGTAAAGCTCATTAGGAAGATAACTCCTAGAAGACAACAATTCTCTTAAGACAAAGCACAGCCTCCCCCCGCCCCCACACTGTCACTGCTTTGATTTAGAATTGGTTAGAAAACCTGGACCCAACACTGGAGACCTAAGTTCAACAGTTCAGCCCTCTCTCATGTTAAGGACACAAAAACATGTTCCATAAGTTGCCCAGTCCCCTGTTCATTGTTTTTTCACACAAAAACACTGCAACTGGCAGTGAAAAGACATTGTCCCAAGCGCACACTTTAATTGATGTCCCCGACCATTCAGGAACACGGATTAAAGAAAACGTGCTTTATTAATAGGCCCTCATGCTAATTAGCACAATTTATTGTCGGGAGACTGCCCCTGCCTTCCGCAAACGTTACAAGTGCAGACAAAAAAACTTTTGTCGCAAACCCTACACATCGTGCCTTGTGACCAAGACTGCCAAGCCTGCCACAAAGAGCTGGGGAAGCACGCGGCTGAGAGGCACTGGATTCCACTCTATAAATTTATGACGCAACTTGACCATTTCCCAGTGATAAGACCCGAATTTAAATGTGGGCTCTTTCTGCACATAAAAACGCATTTCTCGCCACTTTGAGGAAGTCTCCCTAATGATCACGAAGCTTTGTGGAAGGGTGGGAAAAGGTGTGGGTGAGAGAGTGGGGGAACCAGGGTGGGGGGAACCTTAAATGTTTAATATTCAATAAATGTGTCAATTTTACATACAGAGGCAAATGGGTCTTTATTGAGGAATTGGTAAATTTCCTCTGAGAAAAGTAAGTGCATTTTAGCCTTCAAGGAGTCCCAGCTGAATAGAAATGGAATGTGATTTGTGATAAAACTCAGCTGCTCTATAAAAGACGTTAAATAAATGTTGCTGTTTCACCAGGGATATACAAAATTGATTGCATTATAGACTGATTCTAAGATGCTGCATCCCTGTACGGCCCCCTCATCAGCTTCCCTGTGTGTGGGAAGCTGCTTTCAGAGACAATTTAGACTATGTTACAACTCCAAGTCCTCATGCAGCACCAGAATTTTCTAGAAATGAAACATTTCCCCCTCATACTTTGTTTTAGGTGGAACCATAGGAAACTGTTGTTATCTGAACATTTTTGACTTCCAAAACATAAAAACAACAATTCCTTCTATTAATATCTTTACTTAATATTTCTGGTGGACTGGCACTATCATCTTGGGGGAGGCCACTGGTACCACTTAGAGGGAAATCTGATCGCTGTCTAAGGTTGGGGATGGAGGGATTCCAGCTCATTTTGTCTGCTCCCTAAAGGGTATTCTGGACCTGGGTGAGAATCCTATCTTTCCTTTAGCTCAGCTAGGTGAGCTTGGGAGTACCATCTGCAAAATGGTACAACTCCACCTTTTGCACAGGGTATTTGGAAAATCCAATGGGATAACAGATGGGTAACCTAGAAAATGTTCATAACCAACTAATTATTATATTTGTTGTGCATCTAGCCACAGGGCTGCAGATAGGCTATTTGAGGTGGACATAACTTTTCAGGTAACAAATCAGGTTTTAGGGATTGATGGGTGGATCCAAACGGATCAGTGCAACAGTTACTTTCCAAGAGAGTGGCTTTCCAGAGAGCGGGTGCCTAGGCTCATTCTCTCAGACATGTCATGTGTCTATGCCCCTCCATGCCCACTGCCACCAGTCTGGTCCAGCTACTGCCAACTCCCGCCTAGGTGGCTGCAGTAGTCTCCTCAAAGGGTCTCCTGGCTCCATGCCTGCCACCCTTCTACCATCTCTTTCCACCCCAGGCAGCTAGAGAGAGTGTTTCAAGATACAAACTGGATGCTGACACTTTCCTGCTTAAAACTTCCCCAGGCTCCCCAACCAATTACAGATAAGATCCAAACTTTCCAGCTCAGCCTGCAAGACCTATTTGGTCAGGACTTGCCCGTCTCCTCCAGTGCATTTCCCCCGATAGTCCCCTTTACTTACTCCTGCCCTTCTCTCCCTTTATTCTGTGACTGGGAACTGTCAAACACGCTGGCCACAGGGTCTCTGCACTCGCAGTTCCCACCACCTGGACGCCCCCTCCTTTTGGTCCTTTGCTCAGTTTGGAGGTACCCAAAGTGTGGTCCTTGAACCAACAGCAGCAGTGTCACTTGGGAACTTATTAGAAATGAAAATTCTTCCACCAACTTCAGATCTGGTGAGTCAGAAACTTTGGGGGAGTCTTGGGCACGCAGCAAGATGTTTCAACCAGTCCTCCAGGTAATTCTAATGCACACTTATGTCTGAGAACCACTGGCCTAGCTCTGATCCACCCCATGCCAAATTTCAGCCTACACAATGCTACTCCAAGGACCACCAACCCAAGACAGGTCTAGTTCTTATTGTCATTTGCCCCCACTTCACATTCCTCATTTCTATGAAGCACAATTGCAGCTATGATGTAATAATCAATTGTTTCATGTCTGTGTCTCTTCACAGCTAGGCTAGAAGTTCTATGATGAAAAGTACCAATGTGCTCTTAGCATCTAACTGTGTCTGGCAGAGAGTAGGTGCCCAGTAACTATGTATTCGCTGAACGAATGAACACATGCACAGAGGAACAAATGAACGAGTCCTGTAAGAGAGACAGATGTTCATAAAGTAACTCTAGGAATCCACTTCTCCATATGCCAATCCAGAGAGCATCCTCATCTTCTCCTGACTTTCTCCTGGTCAAGTCAGGAGCCAGTCACAGTGATGCATGGAGATGAACAGCAAGGAAAGGAGGGAGGGAGGAAGGAAGAACAAACAAAAACAGCAGAGAGAAGATTCCCGTCCAGGGGATGAACAGCTCAGTAGCTAAGCCCAAACACCCTGCAAGAAGAAGAGCCAACCTTCTTTCTCTCCTTCCCCAACAGCGACTAGCTGTGTAGAAAGTTTCCAAATAAAAACCTGGAGACTGATAAAATTGCAAGGAGAAAATCTGCCCGACAGCTTGGAAGATTCTAGGCCTGCCGTCACCCGAATCTTTGGGTTGAAAGAGTGAGTCTGTACTAAGCCCTGAGGTTTGCTGGAAGCTTCTTGGTGCTTCAGGGCAGTTTGCTCTGCTCTTCCTGGAGCTAAACCTGGAAGAGAAATCATTTCCTTCCTTTCCTATAACTCAGAACAATTATTTTCTTCTTAACGCAGACATCTGGCTCACTGCTGCTCTCCTTACTTACGAGTTCTAAACGATATCAGTTCTGGGAGGATCAATTATTACTGAAAAGTCGAGAAACGCTCACTGGTTATTTGCATTGATTTGGTCGACAAGACACAGGTTCCTTATGAACTACGGATGTAGAGAAGAAAAACTCAAGACTCGGAGATAGCTTGGGCTTCGCAGCCTCCAGCAACTGCAGAGAGCTCAGGTGGACTGGACCCACCGACCAGGACACCAAGTTGCCCTCGCAAAGCCCCCCAAACAAAGCTGTTTCCATAAAGACAAATGGGTAGCCAGCGTCGGCCAGCGCCGCGAGCAGCCACGACGATATAATTGGCCTGTTACCGCATCATCTTTAATCAATAGGATCCGGAGTTTCCACGGCTTGTACGGCCCAGATCTCCCTGGCAGCCAAGAACCAGCGGGTTGTTAAAAGGCCCGATAGTTCTGCCTCACTAATGGGTGCCTTGTTCCCTCAACCCTGCTGATTTTTTAAATAAACCTAAATTCCAATAATTGTTTAATGTTTATTTTTATTTAGTTCTGGTTCAGATGCTCTGAGTCTCTCTGACAGAAATTGATATCTGGCTCATGGTGAGCTTTATTAAAATACACACACACACACACACGCACGCACAGACACGCATACACGTGCCACATGCCCGTTGGGAAGCTGTTTATTTACTTATTTTTATTTGTCTGGTGGAGGTGGAGACTCACGTGTCTAGAGTGGGTGATGGATGGAAGGACAGTCAGCCCAGCACTGCTTTCTCCTCGGCTCCTTCCCCGGGGAAGAGGAGAGGGACCCAGCTATTCTTCCACAGGGAAGCCCCACACTTCACTCAGGCAACAGACAAAGGTGACGCGAGACCTCTAACGGTGGCTGCGTCACTGGGGACACCTCTGACTTCTTTGATGTCACTGTCCTTATGCTGAAACAATTCACCAGAGAGGGCACTTCGCCCCTTTCCTGTATGTCTTCATAATAAACAGGACCAACAAAACTGCCTGGCTGCCTCACCCCAACAGGACATGGGGTGAGGGTTCCCTGCACACCCTGGAAACCCAGAGGCAAGATGTTTCCAGCTGCTTGCAAATGGGCCAGACAGAGTCCCCCACCCTCATACAAGAAGCCCCTCTTCCCTTCTCAGGCACTTCTCAGAATATCCTAGGCAATTTTGAGGTTAAAGGTGAGGGTTTTTGGTGCCTGTCCTTTTTGGGGGGGGGGGCTTGTACTGTAAGTGTGTACTTATACATGCTTGGTGTACTTGTATACCACGCCACTCATGGTAACCTCATTGTAAAAGGCTCGTGCATTCGTTTGCAAAATCGCTGCAAGTTCAGGCTTGCCAAAGTCAAGGCATGAGCAAGGTCAAAATGGAGACTTTTCTGCCCGTCTCCCTCCCTCTTCCGTGCCCATATACACTGTCCATCAAACTGGGAGCTGCCCCAACTTTGTTATCTGCTGAGGGTATTGCCGGCATCCATTCCCTCCTTCTGATACCAATGCCATCTGCTGGTTCAGATCGAGGCAGCTTCACTGGGGCGACCATGGAACCTCTCACTGTTGTCTCCCTGTCTCGTCCTCTTCACCACTGACACCCAGACTTCCAGTGGAGTCAATGATCCCAAACACAAACCCGATCTTTTCACTCTTTGATCCTTCCCAGGGTCTCCTCCTGCTTCTTGAGAGATGCCCGAATGAGTCTCATGGCATATATGTGCCTGTCCATTTCTGCTCCCTCTCCCCAGACCGTCCCATCACACTCGGCCTAAAGTTAAGGATCCACACACTGAAGATAGACAATCTGCTATATTTCATCTTTTCAATCAACTAAAGCATAAGAGAGAATGATGTCAAAGTTCCACTTCTCGTCAGAGAAAGAGAAGACTGGAATCGGTGAGAAGTTTCTGTAGTGGGTACAGAGGAATGCTGAAAAGGGCCAGGTCCTGTCATCGAGTGTCTTACTAGCTGTGTGTCCTGGGTGAGTCATCCTACCCCTCTGATCCCGGTGGTGGCTGTCGTGTTATTAATAATCTCATGCTGGGAGACTCAGGTCCGAGGCTTTGTTGCCATCTCTCACCACTGTGGGGGGCTATTGCTGGCACTTCCACTCTTGGAGGCGGTTACCTCAAATTCTACACCCACAACACCCCTTCTGCTGGGACATTCATTCGTGCGTGCAGGTCTGTACCTGGAATTTGCCTCTGCACCAGCTGCTACAGACGGTCTCTAGCAGGGCCCAGGGGCCGACTTCTGCCCTCCAGGCCATGCTGTCCGGCCACGTTCACACCAGCAGAACTGCATTTCTGTGTGGAACCCATACTCCAGTAACTGTCCCCATGCGTTTGGTGTGTACTCGGGTCTATTATCAGCTAATGAGTAAATAATGCTCTGTTCTAAATCCAAAAGCGCTATTAGATACCAGAGGGGGACTAATGGGCATTTTAAGATCCCTTTAATCACGTATTAACGTGCCACGAAGCAGGCGGAGGAGCCCATATGCCAACCACCCTGTGACTGAGGAGGTTCCCTCCTTTTAAACAAAGAACAGAACGGAGGAAGGGAGAAAATCCTCATCCTGGGGTCTGGTCGCGCAGCCAGGCCGACTGCTGGGGCTGGAGGACTAGAGCTGACCTGCCGGACCTGTTCCTCCGTGGCCGCGATGTGACGGGAGTGGGGGTGGATTAGCGTCCTGGGGCTGCAGGCAGAAAGCGCACCCAGCCTGGGGGCTTCAACAACAGAAGCACGTTCTCTTACAGCTCTGGAGCCCAGAGGTCCCAGGCGAGGTGTGGACGGGCGCGGCTGCCTTCTGAAGGCCCTCGGGCGGAGCCTCCCTCGCCGCTCGCAGTGTCTGGTCGCTGGCAGTCTTGGTGTTGCCCTGCTTGGAGCTGCATCGCTTCAGTCTCTGCCTCCATCACCACAGGGCACATTCTTCCTGCATGTCTGTGTCTCTTTACATGGCCGATGAGAACACTAGTTATCAGACTGAGGGCCCACGCTAATCCAGTCTGATCTCAACTAATCACATCTGCAAAGACCCTATTTTCAAGTAAGGTCATATTCTGAGGTTTTGGGGCAGATGTGAACTTTAAGGGGACGCTATTCAATCCAGTACAGGAGAGAGGGTCTGGATGTAGTGGTGGGGGAAAGAGGCTCAGGTATGGAGCCTTAACTCTGAGAGATCGAAACATGGAGCTCTTGCCATTTTGCTCCCTTTCCCCCTCACTGAACATTCCAGAAAAGTTCAAGCACCTGACCCAAATTCCTCCCACTGATCCATCATGTCATATTAGCAACTTTGTTTCTTATTAGCCACTTCCCATCGAATCACATTAATATTTGTTTTCCCTAATACAACGCAGGAGTCTTCTCAGATTAGCAACTCTCTCATCACATTAGTGGAAACAACTACTAATACAATACAATCCGAATATGACACAGTCTGATGGAGAATTGCTAACACAATCCGACTCTCTCCTACATCAGTGCAGGAATGCTGGTCTGTTGTTGAGCAATTTGGGGACGTGCTGAGACGATCAGGCCCTGATGAGCAGAGCCATGAGGGCCACCACCTTCCACAGACTGGATGAGGTCTGGGTGTTGAGAGGGAAGGAACCAACATAGGGGGTCTATCCTGTTTCTAAACACCCTCTGCCCCCGTAAGTAACACCCCAGCTTTCCTCCTAAACATCCAAGCAGCCCTGGGATCTGCAGGGAAAGGAGGATACCTTCTGCAGCCCAGTTCTCCGCAGTTCTAAACTCACTGGTGTGACAAGACAAGGTCGGTGTTGCCAAGGTTAATTCATCAAGGATGTGTGGACGCAATAGAGCCAGAGCAAAGTGAGGAGCCAGCAAACCAGGGTGTTATGCTGACAAAGCCACAGGGAGCATGGCGGGGGGCGGCGGGGGGTGGGGGTTGTTGGTGAGAGTGACGTTGAGCTGGTGACAGGCTGTTGGGAAGCGGTTTAAGGAAAAGCCCGCTCAAGTCAGCCCAGGCTCTAGAATGACTTGGATTCAAATCTATCACCACCGTGTCCTAGCTGCGTAATCTTGGGCACAGGATTTAATTTTTCTGTGCCTCAGTTTCTTCCTCTGTAAAATGGGGAGAAAACAGGGCCTTTCTATGAGGTCGCTGCAAGGAGTAAATGAGATAGGAATTGAAAAAGACTTAGAAGCTTGCACACTGCTTGGCACATGATGAATTTTCCTTGAGACACAGTGGTGGCAATGACTGCAAGTCCCAGTGTGTTAAGTTCATCCACACATTTGAGTGACCTCTGGGCTAACACTGTGAAAAAATTAAAAGTTGAGTATGATACAGTCTCTCCTGTATCATCTCCCTGGGAGATGAGATGCAGAACCAGGGGTCAGGGGTCATATCACAAGAGAGCTTCAAGTGTCACCGAGGAGTCTGAACTTTGTCTTGATGGAAACTGGGAGCTGTGGGAGCAAAAGCCCCCAGGTTTTAGTAGAGGTGGGGGCATGGGGGCCGACAGGGGACAGGAGACACGACTTCCTCCCTGTGAAATCACCTGTCAACTTACTGGCTCCTCACATCCTTGCAGAAAGAAAGACTGAGGGACTGCAAGAAACAGCGACAGGGGCAGGGAGAACAGCACAGAAGCTGACTGCGGGTCTCCAGTGACAACGCCCTCTTTCATGCTCTCCCTGCCAGGCTGTCTGAGAGACTGGCAGAGCCCCCAGCCCACTCTGAGCCATCCCAGGCAAGGTTGCCGAATAATTCCTGCCACCTCCAAACGGCACTCCACGTGCCAGCCGAAGGCTGCTGCCAAGAGGCACGTGGCCAAGATTCCTTTCCAACTGAGACATCCCCTTGCCAATCAGAATGAGGCCGGCACACGTCCCAGAAAAATCGGACTGCTGCCGTCCATCAAACAGATGATGGGATACCGTCAGGGTTTCCTGACCCTGCCCACTGCCCACCCTTCATCCCCAAAGCCTCCCAGCAAGGAGTATGGTTCACAGCACAAAGACCCAAACACCCGCCCCCTCCGTGGATCTGCCTGATGACAGTGCAACCTCTGGGGTGAAAATGTATGGATTTCAAGCCCAGCCTCTCTGCTGAGCAACAGTGCAACCTGGGGGAAGTCACAACCTCTCTGAGTCCCACTTGCATCATCCACACAACAGGGTTCATAACAGTTTCCACCTCATAAGAGTTGTTAGGGGGGTTAAATGAGATCATGTATTAGAAGTGCCTGCCCAGCACCTGGTGTTTAGTCCATGCTGAAGGAATACTCAAATTCTGTAATATACCCAAGGACATCTCAGCTAGCTAACTGATAATATTGGCTGTCCAGAATGGGGCCAAGGACAAAGGGATTAGCAGAAAAGGCCCCCAAGCAGTTAAAATAAATGTTGGAGTCAACACGTGGCAAGTCCAATCATGAAAATCATTTTTATATACTACAGTATATATACTACATTTTATATACTTCAGGCATACTGTAGTCCTATAATTAATATAACAGTAATACAATAGAGTAATTAGTAACCACCACCACCAAGCATTGGACTTAGCAAATTAAATACATCTTGTCATTTAACCAGTGATGTGCTCGTAAACTGGTAAACGGGGTGTGTGTGTGCTTAGCCGCTCAGTCATGTCCGACTCTCTGCGACCCCACGGACTGTAGTCCACCAGGCTCCTCTGTCCATGGGATTTTCCCAGGCAAGAATACTGGAGTGGGTTGCCATTTCCTTCTCCAGGGGGTAAACAGTGATGTGCTTAAAAACCAGCTCTCCAGGAAAAAAGGCAAAGTTCTGATGCATTCCCTGGTGTAAATTCTCCTACCATGATCAGCTGCAAGCTCCCACTGTGATGTCACTACCCCTGGAGCTGGAGGGACGCTAACGGTCCTCACCAGCCAGCTCTGGTCACCACTGTCTTCACCATCTCTGTGTCCCTGTTAGGTAAGTTCTATTCCAACCCCATTTTCTAGACAAGAATAGCAAGGCTCAGAGACACTTGCTTCCTTGCCCAAAGCTATACAGTGAGCCAGCTGCAGCCGCACAAGGCTTCACACACAGACCTGGGCGGGTTTACCTCTGTTCAATCACTGCTCAGAGGTCACTTTCCGGGGTAGGTCACTCTGGTTTGGCTCTGCAGAAGCTCCTGCTGTCCCTTCAGCTGTGGCCCTCCGTGACCTTCCCACTTACTTCTCTTTTCCCAAGCAGTGGAAGGACGCACCTTCTCCCCACTCCAGACAACCAGAACCACACATTTGTTTGTTTTTTAATGAAATAGCCAATAGGCCCAAATCCCCGGTGCCCTCACCTCCATAAATAGCCCCTATGACACAGGGCCCCTGTTGGCAGTGCCTGCACATCCCCTCTGCTTCTCCATCTTGAATGTGCATAAGAATCACCCAAGGTCTTGTCAAAGCAAAGATTCTGACTCCAGGTTCAGCGTGGTGCTGTGTCCTGCATTTCTAATAGGATTCGGGCGACGCTGATGCTATCAGTCCATGGTCAACCACTTTAAAATAGTGAAGGTCTAAATTCCAAACATCAGATCCCCAGATTGCTTGTAGGACCCCCTGGTATTCCTCTGCATCTCAAGGTTTTATAAATCTTCAAAGTAATTATGTAGCCTGACTCAACCACAAAAACCTTGGAGTCTTCCCAGTTTATGTGGCTCCTTCATGGTCACTTTCTATGACTGGCTTATTCTAACTCTTATCCAACAAACACCAAGTACCCACTCAATACCAGGCCTGGGGTGATGCTGGGACTATGAAAAGACCCAGTATCTGCCTCAGGGAGCTGATGGACTCCTTCTTGTGACAGAAAAGTGCCTACAGAGTCTGTGAGCTCAATTTCCAAGTAGAAATGTCAGTGGACACCTAGGGAGTAGTCACTGTGAGCCAGGGACTGTTCTCAGCGTTGTATTAATATTAACCCTTTTAACCCACCCTATGCAACAGGTCCCATGATTAACTTCATTTTACAGAAGAGAGGACTAAGGTTCATGGAAATGAAGTCACCTACCTGATCAAGGTTATACAACCTTGAACAAGAAAGAGAAACTATTTACACCCCCACAGGAAAGGAAGGTATGGCATCAGCTATATGCTGGACCCTAGGCATGTTACTGGGTGGTATCATGGACTTGCCCCCCAGGCAGGCAGGGGTGATCAGGAATCAGCAGATATAAGTAAGCAAGCAGCTACATCTGTCTGTGGCAGAGGGACATGAACAGAGAGAAAGCTTATATTATTTAGGACTCTTGGTTGTAAGGGCTTCCCTTATAGCTCAGTTGGGTTGGGAAGATCCCCTGGAGAAGGGAAAGGCTACCCACTCCAGTATTCTGGCCTGGAGAGTTCCATGGACTGTATAGTCCATGGGGTCGCAAAGAGTCTGACCCAACTGAGCGACTTTCACCTGGTTGTAAGCAGTAGACTCCCAATTCAAAGTGGCTTAAGAATAAAAGAGAAACTAATGCTCATATGTCCAAACAGTGCTGGTGTAGCTTCAGGCATGGCTGAAGCTATGGATCCAGCAGATCAAATGCTATTGACAGGGTAGGATCCTTTCTTTAGGATCTGCTGCTTCCTTCTGAGCTGTCGTCCTCCTCTCTTCTACCATAGCTAGCTCCCCCAGTAAAGTAAGAAATGGCTGCCGGCAGCTCAAAGATCACACCTCCCCTCGTGTTCATACATAAACCACAGGGAAGTTTTACTGGAACATAACTACATCCATTCATGTACATACTGTCCAACAGCAGGGCTCAGTAGTTGAGAGATGATGTGGCCCATAAGCATAAACTTTTCACTGTCTGGCCATTTCCAAAAAAACCTCTTTTAGGCAGCAAAAACAACAATAACAACACTTAGCCAACATATTGAGTATGTACTTATGCCAGGTACAGTCCCAAGCTTGTTGGCTTCAAGCTTGTTTGCTACAATCCTACAAGGTGGGGAAACTGAGGTGTGAAGTGATCAACGGCAGTCAAGCTTAAGGTCTGACAGCCAGTAAGCAGGAGAGGCAAAACCTGAATTCGGCAAATTCCACACTCCTAACAGCTTTGCTAACCAAACAAGGGTCTTCTGGAAGTTTCAGTAGGTAGGCTTCTAAATCAAGAGTGTAATCTTACCAACAACTGGTTCAGGAAACACACACATACATATACCCCCACACACGCATATACTTGCTGAAGCAAGCAGGGATGGAGTTCCCTCTGCTCACAAGCTATTCAGGGCTGTCCTGAAAACCCGTGGGGTCTCCAGCGGACAAGGAAACCCATGAGCTGGCTTTAAAGCCACCTGAGTACAACAGAAGCTTCGGCCCCTGCCCCCTGGGGGCTCTAGTGATAAACCTGCATCTCGCAACGGGCTCTTGACAGGTCTGGCCACAGACTTCTGAGGAGCACATGAATCGCTGGTGTTTCTCAATAATTTGTAAAACCTTGCTAGGAAGTTCCGGGGCAGCCAGAAGGTCAAGTGCATCTCCTGCCCTTGGCGGGTCACTGGGACGCTTTGGTTGGGTGGGAACAGAGACTTTTACTGACAGTAAAGGGATGAAATGGCACGAAATCTACCCAGATCCTTTCATTACGGTCTGCCACGTTAAATCATCCACCAGCAGGTCACATCAGCTTCACTTCCAGGGAAGGTCAAGCTGTCCTCTGCCATCACCCAGCCTCCCCTGCACCATCTGCTTACCCCCATAACACTGTTTCACAGGGAGCCCCGACAGTATGAAGGGACTGTATTGCTCTTCGATGTACTTCATCGCTTTCTGGTCAAAATTCCAGGCCCTGTCATTTGGGAAAGGAGGCCTGCAAACCTGGGTGCAATCCTGTTCTCCATACGTATCTCATGCCTCCACACTCTGGTCACAGGGGCTCTCAGACCACAGAGCAAGCCTTCCCACCACACGCCACACCCAGACATACACCCGTCTCTCTATGGCTGACTCCTCAGCCTTCAAGGTCCACTTAATAACCCCCTCCCCCTACGTCTCTGCCACAGCACACCGTTGATTTTCTTTGTAGAATGACAATATATGATTCTTTTATCTTATTGGTTTACGTGCTTGGTGGCTGTGAACCCCACCCCCAGCCCTTCCCAAACTGTCCATGCCAGGAGGTTTGGGACAATTTTCTTTTCTCCATCACTGTATTCTCAGCTCCCATCATTACAGTAGGCACTCCGTAAGTATTGGGAAAAAAAAACAGGAAGAAATAATCCCACAATCCTTTTCCCATTTTAAAAAGGGGGCTGCACTTGCACGCTTGTCTATGGGTTAAAATGCCTTGGAAAAACAAATAAATGTGGAACAGCCAGGAGGAAGCTGAAAGTTCAGGAGACTTACTATTCATTTTAGCCTCATCTTTAATGCCTCCCTTTAAAAAATTATATGTATCTTGCTTATGGAATAATGCATCTATGAACATTAATATTTTAAAGTGGGCTACCCCAGTGGTTCTCCAGGCTGGCCCAGCATCCTGGCAAGAGACATCAGATTGCACTTCCAAGTAGATGCCTGTCAACACTCTCCTGTGTGGGGGTGAGGGATCTGAACACCAGTTGGATTCAAGAGCCGGGGTCCACACAGCCCTCCCCAGGCCTGAGGGGAAAGGGCCTGGGTGGAAGCCTCATGTGGGCCTCATTTCCCGAGCCCTCTCTCCTCACGGCCACCCATCTGTCAGTGAAGGAAATTAAGTTTATCCAGGGCTGCATGTTCCTAAAGCCACACGGCTAGCTGTGAGAACTGAGGGGACAAGGGCAGAGACAGTTTTTTCCCCTAGACTCTTTGCAGGAATGGAAGCTGGGCAGATTGGTCTATAATCCCGAAGTATGCCCTCAGACATTTTTTAAAAATAGAATTACATATTACACATAGAGCCCTGTCCAAAATCATAATCTCAAAAAATTCCCCTCATCCTGAAGAATCTTTAAAATTTTGTAGTAAGATTCACAGGGCCTCCACCACAGTCTTACCACTTGCTCACGCGGGTACTGTAGGCTTTCAAAACTGTTCTTCCCTCTTCCTCCTGTCTGGCTCCCTTCCCAACTCCAGTCAACTTTCCACCCTACCCAGTCACACGATGATGTCCTTTTTCCAAGTGTCTGACCTTCTTAAAGAAGATAGGGGTTTATAGAAGGAAAAAACATAACCGAGAAAACACAAAGATGCTTCCAGTTGGTTATCCGTCCGCCCTTTAAGTCTGCCAGGTCCTTCCCATTTACAGGATGAGAAGAAGAGGGGATTGTCTCTGATCCTTTTTTCACCTGACATAACTGAAAACTGTTTTTCTCTCTCTCTTTTTTTTTAATTTTATTTAGTTTTTTTTTTCAGTGGGTTTTGTCATACATTGATATGAATCAGCCATAGAGTTACACGTATTCCCCATCCCGATCCCCCTCCCACCTCCCTCTCCACCCGATTCCTCTGGGTCTTCCCAGCCCACCAGGCCCGAGCACTTGACTCATGTATCCCACCTGGGCTGGTGATCTGTTTCACCATAGATAATATACATGCTGTTCTTTCGAAACATCCCACCCTCACCTTCTCCCACAGAGTTCAAAAGTCTGTTCTGTACTTCTGTGTCTCTTTTTCTGTTTTGCATATAGGGTTATTGTTACCATCTTTCTAAATTCCGTATATATGTGTTAGTATGCTGTAATGTTCTTTATCTTTCTGGCTTACTTCACTCTGTATAATGGGCTCCAGTTTCATCCATCTCATTAGAACTGATTGAAATGAATTCTTTTTAACAGCTGAGTAATATTCCATGGTGTATATGTACCACAGCTTCCTTATCCATTCGTCTGCTGATGGGCATCTAGGTTGCTTCCATATCCTGGCTATTATAAACAGTGCTGTGATGAACATTGGGGTGCACGTGTCTCTTTCAGATCTGGTTTCCTCGGTGTGTATGCCCAGGAGTGGGATTGCTGGGTCATATGGCAGTTCTATTTCCAGTTCTTTAAGAAATCTCCACACTGTTTTCCATAGTGGCTGTACTAGTTTGCATTTCCACCAACAGTGTAAGAGGGTTCCCTTTTCTCCACACCCTCTCCAGCATGTATTGCTTGTAGACTTTTGGATAGCAGCCATCCTGACTGGCGTGTAATGGTACCTCATTGTGGTTTTGATTTGCATTTCTCTGATAATGAGTGATGTTGAGCATCTTTTCATGTGTTTGTTAGCCATCTGTATGTCTTCTTTGGAGAAATGTCTGTTTAGTTCTTTGGCCCATTTTTTAATTGGGTCATTTATTTGAAAACTGTTTTTCTATTGTTGTTCAGTCGCTCAGTTGTGTCCAATTCTTTGGGACCCCATGGACTGCAGCACACCAGGCTTCCCTGTCCTTCACCACCTCCCAGAGCTTGCTCAAACTCATGTCCATCAGTGAAGTCATCCCATCATCTCGTCCTCTGTCATCCCCTTCTCCTATTGTCTTTAATCATTCCCAGCATCAGGGTCTTTTCTAATGAGTCAGATCTTCAAATCAGGTGAACAAATTATTGGAGCTTCAGCTTCAGCATCAGTCCTAATGAATATTCAGGATTGATTTCCTCTAGGATTGACTGGTTGGATCTCCTTGGAGTCTAAGGGACTCTCAGAGTCTTCTTCAACACCATAGCTCAAAAACATCAATTCTTCAGCATTTAGCCGTAATGGTCCAACTCTCACATCCATACATTACTACTGGAAAAACCACAGCTTTGACTCTATGGACCTTTACCCTATTCCACTGATGGCCGTCTTCCTTGCCTCTTCACTTTGAACCTCCGTGACTGCATCTCCAAGGAATCATGTTGGTCCTTTGTGCACATCTATGGGGATTTGGTCTAATTTGGTCTTCTGAGGGTCCCATTTGCTCTACTGATCCTTGGACAATCTCAGGTTGAGATAATGTGGCATCCCAAACCCCATCCCACCCGTATCTCCATGAACAGTCACTGAATATTCTCTTTGAAATGCACCTCTTAGAATACCTGTAGCTGTTGTTGAAGCCACAGATTACCATCCTGAGTGAGCTTTCATCCTCCCCAATTCCCTCCTGTGAGCCTAAAAAGGACTTATAAGGCAGAGATGGCAAAAATATAGCATGTATATGGCAACTGGCACTTTCCTGTGGCAGACACTACTCCTGCTCTGCAAACTAACCCACTAATGAATCTAGTCAGTTATAACTTTTAAGTACATACTAAGTCGCTTCAGTCATGTCCAACTCTTTGGAATCCCATGGACTGTGGCCCATCATGCTCCTCTGTCCATGGGATTTTCCAGGCAAGAATACTGGAGTGGGTTACCATTCCTTTTTGCAGGGCATCTTCTTGAGAGATCGAATCTGGGTCTCCCACATTGCAGGTAGATTCTCTACTGTCTGAGCCACCATGGACGCCTCCTAGACTTCTATAGTTGAGTTCAAATAAAATCAGTTCTTACCCATCCTTCATCCTCCACCATTCCTTGTTTCTTCTCAAGGCTCTTTACCCAGAGTGATTTTTTTTTTTTTTAAAGCTTCAATCTCTTAAACACAAACCAGGGACTTCCCTGGTGGTCCAGTGGTCTAGAATCCAGCTTGCAATGTAGGGGACGCAGGTTTGACTCCTGGTGGGCTTCCCTGGTGGCTCAGACAGTAAAGAGTTTGCCTGCAATTCAGGAGACCTGGGTTCAACCCCTAGGTCAGGAAGATCCCCTGGAGAAGGGAATGGCAACCGACTCCAGTACTCTTGCCTGGGAAATCCCATGGATGGAGGAGCCTGGCGGGCTACAGGTACATGGGATTGCAAAGAGTCGGACACCACTGAGTGACTAACACTTTCACTTTTTTGGGGGAACTAAGATCCCATAAGCAGCAGGGCAACTAAGACTGTGCGCCCCGACTAGAGAAGCCCGAGCACCAACAACGAAGAGCTTACAACAAAGGAACCCGCATGCTGCATCTAAGACCTAACACAGTCAAAAAGCTAAATAAATATCTGTAAAACTCCATAAGCCAGATTCTAGCACTTGGCTACTGAAAATCCCCCAACGGCCTCCACTGCAATTAGAACAGAATGCCAACGCTATCCTGCGCTCACGCCCTGCATGAGCTGACTTTGTTGGTAACTTCAGTCAGCCTCTCCTGATTAGCATGTGAATTTCTTTATGGGAAGGAGTTGCTCAGTTCAAGATAACAGCCCTACTGCCTAGAGCAGTGCCTGGTGCATCAGATGTCTGTATACTGAATCAAACTCTCTCGCTGATCCAGAATGGGGTCTAAGAATCCTCAATGTGGCGCTTCAAGAAGCCACCACTGAGTTCTCAGAGATGGCCTGCTAGAGGCACCCAGCTTTCAAAGCCTGTCTGGGCAGGTCTACCCACCTCCAATTATCTGGGAATGAGACAGTGTACAAATAAATCCTTTTGAGCCTCCAGAGCAGCCGATTTCCTTTCAGTACATGCAGTAAACTTTTTAGTCCTTTACTCTTTGCAGTGGAAAATGTTTTGGTGAGGCAGAGCTTTGGGCCTGACACAGCTGCTGACAGGATCCCTCAGCACTGGGTATTCAGTGGCAGGGACCTTGGGCTTCCGTGGGGAACTCCCCACGGTACATCAAGGAGGCTGCCAGGGCAGAGAAAGATCCTTAGGAAAGTCAGGCCAAGCTCTACTGCTTCCTTGGTACGTTACTTTTCACAACTGACTGCGTCGCCATGATGGCTGGAAAGAGGTTCCAGAAAATCTAAACTTCTGGAAAGCCCAGGAGTCCCAGAACTGGAGGAACTACTGGGAAGATGAGGAAAAATATTTAGAAACTGGGAGCCCAGATGCGGGTGAGCTCTGGGCTCACTGATTGGTTTCCTTGTCCGGGGACATCTTGGAGCAAAAAGGTGAACATTTCTTGAGCTCCCGCCAGGTTTCTTGGGGAACGGGGATGACGGCAGGAGGGAAAGAAGATGAAGGGAGAGAAGAGTAATTAGTACTATTAATTACATCTCAACCACAGCCTACGTTTCTGCCCCGGGATTAAAGAAACATTCATTTGGAACGACTATTAAGGTCTTAAATTCAATGCTTCACAAATCAGGGCAGTGGAATGAAAATTCTTTCTCTGTAGGGACCAGCAGGCAGAGAGAGGAGAATTTTCTATCCCTGTTGCTGCAGCCCAGCTGGAAAAGCCAGTGCTCGTGAGCCTGGGTGGAAGACCATTCACTTGTTATTGTTGTTGGTGAGTTGTTTTTTTTTTTAAGTTGCTTTAGGCAGGGACGTGTTCCAAATGTATAATCTAATGTGCTATAAAAGTCACTAATGTGATTATACTTTTACATCATATTAGAGAAAATGAATACTAATTCAATACCAAACACTAATTCGGTAGAACCCCAAACTGCTGAGAGGCTACAAAGCATTTACTGTGCTGAACTTTCCGGCTGGTGCCCGAGAGAGTGTGGTGGTGTTTCCTGGAGTCAGGCACCCTTAGGCAGTCAGAGGTTGGGGTGTGCCATCTAGCCTGTGGTGTAGACGGTTTCCCTGGGAACACACACGGTGTCACCTCAGGAGGGACTTCTCCATGCTCAGAAGCATATTTTAAATCACAAGCAGTGCAAATCCGTTTGGATTTCTAAATGCAGTGTGTCCAACAGCACTGGCAGACGGGAGACAGACTGCTTCTAAATCCGAGTCAAGGTGGAGAATGGCTTCTCAGAAGGAAGACTGCCAAGAACTGTGGCCTAGGAAGTTACACCAATGGCCAATGTTTAGCTGAGTATTTACTCCATGATAAGCACTATTAAACTTCCCTTCCATTCATTGATTTAACCCTGAAGACAATCTTCTGAGGAAGGAACTTTTTTATACCCATTTGACAGGTAAGGAAAATGGAGGCCCAGAGAGGTAAAGTGATTCATCTAAGGCTACACAGCCAGTGAGGAGCACAACTGGAATGCCAGGCCAGGCTATCTGATTCCAGAACTGCATTCAACCTACTTGCTACTAGGTAAGAAAGCTGGGCCGACTGACTGGACAATTACCTGCATTATCTCATGTTAATCTTGAGGCAACTCTTCAGTAGGTTTTTTATTATTCCCATTGTACAGCTGAACACACTGAGGTTGAGAAAACAGACCTAACTTCCTCAATGTCACATACAAAGTGAGAGAGCTGGGAACCAAAGCCAGGGCTCATAAACACTACAACTTCCTAAGTCCTCAAAACTAAAGCCACAGTCCTCAAAGGGAAGTCTCCCTGTCCAAGTCGCTGTTCAATAGCCCCTCTCACAGAAACTTCTCTGTACCTTCCTAGAGACTCTTCTCCTCCCACTTCTGACCTGGGAGTCCACGGAAGGGCAGTCTGAATCAGCTTCCAGAACAATTCTCATTCCCTGGAATCTCCCTTGGCAGGACCCCTGACTCCCTGTTGACCCCCCACCTCCATCTCACAAGTATGCTGTCCCATTTTACTATCAGACATCACTGCATCTCCCAATCCTGGTCAGTCGCATCCAGAAATGCAGGGCTAGAATTACGATGCATTGGCTTGCCTTCATAAATAATATTTTGCAATTTCCTCGTCCGGGGGCATGGATAAATTATTCTTCTGCATCAAGGTTACGATGATCAAAAAGGTGGCCCGGCTGGCCTTCCTCGAGAGGGGGATAAAAAGGAGGCTCTGATTACATCAAGGCGCCAGGCTGAGGGGGGAGCTCCGAGTCCCGGGCGTCTGTTTTGTGGCTGCCCGACAATCAGATATCTGAAAATGCATGAACTCTGATTTTAAGGTCCTGCTGGAGAAGGGACTAATGTGACAAGCAGATCTGACGCTCACATCATTCATGGGGGTTGACAGAAAGAGCCTTCTGATTACAGTGCATTTAGCACTATTTTCTTGTTCCCTTCACTGAGCACCCCCACGCACCCAGCCACAATCACACACATATACATGTGCACATACATAGGGGCACACTCTCTCTACACCAGTTGTTATAGGCTGAATTGTGTTCCCCAAATTCGTATGTTGGGAGTCCTAATCCCCAGGACCTCAGCATATGACCTTATTTGTAAACAGGATCTAAAATGAGGTCATTAGGATGGTTCCTAATCCAATATGACTGGTGTCTTTATAAAAAGCAGAAATCTGAACACAGACGTGCAGAGAAGGACAATGCTTTGTGAACATGAGGCTGAAGCTGGCCTTCACCTAGGCAAGGAGAAAGACCTTGGAAGAAATCAACTTTGCCAATACCTTGATCTTGAACTTGTAGCTTTCATAACTGTGAGGAAAATAAATTTCTATTGTTTATGCTGCCCGTCTGTGGTACTTTACTATGGCAGTTGAGCAAATGAATGCACTGATAGACTGAAAAAATGTGGAACTAAGGTATCAAGTGGATCCTACTGGAATACAGTCAGTAGTAGTATCTGAGGCTTATCTGTGTTCTTAATTATATAACCTGTGTACAGTCTGTTTGCCAATAAAAGAGAGGCTCCACGAGGGCAGCATATCTGTCCTCCATGGTATCTCCAGAAGCTAGAACAGTGCCTGACTCATAAGTATATCTGTTGAAGGAATAAGTAAGTGAACAAATGAATGAAAGTCAAGAAGAATGAATTTTGCTTCATATTCATGCTTCACACAAAGGATGGTAGCCCGGATATCTCTTATCATAGAATGCAGTGGCTTACCCCAGCAAGAATATCCCTGCCCCCGGGGTTGCTTCATAAGATGCAAAAAAGAGAGGAACCTTTGCCCTAGTTTCCTCCACCACCAATTTTTAAGTGCTCAAGAAATATCTCCTAACTGACAAACAAATGGGAACACAAAGCCCAATTCTTGAGAACCACTGAGAAACATCCAGTGAGATGGCCACACACAGCCTGTTAGCATTTGATGGTGGGAGTGGGTCTGGCCAGCCTTCTGCAACTTCTCAGCCAGCCAAGAGACCTCCCACCCTCCTAGGGGAGGCCAATGGCACCAGACTCCTCTCTAGCTGAATGGCAGCACTGAGAGCGGGTGACAGACAGAGTCCACCACTCTCCACACACGCTCGTGACACTCCCCCAGCCTCAGCAAGATGGCACCAAGCTACGGCCTTCTGCCCCACCCCCGCCACCCGCCCTCCATGTATCCAGTAGGCGCCCAATTCTCACTGCCCTCCCAAATCTGGATGGAACTGCGAATTCTCCCTGTCAGTGCTGTATATCACTTTGAGATATATACCATATTAGCAGAAAGAACTGAATTATATTGCATTCATGATGCAATTAAACACTTCACTAGGAATCAATGTAAAACTGATGAGGCCTGAAAGTAGTGCATATGGCTTAGAACATTATAAAACATTACCTTCACTCAAATCCTTTTCAGTAGCAATTTAAATCTTCTTACAGTTACTGCTGCCAATGGTAAACCATCTACTGATTCATAACAGTGCATGGTAACGAATGAATTTTTTTAAAAATTTATTCAACTACTAAATTACCCATGAATCCGGAATAGCTGACAGGAGTAATCTGAATTATTATTAGCTCTGCAAGTATTCTGCATTAGCCAATTTAAAACCACGGTTCTCAGGCAGGAACCAGTTAGTACAGCCAGAGTGTTAAATGACTGCAATAGTTCTTCATTTTACTGCTGCTTACATTTAAAGGTCAAGAGATAAAAATTACATATGACTCCAAACATAGGAAGAGTGTTTATCTTTTCCTATGAATCGGGTCAGTTGTAAACTTTAAAAAATATTTGAGATGCAATTGTACAAACTCAAAGGCCTTCGGGGTGTTCAGAAATCAGGGGTGGGGGCACCTTCTTCTCCCCGTTTCATCACTGGGAAGAAAGATGACACGGCCCCTCTTCCTTGTGACTATGCTCCCCAATAATCTAGTCCCTCATTTTTCCTCTCTGACCTTCACATGCACCCAGGCTCTTCCCACTGCTCGGGCAGCTCTGGAAGGATCTAGAAGCCACAGTAGGAGGAAGTCACAGGAGTGCGAGCTCCCTCCTTCCCAAGAGGGCATTTGGGCTAGTCCTCTGCCTCCCTCCTAAGGCAGCAACAAGACAATCTTCCTAACCCCGACTCCCTTCCCTAAACTGCCTTCCTGTTTATGCTCACTGTCTGTTGGGTTTTTTCCTTCCTCCAAAAGCCCAGGGGAAAAACCAAAGCGAGAGAAATAAATAAAAAAGCAGCTTTCTTCAGGAGTCCAATGTTATCAATGCATGATTGAACAAGGACCATAAAACACCAGCCTCATTTCTTCGCGTGGCTGTGGCAAGACAAGCACATGGGTTGTGAGTTCTGTAGAAGGAAGAGCTGGGCAGTTCAAGGCATCACTCTCCTGTTGTTAATTTCCTTTCTTTGGGAGAAGACTTTTTGTTTTTTTTCTTTAACCACAAAGTTAATTTATGCTCATTATAAAAAATTCAAATAACAGAGAAGCATACAAAGTGAAAAGTTTGACAGCCCTGTCTTTCCACTTTGTATTCAGCTATCAAACAAATAATAATTAAGCAACTACTGTGTGCTGGGGCATTGAGGCTACGGCTGTGAACAAAACCACTGGAAAATCCTAGGATCTACTCTTCTGGGTTTTTCTCTACTTGTCAACGAACATGTACATTCATGGATAGAATATTTCTTGAAATGGGATCCCATTCTACTACCTGCTTTTCTATTCACCCAACAGTGTCCTGGACATCTTAAACTGAAAGATACAAATCTACCACACATGTACGGACCATGAGATTGGCTAAACCTGCACGGACAATTTTTGCTAATACTATGAACCATCTTTTAAATGAACACTATTCGAGCTATAAGTTAAGGGTGTGCCCAACCTCATGCCAAACTGGATGTTCAATCTGCCTGGATATTTTAAGGGTGAGGTGGTGTGAGGGGTGGAAGCACTCCTATGGGGGGAAATAAAAGCACTGTGCCCCCACTTTCCTCAAACAATCTTTTGAGCACAAACTGATTTCCATGGATTGATGTGGCTTTAGAATGTGAGCACTCACAAGCTTACGAGCAGCAGCAGCATGAACATCTGCTATCTGCAGGCTGGCAAATCCACCTTGGTGGGTTTGACAGCAACCCCCTAACATCCTCTGAACTGCCAGGGTCTAACTGGGGGTGATTTGCCTCCTGGGGGACACTTGCTGATGTCTGGAGACACTTCTGGTTATCTCATTAGGGGAACGGTGTGTGCTTCTGGGACCTAATGGAGACCAGGGAGGCTGCAAAACATTCTTCAATGCAGATGACTTCTCTCCCCACCATAACAAAGAACTATCCCGCTCAAAATGTCAACAGTGTCAGGTTCAACCTTGCTTTAATTAAAGTCTGGGTCATATGATTGAGAGACTGAGTTTTGGACAGACCTGTGTGCGTGGCTCAGTTAAGCGATTAGCAAGCTATGTGACCTTGGGCAAATGACTTAACCTCTCTGAACCTCAGTTCTATTAGTGTCTTTACCGACTAATTAACAGTGTCTACTTAGGGTTCTTAGGAGGATTACAGGAGATAATCTGTGTCAAGTATGCAATGCACCACCACTTATTATTACTCATATAATTATCATTATTATTATCAGTATTAAGTGTGGCAGCAGCAAAAGTAGTGGTTATTTTTTATGGTGGTAAAATATATATAACAAAATTTACCATTCTAACCATGTTTTAGTGTACAGTTCAGTTGCATTAAGTACATTCACATTGTTGTGCAACCATTACGACCATCCATCTTCAGAACTCTTTCATCTTGCAGAACAGAAACTCAGCACCTATTGAACACTAACTCCCCAAGCTCCAACAACTACCCTGCTACTTCCTATCCCTATGACTGTGACTCTTCTATGCGCCAATCATAGAGTAGGATACAGTGGAATCATACAGTATTTGTCCCTTTGTAACTAACTTACTTCACTTAGTATAAAGTCCTCAAGATTCAGTCATGTTGCAGCATGTGACAGAACTTCCTTCCTCTTGAAGGTTGAACAAGAAGTTCCATCATATGGATATACCAACTTTGTTTATCCATTCACTCATTGACTGGTACTTAGGAGGTCTGACTCTGGAGTTAGAACTCTGTCACACTAGACTTGGTACTGACCCTCTCTGACTCTGCTGACTCTTCTGGAACATGGGGTAATGAAAGAAGCTACCTGCAGCTACCCCAGACTATTCCAGTTCCCACCTCCCTCACCATCTGCATTAGTTTGCTAGGGTAGCCATAATAAAGTACCACACACGGGGCAGCTTAACCAACAGAAATTACTTTCTCACAGTTCTGGAGGTTGGAAGTTGCAGACTGAGGTGCTGGCGGAGTTTGTTTCTTCTGAGGCCATTCTCCTGCACTTGTTAATGGCCATCTTTCACATGGTCTTCCCTCTGTACACAGATGTCTGTAGCCTAATCCCTTCTTCTTATAAGGACACGTCACACTGGATGAGGGCTCACCCCAGGGACCTTATTTTAACTTAATTACCTTTAAAGGTAAAAATAATTACCTATCTCCATATACAATTACATTCTGAAGCATTAGGGGTTAGGACTCCAACCCCTAATTGCGAGGACACAATTCAATCCATAACACCATCTTCTACCAGAGGCTGGGAAAAAAAAGCTTTAGGGTCTGATTTCCTAGCCTCCCGTGCAGCTACAAGTGGCCACTGAGAGTTCTGGACAATGCAATGAAGATTAGATATCCCCCAGGAGGGCTTTGCTTTCCTAAATTAAAAAGTAAGATCCTCACTGAAAGTAAACCTTTTGCCCTCTGCCCCTTTGGCTTTCCTTTCTTATTCTTTCTCGGCCTGTAGGCATGAGACGTGGAGGAGGAACAGACAACTTTCAGCTATAAAAGTGAAAGCCAAGACGGTGGAATGGAAAGACAGAAGGGCTGCCTACCTGTGAACTTTATTAAGTGAGGAAAAACAAACTCCGAAACATCCTTCAGTAGGTGAGTGGATAAATAAACTGGTATATCCAAACAATGGAATATTATTCAGTGCTGAAAAGAAATGAGCCATGAAGCCACGAGGAAACTTAAAATGCATATGACTAAGTGAAAGAAGCCAATCTGAAAAGCTTACGTACTATATGACATTCTGGAAAAGGCGAAACTCTTGGAGACAGTAAAAAGGTCAGTGGCTGCCGGGAGTTGGAAGGTGGGGAGGGATGAAGAGATACAGTACAGAATATTTATAGGGAGTGAAAGTACTCTGTATGATACCATATTGGTGGATACATGTACATCATTACACACTTGTCCAAACCCACAGAAAGGACATCAAGAGTAAACCCTAATGGAAAACGGACTGACCTCGGGTGATGATGTGTTCCTGTAGGTTACCTACTATAACAAGTGTAGCACTCTGGCGTGAGATGTTGATGTGGGAAAACCGGTATATGTGGCCTCAAAGGCGATATGGGAACTCTCTGTACTTTCTGTTTGATTTTGCTCTGAATCGAAAACTTCTCTAAAAATAACATCTATTCAAAAATAAATTAGTAAACCTAACGAGTTCAAGGCACCGTTGGCTGAGTTTCCAGTTATCTGTAGCTGGGTGAGTTCCTTAAAGGAGAAGAACCTCAGAGGGCACTGGGGTCGCTGGCTGGGTCCCACAATGGTAGAGGGTTCGGGACAGAGCACCGGAAACCCATACTGGAGCCAGCAAAGCCTGACCAAACATGGTATGAGACCAGAGATCCTGTGTGGGCCCTTCTGCCCTCATGTCCTGATAACCTGGCGGAAGGCAGCTGGGGTGGTCCAAGAGAGAAATGTGTGTGGCTCAGAAGATCTCTTGGGAAAGCAGGAACTCAAACTCGAGATCAGGAAGCGGGATTAAAGATGGGTGCCAAGCTGCCCCCAAGACCTTCCTCCTAATATCATCCTTCTCCTAGATCCCAGCAGAAGACTCTGCTCTGTTCATCCCAGGGGCGTGGAAATGTCCCACAGGTGAAAAGTTGTGACCAAAGAACTCAGTACCCAGTTTACTCAGAGTCAAGAGAGAGAGCTGCTTCCATGGCCCATGTTTCCTTGCACACACAGGCTGTTGGATACAGATCTTTGGACAGGCCCAAGAATTTTGCCCTCAACTGATGCCTTCATCAACTCCACTCAGTGAAACAAGATTCAAGCATAGCTCAACCCATGGGGATGGGGATAAGGTGAGACATTCAATCATTCATTTAGGGACTTCCCTGGTGGTTCAGCAGTTAAGAATTTGTCTTCTAGCACAGAGCATGTGGGTTTGATCCCTGGTCAGGGAACTAAGATCCCACCTGCTGCAGGGCAACTAAGTCAGCGCCGCAAAGAGGCAAAAAAAAAAAAAAAAAATTCATTTATTGTCTTTTAAGTATTCATAGATTTCAAGCAGGATGGTGGGACTTCAGAGACGAACGGGGTTGGGGTTATGACTTGAAGGTGTTCCAGGCAAAGCTCAGATGAGGGAGGTACACGAAGTCCCCATTATGTGTGTTTTCTTTCTGCAGAGTGAAGTTCAAGGATGGCTCAAGATGAAGCAGCATGTATGTCTAGGGAGTCCTTAAAGTAATCCTCTCATGCCCAGTGAGGAACCAGTAAGTCAGTAATTCACTGAGTATTTATTAAGCACCTTCTGTGTCCCAAGTACCATTGTGGGCATAACTGGGGTGGGGATGGGGAGATATTCGGGACCCAGTCTGGCCTTCAAGGACCTCATGACCCAACAGTGAAGGATCACAAGGCAGAGTGGGTACCAGGCAGTGGTGAGACGTGAGAGATGTGAGAGTTCAGAGAAGGTGGAACTGGTCAGAGAAGCGTGCTCGGAGGCAGCGGCCATTAAACAGCCACGAAGGCCAAGTCAGTTCGGACCAAAACAGACTCCATCGGGGACAGCAAACAGGTACTGAGGAAACGCTGAGAGGTTTTGAGCAATGACTAGACATCCCCAGCCTGAGTGGATCAAACCCCTAAGAAGGGGAATCACAAATCTCCTGATCGGGATGCAGAGTGAAACTGAATCCTGAGAGCAGCGAAGAAAATGTCTGCACACTCATCCCAGGCCAGGCATGCCGGAAGGCAGGTGCTGGATAGATGCTTAGCATTCGCATGCACATTGATGGAGAAGGCATCAGGCGCCAAGGCCTCCGGAAGAAGTGGGCTCAAACTTGGAAAGGAGGCATTGTCTCTTTAAGTGAGCATAACACTGAATCATCCTTTCTCTTCCTATTTTGGGTTTTATTAGCAAAGCAGTACAATGTTTATACTAGTGGGTATTACATTTGCCAGAACAATTACAGTATGACAAATGGTACATCAATGTAATCCATCAACCTCGCCAAGACAGGAATCCTTTACTCGGGACTGCCATTAATTCTGCACTCCCGTCTCTGGGGTCTTGGGCCCGGGTAGCCACGACAACGTGGATGACGCCTGGCGCAAATGCTCGAGCTCCATGAAGGATGGGCACTCCTCGGTGCGCCGGAATTTAACCTCCGACACCCGCATATTAGTCTACTCGGAGGAAGAAATTAAAGTGTGGGGCTGGAAAAAGCCAGGGCACTTGGGGGAAGAGGTGTTTTTACTCCATCATGGCACAGTGTCTCGGAAGTGGGGAAGGATATACACCTGTGGGTCGTGTGGCCTGACAACCCCAAGTCGCAGGTTGCTGGATATCAGCTCCAATCGTGTTACTGTTCAGCTGTGTCCGACTCTTTGCGACCCTATGGACTGTAGCCCATCAGGCTCTTCTGTCCATAGGGTTCTCCAGGGAAGAATATTGGAGTGGGTTGCCATACCCTCCTCCAGGGGATCTTCCCAATCCAGGGATCGAATCTGCATCTCCTATGTCTCCTGTATCCTGATTCTTTATCTGCTGAGCCATTGAGGAAGCCCCATCGGCTCCAAAGCCAGGAACAAATTCAGGTGTCAACTTTATGGATGTGTCAACTCTCAGTAGCAATGGCAGCTCTTAAGGAAAGCAGATGGGGACGCGGGACAGAAGATATCAAAGACACGGAGTATCTGGGGAGGGGCGGGGGGGAAGAAGCAGCTTTTTTGATGGATACAGACGGCCTCAGAGATTCCAAAAGAGCAAACACCTCTCTAGGCACATGGAGGAAGATGATATGGTGCACATCTGACCCTCTGACTGATCTACTCCAGCCCCAAACCACCGATAAATACTTTCTGGACCCTGATCTCCCTCTGCCTCCCTCAGCCGTAGCTTCTGAGAATAGCTAAATCTCAATGGTTACACATGAGACTGTAGTCATCAGCTGCAAATTCACCAGGAGTTTCAGGGTTCCTCAATTCATCCTAACCAGCAAATTATGAGCCGGGAGCAGCTTTATAAAATATGAAACGGCTGCTGTCAGTTTTTCCATCAGTTCTACATATTTTGCTGTTAACAAAAGGAACCGATAACCACTTCTCATAAGGAAAAACAAGAATAAAATCAAAGGCCCCTAATGGAGACAATCTCCAAAGTGCAACAATACAAGCCCATTTCTTTCTTTTTTTTTTTCCTTCCCTGACAAATCAATCTGGCCATGGTCCAAGGATACAGGCAGACAGACGGAGCTACCTCACCTGTTTTATTAAGCCATTACCAGAATCATTTTATTCCCATTTATAATGTTCAATACATGGTCTGAAGACTTTTCTAATATAGTAATTAGATGGAACACTAGATAGATGGATTAAATTGGGACGATATTTTATGCCTTTGTACATTGCCTTACAATATTCTGCCTGGTTTCTGAGATACCAAAGTGTGAGCATGTGTGTATATATATAAATATACCCCTTTTATTTTGGATGAGAAGGCTGTACTTTGCATGTGGCTCATCTCAGCGTGAGCCTTCCCATGGAAATCTGATGGAAATGTATGAATCCATGATAGAACTCTCCAGGAAATCCATCCTACATTCCATCTCCCCTTGCCCCCAAACAAAGGTTGCTCAAGTATCCTCACTGTTGTCATGGTCACTACAGCTGACATTTACTGGGTATCAGGCATGGAACTGAGACCCTGACATTTCTCAGCAGGTCACATAACTTGGGGTCTCAAGAGCACAGGTTTTAAAATTGCCTAGAGCTGGATTTAAGCCCTGGTTCTCATACTTGCTTGCTGTATGATCTGGCGGAAGCCACTTTTTACCTCTCTGAGCCTCAGTTTTCCCTACCTGTAACATGGGGATAATACCGGTACCCATATCGCAAGTTTGTTATTAAGATACTTTGATACTAAGATGATGCTTGGCATGGGGCCAGACAGAAAATAAGTGCTCAGCAAATGGTCATTTTTATTATCATCTCACTTAGCCCAAGGAGATGGCATCATGCCTCTTTTACAGATGGGGAAACTGAGGTTTGGAGAGGGGAAACATTTACCCAGGTTACCACATAAGTGGCAGGCATGGGTATCTGTGTCCACAGCCTGCTCACTTAACAACCGCAACAGACTGTCTCCTTTGAAGGGAAAAGAAAGGATACCTCTACTAAGAAATGTGTGTTGCAGTGGGAGCCCCTAATTTGTACCTAAGATATGGACTTAAATTATGGTCCTAACTCTAAGGGTCTAAGAAATCTAGACTTGGTGATCAACAAAGATCTCCTTTCATGTGCCCCCTCCTCTTATTCCGTGAGATGACACAAAAATGAAGCCAGGGAAATGAGTCCTGCAGGTGTCATCTGAGCCCACTCACTTCTCAGGCACCATCCTTACATGGGAAAACTGAGACACTGAAGAGTCAAACCTGGAGCATCGTAGCGAGATAGGATACTACTTTATAGTGCAGAACACTCATGCTCCAGAGAGGTGGTGTAACCTGTCTGCGGTCACACATCTTTTGAGGTCACATTAAGGACCTCTTTCTGCACAAGAGTGCCTCAGTGATCCTCCCAATTCCAATTATGCAAAAAAATCCCAATCCTGCCCTCCTTGTTCCCCTACCATCAGACCCCCCCTTAGCTCGCCTGGGCTAGGGCTATATTTAGCTGCAGCATTTTTTCCAGTGTGTAAATGGAGAACATCAACTGAAAGAAACCTATTAATATAAAAGAGGGAGATGCACCCAGCCACAAAGTTAGAAGCTGACTGCTTCTAAAGACCTGTCTTTGCCTTGACCAGGAATATAAAACTACCCTCCATTTTTATTTTTTTAATATCAAGAAGGAGTTCTTGATTTGACAGGTAGTACTATAACTCATTTTAAAAAAAAGAGAGAAAGAAAACGAGTAAAACTTCAAAGATTTGTTTGCTGTCAGCTCCATCTATGGTAGTGATGCTCACCTCCAGTGAGCAAAAAGGTGACTCACCTCCAGGTCAACTGTCCCCCCATCAACAGACTCCTGGATCCGCTGTTCCCTCTCCTTTGCCCAGAACTGGGCCCCTATGTAGCCTTATATGGGCACTTGGAAAGTTGTTAAATCAGTTTCCAGCTCACCCCAACTCTAGTGCTGCTTTTGAAAGCACAGTCAACACAAAAGACCTCAACACTGGAAAAATTTCTACAAGGGAAGCTCAACCAGAATAGGGATGAAGAAGAACAGTGAAGTTATTAGACGTGACAAATACTGACATTTACTCTGGGTCAGGCCCCGTGACCATATCATCGCTTCTCTCAACCACTCCATACATATGTCCATTATACAGAGAGGTTAAGTGACTCACCCAAGGTCACACAGCTAGTTCAGGGCAGAGCTGGAATTTGAACTCAGGTCTGTCTGGTTTTAACATCTAGAACCTGCAAGATGAAGAATCCTTTGGCAGACTGAAGGTGGGCACACATTTTTGATACAATTGACAGTTTCTTGGGGGAAAATTGCTCTTCTGAAATCTTATCCTATTTGAAATGACCTTGGGAGGCTCAGCTCTGTGGAAGGAACGAACAAGTCTGTGTGATGCATATAATCATCTCTTTGTTCATACACTTTGTATAATAGATTTCCTTACATCAGGTTTTCTACACCACAATACAAAAGCCTCCCAAGGAAGGGGAAGCTGGTTCTGAGAGGAGGTGGAGAGTTGAATCAGATGAAGCCAAGGACTCTCACTACCTTAGAAGAGCATTTTCTGAAGATCCAGGAGGCCTTGCCCCAATGCAGAACTAGAAAAACAACTACCTCAGTAGCCAAAGCCTCAACTGCCAGTATTTCTGAACATAAGCTCATTTCTCGAACCTGCTGTCCCAGGGCTCCTTTCCTGGATCATTGGGTCTCCCAGGGAGGCAAATTTCACAACTGCCCAGAGACTCACTACATAGACTGCTCCTTCTGGAGTCTGACTTTGATGTTTCTTGCTGCAGCCAGACCTTATTTCCTTATAGAACTATTTGCAGTGGTGACAATGCAACTTTATCCAGCCCATGATACAGACTCTTTGACTCTTAGTAGCAACAGGGACTGTTGTGATTTTTTTAGATGAGCAAACTAAGGACCAGAGATAGAAAGTGACTTATCAAGAGTCACACAGCAAATGAAGGCTGCAGTCTTCCCCAGCATGCGCACTGACCTTTTCACGTAGGGCCCCAAGGGGGGAAAGGAAACTCTTGCATCTTAGGAGGAACTCCTTCCCCCCCGGCCCCCCCACCAGGCCCTCAACCCAGGAATCATTCTTAACCACTCCTTTCTCCTCCATGTGAAAAAAGTGAAAGTTGCTCAGTCGTGTCCGACTCTGCAACCCCAAGGACTATACAGTCTATGGAATTCTCTAGACCAGAATAGTGGAGTGGGTAGACTTTCCCTTCTCCAGGGGATCTTCCCAACCCAGGGATGGAACCCAGATCTCCCACAATGAATCCCCACCATTCTGCTTCCTAGATGTCTCTTGAATCCTGCCCTCTGCTTCCCCACTGTCTCCACAGTTATGCTCGCTGGGCTTTTCACAATATCTTGTCTGGATCATGGGCCCGGTTTCTCCTTAAACTCTACCTCCATGCTGCTGCTGCTACTGCTGCTAAGTCGCTTCAGTCGTGTCCGACTCTGTGCGACCCCATAGACGGCAGGCCACCAGGCTCCCCCGTCCCTGGGATTCTCCAAGCAAGAACACTGGAGTGGGTTGCCATTTCCTTCTCCAATGCATGAAAGTGAAAAGTGAAAGTGAAGTCGCTCAGTTGTGTCTGACTCTTAGGGACCCCATGGACTGCAGCCTACAAGGCTCCTCTGTCCATGGGATTTACCAGGCAAGAGTACTGGAGTGGGTTGCCATTACCTCCATGCTGGGCCCCCCTAAACTCTTCCCCCTGCAGCAGCTCAACAAATATTAGTTATTTGTCTCATCATCTGGCTTGCCAAGGAGATGACATCATGCCCATTTTACAGATGGGGAAACTGAGGCTTAGAGAAGGGCAAAACTTAATCAAGGCTGTCAAACAAACAAGTGGCAGGCACAGGTGTCTGTGTCCAGAACCTGCTCACTTAACCATATCACTTTTGAAGAGGAGGAGAGGCATCTGTACCAAGAAGGTGCCTAAACTCTAAATAGCCTTCTAAAATCTAAACCCCAGTTGTTGTTTTTACTCCCTACTCAAAACCCATTTGTGGCTGCTACTACACTCGAGATAGTCTAGTCCCCTCACCATGAACTCATGGACCTGTCCACCTTCCTCTCCCACTGAGACTTAGACCTGTCCTTACTCGATGCTCCAGCCCCATGGACCACTTCTGGGTATCTCACCCCCACGCTCTGCCCATGAGTTCTGCTGGTCACAAATGCCATTTGCTATTCTTCCCTCACTGACTCTGCATGTCCACTCTCTACAGTCCATCTCAGGTCAGGAAGGTAGAAAATGTCCCCAGCACATGCCCCTCTTCTCTCTGCCCGCCAAGTCCTTTCCTTTCTTCTCGTAACAAGTACACAGACAGTCAGACCAGCAAGATCCTTTTTGTCTCTGAAGAGAGCCTCCAGCTGACAAGAAGGAAGGTCATATCCCAGCCTTCACTCTTTTATCCCCCTGCTGTCCTCCCTCCCCGCTTCCCCGAGGATCCTGTGACTCAGGAAGGCTGACAACCTGCTGGAGATCACATAGCATCAAACAATGGGACTTGAGTCCAGGCTGGGTTTTGGCTTGGTTCAGGTGATCGACAAGAAGAACCTGCGATGGGGATTCTTGTGTTGGAGACTCACGGAGGGAAGGTGCTCAGCAGGAAGCTGGAGGGAGTGAGGGAAGCAGGCAGGGCCTGAAGGGCAGAAGAAGAGTGGAGAGGTGGGCTCACCAAGAGTCCAGAATCAGCCTGATCCCAGGGAGAGCTCTGGCGGGTGAGTGGCACCACAGGGAGGTCCTGCCTTGAAAGAAGGAGACCAGGCTGCTGGTCCCTTGAATCAGTCAGTCAAAGGCTGCGGGGTGCCCTGAGAGTGGGGTGGGGTGTAACCTCTCTGGGCAGACAGCTCCTTGGGGCTGAGCCTCCCTGGGAAAAGGGGGCAGCTGGGAGCTACTCACAGCCAACTCACAGCAGCTGGCAGTGTTGGCTGGTAAAGGGATCTGGGGGTACCACACCAACATCCCTCGTAGATCTATGGCCCTTCTCCTTCCGAAACTTCAGCAGAGAAGGATGGCAGGGTTGGGGATTCTGCCTAACCCAAAGTCGAATGGTAGCAGTCCATTTCCTGGAAGGGAGAACCTGCGGGCTGCTGTGGGGAAACTGAGGTTCAGAAAGGTTAAGCAGTCTGACTGAGGCCACACAGCATTTCACCCCATTTACTACAGAGCCACTAGCCTCGGTAACAATGAAGAGCTGACAGGCAGCCTCTGCTGTTCTTCCCCCTCCCCTCCCCGTGCCCCTGTCCCCACCCCCATGTAGCCGCCCCTCCCCTTGCTGGCTCCCCAGCGCCCGGGTGCTGGATGGAAACAGTGACACCTTGTCAAACAGCCTTTTGATAAATGCAAATCTCTCTTAATTTGAATTTAATTATCAATGAAGTGAGCGACTCCCAGATCGCTTCTCCCCATCAGAAACTGGCAGATACATCTGTGCGCAGAGCGAGACTGGCATCTGCTGGTCCTCACGCCAAGCCCCTCCTGCCTGGCCGTGGCCGCTGCTCAGGGAAAAGGGGGAGGGGGTGTAGGAGTCCCAACAGCTGGAGCCCCGACTTCTGCAGATTTTTACAATTCACAAATGAGCCTTTCACAGGGCACCCAGAGAGGTTTTGGACACTTGCCCAAAGCCCCACGGCAGGGCTGGTCCCTGGTTACCTGATGGTATTACGGCCAGAACTTGCTCTACTGACCAGTAGCCATCACCAAGGGCCAGGGGTGGATGACCCTGCATCTCCCTGGCTTCATGCTCAGGCCTAAGCAAATTCTGGAGACAGGATGCCAATCAACACTCACTGGACACTTAGTGTATGCCAAGCACTGTGTGTATGCCTTTATTCACACCAATTCATTCCATTTGTGCAAAACGGCCGGCTCAAAACGGGTGCCCTGACCACCCCGACATACAGACATGGACACTGGGAAACTGGGTGCTGGCCCAGGGTCTCCCAGCCCACAGCACACGGCCTGGGCTCTCACCATGTGACGGGTACCTAACAGCCACCATCAGGTGGCTTCAGTCCACAGGGCAGGCCTGAGCAAAGCAGCTCAAATTGTGGGCAAGAGCCCCAAAGTAGACCCTTGACCTTAAAAAGTACACCTCACTAAAAATAATAAAACACCTACGCTGTGGCAGCCATGCAGCAAGCATGCTACAGAGACAAGCTCACTGACCCCTGTGAGCAGCCCCATTTTATAGATGAGGAAATAAAATGCAGCAATTTTTAAAGTCAGGTTAAAAAATACAAATCTCTGTATACAAACTAGGAAATCCAGATGGGTCAAAAATAACGATTACTCAAAATCCCACCACCATTGACAAGTGCAACAACCTCTCTGACGTTTTCTTCAAGATATTCTAGAAAAGAAACAATGGAGGGGCGCAGTGGCTAAATTAGACCAGAATAGCAGGGTGCTGACAGTTGTTGGAGCTGAGAGATCAGAAAAAAGGGATCATTGTGTTTTTCTATTCTGTTTGAAATTTTCCACAATAAAAAGTTTTTAAAACCCTCCTCACACAGGGACAATCTCTAGCAACGCTTTGGCATCTTCCGTTTCAGACCTTTCCCTCCTCCAAAGTTGACTGACATTAATCCAATTTTATAATAATAACATTAGCAGAATAGAGGAGAGCAATGGGACCACCTTGGACCATCTCTCACCTCTGGCCCTGAGCTGCCCCCTGCTCCGCCCACACTGCCCTTTAAGTAGAGGATTCTTGGACGTCCCCACCCCACCCACTTGGGATTTTAAGAGCCTATAAATTCCCACACTGCCTTCAAAGGCAGTGGTTCTTGTCCTGGGAGATGAGCACCCTGAAAAATAGCACTGGGCCCCGAAGCCAGGCTCCCAGAGGTCAGGATTCTGGCTGGCATTACCTGCTTGGTGACCTCAGATAAATCTCTCTTAACTTATCTGAGCCTCCCAAGCCCACCTTAAAATGGCAACCTTATGGCACTACTACATCAATTAAAAGAGATGATGTGTGAACGTGATGAGGGCTTCATAAACTTTCCCATTATTTTCTTTTTGGAAAATATACCTCTTGCCAGTTTTCCTGGAAAACACTTTTTCAATCCTTCGTGACACAGCTTGAGTCACCTCCTCCAAGAAGTCTTCCCTGACCTCTCCAGGCAGAATCCAGTTGATCTCCCTGAGTGTCTTCTTCACAGCTATACCAGAGTCACATTCCTCCAAGTACATATTTGGTTCAACTACAACATCAGCTCTCCTGAGATGCCAGCTTGTGGGACTTCTTGGTCTCCATAATCATAGGAGCCAATTCCTTATAATAAATCTCTTTGTGTACACACACACACACACACACACACACAGGTTCTATTTCTTTGAAAAACCCTGACTAATGCAGGTTTTGGTATACCACTGAGAGTAGTACTAAAGGAAAAGAATTTTAAGGATGAGTTTTCTGAATTGAACCTGGGGTTTCTGGAACTGGCTCACTAATCCAATTAGATATAAGGCCGCTAATGACTTTATTTCCAGTTAACAGTACTGACAGTCCATGGTGTGAACTGTTCATAGAAATATGCAAAATACCACCACTGGATACTCCTAAGCAACCACTGAGAGCAAGTAAGGATCTGAGTGATTGGATCTATGCTGCTTTCAAACAATTTTGGCAAACTAGTACAACAAGGTCAGCTTGTGATCCATGTCGATGTGTGGCGGGGGCCACCACAGTGTTGTGAAGTGATTGTCCTCCAATTAAAATAAATAAATAAATAAATAATAAGGTCAGCCTATTACTCCTGGTGGCACTGGACAAAGTGGGGAAAGAAAAGGATGAGTTCAGGGATTTGAACTCCCAGCTGAAGTGACACATAAATGATCTGGAAGCTTTTATGTATGCCTTGAAGAAGACCCTTATCACCTGTAGCAGTAGGGCTGAGACTGCTGAAAATCAAACCTGGAATCTCATCTTGCAACTGACTGAATTACAACACAAGTTGAACTGCCAGCCTGTAGGGTGTCTGCTCTAACAAGCAAGGGCACAGATAAGGAAAGAACGAGATCCCGCAAGTCGAAATAGGGATGCAGGGGAAGACCTTGATGATTTTGGGATACTGAATCCCTACATTCTGACGAGGGTTCTTTGCCAGTGAAAGAGGACTCGTGAACCCACAGTGGGAGTGGCTTCTCCATGCACTATCTGAGGGGATCAACCTAGCATTGCCTGAAGAAACTGCAACGGCCGTCCCTGAGGCAGTGGCCATTCAAGACAAAGCTGATTCTCCTCAGGAACCACCCCTGCCTCTTTGCTTCTAGGGCCACAATCAGACTTACATCCCAGCAGCCACTAAGGTGAGGTACAAAGTGTGACCTGAGAGGAGGTGTGCTACATTCCAAAAGAACTACTTGAGCTTTCTAAGTGATACAGAAAGAAATCTTGGGAATATACATGAGAATGGATATTAAGAATGTGGGATGATGGTGGAAGGAACATAAAGTTGGATCAGGCAGAATTTATTGATAGGGACTCACTAAGCAGATCTGCATTTAATGTTGCAGCTCAGGGAACTAGGTAGGTCTCTAACTGGTTGGTTGGTTGAAATATGGACAAAGATGTGGCCCACGGTGAGTGAGTTGGAAGTACTAGACCTACCTTGGGTTTACTGGAGAGGAAAGGATTCAAAGGCGTGGGGAGATGGGAATGTTAGAATGGATTGGTCACTTACGACCTACTTAGCCACACTGATCGGGAAGGGTATGCATCTAGAAGACAGACCTTTCACCGCAACTGTGAGAAGCAAGTCTGCAGGGGGAGCTCTGGCAGTCTCTGTGAAGAGCTCTGTGACTGTTGATCTCTGTGGGCCAGACCTTGTGGTGAGAACCGCAGTCACAGAATTGGGAAACCTCAGTACAATGGGAGTAACTGGATCCCAGGGTGGTGGGGCCAGGTGGTGGGGCCAGTGGTGGCACTCAACAGCCAAAGGCAAGGTGGGCACCGTACCATAAAGGGCAGCAGAGTAAGAACTGCAATCAGAACAGTCTGACTCATCCAGACCTATGGTGATGGCTCTTGATAATGATGGTCCCAGAAGTGAAACAAATAGGAAATCTACCAAATTCTCATGTGATCTGGATAAGCAGAAAGTTCTAGACCATGTGAATAAAAATGTAACCTGATCATTTAAAAAAAAGAGTGATGGCCCCTCAGTCAGTTCTCAGACCCAGAGCCCTTCAAATGCAGGGGAGGCCAGGTTCCCTTGAGGAAGGACTCTAGTATGCTTCGGAAAATTTATACCATGAAACCTTTCTCCAAGCCTTCCCCAAAGGGACCAGTGGCCTTTTACCAGGGTGACTTTGCACTAGAGTAAAGGAAATAATCAAACCTTTTGGGGAAAACTTATGGAGGTCAGGTGATTAATGGAGCTTTAGTTCAGGTCTGTCTCACAGTGGGCACAGTGGGTCCTGGAACCCATCTTGTGGTTATTTCCCCAGTTCCCGGAACACATAATTACAGAATCTCCACATTGGCTCCCTGACCTGTGAAGTGAGGGCAATTATGGTTGGAAAGGCCAAGTAGAAGCCACTAGTACTGCCTCTACCTAGGAAGACAGTAAACCAAGAGCAATACTGACTTTGAGGGCCTGCAGAGATCAGCGCCACCATCAAGGACTTCAAAGATGCAGGAGTGGTGATCCTACCACACCCTATTCAATTTGCCTATTTGGCCTGTTGCCGAAAAAGGTCTGTCTAGTCAAAGCTATGGTTTTTCCAGTAGTCATGTATGGATGTGAGAGTTGGACTATAAAGAAAGCTAAGTGCTGAAGAATTGATGCTTTTGAACTGTGGTGTTGGAGAAGACTCTTGAGTCCCTTCGACTGCAAGGAGATCTAACCAGTCCACCCTAAAGGAGATCAGTCCTGGGTGTTCATTGGAAGGACTGATGCTGAAGCTGAAACCCCAATACTTTGGCCACCTGATGCGAAGAGCTGACTCATTTGAAAAGACCCTGATGCTGGGAAAGATTGAAGGCAGGAGGAGAAGGGGACGACAGAGGATGAGATGGCTGGATGGCATCACTGACTCAATGGACATGAGTTTGAGTAAACTCCGGGAGTTGGTGACGGACAGGGAAGCTTGGCGTGCTGCAGTCCATGGGGTCGCAAAGAGTCGGACATGACTGAGTGACTGAACTGAATTGACTGAAGACAGACGGATCCTGGAGAATGATAGTGGATTATTGTAAGCTTAACTAGGCGATGACTTCAACTGCAGCTGCTCGACCAGATGTAGTTTCATTGTTTGAGCACATCAACACATCCCCTGGTCCCAGGAATGCAGCTATTGATCTGGTAAATGATTTTTTTTCTCCATGTCTATCAATAAGGTCCACTAGAAGCAGTCTGCTTTCAGCTGGAAAGGCCAGCAATATACCTTCACTGTTCTACCTCAGGGGTAAATCACTTCTCCGGCCCTACATCATAATTTAGTTCCCAGGGATCCCGAGTCTCTTTCCCTTCCATAAGATAACACACTGGTCCATTACAGGGATGACATTATGCTGGCTGGACATACTGAGCAAGAAGTAGCCACTACTCTAGACTTATTGGTAAGACTGTGTATCAGAAAGTGGGAAATAAATCTGACAAAAATTCAGGGGACTTCTACCTCAGTGAGACTTCCAGGGGTCCAGTTGTGTGGGGTACATTGATATATCCCTTCTAAGATGAAGGATAAGTTGTTGGATTTGTTCTCTCTTACAACCAAATGAATGGGCACAATGCGTAGTGGATCTCTTTAGACTTTGGAGGCACACTGTTCTCATTTGTGCACGTTACTCAGCCCACTTACCAAGTGACCTGAAAAGCTGCTGGATTTGAGTGGGGCCCCAGAACAAAAGAAGAGTAAGCATCAAAGACTTTACCTCCTCTTCTTGGGGAAGGGTTAGTGCATTTTTGGTTGTTCACAGGTTAGCTGTATTGTGTTAGCTGAAATCAGGACCTTGTTATCTTCTTTATCTAAAGATTAAGTATGGTTTAAGGAAATGCATACGGATGCACAAGGCGTGCATATGGAGCTCACAAGGGGTGAATGGGTGATGGTTAATTTTATGTGTCAATTTGGGCTACAGAGTGCCCACATATTTGGTCAGACATTGTTCTGGTGTGGCTGTGAGAATGTCTGGGGATGAGATTAACATTTGAATTGGTAAACCAAGTAAAGCGATTGCCCTCCCCAACATGAGTGGGCCTCATTCAATCAGTTGAAGGCATGAGCAGAACAAAAAGTTGACCCTCCTCCTAGAGAAGGGAAACTCCTCCAGCAAGACAGTTGAGCTGGAACATTGGTTTTTCTTTCATGCTTTTGGATCCAAACTGAAACATTGGTTCTTCTTGGGTCTTGAGCCTGCCAGCTTTCAGACTGGAACTTAAACCATGGGCTCTTCTGCTTGCCAACTGCAGATCTTGGGACTTAGCCTTCATAATCATGTGAGCCAATTTTTTATAATAAATCTCTTTACACACACATACTCCTGTTGATTCCGCTTCTCTGGAGAACTGTGACTAACTAATAAGTTAGTGACTAACTAATAAGTTAGAACTGTGACTAACTAATAACTGTGAACTAATAAGTTCATAACCTAGTGGCTCACTTGCCCTCTATAGATGTGTTTTATTTAGTTTCTGTATCTTAAATATCAGGGATTTTATAAAAATTCAAAATTTCAGTTTCTTTTTAAAAAACAGGAAGTTCTGATGACACTGTGCTTGCATTACGACCTGGCAGTCATCATCACTTAGAACACTTAGACTGTGCATCCACTCTCTAGTTAGTCGCAGTTCTCACCACTCCTTACAGCCCTGCCTCTGCTCTGCCTCCATCATTAATCCTACCCTGGAGGCACCTGCAGAAGTCTGAGTTTTCACTTCAGGCTTCACATGTCCCCTCCCCTCTAGACTAGGAGACCTAAATGCAGGGACCGTGAGTGTGTTCACCAACGTCCTCCCAGGTCTGGCACAGTGTCTACCACAATCCTAGGACACAAAATACATTTGCTGAATGAAAGGATGAATGTTCCTTGCATTCAGCATGAAAAGCTAGAAGTGCTCTAAGGCATGGCAACAATAGCTCCCTTCCAAACACGCAGCACAACTTGAGAGATATTGGGGGATCCAGTTACTGTAGAGTGTGGGGTTAAGTGTCAACTCTGAACAGGCTAGCAGTCCCTCAAAATATTAAATACAGAATTCCCATATGACCCAGCAATTCCACTCCTAGGTAGAGATCTCAAAGAACTGAAAACAGGTGTTCAAATAAATACATGCACAGCAGCACCATTCACAATAGCCAAAAAGAAGAAACAACTGAAGTGTCTGCCAGCAGATGAATGGATAAATAAAACGTGATATATCCATACAATGGAAGATGATTCAGTCACAAAAAGGAACGAAGCATTGACACAGGCTAAAACACAGATGAACTGTGAAAAAACGATGCCAAATGAAAGAAGTCAGACACAAAAGATCACATATTATAGGATTCCATGTGCAGGAAATGTCCAGAATAAGAAAATCCATAGAGACAGAAAGTAGATCTGTGGTTGCCAGGGGTTGGGGGTAGGGAGAGGAATGGGGAGTGATTACCAGTAGGTACAGGGTTTATTTTGAGGGTGATGGAAATGTTTTGGAGCCAGATAGAGATGGTGGTTATATAACATTATGAATGTATTAAATGGCACTGAATTGTCCATGCAAGAATGGTTAATTTTATGTTATGTGAATTTCACTTTGATTTTTTAAAAAGTGCTGACTAGAGCCAAATCACCCAGGTTCAAATCCCAGTTTGACATTTGCTAGCTATGTAAGCCTCAACCCATCGAGCCTCAGTTTCTTGTCTGTAAAATGGGAACAAAAATCGTATCACCCTCCATGGGTTTTACGGAGATTAAATGCGCTAATGCATATGAAATACAGGACTTCCCTTGTGGCTCAGCTGGTAAAGAATCTGCCTGCAATGAGGGAGACCTGGGTTTGATCCCTGGGTTGGGAAGATCCCTGGAGAAGGGAAAGGCTATGCACTCCAGTATTCTCGACTGGAGTGCCCCATGGACTGTATAGTCCATGGGGTCGCAAAGAGTCGGACACGAGTGAGCGACTTTCACTTCACATACAAAACATAAAAGATCTGGCACATCCTAAGAGGTAAATGTTAACTATTTCTGTTATCACTCCAAGTTTGCTGAGTTCCCTCAGTTCCTTCAGGACTGGGTCAGCTAGAGGCAGAGAAGACACCTGGGGGCCCAGCAGGGCTGGCCAGGACTCCCAGACCCCATGGCTACATCTGACATTCAAGGAAGGGATCAAACATTTCCTGCCCATTAAATTAAAGCAGAAGCTGTCTATCTAGGAAGAAATAAAACTGTAAATATCAAAGCCAATGCTAACCTTCCTGGGCTTCTGTTGCAACTTCCTTTCTCTAATAATTATTGTTTAAAAGAAGTAGTCCAGGACAGTAGGGTGGGGTGGGGGGGCGGGCTGATGGGTCTTCCACTGCATTTAAAGTTCACTGCATGCATTGACTTGTGTCCCCATATCAAATATCTGCAGCCACAAGGAGCTAGCCAGTGGCTGTTTGCTCTCTGGACGTTATTTATTGCTGGTGTAAATTGCCAGGATCTCCCCCAGTGCATAACTTTTTCCCTGACTTGTTTCTTTCCAGAAGATCCCAGACTGGGGGCCAGTCTCACAGACGCCAACAGAACAATCTTCTTTCAACAGCATTAATTATCTGTATGGCTTTCCATAACAACAAAAGAAAAAATCTTGACCCCACTGCCTGCCAATATTTAAGGCACTAGGAGAGGGAAATCCTTTTATCTTTGCATCTCCCAGAGCAGTTTGGTTTGATAAAACATCCTTCCCTCTGCCCCCCTCCCTTTTTATATTCCGAACTTTCTGGCCTGATTAATTCTTCCCATCTCAGTAAAGGGCTGTGTATACTCTTGAGTGTTGACTTGATTTTCTTCTATAAAAACATCCTTGCAAGAAATTAAAACAGCACAGCCCATTCTTGCTCCAGAAGCTACTTGTAAAGTCTTATTCCTCACTCATGGAAGGGGGCCGGCAATTAAAAGATTTGTAGGAGAGGACAAGGGTCGGGGGAGGGAATGTGGAAAATGGAATATGAGTTGAGAAGATTTCTTTATTTTAAATTAAAGTTAAGGATTAAAGGCATCAGGATTTCAAGAGTTATCGTGAAAGGCTTTTTAGCAGTTCCCAAGTGGACGGGCCATAATCTTCTTTTTAAATGGCTATATTTAGACCACAGAGCACTCAGGCAGTGGAACCAGAAACTTCCAGCAGGGGACTGCAGGCAGGATGGAGGATGGTGTTTTAATATTAGCTGTGGAAACAAGATTTAACCACCTAGGAGTGATTTGTTTTTGAGGAACATGTAACACTTGGAAATTGCACATGTATTTTATAAATCAGTGGAAGGGGTTCACAGCCAGGCTTGCGTCATGAGCAAACCTAAGGATTTGGGAAGGCCAGATCACACCCCAAATGCCTCTCCATTCAAGGAGTATCTGATTCATACCTATATGACACCTATGATGAAAGTATTTGTGGGTAATAACATAGATGTTTTCCGATGTGAGAAACTATCTTAAAACCCTGCCTCTCTTAACAGATCAATTAGTAGATAAAATAAAGAGGGAATTGTTTAAAGCAAACATATTTATTTCCTTCTCTGCCTCCCAGTTTAAGTGCCATGATTGTGTTTACTAAATCTGAAATGTGACTGAGTTCACCGCTTCCCTAGTTGAGGACTACTGGGTGCTTTAAAAAGGTTATTAATAAATAACCCTTATGACATGTTTAGTCAATATGGTAATGAATGATTCATCTCAAAAATACAAGATACCAATGTATCTTTTTTAACATTCGAAATGAAATGCCAGTGTGGACACAGCCCAAGAAGCAGAACCCTGAAAAGTCTGGCAGGCAACAGGCGGGAATCCAGACAGAAGAATTCAGTGGAACAAGAACCCTTTGGGCTTCTGAGACAGCAGGACCTCCTGGGCTGGTTTCAGTGGGGTTTGGTTTTTGTTCATTACTGGAAGCATGAGTAAGTGTTCTAAAATCAAAAGTGACAAAGACCCAACCTGCCAGGCAACATAATCCTCTCCGAGGAAGCAAAAACACGTTTCCCACATTTCCCTCAAATTGCAAATCAAAGCAGACCCCGACATATTTTCTCTAAGCTAATCTCCAGCAGCCTGGTAACTTTGAAGGGGTTTAAATAAGACCAGGTGTTTTTTTTTCTCTTTTGGGGGGTCATTCCCTTCCCTAATAGGACACTGGAGAAAAGGTGTCTAAAGGGGTGCTGGGCGGGGCTGGGGTGGCTGAAGACTAGATGCTCCTTCACCTGCAAGATTCTACCAGGCTTCCCCATTCCCCTGTCTGCTCAGCACACACCTGGCAGGGGGCCTGGGAACCCACAGGGTTAAGAAGATCTTCAGGGACTCTGATTTTCCCTGCAGATGCAGAACCATGGCTATTTGTGGTTTTAAGTGTAAGAAATCACGATCTAACCCACAATATTTCCAAGTTTATGCAAAAGCTAGTGAACCCACTCGAAGTCTTATAAAGCACATCTAAATGCACCAGCTTGTCATTCATTTATTCTTTGGTTTATCCAACACGTGTCTTCCTGAGCACTTACTATGTGCTTGACCCTGCTCATGGCACGAGGGCATATGGAGGTATTTAGAAAAAGGGAGATGGCCCCTTGTTTTTATAGAATTCAGAGAAGCACAAGCCAGAAAGCAACTTCAGTTCAGTTTTGGCGCTGGGTGATGGGTACGTGGAGATCCTCTACACTATTCTCTCTTTGTGGACATTTGAATTGCTCCATAAAACAGTTTTTAAAAGAGAAAAACAATCATAAATGCCATTTATTTGATCAATTTGTTCATCAGACAAATATATGTTAAATGAGATCCAAGGGTCGGGCACTATGGCCAGAGAATAAGACCGAGGGGTGCCTTACCTTCAAGGAACTCAGTCGAGCAATGGTGGATTTTCCCTATCAGATCAGTGAGGACAGTTAAAACTGTCTGAAAAATTGGGGGGATGGGGTAAGAGGAAGGGGTACTCAATAGACCAACACAACCTACCAGCTCAGTAGGAACATTCCAGGTGATTGTATGCAGAGATTCTAAGAACACTTTCTGGATTAAAGGAACACCATAAGTGAGAGATGGCAAGCTATGGTCCATGGGCCAATTCCAGCTCACCTCGTTCTGTGAGTAGATTTTCCTGGAAGACAGGCATGTTCATTCTTTAAAATCCTCTTTACAGCTGCTTTCACACTACCCTGGCACAGCTGAGTACTGCAACACAGACTGTATGTCCACAAAGTTAAAAAGCATTTACTATCTGGCCCTGTAAAGAAAAAGCTTGCCATAATCTACCTTAAAGTGTTCTTCACAGAACATTGTTGAAAAAACTGACCAAGTTTTTGTGAATGAAACCCCCAATCTGCCTTCACACTGAGTTTGCTTAGAGCTGTAGGTCTCTGCTTGGCTATCACTGGAAAGCTTTTTAACACCCTCATGCCCAGTCCCACTCACTAGACCAATGACATCAGACCCTCTGGCAGTGGGTCCTGGGGAAAAAAAAAAATCTGCATTTTTTTAAAGCTCTCTTGGGTGATTCCAATGGGAAAACATAGTTGAGGATCCTCGGCTTGAAAAGAGAGATATCAGCTTGGCGCTAAGTTTTCAAGGATGAATGCAGATGGTTCATCCAAGGCAGCAGCCGCACAGAAGATGGTCCACCTCTGAAACTAGCTGGATCCATGGGGCGGCCCAGCTGGTCCTGGACTGACTCTGATGCTGCCACCCAATTAGGAAAGCGGGTGGGTTACAAGCCGTGGTGCACCAGTAAATGCTTAACAACTAGCTCTCCAAGGGAAAAAACTCCGAAAGATGGTGATTGCTAGTTTCTACGGTATAAATACTTCCACCATGGCCAACTTCAGCCTACCAACTAGATATCACTGAAAGCGGGGCTAGGAAGATATGTACATAGTAATACATGTAGCAGGCGCTAGTGGTAAAGAACCTGCCTGCCAATGCAAGAGACGTGGGTTCGATCCGTGAGTTGGGAAGATCCCCTGGAGGGGAGGCATGGTTACCCACTCCAGTATTCTTGCTTGGAGAACCCCATGGGCAGAGAGGCCTGGTGGGCTACAGTCCATGGGGACGCAAAGAATTGGACAACACATTGGACAACAGACCATAAACAACACAATACATTACACAGTATTTCCAGCATACAGATACGAGAGAGGTAAATAACCTCAAGAATATGTAATACTAAAACATAGTAAAGTGATTAGGAAGTGACAAGTTCTGAGTACTGAAACTGGGTTTGAAACAAATATAATTTCTTTAACTGTAGCTTGGTTATGTAGTTTAATTCTTAACAATTTAAGAATGAAATTATTTAATTATTTAACATTTGATTCTTATTTAACATTTAATTCTTATTTTAATGTGGAAATTTAACAACTGGTTCTTGTGAGCTGGTACAAGTTGCTTCTACCACAGTACAGGCGCACCTTGGAGATATTGTAGGTTTGGTTTCAGACTGCCACAAGAAAGCAAATATTGAAATAAAGTCACACAAATTTTTTGCCTTCCCAGCACATATAAATTATATCTATACTATACTGTAGTCTACTAAATGTGCAATAGCATTATGTCTTAAAAAATGCATACACCTTAATCTTAAAATAATGCTACTGGAAAAATGGCATCAGTAACCACATTCAACGCAGAGTTGCTGCAAACCTTCAATCTGTTAAAAAAGAAAAATGCAGTATCTGTGAAGCACAATAAAGTTAAGTTCAATTAAAAGAGGTATGCCCGTTAGTCACTTCAGGACTCAGAAGGCCAAGTGATGGCTGGGAGTTACTAACAGAATTTACATGGAAAATACAGTAAGGTAAAGAAATTGAGGCTTGCCGCTTCCTGACAGGATAACCTTACTGGTTGGTTTCCTGAACCTCGGATTTCTCATTCTATTAAATGGGGTTACGGTAATATGGGCTCTGTAGCCAAGGTGGCCTGGATTCAAACACTGCTCTACAACTTGCTAGCTGTGTGGCCTTAAGCTAGCAACTTCAGTTCTCCTATTTGGAAAATGGAGATAATTATTGTGTTGAAAGTGCTCTTCTAGGTAAAAAATAACATGTGGTCAATAATCAACAAATGTTAGTTCTCATTATTATTGTACAGGTTTGCATAGAATCAGATCAATTACTTCTTGTTTATTGGGTGCTAGTAGCAATCATTAATGCTGTTTGCCAAATATTTCTGGCTCCCTCCCTTCCTTGCACAAGGTAGGATTGCACGACTTGGCTACGTGTGGTTGAATGAGATCAAATGACTAGTTTGGGACAACGAGCTGAAAGTAGAAGTGATGTGTCACTTCCCAGGATGGAGCGTTTTGTTGTTGCCACAAGACCCTCTGAGCAGTCTATCCTTCCAACATTGTCAATCAACGTTAGAGCGGATAGCTGCTCCATTAGCCTGGGTGCCTGAATAACTGATGAGCAGAGGACACTGCCCATCTGCAACGGACATGAAGTCAGTGGGACTTGTCACTGAGCAAGAAATAGGCTTTGCTGTGTTAAGTCTTTGAAATTTAAGGGATCTTTTGTTACTACAGTATAATATAGCCTATACTGACTGATACATTGCTAAATAAATGGTATTTGTGACTACTATTAAGAATACCTCCACTGTCTCCAAAATTGCAAATGTCATCCCCAAACTCTTCATCTAGATCATATGCCTCAAATAAGAACACTTTAACCAGTACTGACTGACTGGCAAGGTATAGGGAACAAAGCATGGTATTGATTGTCCGAAGACCTGTGCTTGAATCTGCTCCTTGCTAACTCTGCAATTTCAGGCCTACCACATCAGTTGTTTGAGCCTTGGTTTGCGGATCTGTGATATGGAAATAATAACAATGATCATATTTGCTCCTGCTTGACCAGGCAGCTGCACAGTTATAATGAGAGTGCATACCGTATATTAAAAAAAAACACCAAACTATCATTACTGGAGGAAATTACAGTCTCTGACTGCGATAAAGTTAGATTATTTCCATTGCTCTTCTTCAAACTCCCAAAGATTCCAGTCAAGTTTTTGTTTTGCTTGTATTAGCCACCTCCAGATAGAATCCAGAGTAAACAATAGCTCTGGTCTCCTTTAGGGCTCCTGCCCAGGACTCTCTCATTTTTGAGCAACTTCTTTTCCTCTCTCACCTCGCTCCGAATCACCAACATTTTGCAACATGCTTTGGCAACTTGTGCCATCAATCTCACTCCTCAGAAAGTTCTTCCTAAAACCTTTCTTAGCAATGCTTACTCTGGGATTTAATCAACAGTGGGACCTATATATCGACTTATGAGCAAAATGCAGAAAGAAATCTATATACCCAAGTAATATCCACAAGCCAATGAGTTAACAACAGAATGCCCCTCAACTGCCGACTTCTTAAACTTTAAGGGGAAAAAAAAAAAAAAAGACTTAATTTCATCACTGTGTCCTCACCACTTTTCAACATTTTGCAGGCTTTGGCATTTCCTAATTATGAGCACAGCCTAATTCAATCAAGATTCTGCCACTGGTTTTTCAAATGTTTCAACTGATGCTGTGAAAGCAACACCTTCCCCCCACCCCCCCAAATAAATTAATCCTCTGTATTATAATCATTACTCTAGATGAATTATTTTATTTTTAAAAATCACAATTACACACATCTACCTGTCAAGTGAACAGGAGTTCTCAACACATCCTGCAAGTCAGCAGGAACTAAGAGTTAGGCAGAAGGCCAAGAAATGAGTGGGAGGATTAGGCAGTGGTTTCTCCATTAGCAAGCGGAGACCAAGGTGCGCATTGAACTGTGACTGACAACAGGCAATGACCTGAAGATCTCTGCAACAGAACAGGACATTTGTTCACTCATCCACTTATAAATCTTTACTGAAAACTTACTGTGTGTCAGCTTGTGAAGAAGGCAGATCTGATCCCTGTCCTTATGGAACTTAAGACACAAAATAATTATGACACAGCTTATCACACAAATAATTATTACCATTGTGGTAAGTACCAAGAAGGAAGACAGCAGGGGCGCCAGAGGCTAATAAAAGGGGCTATATCATCTAGTCAGGACGCAACAAAGACTTCCTTGAGGAGGTAGCACTTAAGCTGACACCTGAAAGATGAATAAGAGTAAGCCAGAGAAAGAGTGAGGGACAGAAAACTATGTTTATGAATTAGAAGACTCCACAGCGTTAAGAAATTTCATTCTCTAATACAAACTGATCTATAGGTTCAATAGGGTGCCAATCAAAAATCCCAGGAGTTTGGGGGTTTTGTTTTTGTAGAAAATAATAAGCCAATTCTAAAACTGATACAGAAATTTAAAGGACATATAATGTCTGAAGAAATCTTAAAGCAGAAAAACAAGGTAAGAGGACAATCTATCCAACTTCAAAGCTTACTATGAAGATACAGTAATTAATAAAGTGTGGTACTGCTGTAAGGATAGACATACTGATCAATAGTCCAGAAACAGACTCACACAGATGCTTGTTTGATTTTTGAAAAAGGGCACCAAAGGGAAAAAGGAAATTTTTAAAACAAATTTTGCTAGAACAACTGGACATCCATATAGGAAAAATGAGCCTCAAATCCCTACCTCACACTGTACCAAAAATATTGCTTTGAGGTGTATCAGAGACCTAAACACAAAAGTTAAAAGAACAAGACTCCTAAAAGAAAATATGAGAATAGATTCACGATTTGGGGGTAGGCAAAGACTTATGAGATAGGATACAAACATGATTTTGAGCAAACTCCAGGAGACAGTGACGGACAGGAAGCCTGGAGTGCTGCAGTCCACGGGGTTTCAAAGAGTCAGATATGACTGAGTGACTGAACAACAAAGTAAGAAAGAGTATTCCAGGCAGAGAGGACAGCATGAGCCCCAGAGAAGGAAAAAGCTTAATTTTTTAAAGAACTGATACAAGGCCAGCATAGATGGAGTGTGGTGAGTGAGGAAGGCAGTGGCAGAGTTCAAAACACCAACTGCTGCAGTGAACCTTATTAAAAAACCTGCACTTCAAGAGATGAAAAGACAAGCCACAGACTAGCAGAAAATAATTCCAAACCACATACCTGACAAAGGATTTAACTCTAGAAAATACAGAGTATTCTCAAAACTCAACAATGAGACAAACAACCCAATTAAAAAATGGGCAAGATATTTTAATAGATACATAACCCAATCAGACATAAAGTTGGTAAGTAAGAAAGTGAAAAGGTGCTCAAAATCGTTAACTATTAGAGAAAAGAAAATTAAAGCCACAATGAAATACTACTACACACCAATTAGAATGTCCAAAGTTGAAAAGATGAAAACAAACTGTATAATATCAAATGTTAGGGAACACGGACAACAGTTGAAACTCTTCTACACTGGTGATGGGAATGGAGACTGGCACAGCCACTTTAGAAAAAAGTGTGGCAGTTTCTTAAAAAGTTAAACATACACTGATCAAATGTCTCAGAAATCCCACCCTAGGTATTTACCCTAGAGAGATATAAAAACTATGATCACACAAAAACCTATATGAAATGTTTACAGCAGTTTTACTGACAGCTGCCAGAAACTCCAAACAACTCAAACATCTATGAACAGGTGAATGAATACACAGGGATATAACCATGCGATGGAATACTATCCAGCAATGAAAAATAGAAAAGTACTGACACAAGCAACAACATAAAAAAAATTTCAAATTCATTATGCTAAATCAAAGAAGCTTGATTTTAAAACATATATATATATATATATATATATATATATATATATGAAAAGGAAATGGCAACCCACTCCAGTATTCCTGCCTGGAAAATTCCATGAACAGAGGAGCCTGGTGGGCTACAGTCCATGGAATCACAAAGAGTCAGACACGACTGAGCATGTGCGCGTGCACACACGTACACACACACACACACACACACACACACACATATGTTCACACATACTTTTCATGGGGTTCATGGCAAACTATTCAAGTATTCCTGCTGCAAGGATCCCACGAACAGTATGAAAAGACAAAAAGATATGATACCAGAAGATAAGCCCCGCCCAGGTCAAAAGGTGTCCAATATGCTATCGGGGAAGAGTGGAGGGCTATTAGCTATTATTAATAGCTCCAGATAGAATGAAGCACTGGGCCGCCAGAGCAGAAACGATGCTCAGTTGTGGATGTGTCTGGTGGTGAAAGTAAAGTCCAATGCTGCAAAGAACAATACTGCATAGGAATCTGGGATGTTAAATGTTAGGTCCATGAATTAAGGTAAATTGGATGTGGTCAAGCAGGAGACGGCAAGAGTGAATATGGACATCTTAGGAACCAGAGAACTAAAATAGACAGGAGTGGGCAAATTTAATTCAGATGACCATTACTACTGTGGACAAGAATCCCTTAGAAGAAATGGAGTAACCTCATAGTCAACAAAAGAGTCCGAAACGCAGTATTTGGGTGCAAGCTCAAAAACAACAGAATGATCTCAGTTTGTTTCCGAGGCAAACCATTCAACATCACACTAATCCAAGTCTATGCCCCAACCACTGATGCTGAAGAAGTTAAAGTTGGCAGGTTCTATAAATACCTACAAGACCTTCTAGAAAGTTAAAGCCACTCAGTCAGAAGAGTCACTTCAACCCTTTGTGACCCCATGGACTTCTCCAGGCCAGAATACTGGACTGGGTACCCTTTCCCTTCTCCAGGGGATCTTCCCAACCCAGGGATCGAACCTAGGTCTCCCACATTGCAGGCAAATTCTTTTACCAGCTGAGCCACAAGGGAAGCCTCTAGACCTTCTAGAACTAACACCAAAAAAAGATGTACTATTAATCATAGGCGATTGGAATGCAAAAGTAGGAAGTCAAGAGATACTTGAAGTAACAGACAAGTTTGGCCTTGGAGTACAAAATGAAGCAGGGCAAAGGCTAACAGAGTTTTATCAATAAAACATGCTAGTCATAGCAAACACTCTTTTCCAACAACCCAAGAGACAACTCTACAAATGGACATCACCAGATGGTCAATACTGAAATCAGATTGATTATGTTCTTTGCAGCTGAAGATGGAGAAGTTCTATACAGTCAGCAAAGACAAGACCTGGAGCTGACTGTGGCTCAGATCATGAACTCCTTATTGCAAAACTCAGGCTTAAATTGAAGAAAGTAGGGAAAACCACTGGGCCATTCAGGTATGACCTAAATCAAATCCCTTATGATTATACAGTGGAGGTGACCAATACATTCAAGGGATTAGACCTGGCAGTCCAAGTGTCTGAAAAACTATGGATGGAAGCTCATAACATTGTGCAGTGACTAAAGCCATCCCCAAGAAAAAGAAATGCAAGAAGGCAAAGTGGTTGTCTGAAGAGGCTTTTACAAATAGCTGAGGAAAAAAAGAGAAGCAAAAGGCAAGGGAGGAAGGGAAAGATATGACCAGCTGACTGCAGAGTTCCAGAGAATAGCAAGGAGAGATAAGAAGGCCTTCTTAAGTGAACAATGCAAAGAAATAGAGGAAAACAACAGAATGGGAAAGACTAGAGATCTCAGCAAGAAAACTGGAGATATAAAGGTACATTTCATTCAAGGATGGGCACAATAAAGGACTGAAATGGTAAGGACCTAACAGAAGCAGAAGAGATTAAGAGGAGGTGGCAAGAATACACAGAACTATACAAAAAAGGTCTAATGACCTGGATAATCACAATGGTGGCTGACTACCTAGAGCCAGACATCCTGGAGGGTGAAGTCAAGTGGGCCTTAGGAAGCATTACTACAAACAAAGAAAGTGGAGGTGACAGAATTCCAACTGAGCTATTTCAAATCTTAGAAATGCTGTTAAAGTGTTGCACATAATATGCCAGCAAATTTGGAAAACTCAGGAGTGGCCACAGGACTGGAAAAGGTCAGTTTTCATTCCAATCCCAGAGAAGGGCAGTGTCAAAGAATGTTCAAACTACTGTACAGTTGCGCTCATTTCACATGCTAGTAAGGTTTGCTTAAAATCCTTCAAGGTAGACTTTAGCTGTATATGAACAGAGAACTTCCGGATGTACACACTGGGTTTAGAAAAGGCATAGGAACCAGAAATCAAATTGCCAACACTTGCTGGATCACAGAGAAAGCAAGATAATTAAAAAAAAAAAAGTCTACTTCTGCTTCAATGACTACACTAAAGCCTTTGACTTTGTGGATCACAACAAACTGGAAAATTCTTAAAGAGATGGGAATATTAGACCACTTTACCTGCCTCCAGAGAAGCCTGAATGCAGGTCAAGAAATAACAGCTGGAACTGGACATGGAACAACTGATTGGTTCAAAATTGGAGAAGGAGTACGACAAGGCTGTAAATCTTCACTCTGCTTATTTAACTTATATGCAGAGTACATCATATGAAATGCTAGGCTGGATGAATCACAAGCTGGAATCAAGAATGCTGGGAGAAATATCAACAACCTCACATGTGCAGATGATACAATTCTAATGGCAGAAAGTGAAGAGGAACTAAAGAGCTTCTTGATGAGGGTGAAAGAGGAGAGTGACAAAGCTGGCATAAAACTCAACATTCAAAAATCTAAAATCATGGCATCTAGTCCCATCACTTCATGGCAAATAGAATAGGAAACAGTGACAGATTTTATTTTCTTGGGCTCCAAAATCACTAAGGACGGTGACTGGAACCATGAGATTAAAAGATGCTTGCTCCTTGGAACAGTCAAGTACAGATGTGAGAGTTGGATTAAGAAGGTTGAGTGCCAAAGAACTGATGCTTTCAAACTGTGGTGCTGGAGAAGACTCTTGACAGTCCCTTGAACTGTACGGATATCAAACCAGTTAATTCTAAAGGAAATCAAATCTGAATATTCATTGGAAGGACTGATGCTGAAGTTTCAATACTCTGGCCACCTGATATGAAGAGCCGACTTACTGGAAAGGACCCTGATGCTGGGAAAGACTGAAGGCAAAAGGAGAAGGGGGTGGCAGAGGATGAGATGTTAGAAAGCATCACCAACTCAATGGACATGAGTTTGAGCAAACTCCAGGAGACAGACAGGGGAGCCTGGTGTGCTGCAGTCCATGGGTTGCACAGAGTCAGACATGGCTTAGCTAATGAACAGCAACAACATGTATTGCATCATTCCATTTATATGACATTCTGAAAAAGGCAAAACTTTAGACACACAGGGCAGAGCAGTGGTTTTCAGGTACAGGGGCGGAGGAAAGGTTTAAATGTAAGGGAGGAGCATAAAAGAACTTTAGGGGGTGGGTTAACTATTCCATATTCTGATTATGGTTAAAGCTCACAGAACTATACAAACAAAACAAAATTCCTCTATGTACATTAAAAATAAAACCTCACCAGTCATCTCATTTCCAGCTTAAGCATTTTGCCAGGCTCCCCACCACTTACCGGAGAAAATCAAAAGTTCTCAGCTAGATGTCCAAAGTCTCAAAACACCTTCCCAGGCTCCACCCAGAGAGTACTCTCTACCCACCTGTGCTCCCTGGCTCCCTGGCCCACTCCAGCTGTTAGAAACTTCAGGGCTCCAGGCCTCAAGGCTTCCAATTCACACTGTTTCCTCTGCCTGGAATCCTGCTTCCCTGGCAAACTCCTATTCATTTCCCCAAATGTGGTTCAAATGTCACCACTCAAAGTGTCTAGTGCTGAGGCTGGGTCCACAGAAATGCACATGCAGCCAGGGTGAGTAGGCTGATGTGGTTCAATGCCCTAGCACTTAAGGAGATGGTGGCCAAATTACATCTCAGATCAAAGCGTCTACATTCCAAAAAGGTTATCATGTAGGAAAAGCAAGAGAAGCAAGGGACATCTGTCCAACCTTTCTGACTATTGCTTATTTTAACCTAAAGAAAATAATGAACTGGAAACTCTCAGGAGATGGAGGTCCAGACAGGGTCCAACTACTCGAGAGGGAACCAGTATTCAAGTTCTGCCCCTCTGGGGCCTCCAAAGCACGCAGCTTAGGCTAAGTTTCCCCCAGGCCTCCTTGTACCCATGTCACAAGTCACAATGAAGAAGCAGTTCTTTCCCCATGCCCAGACAGATGAAGGCAATAGCAAAGCCCCAGAACGCCGCTTAAGGAAGATTTCTTAGGCTGTGGTTCTGCGAGTCAGAAATTTAAAAAGCGGGGTTTCAGCATCATGCAATTAATGCAGCAAACATTGATTTCTGCACTGTAAGAGCCTGGTTCATTAATTCCAGATGCTCCCACCAGTCAAACCGAGGTTCAGCTTCTTTGCAAGATGAGGCAAATGAGAATACTGAATTTTAAAATTCCTTTCTGCAGCAACCTTTATTACCAAACAGAGCATAAAACCCACCCACCCAGACTGCTTAATTCTTCCTAAATAATTAACAACACCTGCTCACCTCCCCATTTACGTGGGCAAAACTCATCACGCTGCTCGACGCCCTAGTGGTCTCTCCTTCTTATGAGTGGAGAGATCAATTGGCAACCAACCTCTGCCATCCCCACCCAACCCTGAATAACCACTGATTTGCTTAGTGGGATATTCCTCCATGCCTCCCAATACTAGATATCTACCAGGTATCCAATACCAGCATTAGATTTTTCTCTGAATCACCTTTTTTTAAGACCCAAAAGGGACTTCCTGAGAAAGACATCTAGGGGTTCCTTGAGGTGAAAATGAGAAAAGGATGTCTCTTGGGAGAGTCATTTTTCCTTTGGAGAAGGCTTCCGCAAGTTGAAACCTTTTATTATTTTTTTTAAAGGTAAATTTCCCTTTAGGGGAGTTGGTGGATTTAGTGAGACTCAATTTCTGTAATTCAAGCCCAGGAAGATACAGGAATTGACCAACCACACTGTTGGGTTTTCTTGTGATTCAGCAGAGCCTTGCTCCTCAGTGTGGTTCACTAAGGTGGCTCAACATCTCCAGGAGTCTGTTAGAAAGGTTGGACTCTTGGACCCCATCCAAGTCTTTGCATTTAAACAAGAATTCAAAGTGATTTATGTTCATGTTAAAGTTTGAGAAGCACTAGATCAGGTGGTCGGTTTCAGAGACGTGTCTATGAGGAAGAACTACTGCCATATTCGAAAGGTAAAAGTAGGAGAAATACTTTTTGCTTGGCTGCCCTAAGCCAAGATGCCCAGCCCTGCCCAGAACTATTACAGCCCTCAGAAAAAATCTTCCAACAAGACTGCCAGCCTAGGTCATTGGGCCAGTGCCCAAACCATGACATCCTGACATGGTTCAGAAAACCCCAAGCCGTGAAGCCCTCAGTACTATCGAGAGTGGCCCTTGGACCAATAGCACCAGCATCACCTGGGCACTCATTAGAAATGCAGAATCTTTAGGACACTCAAGGCCTACTAACTCACCAGGAATCAGAGAAGCTCTCCAGTAGAGTCCTATGCACTCTAAAGTTTGAGGACAACCAACTGAGATCTCTTGCCAAAAGGATTCCAGTGAAGTGGAAATTTGAACCTCATGCTGACATCTGGGAGCCACCATGCTGTTTTGAGGGACTCCTTCAACTGGTCTCCAACTCAACATGGGCCATGGAGATAGGGGAGACCCACCATTGGTTTCTAAATGAAAAGAAAAAAAAAAAGTCGTGGGGGAAATAGTGAAAGTGATTAAATGGCTCCCAGTGGGTCATTAACCTGTTAAGGACTGGGAAAGTGATGAGGGGTCTGGGATCTATGTTCAAAGCCACTACCTTGAACCAACAATGAGTTTCTTTGGCAAGAGGCATCAACAGGCCCAACTCCTCCCTTCACCTGTACCCCACCTCTGCCCCATTCTCTCAACTTATCCAAGGGGAACTCAGGGATGAGACAGTCTTTCGAATGTGTGGGTTCCTCCTTCATCACTCCCCTCCACCAGCCTTCTCAGTGATCCTGGTGAGCACAAGGAAGATTTCATGCACCAAATACCATCCGGCTCCAATTGTCATTTCAGGATTCGCACCGTTTTAATGAATGCCAAAACTGTTTTTTCACTTGATAGAGCCTGACAAGACCAACAATCACAGATTAGAGAGAAACTTCTTGCTTTTCAACAAAGGTTAATAAATAGTGACAGCATTAAGTCTATTCTGATTAACTATGCTGAAAGATATTATTGCTGTTTGTAACATGAAATCATTATTGGATTAAGCGCAGCATATAAAAATGAAATGTGAGTTTTAATCTCAAACACAGACATGCAGGCTGCTCAGATAAAGGCAGGGGTAACACTCAGAGGCCCGTATTAATTTTTAAGTTGCTCTGATGAAGGGATATTATCTGTTGTTTGTCTGGTCTGGATTTGATGGTCCCTGGGTGAACTCTCTTATTACTCGCCTCAAAAGATGCTACGAGGCAAACAGCAGCGACACTCCCCACCTTTAGCCAAGCTGTATCACATTGGTGGCTGAATAAAGTGTGGCAGGCCCCAAATAGGGATTGATGGACCACAAGTGGCTTCACTCTTCTAGGGGTTCTCTGACTTCAAAGACCTTCCCCAAGAAAATGCCAATCCCAAATAAGGGGATGGGCTGAAGATAGGGGAGATCCACCCTGGTTTTCTAAATGAAGAAACTGGGGAAAAGGAATAAAAGTGGATAAATGGCTCCTAGCAGGTCATTAACCTGGGACACCCAAGATTAAAAGCCACTACTTTACCTCTTTCCCCTCGACCCCATCCACTGTGGACACTGAAAATGTCCTGAGGAGTATTATTTGAGATGTTCTGTACATTTATTCATTTGGCACCCAGACTGTGGTCTCTAAATACCATTTCCTAGTAAAGGGATCCCTCCCTGGAGCAACATCTGAGTCCAAAGCTGAGGTGTGAAATGTACACGGTGAGTCTGGAAATCTTCCCAGAAAGCAAGGAGATGGTCCAAGACTACTGGAGGAGTCCAAAGGATTCAGGAGTCGACTTGCAGAGGTCCCCACTCACCAGGAACAGGACAATCTGAGCATGAAGAAACATAATAACTGAAACAGATGAGCACACTCCAGTGATACTTGTATCCATGGGTTTACAATGATATTAAAAACAAAACACCCTTATTGAGCACTTCTGGGGGATACCAGGGAACCAACTCTTTGTTTCAAATACTGGCAAATAAAGAGAAAGAATTGAGCATTTATCCTCCCTTTCCTAGACACATTTGCCTTCCGGGCAAGCAAATAATTGATGAGGGGTGGTTTCTCTGTAGAGAAAACTTCTAGCTAAGAAATAGAAGAGGGACAGAGTCAATGTATCAACATTTTTCAACCCCTAATGAATTAATGGATACAGGCAATGATTATTAGTGTCTGCAAAATTCAACTGGATGAAGAGCTGATGGAGAACCTGACAATGGACGGATCGGGCTGGGAACTCCTAACCCCATAGATCAATGTCAATGACACAGAAGAGGAGACAGTCAGACTTCATGCACCTCCTGACAGAAGGGCACACCACCACCCATGATGAGGTCTTGCTAAAAATGTTGAACCAAAATCTGATTAAGGCTCTGGAACTACCATCAGTTCACCTGAGAATGGAGGAGAGTGCTAACTGACCCTACAGGTACATGCTCAGCCAGATCCAATGGAAAGAAATTCCACAGGATGAAAGGCTTCTTCAGCAAGAATGAAAGAAAAAAAGCGAGAAAGAGAAAGACAGTGAGAGGAGGGTGGGGCAGAAACAAGGGACAAAGAAAAAGAAGGGGACACAGATTAAAATAGGAATTGATAAATCCATATTGATAGAAATTAACAACTGAATAGATAAATAAAGTAGAGGAGAAAGAAAGGCTCTTCAACTAGTAAATGTAGAAGTAATGGTGGAGAGAGGCAATCACCACTGGGCAAATACCACAGGAATAACTGTTTCAGGCAAGAAGCACTGATGGATGCTAAAATAGGTGGGGAAAAGAATAATGAGTAGCAGAGTATTTATATTGTCTTAAAGTGCTTCCCCACAAGATACCCGGAGAAGGCACTAGCAACCCACTGCAGTACTCTTGCCTGGGAAATACCATGGATGGAGGAGCCTGGTAGGCTGCAGTCCATGGGGTCGCTAAGAGTTGGATGCGAAAGAGCGACTTCACTTTCACTTTTCACTTTCATGCATTGGAGAAGGAAATGGCAACCCACTCCAGTGTTCTTGCCTGGAGAATCCCAGGGACGGGGGAGCCTGGTGGGCTGCCGTCTATGGGGTCGCACAGAGTCGGACACGACTGAAGCGACTTAGCAGCAGCAGCAGCACAAGATACCTATTAATTACAAAAGAAAAAAATAAGTTCACAGTGGAGAATCCCAGAAGATAGGACCTTAAATTAAGTGACCAAAGTTAACATCACATTAACAGTAATGGGACAGATGGTCACCACGTGCCTCCTGATTTGATGCATGGAGAAGGACACAACATCACTCCTATAGCATTTCTGCCAAAATGCGTAACCGGAAGCTAATCATGAGTAAACATCCTGCATTCCCAAATTGAGGGACACTCTAAAAAATGAAAGGCCAGTTCTAATCACAAGTGTCAAGGTCATGCAACCACAAGAACACAGTGCGTTATAGTAGAGAGACCTCAGATTCTTCTTCACCATGACACAGTCCCTGTAAAGTCTATTTGAGATTTGTGCATCAAATAGGTCTCCTTCACTTAGTCCCACAGGAGTCCCCCCGCATCCCAGCACTGAGCCCAGAAACAGTCACTGAATGCATAATTCAATGAATAAAAACCAGCTTAAACCAAAAGGGATTTTTATTGGTTCACGTGACCTGAAAGTTCCAGGTCACTAACTTCAGGCATGGCTGTATCCAGCAGCTCCAATGATATTATCTCATCCTACTCATCTCCTGGCTCAGCTGTCCTCTCTTTGGACAGGCTCTGTTTTCAGCCAGAGTTCTCCCTTGGTAGCTCTTTCACCAGCACAGCACCTCCCCAGGAAGGAAAGCACCTGCTTCCGTAGCTCTAGCAAAAGTCACAGGATTCACTCTGCTTAGACTGAATTGGGTTCATGCACTTCAATCTGCAGTTAAGGAACAAGACAACTAAATGCAGTGCATGATCCAGGACTCGACCCTAAACAAGAAAAGGACACTGAGGAGCAATGGGAAAAATTTGAGTAATATAAATATAATAGATTATAGTGTTGCATCAGTGTTAATATCCCTATCTTATAACTGTTCATTCAACATTATGTTGAATATTTATGTTATATTATGTAAATGTTAATCTGGCTGAAGGGAGTATGGGGAATTCTCTGTATTATTTATGCATCTTTTAAAAAATCTTTTTGAAATTATTTAAAAATAAAAGTTAAAGAATAATATTTTTAAATATTCCCCAACTACCCTACCTCCAAAGGTTCCCTTCAGACAACATTTCAGAACATGTCTTACTTCACAGCTCTTAGAATTATAAATTCACTACTGCTTCTTTGCTGAATCCAGTCTCTCTCCCTGGCTTGTGAGCCCTCTGGGCACGTGGCACTTTCCTATCACAGGGAATCACCAGCCCCTTCTTTTCCCATATAGGTTTTATTGTTTTTTTTGTTTTTCTTTTTTTTGTAGTTACATATTCATCTGTGGTTAGCTCATTCATTCATCTATCCAGTCAATAAATACCTGAAGGCACAGGTGTGCCAGATAAAAAGTACATGTTGAGAACCCAGCAGTGATCCAAGCACACAAAATTTCTACTTTTACACAGCTTTACTGTGTCTCCTCTCTCTCCATCATCAGTCTGAAATCTCCGGGGGATAGAGCCATACCTGCTTTGTTTCCTGCTTTGTCTCCAGTGTCTGTCACACAGTCAGCAATCAAAAACTGCCCACTGAATGAATAAACAGACGAATGGCATTCATACCACCACTACCTCCTTCAGCAACTACAGCAGACATTGCTAACTGATCTCAAAACTCTTTCTGGGCCAAAGAGGCATGCAATGTATTTGGCTAAGTCCACAGAAGAAGGCTTGGTTAGCATTTGTTTTAAAGATGAAGAAATAAGGGACAAAAAGCAGGAAGTTATTAGCCTTAGAGCACAAGACAAAATCCAGTACCAGGACATCTAGCCTCTGCAAGTTTCACTGTCCCACAAGGCAGGAGACATTTCCATGACAGCAGTCAAGTTTTAGGCAACTGCTGGGCCTCATTAGATCTCACACCAACCTCCTTCCTGGCCCCTCACTCCCTTCTCCTTGTTCAGTACAACTCAGGGGGCCGGGCACATAAACATTCCCTCAAACACGGTTACCAAGAAGTTCCCTGGAGGTCCAGTGGTGAAGACTCCCGCTTCCATTGCAGGAGGTGAAGGTTCGATCCCTGGTCAGAGAACTGAGATCCCACAGGCTGCACGTGCGGCACAGCCAAAAAACAAACAAATAAACAAAACAGGGTTATTATGCCCGTGTTTCAAAGAGCAAAGAAATGAACATGAAAGTGGCCTCATGAGGTGAGGAATCTGGTACAAAAGCTTAATCCTGCTTCAGACCCCCAGGTGCCTCCTGAAACAGGGGCCAGGGAGAGCTTGCCCATCAGCTATGCCAGGGTGTCTGGCACTTAATTTGCTTTGTCTCCTATTTTACTCTATTTGTTTTATGGCTTTACAGTCAACTTAACCCTCTCCTGACCAAGTCATGAGATAACCAATAGTTGCAGATACAGACAAGTTCCACTGCTGAAAGGCAAACAAGTCCCAACCTCTCTCTGGGCCTCAGTTTTCCCATTTGAAAATAAAAGATGTTTTGAGGTCAGAGGGCCCTGGATTCAGATTCTGGTTTGACCACTTCCTCAGACTATAGGCAGGTACCTAATGCGCTCTGCCTCAGTTCCCCCATATGTGAAATGGGTCAATGCTGTGAGTATCACTAGGCCACTTTTAAGTGTCCAGTATGGACAGCAAGTTTGATAGCGGATGCTACTGCCATCTAAATTCCCCCTTGTTTCTCACCTTGTGGGAACTTCTAGAATCACTGGCTGCTTCATTTCACTGGGTATGCCTTGAGGGTGCTTGACAAAAATTCCTGGAGTTAAATTTAGCCTTGAAGTACATGGACTCTGTGCAGGAAGTAGGTCCAGGTTAAGTGCCCCCAAAATCAGGGACCCAGCTGCCTTGGATAACTTTGCATTGTCACTGCCTTGGGCACTGCCTGGCACAAAGGGATTTTGTATCTTAAGACTCCTTATTTGCTTTTCATCCTTTCATATTTTTAATACCAGGCATTTGTTTTCTTGTGGAGGTCTGCGGGTCCCACCCCAGATCTTTCTGCTCCCTGCACTCTCTGGCCCCCACCTGGAGAATGGGCATTTCGCCTGCCATGCAGACGCCCCCAGCCCTCCAAACTCCCCTGAGCCAGGGAGGATGTTGTAAACAAGGTGGCAGCTGCAACATCAGGCCTGCCTAGGTGAATCCTGCAGCTCCGTGGAACTCCCCGAGGCAACACAAGAACTGAGCTGGGAACACGGAGAAAAGAATTGTAAGTGACGTCTACATGACATCTTCACCTGATTGAATTAGGCAAGGAATCTGAGGAAAGATGTATGTGCTCCAATCAAGTGTCAAAAAGGTTTCTACAAAGGAGAAACTCCATGTGGCCCAAGGACTTGCATGACCCACAACAAGAGGGTGGGCTGGTGAGGGGACTGTGGGTTTGGCCACAGAAGAGGAGGCTTGCCTGGTCTCTCCAGGCCCTGTGGATGATTCAAAGGAAGGAGTGAATGACACAGCAGAATACACATTTGGATGCACCAGTAGATGTTACAGAGATTGTTTCCTCACCCATAAAATGGGGATAGGGTCCAGATTCAATGAGATGGTATACATCAACACTTAGTCCACTGTCTGGCTCATAAAGTTCTCAGCCAAGGGAGGAGGTGTGATGTATTATAATTGCTTCTGAATTTCAAACAACAAATGGACCCTGATGCACAAAGCTCGTCCATCTACCATTTTACCTGAGTTGTTGGCCAAATGGGCTTCCCAGGTGGCTCAGTGGTAAAGAATCCACTTCTCAATGCAAGAGACACGGGTTTGATTCCTGGGTTGGGAAGATCCCCTGGAGGAGGAAATGGCAACCTATTCTAGGATCCTAACCCAAAAAATCCCATGGGTAGGCTGCAGATCATAGGGTCGCAATCAGTTGGACATGACAGAGCAACTGAGCACACACCCACGGATGCCAGCCAAACAAAGCCCAACAGCTCCCCTTCCGTCACAGCCTTGCCCCCTCCAGTTCCCTGCCCTCCGCGCTGGACAGTGGCTGGTCCTCCATCCTGCCAGAGGCTTCCACATCTCCCTGCCTTTGAGCCTGTGAATTTCTGAAATAGAAAAATGTCTCCTACGCCCTCCCCTTTCTGCCACAGGTCAGAATTTTTGTCATCCAGGGCCCTTCTCTTGGAAGTCTTCCAGGAATGCCTCCATCAAAATCCATCATCATCCTCTCCTTGACACTCCCAGGACATTTTGCTCCTCTATCAGCAAGTAATACAGATTAGTAATTAATATCAGCACTGCAATCAGAGCTGCCATCATCACCAGGAGAAATTCTCAACTGATCCTCTGAATAACCTCATGCAGTAGGTTATGGTCTCCCTACTTTACAGACAGGAAACTGAGTCACAGAGAGGTAAAGCCACTTATACAAGGTTCTCCCTACTTTACAGACAAGGAAACTGAGTCACAGAGAGGTAAAACCACTCACACAAGGTTCTCCCTACTTTACAGACAAGGAAACTGAGTCACAAAGAGGTAAAGCCACTTACACAAGGCAGCCTAGCTAGGAGGGGACAGAAGATGCTTGAATTTGGGTCTGTGCAGCTGAAAGACCTCACCCTTCTCCAGATGAGCACCTGAAGAGGCAGGTGAAGAGGCAGGAACCTGCATGCCCCACCTTGACGGAATGGAGGGAGCAGCATAGCTGCGTGCATGCATGCACACACATGTACAGACAGACAGACACACACACACGGCTTCTTTCTGGCTTCCCTGAATAGCCCTCTCCTAAATTTCAAAACATCTTCCCTTCGCTGAGTCACCTTCCTAGAAGGAGGGGGGAAGAAATCAATATTCTGTTGCCTATCAAGTCAGTTATCAAATCAACTGGCACTGGCCCCCCAAGGCCACAGTCAATCATTCCAAAACCCCCAAACCCCATTTCATTACAGTTATAAGAACATTTTCTTTTTAATCACCCCCAAGTATTTCTGAGGAAGTGGAAATAAATAAGACTGCCAGAGAGAAGCCCAGACAATGCACCTTTATGTGGAAGGGCATTGGGCAGCATGCGGGAGCAACAAGCCCTGAGCCCAGCGGGGACCAGGCGATCCTGGTGTGGGCAGTGACTGCCACGACGGCTACCTAGAGAGAGGAGGTCACAAGACAGGGCAGCAAAGGCCCAGCCAGGAGAGACACAAAGACGGAGCTCTGCTCACCTTCTGGGAGAGACACATGGCCCTCGCCCCTACCTTCTAAAGAGGTGTCAACATTCTCTGAGGGCCAGCGGGGCTGCAAGCTCATATGGTCTCAATAAGAACAGCTAACGTGAAGAGCAAGGGTTGAGTGGGAGTCAAGGTGAATGGGGTGGGGAGCCAATCTGTGATCCTGAGGGTGTCTCTGAAGCTCCCTTGGCTGCTATTTCCTTCTTTAGTAAATAGGAAAGGAGTTCATAATCCCCTTCTCTAGCTGCTGACTCTGAACACAGCGTGGTGGTAACAATAATGGTGAACAACCAATGGGTGCTTGCTGTCCCAGGCCCTCTCCTTAAACCCACTGTGTGAATGATCTCATGTTATAGACAAGGAGAGAGTAGCACAGAGAGGCGAAGCAACTTGTCCCACGTCACACAGCCAGAAGGGCACAGAGCTGGGATTTGAACCTGGGAAAACCCAGCTTCTGAAATGAGTTCCTTCCTCCTTTCCTACCTCCTCATTGGCCTGAGAGCTCCAACTCTTTGAAACCCAGTTACAAATGAATAGTTTGGCAAGATGAATTCTGAGGTTCCCTCTGGACCCCGTTGACCCATGACTTCCCACGAGTCATCCTGGGATTTGGCTTCTAAATTAAATTCTTAATGCCCCAAACCCACTAACAAGCACTTAGTTATTAGGTACTGCTTATGTTTTTTATATTATGTACAGAGCAGGAGAGAGAAAGGTAAGAAATGAAACTGGCCTGTCAGAGAGTCTGGCCTACTTGATGTGAATAGGATGCAGCCAGGAGGCAGTTGAATCACATCCAAAGCAGGAAAAAAGATGATTTTCTCCAACAGAGAAAAAAATTTGACAAAAGAACGATAAAGGAAAAAGAGAAAAAGACTAGAGACAGAAGCTATGGAGCTCAAGCGGGACTTGTAGGGTACGTAGGTTTGGGATAGAAGAGAGGAGAGCACCCCAGGTGGTCAGAACAGCTTGGGCAAGTGCAAGGATCCAAGCTGGGCCAAGCAAAGTAAATCCTGGGACTTTTGCTAGAGCTATGAGAGAAAAGGGGCTTTCTCTCCCTGAGTGTTTCCATGCTTGTGAAAGAGAGCTGTCAGCAGAGAATGTTGGCTGAGAACAAAGCCTACCCACCCAGAGGAAAACTGAGCTAGGAGATGAGCAGAATGAGATAACATTTGAGCTGCTGGATACAGCCATGCCTGAAGCCAGCAGACCTGGAACTTTCAGGTCATGTGAGCCAAAAAAATCCTTTTTGGTTTAAGCTGGCTCCAGGTGAGTTTCTCTCATACAAACACAAGAATCTTGCCCATTGCAAGAGACAGTGGCCCCAAATTCTACCTCACTGTGACATTAGTCCCTGAAAAGTCTATTCAAAATTCACACATTAGTTCTTTTCTTTTGTTTGATTCCACAAGGCATCTCCCTGCATCCCAGCACTGAGCACAGAAATATTCACTGAATGAATGAAGTTCCCCCCACAGTCAATGCTTGCCTGTCTGCTGAAGTCACATTCACTGCCTTGGAGATGTGGGATAGTGTCTTAACTTCCTGCTATCATCCTCCCTCTGGCCATCACAATCACAGTTAAATGATTAACTCCAGGAAATGTTTCAGGTATCCACAGCTCTGCAAAGTGTGCATCCCTGAAGGGGAGGTGCCTAGATCAGGGCCCATTGTCTGTGCCAAGTGGCCAGATTGTGCCTGAATCCAATCACCCTCCTGTGAAGTGGCACAGTCGTGTACGACTCTTAGTGAGGCCATGGACTGTAGCCTACCACGCTCCTCTGTCCATGGGATTTTCCAGGCAAAAGTACTAGAGTGGATTGCCATTTCCTTCTCCAGAGGATCTTCCCGACCCAGGGATCGAACCTAGGTCTCTTGCATTGTGGGCAGACGCTTTACCATCTGAGCCACCAGGGAATCACCATCTTAGCAGTAAATTCCGGAGCATGATCCGTCCACCCATCCAAAGAGTGTTTGTTTAGCAACTACTACACAACAGACCTTTTGCACAAAGCATCTGCCCTGGGGAGTTTCTTTTCCATGAAACAAAGAGGATCTACCCACACAAGCAGATAAGACCCTGAAGATAAGAGTGGTGCTCCCACTAGACAGGAAACTTGCAAACTTATCTGCTGCCAATAATAATAAAATGTTCTGTGGTGGTGGTTTAGCCAATAAGTCGTGTCCAACTCTTGTGACCCCATGGACTGTATAGCCCGCCAGGCACCTCTGTCCATGGATTCTCCAGGCAAGAATACTGGAGTGGGTTGTCATTTCCTTCTCCAGGGAATCTTCCCAACCCAGGAATCGAACCTGGGTCTCCTGCATTGCAGGCAGATTCTTTACCAACTGAGCTACAAGGGAAGCCCTAAATCAGATACACACAAACACTGTATGATATCATATATGGGAAAACATGCAAAATGTTTTCCTCTTCCTAAAAATAATCCCTCCTTGAAGACACCAACCCATCAAATTTGAACCTTGTCAATATCTCTGTTAAACTGGTAAGGAATGTTCTCTTGAAAAAAGATGAAATAATAATCATAGTAATAACAACCTTCTTAGAAAATCATTTACCATGCCAGATGCCAGGCTAAATGCTTTAACTATATTGTTCCTTTGAACCCTTGCTATAAACCTAAGAAGTGGGGAACTGGAGGCTCAGAGATGTTAAGTAACTGGCCTGAAGTCATGCAGCAACTGGAGGAACCAGAATTTCTACCCAGATCTGGAAGATTCCAAAACATCTCTGGGCCTCAGCTTTTTCCTTCGAAAAGCAGGAATAAGCAGGACTTCCTTCAAAAGGTTTCTATGTACACTACATGAGCTAATGCCCGCAGTGTTTTAGGACACGTCCTTACTCATGGGACGGGCTTTGCCCAGTGAGACGGAACATTTCATCATTAGTGTGCCCCTGCCATGGTCTAAGGTGGGTGGGCTCAGGGCGCCATGTGGTGCCAGGCCCCGGGGAAAATATTCCTCCGTACTCGGCTCTCCCTGCTGCTGTCTGCCGCCAATGCTCAGATGTCAGTCACCTTCTGACAAGTGCACAAAACAATTTTGGGTGCCCACAGCCACCACAAGCCCAAGCCTGCTGGATCCACCCTGGCAGGGAGAACTGCCAGGTGGCTCTCTTGCCCGCTGGCTCTCGCCCCTGGCTGCTGCCCAGGGTGACTTAACCGAGTCTGTGCCCGCCTTGCCAAATTGTTGGAGGAGCGACAGCATAGCATTTGACCCAGCCCACCCATGCAGAACACCCACCCCCCATAACCCATGCCATAATGCCCAGGGCACTCCCAAGCCAGATGCTTGGCACACAGCAGCTGCCTGTTGGCACAGAGTGGGCAAAGCTGCAGAGAGAGTGGGTTACAAGTTATGTTTAAAAAAACAAAAAAAGATGATGATATTGTGTGCTGACGGGATATTTTAATCTGGGTTCAGGCATTCCAGAAATAACAATAATAGCTCACTCTCTATAGCACTTAATCTAACCTTTTATGTAAAGTAAGAAATTTAACCCTCAGAACATCCCCGTGCAGTAGGTACTATTATTAGCCCAATTACAAGTAAGAAAACTGAGGCACAGACAGAATGACTTGCCCATGATCACAATGCAAAGTAGGACACATTGAACTCAGCTGTCAGCCCATGCAAAACTGCTGCGCTCAAGAAAGATCCCAGGGTAACAACTGAGAGACCGTCCTGAGGCTGGCACTGTCAAAATTCCTATTTTACAGACAATAAGACTGAGACTCAGAGAAGCTGAGCAACACACTCAAGGCCGCACAGCATTCGAAGCCAGGCTCCTGAACTACGTTTCGGACTGCTTCCCGATTATACTGAATTTTGCACAGCATCTGGTTCTACTCTATAAAATGCAGCTCTCTCATACCAGCCACTGTTTCCTGCAGAACACGATCCACAAAAGACAAATTCCAGTGACAAGGTGGTGAGCTGGATGGAGACGGGGATTAAAAAGCGGTGCCTCTGGCCCCGTGGAAAAGTTCAATGGCCACCAGGTTCCCTCAGGGGGCGGCTTCTCTGCCTTAGAGAAGTGATTATGGGAGGTCGAGCGCTCTGGGGGGCTGGGTTCAGGGCTGCTGAGGCATCTATGGGAACCCTGATCACCTCCGGGCCAGAACCCCCACCACCCAGCCGTGGGGAACCAAGCCTGGGGCGCCAGCCTCCCCCCAGGCCAGATCAACGACTGTCAACCAGGGCTTCTCATTGCCAGGGGCAGGCATGCCTTGAAAAAGCACATTCTGTTTCATAAAATAACTGTATATTTAGAAAGCAGCGCCCAGAAACAAAGCACCGGTTGCTCATATGGCCGAAGCTGCAGGGGTAAAGCTCAACAAAACGTCAGCGGGAGCAGGTGGGTTCAAGAGAGCACTCTCCTCAGAGACACCTGCGGGCTTCCCGAGTCTCTGACCGGAGCCAGGGCCGCGTGGGAACCCGGCGGCCTGTGGGCAGTGCCAGCCTGCTGTGTTCTCCGACCCAGGGAGCTTCGTGACAGGCTGAGCGACCCAAAGACAGCTCTGCCAGGGACTCCAAACGGAGAGGACGGGAAAGCAGCACACACACTCTCACACGCAACGCGTGCACACTCGACATGTTACATTCCTTCCCATGTGTGCACACACAGCATGGCTCACACGCTCACACGCAATGGGGTGGTCACATCGACATGCTTTCACATGCAACACACACACACGACATGCTCCCCCACAAGACACGCTCTCCTATTCATGTGCACGTGTTCAAAATGCGTGCTCACACACTCCCATTACACACACATGCTCATACTCACACATGCACACACATGGCTGCCTGGACACACACAGACCCACACTCACGCACCTGTGTCCTCCCCTAGATGCTCACACACATCCACGCACAGACAGAAAAACACAGGCAGGACCACAGGGAAACAAGCCCAGACCCCACCACACCCGTGACCACCTCCCAAAGACACACACAACTCAAGAACACACATAGGAAGTGTCATACCCAGTCACACGTGGACAACCCCCGAGAAACCACAATGCGCACTGGAAGACACACGGAGGGCCACACCCGCCGCACACACCTGCCTGGGGCATATACAGGCTCAGGCGCACGAACAAAGTCACCGCCTCCTGCTCTCGCGTCCACAGGTCCTCCCACCCGATGGCAGGTCCGAGCGCTCACCCTGGGCAGGGGTATCCAGACCCCGGGAGCAGCGCCGTCGTTCCAGCCCAGCCCGGCAGCCTGAGCCCACTCCAAGGGCCTGTCAAGCAGCACCACCAGCAAATAAAGAGCGAATGTGCAAAAATAAAACCGAAAGGCTGCGATAAAGCAATCCCCTTCCCACAGGACTCCGCGCTGACGCAGGTTCTGCTCTCTGCAATAAACATTTTCATTCTAATTTTAAAAGACATTAGCATTACCTCTTTGGCTCTCGATCCAGCCAGACGGTACCTCGCCTGCTGGGCCGCCCTCCGGCCCCACTGGGCAGCAAGAGGACAGACGCAGGCTCCCAGGCCTCATGCCCTAAGCCTACGGGTCACCCTACACGATGGGTGCTGACCCAGGGGCCTGTTGGCCACCTGGCTTTTATTTCACATCATCCTTGTTAGAAGCTCACTGAGGCTACACCCAATAAAGCAAAGAGACACACCACATCCTCAAACATCCTCTGGAACCTGTCTCACTACAGCCAGGATCCCTGCGGATCCAGCTGTGCCATCTAATATGAGCACCACACACGAGGAAGGCAGCTTTCAAATGCTGGGTCTGTCCCTTGACAAATTGGGGGGAGGGCTCGAAGCGAACCAGGCTCGATGTCTTCACCCCCTCCACCCCACAACTCACCCTGCCTACAAACTCAAGTCTCACCTCACACCTCCCAGAGTGGCCCAATCCCGATTTCCAGGCTCGGCAAGGACTTAAGGGAGAAGGGAAACCACAGACTAGTTTGTGAAAGAGACTGAGCTATCTTTATGAGCTCAGAGGCTAAGACCCCCAAATTCAGCATCCAGTCTCAGCTCTCACCCTATCCTGCTCACCCTTAAGGCCCCAGGCCCTCTGAACAGGTGTTCTGCAAAGCCACCTCTGAGCCTTTGTTCAAGCTGTTCCCTCCTCCTAAAACACTTTCCTGTCTCTGCCCAAGCTATACCTGCTGATCCTTCAGGTCCCAACTTTCAAGTCACTCCCCACCATACTGCTGGGGGCCTAGGGATCCCATGCTGAATGGGGCCGCCCAGTTTCTGCCTTCATTGAGCTATAAAGTTGGTGGCTTCCTTCTAGAAGTTTCCTTGACCTCCCAGACTGTATTGAGCACCTGTCCTCAGGTCCCACATCTCCAGGCCAGAGTACTGGAGTGGGTAGCCTTTCCCTTCTCCAGGGGATCTTCCCCACCCAGGGATCGAACCAAGGTCTCTGGCATTGCAGGCGGATTCTTTACCAGCTGAGCCACAAGGGAAGCTTCTAGGCTCCCCGCTTAAAGGATGGCTCTTCCCAAGCTCTTCCTCCCACCTGAACCTGGATCTGTCACCCCCTGCTATGGGAACTAGGGGCTCCCCCAGGGCAGGGGGCAGTCTGCTGTGTCCCCACAGGCCTCCCTGCAGCCGGCATGGCATTAGCCTACTAGGTGGCTCCTGAGTGAGTAAAGAACAAAGAACTTATGCTGGCTGAGGCATGGTTCATGGTTTTCCTCTTCTACAGCCAAAGAGAGAAATCAGGAAAGGCAGGCCTAAGTAAGTCCTTGCTAGAGATAGGATATGACACGGGCTCTCTCTGGCTCCTAGCTCTTCTCTACTCTGTCCTGGGGCTGGTAGTACAGCCCTCTCCAGCCATTTCCAAATGTTTCCACATTACTATATTAGCAATCAAAGCCCACCGGCCTCAAAAAACGTGGAATGAAAAAGGGAAATGTCAGCAGATGGCTCACAACAGCCTCAGAGCCTTCCCTCTGGGCCTTCTGAATCGTCCCACATCAGGGCTCTCCTGGGTGGTCCCAGTGCCACCCCAACACAGGTCTGGACACTGCAGTAGCCCCTCCCTGTCTCCCTGAATCTGACCTTACCCTCTCACAATCCCTCCTCTCCATGTTGGCCTGAGGGCTCCTTGCAAAAGGTAACTGCTTCTGTCACTGCCACTCCAGGCTCAAACCTCTTCATGGCTTCCTGCAGCTGTCAGAATTAAACCCCTAAATCCTCACCCTTAGTCTCCAGGAAAAGTGCAATCTCTACGTGGTAGCCCAGAAGGTCCTGCCTGATCTGACATCCACCACCAGCTCCAGGTGGACCAAATGAATGAGTCACCAGCCCCCAGCGTCTCCAGTTCTCATACTCTGCGCCAACGCCATGCTGTTCCCTGTGTCTGATGCTGTATCCTGGTGGACAACATGGCAACCCTATTTCCCTGCCTGGGAAGCTCATCTTTCCAGACTCACGGAAAAGAGTTTCTCTGTGGCTTCTTCCCACCTCCCGACTCTGAGCCCCTGCACAGCACGTGCCTGGTGTCATAGAAACCTCCATCTTGCGCCGTCATGGGTGGTCTTCTCTCCCTGGTGACCCTCTTGAGAGCAGGAGTCCCATCTTATTTATCTAGGGGCTCCCAGATCTGGCCCGGCGTAGACACATTAATATGTATTAGTGATTACTGCTGTGATGAATATATTCTTCAAGCTCCCTCTGTGGCCTGGTGCCTTGCTCTAAGCTCTCGTATTAGTTTGCTTCTAATAAATCAAGCCAAAAGGAAAGATCCAGATGCTTCAGCTTCCTCCCCAATTCCCTGTGCTCCAGTCGGAAGGTGGAAGGCTTGAGGATTAACATGTGAGCAGTGGAAGGAAGGTCCTCCTCCCAGAAATGACACAGGCAGTGGGGAAGATGACAGGGCTCACCATCTCTAGGCAGGCTCCTGAGTATCCGAGTACACGCTCAGCCTGAAACAGTGTGGGTCTTCATTCTAAGGCCACCTTGTGGGTCTCCAGGGTCTGAGGCCCCCACATGACCTTCCCTGAGCTCCTGTCAGTAGTCAGGACAGCGTTAGCATGAGGCAGTGTCTATGTCCTTTTAAAGAGAGGTGGGACCCTCAGGAAGGGACAGAAAAGACTCCCAGCACAGGGTCCCTAAGAGTGCTGGGTTCTGCCTGATGGGTTGGCAAGACCCCACTTCGAGGATTTAACACTTTATCTTGAGGAAAGAGACTTACTCTTTGAGGCTAAGATCTTTGCTACCCTCCATCTCCCCTGGACAATTCCAGCTCCAATCACACATCCACCCAGTGGTTGAGCTGGCCCTGCTTTCTGGAAGAAAAGAGGAGGCCAGCGACACTACTGGGAAGTGGGGACTTAACACATCAGAGAAGAGGGACAGATGATAGGAATGCTGTGTGGCCTCAGGCAAGTGACTTTATCTTTTTGAGTCTCAGTTTTCTCATCTTGAAAATGGGTATAAGTTACAAAAGCTTCTGAGATCCTACGTAGGAAGAATCTAGCATGGGGTCTGACTTCCCACTCTGTTCCACCCACGAGGGTCATTATGATGATATCTGGGGCAAACCCAACTGGCTTCGGAAGAGAAGGAAGATAGGACAGAGGGGAAGACAGAGGCCCAGAGTGAACAAAGAGCCTTGGCTTAGGCAGTCAGGGAACTTGAGATCATAGTCCCAATCCCCTCCAATACCCACTAGACAGGCTCCACTTTAGACCCTCTGGGCTACAGGAGTGTAAACCTGACTCTGGTGACGATAATGTTCTGAGTCTCAGGCAGCTCTTGGTCCTCCACGCTGAGGTGAGGCTCAGTGGCTCAGATAGTTCAGAGGCTGTCACTCATCCATGAGACACTCTTATCAGGTGTGGCCAATCCCCTTGAACTGTCTCCTGCCCCTGATTCACCGCATTCACCAGGAATGTGAAACTTCCTGGTCCCTGTGCCCTTCCTTGGAGGCTGAGAAGGTAAAGAATCTGCATGCAAAGCAGGAGACCTGGGTTAGATCCTTGGGTCAGGAAGACCTCCTGGAGAAGGGAATGGCTACTCACCCCAATAATTGTTTTTATATTTATTTTTATGTATTCATTTATTTGGCTGTACCAGGTCTCACCTGTGGCATGCGAACTCTTAGTTGCTGCATGTAGGATCTGGTTCCCCAACCAGGGATCGAACCTGGGCCCCCTCCTTGCATTAGGAGTACGGAGTCTTAGCCACTGGACCACCAGGGAAGTCCCCACTCCAATATTCTTGCCTGGAGAATTCCATGGACAGAGGAGCCTGGTGGGCTACAGTTCATGGGGTCGCAAAGAGTCGGACACGACTGAGCGACTAACACTTTCACACATGTGCCCTTGCTGGAAGAAAGGGTGGGATGGGGGCTCAGGGCCAGAGCTCTGGGGGCAGCTCACAGCTCCAGCACGTAACAGATCTGCCGGAGCTGCCGTGGTTGGTGGGGGGGGGGGTCCCTCCAGTTTTCAGTGCGGACCACTTTCAACAAGTATTTCCTGACCGCGCAAGTCTGAACAGTGTGTCCCCTATCATGGCCTCAAGATCTTGAAAGGGAGCAATAGTGTTCAAAGCAAACAAAACAGATCAAGAGACTGTGAGTTCCCTTGGGCCATGGACAGCAAAATAATAATAAAAGTAGTACAATCAACAAAACATTAACAATAAGAATAGCAGCTCTAACTTACTGAACATTAGCTTTATGTGGGACCTTAAGCTGGGTCCTCCACTAGGATTCTCTCATTTACGCCTCAGTATGGCTCTTCAGGAAGGGAGCACTGTGCCACTTATTTCACAAAGGAGGAAACATTTAAAATGATGAAGGCACTTCCTCCGTTATCCTGTTTCACAGACTAGGAGCCAAAGATCCAGAGAAGGCAAGCCACGTGCCTGAAGACATACCAGCAGATAACAAACCAGAATTCAATCCCATGGTTACCTGACCTTCATGGTCTTAACCACAGCTGTTTCCTTCCCAGAAAAATCCATGCCAGTCACTCAACAAACAGCTGCTGAGCCTTTAAGAAACTGCAGGAAGCGTCTGGGGCTGGGGAGACTACGAAGAACGTGAGAGTCCCAGTGCCTTTGCAGCTGACCAGCTAAATTGGGGACAGCAGACACTAAAGGCTCCCTCACTCCCAAGGTGGGTGAGGGGCGGGTAGGGACCTGTAAAGGAGACTTTCTAACACAGAGAGTCCACCTTTTCCTAGAGATCAAGAGAGACCTCATGGCTAAACAAGATGCTTTCCAGGCTGCACAGAACTTCTGGTTCTAAAAGGCAAGACAGACACTCACTGGGCAATCACATAAATCCTTTTTATCACTTAAAATGATGGGTGCCACCAAAGGGTCAGGCACTGTTACCAGAGCCCAGCGGTAAGACACATATCCCTGCTCTCTGCCCTCACCAACCTTCCAAGCTGGAAGGAGCAGCAAAAGTTATTTACTTACCTAACGAAAAAGCCAGGTTTCTAGCACAATCCTGACCTTCCCCTGCCAATTCAGACCCCCCTATACTTCTCCTGACCTTCCAGCCACAATGAAGTGGCTGGGGTTGCTCGCATGGGACCCACCGCAGCCTCTGCTGCCCCTCCTTCAAGTGTTTCTCAGAATTATCGATTCTGCCACCGGCATGGCCAGGATAATTTTGCTCAGCTTCAAATACCTGGTTCTCATGAATTCGTCGACCAGAAGGTTATAAAGTTTCTCCTAAAACATGGGGGAAAGATTAAGCCTGCTTATGGTTAATATACACTGCACCATGTCCATCAAGCTGCCTGTCTGCTATTGAAAGTTCGCTATTAGATACTTATTTAAACAGCCTTGCAAGGCTTCTGAGGAAAGTGCAGCTATGCATTTTTTTCCCCTCCTGGCTGGCGTGAACGACTATAGATAAACATCAATTCGCTCCTGCAGATCACAGTCACAGTAAATAAATTTTTCAGGAAGCTTGAGATCCGTACAAAGGCTCCGCCAAGCTCCCATTTCACACAACATCAATGTTTGGCCTCCAAGAAATAAAAGCTCTGAGGTGCCCGTCACTAGGGCAAAATTATCAATTGTCAAGTCACTTTTAAGAGAGAATAAGGAGCATTTTTTAGGAGACATTTCCTCCTATAGGGAAAAAAAAAAAGTGGATGGACAGTCATTATACCCACAAACTAACCATTAGGACTTTCCCCCTGAAAGCCCACGTGTCCATCCCCCAAACTTCTGGCCGCTGCCCCACTGCCCCGGGGCAGGCAGAAGTAGCCACAGCTCAGAGGAGCCCCTTCTGGCTGAGTTCAGTGACTTTGGTGACTCAGGCTTTGGGTTATTTTTACTTTTGTCAAAGTGGGTTTTTTTTTTAAACTACTTTTAGAAGTGGCAGACAAGGCTTGTCTATTATAAAATATTTGTTGCAAACACACACACACACACACACACACACACACATTCACTTGCTCACCACCCCACACACAGTTCCCGTCTATGTAAAAATCTCAAGTCGCTGTGGTGTGAGGGACAGGAGATAGAAGCTGAGACACCCTCATGGGCAAACCAGGGTTTATGTAATGCTCTGGGCTTCGTACTCAGCACTGTTCTGCTGGCGTCAGGAACTCAGAGAAGATGCCACTTTACAGATGGGGAAACCGCGGCATGGAGGAGCCTAAGGAAGGGAGATGGAACCAGAGAAGCGGGGCTTGGACATACCTGCATTTGAATCCTAGCTCTACCACCTACAGCCGTGTGCCCCTGGGCAAGTAACTTCAACCTCCTGGAGTCTCAGTTTCCTTCTCTGTAAAATGGGGACTGCAGCAGTCTCTGATTCACAGGATCACTGTAAAGATTAGCTTCTAAATACATATTCATTAGTTTTACTATGATGGGCTCAGACTCTTCTAAATCCAATCGCTGGCAGGAACCCAGGCTGGATGTGAGAGGAGGGAGCACTGTCCAGGAGCAGCAGCACATTAGCCCTTCTTCTCAGCCTCTCACTTCATGCCAGGAATGTCCTCTCAGCCCCAGGTTCTCTGTCCAAACAACGAGACCCTGGACTCACAAGTCTTGAGCACTAAAATCCGTATGTGATGTCTTCACAACCAGTGAAGGTGCTGATATTATCCCCAACTTATAGACAGAAGCACTGAGGCTCAGGAAGAGCAAGTTGTCAAGGACCAAGGAAGCCACCACCCCAGACCTCAGGTCAGCCCTGCTCAGAATGCTTTGCTTCTCCTCTCAACCACAGGAAAGACTTCAAGTCTCAGTTTTTTTCCGGTAGCATTTAGGAGTAACACTTGGAGCCCATTTTCCTGCCCATGTTTTGGGGAGTCAGCCCCACACCCCCTTTCCACATTCCCAAAGAACTCCTAACAAAGCTCAGAGTGAAAAGGACATGTGCTTGCAACATTTTCTAAAAAGGCTGGTACTGAGTTGAATAGTGCAGTGTTCCCCATCCTCATGCAGAGAGTCAGGTCCAGACTATGGCCAGAACCTCTGATTAAGACCTTACTGAGAAACAGGGTTTTTGCAGATGTAATTATTAATAGAAAGATGAGATCATATTGGATTAGGGTGAGCCCCAAATCCAAGGACTACTGTCCTCAAAAGAAGAGGACACAGAGAGAGGACAACTGTGTGACAATGAAGGCTGAAACCAGAGTGACACAGCTGCAAGCCAAGGAACACCAAGGATTGTTGGGCATCATCAAAAGCTCTTAGAGCCCTTAGAGGGAGTATGGCCCTGCTGATACCTTGATTTCAGATTTCTGGCCTCCAGAACTGTGAAACAATAAATTTTTGTTTTAAGCTAGTTGCTGGTAATTTGTCACAGCAGCCTTAGGAAACTAATCCAGTGCTATTCTATGAAAATGACACAGAACCATGAGTGACAATTATCTGAGCTTTTGGAAAGTTCCAGGCAGGCTGGAGTGAAAAATCAAAATGGGCCCCAGTTGGACAACTGAGATGAGGTGGTCCTGTCCTGTACCCCTTGATGGGGGTACAGAAACTCCCCATGGAGTTTCCCCTGTACTGAAGGGGCTGGACTGGGAGTACAGGCCATCCAGTTACACTTGACCTTGGCCAGCAATGACCCCAGCTACGTCTCCTCCAGACCTTCGTGGAAAGGGCATGGCTGAGTCAGGAAATTTACCTTGGCAGCTTTCAGGCTGTAAATATCACTTCCTTCCCCTGAACAGTAACACCGAGGCCAATCTCCCAGAATTATTTATTGCCAATTGCCTCTTCCTGAGGCCATTCTCTGTATCAGCACTGTACCCAGTCACCCTGCCTCTGGCTGGAGTGGGCTCAGTGACTCCTTTGGCGACAGGTGTGCAAACTGAGGCTGGGAGTGGCTCCAATTAGCTAGGACACGGCACAGCCAGGTACAGACCCCACTTTATTGGACTCCATCACCCGTGCCTCTAACCCAGAAGATAAAGAAGGCAGTAACACATAGACAGGCTGTGGTACACAGCTCCATAAATACCGATGCTTGCTCTGGAACCTTCAGTTTGGCGATAGCATTGTTTCTCAGCACCTCTTCTGAGATAAGTGAGAGAAGGGAAGAGAACCCCAAACCAGTCTTCTACAATTAAAAGGAAAGAAAACCAGTAGACAGTATCTGTGTTAAACAGATTAGACTGTGGCATCTTTGAAACACCACTGGACAAAATAAGGGAGTTATATCTTTAACGCCAGGTGCCTTGTCCCCCTGGGAATTTTCATGAGCTCTGAGTGGGGGTGGGAGTTTGGGGGTTCTGCTGTTCACTCTAAGGTGCTGGCTCAGGAAGCTTTCCATTCGACCCTCACTGGAGCCAAGAGATGGGGAACGTGGAAACCATCCCAAGTTACAGAGGAAAAGCATGGGAGGTAAAGGGCCTCCCTCATGTGGTCCAGCCTAGAACCCGAATCAGAAATCGAGCTTACTCAAGACGCTCCCTCTTTGGGCCCCTTGCCCAGTTCTGTCCCTTCCACACCAGATATTCACCAATGTCCTAAATTCACCCACTTCTATACACGTCCACTCCCACAACTCTGCTCCAGTCCCGGTGATTGCTCACCAAGATGCTGTAGCAGCCTCCATTGGGGGTCACCTCTGCCCTGCTCTGCTCCACACACCGCCCAGAACTACTTTTCTCAAATGTAAGTCCATCTGCACCACTCCTCTGCTCAAAACCCTCCACGGCTCTCCATCACCCTCAAGATGAAGTCCAATTCCTCACTCACTCACAAATCTCCCTGGAATCCCTCTAGCCTACTCTGTCTTAACAGAAAAAGAGAAGGAGGGCCACAGTGACTGGGTTCTGCTTTACGCTTGTTTAATGTTCAAGTATTACAGCCTGGTTACAGTTCCCCAAATGCACCTGCGCTAACCTCTGAGCCTTTGCACCTGTCGTTCCCTCTCCCTGGAAGGTCCTTCTGTCCTCTGCCTCCCACTCACCTAGCAAAGCCTAGTCATCTTTCAGCTCTCAGCTTAGGTGCTGTCTGCGGCAGAAAACCTCCCAGCCCCTCTGGATGTCCTCTATTAGAGCACACACCATCCTACTCAGGAAACCAAGAGGTAAGCAGAACTCGAATGCGGGAGATCACATGCCCCAAGAAGCCATGTCAGGGCATGTAACTCAAGAAGGGGCTTTGCTCCTTTCAACATACTCTGCTCAGAGCTCCGAACATCAGGGCAGTTAGGTAAGAGTTTCCTATCAGACCTCAGATGCTGCCAGCGATTTTTGTTTCTTGCAAAGTGTTGTCAGTTTTTCTTATTTAGTCCTCATTATCCCCATTTCTCAGATGAGGAAAGTGAGGCTTGGAAAAGAGAAATCACTCGCCCCAGGCCAGAGTCTGGAGATTTGCAGGGCAAGGACTCCATCTCAGCACTGCGGACCTCATCGCAGAACCTGTGCCACATTGCCCTGAAAACAGCAGCTGGGCAAGACAACTCAAAGGAACTATAATCACCACCACAGGATGCTAGAGGTGGGAAGGACCACCCCTCCACCTGCAACAACCCCAGTTCCTTTTCCATCCTGTGCCTCAGTCTCCCCACCTGTAAAATGAGTATAATGAAACCAACACTTCAATGTCCTCGCAAAAGCCAAAGGAGTGGGGAGGGGAGGGGGTCGTGACTCCTGCGGTCAGCAGGCCACTCAGGAGCAGCCAGGTGGGAAGCCTAGGCTCCCTCTCAGCCACCTCTGCCTACCGAGTTGTCAGTCACTTTAGCAGTCACCTGCGGTGCCCACCTAAGGGGTCAGATGTCAGGTGACTGCACGAGGGAAGCGAGCTTCCTGGCTCTGCCAGCATCCAAACAGCAGAGACTCAGGGATGCATGTCTAAAGGAAAAAACTCGGGGTTTGGAGCCAGACACTCCCAGGTTTTGTGTCTCACCTCCACCACCTGCTAGCTGTGAGTCTTCAGACAAGTCCCCTAACCTCTCTGAGCTGTTTTCCTCCCCATAAAACGGTGATGTCACATCCAGCTACTTCATGAAGCTGCTGTGTAAACCTGAGTTAACGTATCACAGAATAAGGGTCCGGCCCATTGCATCTCTCATAATTAATGAAGGGCTTCCAGTCCCTCATTTTTTAACACTGAACTCCTTATTGTGAGATAATTGTAGACTAATGCAGCTGTAACAAAGAATGCAGAGAGAGCTCCCATACCTTTCATCCACTTTTCCCCTTGGCAATAACTCACAAAGTAGCAACACAAAACCACAACTAAGGCACTGACACCGACACAGTCAACACACACACCACTGCTATCACCATAAGGGGCCCTCGCACTGCCCTTTCATAATCACACCTCCCTCCCGCCCTGTTCCCATGCCTCGTCTGTTATCCATTTCTGTCTTCTCAAGGATGCTATATAAATGGAATCATCTAGTATGTCATCTTTTTTGAGACTGGCTTTTTTTACTCAGCATAATTCCTTCAAGATTTATCCAAGTTGTCAGTGTACCGTGTATGGTGTGTTTTCTTGCTGAGTAGTCTTCCATGGTAGGGATCCACCAGAGTTTGTTCAACCACTGACCAGTTGAAGAACATCTGGGTTACCTTCACTTTGGGGCTGTTACGAATACTGCTGCCGTGAACATTTATGTGCAGGCTTTTGTGTGAACTTAAGTTTCCATTTCTCTGGGATATGGCCTTTCCCACAGGAAATATTAAATATTTTTAAACCCCTACAGACATATAATTTCATTGATTCAACCAATATTTATTGAGCACCTACTATGTGCAGGAGCTCTTCTAGATGCTGAGGAAAAGAGCAGCAAAAGAGGCTGACAAAGGCCCCTACCATCTCAGGTAACACAGAACTGAATAATTGTGCAGACAACTTGGAGTGAAGTCCACTCTACAGCAACACATACAGAAATGGATAGAATTCTCTGATTAATGATAAAATTAGCACATGCTCCCATGAGTTAGGTCAAGTGTTAAACACTTGAGTGAATTTTCTCAAGGAAAATGCATTATCTTCTGGTTAAACCTGCACCGCCTGAAGATGAAGCGACAAGTCAAGGAGCCAGAACACCCTGTAGCAACTCTTCACTCAGGGCGTTTTCTTCAGAAAGCTCCCTGTCATACTGAAATGAGCCTACGATGTTCCCATTTCAGATGGCCTTCAGAAGCACCGACACCATCGCCTGACAGCTTGAATTAACAGTGAGCAACATTTCCTGAGAATATTTACTGCACACACATTATCACTTTTAATCCTCACAAACCATAAACTACTCCTGGAGATAATGGCACTACTAGCCCATTTTACAGAAGAAGAAACTGAGGTTACAAGAGGCTAAGGAACTTGCAGAAGGGCCTACATACCACTGAGCAGGGCAGATGAAAGTGCTTTGATGGCCTAAAAAAGGAGCATTCTTCCTCTCTTGGTCCTGCACCCACTTCTGTGATGTTAACTGTCCTCTTCTCCCGGGCACCACATACGTCATTAAAGGCCCTGGGCAGTGATGGTTTCCAATATAAATTGAACAGTTCCTTACTAACTATGAAAGACCTAAATGCTGATCACCTCAATCGATACGTTGTAAGCTCTCATCGTTATAAAAAGAAATAATCAGGTCAGCTGAACTCATTCCCCGTGATCACAGTGTTTCCGTCCTCAATGCACCTTTGGCCACCCGATTCCAGATGCCAGTGGACTCAGCATTTCCTCTGTCACGAGATAAACTTCATCTTAAGTCCTGAACTCCTGACATCCACTGCTCTTGTGACAATAAAAATGCCAGCCATGATATAGTAGGAATATTTAACCTCCAATGTCACCAATATCTTCAGCAGTTGCAGAAAGGTTGTTTTTGCTCACCGACAAGGGGACTGGAAGCTAGGGGACGATTACTGTGCACATTGTCAGAGAGGCCCCAACATGCTGCTGCGTTGCTTCCGGGTTAAGAAGGAGGAACCCAGGAATTATGCTGCTGGAATAAGGCTGGGCATAAGCCAGGAACCTCTGGCTTCTCCATCTGCGCTTCTGTTCCTCAATTTCTGATCTCATGTGGTAAGACATCTCCCAAACCAATGCCTGGCACAGAAAAGGATTTCTATCAACATCCCCTCACTTGACAACAAGGAACTGAGCATCTATTTTGTGCAGGCCCTCGTTTGAAGGTGGGGAGACAGAGGGGAGCAACGACATTTCTCAAACCTTACCCTTCAGTGGGGGTAGATAGACCCCAACACAATAAACAACCGGATACACAATTACAAATTGAGACAAACGCTGGGAAGAGAACCAAAGGGTGTTGATAGAAGAATAAAGGAGGAAAACATGATTTAGCAAAAATGGTCAGAGAAAGCTTCTCTGTGGGGACAAAGGAGCTGAAGGAACCAGCCAGGGGAGAAGGAATGGCACGTGCACAGATTCTGGGGGCAAAAACAAGCCTAGAGGATTTCAGAAACTAGATGCATTCAGGGAAGTCTCTAGCTTTATCTTCTCTCACGCTTCCCTTCTCGCTCACTTGGTCCCACCCTTATTCTCTTTCAAGATGTTCCTCAAATTTTCCCTACATATTTCCCCTTCAGGGAATGCCCAGAACCCCCTCCCACGGCCTTCTGCATGACCTGCTCCAGATGTGTGCTGGTAAATGCTTAACAACCAGATCTCTGGAAAGAAAGCTTGAATCGGTTGCATTTGCCAATTTCCATGGAGTAAATACTCCAACCCTGGCTGAAAGCTACCGACCACATATTACTTAACAACGAGCTGGGAGCAGATGGGCACAACGGGCTCTCTTGTGAGACTGCCAAGCTAACTCCAGCACACCACTGGCCTGCTCCCTTACTTCATTCAGGTCTTTAAACATCACCTCTTGAGAGAAAACTGTCTTCATTGCCCCCATCAAAAGCAGCACTCCCCCACCAACAATCCCATCCTCTGCCCTGGTTTACTTTCCTTCCCCTCCTCTCACACCTGGTATTCATTTGCTTCGCCAGCACCTGTCTCCCCTGACTAGTGGGGAAGCTCCATGAAGCAGGGAATCACTGGCCTCCAGAACAATGCCTGGCACATAGTAGATGCTCAGTAAACACTAAGAGCTAGAAGGATGATGAGAAGGCCCATGTGTCTGTGCTGTGGTGACATGAGGAAAAGACAGGGCTAGGTCTCGTTGCCCATGGCCTGGTGACTCTGATGTAGACACTGACGTTCCCCTGGGAAGCTTCTGAGCAATTGGACAATGACACTGATTTGTGTTTCAAGATGCCCTCTTTGGATGCTGGGTAGGGAGAAGCCCAGAGTGGGTAAAACCTGAAACCAGGAGCCTCTTGAAGATGCTTCAGTGGCAAAGGGTGAAAAAGATGGAGAGACACCCCTCAACTGCCCCTCAGGACTGGGGGTGGGGAGGCGTGGGGACCCTGAGTACACCTTGAGGCCTCCCTAAATCCTTTCCACCCAGCAGGAGCCTTTCCAGAAGGGGGTCGTCAGGGAACCTGGGTGACGGCAGGCCCAGCAGGCCATCTGCCCACCCACCCACCACGTGGCTCCTCATTATACAGTGCAGTCACCGCTGCCAAGCCTTTGGAGCCACTCTCATACCGTTTTGCTTTTAAAATAGAAGTTTCCTGTGAAACTGCAAATAATTCATTGCTGAGAGTCCTTAAAACGTTCACAGGTATTTAAAATGCTATATAATCAAGTTCGCAAAAATATAAAGTGTAAGCGTTAAAATACTTTAATGTTCTAATTAAAACCGACCACTTATGCCCTGGCACTGATTCCTGTTTACTATTTCCGTAATAGCTGGTGGCCTGCTCTGGAAAAAAAGAATTTTTTTTTTAATTGGCCTTAAAAAAAAAAAAGAAAAAGTTAAGTTTGCTCTATCCAGTGATGCAGTGAAGAAACTAAACTCACACTCACAAAATATCCACAGGTTGCCAGCTGCTAAGGTGTGCGGCTGGGGAGGGCATCTGTGGGCCTCCCAACCTGCTCCCCTGGAACAGGGACTGGGCAGGAACAGGAGAAAAGGGAGCAGACAACCTTTGTATCAGGGTTGTGGGGACGGCCACTACCCCAGACGCTACCAACCACCCCGCCTCATCAGTTAGGTCCTCACTATTCGAGGCCTGGAGGTAAGCTGTACTTATGTGTAAGGTTTAAGGAGGTACGAGTCAAGGCTCCATCTGCTCCAGAAACCCCAACCTCTGTCAAGCACAGTCATGATGCCTCTGCTGTTCCCTCACCCTTCCCCTTGCCAAAGTCTACTCAACGTTCCATTCCTGGCTCAAATGTCACCTCCTCAAAGAAGCCTTCCCTGATTATCCTCACTTCAGTATTCAATGAAATTGCCCTGTTGTCTGGTCTGCTCTCCCTGTTCTTCTGTGTCAAAGGGTGGCCTGTCCTCCTGTCCCCACCAAAGTCCTCTTGAATGAGTATGTTCTCTGGACCAAATGTGGGCTGCCCTGCTGACAGCAGCTTGAGTGGTTGCTGGGCCCCACCCTCAAACCTGGCTCCCAACACATGAACTCCCCTTCTGGCACAGAGTGCCATCTGTAATCATATATTATCTATTTGCTTGTTCAGTGACCCCTCCTCCTCTGCGCTATAATTTTATAGGTGCCCAGGACCCACCTTTGCGCACACAGTAGGTGCTCATTAAATAACAGAGAAAATGGTTTCTTAGGTTCATGAATCTCAGCCTTTTTTTTAGAAAAAATGCCCATTTGGCTTATTTATTAATTAATTAATTCATTCAACAACACCACCCTGCCCTTATCAAGGTCTCTCTTTGAATTAAGCCCTGGAGATATCATTGAGCCTAGGGGCCCCCCAGAGTCCTTCACTCCAAAGGGTTCTGCTTCCTTTCCCATCTGCTCCAGTCCCATGGACCAGTCAGCTCCTAAGCCTTGGACACTATCCCTGAGAAGTCCAGAATCCAACATCTCTCCCCACCACCGTCTCCTTGACCTTCTAATTCCCTGGCCTTCTGGTTCTTGTTCTCAAAGGCCTCTCACACCTGCGCCCTCCTTCCTCATTCCTGCCCTACTTCCAGGCTGCATCACTAATCACCAGCATGCTGGCTGCTCCCTGTTCCCACCCAATCTGACACAGTGGTTCTCATCTGGGGTTAGCTGTGTCTCCCAGGGGATACCTGGGAACATCTGGAGACGTTACTGACTGTCACACTTAGGGTGGAGGCAGCTGGCAATTTGGTGGGCAGAGGCCAGGGATGCTGCTTAACATCCTACAACACACAGGACGTGCCCCCCCAGGAGGTGCTCAAACACTTCTGCCCGCTGAAGTTTCAAATCCGGAAATGCCCCAAATGCAACCAGTTCGGGCCATCAGCCTCTTATTTGGACTGCTTCCAATCCCTTTATTTTTGCCCTACAATGTACTGTGGTTTCCACTTTCCCTCTTTTCTCTTTTCGCTTTGCCTCAGCTCGATGCAGAAGCCTGAACTGCTCTGTCCACAATGTAAGCAGAGACAAAGATGCTACCAAGCCACCTGCAGTCCCGGTACAGATGCCCCCAGCCTGCCCGGGGCAGTCCTGCTCCCGTGCGGCAAGTTGATTTCAAATGACAAGATAAAACATTCTCCAAGCTGGAAACCTGAAAACCTCCTGAAGAAAGCCAAACACAAAAATCACCTATAATCTCCACTACCCAAAGAAAATGCAGAAGAGACCTAGGAACTCTTCCACTCAGGACTGAGGAAGCTGGAACGTGTATACATACCTCCTGAGACTGAGGGCTGATCCCGAGAGTTACTCAGCACTTCTGGCCTGCCCACTCTCAGGAAGTGGTCTTAAGGTTGTGGACAGAAGCCCCCAGGGAACAAAGACACATCGCCAGCAGGCGAAAGCTTGTCAGAGGACACTGCAGAGTCCCAAGAGACCAGCATCAGTGTCTGTTCGTCTGTTTTTGCCTCTGCCTCAGGTTGCACAGAGAATGGCCATGACCCCAGAATGAATTCTCATTGCATGCAGTAATCGCCCCTCATTTCCATTTGGGGATCCCTGTCCCATCCCATCCCACTCCCTCTCAAGTGCCATGAATATGTGCTGTGCTTTTTTGGCAAGCCGGCATCAGAATCTTCTTCTTGTGGGTAGAAAAGTCCCTCCTTCAAGAGTCTTGCTGTGAGGCTGAGTCAGTTTCTGTGGCTTGCAACTAAGAGTCCTGGAAGGGGTTCCTCACAGAATCCAGCGATAAAGCTCAAGACCCAGGTCTAAGCATGAGCAAGTCTCATTCATCTGGCTGGGGAGGCTCTGCTTGTTCCGATTTACAGAAGTTATATATAAAAAACAAAAGAAAATTACGCACTGTGTGCTGCTCAGCTTCAGGTTTTAGCCACATAACCACGTGCCGAGGAGGTTTCCCCGGGACAGTAAGGATCATCGGTCTTTCTCTTCTTAAAGAACACTTTCCATAGTTTTTTTTAAAAAAATGAAATCACATGAACTTTGCTTGGAACAATTTGGGACACCTCCTTGAGAAAGCTAGAATCCAGGAGGGTATTTGCAAACCTTGGCCAGACTCTCTAGGCAGATGACAGCCAAAGGCAAGCTGGAGGATCATGACCCCTGGTGACCCCACAACTGCAGCAGCTAATCAGGACTGATCACAGGGTGGTTAGGGCTGGCTGTTGGGTCCCAGACACTAAATCCACTTCTCAAAAATGCTGCCATTACCAAGCACCTTTATTATTCATTTAATACTTATAATACAACTATAACAGGTCTTATCTATTAAAGAATTACTGTGTTGGGAGTTGTACCAAGAACTCAACATCCACATCACTGAATCATCACATCAACTCTGTGATAGCTATTATCGACAGTGTCTCCATTTTAAAGGGAAGGAAAAATTTATCAGCAGTTTGTTGAGTACTTACTATGTACCAGGCACTGTGCTGAGGGTCTCACACTGATTTATTTCATTCATTCCTTCAACAGTTATTTGCTGAGCACCTACTACGTGTCAAGCCCCATTTTAGCTGCTAGGAAGACAGCAGCAAGCAGAAGAGACAAAAAATCTCTGCACTGCTGGGGCAACTATTTTAAAAGGAAAAAACCAGTAAACAAGGTAAATAGCTAAGAGCATGTTAAGTGCTAAGGAAGAAAAAAATACATAGCATGCAAGAGAAGAATGGTGTGTCTGTGTGTTTGTGTGTGTGTGTGTAGTGAAATTTTACTTAGGGTAGCCAGAGAAGGCCTCCCTGACAAGGTAACTTTTGAGTGAAGACTAAAGTGAAGGAGCAAATTATGCTGACATGTGAGAAGAGAGAAAAGCAACAAGGCCAGAGATAACCATCATTTCCATTTTACAGATGAAGAACTGAGGCCCAGAGAACAGGCTGGCTAAAGGTCACACAGCAAGCAAGTGGATGTGCCAGGACTACCATCAAGGACTTCTGGCACTAGGTCAGATAGTTCTTTCCGTTGAGATCCCTCGGTGAGCAATGACTTGTGTCTAAATTAAGACGCTTGTGAGAGCCTGCCTGTCACCTAGGAGAGATGGGAAGTGAGTCAGGCTTCCTCCTACATACTCCCAAATCCACGTGGACACTCCCAGGCTTGAGCACACACACAGGTGTGCATGTGGGCCCTTCTGCCTCCCCGACAATGCAAGTGCAAGAACAGAGTCGCTGAGGGATGTGCAGCGATTAAGCTAATAAATAAAGCTGCCCAATCGATGGTTCCTGGAGCAGAGCACTGGGGAATGAGAAATTGCTACTCGTGTCAGGAAAATCCAGCTTCTCTCAAAGACTGACCAAATCTACACCTCAACCAACAGCAACAGGTAAGAGGGGCTGAGCAGGGAAGAGAGGGGTTGGGGCCTGAGAAGGGGCTAAAGTCACCAGGTACAACTATGTGACTGCAGGCAAGTGACAAGCCCGCTCCGAGTCTTATCTGTAAAAGAGGGGGTGGGAACACCAGTCACTGCTCCAAATGCCACTGTAGGTTCATCCGGCGAATGTCACAGCGCATCACAAATAGCACGACAGTTCTGACCAAGTACCACATGTCTGTGGCGTAAACTTAGAGGTTACGAGATGGTATAGAGGAGAAAATGAATCTCCCACTCAGTCCATGTGCCCACGCCAGGGGAAACCAACTACTGTTAGCAATTTCTTATGAGTTCTTCTGGAAAGTTCTATACCAACAATTATTCTCACTTGCTTGTATGTGCAAAGAGCAATTTGTCTGAGGTCACTGGCTTGCAAAAGGCAGTGTTCAGACTGGAAGCCCTCACATCTATCTGATTTCTCAGACCAAGTACTCAACTTCTGTGCTATCCTGTTTCTAGCTGTTCCAGTCGGAAGGGAAGTCTGGAAGACCAGTTCACAGACAAGCAAGGTTTCTACCACAGAGAACCCCTCCACTCTCCCTGGGACCGGGCCGCCACCAACTTGGGGCTACAAGCCTCATGTGGCCAGGTTGGGGCCCAAGCACCATCTCCTCTTCCTCAGTCACCTGGCCACAGACCAGAATTGCTGAATCTGACCCGTTCTCCCCACTCTATGTCCCTAGTTCATGCCCTCATTTACCACTGACTGGGTGGCTACAACAGACCGCATTTCCTACAGTCCACTAACCTCAGCTTGACCTTTTCTAATGTAAAACTTGAACAAGCCACTGCTTTGCTCAGAACCTTTCCAGAGCTCCCCACGGCACTGCAGATAAACCCAGCCTTCCTCCCACCTAATGCAGCCCCTGTTTACCTGTCCAGTCTCCTCTTCTATCTCCCTCCCTCCTGTCACCCATTCATCCACCACGTGTCCTTACCTGGTTCCTCCAGCACACAAGTCTACAGGCCTTAACCCTTGTTGCCCCTCCTAGCTGGTGCTCTCTTCCCATTTCTGATTTCTCTTTACTCAAGACAGACTTTCCCTGATCACCACTGAAATGCAACGTTCTTGTTATTTTTCCTCAGCGTTTTCTCACAAGGCTTTGCATGTTTCATAATTATATGCCTTGTTTTTCCTTCACTGCCTGCCTCCTCCTCCCCTAGACCAGAATGTATACTCTTTGCAGGCAGGAATCCTGTCTCAGTAACAGCTTCATCCCTGATGCCCCGTGCAGTACCTGGCACACAGTGTGGGCTCAACTGTTCAGTGAATGAATAAAATGACCAGAAGCAACACCCTTCACAATGAACCTTCCATGCATTCAATCTGCTTCCTGGCCCACTTTCATACTATTATTTTGAAAATCTCATAGAGGGTAGGGCTGAAAACCTCAGCCACCCCCAGTGGTAAAACATCTCTGCCACCACCACCCCCCGGCCCCCAGTTATTGCCAGGACTCCTTTTGTCCTCCTATCTTCCGTGCTGTTACATTAAGCAAAATTTCTCCATTGGCAAATAAATGCTTTTCCCATCAATAACCACGGATGACTAAATCAAACCTTTAGCTGCTGTTCTTATCTCTTAAACAGATCCATGGATTTCCCAACTAATCAGAAGGTGAATCAAAGGCTGCCATTTGAGGTGGGAGATAATCCGGTCAATTCTTCCAGGAGGAGGGACCTGGGTGGGAATTTGCGTATGGCCCCCAAAAAACAAACACTCTTGTAAATAAAGCCGGCCTCCATCCTGTCTCCACAATGCAACTCTTATTGAGTGAGTCAGGTGTTTGGCTGATTAAAAATTGATCCATTTCAAAATCTAATCAACAGAATAGGATTCTTTCATACGTTATCAAGAGAGCTGCTGACATCGAAAACCAAACCTGTTATTAACCCATGAACTCCAGTGACCTGCTGCTTGCCGCTCTGCAGGACCGTAAATTATTCAGTGGTCCAAGACCAGGGCTGGCGAGCCTGATGGATTTAGACGAGGGCGCAGTCCAGTGGGTTCAGGTCGATGGCGTGGCCCCGCCGGTCCCCAGGGACTGGGTTCCAGACACTCGGGTTTTTCGTATCATGACTGCGAATACATTAGCCCTGCCACCTGGGCTTTGCCATGGCTGCGCCTTTGACGGAAAAGCCTGTCTCAACTTCCCAAGCAGGGCAGGCAGGCTAGCCCAGGCCTCAGGGAGCTGCAGGCCTGGGGAATGATATTATCCCTAATTCCCAAGTTAATAAATTATTTTCTTTGAACTACAGAAAAGGAAAAAATAAACAAAGACAAGGGGGGCCTGGCTACATTTTGCAAACAGTTAGGAACAGGCAATACAGTCAGTTCAAATATTTTACCTCCTCGTGCAAGGAAGAGCTCTGTTGCAATGGGACTGTTTAAAGGAGGAGATGAAAAAAGCCAGCCATTGGCTGTTTATATGTCTAGCAGGACCCACAGGGGCCATGGACTCTCTCACCAACTTCTGGACTCTTTGACCTTGAATTAAAGCTTCATTAAGGGCCATATCTTATAAAAACAAGAGCAGAGCAAATAAAGGATTTTTTAAAAGGACACATACCCACGCCAAAGTTTCCATATTGCTAAGCAAGCAGGAAATCCAGCAGCAGCAAAGGCTGTACTTGGCATTATTTGGGGGCCCGTGTTCCACAGTTGACCTGATTAGAAAGGATTTACAAGGGAAAATGTAAGAGTCCCAGGCAGGGCTGGAAGAAGACAGCAAACTGGGAGAAGACATCTGGACCGTCTGACAAAGGGGACTGAGGCAAGTCACTTCCATGTTTTGAACAAGCAGACCCCCGCAGAGCATAGATACCATCATGGGCTCCTCGAAGCAGCTTCTGGGAGAACCAGCAAGGCTCTATGGGCCACGCAGGCAAATAAGGTTCCAATCTCAGCTCTGTATTTCCTGGCTATGTGAGCTTGAGAAAATGACTCAATTTCTCACCCGCCAAATGGGAATAACAAAACAGCCATGTATTTTAAATCCAGCTATGTATTTTAAGGTAACCTTTATAAAAAAGTGAGAGTTGCTCAGTCATGTCGGACTCTTAGCGACTCCATGGACCCAATGGACCATTGACTTCTCCAGGCCAGAATACTGGAGCGGGTAGCCTTTCCCTTCTCCAGGGGATCTTCCCAACCCAGGGATCAAACCAGGGTCTCCTGCATTGCAGGCGAATTCTTTACCAACTGACCTATCAAGAAAGCCCTTTATAAGGAAGGCACATGGGAATTACTCAAATGCTCAGCAGATGGAATCTGTTGCTTTTGTTGTTAATATTATTGCTATTATTACGCCGGGTGTCAGTAGTGAATCGGCATGCTCCTCAACTGCACTATCCCAACCCAAATGCTGGACCTTCATATAACTAGCAAATGCGACCTTCCTCGCCAGCACACCAGGCTTAGTGGGAAGCCCAGAAAGTGCCTATAAAATATGTTTAGGCTCGAGAAGGCCCAGGTCCTGGGTTAAACTTCAAGCCCTGCCACTTGCTGGCTTTCTAACTTTGGGAAAGTGAATTCATCTCTCTAAACTTCAGCTTTCAAAACTTCAAAAAGATGAGATGACATAAGATGACAGATCTCATGGAATTCACTTATTAGTGCAGTTCCTGGCAACAGTAAGCCCCAATTAATGCTGGTTATCAGCATCATCATTATTCAGACTCAGTTTCCCACTTAATCAAGGAGGTTACTCTGTTCATTGACCAGTGAGAACTGAACCTGGCAGGGGCCTCTTGCTGAGTGGTCCTGAGCGAGCCACTCTACCTCTCTGATTCCTGGGTTCCTCACTAGTAAGGGTAAAAAAATGACAATATAAATTCCAAAAGACAAGACAATACTATTCCCTCAGCAACAATAATTAGAACAATGCCCAGGCTACAACAAGCACTTAATGAAAGGAAGAAAAATGGAGGCCTAGTTAAACATATTTGCTTGATGAGTTCTTTTCCAGAAAACATGTGTCCAGCACAAGCTGTCAGCACCAAATGGACCTACAAGGAAGGTGAACATCTCCCTCTCCAGAACCAAACCCAAACTCTGAAGAGCCCCTTGTTGCTAGGATAAGCCCCCAGCCCACCCCCGCCTAAGCAGCCTGGACACTTTGGCTCTGTTCCAGAGAGCATCCAGGAGGCCAGAGAGAGGCTGTCTCCCCAGCCAACAAACTCTTACAGACCACCAGGAATCCTCTCTTAAATAATAATATATTTATAAATCTGAGACCCCTTCTGACCTCTTCTCAAAGCAAAAGCATCCTCTGAAGGCCCCAGGACGTGATCATATTGATCTTGTCTGAGTTGTAATTTCGTGGCTTTGAGTTGAGCAGACAGGGTCGGCCTGCCCAGATGGCTGCGGCCTGGCGGCTCTCGAGCGCCCAGCAGCAGCTGGGATGAAAAAGAAATCAGAGCTGTCCTCCAAAGTTGGGGAGAGCAGCTGCTGCATGCCAGGCTGAGGGCAGGGTGAGGAACTGGTGGCGGACACCTCCTCCTGCCCTCAGACCTGGCCTGGCATCCTCTGAAGGTCCGTGGGGAACGGAATGAATGGTCCATGAGTCCCTGAGGCTCTGGTCTGGCAGGGTCACGGCGAGGGCTGCAGTTCTGAATCCAGGTCCTGCCCCTTGGCCAGGTCGGACCTTACCTGGACAGATGGTGGAGTCTCAGGAGGCTTCGGGCCTGAGCCCAAGGGGCACCGGTGCCCCCAGCAGCGACAGTCAGAATCTAGCAGACACTTGGAGCTGAGACAGGTTTTCAGGCCAGCCAGGCCCGCCCTGCTGCTGGGGCTGCCGTCTACTGTTTACCCGCTGCCTGTTTTCCTCATGACAGGGCTTCCAAGAAGTGCAGACAGAAATCAATGGAGCTGGTCCTGGTGCCCAATCCCCCTACCTTTCTCTCCCGCTGCCAAAGTTCAGCTCCGCTTCCTGTAAAGCTGGGGCGGGCTCTGAGCTGGGCTGAGGGGCAGCCGGAAGTGGAGACGCCCCCTCAATCCCCTGCCCAGGCTGGAGGCCTCGGGCAGAAGTGTCCCGGGAAAGGCCAGTCAAGGCCAAACCTTTATTTTCCCCTGCAGGAGACAGCTGACCAGACAGGGAGCAGCAAGGAAGCATTTTCTCTGCCCCACCTTCCTTCCACACAGCACATCGTAAACATCGCTAAGCAGAAGTTTACTCTAAAGTCTAGGCTCACCTGGGGCCTTGGTGAAAAATTCAGACTCAACCCAGCCTTGGGGACTGGGTTTCAGGAGATGGAGGGTGGGACCAGGATTCTGCACTTTAACAAGCCCCCAGGTGATTCAGTTGAGAAGCCAAGTTTGGGAAACCATAACTGTGTGCAAAGATGCAGCTTCCAGGATGCTAATCACTGGGATGCTCAAAAGAGAAAAGACCCGAAATTAAAGAGGACAGCTAGATGAAATACAGGACACCGGATCAATTTGAGTTCAGACAAACAACAATTTTTTTTAAGTATAAAAACATCAAATATTGCATAGGATATACTTTAAAAAATATTTATTTATGTATGGTTGCGCCAGGTCTTTGCTGGGGCACACAGGATCTTCACGGTGGCGTGCAGGCTCCAAAGCATGTGGGCTCTGTAGTTTGCGGCACGTGGGTTTAGCTGCCCCACAGCGTGTGGGATCTTAGTTCCTCAACCAGGGCTCAAACCCACATCCCCTGTACTGGAAGGCAGATTCTTAACCACCAGACCACCAGGAAAGTCCCTGCAGGGGCATACCCTGGACCGGGTGTTCGTGCTCAATCATGTTCGACTCTTTGCAACCTCATGGACTGTAGCCCGCCAGACTCCTCTGTCCATGGAATTTTCCAGGCAAGAATACTGGAGTGGGTTGCCATTTCCTCCTCCAGGGGACCTTCCCGACCCAGGGATTGAATCCATATCTCCTGCATTGGCAGGCAGATTTTTTAGCACTGTGTCACCTGGGAAGCCCTGCACAGGATATACTTAGATTAAAAATTAATTGTTTATCTGAAATTCAAATGCAACTAAGTATTACCATTTTTTAGTTTTTGCAAAATCTGGCAACCCAAACTGAAAACCATTTACCATTCCACACCAAAGAACTGACATAAACCATAGCTCATCCATACAATGGAATATTTATAGCCACTCAATGGATAGCAGTGATCAACACAGCACTTGGCAAGTGCCAGGCCCTCTTCCACCTGCCTCACATTAATGAATTAGTGTAATCTTCCAACAACGGAGGCCAGTATTATTGTTCCTGTTTGACAAAAGAGGAAACTGAGGCACAAAGAAGTGAAGTCACTCAGTCAAAGCCACATGGCTAGAGAGAGGCAGAGTCAGGGACTGAATGAAAGTTAGATTCCAGAGGTAAGTACAGATTTAATCATCTTACTGTTCTCTAATGGAAAAATAAATAATAAAAGATACAAAAGACTTAACTCATGCAACTTATTATAAGGTGGAATAATACTTATACCTGATTTCATTACATAAAATTAATATATTAATTATAATACAGGTTTTAGAAATGGTGAGGTCACACACAGTTGGCAGAAGTATAAACTGAAACAACCACTTTGGGAAAAATGCTGGTATATACTATAGTGAAGCTATGCAAATAATTCCCTGTAACCCAGCAATCCATTCCTTGGTATAAACTATGGGTCTCCACCAGAGGCGATTCTGCCCACCCCTGAGGGGACACTGGGCACCCTTTTGATTGTCACAATTGGCACCTAGTGGGCAGAGGCCAGGGATGATACTCAGCATCCTCCAATGCCCAGGACTGCCCCCACCACAAAGAATCATCCAGACCCACATGTCAGCTGTGTCAAGACCTAGAAACTTTGATTTATACTCAAGAAAAACACATGCACCAGTTCAACCAGGAGACATTCAGGCACCAAAGTTCCTAGAAGTGCTGTTAGTAGGAGCCCCAAATTGGAAGCCACCCAAATGCCCATCAACAGGAGAATGGATGAATAAATTGTGGTCTCCTCACACAATAGAATGCTAGATGAGAACGAGAATGAATGAACTGCAGCTACACACAACAATGCGGATGAATCTCAAGAACATAATGTTAGTGAAAGAAGCCATACAGAAAAGAGCACATGCTGGGTGATTCCTTTCACATGAAGTTCACAAACAGGGAAAACGAACACGTGCTGTTAGGAGTCAGGATGGGTCACTCTGGGGCATGGCTGGCAGTGGCTAGATGGGGCTTCTGGGGCAGGGGGCAGGGAAGTTCTATTTCTTAATCTGAGTGATGGTTCCATGTTTGTGACAAGTCATTGAGCTGAACATGTATGACCCATGACCTTTTCTGTATGTTTGTTATTAAAAAAAAAATCTAAAGAAATCATGATACAGATTTATCTCAGAAACAGGTGATTTTCATTTTCTTCTTTTTGCTTATGTGTTCTTACAATTTCCACACTGAACATACTTTATTTTCTTCTTAAATAAATGAGTAGGTCAACAGCATATGCTGTTTACTCATCAGAAATTTGCTGACCCCTGCCATGTGCCATCCCCAGAATGGGGCCCTTGGGGTGGCAGTGGGGGGACGTGGGAGGGGGCATCTTTGCCCTCAAGGAGGTCACAGTCTTGGTGAGGGCAGGGAGCAGATGGAACTATAACCCAGGTCTGGGCCACAGTCAGCCAGCAGTCAGGTATTTCATCTGTCCAGCCCAGCGTTTTAAACAATTTGAAACCCCTGCTGCAGGGCCAGGTATCCCCAGCTGTCTGGCACTCCTGCTCCCTTACAAAACTTCCTCCTGCTTAGCTGGGGCTGAACCCATCACTGGTGTCACCTGCCTGCCCCCATCCTCATGGAAGTTTGCCATTCCCCGAATTAGATACTGCAATCAGCACTGTACTATGATAGATCGATGGACAGAGGAAACAAAAATGTATAGGGGTAAAGAGGCTGGGGAAAGGGTGTCAGGGGACTTGCTTTTGACAGAAACATAGACACAGTAAGAACAAAATTTGCTGTTGTTCAGTCGCTACGTTGTATCTCTTTGTGACCCCATGGACTGCAGCATGCCAGGCTTCTCTGTCCTCCACCATCTCCTGGAGCTTGCTCAAACTCAAGTCCATTGAGTCAGGGATGCTATCTAACCATCTCATCTTCTGCCACCCCCTTCTCCTTTGCCTTCAATCTTTCCCAGCATCAGGGTCTTTTCCAATGAATTGACTCTTCACATCAGGTGACCAAAGTATTGGAGCTTCAGCATCAGTCCTTCCAATGAATATTCAGGGTTGATCTCCTTTAGGATTGATTGGTTTGATCTCCTTGCAGTCCAGGGGACTCTCATGAGTCTTCTCCAGCACCACAACTCGAAAGCATCAATTCTTCGGCACTCAGCCTTCTTTATGATCCAACTCTCACATCCGTACATGACTACTGGAAAAACCATCACTACATAAATAAATCAGGTTTTATTTTGACCAACTTTGGGGTAGAGGGACTATCAACCAGAAAGTCTTAAAGAGCGATGATGGGCCATCCAGGAGGGTCAGCCGGGGTGAATCCGGAGAGGTGCGCAGCAGCTAAACTTCACTGAACACTTGCTATGTGCCAGGCGGCACACAAGGCCGCACTTTACCTGTACTGGCTTCACTAAACCCGGTGGCCCCACTGGACAGACGGGAAAACTGGGAGGCTCAGAGAACTGACGAGGTTGGCTCGGTGAGGATGGCAGAGCTGAGATACGAACTCAGACCAGGCCTGACTCTAGAGTTAATTCTTTTTTTTTGGGGGGGGGGGGGCAGGGGTGAAGTAGAAATGGATAGCTTTACTACTCTGCCAGGCAAAGGGGGGCACAGCAGGCTCCTGCCTTGAAAAACTGTATGTCCCCACCAGAGCTACATTCTTAAACATGAGATGTCCCCCCAATCTCCCATAGGAGAGCCACGATGCCATGTCAGCACCCCTTCTCCTCTCCTCTCAGGGGTCTGCCTGGAGCTCCCAGACCCCCGAGGAGGCACACAAGCCAGGAAAGAAGGGAACGGAGCTGAACCAGGAAAGGCAGAGCAGGTGAGCTACAGAGCACTGCCGCAGGGCCCTGCTGGGAACGCAGCTGAAAATACCAGCTGCTCCAACCAGCACCGCCTTTAATCTCTTCAGAAAATGGATGCTGCTCCTGGGTCCCCAGAGAGCCCAAAGTTTGGGCTGAAGGCTTTCTGGAAAAAAGCTGTTGCCGGCGTCTCCACAGTCACCCCGGGTGACGTCTGACACTCCACCGCGCACTGGCTGACAAGCGTCTTCAAAGGACAGAAATCGGCAGCTTTGCCGTCTTTTCATACAGATGTCATTCACCCACAGGAAGCGCTCTCCCCATGCATTGTGAGAGTTATTTTGGTTTAAGGAAGCCAACCCAAGAGCAAATCCAAGAAAGAAATCAAAGGAAGGGGGGGGGAAAAGAGCAACTCTGGCAAAAACGAGAAAAAGTGGCATTTGGGTAAACTGCACACAAAACAATCTTTTTCAAGATGATCTTTTTTGAGATCAAGGATGAGGGGGGAGAATTGTGCTGAATGTCAGCAGGTGTGGTGGGCTCAGGAAGCTGTAAGGGACTTTGTGGGAGTCTGTGGGCCATGTTTAAAGAGTAGGCAAAATCCATTCTCAATGAGCCAGACTTGCTGAGCTTACATGTGACTAGCGAGGAGGGCAGGTGACTCGTGCCTGCTAGGGGGTCCCCAAGGGCTTCTCTGAAGAGAATCTGCAACCCGGAGGGAAGGAACAGCCCACATCTCCTGATGCTCCATGTGGGAGCTTATTTCTCTGGGTAGTTGACTGACACAACCGTGGCTGGGGCACTGCCCAGCCCCCCTCCAAAAGCTCCCGCAGAAAAACCCTGCAGTCATTGCAATTCTGCCCAGAGCTGTGTCCAGGCACACCGTGTGGCCTCCCTGTCCCCTCCTCCTCTGCACGATGTTTTCCAAACAACAGGGAACACCCTGCACCACCGGGCACGTCAGCACCAGGCTGGGTGGCAGATGTGGCACGTGTCTGGTTCACCTTGTAGAAACCTGGCCATGGAGAATGGAGTGGCCAAGAGTTCCCAGAACACTGCATAGGCAGAACTGTTTTGGAGGGTATTTCTGATTGCAGGCAGCAGAAATTAAGTCAAAGAGCGTAACACTCCCATCTCCCCCAAAATCCAAAAAACAAACAAACAAAAAACATGAAGTGGACTCCTGTAATCAAACTACTAAGAGATAGAGAAGGTGGCTTCTGGGATGATTCAACCAGAGTCTGTCTCCATGTCCTGACTCAGCCTCTCCTTACAGGCTGGCTTCACTCTATCCCCATGAGGCTGTCGGCAATCCTGGCTACAGGCAGCTCTGGGTTTCCCTCCTTCTAGCAGCTCAGCTAGAGAGAAAACAGAGACTCCCCTCTCTGCTTCAATTGAAAAATCTGGGGGACACTCTTTGATTGGCCCAGCTTGAGTCATGTGACATTACCCCTGAGTAGTGACCAGTCACCTAAGTCGGGGGATGGAGTATTCTGATTGGCAGTTCCCTCTCCTCTCCAGACTGAGTCACATGACTGAGGGGAGGAGGCAGGAAGCAAGAAGAAGGTCATCACAGGAATGGGGAGCAGCCGGGCAGATACCCTAAGGTGTATCTGCTGCATGCTGAGCAGTGATACCTGACTGCTGCCTGATTTTGTCATCTCAATGAGCACCTGACTGACCTCTCCCCAGCCTGATTTCTAGTCCATTATCATGAGAGACAGACTCATGATAGCCACTTGGATCACAAACATTGGGCCAGAATCCACTGGCCACTCACAAGGTACCAGTGCTCTGCCAAGTGCCTTCCGTGAGTAATCTCATTTGATCCTTACAGCGACCCCCTGTCATCCCATTTTACAGTCGGAGAAGCTGATGCTCAGACAGGTAAAGAGGCTCACCCAGGATCACACACACAGCTTGTAAGAGGCAGAGATGGTTGTTGAAACTGACTCTGGTAGACTTCAAAGCTACTGTTCTTTTTTTAAATTGAAGTATAGTTGATTTACAATGTTGTTAATTTCTACTGTACAACAAAGTGATAGTTATACATATGTGTACCTTAAAAAAAAAAATCTTTCCCACTATGATTTATCACAGGATATTGAATATAGTTTCCTGTGCTTTACAGAACCTTGTTGTTTATCCATTCTCTATATAATAGTTTGCATCTGCTAATCCCCAACACCCAATCCATCCTTCTGCCACTTCTCCCCCCCTTGGCAACAACAAGTCTGTTCTCTATGTCTGTGAATCTTTTTCTGTTTCATTTGTGTCATATTTAAGATTCCACATATAAGTGGTATCATATGGTATTTGTCTTTCTCTTTCTTACTTTACTTAGTGTGATAATCTCGAGGTCCATCTGTGTTGCTACCAACGGCAGTATTTCATTCTTCTTCATGACTGAGTAGTATTTCATTGTGTATATGTACCACATCTTCTTTATCCATTCATCACTAGACGGACATTTAGGTTATTTCTATGTCTTGGCTATTTTAAACAGTGCTACAATGAACACTGGGGTGCATGAATCTTTTTGAACCAAAGTTTTGTCCAGATATATGCCCAGAAGTGGAACTGCAGGATCATACGGCAGCTCTATTCTTGCTTTTTTTGAGGATCCTCCATACTATTTTCCACAGTGATTGTAACAATTTATATTCCCACCAACACCATTGAGGGTTCCCTTTTCTCCACACCCTATCTAACATTTATTTGCAGACTTTTTAATGATGGCCATTCTGACTGGTGTGAGAGAGTACCTCATTCAGTTTAGTCGCTCAGTCATGCCCGACTCTTTGCGACCTCATGGACTGCAGCACACCAGGCTTCCCTGTCCTTCACTGACTCCCAGAGCTTACTCAAACTCATGTCCATTGAGTTAGTGATGCCATCCAACCATCTCATTCTCTGTCGTCCCCTTCTCTTCCTGCCTTCAATCTTTCCCAGCAGCAGGGTCTTTTCCAATGAGTCAGTTCTTTGCAGCAAGTGGCCAAAGTATTGGATTTTCAGCTTCAGCATCAGTCCTTCCAATGAATATTCAGGACTGATTTCCTTTAGAATGGACTAGTTGAATCTCCTTGCCTTCCAAGGGACTCTCAAGAGTCTTCTCCAACACCACAGTTCAAAAGCATCAATTCTTTGGCGCTCAGCTTTTTTATAATCCAACTCTCACATCCACACATGACTACTGGAAAAACCAGAGCTCTGACTAGACAGATCTTTGTTAGCAAAGTAATGTCTCTGCTTTTTAATATGCTGTCTAGGTTGGTCAGAGCTTTTCTTTCAAGGAGCAAGGGTCTTTTAATTTCATGGCTGCAGTCACCATCTGCAGTGATTTTGGAGCCCCCAAAAATAAAGTCCATCATTGTTTCCATTGTTTCCCCATCTATTTGCCATGAAGTGATGGGACCAGATGCCATGATCTTAGATTTCTGCATGTTGAGCTTTAAGCCAACTTTTTCACTCTCCTCTTTCACTTTCATCAAGAGGCTTTTTAGTTCCTCTTCACTTTCTGCCATAAGGATGGTGTCACCCACATATCTGAGGTTATTGATATTTCTCCTGGCAATCTTGATTCCAGCTTGTGCTTCATCCAGCCCAGCATTTCTCATGATGTACTCTGCATATAAGTTAAATAAGCAGGGTGACAATATACAGCCTTGACGTATTCCTTTTCCTATTTGGAACCAGTCTGTTGTTCCATACTTTGGTCACCTGATGCAAAGAGCTGACTCATTTGAAAAGACCCTGATGCTGGAAAAGATTGAGGGCAGGAGGAGAAGAGGACAACAGAGGATGAGATAGCTGGATGGCATCACCGACTCAATGGACATGAGTTTGGATAAACTCCGGGAATTGGTGATGGACAGGGAGGCCTGGCATGCTGCGGTTTATGGGGTTGCAGGGAGTCGGATACGACTGAGCAACTGAACTGAACTGAACTGATTTGGCTGCATCTTAGTTGTGGTAAGCACACTCTTTGTTGCAGTGTGCAGGGTTTTCTCTAGTTGCAGCACATGGGCTCTAGGGCACTTGAGCTCTGTAGTTGCGGCACACAGGCTTAGTGACCCCCGCAGCAGGTGGGATCCTACCTCCCTGACCAGGGATCAAATCCACATCCCCTGCATTGTAAGGCGGATTCTTAACCACTGGACCACCAGGGAAGTCCCAACCTCACTGCAGTGTTTATTTGCATTTCTCTAATAATTCAAAGTAAGCATTCTTAATACTAACCCCATTCTGACCCTCAGAGAAAAACACTTGAAAGAGTCAAGTTCCCCTAAAGAAGCACAAGGAGACAGAGGCAGGCCCCCAGGTACAATGACCACAGAATGGTACCCTCTAGCACAAAAACACTTGTCACCTGTACAGAGCTGAACCCCCCTTCCATCACGTACCCAGGGCCTGCCACCAGTGGGTGATCAACAAATATTGGCTGAACTGGATCCAAACCCTGGAGAAAGTTAGGATGAAGAGGTTCCCCAGGGGATGTTTGGCCTCTGGTCTCTGTGACCAGAGAGTGATACTCCCTGTGACCACGGAGTGACAAAATGGGCCCTGAGTCCAGGGCAAGTGACAAGCGTCAGATCACCTGAGAAGCAGGGGCACTGCCAGACATTCTAAAGAAGGATCCCAAAGGAGAAACTCAATCTTCCACGACAGTGAAAGGACTTCGTGTCTAGTAATACGGAAACAAGATAACCTGAAATGCTCGCACTACAAAACATCCAGAAATAATGGATGAAACATACCAACACCCTTTTAAATATATAGGTCAGCTCAGTGTGAAAGTTAAGAGAAATTCTCAAGGGCCAAAACTAAAGAGGAAACTGAAAATCAGACTGCTGAGTATGTGAACTAATACTTCAGTGCCCCTGACAATGAAAGGGTGGGACGGGTGCCCATCTTAGTCCAGAGATCTTCACCCTCAGTGACAGTGGGTCAGAACACATCTATCCACTAATGCGGAAAGAAGAGAACAATGGGATTTGATCTGTCTTGGCCCTGTTTCTAGATTAGAAAACCAAAAAAGCAGTTTTCCCTGGTAATTCATAACCAAAAGTCTGCCCTTATAGAGGTTTACAGATCAATTTTATACTACCCTTCAAGTTCTCAGACACACAGATTGTTGGGCTCTACCCCCAGAATTCCTAATTCAGAAGATCAGGGATAGAGTTTTCATGTCTAAGTTCTCAGATGCTTTTGGTCCAAGGACCACACTTTGAGAACCATTGCTGTCATTCAGGCAATTAATATACAAAAAGTAATTTTCTTCTAGTAATACCCCTGGACACTAAGCAAAAGTGAATACAAAATCTCTAGAGCAGGAGTGAGCCAACTATGACCCGCAGGGCCAAATCCCACCCGCCTGCAGGCCAAATCCAGCCACATCCATTCAGTTACTTATTTCTGATTGCTTCTGTTGCACAACAGCAGAGCTGAGTTGTTGCATCAGAACCCACAAAATTAAGAATATTTGTTACCTGGCCTTTTAGAGAAAAAGCTGGCCAACTTCTACTCTAGAGATAACGCAGGCCACACAAAATTCCCAGAGATTCACTTCTCCTAAAGGTGAGCTTAAAATCTATAATTACAAAACACAGGGAAACAGTCTACTATGTATGAGAATAAACAGACACAACCAGCAGAATCAGATATAAGAACTTCAGATAAAGGGATTGTAATATATAGACTATAAATGTAACAGAGGGGCAGAGCTTACATTTAGCAACACTGAGGTCAATCAAGTATGAGATCCAGTGTGCCAAGCTTTGGGCCAAGTGTTTTAACATGGTCCAAATCCTTTTCACACGAAGAACTCCACATCAAGTATGGGACTGAAGCTCAAAAATGTTTCTTCATCTTCCTAACTTTATACAGCAAATATGAAAGAGAGCCAGTATGAAACCTAGGCTTTGGCCAAAACCTAGTTCTAGAAGGTTCTAGAGCATCTGACTCACTTCCACTCCACAACAGGGTGATCCACAGTAGGGGTTGGGAGTTCATAACTTGCAGTACCCAGCTAAATATGGAGAACCCAACAACCTCCTGAAACTACATGCAAAATGCCATGCGTCTCAATCAACAGTGTTCCTGAATAAAGGATACATACCTTTCATCAGATTCTCAAAGCCGAAGAACCCCAGATATAGCCAGATCCAAATGCAAACCTTCTTGCCGCACCACACCAGAACCCTGTTAATAACTAACATTTCTCGTGCATGATGTTAAGCACCATTTGAAATTTGTACGAATATGCTTGTTTAAATCCCACACAATCCTTTGAGGAAGTACTTTTTATCATCCCCATTTTACAGATGAGAAAACTGAGGCTACAGAAGGGTCAAGTAACTTGCCTGGGGTCCCACAATTAACAAGAGGCAGAACAGGAACCTCAGAGTGGAACCCACTCACCTGCACGCTTTAACCCCTGCCACAGTGCCTCCTGCTGCATGTAGTAAGCAGCCATCCAGTTCCGAAACCAATTACTTATCTATACAAGTTTGGAGGGCCTGGGGTCTTTCCTATCTACCCTGGAGCCATTTCTACATACACAATAAACACAAGGGTACATCTACTCTCATTTCAGAGCAAAACTCCCTCCTAATCCCAATCTTCACGTCCAGAAAAATATTTTAAAGCCAGCCAGACATGAATAGGACACTTCTTAGAGTGTGAGTATTCCCCTATCCCCCACCACCTTGCCTGGCGCCAGCCCAGACCCCAACTACCTACTTGGCTGCTGCTTTGCTCATCGCCAGCGTAAACACACATTTACCCAATTTTTCAGAATGAGCAATATTTACTCAACAGCCCAGAATGGCTCATATGGAACTATTAAACCCCATTGCCTCAGTCTGCAGCTTGGAGTGCGATAATGAATCAGTATTTTGGAGTGATTACGATGCTAATAAGAATGTGTGAGGCACAGAATATCACTATGTAGGGGCAGCCGCCAAATCCCCTGGACTCCCTGCCTCCGAATCTCTCATTCGGGAATTCCACCATTCCAGAGACCAGCCTGCCTGGGAACCTCCAGCCCCCGAGGCGGGCCACGCTTGAGTTACTGGAACACAAAGCAGATGGGAAACAGAAGCCTACCATTTTGCAGAGGGCGGGCCCCGCTATGCCAGCCCTCATCAGAAATGTGGGGAGTTACGGTGCCCACCTCCTGACGGCCCCAAAGGCCCCGGAGCTCCCTATTCTGGAAAGGACGGAGAGTTTCAGCACAGCATTTCACACACTCAAACATGCACAAATATTGGAGAAAAAAATACTTGTTCCCTCAGGCTGCATGCCTGAAGCAATGTTGGATCTGGTGGATTTTTTTTTTCTTTTGGATCTTTCTCTTTTCACAAGCCCCTAGGTAAATATAAGTGGCAAAAAGAAAGCATATATCTGAATGTGGTGAGGCCTCTCCTGCTCCTCTCCCCATCTGCCCAGAAAAATCACTCTGTTCCTGTCCCTGCCTTGACCTGCTCCATCCTGTACACTGATATTTTCTGGATGCCTGGAAAGGCCAGGCATGCACTTTCCAGCCAGGGGAGAGTGGCGGGTGCTGCTGAGTCTCCTTATCTAGCCACTCCCCCCACCCCAGCCTCAAGGCCCTTAAACCCTTCCAATTCTCCTCTTTCACCCCTCCAATGCCCATTTCACCAGTCACAGTTCCCCTCTATTTCAGGATAAAGACCTCAGCGGGGTCTACAAGCCCCATTTGAGTCAATCCTGTCTACCCCGCTCAGCCACACTTCTCAGAACCAAAGGTGTGTCCTCCCACCCAAGGACCTTTGCCTGTGCTGCTCCCTTCTTCTGCCCGGATGACTGTGGCCCCTCTTCACTTGGCTAACTCGGGAGTCCTTCCTTAACTTCCGGATTAAATCTGCTATACAGCATCATCATTCCTAGATCATTTCCTCCACAGCCTTTTACAGGGTTTGCAATTTCAAATATGTGTGATTATCTGATTAATGTCAGTCTCTTGAGGGATTTCACTTCCAAACACCATGGAGACCAACAGTGCCATGAGGGCAGAAAGCATGTCAGTGTCGGTCACCGGGGCATCACAAGGGCAGAGCCTGGGACCTGGCACATAGTAGGCGCTGGATAAACACAGGTGACTGACTGAGTGAATGAATTCCTGAGCCCCAGCCCCTCCCTGACTACTTCCTTTGGCTGCTTCTTCCCTGAGCTGGACCTCATAGCTTTTCAAGCCTTTTCTACAAGGCCCTGTCTTATCTACTGCAAGTCTCACGTTCACATTACAAGCACCAAATAAATATTTAATCACAATAAAATGCTTGTGGATCCTCAACCAGAACAGCCCTGTGCCCTTCCCTTGGTTTGGCTGAGCATTGAGTGTTTGTGTGTGTGTGTGTGTGTGTGTACATCTATATTTCTATACAAGAGTCTTCAACAGAAACATACACACCAGCACAGGCAGAAAAATATATTCACGTGAATGTGTCCATCACATTCATTTGAAAAGGGTTACGTGAGAAGCCCCTGCAGGCTAGGCACAATGCTGGAAGAAGAAGAGTGAATGAAACAGACCCGCCAGGGGCTGCACAAGAACTCGCTACATGTCAGTCCTCAGTTAAACGCTTCAGGCCAATTCACCGATCTAAGCCAACAAGACTTCCTGAGAGAGGCTTTGAGGGGCCCCATTTGAGAGACAGAGAAGCTGAGGCACAGAGGAGAAAGCACTGGCCTGAAGTCGCACTGACGGGGACAGAATTTGAACCCAGGACTACTTGACTTTGGAGCCAGATTCTTGGTCTTGAGAAAAGAGCCAAAGACATAAAACCAGAAATGCAATTTTTTCCCATCACTGGAGTGTTTTAAAAGCAAAAACACCTAGAGATGCCCAGGGACATGGTCCGGATGAGGAGAGAATGATCCATTCACTTCATGGAATATTAGACCAGTGAAACACTTGATCTGAAGACAACAATGATGTGGAAAAGGCCAATGCCACTGTTAAATGGAAAGGCTACAAAACAGAAGGAGTCACACTTCCGACGGCAAACCATTAAGAGCAAACAGAGGCACACTGATGCGCTAAGGGGAGCCTGTGTTGTTGGCATCTTCTTCCTCTTCTTTTCTTGTTTTAAAATCCTCCATGTGGCAATATGGTTTTTATAAGATGAAATTAATTTTTAAAATCCCTTCTTTTCCTTTCAGTCACAGGATTCCCTGATAATCCTCTGTGGCCAATACCTCCCTCCCCACCCCACAAACCGGAAAGCTTTCTTCAGCTGCTCTTGGTCCTCTAACAACTCAGGAATGAAAATAGGAAAAAGAAGGCAGAGAGGCGGAAAAAGAAGACGTGTTGCTATTGCATGCAGGGATCCTAGGGATGCAGAACTGGGGAGGAATGTGTGTGTGTGTGTGTATGTGTGTGTGTACGCACCAGTGAGTATATGTGCATATGTGTGCAAGGATCCTAGGGATGCAGAACGGGGGAGGAATGTGTGTGTGTGTGTGTGTGTGTGTGTGTATACCAGTGAGTGTATGTACACGTGTGCAGGGATCCTAGAGATGCAGAACTGGCAAGGAGAGTGTGTGTGTGCGAGTGTGTGTGTGTGTGTACGCACCAGTGAGTATATATGCATACGTGTGCAAGGATCCTAGGGATGCAGAACTGGGGAGGAATGTGTGTGTGTGCGTGTGTGTGTATATACCAGTGAGTGTATGTACACGTGTGCAGGGATCCTAGAGATGCAGAACTGGAAAGGAGAGTGTGTGTGTGTGTGTGTGTGTGTGTGTGTGTGTGTGTGTGCATATAAGTGCGTGCGTGTGTGCCTGTGGCTGAGGATGCCATGGGCCTGTGGCTTTCCAAGCAGTCTCAGCAACCAGAGCCTGGCTTCCACACAGCTACAGTGAGGAAAATCCCAGCACCACCTCCAAGTAGGGGAGGCACCCCAAGGCAGAGAAATAGCAGGTGTCATCACTTGCTTTCTTTCTAAGGCCTCGCACTCCTCTGGTTGGAGGAAACATTACTGTGCTATTTCCCTTCGTCTTTATCACTGACACCTGGCCATCTGGAGGGTCAAGTTGGTAACAGGGAGAAAAGGGAAGCAAGCATCAAGCCTCTCTGCTCCTGACAGCAGCCGAAGCAGTCTAACTCCTGCCCTGGCTCTCGGAGAAGCAGCCTTGTCTTGTCCACACTGCAGAGAGGCCACAGGGTCCAAAAGAGCCTCCCAGAGCGGGCTGGGCCAAGGATGGGTCTGAGGGGAATTTGCTCCTTTCAGTGTCTTCACATCATGTTCAACCCCTGCTTCTCAGTGAGGTCCTGAAAGTTTAGGGGTTGCAACAAAAGGGTTGTGCCATCAACAGATATTTATTGAGCATCTAAGATGTGCCAAACTCTGTGCATGTGACAAGAGTCAGCAAGACAGGCACAAACGCTGCCCTTGTGGGTCTTAAAATAAAAGAGACAAGGCAAGCAATCCCAATGAACTGTGATGTAATAATTATGGGGGAAGCCCCCTGATCCTGCCAGAAGGTTCAGGAAAGCCTCCCAGCTTGGAGATGTGAAGGATGAGGGAAATTTGTCAGGCAGAGTGATGACAAGAGGATTCCTGGCAGGAGGAACAGTATATGCAAAGTATGGAGGTAAGAAAATGTTAGGCATTTGTGGACCTGATAATAATTTAAGTCTGGCTGGGGAGCTGGTGACAAGGAAGCGTAGTAAGAGGTGAAAGGGTGGAGGCAAAAGCAGGTGGGAGGAGGTAACCACAACAGGTCTTATAAGCCAAGGTAAAATTTGGACTTCATCCCTTAAGCAACAGGGAGTCATTAAAAGTTTTTAAGTGGAGGAGAGGGTGTGGTGACCTGATTTCACTTTTCAATAAAGCTCACTCAAGTTCAGGGCCCTCAACTCTTGGTTTTAACTTCAAAATCAAGCAAGGTCATCACCATGTGACCTAAGCCACTGCCACCTCCCCACCATGGTTTCCTGGGGATGCATGCCTTCTACACAGAGTCCTGTTCCTTACCACAAAAACCATGTGAGCTGGGACCAATGCCTGGAATTCTTACCCCAGGCAACACCTCTTCAACCCTCAGTCTTGCCCATCTAAGATAAGATTCAACCCACTTCCTCCAATTGGGAGGGTTAAATGAGCTCAGATTTGTCAGGGGCTCAGCAGGGTGCTGGAAAAGCACTTCATAAATAAGCTACTAAAATGTTTCTTTTCACTAGTTTAGAACCCCCTTAAGCAGTGGGACAGACTTGAAGACCCAGGGCCCACAGGTCCAATTTGATATTTATGAATAGGCAAACCTGTTGTGTGCCCAGCATTTAATTATTTTCAATTTCTTCCCTGCATTTACATCTTAAAGGAATGTTCATAAAACCCAAGTTTCTGGCTTCTCTTGAAAACCTGAACCATCTGCTTAAACCCACTGCAGCACAGGCCCTCAAGCACCCTTGAAGGCGTGACCAGCATCTTCTACCCCAGCTCCAACTGTCAGACCAGCTGGAGGGTGACCTCAAGGTGGGGAGTTTCCCAGAGCTCAGGGCTAAAGATGCTAAATCTGGGTAGGAGGCAGTCAGGGGGCAGGGGGGCTGCCGGAAAGAGTCCCCTTTCTGGCACAAAGGCCCCCTCAACCCACTTTCTCTTTGGTAATATCCCTTCCAAATCATCCCTACCTTCCTTCAATATCTAAGGAGCTTTGCACTTAGGAAAAAAAAAAAAAAATCCAGCTCCATTCTGTGGCCCTGAAGGCCCCTGTGTGATCTGACCCCTGTTACCTCTTAAATTCATCTGCCACTTCCCCACCTCTATGCAGAGAGCCATGACATGTGGGCGGAGTGAAAATCCAGCAAAGTAAGAAGTGGTTGGAAATAACTTGACTCATTTTGCAGATGAGGATAACTGAGGAATAAATGGGACCCTCACTGAAATCAAAAGGGTCCAGGAATCAGCCAGTGGTCCTACTCCCCTCACTAGGAGGGCCCGGCTATCTCTGCCTAGCAGCCCCTCATCAGAAGGGCCCTGGCCTTATTAGGACATTTGCAGCACACACAAACCCACCATGTTCAGTGGAGGTCTGCAAATATTTTTTAGAAACCAGATCCGGTTTCAGAAATGGAAAAGTAACCCTCCTGCCCCAAAAACCCTGCAGAGGGGCCTCCTTGGCTTATAAGCACCTCTCCAGCTGGCGAACATGGCAGGTGCCCTTATCCGCAAGGATGCAGCAAAATGCCCCCTTGGGCCCCACCCTCTGAGCTGCCCTCCTCTAACTTCTCTTGGACCTGCAATCTGAGAACTGCTCCATCCCGCGCTCTCTCTCTCTCTCTCTCTCTCTCTGTTCCTCTACTATGTTCTCCCTTCCTCCCCAGCCAGGGAAATGGGGGGTAAAAAATCTCCCAAGATCCCCAATTTAAAATAAAAGTCAGATCTTTTTCTCTCCCCTTCTTTACCACCTAATAACCACACTTGTGTGAAGTTGATGCTCTACATAACGAAAAGAGAAGCCTCCTTGGAGAGGGTACAATCAGACAATTTTTAAGATCACGGAGCATTAGACCATTCCCAACTGGGTTTACTAATCAAACAGCCAAATCCTTCATAACCAGCCAATCCCTACAGGGCAATTAAATCCTTCCCCTTTAAAACACTTGCCACACTGTCTGGGGACAGAAAGAAAAATTTGCAAAATTCATTTGATAAATTAGCCAGGGAAAAGAAAGGAGTGAATCAAGCTTTGTTCTTTTCATTTTTTTTAATTATGGAATTCACAATGCCTGAATAATGTTTAATAAGAACTATGAAAATTCCTAACAGTATTACAACACAACACAAAAGAATTAACCTGGTTACCGTGAAAAATTGCATATTTAATTAAGAACAGAGAGTTCAAAACTATCCAGAGATTTCAAAAGTGCTGTTGCCTGAGGGGCCAAATTACATGCTTCCAGGGCTGCTAACGGAGTTAGCGCGTTCAGTCATTACCCAGGCGTTCCCATTAAGTGACTCTGGGCAGATGACATCAAATTCATTTCAAAAGCACCAGGAACTGAAGCATTCACTTGGGTAGTTTAAGGGAAGGCAACTATCCTGCTGGTACAAATCAGACCCCTTGTTGATAAAGGCAATAATTAAAGAATAATGTTAATTAGTTGCTTTTATTTGAAGAAAAGTACGGTAGTTGGAGGGCTTCCAGGCTGTTGAGGTGGGAGTCACTCCTTCTGGAAAAAGTGGAGGCTGCTGGTGGGAATGGGGAGCCTGGGGACCCACAGGAAGAGAGAAAGATGGCAGGGGCAGGGGTGGGCAGATAAGACAGGGCCAGTTAAGGAGACCTGGGCTGCCCAAGGCCTGGGTACCCATGTCAGAATCAGCCTGGTCACCCCGAGGCCTTCAAGGGGGGCAGCTAAGAGAGCCGGAAAAGATGGTACTGCCAGCCTCTTGAGCACGGTCACCATCGGGCCCACTTCCATCATGACAGACTCTGGCCAACTCAGATCTCCCTGTCCAACTACTTCCTGTCGCACCCGCTCCCCTCACTCTGCCATCTCTGTAACACCCGCTTCCCTTACACAGCCTCCTGTCTCTTCCTGGTCTATCACTCAGCGCTGAATCGCCACCACCACCCCCCTCACTGGAGCGCTGTTTTCCCAAAGATGCCTGCCACAACAAAGCTCATGTTCTTCCTGCTCTGTGATTTGACACTCCTCCCATCAAGTGGTGTGGTCTACAGCCCCTCGTTTTGAACCTGGGTGGTCTTTGGTAACTGCCTTGACCAATAGAGAAGAGGGAAATGACGCTAGCACCTTCCAAGGCTAGATTAGGAAAACGCCTTCCCTTCACCTCACTCTCTTCAGGACATTCACCCTTGGAATCCGGCCACCATGCTGTGAGGAAGCCCAAAGCAGTCCACACAGAGAGCCCATATGAAGAGGCTACAAGCTGGTGCTCCGGCTGGTAGCTGAGGTCTCAGCTGACAGCCAGCATCAACTGCGAGATGTGTGACTTGCTGGGTTACCCCCAAACTGTGACTGTTCCCAGCTGAAGCCCCAGATAACACAGAGCAGAAACAAGCTGACTCGGCTGGGCTCTGTCCTAATTTCTGACTCTCAGATTCTGACTCACAATATAAATAGTTACTTTACCCAGTAAGTTTTGGGGTGGTTTGTTACACAGCAGTAAATAACTGATACAGTAACACAAATCACACATTTTAAGTACTATCCTCATCCCCAACATCTCTCTTTCCTCACAGACCTAGTGAAGAGGCACAGGACGAGAAACAGATCAGTGAATCTGACTGCCAGTGATAAGAACTCTCCCCAAAGAAAGCCATAATTAACCTCTACCTAATGCCTCTTTCTCCAGTACTCTTGCCTGGAAAATTCCATGGATGGAGGAGCCTAGTAGGCTGTGGTCCATGGGGGTGCTGAGAGCCGGACATGACTGAGCGACTTCACTTTCAATTTTCACTTTCATGCATTGGAGAAGGAAATGGCAACCCACTCCAGTGTTCTTGCCTGGAGTATCCCAGGGATGGGAGAGCCTGATGGGCTGCCATCTATGGGGTCACACAGAGTCGGACACAACTGAAGTGACTTAGCAGCAGTAGCAATGCCTCTTTAGTCAACTCTCGACAGCTCCTGGGTGCTTGCTTCCCTGGTGGCTGAGAAGGTAAAGAATCTATCTGCTTGCAATGCAGGAGACCTGAGTTCATATCCCTGGTCTTGATCCCTGGTCTGAGAAGATTCCCTAGAGAAGAGAATGGTTACCTACTTCAGTATTTGTGCCTGGAGAATTCCATGGACAGAGGAGCTTAGGGGGCTACAGTCTATGGGATCACAAAGAATTGAACATGGCTGAGCGACTTACTACTTCCACGCTTTTCAACAGCCCCTGGGATCCCCAAGCGCCTGCTGTGTGCAGGGACAGGAGGGACTCGGCAAACCATAGGGTCTAGTGTGGAGGGGAGACAAGACAGGAAGCACCACGGTGTGGAAAACAAACTGAGACCCCCACACCACTGAGGGCTCTGCCTAGGACCCATGGCTGGTTCAGGCTCTGAGCCATCAGGCTTCAGTGAAGTAGTTGGATTCTCATTAGCAAGGTGCTTAATTAGGGCAGCTCATCAATATATCCCAGAGAAACAAATTACGCCCTGGCCCAATCCCACTTACCTGCTGGCAGCTGGGCCAGCCCCAACCCACTAAACAGGCTATCCTGGGCAGGATGCAAGGGAACATGCACTGATGGGGCAGCTGGGCTGGCTCTAGGGACTCAGGGGTGGGGAGCTGGGGGAGCTGCCTCCCCCGGAGTGCCCCACCTTGGAAGCCAAGAGGGAAGCAGGAGCTGGGCCTGAATTTCTCTCCTCTCTGCTCTAGGGAGGCAGAAGGCCTCAGAAGGCCTCACCCACCACAAGATGCCAAGATGCTCTGCTCTGCTCAGAGAGTAATTTTTTTCCAGAGATGAATTTTGCAAAGTAGGCCAAGGGCTGTGGGACCAACCCCCTTGCTTGCAGAGGCTGAGAACACCCTCCCAGGGACAGTGCTGGTTCAGCGAGGCTCACAGGCTGCTGGCCCAAGGGGCCCCAGGTCCAGCTACCCCAGGATGTGAAAGGCAGAAAACAGGCCTGGCTCCTCTCAGGAGTCCCTGCATGGTCACCAGCTCTGACCTTGACTCCTGGCACCCCGACATCCCAGCTGTTTATCAGCGTCCACTCCCCAGAATCCTGGCCCTTGCCTCTACTCCTGCCAGCCGGCACTGTTCATTGTGAACAAGACACCAGCACATAAGACCTTTGCAAGGCAAATCTGCATGCAGTCCCTCACCAACTGTACAGTCTGTGCTTTGGATATTCACAGAATACCAAGAGGCAGGAGATCCTACAAACATAGGAGGAGCTCTGGAGTTAGACTGACCCTGCTCAGCGACCCTGGGCAGTCACTTGACCTCTTGTGCCTCACCTCTCTCCTCTGCAAAATGGTAGTATTAATAATGTCTACATCATAGAGCTGTTATGGAAATTACATCATTTAAATGATTTTCTTTTTTAATATTTACTTTTATTTATTTATTTTGCTGTGCTGGATCTACTTGTGGCACATGGGATCTTTGATTTTCATTGTAGCATGTGAACTCTTTAGCTGCAGCAGGTGGGAACCTGGGCACCCCGCATTAGGAGCACGGCATCTTAGCCACTGAACTACCATGGAAGTCCTTAAATGATATTTATTAGGAAGTACTTAAGAGTTGTGCCTGACACAGAGCCACCTTTGATAAATGTTTGTCAAATTTAAAACAAAAACAAAAACCCCAAAACCTTCAGCACTCCTTTCATCCCTAACAGTCATGTAAATTCTGCCCATTTTCCAGAATGGCTGCACTGAGGCCAGAGAAGGCAGAATCAGCTCCACACCAGTCACTATGTCAGCACAGCTGGTCCCTAGAGTGAAGCTGCTAACTCATATGCCTATGGAGGCTTCACAAACAGCATCAGTGGGACAACTGGGCCCAGCGGGGGCTGTGCAAAATGGGAAACCCACTCTCCATCCCCATCCCCATGGCACATCTTAGCTGACTGCTGCCCTGTCTGAAATGCAGGCCCAGGCATGCTAGCTCTGCTGCTGAAGAGAAGCCAGGAACCTCAGTTTTTACATTTGTGACCTCTGATCTGGGCACCAAATATTCAGCATTCACCAACTGCCACACTAGTTACTGAAGCTAATATAGAGTAACGAGTTCACCATCTGATGAGGGAGACCAGCAAGGAACCAGGGAATCAACCGGTGGCCTAGAAAAGCAGCCCAGGCCAGGGATGTCCAAGCAGGAGACAGAGGGTGCCCAACTCAGCACTGAGTCAGGGAAGGAGGGCTGGGGCCAGCAAAGAACAAGGGGAACAGTATCTCAGGCAGAGGAACAGCAAATGCAAAGGCCGCAAAGTATAAGGAGTGTGGCAGTTTGGGGATAGAAAGGATACAGGAGTTTGGGGAGCAAGACAGAAAGCTGAGGCTGGAGACTATGTAAACAGCTGGTAGATTTTCAGAAGCTGTAGAAACTCCTGGGGCAAAATCCCATCTCTACTGGGGAACGGCTGTATGTTTATGCGGAGCCTCTAGACTTCTCTGGGCACTTGTGGGTTGGCATGTCACTCTCACTGGAGCAGGTGTGCACCCCTTGGGCAGCCACAGAGAAGCCATAGAGAAAGCACCCCCTTGAAGGAAGAGTTCCTTAGTTATCTGCCTCCATAGCCTGAAATCATCACTCCCACTACTGAGGAGAAAGGTAATAGGGAGCAGGCATGACGGCAAGGGATAGAATAACATTTATGGAACGCTTGGTACATGCCAGGCTCCAAGCTGAGCCCTTCACATAGATTACCTCATTTCCTCTGTACTCTACCCCTATGAGGTAACTATTTTTGCTTCCCCCATTTCAAAGGTGAGGAAATTGAGGCATGAGGCATGGCTTCATCACACAGGTAAGAGAGGAGACAACCTGTCTGTCAGAAGCCCCACTCTGCCCCTGAACTGAGTTATCAACCTGACGTTTCTTCCTCCTGAGGGATCAAGTTGGGGCCAGAGAGACCAGGCAGGTGCAGCAGCCAGTTCTGAGGAGAAGGACCTGCCAGCCGACCCTGCATTACCCCGAGTTACCTCCAATGCAGCAAGATCAATACCTGTGAGCTTTGGGGCCGTGCTGAGCTTTGGGGAAATCACTAAATGCTATACCAAACTAGTCAAAAAATAACTGCATGGCAAGGAGACTGAAAGGAGCTGCTGCTTGGGAGTGTGAGCACACAAATGCACACAGATACACACTAAGGCGTCTGCATGGACAATGAGACACACATGCGTGCACACACGTCACCCACGTGTAGATGCAGATACACAGACAGAGGTTCAAAGACACTCAGAAGGACACGAAGACACACTCAGACACACAGACAGAAACATGCTAATAGACACAAGGACAGGCACACATATAAATGTGCAAAGACCTGCAAACATACTGAAAAATACACAAAAAAGATACGGTTGCACACAAAGAAATACAATCACATGAGAGTCACATCCACTGGTTTATTCACTTGACTGGTACTTTTTGAAGGGCTATATGTGCTCAGTCCTCAGCTGCCAGATTCGGGGGACAAGCTGCTCTGTGTCCTCATGGAGCTTAGAGTTCACAGGAGGAGGCAGTAGCTAATAATTAGAGCTATGTGTGATACCCGCCATGGTAAAGGCAGTAGAGATGGAACCCACCATTTCAAGGGAGAGTGGGGAAGCTGCCCTGAGGAAGTGTCACTGAACAAGTTCCCAGGGTCAGGGAGGAGGTGACAAGGGATGTGAGTGAACAGTGTCCCGCGCTGGGGGAGCAGTAATGCCCAGGGAGGTGTGGTACAGAGAAAAATGAAGAAAGACGTGTCAATCTGGAACATGGAGGGCACCGAGAACATGGCTTAAGATCAAGGTCAAGAACAGAAGACATACTAGAATTAAGCTAGTATAATATGGAAGGTGATTCCACTAAGTTATGTACTAATAAAAAGAACACCAAAGCACATAAAGCAAAACTGACAGAAATGAAGGAAAAAATGGATAATTCAACAATAACAGAGACTTCAGTAACCTACTTTCAACAGTGGACAGAACATCTAGACAGAAGATCAAGAAGAAAACAGAAGACGTGCACTGCTATAGACCAGGGATGGAGGGTGGAGGCCAGCTGTGCTGAGCCCAGGTCATGCTGGGGCTTTTTCTCCAAGGGCAATAGGGAACCATTCAAAATGGTTCTTAAAAGGTTTCTCATCATCTCACTAGCTCCCATGTGTCAAAAGGAGTAGGGGAAGTCAGAGTCTGTGTGTGCATGCTAAGTCACTTCAGTCATGTCCGACTCTGTGATCCCATGGACTGCAGCCTGCCAGGCTCCTCTCTGTCCACGGGATTCTCCTAGGAAGAATACTGGAGTGGGCTGCTATTTCCTGCTCCAGACGATCTTCCCGACCCAGGGATTAAACTCATGTCTTTTATGTCTCCTGCACTGGCAAGCGAGTTCTTTACCACTGAGCTACCAGCAAGCTTCCCAGAGTCAGTACAGGTAAACAAATTGGGAGACCAAAGTCCAGGGAGGAGTGATTGGGCATGATGGGTTGCTGGCGCCTGAGTAAATGAATGGATAGATGGAAGGATGGATAGTTAGATACATGGATGGATGATTGGATGGATGGATGGATGGATGAAGTCAGCAGGAACAGAAAGTAGATAGCTGGATAAACCACTCAGTGGGTGGATAAAAATGGGTAAGTGAGCAGATCTATGAATGAACGGATGATGGCAGATAGCTGGACAACCAACTCCTGCCAGACTTCCAGTGTGTGGTGCTTACATACAAAAAGGGAAGAAAATTTCTATTTATTGTGTACTCCAGCCCACATTCCCAAGGTAGGAATTCCCATTCCTCAGGTAGACATCCAACCCCTCTCCTACCCAACAGGATCCCCACGTATGACAGCCAGGACATGGTTGGACAGAGCATCCTCATGTGGCCTGTGCTCTGATATCCACACCATTTTAGTCACCTCATCTTTCCGTGGTCCTTACTATTAAGCAACATTTGAAGACATGCTAGAAACCAGACCGAAAAGGCTAGTGTGCAAAGAGCCCTTCTGAGAACATAACTCAAGCCCTGCTACACCACCTTGAACCAGTTCCATTTTTGAGGAGGCACACACAACACCCCTTGGCCACCGTGTACTGCCTCGAGAGGCCTCTAAAACACCAGCTGGCCGTCTGCACAAGGGAAGTAACCATTCCCTTCCTAAGGAAGCACAGCTACCACTTTGCTGGGGCATCCGGAATGTCCCCATGGAAACCTTCTCCCACCCTCCCCTCCTTGAATGATATAATCTTCAATACACTTGTACACACCCAAAGGTTTCTCACCACTAAGACCCTCTCTGGGCAGAGATAACACATCAGACTGTCAAAGAAGCTCTCTTTTATCTGTTTTCCAAACATTCCCTCCCTTCCTTCACTGCTCCATATCAGGCTGAACCCAGTGAGAACCAAGCATGCTCTGGATCCTGTTTTTCCACTGCTTGAAACCCTCAACATCCTCTCACTTTCCTGAGAATATAATCCAACCGAATCCATCCCCTACCATGGTCTACAGGGTCTACCTCCCACTCAGAACGCATCTCGTCTCCTACCTTCCCTTCCCTGACCATCCTGTCCCAGCCATACTGGCATTCCTTCGGTTCCTAGATGTGCCAAGGGGATTCCCACCTCAGGGCCTTTGCACACCACTGTTCCTGTAGCTGCAGTCTGCTCCACCTGAACTTTGTTGACTGGCTCCTCATTTTTCAGGCTTCAGCCTGAAAATGTCACCTACTCAGTATCCACCCTGAATAAACAGATGTCCCTTCGTCCTGATTTTAGTGACATTTGGTCATTTCATTCCTCCGTTCTTTCTATGTCAGTAATTACACATTAATCAGTTTAGCTTACCCTCTCTGTATCCAGCACCTACCGTGCTGGGCCCACAGCACATACTAGACAAATATTTGCTATCTGCTGAATATATGTCAGGTTCAGAGAAAAGACTGGCCAGACTAGATTCAAGAGCTTTGTGGCACTGGATACTCCCCAACAATCCGGCCTCCATTTCCTCATCTGCAAACTGGGGTGACACTAGTACCTACTGCAAGAGAGTGTTCTGAGGATGAAAGGAGAGAAGGGGTTATTGACAAACCAGGGCATAGACTCCCAGCCCAGCACTGAGGGGAAGCCAGAAAAGTGAGGAGACAGATATGCGAGTTCCAGCGAGTTCCAGAGGCTATTTCAGAAGCAGCTGTGGCCCCAAGTCTTGCCTTCCAGAAACCAGAGCGATGAGTTAAGTTTCACCATGAAAGGAAAGAACTTATGGAGCCAAATATGAAATGTAGAGTATGGGTGATACAGCCAACGAAAGAGGGGCTAGATTTAGCAGCTTAAAAAAAAAAATCTAAAAAACTTTTTTAATAAAGCCTACAAGTCTATCCCCTTCTTTCTTTATCAACGACACGATTTATTGACCGAGAAAGCCATATCGACTAAATAAATCTTGATAATGACCAAGGCAGCAATCAATACCTGCTTATTATCAGCCCGGACGGAGAATTTCATTTTGCGGAACGCAGGCCCAACGACAGGGCGCACCACGCAGTTCTGGACTCCAGTGGGTGGGCCAGGGATGGATGGCTGGGGGTGCTCATTTTCCAGGACAGGAGACAGGAATCTTTCCTGTATTATTAATAACCTCCCACCTGCCACCCTCCCCCATGTTTCTCATGCTTGTGAGTCTGGATTGATTTCCATGAGTTGACAATGATGAGGTGTTTTAAGATGTTTAAAAATAAAGGGGAAAACACAAGCATAATGACTATAGGTGGGGAACCCTGAGAGGGGGGCAGGGACTTGGGGGATGGGCTCCGGAAGAGGTACCCCTGGCCCCTAGTGAGTCAAGAGCAGGGACATGAGTGCCCAATGGACCTGAGTCCTGGGTGAGAATTCAAGCTCTGCAGCTTGCTGACAATATGGCCTTGAACTTAACCTTCTGTGCCTCAGTCTGCTCAACTGTAAAAGCAGGATAGTAGTAGCTTTCTTGTGCTAGGGTTGTGAGAATTAAATGAGATAATATTCGTCAAGGGCTCTAAACACTGTTCAGCAGGCATTAAAGGTGGAAAGAGCTATTTGTTTAAAAAACTGTCAGGAATGCTGTGCAGAGAGCTTCCTTCTGATGTTCCAAAGCAAACGCCAGGCCTGGTCTTGCCACGGTCAGCCAAGCGGTATTTGGAGAGGCCTGACCTCCCATCCAGTGCCTCTCTGCAAGGATCTGGTCCACCTTACTGCTGGCTAGTGAAGACGAGGAGGTGAATAAAAATAACAATGATGATGACAATGATAACAGAAGTTTCCTAGGAATGACCATGCTTTGTGCTAAGGGCTTCCATGCTTCACTGCATCAGTTCAGTTCAGTTGCTCAGTCGTGTCTGACTCTTTGTGACCCCATGGACTGCAGCATGCCAGGCCTCCCTGTCCTTCACCAACTCCCGGAGTTTACTCAAACTCATGTCCGTTGAGTTGGTGATGTCATTCCAATCATCTCATCCTCTGTCGTCCCCTTCTCCTCCTGCCCCCAATCCCTCCCAGCATCAGGATCTTTTCAAATGAGTCAGTTCTTCGAATCAGGTGGCCAAAGTATTGCAGCTTCAGCTTCAGCTTCAATATCAGTCCTTCCAATGAATATTCAGGACTGATTTCCTTTAGGATGGACTGGATGGATCTCCCTGCAGTCCAAGGGACTCTCAAGAGGCTTCTTCAACACCACAGTTCAAAAGCAGCAATTCTTCGGCGCTCAGCTTTCTTTATAGTCCAACTCTCACATCCATACATGAATCCTGGAAAAACCATAGCCTTGACTAGATGGACCTTTGTTGGCAAAGTAATGTCTTTGCTTTTTAATATGTTGTCTAGGTTTGTCATAACTTTTCTTCCAAGGAGCAAGCATCTTTCAATTTCATGGCTGCAGTCACCATCTCCAGTGATTTTGGAGCCCCCCAAAATAAAGTCTCTCACTGTTTCCATTGCTTCCCCATTTATATGCCATGAAGTGATGGGACCAGACGCCATGATCTTAGTTTTCTGAATGTTGAGTTTTAAGCCAACTTTGTCACTCTCCTCTTTCACTTTCATCAAGAGGCTCCTTAGTTCTTCTTGCTTTCTGCCATAAGGGTGGTATCATCTGCATATCTGAGGTTATTGATATTTCTCCTGGCAATCTTGATTCCAGCTTGTGCTTCATCCAGCCCAGAATTTCATATGATGTACTCTGCATATAAGTTAAATATGTAGGGTGACAACATATAGCCTTGACGTACTCCTTTCCCAATTTGGAACCAGTCTGTTGTTTCAAGTCCATTTCTAACTGTGCTTCCTGACCTGCATACAGATTTCTCAAGAGGCAGATCAGGTGGTCTGGTATTCCCACCTCTTGAAGAATTTTCCAGTTTGTTTTGATCCACACAGTCAAAGGCTTTGGCATAGTCAATAAAGCAGAAATATATGTTTTTCTTGAACTCTCCTGCTTTTCCGATGATCCAACGGATGTTGGCAATTTGATCTCTGATTCCTCTGCCTTTTCTAAATCCAGCTTGAACATCTGGAAGTTCACGGTTCACATACTGTTGAAGCCTGGCTTGGAGAATTTTGAGCATTACTTTACTAGCATGTGAGATGAGTGCAATTGTGCGGTCGTTTGAGCGTTCTTTGGCATTGCCTTTCTTTGGGATTGGAATGAAAACTGACCTTTTTCAGTCCTGTGGTCGCTGCTAAATTTTCCAAATTTGCTGGCATATTGAGTGCACCACTTTTACAGCATCATCTTTTAGGATTTGAAATAGCTAAACTGGAATTCCATCACCTCCACTAACTTTGTTCGTAGTGACACTTCCTAAGGTCCACTTGACTTTGCACTCCAGGATGTCTGGCTCTAGGTGAGTGATCACACCATCGTGATTATCTGGGTCGTGAAGATCTTTTTTGTATAGTTTTTCTGTGTATTCTTACTACCTCTTCTTAATATCTTCTGCTTCCATAGGTCCATAGGTCCATACCATTTCTGTCCTTTATTGATCCCATTTTTGCATGAAATGTTCCCTTGGTATCTCTAATTTTCTTAAAGAGATCTCTTGTCTTTCCCATTCTATTATTTGCCTCTATTTCCTTGCACTGATCACTGAGGAAGGCTTTCTTTTCTCTCCTTGCTATTCTTTGGAACTCTGCATTCAGATGGGTATATCTTTCCTTTTCTCCTTTGCCTTTCACTTCTCTTCTTTTCACAGCTATTTATAAGGCCGCCTCAGACAACCATTTTGCCTTTTTGCATATCTTCTTCTTGGGGATGGTCTTGATCTCTGCCTCCTGTATAATGTCACGAGCCTCCACCCACAGTTCTTCAGGCACTCTGTCTATCAGATCTAATCCCCTGAGTCTATTTCTCACTTCCAGTGTATAATCCTAAGGGATTTCATTTAGGTCATACCTGAATGGTCTAGTGGTTTTCCCTACTTTCCTCAATTTAAGTCTGAATTTGGCAATAAGGAGTTCATGATCTGAGCCACAGTCAGCTCCCAGTCACTGCATCAACACCCCCATAAGGTCTCTATGAGGTAAAGGCTGTATTTAATTCCTATTTTACAGATAAGGAAACTGACACTTTGAAAAATTCAGTGAATCACCCAAGGCATCCCAGTTAGGAAACAGCAAGGCCAGGGTCCAAAGCCCATGCTCAAATCATTTCAGGTACTGCTCCCAGGGTAACTGAAATTCAACAGGAAACTACCTCACAGAATCATCATCATCATAGTTATTATTACTGCTGTTGATAAAGACCATGATTAACAACAGTCACCATTCTGGGAAGGCTTACAGCATGCCCAATCCTAGGCTGTGTGTGTATTGGTTTGGCAGTTTTTACCTCTCACAGCCTTGGAGAAAAGTACTTCTATCTCCAAGCGATTATAAAAGAAAAGGTTTTTGAGGGCAAGAACTTGGTCCATTTTGCTTACTGCTGCACTCCCAGCACTTTACATTGCACGTGACACACAGCAGGTGTGGAATAATGTTCATTCAGTGAATGAATGAATAATCTGTCTCAACAACCCTGGGAAGCTTTATGTTAGACAGTAAAACTGAGGCCTGGACAGGGTATCTTAGCCATAAAAGGGAAGGGCAGGCTCCAATCCTGACCTCCTGCCTGATTATAAACTAGAAGTCCCAGGGGATGCTGAGCAGGAAATCCCCCCAACTCTAGTGATGCTGTGCAGAGACCTTGATCCCTCTTTGTTGCCTGCTGGGCTGATCACATGGACCTATGAACCAGGCTTTGGGAGAAAACTGTCACCTGGATCCCAAAACATGTTAACTGGCTATCCTGTGTCCCCCACAACAGCCATCTCGCAGATTGCAGGAAACTGCTTTGAGCTGTCTGTGACTGAGGCCACCAAATCACTGCTAACGGTCCACAGCCTGCCCAAGCAATTAATTAATGGATTTATTAATTAGGATGGGAGCTACTTCCCATGCCAGAATTGGGGTCACCAGTTTCTAAAGCAAGACTCACAGAGCTAAAGATAAACCCTTGTTCGCTGCGAGTCTGAGGCCTGTGCCCAATTCCCAATCACAGTGAGAGAATTTCAAGAGCCAGTGATGGGTGAAGAAGCTGGGGGTCTGGAGAGCTGGGTCCCCCAGGACTGCCTCCCAAGGTAGAGTCAAGGCAGTTGCTCCCACCTCACTCTTCCTGTGCTATTCATCCACTCCATCATCCAAATATTTATTAAGGACTTACTATGTCCTTGCCCTCCTCATGGAGGAACATGTGTGTGTTAGTCACTCAGTCATGTCCAATTCTATGCGACCTCATAAACTATAGCCCACCAGGCTCCTCTGTCCATGGAATTCTCCAGGCAAGAATACTTCTCCAGTGGATCTTCCCACCCAGGGACTGAACCCTGGTCTCCTAAATTGCAGGCAGATTCTTTACCATCTGAGCTATCAGGGAAGCCCAGGAAGGAATACAGATGGTAAACAAATGAACAAATAAATACATATTATCACATCAGATAAAGCAGATAGCAGTAAACGGGGCAGGGAGCGGGGAGGCATTTTGGAAGCTTAGGGAGGACCTCTCTGAAGATGTAATATTTAAATAGAGGACTGAATGGGCTGAGACAAAACTAAGGAGATGTCTGGGAAATGCAATGGGAACAGCAAGTACAAAGGCCCTGAGGTTGGAACATGTTTGGTGTGTTCAAGGAACAGTGAGGAGGCCAGAGTGCTTGAATAAAAAGGGGAGGCGTGTCAGGAAATGAGAGCAAAACATAATGAAGGAATACAAAAGGGAATGGAGGACCTAATCACACAGAGGGCCCAGGTAAGAACAGGCAACCAGAAAGAGGCAACGCCGAGAGTGACACCACCCAGGCTCCCAACAAGACACAAAAGATACCTCACCTGGCACTTCCTATGCTCTAGGTGCCTTAGGTAGATGTCCAAACCTCATTTCATCTTTCCTGTAGGAGAGCCTGGTCCTTTGAGAAGAAGATACAAAGGCAGGATTACAAGACAAAGAGATTTATCTGGATCAATACCTGCACCCTGCAGGAGGGAGCCAGAACAGAGAGAGCGAGGGAGGGAGGGCCTGAGTGAGAGAAGGAAAGTTGGTAAGTAAGGCTGGCTGGTTAGTGGAAGCACCCTAGACTGCAGAGGAGTCCAGAGCCAGCAAATGAGTCCACGTGTCCCAGGAACCAGTCTGCTCTTAGTCCCTGTTACACTCAGCCCCTGGCTGTGGCAGTTGTGGGTGATCTTCAAGTGCAGGATCTGGTGCCACCTGCCCATCACACTCCTTGGAGACAAAGATCTGCAAGGTGCTTTCTCAGGGCCACCACTGGGAGGTACCATTATTATATCCACCTGACAGCTGAGAAAAACCAAATCTTAGAAACAGGAACTAACTTACCCAAGGGACACAGCCAGGATGAAGTGGAACTGGGATTTGAATCCTGATGGCCCGGTTCCATGATCCCAAGATAAACAGGAATTGGGGAACTGGACGTATTTTGCAACAGAGCAAGAATTGGGCTGAATACCTTGTTAAAAAAAATAAAAGCAATACTTAAGGATTGGAAGGAAAGCTATGAGAAACCTAGACAACGTATTAAAAAGCAGAGATATAGTTTGCGAACAAAGGTTCATATAGTCAAAGCCATGGTTTTTCCAGTAGTCATGTACGATGTGAGAATTGAATCATAAAGAAGGCTGAGCAGGGAAGAATTGATGCTTTCAAGTTGTGGTGCTGGAGAAGACTCTTGAGAGTCCCCTGTACTGAAAGGAGATCAAACCAGTCAATCTGAAAGGAAATCAACCCTGAATATTCATTGGAAGGACTGTTGCTGAAGTTGAAGCTCCAATACTTAGGCCACTTGATGAAAAGAGCCAACACATTGGAAAAGACTATGATGCTGGGAAATGCTGAAAGCAAAAGGAGAAGGGGGTGGCAGAGGATGGTTAGGTAGCATTGCCGAATCAACAGACAGGAATTGAGCAAACTCTGGGAGACAGGGGAGGACAGAGGAGACTGGAGTGCTGTAGTCCATGGGGTCACAATGAGATAGACAGCACTTGGCAACTAAACAACAACAAAGGCTGATATGGTGTTTGACAGTTTACAAAGTACTCATTGAGATAGATTCACTCCAGGTCACACATGTGCTAAATAATCTTATTTTATACTTCATCCTTACTCCCAACTGACAGATGCCAAGAGTGAGGATAAAGGTGGGTCCAACAAGGCTTCCCTGCTGGCTCAGTTGGTAAAGAAATTGCCTGCAGTGCAGGAGACCTGGGTTCAATCCCTGGGTCAGGAAGATCCTCTGGAGAAGGAAATGGCAACCCACTCCAGGATTCTTGCCTGGGAAATCCCATGGACAGAGGAGCCTGGTGGGCTACAGTCCATGGTATTGCAAGAGTTGGACATGACTTAGCGACTAAATCACCACCACAATAGCCACTCAGAATCTGTGACCAGCTTCACTGCCTTCCTCCAGTTTCTTGCATGCATTACTTTTCCACTCACCTCAAGGTATTAGCACACGCTATTCCCACGGATGCTTTTCCCTGACCTTGTCCTTGACACCTTGGCTAAAGGGTCACTTCTTCCAGGAAGGCTCCCTTGATGCTCAGACTCAGGTAGTTTTTTTGCCACATGCTATCTCAGAATCAAATGTCCGTGTGGGACTACACTCCCGTTTGTCCAATAAGATACGCACCCACCCCGCTCCACTGTCTGTGAGCTAAATGAAGACTGGCACTTTGTCTTCCAGTTCACCATGATATTGCCAGTATATTATTATCATTTATAGTATTTATGATATTTACTTATTATAACTTACACAATTTGTAGCTATACTGTGAGTGGTGAACATTTGGGGTTGGCCAGAAAGTTTGTTCAGGTTTTTCCGTACCATCTTATGGAAAATCCTGAATGAATTTTTTGGCTAAACCAATACATTTTCAAAGTGAAGGACAATAGCAGTTATTATCATTAACATTATATAGCACATCTATGTGCTGGGAACAGACTTCACACTTTACATGCACTAACTCACTTAATCCACAATCCTTAAGGAGGCAGATACTACTATTATCCCTATTTTACACAAGAGAGAAAACCGAGGCTCAAAAAGGTTAAGTGATTTGCCCAAGGTCACACAACTGGTAAGTGGCAGAGCTGGGCTAGAGCCAGGCCCCGTGGCTCCAAGTCCTCACTAAATACCTTTGGGAGTGGGAGACTGCAGGGCTTGATTTTGCAGCCCACACCACACACCTCAGATGCCTGGAGCCCATGGACACTCACAATGGGCCAACACCTCAAACAGGTGCCCCCAGCCTCTGAGCGCCTGCCTCACGTGAGGAAATCTGCACTCGCCCCGGCTGTCCTGGTGACCCCTGTGGTCTCTCCGTCTACAGCACCCACACTCCAAACAGCTGACTGGACAGGTCAATCGACCATAATGGTTCCCGGGGAGCCACTTACCCCGTCGAGCTTGAGCGACGGCGGCTCAGAGTCTTAAGCACTGCTCGGCTCCCGGCGTCTGGGGCAGACAACCAGCTCAGGCCAAAGAGGTTGGAGGATTGATTTTTTTTCTCTTTCTTTTTAATGACAAATGTGTATCTTGGAACTGCTGTTTCATTCGGCTGAAGGATGGCAGAGGGGGTGCATAGGGCAAGGACTAGGAAGGAGGGGGCAGCCGCCAGCCCACTTGGAGGGTGACTGAGCTACTGAGGAAAAGCAGAGACGGCAGGTTAATCATGTGTCTTCATGAAGCTGGTCAAGGCCTTTTGGTTTTTCTGAAAATGCTGCCTCGTCTGACATTTGGCACTTGGAGAATGGCAGCCAGTGGCCTTGACAGCTACTCTCATGACCCCTGGAGCTGGTTTGACCCGCTGCAGACCCTCACCCAGGGTCTCTGCACCACGTTCACTCTGCATGTCTCGCCCTTGCTAGGTCTCCATTCCCTGCCGAGTGCGGCCAGAGCGTTGGATTTGTACAGGATACTGGGTATCTGAATTTCTTAGGTAACATCTTCTGTGTTTTAAATTCTGAGAAGCTTATTAAAAAAAAGTGTTTTTAAATATTGCACTAATCTGGACAGAAACATCCGTGGTCCAGACAAAGCTCCCAGCCTGCAACCTCTGTAGTCTGAGCTCCCAAGATATAAGACATCACACATAATATTAGTAATATATTAATATAGTAAGCCCCCAATGGAGTAAAAGAGAAGAGAAAAAGTGCCCAGTAATCTCTAAAACAAGCTTGCAAGGCCAGCAAATTCCAGGATCCACTGCTCATTTGGTTTTCTCACTCCTCTCTTACTCTCTAAAAATACCAACAACAAGAAGAAGTAAAACACTTATGGAACAGTAACTGTGTGCCCCAAACTGTGCTAAGCACTTTCACACTTAAAGTGCTGTAATCTTTAAGAACAAATAAGGTGGAGATTACTATTAGTTCCATTTAGAGACAAGGAAATAAGGCTGAGAGAGGTTAAGTGACCCATCCAAAAATCACATAGCCAATAGGTGATGGAGCCAGGACTGGAAGCTAGACAGGGGCACCTCACCATCTTGGCTCCTCCTACTTCCCACTTAAGGGAAAGGGTAGAGAACAAGTTTCTGGAACTACATGTGATCTACCTTAACACTCTTAAGTGGAAAGTAAAACACTTCAGCCATGCTACAGCCATCATTATAGACCTGTAGACCACACTCAGCAAACTATGGCCTTCAGGCCAAATCCAGCCCTTCACCAGTTTTTGTAAAGTTTTACTGAAATACAACCATTCCCATTCATTTTTATTGTCTACGGTTATTTTCATGCCACAGTGGCAAAACTGAGTGCTTGCAACATAGACCATGTGGTTCACAAAGCCTAAAGCATATTATTATCTGCCTCTCTACAGAAAAGTTCGCCAACCTTGATGGCAGACCTAGATGGTCTCTAAAGAGCCTACAGAGAAGCCACCCCTGAGAAAGTCATGAGGTTGAAACCTTCGGGGAAATACCAGCCTTAAAGAGGAGGAAGCATATTTGCACACTCAAGGGCAGTGGACGCGTCTTCAGGTGTTTGAGGTGAGACCAAATGAAAAGGAGCCAGCCATGGGAAGACCAGGAGAAAAAGAGGCCCAGGCAGAGGGAACTGCAAGTGCAAAGTCTCTGGGGTAAGAATGTGTTTGACGAGCCTGAGGGACCAAAAGACCACTGTGACTAGAACAGAGCAAGTGCAGGAGAGACGCTGAAGACGAAGTCAGAAGGATAATGGCGGGGAAGGGGGGTGGTGGAGGGCTCGACTACCCGGAGTCTTACAATCAGGGGAGAGGACTCTGGATTTTTAAATTAAGTATGATAGGAATTGATTGTTCATATCCTACAAAACACTACAAACCATTTTCTGAAGGAATCCTCAAGGCTTAGAAACCAAGAACTCCATTCCAGACATGATTTTTTTGTCTCAAAATTCTGCTTAAGAGGCCAATGGCTCCTCATCACTGCCAAAATGGGCCCCGAGGTCATGCAAAGGCAATACATTTAACTAGCAGACAAAGTATGTCAGCATCCTTCCCTTCACAGCCACCGGAGCACAGCAAACCAGATGAGCACGACCAGTCTACGTGATGGATTAAGAAATGGGAGACTTGGAATGCTAGGGGATTCACCCAGAAGTGCTAGAGACTGTACTTCTTAGCTGCTCTTGGGGCCCTTCCCCTCTGCCTGCTACTTCCGCCTTCCCCACACCTTTGATATAAGCCGCTGTCATTAAGAAAGAGCATCCCCCAGACAGAAAAATCAAACAGAAGACCGAACCCTGATTTCCTAAGCCAGAAACAAAGGCAGGCCACTACCTCAGTCCCCTTCCCACACTCAACCTCTGCCAGGCTCAGTCTGAGTCAGATAACAGGATGCCACCAGAAATTCAGCCCTTTCAGAAAGCAACAGAGAAAACCATAGTTTTTGGACAGCCACCTCCACCATCATCCAGGATCAAATTTAGCACCAGCTGGGGTGCTCACGTTTGAAATTCTATCTGACGGAAGAAAGGTTACCACAACAGAATGTCAAGTTCGAAGACAGAATCCTCCCTTTAACAGAAGAGTTTAAAAAAAGAAGAAAGAAATAAAGAAAAAGGAAAGAAAAAAAAAGCACCACCACCATCAGAAAAGCTGTTCCCTCTGGTCAAAATAGCACCGTGCTCATCTGAAATAACCCACCGAGACGCTTATTTGCTTCTTTAGGCTTGTCCGTGGTTTCTCAATTTTCTACAGTGAATTCAGGTATTAATAAAAGAAACTTCGAGACCTCCAACAGCAAAAGCGGTCAAGGATGAGACGTTGCTCATTTTTCTTCCAGCATTCAAAGAGAGGCCCATCTTTGGGAAGCAATTTCTGTCGAGTTGAGAAATTCAGAATTTTGGGATGCCCAGAAAAGACTGCTGGGTTCTTTATATAAATTCTCAACACCTGTTTCTAGCTCCTTCTGCAAAATAAGCTCACAGGGTGTGGCTTGCAATGAACTGGAGAGGCAGATGGAATGGGGTCACCCACTGGTTGGACTTGGAAGGGTCCAGGGGGCTGGTCAAGGATTTGGTCGTATTCACAGAGCTGCTGCTAGAAATCTCCCCTCATCCCTTCTGTCTCCCGCAGCTCCCTCTCCTCCCGCTCCCACCTCCCACGGCCTTCGCCTAATGCCAGTCCACCTCATGGGCCTGGGCCTGGGCCGCACCAAGCCTGGCCTGCTCACGCGCCCCACCCCAGCAATTCCATTACAGCGAAGTTTCCAAAGTTAGGATTCCGCCAACAGAGCTGATAGCTTATTTACTGCTGTCATCTAAAGAAAGAGGAATTTTGACACATTGTTAAATGATAGCACATTTAGATAAGTCAAGCTGTCAGAGGCTCTAATGGATGTCTAAACTCTCTGTGGCTGATATGTAAAATTTATGCACTTCAGAATATCATAAGGTTATAATATTTTAATCACATCCACGCTCTTTTCTAAACTTTGAGCTGAGAAAAACATTCCATCAAGTCCCATCTCCCGTACGCCAAGAAATTGAGCCTTCCTAGAAGTTTCTCCAAAACTCCTCACAAAAAGTCCAGCTTATCTCATTTGAGGACCCATCAGTTTTCCTCCCTAAAGGCTCACACCCCAAGCAGAATTTGCCTTTTCCACCCAAGTTCATAGAGCATGATCCTTCCAGCCAACCTCTTTCCTCCCAAGAAACAGATGTGCATTCAGACTGAGCACCAACTCTTGTTAGCTTGATCAACACTCTTTGAAGGAAAAAATAAATATATATCACAAGAGACTGGGCCCAGAGCATCATTTTAAAAAGTGGCAAAGTAAAGCAGAAAAAGAAAATCATAAAGGTATGAATCCGGTTACGACTATACACAGAAAAGCCATAAAAAAATACTGCATTAGTAATGTTCACCATAAAGCAATCTTATAACCAAATGAAATATGCCTAGCATTAACTTTGGGATAGAATTTTATTTCTTCTCGTTTCCTGGACTGCTAGCAGCCGAGAGAAAAAGCAGTAGCAAAGACAGGGGGAAGCAGTTTCAGGGATCCTGGAGCAGGGTACCAAATGTCACAGCATCTTCACCATCATTAAGACTGCTGACAGACTTCCATCCTAGGAAAACAGCCCCACTGTGTCCAGAGATGGCACTGGAAGGAATAATAACCAGACCGCTTCTATATTTGAAAAATAGGTACTTCCAGAGGGCTGTGCACGGGCCAGTACAAGGTCACCTTTCTTGCCAGTAACGGAGTGGCCTTGGTAGCATGGTCTGGCCTGGGCACACGGGCCACCTTTGCTGCCTTGGCCACTTCAACACTCAGCAACCAGGTTGCATGAAACCACGGAACTGAAGCTATACACACCTCCTCACGCTCACAAACATCCGGGGCCACGGGACAAGTGAGCCCAAAGCTCTTGGCCTGCACGGGACCTGCAGTGGGGGCCCACCTTTCCTACCCAGATCTTGGAACGAGCCAGCTGAAGTTTTCCTTTCTGGCTATCTCCCCTGTAAACGGAAAGTGGGAAGGGAAAAAAATGAAAATAAAAGTGTGGCATAGGAGTCATTAGCGTTATGCACAAGAGATGATCCCAGGCGAAAGTGCTTAGGCTCATAATCCGTTTCCAACAAAAATGCCATCAGTGAGAATATGGGGCTGGGTGGGGGGTGCAGGCCTGTTGGGCAGGGGAAAACCTGAACATTTCAGGACAAGGGTGGAGACCACGGCAGATGTGAGGGCCTCAATATCTGTACATCGCTGCCACATGTAACTCTGTTCTCTTAAAGTGTACAGCTTTTCAAACTCCCAAAGGGACACCCCCCCACTTAATATCCATGTAAATGAGCTTAACCCTTTCCCCAGAGCCCTCTCCTTTTGTGCCAAACACACCAGCCATTGTTTTAATGAACATATCCCTCCCTCCTGCACCCTAAGTATACCCCGTGTGCCGGGAGAGGTCCTGGCTCTATTTTCCCATCACCTGAACAAGGCTTTCCACCACCCCCATCTTCATCCTTTCCAGTTCAAATTTGCTTTTTCACCTCAGCATCTTCTAAAACCCTAACAAAGGGTTCCCAGATCAATGGGAGTCCAACTGGAATCAAGATCTGGGTGACCTCAACAGCTCCACAAAAGACCCCTGAGCCTGAGACAGGAGAGACTTGAGGTTCAACACCCCCTCCACTCCAGCTCAGAAATCAGCCCCCTGGGAGCCGCACCCACCCCTCAGCACCCAGCCCAGGTCTCACTCCACCTCCCGGCTGCAGCCCAAGCTCCCCGGATTGAAAACGAGTTATCTAATGAAAATTGTGTTAACTGACATTCCGGCCGACCGGGAGCAAATACCAGCGCTGTAAATCTCGCCGCGGAAATTTTCTCCAGCCCAGAATAACAATAGGACCCTGCAAAGGGCTTTCGCCAGCCCTTCTGGTTCCTCTCCTCTTGTCTGCCACGTTCTTGTCATTCCTTATGTTACAGAACATCAATCATAAATAAAGACGCTGTCCCCCAGCCGTGCCCGGGTCTCATTTACAAACATTAGCAGGGAATACGATTACCATCGGCCTTCGTGCCAAGCCAATGTGGCTGCCCAACTCTCTCTCTCCCATTCTCTCTCTCTCTCTCTCTCTCTCCCCCATCCCCCACTCTTCCAGAAAGGCCACTTTAGCATCATTTAAAACAGCAACCACAGCTCACAGCCCTGCCCGCTTCAGATGGCCACCAAACTGTAGCCCCAACTCGAGTGAAGACCTGGAATTGCAAGGCACTTGCAGTTATTAACTGCATGCCTGAGTGCCCCGATTTTCTCTCCAGCTCACTGGCTTTGAAGGAGGGGGGCCTGCGGGGAGTGAGGGGTTAGAAGGGAGGGGGGTTGGGAAGCCACCAGGAGGAGGGGGGCACTGGAACCACTTATCAGAAGAAACTTAACGAGATTTGCAGGCGGATTAAAAAAAAAAAAAAAACACGGGTCCCTTTCTATCTCCAGACTGATGCTCTCCCTTCTTCCAAGAATGTCAAGGCCAAGGCAGGATGCTTTCATCGCCCGGTAACCAGCACCACTTCCCCGCCCCTTGTTCCCGCCGCACCTCGGTGAGATTCCCGGGTTTGGGGGCTTGTCAGGAGCATCCCGGGGCACCTGGGAAAGGACCGAGGCTAGTGTTGTGCCTCCTGCGCACAATCTCTGTGAGATTCCACCCCGCGGCCCAGTCTCCTATTGGGTCAGCAAAGAATAACCCCCAAATCTGGAGCAGACACACAGACTCCCAGAAAAAGGTGAAACGGGGATAAAGTGCTGGAGTTTGGAAGGGAGTCGCCCCAGGGAGGTAGAGGGAAAACAGAAAGAAAAGACCAGAGAGAGGAGAAAAGAGAGGAGTGGCGGAGAGGAAAAGCAGAAGGCAGAGAACAGCGAGGGAATCTCCCATTTAAAAGTTCCTGTGGGCCCGAGAGCCCGAAGTCACCTGCTCTGCGCAGCTCCCGGCTCTCCAAGGCCCCTGAGGCAGGAGCGCAAACTTGCGCGCGCCCCGGGCCCATCTCCACCGCCCGTCCCCACCTAGACTTGGAAAGAGGTTGGCAAGGGCGATAAAGCAAGAGGCAAAAACGAACCCCGAGAACCCGGCCCGAGGAGAGGTCTGCCGGTGCAGGCGGCCAGTCCGGAGGCGGTGGCTGCAGCGGCTGGGGCGGCAGTAGCGGCCCCCGGGTGGCGGCGCGTCCCGGCTGCGCAGCGAGGCGGGCGGCGGCGGCGGAGGTGCTGGCGGGCGGCGGGGCGCGGAGCCGCCTCCTAGCCAACCCCGGATGCCTCCCCCCACTCCTCCTCCTCCTCCCAGCCCGCCAGCTCCCTCCCTCCCTCGCCCAAGCCCCAGCCGGGCGCGGACAGGCACGCGGCGCGCTTCGCGGCCTCCCCGGGCGCCGCGAAGTTGGGAGGCGCGCAAAGTGCGGCGCAAGGGGGGTTGCCCGGGGTCCCGCCGGCAGCCCCCTGCCTGGGACCGCAAACCCTGCCTTCCTCGCGCCTCACTCCGTCGCTCACCCGCCGGCTCGCTCCCCGGGCCATGGGCTCACTAGCGCTTCTCCATGGTCGCAGCGGCTAATCGATGATTGAACCGAACAAAGAGCAGCGGCGAGATCAATTCCTAATACCTATCGATAGGCAGCGGGCAGTCGAGCCCCGGCGAGCCGCAGCAGCCGCCGCCCGCCTCCCCAGGGCGCCCGACCGCCCTCCCGGGGACCTCCCCAGTGCGCCCAGGGCGCGCCCGAGGGCTCCCCACGGCCGCGCGGCCGGTGCTGCCCGCACTAACCTGGAGTCGCCGTAGATCAAATCGCTTCCAATATTGAAACATCGATCCCACATTGGCGGCCATCTTGGGGGCTATTCGAGACGCACACACACAAGAGTTTGGCTTTTCTCAATGGCTGCACTCAATATCCGGGCTGGACTCCCCCCAGCCCCGGGGCCGCCGCCGGCAGTCCGGGCCCTGCGCGCCACCGCCCGGGGCCCCTCGGGCGCCCCCCGGCCTCCTGCCACCCGCTGCCCCTCGGCGCCGCCGCGCCGCCGCCGCCGGGCCCGGGAGCCGTGCGCCCCCCCCGACCCCCGGAGGGCGCGGGAGGAGGGCGCGGGGCGGGGAGCTCGGCGCCCGCCCGGGGGAGGCGGCCGGGGATGGGGTGGGAGGAGAGGAGTGGGGGGAGGCAGCGTCTCCGAGAGGCGCCGGCGCCGCCGCTGCCCTGCCTGCAGCCGGCTCCCGGGCCCGCGGAGCGCTCGCTGCATCTCCCCCCCCAAGTCCGGGGTCGGTGTGCCGCGCGATTGCACTTGACTTTGGCTTTTTGCAAACTTATCAATACTGACGTAACGTGCTGATCAATGCAAAGGGAAGTTTGCGGGGGCAGGAGGCGGCGGGTGCGTGGGGCGCCTACCCTCGCCTCGCACCTGTCTATCCCCCATCCCCAGCAATGCATACTTAAAAAAAAAAAAAGTTAATAGTTTGCAATGCATTTTTTTTTTCTTTTGCAATCGGAGCACACAACACGTGCCTCGGGCTGCCGCCGCTCCTTCGCCAGCCAGCTAAGCTTCGCATCCGAGGGTAGCAGCCGCCAGCTAGTGCTGCGTAGACTACCCTGCGGGCGGGTTGTTGGGAGCCGGCCAGTGGGCGGGTGGCAGCCGCCCGGGGGCGCCACTGAGTTGTCGGAAATGTCACCACTGCCGTGCGCAGGGTCCACGCCATTATAGAGTTATATTATTGGGAGGCGGTGTCTTGGCCATAGCACTGGGTTCTTTCCGGGGGTCCTCTGCAATAGAGATTCTTATTACTATTTTTCAGGAGTCTTTAGTCCAGTTAACATGGGCTCTTGACAACTTTAGAATGGGAAGTCGTTTTACTGTTCCCATTACTGGAGAGGGTTCTTAGCAAAACCTCTGGAACAGTTTCTTCCCCCACAGTGGGTTCCCTTTTATCATTATATGTTGAGGAGGGCCTTGCCTAGCTCTGGACACTGTTACAATCATTTTTCCGGGGTCCTTAGCCTAGCTGGGGACCCCAGGCTCCTTCCCAGTATGGGCCTCCTTTATTATGATTGTCTTTTGGGAGAGAGTCTTTCGCCCAGCTGGTGGGAAATTCTGGTCTTCTGCAATTTCTCCGACGCTGGACAGCAGGGATGGCTAGATTTTTTTGACATTTTTTTCATCATCTTGCCTCTGCAAGGGAGAAGTCCCCAGGCTCCCCCCAAGGTCCTACACCCACCACCCAGGAGGAACCCAGATCTCCCAACCCCCTTCATAACTAACACTTCTCCTGACCCAGCAGTCACCCTTTCTGACATGTCCCCCTACCGATCCTACCCTAGCCTCTGCCCCACCTCCCCCAAAAAAGGAGACATTCCCCCCTTTTTCTATAAAAGCAAAAGATTTGCTTTTATAGACAGCAAATGGAAATTATATTCTCTTTTTATGACCCAGCTTGGACTTCTGACATCACTCTTGGTCTGGGACAATAGATCAATACAGAGGGTTATAAAAAAGATAAAGTTTAGAAGAGTTGTAAAGAAGAAAGAATCGTGATGGATATTTTTGATGATTTTCCAATATTTGTGTCTTGGAACACGTGCTTCAAGGCAATTAAAGTTTTTAATGTAATGTAAATAATTGTTTAATAAATGCTTCAGAAGAAGGTGTGATCTTTCTAAGCAATCACTCGAGCTGTTTAAAAAATGTAATGTGATTTAAACAAGGATACAGTATTTCTGTTACCATCCCCATACATTTTCCATAAGGCCTGGGTAAATATATTAATGCACAAGTTGAAAGACTCATAAGACCAGAAGTACAGCGTTCACCAAGATGTAATGAATTAGGCCTAGTTAGCAATTCCGAGTGGCCTGTTTCCTTGCCAGATTAAATTGCACGTGATGTGTGGTTTATCTCAGCTCTCGATAACTTCACGTTTAAATTACAGCTCTCATTCTGCAAAATGAATTTAGGGAAATTTCATAACTATCACATGGCAATTTTTTTTAATGGCTACATTTTCTCCTGAGCATCTGTAAAGCTTGCAGCTTCCTTGTCTTTGAGTCTTGTTTTTTAAAGACCTATAGTAGAAAATCTGGAGTGAGTGTGAAACCTTTCAAAGCAATTTTTAACAAATCAAGGTTTTGATGAAAGATTATTTTAAATTTACATCTGATCGCTTTTCGGCCTTTTGGCTAAGATCAAGTGTAAATTTACATCTGACTTTGCAGTCATGGAACTAACATCATATACCTCCTGAGATGATGTACGGAGAAGGATATACCACCACTTCTGTGGTATTTGTGCATAATCTGAATCTCATTGTGAAGAAATATCAGATAAACCCAAATGGAGGGAAAATTCTAGAAAATAAACAGCTAGTCTCTTTAAAAATGTCAATGTCACATGAAACACACAAAGGCTGGGGAAGTATTCTAGATTAAAGAAAGCAAAAAGATTTGACAAGTGATTAAAATATATGATCCGGGGTTTTCTTTTACTAGAAAGTGCACTAACTGGAGCCAATAGCAAAGTTAGAATAAACCAACAGATTAGATAATAGTATTGTATCAATGTTAATTTCCTGATTTTAATCATTGCACTGTGGCTATATACCAACATATCCTTCAGAGAGAATATTAAAGTATTCAGGAGTAAAAGAAAAGCCATGGTGACTGCAACTAGCTCTCCAACAGTACCAACAAAAACAATATGCATCTGTTTATCGAAATCTATCTGTATAGAAAGAATGACATAGCAAATGTTGCAAAATGTTAACATTTGAGGACTCCAGAGGAAGTGTACACAGAAATTCTTGGCACTTTCTTTGCAACCTTTCTGGTAATCTGAAATTATGTCAAAAGACAAAGTTAAAAGAAAAAATAATAAATTTATGTCTGACTTTGTATCAACTGTTAGGGACTATTGGACTTTCAAATAAAAATTCTGCATGGAACTTTTCTTTTTTTTGTTATGGAACTTTTCTACTTTCCTGACTGACGTAGGCTGCACCTTTGACCGAGCAGGAAATTGCCACAGCAAACATGCTTACCGAGGAGCAGCGAGAAAATCCAATAATTCAGATTGTTTTAAGTCTGTGATATTTTTAAATGACTTAATGCAGTGGGTCTCTGAAGAATTCCGACAATTTTAATGGTAGAAACTTGCAGTCCCACTGAGGAAAAGGTTGCTACATAAATACTGAATGATCGTGTCTTTCTGTCTGAGCTGAACATATTAGCTTTGCTTTGTGGCTTATTGCTTTATTCACAAAATAAATTTCAGCCGTCTCTCCCCACCATATTCCAAGTGCATCGTGAGCCTGTGCCTTATTAGATGTGGGGGCTTATGTTCCAAAGGCATCTGTTACCGTCTCAGGCTCAGCAATAATGAATTAAGCAGTTAAGTGTTTACCCCCATGAATGGAGTTAGCCAAGGAAATGATATTATTATGGATGGCCTTTAATGAAAGACCAGCAAACTCAGACATTTTCAGCAAACAATCAGCCTTGGATTTGAAAACTAAAGTACTAAAATATTAAATATTTTTGTGAAAAGCTGGTTTTTTTTTGTTCTTAGCACACTCTCCCTGCCACAAACACACACATACACAGATATACAAAAACTTAAGCAGGTTGCTGGTTGATTTCTTGATTTTCAAAGACCCACACATCAGGATGAGTATTACAATGAGTATTACAATGGCAAAGAAGACATCCTTTCCCCATCCCAGAAAAAGCAGAGGGTGGCTTGGAGCAGTCTATCCTGAAATCACAAGCAGAGAGACAGCCAGATCCTTTAGGAAATTCATAAACTGTGCAAGAATCCCGGGGAAGATAATGGCAGGGCCTTAGCCATGAACATAATGATATGCAAAATCCCCAGCATCAAAGCTGAAACAAAAGAAAATGTCCTTCAGTAGCTCCATGTTGCCCACCACAGTTGTCGGGTAGGAAGAAAGACTAAAGTAGAGACTCCAAATTCATCTGGAAGTTTTCAACAGCCCTGGGAGAGGAGGAAGGGATATGGCAGCGTCCAGCCGACACCTGCAAGGCTGTGTGCCTGGAGGCTGGCCCGTGGTTAGGTCTCAGATCCAGAGGCTGAAGTGACTGGCTGTAGAACCAAGCCAGCAGTCCCTTAGGTGCATGACACTTGACACAGTGCTGTCAACCATCACCACTATCAAGCACCTACTAATGGCTGTTGGACGGACTTCTGTGGTAGCCCAGCTAGTAAAGAATCCACCAGCAAAGAAGAGACACCAGTTCGATTCCTGGGGTGGGAAGATCCCGTGGAGAAGGGATAGGCTATCCACTTCAGCATTCTTGGACTTTTCCTGGTGGCTCAGAGGGTAAAGAATCTGCCTGCAATGCAGGAGACCTGGGTTCAATCCCTGGGTTGGAATGATCCCCTGGAGGGCATGGCAACCCACTCCAGTATTTTCACCTGGAGAATCCCCATGGACAGAGGATCCTGACAGGCTACAGTCCATGGGGTTTCGAAGAATCAGACATGATTGAGCGACTAATCACACACAGCACAGGCTGTTGGGCGCTTTATAAATAAATCATTTCAAATAACACTGTGGTTAGGAGAGTAACTGCAGCCAGACTGTCTAGATGTGAATTCCAGCAGGCCACCTACCAGCTCTGCGACCTTAAGCCAGTTAGTTTATCTCTCTGTGCCTCATTTTCTTCATGTGTACAATAGTGCTAATAATCGCACAAAGTGATAAAGATTAAGTGAGTCAGTCTATGTAAAACTATGTAAACATGTTGTATTTAGTAGCTTTCATTATTATTGGCCTCACAATGAACAGGACAGAGATCTGCACTCCCATATTGCAGATGGAAAGAATGAGGCCCTGAGAGAGGCAGTGGCTGGCTCATGATCTCATGGTTGTGAAGATGGCAGAACCAGCACTGATACTGGAGTTCACTCACATTAGCCTGGGGGCTCATTGCCTGTGAGCCCACCCTGCCTCTTATGGAGAGGAAAAGCAGATGCCCAGAAAACAAGAGCTGGAGCCTTAACTATGTGCCAACTCTCAATTAGCAATTAAACTGGAGAGGAACAACACAAGAGGGACAGGCTCCCTCGGCCGGATTCCCCTCACGTGTTAGAGACCAAACAGATGACAGTGCATTCTTGCTGTGCTGGTTATTCTCCCTTTGGTCCCTTTCCTCACTCACTTTCCTCTTGCTCTGCCCAGTGTCCCAGGACTCTGACCCCTACGGACTACACCTCCCAGGTTTCCTTGCTCCCTGGCTTCTAGCTGGGTTTGGATAGTGGGAGGCCCTGGTAAGAGAAAAGAAGACCCAGAGAAAGGCTGGGATATTTACTCCCTCGCTCCCTCCCTATTTCACTGCAGTCCTGGCAGTGGCTGGGGTCTTCTAGAGTCACCACCCCTGTCAGGCTGGCCCTCTCCTGCTCCACTGGGCCCCAGTAACTTCTCTCTCCTCACATCTCTTCAGATCTGAGGTGTAAATGGCTCTCTCTTGCCAGCACCTGGGTGCCTTAACACTCCCTAACATACACCTCTGTAAATGAAAAATTTCAGGTGATTTTTTGTTTGTGTGTTTGGGACCCTGATCAATCTGCCTGCCAATGCAGGAGACACTGGCTTGATCCCCAGATTGGAAGTCAAATCACTGGAAGATCCCTGAAGGAAATGGCAACCCACCCCAGTATTCTTGCCTGTAAAATTTCATGCACAGAGGAGCCTTGCGGGCTACCGTCCATAGGGTTGCAAAGAGTGGGACACGACTGAAGCAACTTACAGCACACAGGCACACGCTGACCAGTACATCTACCAGAGAATATTATTCAATTATTAAGAAAGATGAGGGGACTTCCCTGGAGGTCCAGTGGCTAAAAATCTGCCTGCCAATGCAGGGGACACAAATTTGATTACTGGTCCAGGAAGCTTCCACATGGCACAAGGCAATTAAGCCCATTCACCGCAACTACTGAGCCCTCACACCCTAGAGCCTGTGCTCCACAACAAGAGGAGGCACTGGAATGGGCAACCGGCACACCACAGCTAGAGAGCAGCCCCCGCAAAGCAACGAAGAGCTGCCGCTGCTAAGTCGCTTCAGTCGTGTCCGACCCTGTGCGACCCCATGGACGACAGTCCACCAGGCTCCCCAGTCCCTGGGATTCTCCAGGCAAGAATACTGGAGTGGGTTGCTGTTTCCTTCTCCAAACGAAGGGCTAGCATAGCCAAAAATAAATAATTAATAGTCTATAAAATAGAAAAAAGGGGAGACAGAAAGATGAGTCATGTGTATATGTGTTGAATGAAGAGATGTTTAGGATATATGGCAAAGTGAACATAAGCAGATTATGCAACAGTATTAACAAACATTTGCTTAAAATATGACAAAGAAAAAAGGTAAGGAAAATTAGATATCAATTGGTTAACAGACATTAGCTCTGAACAATGGTTTTAGAGGTCTCATAATGTCCATATCATCATCATAATTTCCTTTATGAGTACAAATTATTTTTTTCATCAGGAATCTTAATTCAGTTGGGGTGGAGGGGATCTGTTTTTTCCTGGGCCTCTGATACACATACCACAATACCACATTCACTTGAGATATCTATGAAAGAAGATCTGATTAACTAGAAAGACAGCTCAAGTTCACGGGCTGGAAGATGTAATATGGTGAAGATGTCATTTCTCTCCAAATTAATCCATAAATTTAAGACCATTCAAATCAAAATTCCAATAAGGTTTTTCATAGAACTTGACAAGCCCATCTTAAAATTCTTACAAAGATGCAAGGGCCAAGAATAGCTGGGATAAATTTGAAGAACAGTAAGATGAGGCAACTTTTCTTATAATATATTAAGACTTATCATAAAGCTGTTATAATAAAGACAGGGAGCAGAAGGACAGACAAATGGACTCAGGTGACAAAAATTAAAAGTTTTGACACAGATTCACACCGATACAGAATGAATTCACAAAACAGATGACAAAACTGGCATTATAAACTAGTAGAGAAAGGACAGACTTCATTTTCAATATGGTGCTGGGCCAATTGGCTATGCAGATAGGAAAAAATAGAATTAGATCCCTACCTCACACTATATACAAAGATCAACTCCAGGTGGAGGGGTCTGCACTCTTATGAATTTAAAGAAACTCAACCCATTCCCCTTTTTCCAAAAGCACAGAACATCTGAACTGAAAATTATATCCTTATTAAGCTGACTTTACTATGCTATGTCTGTTTGTTGTTGTTGTTTTTTAAGCATCCCAATAGCTCTGGTCACATAATAAACCAGGGAACCTTTTAGTCCTGGCCAGAATCAGGACTGCACGTTCTTATCCCCAGAATGAAAAACCACTTGGCACCTGGCAGCTTCTAGGAGACTTAGAAACATTAACTAATCAGAGTTTTGAGAACTCTGCTCCCCAATGGCACAGGTTCTTCTTGAGGTACACAGCTTCCCTAAGCCCCTGAGAAGCTGGCCCCAGGGCAGAAATCTGCCTTCTAATTCTGCACCCCTATTTCAGCAGCAAGTTGTGCAAAGTGGACGTGATCTAAGTCACCTGAGATAACCACCACAGAATTGAGGGCACCCATTTGGTTCTCCATCTCTCCTAGATCCCACATATCTAGCTCAAGTGGCCCCACTTGGCTTCATGCCCATGAGGGCACCAATTCCTCCACTGGCTTCCACGTCTATGAACTGTCAAGGAGTCATGGATCTTCCCTGTGCCCGGAAAAGAGCAACAAAGACTCCAGCACCATCCACCCACCAAATAAAACTCCACAAACTGGACCCTTACAGGAAAGTACAGATGATTACTGCAGGCTTTCTTAAGGGGTGGGGCATGAAGAGCTTAATGCCTTAAAATCCTTTTTGCTTCTTTCTTTCCCAAAGTTCCCTTCATTAAAGCAACCGCTCCAATTTCTATTTTTAATTTCTCATCTTAAATGGCTCATCCATCTTGTCTCACTCATAGCGCACTCTCAGGTCCGATCTTCCCCAGTTCTTTCTTTCTCACCTCCATTTCCATCCCCTCTCCTGCTCTAGTTTCTCCCTCTTTTTCAAATCTGAGGTTCTCACATTTCATCTAATCAGCAAAATACCATCCAGTAGCCAAACAAAAAGACAAAAGAGTTCTTTTTCTCCTTTGGTAAGATGGGGAGATGTGAATGCTTACACTTCTCTTTTCACCAATCATCACATTGTCATCCTCATTGTCATAATGGTGCCTACTATGCACTGGGGGCTTCACCAACATTCTAGGCAAATCTCACAATCTATCATGTCTACGTCTATTTTACAGACGAGCAAACTAAGCCTCAAGGAGACAGACTAGCTCACCCAAGTTCACTCAACAGGAAAATGGCTGAGCATGGTTTGGAGGCTGGGTGGGAAAACCTGTATCTTTTGGTAGCTTTGCTGCAAAAGCCTTAGTCCTAGCTCTAGTTTTTTCTGCTGTTTAAGTTCAGGGCAGGAGGGAAGTGAGTGAAGGTGCTTCTAGAAGATGCCATTCAGACAAATCAGAACCAACAGGGTCTGTGTTTGCCACCTTGGCAGTCAGTCCCTCAGATACCACTCCCTCAGCCTCCTTAGACCCCCTGATTTCCTAGCTCTTGGCTCCCATGAACCAAAAAAATTATCCACCTGGCCCCATAGGATCAGAAAAATAATGATAATGTTGCCGTTTATGGCCTGTTTTCCACAAGCCAGGCTCACTCTGCCCATTATCTAATTTCCTCCTCGTAACAGCACTTGGAGGTAAGTATGGTCATTTCCTTCCTCTAATAGCTGAGGAAATGGGGGCTCAGAGAGGGCAAGTGACTTGCCCAAGGTCATCTTACCTGTAAGCAACACAGCTGGGGGTCAAATCCTGTTCTGTTTGATGCTGGGGCTTAGGTTCTCAACCCTGAACGCCACCCCCTTCCCTTTCTCAGCTGCCTCTAATTCCTCTGACAGGCTTTGAATTCACTTCTCCGCTGGTGAGGAGCTGAGTCAGAGTTGGATCCAAGAGTCAACTCTCCTTGTACCCAGTCTCCAGCCACACTGTCCAGAGCTCGGGGAGTCCAGAATGAAGGTTCTAGAAGCTCTCTTTTGAAGGCTGGGTCCCCATCCCTCCAGTCCCAGAAACCTCTGTGGACTAAAGAACTCAGCATCTAGGGGGCGCAAAGTCCCTCTGATTCAAATATTCCCTGACCCAGGAAATAAACCTGGCCCTCCTACCATGACCTTTCTTGCTGCAAATCCTTGGTGTCCCTCAGGATCTTCGGCAAATGTGCCAGGCATCAAGGACCCTGAGAGGTCACCTGTTCCAGCCCCCTGCCTCCAGTCTGAGAAAGAGACTTTAAAATGATCCTGAGGACCTCAGGCCAGTGTCTAACCTGGCCTGTATGTGCCACACCCTCTTTTGCACACACACACACACACACACACACACACACACACACACGTACATAGCTGCACATGGGTGTACACACCTGCACTGTTTGCACATGGGTGTACACACACACACGTCTACATGCCAGTGCATACATCTGTTCACACAAGCCAGAAACAGATTTTCTGGGACACACGTGTATACTCACACACAGGTCTGCACAGCCTGCGTTGCACGTGGACGAGTGTACCATACAGATACATGGGGCGTGTGCCCAGTCATACTTCCCAGGGTAGGACAGCAAGGTTTCTCCCGGGGCCTCCTGGAGTTCGGCCTTTAGCTAAAGCCCCACCTGGTGGACACTTTGTGTATACACCAACCCCAGTTCCAAGCCTGAGCACCCCTGGGACCAGAATATGGCTCTGGGCAGCATCCAAGCTGACAGGTAATAAGTGAGTGAGCCCAAAGCTAGACTTTGGGGACACCTCCTGTTCCTCAAATAGCTCTTCTTTCCTCCTCTCTCCCTCTCTGGGCAGCAATTTCTTTGGCCAAAGGCAGAGGAAAGAGCACTGGGTCCAGAGGCAGGGGTCTGACTCACTGCTCTGCCACTTGTGGACACAGAATCAACTGCTATCTCAGGGTCAGACACCTAAATCGAGTCTGAAGTCAGACATGAGTTCAAATGGAGCAACTCCTGGCTGTTCCGTTCTTACACACGTGTCCTTGGGCAAGTCACTTCCACCTCCCAAACCTGCTTCACCAACTGCGAAGTGGGGCAAAGGCCCCAGCAGAGTGGCTGGAAGCAGCAATGACATCGAAGAAGCAAAATCAGTTATTCTCTCCATTTTTCTCAGACCAAATACAGGTACAGTTTAGGCACAAGAAGCAGGGCAGGAGTCAGAGGGACTCCAGTTCAAATTCTGATTCAAATCCTGGCTCTGCCACTTTTTAGATGTGGGGCAAGGCACTCCACCTCACTGAACATCAGTTTCTCCATCTGTACAATGGGGACCTTTTGGTGTTGTAGTGAGAATTAAAGGAGACAGTGCATGCAACAAATCTGGCGTCAGCATGCTGTGTGCTATGCTAAATCACTTCAGTCGTGTCTGACTCTGCCATCTGAACTGTAGTCTGCCAGGCTCCTGTCCATGAGATTTCCCAGACAAGAATACTGGAGTAGGTTGTCATGCCCTCCTTTAAGGGATTTTCCCGACCCAGGGATCAAACCCGTGTCTCTTATGTCTCCTGCACTGACAGGTGGGTTCTTTCCCACTAGCACCGTCTGTCATTAGTAAGCACTTCATAAATGTAGACTGCTGTCATCAGTGTTTATGTTTGGGAAAAACAAGTGATACTTGTAGGGGTGGGCAACAGATGTTCCTCAGAAGCCCAAAATAATAGCTATACAATTATAATTAATTACAACTTAATCCCTGTGTGTCAGGCATTGTTCTAAGGACTAAGAATTAACTCGTTTAACATCATAACAACTCCATGAACTAGGCACTATTATTATTTCCATTTTACAGATAAGGACTGATGAGGGTGAAAAAAAATGGTATGGACCTAACAGAAGCAGAAGATATTAAGAAGAGATGGCAAGAATACACAGAAGAACTATACAAAAAAGATCTTTATGACCCAGATAATCACGATGGTATGATCACTCACCTAGAGCCAGACATCCTGGAATGTGAAGTCGAGTGGGCCTTAGGAAGCATCACTACCAACAAAGCTAGTGGAGATGATGGAATTCCAGTTGAGCTATTTCAAATCCTAAAAGATGATGCTGTGAAAGTGCTGCACTCAATAGGCCAGCAAATTTGGAAAACTCAGCAGTGGCAACAGGACTGCAAAAGGTCAGTTTTCATTCCAAACCCAAAGAAAGCAATGCCAAAGAATGCTCCAAGTACCTCACAATTGCACTCATCTCACACACTAGTAAAGTAATGCTCAAAATTCTCCAAGCCAGGCTTCAATAGTACATGAACCAAGAACTTCCAGATGTTCAAGCTGGATTTAGAAAAGGCAGAGGAACCAGAGATCAAATTGTCAACATCCGCTGGATTATCGAAAGGCAAGAGAGTTCAAGAAAAACATCTATTTCTGCTTTATTGACTATGCCAAAGCCTTTGACTAAGTGGATCACAACAAACTGTGGAAAATTCTTCAAGTGATGGAAATATCAGATCACCTGATCTGCCTTTTGAGAATATGCAGGTCAGGAAGCAACAGTTAGAACTAGACATGGAACAACAGACTGGTTCCAAATTGGGAGAGGAGTACAATAAGTACAACATTGTCACCCTGCTTATTGAACTTACATGCAGGGTACATCATACGAAATGCTGGGCTGAATGAAGCACAAGCTGGAATCAAGATTGCCAGGAGAAATATCAATAACCTCAGATATGCAGATGACACCACCCTTATGGCAGAAATCAAGGAAGAACTAAACAGCCTCTTGGTGAAAGTGAAAGAGGAGAGTGAAAAAGTTGGCTTAAAGCTCAACATTCAGAAAACTAAGATCATGGCATCTGGTCCCATCACTGCATGTCAAATAGATGGGGAAACAGTGGAAACAGTGACAGACTTTATTTTGGGGGGTTCCAAAATTACTGCAGATGGTGACTGCAGCTATGAAATTAAAAGACACTTAGTCCTTGGAAGAAAAGTTATAACCAAACTAGATGGCATATTAAAAAGCTGAGACATTACTTTGCCAACAAAGGTCCATCTAGTCAAGGCTATGGTTTTTCCAGGATTCATGTATGGATGTGAGAGTTGGACTATAAAGAAAACTGAGTGCCAAAGAATTGATGATTTTGACATGTGGTGTTGGAGAAGACTCTTCAGAGTCCCTGGGACTGCAAGGAGATCCAACCAGTCCATCCTAAAGAAAATCAATCCTGAATATTCATTGTTAGGACTGATGCTGAAGCTGAAACTCCAGTACTTTGGCCACCTGATGCAAAGAGCTGACTCATCTGAAAAGACCCTCATGCTGGGAAAGATTGAGGGCAGGAGAAGAAGGGGATGACAGAGGATGAGATGGTTGGATGGCATCATTGGCTCAGTGGACATGAGTTTGAGTAAACTCCAGGAGTTGGTGAAGGACAGGGAGGCCTGGCATGCTGCAGTCCATGGAGTCACAAAGAGTCAGACACGACTGAGCGACTGAACTGAACTGAACTGAAGGCGGAAGAGGAGAGTGAAAAAGTTGGCTTAAAACTCAACATTCAAAAAACTAAGATCATGGCATCCAGTCCCATCACTTCATGACAAATAGATGGGGAAGAAAGGAAAGAGTGGCAGACTTTATTTTCTTGGGTTCCAAAATCATTGCGAATGGTGACTGCAGCCATGAAATTAAAAGGCACTTGCTTTTTGTAAGAAAAGCTATGACAACCTAGACAATGTGTTAAAAAGCAGAGACATCACTTTGCTGACAAAGTCATCCATACATGACTACTGGAAGAACCATAGCTTCCATATAGTCAAAGCTATGGTTTTTCTAGTAGTCATATGTGGATGTGAGGGTTGAACCATAAAGAAGGCTGAGCACTGAAGAATTGCTGCTTTCAAGCTGTGGTGCTGGAGAAGACCCTTAAGAGCCCCATGGACTGCAAAGAGATCAAACCAGTCAATCCTAAAGGAAATCAACTCCAAATGTTCATTGGAAGGACTGATGCTGAAGCTGAAGCTCTAATACTTTGGCCACTTGATGTGAAGAAATGACTCATTAGAAAAGACCCTGATTCTGGGAAAGATTGAGAGCAGGAGGAGAAGGGTGTGACAGAGGATGAGATGGTTGGATGGCATCATTGACTCAATGGACATAAGTTTGAGCAAACTCCAGAAGATAGTTAAGGACAGGGAAGCCTGGAGTGCTGCAGTCCATGGGGTTGCAGAGTCAGACACAACAGCAACTGAACAATGAACAACAACACAGACGAGGCTCAGAGATGATGTAACTTACCTAGGATTAAAGAACTAGAGAGTTGATGAAAAATCCAGGCACAGTCTTCTGAATTTCTCCATTCCCTACTCCCACTGAGCTGTCCTATCTGTTCTGACCTTTTAGCCTCTCTTTAGTCTGGAAACTTCCCTACAAGATGAAGTCTGACTTTAGAGGCCAAGTCCACCCCTATGAGAGTCACTGACAGTCCCATTCCTCCCAATCCCCAGGGAGGCAAATGGCCACATATGCATCCTGTGTATTCTGGAGGGCTAAAGGTTTAAAATAATCTCAGGGAGGCAATAAACACAATGGAAATAAAGCTAATTAGAGAGCATCCGCTAATCATGGGATTGTGTGTCAGAAAACTTGCATCTGCTGGGGTTGCTAAGTGGCATGAAGGTGGAGGGAACCTGGCTGGCAAGGCCTCATCCCACTGCTGAAGCATCACCACAGAGTGGAGAGACAGATGGTGGCCCAGACAAGAGCCGAATGTAAAAAGCAGTTTAGACACAGGAAACTGTACTCCATATTTTATTTAAAAGTCAGTCACTGGGAATGGCTGCCCAATGACGCTACTGGTAGCAGAGTTAAGTTCTGATGTGGCATGGTGTTGGCAGGAACCAGGGCTCAGGGGGTTAACAGCCATGGGGTTTTAATCCTGAATTCGTGGCTGCCTGGCTCTGTGGCTTAAATTCAGATGCTTAACCTCTCCGGACATCCAGCATCCTCCTCTTGAAAACAGGAGGGATAATAATCTACCTATGGCTGATGGTGTCACTGATCCCAACCCTCCACCTTTCCCTCTATCCATGAACAGTGCCACGTGACTTAGCAGAGTCCCCCTCAATGTGGGCAGGGCATATGCCCCTCATGCTATAGCTTGGGTCTGGCCACATGACCTGCTTTGGCCAAAACGATGAGCTGGAAGTGTTGGCATGCCAGTTCTGAGCCAACTTCTCAAGATATGTACCTTGCACTGTTGCCTTTGCCAGGGAAGAAACATGCCTGGCCAACTGGTCCTAAGAGGAGGATGCAAGACTCCTCTTGCATCCAAGGGTAGGGAGGAGCCTGGCTTCCTGCATCACACGTGGAGGACAGCCTCCACCATCAAGGAACACCTGCCAAGGATTGTGCCATGGCTGTGAAACACGTGTCTCATGCCGAGCCACTGTACACTGGGGTCTATGTGCCGCAGCAGCAAGTGCCTCCCATGTTACCTCACTGGCAGGCTAGTCCCTGAACCCCTTCCTGAGCCAGCTGTTTGTTTCACCAACCTTGATTTTCCCCCACAGTCACCCAACCTGGACACCATGGGGCTTTGTGCTCTCAGCCTGCTGTGGCTTTCTGGACCTAAGACTGTGAGCTCCCTGAAATCAGACCTTGGAGTAGGAAAAGATGTTCTAGAGCAATGACAGAGTGGATCTGAATCCTGTTTCCTCAAACCACTGCTAGACCCCAGAGGTGGAGCAGTTCATGTTGTGGCTAAGCCATGGGGATCCCAGGCAAGAGCTTCTGCATTCAGGGCCCATTCCTTGTATCGGCAGACGCTTTGTCTATGGTGTGATGGCAGGCAGGGACTGCTACAGCACCGGTACCTCCATATGCATGTGTACTGACTGCAAAGATGAGCAGTCACTAGGAAAGTAGCTTCTTCTCCCTTGCCCTCAACACATATTTTAGGGGACCTCAGGGGGCATCTTGCTTTAAGAAAACTGACATATGCTCTTGCCAAATAAAATTTGTCTTCAAGAAAAAAAGAAAAAACCAAACATGACACATGGAGATTGGCCTTATCCAAATGATCAGTAGTGATCTTCAGTAATCCTTCAGTACCCATTCTGCACTAGGTGCACTGGCTATGATCTCAGACCCTAATGGTGGCCCTGCAAGAAAAGGAGGTTCAGGAAAATGAAGAATTCCGAGGGCCACAGGCTCTGTGAAGAGTCTTGAATGTCAACCTGTTTGCCAAGCTGGTGTTTCTGAAAAACAAAACCTTAAATATCCAACAGTGGCCCTGCCTAAAGAGATCACTTTCTAGAACTCCATGTGGTAGCTTTTCTTCTCCAAGGTGGGGGGTAGAATGGAAAGGAAGGAACCCCACTTTCCCCCACTCATCCAAAACATTGTCCTTTCCTCCACCCAGTTATCCCCACCTTCATCTCCTCTACAATCTCCCCTCCTCCCTTCTTCCACAAGGGATGGGGATGGTCAAATCCACAAAAAACTAGTTCTATTTTTCCATGTCTTCGAGGAAGTCTTGGTTTTGCTCTTAAGACCTTTAAAACTGACTGAATCAGGCCCACTCAGATTATATAGATAACTTAAAGTCAATTGATTATAGACTTCAATCACATTTATAAAATGTCTTCACATCACCCAGATTAATGTCTGAATAATTGGCACTATCATCTAGTCAGTAGCTTGACACATCAAACCAACCATCACATACCTTCTTGGTAAATCCCTGTGGCATCCTCAAGTTGGGTGCTTGTTGACCAGACCATACTGTCAATGTGAACCAGTCATGGCTTTTTCAATTGGATGAACTGAATCAAAAGAATGGATTTGTTGGCTCCCATATCCCAAAAGGGCAGGAGTTTGGTTGGAAACACCCCAGGCGAGGCCCTTAGCACAGCCTAGACTCTCTTTTGCAGCCTTCCATTTGCTTCTATCTGGATGTTGGCTTGATTTTGCTCCTTTTACTCTGCCCACAAGTCTGAAACCATGGCTCCAGTAGTTCTGGAAGCATATCTTTATGAGGTCAAGGGAAAAGGCTGACTGGCCAAGCCTAGGTCACAGAGGGTGGGGTCTGTCAACCACGAAGAGCAGGCAGATAGCACACGCAGGGACACCAGCAGAAGGCTGTAAGCCTGGCAGCTGCCCAGATATGCACAGCTCTGTACCTTCCAAAGTGTGGTACGTGAGCTTCCAGATGTTTCTAGAGTATACACAAAACATTCTACAAACTTCTAATTCCATGGGAAGGAAGCCCACCCTCTTTTAAATGTCCCTCAATCTTTCTGAGTGCTCCAAAGGACAAGCTCCACTTAGTTGTTATCATGTCTATAATGCTTCTGTCCCTGAAAAAAAAAAATTACTCAGGCTCAGTTCATCTGGCAGGCAAGAATTTAATTCATTACTTTACTCTAAATGTATTTACTTAAACATAGTTATTTTCTGTTTATGGCAAGAGTTGCTAGTTTTCCACTTAGAGCAGTGATAGAAAGTTTCCTTTTACAAAAACATTTAAGTAAAAAGTGAGCCAGGCTAGAGAAAAATATTAAGTAAATAATAATAGATGGTGCATGAAGACAGGAAAAATTGTGTCTAAGGATGGGATGAACTTAAGGGTTATGTTGGGTGATGGCCCTGGCTTTGATATTAGACATTTAGAATTTAAATCCAGGTCACATTCACTATGTAAATCAGGGCAAGCCACTGAAACTGAGTTTCATTTTCCTTAGCTATAAGATGGAGATGGTAATAATAATCATCAAACTTCATAACTCACTTTATCCAACCCCCTTAGGGCCAGGTGTATTTAGGAATTCAGAAGTTAGAGTACCACATACTTTATATTACCTGCAGAACTTAGGCAGCGCCACATGACCCAGCACACTGACACTTCAACAGAAAATGGATAACCATTCACATGAAGCATTGAATTTTGTTTTTTTGTTGTCTTAAGTCTACACATTGCACCAATCCTGGGCAGATTTTCAGCCAAATGAGTTTGCTACAAACTTGAAAATGAAAACTTTCATATTCCAGAGGTTTGGAACAAGACTAGTGCGACTAAAAGCACCTTAGTCAAGCCCATGCAGGGCTATGACAAGGCAAGGAAACACCGGAGCAGGGGAGGGAGGGTTCAGAGAGAGCAAGAGTGAAATGTGCACCAACCCCAAGAGAAATGATAAAGAGGAGATTATAAAAGCTCCCCAAGATTTCTCAGAAATCTCCTTCTCCCATGACCTGTCCTTTCCCTTCCTCCTCCTCCTCTTCCTCCTCCCTTTTCTTCCTATTCTTCTTGGTCCTCTTCCTCCCATTGCCCTTGCTGGTGATCAGCCTAGGAGTGGACATGTGACAAAGTTATAGCCAATGAGATGCGAGGGGAGATCTGCTGAAATGCTTCTGTAGATGTCTCTGTACCTAGATGTGATACCTGGTGCAGGGGCAGCCATTTTAGGGTCATAATGGGAGGTAGGCTACAGGTAAAAGCCACACAAAGAAGGCCAGGGTAGAGAATTGATGTCACATAGCCACTGATCACACCAAACTTGGACTTGCCTACCTCTGCACTTTCTGTAAAAGATAAAGAAAATCTATTATAATTTGAGCCACTTTAAGTTGGAATTATATGTATTGCAGAAGGGCATTAGTTTGGATATTAAAGGAAAGTATAAATCTGGAAGGTGAGAAAATGTTGGGAGTCGCAAGTTATAAGAAGACGTATAAGCAAGGTTGGATTTTTAAAGGCTAATATTGTAACAGGAGGGAAAGGAGCAGGGCACAACTTTTGAAAGAATGACATAGCCCGAGGACACAACATAAACTGATTAGAATCAAATGGGACCAAGATGGCAGTCAAGACTAGACCTTGATCCTCAATCAGCAAGTGAAATGACACACCCAGAGGTGCCATGACAGTTCTGAAGCATTGTTAAAAGACCAAGGAGTGGGCAGTGGCCCAAATCCTGGCAATCTCCACCCCTTCTCAGAAATAGTTGGACTAATCCTCCCACTCATTAGCATATGAAATTACCCAGCTTATAAAAACTAACCAGGCCACATTTCAAGGCTGCACTTGTCCTCTCCAATGACCCACACTCTGTAGAGTATGCATCTCTCTAAATCTGAATAAATCCACTTATTACATATCACTTTGTCTCTCACTGACTTCTTTCTTCGATGAGACATCATGAACCTGAGCTTCATTAGGTCCTGAAACCAGGTACCACGGGTTTTGGCTGGGTTTGAGTCCCAGCCATGTGGGTTTGAGTCCCAAAATGGGTTTTGGCTGGTTTTGAGTCCCAGCCACGTGGATTCAAGTCCCAAGCACGGTTTTGGCTGGGTTCAAGTCCAAGCCATGTGGGTTTGAGTCCCAAACTGGGTTTTGGCTGCATACAAGTCCCAGCACATGGGTTCAAGTCCCAATCTGATGAAAACGGTTTCAGTATCAGATAGATGACACTATGGGAAGGTGGACGGGGGCAGTGAGAGAGCTGGCGTGGGCTGGACTATGAGGATGGTTTCATGAAAGAGATTGGGAAACTTCCTAAACTTCACTAAAAACTTCATGGTTCCATTTTTGTATTGTTAGTGGAGGGCAAATAATTAAGCTCAAGTCCAGAGTCCCTTAAATTCCTTCCCAGGATCATAGATGGTCCCTCTACCAGGAAAGAAATCTAGGCTGAGCAGTCAGGAAGATTCTAGGTAGACGAAAAGCCTCAGCAGTGTTCCGGGCTTGTCTGGCCTTCAACGTGTGATTTTGAGAGTTGGAAGCGCGAAGATTATAACTCAGAATGGCACGCGGGTGTGAAGCCGGCTGCCTTGCCAGCTATTTGCCTGTATTTAAAACACATATGGGTGATATTTTTAAATATCTTTGCTGTGTGATTGAAAAACATTGCAGTTGCTACTTCATGGACGTGGGTTTTTATGCAAACCCAGGGATGGAATGATGAGTGTATGTTGTACCTACGTGGGCTTTGCTGGAGAGAAGTAAGGACAGAATGGCACAGCCTGCCTAAATGTCGGGCAGAGAATTGGGGCTGGGCCATTCAACATTTAACTTGGGTGTGGGGGCTGCTGGCAAAGCTCTTTGGTTTTCTTTCTTTTCATCCCTTCCAACTCTCCCTCCAAAGGGTTTGGGTGGGGCTACTCCCCCAGCTTTGGGAATGGGCATGTGACCCAGACTGGCCAATTAGATCACTCCAACCTCTTTGCCCCAGTGATTGGTTATGTCCTTAGCTCATGTCCTAAGGCAAGTCAGTAAAACTCAACTATGAGACTCTTAGGAACTACTGGGAAAGAATCACTTCCCTCCTGCTCTTTTTGCTGAGTTGAGAGGATGTATACCTGGGACTGCCAAAGGCCATTTTTGTCACCACCTGGGGAAAGCCTGATGGAAATAAAGCTAAGATGGGGGGAAAGAGCGTGAGAGATAAACAGAATCCTGGACCCAGACATGCCTGAAATCTAAGGTCAGACTTCTTTGGTTGCACTTAGAAAAAAATTTGTGGTAAACTCTATTTAAGGGACTTCCCTGGTGGTCCAGGGATTAAGAATCTGCCTTCCAATGCAGGGGATGTGGGTTCGATCCCTAGTCAGGGAACTAAGATTCCACACACTATGGAGCAACTAAGCTGTGAGCCATAATGACTAAGCCTGTGCCACAACTAGTAGTTGCCCACGTGGCGCAACTACTAAGCCTACGATGACTGAGAAACTCACGCGCTACAGGGAAGAGCCCAAGCCCCAAGGAAGACCCAACACAGCCTAAAATAAATAAATATTACTATATATATATATATATATATATATATATATTAACATAAAATGTCATTATAGCCATGCCTAAATATACAATTCAGTGACATTAATTACAATCACAACGCTGTGCACATCATCACTATCTTTTTCCAAAATCTTCAGCCCCCAAACAAAAACTCTGTACCCATTAAGCAGTAACTTCCCATCCCATAATAAGATTCCTAATTTAAAATATGGGCTTCCCGGTGGCTCAGACAGTAAAGATTCTGCCTGCAATGCAAGAGACTTGGGTTCAATCTCTGGGTCAGGAAGATCCCCTAGAGAAGGGAGTGGCTATGCCCTTCAGTATTTTTACCTGGAGAATTTCATAGACAAAGGAACCTGCGGTGCTACAGTCCATGGGGTCACAAAGAATGGGGCAAGACTGAGCAACTAACACTTTCTTTTTTAATTTGTGTGTGTGTGTGTGTGTGCGTGTGTGTGTGTGTGCGCGCACGCTAAGTTACTTCAGTCACATCTCATTTTTTGCAACTTTACAGACTGTAGCCCACCAGGGTTAGTCTGGCTTCTCTCACTTAGCATAATGCATTTAAGGTTCATCCATGTTGTTAGCACATCAGTAATTGTTTCTTTCTATGGCTGAGGAATAAATACATTGTATGTATCCATTCACCAGCCTATCTCCATTCACCAGTTGAGGGACATTTATCCACTTCTGTGCCCTGAATTTATTGAGTCTATAAATCCCTTTCTTTTCTTAAGCTATTCCAGTTAAATTTCGGTCACCTGCAACCACAGTAATGTTGACAATATATCAGAGAAAGCGACTTCCTCTCTCTGAAATTTTTTCTTTCATCGATAAAATCAGAGTGTATTATTCAAATGGTTTTGAGGGTTACAGAAATCTTGACTCAAAATTGTTTGAAAGAGACAATTATTTTCTCACATACTAGGGAGTTCTGAGATGGAAAAGATCTCAAAACAGGTAATTCTCATAATTCGCAGTACAAGTCCGGAGGCAGGCAGTTTTCATGGCTCCACTCTGCAGTCCTCTGGATTTTCCCCACAGGGCAGAGCAAGATGGCGGCAGAGATTCCACATGACAGAGTTCACAGGAAGTTCTCTCAGAGGCCTCGGGGGACTTCCTCCAGAAGCTCCGCCCATGGATTTACCCTTAGATCTCACTGTCCAAAATTGAGTTACACACTTATTCTGAGTAAGAGGAGAAGAGGGAAGGATTATCCTGCTTGAGGCGTGGTACCATGTTTCCTAGAGAAGCTGCTTCGTGGGGAGGGAGCTGGGAATGTGAACAAAATGGGAGGAGAAAGATGGAAAAGGGTGTTCTAACATCAGTTGACAGTATCTACTACAGAATATAACAATAGCTACTTGGCTACCTCACAAGGGTTGAAGAAGGAATTCATAGGGCCTGGACTCCATCTCAGGCCTGTCCGTGCTGATCGTGCTAGGCCGCCTCTCCAGTGGACTCTGATCTCTGTGCTTAGCGCCTGTGGGAATGACAATGGAAGGATAAGACCCCCTCTGGGCAGGGGAATCTTGAAGATCACATCCAGGTTACTCATTGCCTAAGAGAAAACAGACACTAATCACCCCTGCCTCCGGACAGTATCTATTGGAATGTAACCACAGGCTTATCGGTTATTAACTGGTTGGAATATAACCGCGGGCTTATTGATTATTAACTGTTTGAACACATAACACGTGAATGCTGGGGTTGTTGTGATTGTATTTACCCTTCCTTTGTGAGCCTCAAGGGATTTGGGCTGGTGGGTTTGGACACATGGAATGCTGATGGGGCCCTTGGCTAAGAGGAGACTCTGCCTTGGGCCTGCCTGTGTAATAAACTGCAATCCACTATCTGCATTGTCCTTCTGAGTGAGTTTGTTTCCCGGAAAGCGTGGCTGTAACAGGGTGTTGTGATGGTCCAAAAGTATCAGTTCTTAGTTAATCTTCTGTGACAATGGAGACGTCATAATTCTCTTCAGTGTTATAAGAGAGTGTGATGCAGATATTCCCAAACCCAAGAGAATCAGAAGACATCAGCACAGGTTGGAAATACTGAAAAAGTTTAACTAACACATTTGAATTAGTCACCTGGTTGCAAGAGACGGAAACATACCTCACATTGGCTTAAGCCACAGTGGTTTCTTAGTTTAACGGTATGATGAGCTTTGGGTACAGCTAGATCAAGAGCCTCTGAGGTTGAATTTTAGACATTATCATTCTCCTTCTCTGTTGGCTTTGTTCTCAGACAGGCTTCTCTGCAAGGTGGCTAAGATGGTTTCTGGCAGCCCAGGTGTCTGTCCTCTTAGGGTAACATCCCCAGGGAAAAAGAGAGTGCCTCTTTCCAAAGGTTCCATCAGAAATCCTGGGGAAAACTTTCCTTTCTCCAGGTCAGATCTGGGCCCTTGAGCCATCACTCCTAGTGGGAGGGTATTTGGAATGGTACCTTTGGGAGGTAACTAGGTTTAGATTAGGTGATGAGGCTAGGTCCTCCATGATGGTATTGATACCTTTATAAGAAGAGACATCAGAGCACACGCCCCTCCTCCTTCTCTCTCTCTCTTCTTTCCCTCTCTCTGCCATTCTAGGACACAGCAAAAAGATGGCCATCTGTAAACTGGGTCGAGAGCCCTCACCAGATCCTAAACATGACAGCACTCCGATGTTAGACTTCCAGTGTCCAAACTATGAGAAAATAGTTGTTTAGTCCTCTCAGGTTATGGTATTTTGTTATGGTAGCCTGAACTGACTAATACAGCAGTGAATCTAGAGCAATCATTGTTGATTGGTTACCTGTTGAGTGCCAGGTCCTGTGCAGAATATTGAAGTTCATTAGCTGGGTCTCAGCCCACAGAGACTTTGGAATCTAGAAACAGTATTAAAATATTAATGATGAATCACTTCTATCTTTTCTATAAATTTGAGATCACTTTTATTTAAGAAAAGAAAATTCTAACTCAATCAATGACCTCTTTGCACTTTCTTCCTCTATCCATCTGTCTCTGGAAACAGACTAGCACGTAGACCACAGAACTTTATATCTATCTCTCCATAGTTATTTCCATGCATGCCAAGAAAAAAAAAAAAAGACAACTATAAAGAGATATGGCAGATGCTCTTAAGTGCCCTGTGTTCAGAGCTTTTCATGTCTAACATCATTTAATCTTCAGACCAGTCTGTAAGGCAGACATTATTAGTTTCATTATCCAAATGAGGAAGCTGAGAGGCCCAGGGAGGCAAAGTGACTTACCCAGGATCACACAGCTGTGAAGTGAGGGTGAGGTTTGAACCCTTTGAATCAGGTCTTTCTGATCTTAAGGCCTAAGGTCTTAATTCCCATCAGTTTCCTTGGATAATCAGTGATATGGAGGAATTCATAAAATAGACACTCATCCAAAGTTGAGACATTATAATGACCTAGATTTCTCTATGATAAGGATAGCCACCACTAAGGAAGGTGGCTGTAATGTGGATGAATGCACTAAGAACTTTTATGGACTCTCAAAGAGAAAACAATGTTACTTTTGTTACTTGTAAAATAGTCCCTACTCTGTGCCAGTCAGTCCACATGTTTTAACTCTTCCCCTCACAATCTTTTGAGGTAAAGTCCTAGCATCATTTCCATTTTCAAGATGAGAAAGTGGAGGCTCAGTTGAGCCAAAGCAATGGGTGAATGAGTGAAATTAGGCCTTCTCATCACTGTAAATCTTTGCAAGAGGAATAAATGTCCCAAACCCTTGAGGTTCTAGAATCTCCTGAGTCTATATTCAAAGAGAAAGGAGCAAGATGGAAATTTAGAACAAAATTCTCCTCTCATAGAAGGAAGATGCTGGTTGTCATCTGCAAGTTCTAGGGAAATGCCTTGAGACCCGCCCCCACCCCCACCCCCACCCCCAGGTCCCTGGGGTTCTGTGGTTGGATCTGGGAACTCTGAAAGTCTCCTTGAACAGACTTAGAGCTGATGGAGTGGGGAGAGAGCGGGCTTATAAGGGACTCTCATAGGAAATGCAACAATAGCAGTGTTGTGCCCCATGAGAGCTGCAAACGGCATCCTCAGCAACAGGGAATATGAGTATGAATACGCTTGAGCTGTTCTGCCACCTAAATGTGCATAATGAAAAAAAAAAAAAAACGTATAAAAATGTAATAAAATAGGTCTGTGAATTCAGCCTTAAAAAATCATGTGCATCTGGGTCTTGTCCTGAAGGAAAAAAGAAAATCCCATGACTAATTTGGTGGAGTTGGATGACGGGAGTGGTTAAAAGGTTATTTATTATTTGATTTTGTGTTTTTCAGAAAGATAATACTCATTGTTAAAACTTCAAGCAATGTACGTGTAACAGTATACAAGGAAGGAATGCTTCTAGCTACAAGTAACAGTAAACTCAAAAAGCAATGATGAGTAAACATGTATGCATGCTCAGTCATGTCTGACTTCTTGTGACCCTATGGACTGTAACCCACCAGGCTCGTCTATCCATGGAATTTTCCAGACAAGAATACTGGAATGGGTTGCCATTTCCTACTGCAGGGTAAGTTTCTAATCCAGGGATCAAACCTGTCTCTCCTGCATCTCCTGTACTGCCAGGCAGATTCTTTCCCCCTGAGCCACATATGAAGCCTAAAAGATGAGTATTTCTTGTTAATTACCAGGAAGCCTAAGGTAGGAGGTTCTGGGCTTGGTTTGTGTGTTCTCAGTCGCTCAGTCATGTCCGACTCTTTGGGACTCTATGGACTGTAGCCCGCCAGGATCCTCTGTCCATGGGGATTCTCCAGGCAAGAATAGTGGAGTGGGTTACCATGCCCTCCTCCAGGCGATATTCCTGACTCAGCGATTGAAACGGAGTCTCATGTCTGCTTCATTGGCAGGCAGGTTCTTTACCACTAGCGCCACCTGGGAAGCCCCAGGACTTGGTTTAAGGACTTGGTATCAATAAGAACTCTGACCCCTCTGCTCTTTCTGCCTTGCTCGACTCGGTGTGTAGGTAATGTCCCCTCTCATGGTCACAAGATAGCTGCCACAGCTCCAGATATCAGGTCCTCATGTCACAGTCTCAAGCAGTAAGGAAGGAGATATGATTATGCTAAAGAGAATCTTGTATTCTTTAATTAAAGAGAAAGATCTTTTCCAGAAACTGTCCCCTTCCTCCACAAAGTTAGATGGGCCTCTCTCCAAACCTTAGCTCTCCGGCTTTATCTCTCTGAGCCTCATTTTTCCCTTCCTGGAAATGGGGATAATAGTAGTACCTTCCTCAGAGGGTGTTGCGAGAATTAAATGAGAAAATACTTCGTGTCCAGTAAGCACTCAGGAGCTGTGCTAGTATCTTCCATTTCCCTACCATATTCACCCTTCTTAACCTGTCTCCAGCTTATTCTGTGATGCCTCAGGACTGCAACGACAGTCTTTCTTTTCCTTTGGCTTTTGGTTGATATGGTCAATGGAAAGTATAGTATCAACAGGAGCTCAAGAGGGAAGATAGAGAAGTTGAGTATTTATCCCCCTCACTCCTTCTCTGTGGCATTGCTGAGAGAGGCTGTTTCTCTCGGGATAGCCACAGCTTCTCTCTCTCTGCCAGCTGCCTGGTAATGCCCACTGGGTAATGGTTCCCTAAGGTTACTAGCCCCAGGGCGCGGTACCATTGTTTTTCTAAACCTGCCCTCACCTTAGTCAATAGTCTCTTTATTCAACACTTCTTGAAATACCAGTTTGAGTGCATTATCTTTTCCTGCCAGAACCTGGACTGATTCAAAACATGAGCTTTTTTTTTTTCTCCAAAGTAAATTATTTGCAAACTTCAGTATTTTATTAGTAGTGACAAGTGATTTGTGTCACACTTCATGATTAAGAATCACCAGTCCTCTTGGTCAAAAAGTCGGTCAAGTGGGATGTTTGATTGAGTTGGCTGTTATAATCATGAATTAAATCTAAATCCTTGGGCTTCTGGCCATATCCTGAGGCACAATATTTTTTACATGATAATGGTTTTGGGGTAAAAAAAGAAAAGACAATTTTTACATTCATATGCCCTGAATTCAGTTGCTGCGTATTCTTGACATCCTTCAGTTAAATGGAAAACACCAGGTTTCGAAACTGTATTGATTTCAGTGGGCATATATTATTTTACTGTAAGTACCAATGTCTGTTGTACTTAATATACAATGGATTAATTTAAAATGCATTAGTTTAATAAAAATGCATAAAATAGAATAGAATTACATTAGCTTCAATAAAAAATTCAATTTCATAAATATTATCTTGTGTTAAAATGCATTGATTTCCAGGAAAATATATTGGTCAAAGGTAATTTACATTGCTTTGAATGAAAATGCGCCAGTCTCCATACATATGTATTAGTTTAGTCAAACGTATCCAATTGTGTAAAATATCGGTTAGGCTGAAATGGATTCCAACCCTGTTTGTTGTTGTTGTTGTTGTTGTTTTATTCTCTTTGGCTGAATAAATATTTCCAATGCTCGCTTTAGTATAGCCTAGTTCCTGTGAAGGAAGGCAGGTGGGTGAGCCCGAGGAACACATTCTGGTAACCCACTGGTTTGTGGATTGTCTACTTCTGCAACAGTTAGGACTCCCTTGGTGGTAGGTAAGGTGCGTTCACCTTCCCTACAAAGGCTTGGTGTGGGATATGAGCTGGAGAGCCAAGCAAAGGGCCCAGAAGTCCTCATGAGGACTGACTGGAGCCACACCCAGACCAGGAAAATGTAGACTGACTATGGCAGGAGAAGCTGGAAGGGAGCTATGTTCTGGGGGGCAAATAGGGACCAGAAGCAGGTGAGCTAAACCCAGCGCTCAGGGTCAGCGGGACACAGGATCACAGCTTGGACTCTGGGGTCTCCCAGAGTTCAATCCTTGAACCTGCCACTTCCTGTGTGTCCTTCTCCAAGTCACTTAACCTCTCTGAGTCTCTGTTACTCCCAGGTGTTATGTCAAACACTAAGTACTTTCCATATACTAATTTATTTAATCATCACCACAACTTACAAGTGTCTTGTTCCAGATCACACAGCTAGCAGAGTGGTAGAGCTGGGATTTGAACCCCAAATCCCTCTAGATCTCAGCCACGAGACTGCCTCCAGTAATTCTATGTAAAGTGTGAAGTGTGTGGTCGCTCAGTCGTGTCCGAGTCTTTGTGACCCCATGGACTGTAGCCTGCCAGACTTCTCTGTCCATAGAATTCTGTATCCCATCAGACTTCTCTGTCCATGGAATTCTCCAGGCAAGAATACTGGAGCAGGTTGCCATTTCCTTCTCCATTGGATCTTCTCGACCCAGGGATCAAACCCAGGTCTTCTGCGTTGACAGCAGATTCTTTACCCTCTGAGCCACCAGGGGTGGCTTGGGGTACATTGGGGTAATTAAGGGAGGTATCTAATCCCTGTTCTTTGGCTTCTGAGGAAACTTTGGATAAGTGACTTTGTCTCTTTAAGCCTCAGTCCCTTCATCTGTTAAACAGGTATGACGACAGCATCTATCTCCTACAGCTCACAGAGACATGGTAGGAGCATAACAAACAGCAGACCCTCAACCAACAAAAGGCATTCACCACATTTCAGAGCCTTTAATACACTGATGTGAGTCCTAAATCCCTAAAGAGGGGAGTAAGTAGGCAGATAAACCTACCCATGGGGTCGCAAAGAGTCAGACACGACTGAGCGACTGAACTGAACTGAACTGAAGCTACCCAGGAGGAGGTTGAAGAAGGAAAGAACTGCAATACGGAGAGACGTAGACAAGGAGAAACGGCCCTGAGTTCCATTTCCCAAAGTGTGGGACCCCTCCCTCAGTGATATGTGAGTTGCCTTTGCTCTCTGCAGATGGACATTTTTCAAAACTTTTTATTTGGAAAAAAATTACAACAGAAGAGTTGTAAGAAGAGTACCGTGAACTCTCTGAACTTCTCCAGATTTGCCAAATGTTGACATTTTGCCACATTTGCTTTATTTTTCTCTCCGTCTGTATGTGTATATATATCTTTCTATATATATGTTTCCCCCTGAACCATTTGAGAGTTAATGCAATCACCAGCATAGTCCTCTACATAGTCCTTAGTGTTTGTCTTCTAAGAATAAGGTCGTTCTCATTCCTAACTATTGTACAATCATCACATGCAGGAAACTTAGCAGTGATACAGTTCTAGAATCTGACCTTTAAGATTCCATGTTGAAATTTCACCAAATGAAATAGTGACATAAAATTGAACCGTATTTTATAATCATTATTTTTCCATTCGGGGATCTTATCCAGGATCACACATAGAAATTAACACTCCCTTCTTTTAGCCTCCTTTAACTTGGACCTGTGCTTCAGTCTTCCTTTGCCTTTCTCAAGGCTGATATTTTTGAAAAGTCCATTTTGGAGACCATCTCTCAGTTTGAGTTTGTCTGGTGTTTCCTTGGGATTAGATTCAAGTTATGAGGACTTCTCTGGTGGCCCAGTGGTTAAGAATCTGCCTGTCAATACAAGGGACATGGATTTGACCCCTGGTCTGGGAAGATAGCACAGGGCAACTGAGTCCATGCGCTACAACTACTTAGCCATGCACCTGGAGGCCGTGCTCCCCAAGAGAAGCCACCGCACTGAGAAGTGTGTGCACAACTAGAAAGCAGCTCCCCTCGCCGCAACTAAAAGCCCACATGCAGCAATGAAGACCCAGCACAGCCAAAAATAAATCCGAAAATAAATAAAAAAGATTCAAGTTACACACTTCTGGCAAGAACACCACTGAAGTAATGCGGTAGCCTTCTCAGTGCATCATGCCAGGAGGCCCTTGACAGCTGTTTCTGGAGTTGTAAACTCTGACTTCTTGGATGGGGTGGTATCTGTCAGGGTTCTCCACTCTAATTTTTTCCCTTTGTAATTAGTAAGAAATCTATGTAGGAGGTACATATTTACTTTTATGTTCCATTCTGTTTCTGCAAAGGAAAACTTACAGAGTTTCACTTACAGTTGCAAGATAAACTTTCTTTCTTCAAAACATGTATTTAAAGTAAAAAAAAAAAGTGAGTCAATTTGAAGAAAAGTATAAAATAAGTGACAATAATGGTGGTTTGTGGATATGGCAAAATACTGTGACATGTGGTACTAAAATGGCTGTTTTAGTGACTCAGTCGTGTCCAGCTCTTTGCGACCCCATGGACGGCAGCAGCCAGTCTCTTCAGTCCCTGGAACATGCCAGGCAAGAACACTGGAGTGGGTAGCCATTCTCTTCTTCAGGGGATCCTTCTGACCCAGGGATCGAACACAGGTCTCCTGCATTGCAGGCAGATTCTTTACCGTCTGAACCACCAGGGAAGCCCATTTTAGGGACACAGGATAGAAAATGTTTAATCTACCAAGTATGGGGACAGTCATTTCAAGGAAATACAGGAGAGGTGAGGGAATTCCTGGGGGTCTTCAGAGCCTCAGAGTGTCTCCTATGCTGTCCAGTGCAACCTCCTCCCCCGGGGCCTGTCGTCCCTGCCTCCAGTTTTTGTCTGGCCTTGCAGGCCTGGGCAAGTGGACTTGAGGACGATCACTTCAGTCCCCCCTACCTGGCACTGCCAGGGGAGCCACCAGCTGCTCTGGGAGGCCCATAAAACCCACTGGTTCGTGGAAACCCACTCAGCAATCCATACAGACTAGCATCTTGCAGAAAGACGCCCTCCCAGTCCCTTGTAGAATCAGAGCTGTGGACAACATGGAAGGCAGACCAGGTGTTGTTCTCCTGGACACAAATTGCTAGTGCGGTCTTGCAAGGGACCATGAATACTTGAAGCAGCAGGGCCACCAAGGATGTGGCTGGCAGTGGCCAGATTTTGAGGGAAAGACCTGCAGCCTAGGAGAAGAAAGCAAATGCAACTTGGTACTTGTTCTTGGGGTATCAGAGGCCCAGATACTGCCTGGATTAACCCTCAAAAGTGGCTCCTTGAACTGCAGGAAAGACTGTCCTTTCAGGCCCTGACAACACTTGAAACTTGTGACCATAAGTTGCCCACCGGATGTCCCTGCCACACTGGCATCTACAGTTAGAATCCAGGTGGGTCAGTGCAAGGAAAACCTGGGTTAATTTCAGGATTTTGGCAGAATGGAGAGGAAATAGATCCACTTTTGAGTCCAGGAAGGGCAGTGGGTAAGGACACAGGCTTCACATTTAATCATTGCTGGATGTCGGCCGTGGTGCTTGGGAACACCCACCCCACTCTGAGTCTTCTCATCTGTAGAAGGGGATAGTAATATTGTCTTAATGTTGCTTACTCCCTTGTTGTGAGGACCACAGGAAGGAAGTGAGTAAAGAACTTGGCATAATACCAGGCACATTATAAGCAGTCATTACATTTGTAGCTATTATTATTGTTGTTAATCAAACCAGTTACTCGGAACAGTCTGATGAAAAGTCATTCAGGTGAACAGGGGCTCCTTGAAAGTAGGAATCACTTTGCATTCATCTCTGTACCACCAGTACCTACACCAGAGCCTGGCCTAGAGGAGGTACATAGTAATGACAGTTAATAAGAATAATCATAGTTGCTCATATTTTTGGAGCATTTATTGTTTCAAGCCTGAGTGAAACCCTGTACATGTATTATTGCATTCAAGCCTCAAAACCTCTCTCTGCCCTTAGACACTGCTGGTGGGAATGCAAAATTGTGCAGCCAGTGTGGAAAATGGTCTGGCAGTTTCTCAAAACTTTAAACATAAAGTTACCATACAACCTGGCAACTCCACACCTAAGTACCCATCCTAAAGAATTGGAAAACAGATATTCAAATAAATATGTTTCTTTTGTGGGTGATGAAAATGGTTCAGGGCTTCCCAGGTAGCTCAGTGGTTAAAATCCACCTGCCAGTGCAGGAGATGCAGGATTGATCCCTCGGTCGGGAAGATCCCGTGGAGGAGGAAATGGCAACCCACTCTAGTAGTCTTGCCTGAAAAATCCCATGAACAGAGGAGCCTGGTGGGCTATAGTCCATCGGGTCACAAAGAGTTGGACAGGACTGAGCATGTGTGAGCGTGAAAATGGTTTAAAACAGTAAATTTTTAAATCAATAGTCAAAAACTTTTTTAAAGGTGAGAGTTTTACATACACACACACTTGGCCATGTAAAAGTGAATGTTAGTGCTATTTAATACATTCACAATGTTATACAACCACCTCTATCTAGTTCCAAAACATTTTCATTACTTCAAGTGAAAACTCTATACCCATTAACAATAACTCCCCATTCCCTTCTCCCCACAAACCCCTGGCAACCACCAGTCAACTTTCTATCTCTATGAATTTACCTATTCTGGACAGTTCACATACATAGAGTCAGATATGTAGCCTGTTGTATCTGGTCTCTATCAATCACTCCACATAATGTTTGCAAGGTTTATCTACAGTGCCGTATCTATAACTCCTTCTTACAGCTGAATAATATTTCACTGTATGGATAGGCTATAATTGGTTTATCCATTCGTCTGTTGATGGACGTGTGGGTTGTTCCCACCTTTTGGCTATTGTGCATAGTGTTCCTATGAACATGTATACTCATGTATTTGTTTGAGTATTTGTTTTTCAACTCTCTGAGTCTCTATGGCACTAGTGGGTTTTAAGTGGGGCTCATGTGTGGGTGGTGAGTTGTCTTTGAGTGTGTGTGTGTGTGTGTGTGTGTGTGTGTAGGGGGTGTCCCAGCAGGAGCCTGGGGGGGTGGCTGCAGCAGCCATCCAGGTAAAGGACCATGCTGGCCTGGACTGTGACAGTGTCAGCAAGATGGGCAGACAGCAGGGGAATGTTTTGGAAGAGGAGAGAGACAAGGAGAAGGGGATTTCTTCCCTGGGGCCTGCCAGCTGTGGCCACCAGATGTGGGGCCCTGAAAGTGACATAAGCCCCAAAGCTCTGTCGACAGCCACAGCAGCTCTCTGGCCTGCATGGAACCGTGTTCAGTGTGGGCCGTGTACCTGGGAATCAGGCTCAAATGAACTGACACTGGTTTTGCAACAGACCGAGGAGGTGGGCACCAGCAAACAGACGACCTGTCGTGGCTGCAAGCACCTGCATCTGAGCACAGAGAACGCGGAGCACACGTGGCTGGGGGATCAGTGGAGCAGTGAGACGGGGAGCGGGACAGGGAGCCTCTGGGTGTCGCTGAATCCAGTGAAGCTGTTTGTATTAATAAAAGTGGAGGGCTGGGGCCTGTGGATTGTTTAGGTAGGGAGGCTGCTGGTCTGATAAACTGCAACAACCCTTCTGCTCCTCAGTGAAGGCTGCCAACCAGCTGTGTGGACTTAGGCAAGTTGATCAGCCTCTCTGATCCTTAGCTTCCTCCTCTTTAACACGGGACTGACAATCCACCACTTTCTTCATAAGGCTGGAGTGAGAACTAAACTAGAAATGCAAGTGAGTCACCTCGAGTACAGTCATTTATTAATTTCTTTACGGCTTGTGTGTAACTGGATCACGAACTGGCCATAAAAAGCTGGGTTCAAATCCCAGGGTAGCCACATGCTAGCTCTGCAGCTCAGGCAAGTCTCATAGCCGCTCCGACCCTCAATATCTTCATCTGTAAAACGAGAAAAGTATTAGGATGTACCCAGAGGGGTTGTCATGAGGGCTAAGTGAGGGGCTGCTGCATGCAAAGTGATCAGGCCAGTTCTTGGCACATGATATTCAATCCGTCCATCCATGAGAGTCTCAGGGATTACGACTTTCCTCCCCAATTTTACTAAATCCCAAGTTGGCAACAAAGAACAGAGGCTCAGAATCCAGAGTCAGACCTGGGTCCAAATTCTGACATTACTTTCTATGTGGCCGTAGAAGGTTATTATACTTCTTCTAGCCCTAATTTCCATTCACTCATTTCCCCATTTATTCATGCAACACTTACAGAACAATGACCTTATGCCAAGCAATCTTTCAAGTACTTGGCTCGTAGCAATTCATGGGATTCCTACAACAACCTTAAACAAGGTAGGTGTTGTTATTATCTCCATTTTACAGGTGGGGAGTTGAGGACCAGTGAGAGAAAGTCACTGCCCCAGTGACATAGCTGGTTAGTGAAAAAGTGAGGATTCAAGTCTGGGCCACCTGGCCCCAGAATCAATGCTCTCAACATTTGAGGGCCAGGTTTCCTCTTTGCAAATTGGAAGATTTCCTTTCCTCCTATGGTTGTTGGGAAGATTAAATAAAACCCAATCTTTACAAGCATAGCACAGTGACTAGCTCTCATGGAGGGGTCAGTAAAAGGGAGCTGCTCTTTTATTATTTTATTTTTTTGCTTGATATAACTCTATGTCTTTGTACTTCACTGTTTTCTCTACCTGGTTCACTTCAGATTATGTTTCAAGCCTCCGATTCAAGGGTGACCTCCTCTAGGAAGGTTTCTATGACCTTGCTAAGCATCTTCTGTGGAGTTTCCACAGTCCATGGGGGTCACCAAACTGCTGTAGATCTGACCACACGGTTCTACAACTTTCTCCTCCCATCTAACACAGGGCAGAAGTTGTGCCTTCTTTGTATCCCTGGATCCTGGTACAGCGCCGAACCAGTGTGGATGTTTGCTCATGGAATGGGTGCTCATTTGTTCAACAAAATGTTTTGAGCGCTGACAGTAAGTCAGGCTCTGGGGAATTAGCATGTGGCTTTGTTGAATGACTAAAGGGCCCTCCCCAAGTTCTGTGCCCACCTGGCCATCTCACTGTGAGTGCTACTCCCCCATGTACACCGGCTAAGCTAGCACTTTCTGAAAGATCTTCATACCTTCCTGGGAGTGGACCAGGGAAGGTTCCAGGCCCAAGCTCTCCAAGTGAGACTCCTCCACCCCAGTTGCAGATATCCAGCAACCTGGCTGTCTCCCTGTGTCTCCCTGAAGCCCCGAGGCCTCCCTGAGCCCAACCCCTCTCCTGAAATGGAGTTTCCTGTGGCTTCACGTTACATCTCCCCAGAGCACAGGCTCGTTTCTCCAATCTGTCACTGGGTGCACCAACTCTCCAGGCTAAAAATACCCTTGACATTTTTGAAGGCCTGTTAGGGCTGGAGCTACTCTCCTGAAGGTTGTGAGTTTCTTTGCAAATCGATGCAGGTGGTGCAGCAGTCACAGGCTGAGGGCAGCTAGCTCAGTCAGAGCTTGGTTACACCCAGTGGATGGGCTTGCCTGCTTTCATGACAGCCCTCCCTAACTCTGAGCTCCTGGACATTAGGGATCAGGGCTTATTCATCGCCATGTCCTCACACAGCCTGGCATACAGTAGGGGCTCAATAAATGTTTGCTGAGCGATACACAGTAGTTATGAACAGGGACTCTGGAGCCAAATTGCTGTTGTTCAGTCGCTAAACTGTGTCTTTGCAACCCCATGGACTACAGCACGCCAGGCTCCTCTGTCCTCCACTATCTCCTGGAGTTTGCTCAGATTTCTGCTCATTGAGTCAGTGATGTTATCCAACCATCTTACCCTCTGCCGTCCTCTTCTCCTTTTGCCTTTGCTCTTTTCCAGCATCAGGGTCTTTTCCAATGAGTCAGCTCTTATCATCATGGGGCCAAAGTATTGGAGCTTCAGCTTCAGCATCAGTCCTTCCAGTGAATATTGAGGGATAATTTCCTTTAGGATTGACTGGTTTGATCTCATCACAGTCCAAGGGACTCAAGAATCTTCTACAGCACCACAATTTGAAAGCACCAATCCTTCAGCACAGTCTTCTTGATGGGGCCAACCCTCACATCTGTATATGACTACTGGAAAAACCATAGCTTTGACGACATGAACCATTGTCAGTAAATTGATGTCTCTGGAGTCAAACTACTTGGGTTAAAAGCCTGGCTCTACTTCTGACTGGGTGGCCACTCTGCTTCATTTTCTCATCTGTTAAATGGGAGTACTAAAAGCATCCAGAACATAGATTTGTTAAAAGGAATAAATGACCACTCTAGGTATAGTTTCTAGAGCTTGACATGGTAAGCACAGCATGAGTTGTTCATCATTAGCATTAAAATTATTGTCATCATCTTTATCACCAGGAATCTAGCTTTCCTTATCACTCCACTTTGCTTCTCAGACAGGTTCTCCCTCACAGTGACAAAATGGCTGCCAGGCACTCAAGCTTACATCCCATCCCTCAAAAGTCCTGGTCTAAAGAGAATTGGTCTTTTCCTTCCCAAAATTCCAGCAGAAATACTGGAGGGGCTTTCTTCAACCTAGCTTTGAGCTTTGCCCTTTATTGTAACAGTATCTGGAACCAGGAAGATGGGCTGTTCATATTAGCTAATGGTAGGTCATGTGTCAATCTGGGAAGCAATCACTGTAGCCAGAAGGATAGCATCCTCTGATTGGTCAGGTCTGACACCAATCATTGTGTTCAAGATAATAAAATGCTCTGACTGGTGGGCCTGGGTCACATGGTTATTAGGCCCAAATCCTCTGATCCAGGGAGGTAAAAGTGCTCTGATTGGTCAGCACTAAGTCATGTGCCCATCCCTGGAGCCAAGGGTGGAAGTAGACTTCACCCAAGTGCTTGGTGAAAGAGGGGAGGGGTTTCTGTTCCCAGATGTAGGAATGGATGAGGGCAGATGCAAATAGCTGCTTCAGACAACAGCAACCCCAAAGTGGAACAAAACCCTTTGTTCCTTTCCCCCAGAACACCTCCCACTCAAGATTGTCCTATATGGTGGCTTTTACTGGACATGACAGCTTCAGTGGTGTAGGTGTGGCCACATCACACTGTGTACACAACTGAAGATTACATATTAGATCTCTCAATGTTTAAAAGCCCTCCAGGCTTTCCCTCCCAGAGGCCTCAGAGAATGGCCTTGCTCCTCTTCCTCTGGCTTGTCCAAAGTAAGAGTATCTCTATAGGCAGGCACTTTGCATTTTCTCTCTCTGGGTCCATATTCATGTCTTGCTGTGTCAGGTCACATAAAATAGATTCTGAACAAACTTTCTTCCACCTTTTCCTGCCCCTGGTCTCCTTTCTGCCTTTAGTTTCTCCTTTTGCACAACAAGCAACTATTCACTTGGCAGGATTTGTAAGTCCACCCTCATTCATCACTATGAGGGTCCCCACCTCCAGCATTAAAAAGTTGCATCACATCTTAGAGGTGGGGGGAGAATAGGAATAAGAAAGTTCTAAGAGAGAAAAAACTCACAAACCTTGGATGAAGCCTCTCAGCTTCTCAAATCAGGCAAGCGGTTGTCTTATTTGATTAGGATTAACAGATTTTCCAAAGATAACCTATTTTGGTTTTATGATTCTATCTCTCCAGGCAGTGTTTACAATATGTATTTGCAGAAACAGAATGTATGCCAGGAACGAGGCGAGGGCCCTTGCTGGCGCTCACACAGTCTGTCATAAATATAATATTAGGATGACGCCTGAAATTAATGTGAATCATTTCCCAATAAATATAGTCGGTTAGTGAGGTGTTCCAGGACTGCTGATGGGAGATATATTTTGGTAAAATATGGTTTTTGTATCGGTGGGGCACTGGGAGTGGGGGTGCATGGAGGGCATAAATCTCCACGGAAGAAGTATCCTTTATGATTATTCAATTCCACAGTAGCTCTAAAAGCCTAAAGTAGATTCATATTTACAGTTCCTGGAAGCACCTGGTTTTTATATATTGGGAGAAGAATTAGCATCAGGGCCTCCTTGTGGAAATCACTGACTTAGGGGTGGGGAGATGAGAAGACTCCATGCTGGGATGCTCCGTGGGACTGAGTTAATTTCACCTGCATTCGGGCGTGGAGCAAAGGAAGCTGTGTGAAGCAGTCAGACAAGAAGGGGCTGCTGGGAAGGCGGTCCTGGCTGGGTCCATATCAGCAATCGGGGATGCATGGAAGGGTTAGGGCCCTTTCCTGTCAGAAAAGGAATAAGTGTGTGCAAGGGAGATGGCTGAAGCTAGCTAGCTAAAGCTGACAGCAACAGAGGTGGATGTAACCCTGTCTCTAAGAGCTGGGGCCAAGTGTAAACATCCCTATCTTGTCCCACCTGCTTGAATCCTCTCAAAGCCTAGAGATGGAAGAAAGAATTCAGACCTTGTCACTTGATGTTACCTTCCCTGTGTGAGCCTTATGTATTTAACTTTAAAGTTATCTTTATTTTTTTCCCTCCCTGTACACAAAACTGATACAGGTCCACAACCCATTAAACAAAACTTTAAAGTCCAGAAAGCTCTGAAAACTCTGAGTTTTTATTGCTAACATATTTAGTAGCGAAACCAGATTTGACCAGAGATTTCAAATCTATTTATATTCCTTATTCATCCCACTTTGTGGGAACATTTATACTTTCACAGCAGAATTATTAATGTGTTTGATTATAGGGAGGCTGCCCCAGACCTTGCTGACAGTGTTAGATAAGGCGCATGAACCCTGATGCCTTTCCCAGAGCCAAACAGATTCTGAATTCGGAAACACATCTTCCCCAAGGGTCTCAGATAAGGGATTGTACACTTGAACTTGCTGGTTGTAATAAAAAAAAAAAAGTCAGATGACACAGTATAGTGAAAGCAAAAGCCTTAAGGAAACAGAAAAGGCTCCCACTTAAGAAGTGGGCAAAACATATAAATACTCACAGAGGAAAAACAACTGACCAGTAAATTTGGAAATAATCCAACCGCCCTCATAACTGAAGGTGGCTATAATAAGCTTCATCTTTAGAAAATTAAAACAAGGGTGGTTATCTGGTTTTGGTTGAGGATGTGTGGAAAATATTCCTGTCTCCACTGATGATAGGGGTGATTCTTTCAACTATTTTGGAAGACAACTTGGCAATACCCACCCACATTTCACAACTGTACACCCTTTGGAGGGACTTCCCTCAAGCTCCAGTATTAAGACTCCACACTTCCACTGCAGGGGGCACCAGTTCAATCCCTAGTTGGGGAACTAAGAACCCACATGCCATGTGCAGTATGGCCAAAATTTTTTTTAAAGTATATACTCTTTGGAGAAGCAATTCTGCTTTTGGGAATTTACCTTGCAAGCAGTTATGCTCACCTGTGCAAAGTTATTCATTCAAGGATATTTACCACCATAGATAAAACAGGAAAAAGCTAAAAAGAACCTAAATTTAGTGTTCAGTGTCTACAATAGAGGATTGGTTAAATACACTTGGAGTATATAGGCAACAGAAGAGTAGGAAGCAGTTAAAAAGAATGAAATAGACCCATGCGAACTGACTTGAAAGGATGCCCATGATATAGCACTCCACAGACAGAGCAAACTATGTAATTCTGCAATTCAGTTTTCACTTTCTAAGAGTATTTATGCGCATATTATATGTTCACCTGTGCAAAGAAAAACCTGGGGGAGAACATACCCCAAACTGTGGTTACACTTCTGTAAGATGTATATGGGGATCAGGGCTTTCTCTAGATTTTATACATTTTAATACATTTTAAAATTAAATTGTGTGTAGTGAGGGAAAGTAAGTAGAATTTCCCCATAATTCCACCCTCTTGCCCAGAGATTAGTTTCGCTAAAAATATGCTGGTTTTTTTTTTATCCTGACCCTTGTAGCATCATTCACAGTAGCTGAAAAGTAGAAGCAACCCAGGTGTCCACCAATGGATGAATGGACAAGCAACATGTGGTCTATCCATACAATGGAATATTATTGCCTTAAAAAGGAGGAAATCTTGATGCATTAAAAAGGAGGAAATCCTGACGCAGGCTATGACATGAATGAACTTTGAGGACATAATATTGAATGAAATGAGCCAGTTACAAATAGACAAATACTGTATAATTCCAGTTATAAGAGGTACTTCAAATAGTCAAACTCATAGAGACACAAAATAAATTGGTGGGTTGCCAGGGGCTGGGATGAAGCAGGTAGTAGGAAGTTAATGTTAAAAGGGTCCAGAGTTTCAATTTACAGATGAAAAGAGCACCAGAGATGGATAGTGGTTATAGTAGCAACATTGGGAAAGTATTTGATACCAGAACTGTACACTTGGGCTTCCCTGGTGGCTCAGGGATAAAGAATCTGCCTGCCAATGCAGGAGATATGGATTCAATCCCTGATCTGGGAAGATTCCACATGCCGTGAAACAACTAAGCCCATGTGCCACAACTACTGAAGCCCGTGTGCCCTAGAGGCCATGCTCTGCAACAAGAGTGGCCCCTACTCTCTGCAACTAGAGAAAGCCTGCACAGCAACCAAGACCCAGCACAACCAAAAATAAATTTAAAAAATTTTAAAAGAACTGTACACTTAAAAATGGCTGAGATGGTAAATTTTATCTTATGTATATTTTACCACAACAACAAAAAAAAGCTGGTTTTCTTTCAGAATCTTCTCCATGAATACATCTATATTTATATTCACCCACCTGTGCATTTCTTCTCTGTACTCAAGAATGAGTTTATGCCATCCAAAATTCTTCTGCTATTTTCTTTTCCCTTCTAATTCTAATACCACATCTTGTCCATCCTTCTATGTTAGTGCCTGTGGGTCTCCCCGCCTGGCATGCCCCTGTGAGAAGGCATCATCTATTTCACCAGCTACCCGTTGATGGACATCTGGGCAGGTTCCAACGTGGGGACCTTATGCTTTGAAAGATTTTTGTCAACCAAACTGAATTTATTAAGTAATAATTAATTCATTTCCCCATTTTTTATTCATCAAAGATGCACAAACTGTAGACTAGGGCTTTCGATTAGCAGGAGGCTTCTGGAGCTGAAAGAATCCCAGCCAAGACCAGAGAAAGGTGGGTGTCTGAGTGAGACCAGGTGGCCTTATGGAAGACAAATGTGTGAATTCCCTTTGTGTGTTGGATTTTTGCTTTTCTAACAGAGGAGCAAAGCCAAACAGACGCAAGAGGGATGGCGAGGACATTGAGAATGGAAAACTCTGGTGGAAGGGTTTTCAAGAGAGGGGAAGAGCACAAAGGCACAGAGGAAGGAGAAGAGATGCTTTAAACTTTCTCAGCCTCTGTTCCCTATGATCAGCATAATCTTTCCCGCCCCCTCACAGAATTATTCTGAGGATTTGCATAATGGTACGTAGTAGGGTCTCAAGAAATCCAATAGATGGTAAAAAACAACAAACAATAGAAAATGAGGCGGAGATTCCACAAATATGTACCAGACTCAGAGCTGATGGCTGGGAGTGGATTAGTGAGGAAGACCCAGTCGCTCCCCTCCAGGAGCCTGAGTCCAGGCTGATTGTATGTGAGGAAAGAGCAGCATGTTGTTCCAGAAACATACCTGGGTGCTGGAAAAGGCAGGCAAAATAGCGAGGAGAATGCAGGTGGGAGTGAGTGCTTAATGGATACAGGGGTTCCTTTTGGGGTGAGGAAAATATTTTAGAATTAGAGGCAACAGTTGCACAACATCATGAATGTGTTCATGCCACAGTCATACACTTTGCTTGTTGGTTGTCTTTTTAAGTTTATTTATTTGGCTGCACTGGTTCTTCATTGTGACATGTGAACTCTTTGTTGTAGCATGTGGGATCCAGTTCCCCAACCAGGGAGCGAACACAGGCCCCCTGCATTGGGAGCTTGAAATCTTAGCTGCTGGACCACCACGGGAGTCCCTGAATCATACACTTTCTAATGGTAATCTTGCATTACGTGAATTTCATGTCAATAAAAGCAAAAAATCAACTCTGGGCACTTAATGGCAAATGCAAGGAATCTGGACCTCAACTTCCTGGGATCAAATCCTAGCCCATCCCTGCCTTGCCATGTGAAGAGAAGCTGATTACATAACCTTGTGGCACCTCAGTTTCCTCCTCGGTCAATTGGAAGTAATAAACTTTCACTTCATAGGGTTGCCAGAATGATTAAATCAGGTAATAGTAATAAAGCTCTTAGCAGAACCTGGCCCATGGTAAGTGATCAACAGATGGTGGTTGATATTATTATTACTGGTGAGGGAAAAGGGGTTCAAGGCAAGGGGAACAGTGATGGCAAACGCAGAGATTTAGATGAAGATATGGAACAGGCTGTGAACAGCACAGTGCTTGGTTGGGCTGTGGTTGCCTGCAGGTTTAAGGAGAGGAAGGTGAGATGAGCCTCTCTCTAGATTCCATTTTACATGCTAAAAGGAAATTCTGGGCATCTTCAGATCTCATCTGACTGTAACATTTATCACAAAGAATAAATATATAGATTCCATGTCACATTTCTTACCAAACAAGGAAAATACCATTCTTCCAGGCACCCGAATGCGTCTCATGTTTTTAAAGAGACTGTGATGATTGTAAGGTTTGGGTCAGTTACAAATGTCCCATTGTTTCAAGTAATCTTTGGCGAGTGTATGTGAACTCTCTCCCTTCTGTCGTTATAGAAGCCAATTATGCATTGTTGTTTGTACAATAAATGGAGAGTTTTAAAAATATACACATTGATGACCATCCTGTTGCTTAGGGAGGCTGGCAGAGCATTTCATAGCAGTGTCCCATGGAGGGTATATAGAATGTGCACTTAGCCCCTTCAGGAATTCTGGAAACCAAACAGATTGGTGTATTCCTTCAGGGTAGCAGCTGTGGGAGGGTGGCAGGGTGGCAGATTCACGAATGGTGTGCCCTGGGGCTCTTAGAAAGTGTCCTCCAGTGCACAAAGTCAGTGGGTTGACAATAGACATATCATGAAAAAACAGTTCATGGGTCAGTTAAGTTTGGGCAACAGGAGAATCAAAGGTTTCTTTTATGCAGGAATTGCCAGAGCCTTTAATATCCTAAGGTTCATTTGACTTTCCCAGAAAGGGATACAGGATTCAGGGTTTCCTAAACTGATGTGACCCTTTTTTCTCCAGATCAATATAGAGAAATAGGGCTCTAGGGACCTCACTTTGGGAATCATTGGATTACAACTTCATATTCAAGTTGTCTTTCTTATAATTAATGGTGCAACCTGATCATCAACTAGACTTGAATGTGTCAATCAAATCACTGAATGAACATTCATCGATGACTTTATTGGTGCTAGGGAGGCTGACCAGAAAAGACACAGTCCCTGCCCCCTAGGAGAATACTATCTAACAGGGGGAATACTATCAATAATAACAATAACAAGAATAGCAGGTATCATTTATTGGGCACTTACTATAAGCCAGGCACAGTGCTTAATGGGTATTTAAAAGGCTTATTTAAACATCTCGATAGACAGATCAGTGTTATTATTCCCATTTTACAGGTGAAGATAGGAAGTTCAGAGACAGTAAGCAACTTGATCAAGGGCACACAGCAAAGAGTGGCAGATTAGAAGCTGGAGTCAGATTCTCTGGATACTGAAGCCACAGGCTTCACGCTGTGTGCGCTAAGGGCTTCCTGGTCAAAGGAGAAAAGCAAACTGGTCAAGCCTCAGGCCACCAAATGGGGAGGGGGGAACAGAGATCTCTGGACACCTTCTCTAGTTGTGAGACATGTTCATAACCTGGAAGGAGCTCTAGGGTGAAAAGGTCAGGGGCTGGGGTGAAAACTAGGGATAAGCTATAAATATCTATAAGGAAGGGAGAAATGGCTAGGGTTATCCTAGTTGGGAGGTAGCTGGAGAAGGAAACTCAGGGTGACAGAGAGGAGGCAGGGAGGAAGTGGAGAACCAGGAGAACTGGCCTCTTCTCTGGATCTTGCTCCAATTTGCAGCTCATCCTTGAGTAGGTCCCCTACCTAACCTCTCTTGTTTAAACAGGTCTCAGCATCACCCACCGCTCTTATGCTATGATTGTGAATCTGCTTCCTCACAAACATAGTTCCTTTCAAGAGCAAGGAGAAGCTTTCATTCACCCTCTTGTTCCCAGTGCCTGGCATGGTACCCAGCACAATTAAGGTGCTCCATAAATGTTTGTTGATTAAATGAGTGAATGAGTGAAAAAGGAGGTGAAGCTGTAAAAGGAAGAGGCTGGGTGTGGTTGATTTACTCTGGCACCAGAGTAGCAGCCCCTGAGACATATTTTCCCAGCTTTCCACTAAAATACCTAAGAAGGCAGCAAAATCCAAAGCTCACAGTGCTGACACCCAAGACTGACAGGCGCCTGTTGCCAGAATCTGGGAGGAATTTCCATAAATACAAGGCAGATGGAGCTGGGTTGAGATAAACAATCGGGAACCTATTCAAGTTTTATCTTCTGAAATAGGGCACTCCTCCAGGGTAAAAGGAGATAGGAAAATACTCAACCTCCCCTCCCCACTTACAACCCGGGACTCTGAGACCCACAGTCTGTGCCAGTCAGAAAATGGGGTGGTGAGAGGGGAGGGGGTTTTCTCCACGAATGGGACACTTCTGTAGGCAAAGTACTCTCCTTTTTGCTGGCCTGGACTTCTACCATTTAGAGAAGTTTCCAGAAGGCAATACGTTGGGGAGGGAGGGGGATGGAAGGGAGGGAAGAATGTCAAAAGCGTTTTGTATCCTGAGGGGAACAGCTTCCGGAAGTACTACAGGTAAGGGAAGAACAGGCGTGCTGGGGATGGTAGTTTTTTAATGTGGTCCCTTAGGTTTTTGTTTGTTTTTTGTATTTGTTTTGTTTTTGTTTGGCTGCACCAAGAGGCTTGTGGGATCTTAGTTCCCAGACCAGGGACTGAAACCGAGCCCTCAGACTGGCAGTGAAAACATGGAGTACTAACCACTGGATCCCCAGGAAATTCCCTCCTTCCTTAGTTCTTTATGCCTGAGGTCTAACCATGCCATGGGACAGAAGAGGATCCCTTCTCAAGGGGATGAAAACCTGATTGACACTTGCTCCAGTGCTATGCAGAGAACCAGTCTTCCTCTCCAGGTGTCGATGATAAACGGGTTCGGCCAGTGCCTTAGTGGACAATGAAAGATGCCGAGGACAATTCACACACACCACCTATAGCCTTGACTACTTTCACGTGTCCCAAGATACCGTGTGTATTGTCAGGAATCAGGGGCACAATCTCTATGGATCTCAGAAATAACCTTGACACCCATGTCCACACTCAGTAGAGAACAAAAAGCACCATGAAAACTCTAGACCACAGGTCCAGACCCCAGGTACCTTCGGTGGCCAGCGGGAACTGCGCAAGCTTTGCCAACAAAGATCTGTATAGTCAAAGCTATACAAGCTTCAACTATACAAGTCAAAGCTATATAAGCAAAGTGGTTTTTCCACTGGTCATGTACAGATGTGAGAGTTGGACCATAAGGACGGCTGAACACCAAAGAATTGATGCTTTCAAACTGTGGTGCTGGCGAAGACTCTTGAGAGTCCCTTGGACTGCAAGAAGATCAAACCAGTCAGTCCTAAAGGAAATCAACCCTGAATGTTCATTGGAGGGACTGATGCTGAAGCTGAAACTCCAATAGTTTGGCCACCTGATGCGAAGAGCCAACTCGCTGGAAAGACTCTGACGACAGGAAAGACTGAGAGCAGCAGGAGAAGGGGCGACAGAGGACAAGAGGGTTGGATGGCATCACTGACTCAATGGACATGAGCTTGAGCGAACTCTGGGAGATGGTGAAGGACAGGGAAGCCTGGTGTGCTGCCATTCATGGGGTCGCAAAGAGTCGGACATGACTGAGCAACTGAACAATAAAGGTAGGCCAAGGATAAAAGGAAGTTGGGCCCTCTGATGTCCAGTTTACAGATGAGAAAACAAAGGCTTAGAGAAGGGAGTGACCTGTTCCAGGTCTCAAAATGATTTGGACCAGGACGGCTTCTTCATTCTGGAAACTTCTTCAGGGGAAAGTGAGAGCGTTGCCAGCCCTACCAAGAGGCAGGAGAGGTCTGTGTTTCTGAGGGGTGGAGGTGGGAGCAGCCACTGGCCTGAGGCTCCTGGCTCTGCCACTGGGTTCTTGACCCTCTGCCTTCTCTACCTCACTGCTTCCTCAGATCTGTCCCTGTATTTTCTCTCCCTTCCTTCCGCGCCCACCGACGCCGTCCTTCCCTCCACCATCTATTTCTCTGTCTCTCTTTGTCCCTTTCTCTCTCTCATACTCCATAAGCTCTTAGTGAGGACCTACTGCGTGCACATCACCAGACTGGGCCCTGAATGTGGCATAATTCGACCATCTGAATGCTGGGTTGTGTTTCCCATTGAAGCTTCCAGATCTGCAGAAATCTGGCTTTACAGTAAAGAAATACAATGAGTTTCTGCAAAGCTAATGGTAATTACCCTCCAGACATAATCACTCGAAATTAGCTGGAAAACTAACCCGGGCTTTGCACTTTGTCCCTCCTGGGTAATTTTGACTCTGAAATACCATCATTTATACTTAAGAAAGAGCTAGTGAGCAGGATGGGAGACATGGCCTTTTGCCAGGGCTTGCAATAACTAAGCAGGCTCAGACAAGGCAGGGTCGGGGGCATCTGCTTTGCAAGTCCTATTCCTCTTTTCCTCCGGAGTTCATCCTTGATCCTAGTGGTTCTAGTTACAGCTGGGGTTTCCCTCCTTTACTGAATCTGCATGAGTTGGTGGCTCAGGTGAAGAAAATGCTTCCTTCTAAGACTTCGGACCACACTTGCATTTAAACCTTACACACCAAACTACAAACCACTCTGTGATGATTAATTTTATGTGTCAACTTGTCTGATTAAGCATTACCTCTGAGTGCATCTGTGAGGGTGTTTCAGGATGAGATTAGGATCTGAACCAGTGAACTCAATAAACTGATGTGCGTGCGTGTGTGTGCTCAGTCGCTTCAGTCATGTCCAACTATCTGCGACCCTATGGACTGTAGCCCACTGGGCTCCTCTGTCCATGGGATTCTCCAGACAAGAATACTGGAGTGGGTTACCATATTCTCCTCTAGGGTATCTTCCCAACCCAGTAATTGAACCCACATCTGCCTGTGTCTCCTACACTACAGGCAGATTCTTTACCCACTAAGCCACCTTGGAAGCTCCAATAAATTGATAGCCCCCCGCAAATGTGGGTGGGCATTGTCCAATCCTTTGAGGGTCTAAATATAACAAAAGGTGGAGGAAGGAAGAATTTATTCCCTTTTTTGCTTCCTGCCTGACTACTGAGTTGGGACAACTCTTTCCATCTTTTCCTGTCTTCCAACTAGAATTTAAACCATTGGCTCCCCCAGGTTCTTAGGCCCTCAGATTCAGACTGAATTAGACCCCTGACATGCCTGGGTTTCCAGCTTGCAGACAGCAGACTGTGGGACTTCTCAGCCTCCATTATGCTGTGAACTGATTCGTCATGATAAATCTCTGTGTATACATCAACCAGTTCTGTTTCTCTAGAGAACCCTGACTGATACATCTTCTTTCCTCTGTTCCCTCTCTTTCCTCCACCCAATCCCCACCCTTAACCTTCTCTGGCAAAGCTGTAATGTGCTATTTGCCCTGGGGTTAAATTAAGCCTAAATTTCTGGTTTCTTCCACCCCTGCATCATCATGCCATGGGGGGCAGGATTAAGTGTCTTTAGGTTGGTTTGAGTCCTCTGTGTCCTTTCTTGGGAAAAACCATAATTTTAATAACTGTCTTTCTTTTAAGTATGTGCAAATTATTTTATGCTTTATGCAGTAATCAAAACCATGCGAGACAGGCATTATGTTGAAAGAAAGAAGCCAGCTACTCTATGAATTCACTTATGCAAAGGGTAAGAACAGGCAAAATGAATCAAGGTTAAAATAATGATTCTCTCTGATGAGGTAGGGGTGAGTATTAATGGGTAATATGAGGGAACCTTCTGGGATGATGGGCGTGTTCAGAACCTTGAGATCAGTGGGTCATTACGCAGGCATATACCTCAGTCAATATTCACTGAACTGGACACTTATGTGCTCTTTACATGCATTACACCTGAATTTTAAAAAACACATGACAGCCTCTTTCCTATGCAAGTTATTGCTAAAGTCTATTTTTTGCTGTCTTTCGTACTACTGGCTTTGCTTTAATGGAAGAGAAGTATTGTTCTTTGCTCCTGCCAGCTTGTTTTTAAGGAACACTGTTAGGTTACTTTTCTAGGCTGCCCTCCCCCATCATGATATTACTCCCCCATTAGTGCTCATCATCCAGAAGGAAAGCTAAGACTCATACTCAAGTAACAGTAAAGGAGAATTTCAGTGGGAATTGAGGGGAAGGGGTGAGAACCCCTAAGAATGAACATAATGTAAAGAATGTTCTCAGCACAATTAGTCCCATCTAGGTGGAACATAGGAAGAACAAACTGGGATTCCATTAAGCTGGAGTCAGACATGGAAGGCTTAGATACCAAGCCACAGTTTGTAGTAGTAGACAGTGGGAGAACCACTAGGGTTTTCTGAGCTGAAGAGGAACATGATCAAACTCATGCTTTCCAAAGAGAAATATGGCAGTGTGACCAAGACAAAGCAGAGCCTAAAGGCTGTGAAACCAGTTAAGAGGATACTGCAATAGACCTAGCAGAGAACAATGGGGCTTGAGACAGTAACAGAACTGGATGATAGGTGTCATAAATAATACGATCATTGGGTACAGAGGTCAAGGAAGACAGAGGAATTGATAAAAAGAAGAGCACAAAAGCTTGGCAATTGGGAACATGGGGTCTGGAGTGAGATCACCTGAACTTGAATCCCAGCTTTCCCTACATACTAGCTGTTCATTTTAAGCAAGCTCTTAATCTCACAAGTTTCCAGCTTCTTGTATTTGAATTCAGTTCAGTTCAGTTCAGTCACTCAGTTGTGTATGACTCTTTCAACCCCATGGACCACAGCACTCCAGGCTCCCCTGTCCACCACCAACTCCTGTATTTGAATTGGTGATAATAAAACACCTGTTGTGTAGGATTTGATCTCTGGTTTAGAGATCAAATTGCCAACATCCATTGGATCATAGAAAAAGCAAGAGAGTTCCAGAAAAACATCTGTTTCTGCTTTATTGACTATGCCAAAGCCTTTGACTGTGTGAATTACAACAAACTGTGGAAAATTCTTCAAGAGATGGGAACACCAGACCACCTTACCTGCCTCCTGAGAAATCTGTATGCAGGTCAAGAAGCAACAGTTAGAATCAGACATGGAACAACAGACTGGTTCCAAATTGGGAAAGGAGTACATCAAGGCTGCATATTGTCACCCTGCTTATTAACTTATATGCAGAGTACATCATGCAAAATGCCAGGCTGGGTGAAGCACAAGCTGGAATCAAGATTGTCAGAAGAAATATTAATAACCTCAGATATGCAGATGACACCACCCTTATGGCAGAAAGTAAAGAGGAACTAAAGAGCCTCTTGATGAGGGTGAAAGAGGAGAGTAAAAAGCTGACTTAAAACTCAACATTCAAGAAACTAAGATCATGGCAACCGGTCCCATCACTTCATGGTAAATAGATGGGGAAATGATGGAAACAGTGACAGACTTTATTTTGGGGGCTCCAAAATCACTACAAATGGTGACTGCAGCCATGAAATTGCTGCTCCTTGGAAGAAAAGCTATGACCAACCTAGACAGCATATTAAAAAGCAGAGTCATTACTTGGCTGACAAAGGTTCATCTAGTCAGAGCTATGGTTTTTCCAGTAGTCGTGTATGGATGTGAGAGTTGGACTATAAAGGAAGCTGAGCACTGAAGAATTGATGCTTTTGAACTGTGGTGTTGGAGAAGACTCTTGAGAGTCTCTTGGACTTTGAGGAGATCAAACCAGTCAATCCTAAAGGAAATCATTCCTGAATCTTTACTGGAAGGACTGATGCTGACGCTGAAACTCCAATAGTTTAGCCACCTGATGCAATGAACTGACTCATTGGAAAAGACCCTGATGCTGAAAAAGATTGAAGGCAGGAGAAGGGGACGACAGAGGATGAGATGGTTGGATGGCATCACCGACTCGATGAACATGAGTTTGAACATGCTCTGGGAGTTGGTGAAGGACAGAGAAGCCTGGCATGTTGCAGTCCATGGGGTTGCAAAGAGTTGGACATGACTGAGCAACTGAACTGAACTGTGTAGAGTTAAAGGAGATTAGGCCCATAAGGTGCCATCATAACATGTGTAATTCAGTGGGTCCTCAATCAGTGAGATTTATTTTTATTTATTTAACTGTGCTATGTCTCAGTTGCAGCATGTAAGATCTTTGATCTTCCTTTGCAGTTGCAGAATGCAAACTCTTAGTTGCGGCATGTAGGATCTAGATCCACATCTGACCAGGGATTGAACCCAGGCCCCCTGCATTGAGAGTGCAAAGTCTTAGCCTTCTTAGCCACTAGACCACCAGGGAGGTCCCAATCAATGAGATTTAGTATAATTATTTCATTATCATTATTCAAGTTAATACTTGAATATCATTATTCAAGTTAATACTGTTTGTGTGTCGCTCAGTTGTGCCCGACTCTTTGCGACTCTTTGGACTGTAGCCTACCAGGCTCCTCTGTCCACGGGGTTTTCCAAGCAAGAATACTGGAGTGGGTTGCACTTCCTTCCCCAGGGGAATCTTCCTAACCCAGGGATGGAACCTGTGTCTCTTGGGATTCCTGCATTGCAGGCGGATTCTTTACCTGCTGAGCCATTGAATTAAGAATGCCTAAAAGACAGTCAACAGAGGGAGAGTAAAGGAAATCAGTCCTAAAAGAAATCAGCCCTGAATATTCATTGGAAGGACTGACGCTGAAGCTGAAAACTCCAATACTTTGGCCACCTGATGCAAAGAACTGACTCACTAGAAAAGATCCTGATGCTGGGAAAGATTGAAGGCGGGAGGAAGAAGGGAATGACAGAGGATGAGATGGTTGGATGGCATCACCGACTCAATGGACATGAGTTTGAATAAACTCTGGGAGTTGGTGATGGACAGGGAAGTCTGGCATACTGCAGTCCATGGGATCTCAGAGTCGGACACGACTGAGTGCATGAACTGAACTGAAGTGAAAGGGATGAGAAGATGATGAGTTGAGTTTTCTTTTCAGCAGAAGCTAAGAGGAAACACATGATTCGCCATATTCTCCTTTCCTCCTGCCATGCGACCAGTGACATCCCAGACAGAGGCCACTCTGCCAACCTGAATCTCAACAAGAGGATAATATAGAACAGAGGCACAGCCTGCCCATGACTGTACGTAATATAAGTGAGAAATAAACTTATGTTGTTGTACGCCATGGAGATTTAGGAGATGTTTGTTACTGCAACATAATCCAGTCTCATCCTGACTATTGCAGAGGGTGAATGAATTGCCCAGTGACCCCAATCTGTGACATCAACAAAGTGAAAACAGAATACTCCCAGGGTTTCTCCAGAAAAGCTTACAAATAAGACATGGCACCAGTCTTTTCCATCATAACAATAATCACAGCATCAGACTGTTAGCACATGCCAAGGGGGATAATTTGGGTGGAGTGGGTAGATGCTCTGTACCCAGTATTTTACTGTTAAGGGCAAATTTGCAGAGATTTGGAAAATTGGGTTCTGTGTGGAGTAAACATACTGAGCAAGTTTTCAGCTACAACACAGCTGAGCTTAAAGGGAATGGGGTTTGATAGTTAGTGTCAGCATAATGAATTTTTTCAAAAAAAAAGGCTCCAGAATGTCTGCAAAACACTGTCAAGTCAAAAATTGTGCCTGTGGGTTTTTTAAAGCAATTTCCCTAGCCACTCTGGCTAATAATATCTCATTTTGTTAACTCTGAAAGAAAATCTTTTTAAAAATATTGTAATATGTCATTTCCCAGTGTTAGCTCTTTCAATGACTTTCCATGGCATGCTTACATCTAAAGAAAAGATCTTTACCAGACCTGGTTTCAGGCTGTCTTGCAAGGACAGCAATGTTCATTACTAAAAATCAAAATGAAAATGAAGCAAATAAGCAAAAAGAAGAAAACACTAAAAATACCCCCCCAACTACAGTTGCACCTACCCAGAAACTATTACTATTAACACCTTGAAGCTACTGACTCTTCCAAACCCTTCTTTATGTGTATACAAATATATGATGATTTTCTTTTTAATGAGATTATACAGGGTACGTAATTTCTTAACATGTTTTCTCATTTAATATATCACGACTCTATTCTTTGTTTTTTAAAAAATATTTATTTATATATTTGGCTGTGCTGGGTCTTAGTTGCAGCATGCAAACTTTTAGTTGTGGTATGTGCTATGTTCCCTGACCAGGGATTGAACCCAAGATTGCCATTCTTGGAGCATATGTTAATCAGAATTCTTTCGGTTGTAAGCAACAGAAACCCAGTTCATAGGACTTAACATGAAGATGTGGAAGAGGCTCTGGAGGACTCATCAGCACCAAGGTGTAAATAGCAATAGCTTCATGTTACTGGGAAGCTCGGGGCTAGATCTGCCATCAAACACAGCTGGATCCAAGAGGTCTGCTGTGTCACCAAGACTCTCCCTTGCCCTTTCTGCTTTCTTCCGCAATGAAGTTATTTTCAGGCCAACTCTCCCCAAGATAAGATATGATGGCTGCCTGCAGTTCCTGGCTCATATCCCCAACAGGAAGAAGGAACAACTTCAGACAGATTCCTGCCAAAGACTCAGAGTTTACTCCTATTGGTCAACACGACTGAACGGATCACCAAGGACAAGAAAAAGAAATATTCCAATTGGTCAGGCATAAGTCCCGCCCGTCAGGCTGGACAGTGGAGTCAACCCAGGCTGAACCACACAAGATTGGGGAAGTAGGAGAGCAGTAACTCCCAAAGGAAAAGCAAGGTGCTTCTGCCAAAAGAAGGGGGATAGTGCTGGCCAGGAAGCACTGACAAGTGTCACTACAAAAATATAGTAAGGTTCTGGGTTTTTTTCTAGTAGAGGACATGACCATTCTTTTCTTATTTTTCCCAAATGACAAACAGGACGTTTTGGGAGCTTGTTGAAAGAAGCGGCGCAGTACAATCGAGCCTTCTGTAGTGACGCCGTCCAATACAGAAGACATTGGCCACTGTGTTGAGCACTTGAAATGTGGCTAGTGGGAATGGACAACTGAATTTTTAATTTCAATTAATTTAAATTTAAATCATCTCATGAGATTAGTGGCTACTGTAGTTAGATAACACAGAAGCAAAGCCTGATAAATTTTTCTGGTAGCAGCATATAGAAATGTGAGGTCTTCTATGCCTCGTGACTTCAGAAAAAGAAATTCTCCCGCCCTTGTCTGCTGGCAGGGAAACTTTCTGAGTCTCAGGGAGTTTTTCCACAAGAGCGATGGGAGGTCTGCGCTGTGTCCATGGGGCCAGCGGTGAATGTGGTGCCTTGTAATGAAATAACTGAAACATCATTGTGACTGCAGAATCAAGGGTCTTCCCTCCTTATCTCCAAAGCACCCGTGTTTTACATGAAAAAGCGTTTCTAATTAATAGGCCAGCCCCTCTTGAGTTTGATAAAAACAGAGGAGAAAAGGATTTGATTAACCCACAATCTTTTCAATTTGGCGTGTTCTGCATGAGTGAAGTGTGTTTTCTGCAACGGAGCCAAGCTGGGCCCGTCCTGGTTCACCGTGATAACATTCTTGGCTTTGTGCAGCCCCCGATTCACCCCCCAGCCTTCCAGGAGAGGCCGGTACGAACAGATTCTCAGAGGTAATCACCAGCGCCACCAACAAGGGTAATCTGGATTCTCATACAGACAGCGGCCCACTCGAAGAAGGAAAAGATGACAAAGGCCTCCATTGTCCCCAAATGAGAGAGTTTGTTCAGTCCTGAGACTGAGGGCGGAGGCTGGGCTGAGCAGCGATGGGAAGGACCATGCAGATGGGTGGGTAGCCCAAAGTCAAGAGGTTAGGGACACGGATGGAGCCGGGGGAGGGGGGGGGGAATTAGCTGCAGCGGTGTCTAGTGTGATGACTACCCAGGATCCACTGGCTCTCCCAGCTCCAGCTTGTGCCAGAGGAAGACCTCACTGCCTGGGACAAAAACAGAGCAGTGTGTTCTCTGAATAAGGACCCAGCTTCATTTTTCTTTTTGTCAACAGAGAGATCAGAAACTTCTTTCTCCTGCTCGCTGAGAGGGACAGGCTAGGTGGCAGATGTTGTCTCTCTAGATGGGTGTGGTGGTTTTAAAACATGAATGCAATTTCTTAGAAGGTTTTTGCATTGAGATGGAGGCTTTCTGTCCTCTCCATTTAAATCTGCATGGGTTGGTGACTGCTTGGCCCCATGGAGTCTGCAAGAAATGATGCTGTCTGATTTTCTGAGGCTGGGTCATAAAAGGCTTTCACCTTATTCACTGGAACCCTCATGCTTGGAGCCTTGAACTACCAAGTCATCCAGTTGGCGGTACTTAGTTATGGCAGCCCTAACAAACGAATACTTCTTCAATCTCATTTTGCTGTTGTCAGAGGTTTTTTAGTCCTTCTTTTCCAATATTTTATTATGAAAGATATCACCTATACAAAAAACACTCATGTACTCACCTCCCACATTCTACAATTATGTTATGCTTGTTTAATTATATTGCTGTCAATTTCTCCATCTTTCTATCTGTCTATGAATCCATCCTTTTTTTTTCAAAGTAAGTTGTAGGCACCATACATTCCATCCGTACACTTCAAACTTGTGTACCATGAACTAGAGTTCAATATATGTTTTCTCTTTTTTAGATGAAATTGAAATATAGTGAAATGCACAGATCTTTTGTGTGTATTTCAAGAGTTGTGGCAAATGTCTAAACCATGTAACCTAAACCTCTATCAAGGTAAAGATCATCACCAAACCCACAAAGCTCTCTCATGTCACCTCCTAGTCAATTCCCACATTTGCTTTTCTAAGAAGATACTGCTGTCCCGATTTTTCTTAACATAGGTTAGGTTAGCCTATTCTGGAACTTCAGATATACAAAATCATATGACATGTACTCTCGTGTAAGGCTTCTTTCACTCAATATAATATTTTGATTGATTTTTATTTTAAGAAAGCCTTAAGAATTGGTCCAAGTGTTTTAGCAGCCTGTTAAGAAAAATAAGTAAGAACAAATAAATGAAACAATGAATAGTAGTATGTGTTCCACACTGCTTGGTGCTTGGTAATGTGCTGGGTGCCTGGGATACAAGCATAAGGTTGAATAAAGTAGTCCTGTTCTCAAGAAGCTCCCAGGTATCATAGCCAGAAGGAAAAGAGTCAAAAGTATAATTCTGAGCAATAAAGAAGAGAGGGATGGAGCAAAAGGAGTAGAAGTTTGTCAGATTTGGTTCCAGTAGTATTATTGTTTGATATTTTTCTTTAGGCCGATTCATTTTATTTTATTAAGTTATTTCTGAAGTCACAGTGCCCTTGTTAATTTTGTCAGGCAAGTAATGTGTCCAGCTAAAAATGCTTCCTTTGATTCTCATGTAGCTAAGAGTGGTCAGGGAACTTAACTCAGGCCAGTGAAATGTAGGCAGAAGTCTGTTCAGTAGAGTTCCCAGAAAGTTTTTGCTTTCCTAATAGAAAAACTGATGGTAGTAGTGGTGGTGTTATGATGGTGGTGTCAGACAGATTCAACTGGTACAGGCTTTTCTCTCTCATCTTTCCCTTCTTCCTTCCTGGAATCAGGATGCAATGCCTAGAGTGCAGCAACCATTTTGAGGCCATGAGCATAAAAGCCTACATGCCAAGGAAGAAATCAGGAAGTTAGAAGGAGCCTGGTTCTTTCACAATAGCCTTGGATAGCTGCACTAGCCTTGGGCTGCAGCTACCCAAAAATCTTGGTGATTTAAAAAAAATTAACCCCTTACTTAAATTTAAGTCACTGTTAAGATCCCTCAACCAGGGATCAAACCTGTGTCCCCTGCATTGGAAGGCAGATTCTAAACCACTGGACCACCAAAGAAGTCTCTCTCCGTGATTCTTTTATCTAATCTCCACTGCAACTCCATGAGGGCTTCCCAGTTGTAAAGAATCTGCCTGCCAACATGGGAGACCATCAAACCCAGGGTTCAATCCCTGGGTCAGGAAAATCCCCTAGAGGAGGAAATAGCAACCCACTCCAGTATTCTTGCCTGGAAAATCCCATGGACAGAGGAGCCTGGCAGGCTACAGTCCATGGGGTCGCAAAGAGTCGGACACAACTGAGCAACTGAGCACACACACGCAACTCCATGAAGTAGACAAGACATATTATTGTCCACCTGCTATAAATGACTGGATGGATGAAGCTGAGAGATGTTAGTGCTTTGCTAAGGATCTCATAGCTGGAGGGAAGGGAAGCCAGGAGAATCTTACAATGTTAACGTCACAAATGTTGATTAAGTATGAGGCGACAGGCACTGTGGATACAGTGGAGAATAAGCTAGATAAAGGCAGTCTCTGCCCCTAGAGTAACAAGGAGAACAAACATTGAAACAAAGGATGGCAACTAAATATGAACAATGAAAAGAAAATCTAGAGGTCAGAGAAAGTCTGAAAGAGAGTCTGTCTTAATTTGGTGCCCCCCAAAGCAGATCATAGCTCAGAGTTGTCTCACCGGGATGAGAAGCTGGAGTATTTATTTACCACCCCTTTACCCTTGTTAGTTGAGAGCAGCGTCAGCTCCCCAGCCTCTGGCGTGTCCCATGCATGGGAAAAAGCCCCTCAGGCAGGCATTTGGAAGAAATAACTTGTACCAAATCTGTGTGGAGATGACCCCAGTGTGGGCGGAGGTATGCACACTGGCAATGACTGTCACAGGCACCTAATCTCTTTCTTTGCCACTTAATGGTACCATCTGACAATATAAGACACTTAAGACAGGCTGACTTAATGCTATAAAATGCCTAAATAACTTGACATTTGACCTACTGGCTCATCACAAGGCCAACCCAGGTTGGACCAAAATCCAATAGTGAAGCTTCGATTCAAGGCAAGATCAAAACATACTCTTTTCCAACAACCTCCTCAGGATCCCAGCCTCCCTGTGCGGGACCAGGGAACCAGTAGCCAGTTTTCAACTTCGCCTGGGCTTCCTGCGGTGCATGCTTCTGTCCTCACTGACACACCGAATGTTCTCCCCCAAATTATTTCTGAGTTCTCCTGGCAGCAGCTCTGCCTCCCCCGCCTCCCCTCCCCTCTCCCTTTGGCAGATCTGTGTTATAAAATAAGAGACTCGGGATTATGTCTGTCTGACAACTGAAGAATGAGCAACGGAGCAGATGCAGAGTCTTACAAATCCCGTGAATTATACATGGCCATCTGCAGCCTCGAGCCGTCCAGGATTTCCACCCCACACCACGGCGTTCCATATGGAGTCATATGTTTTTAGTACTGGAGCCATGCTGTCAACGTCCAGCAATCCGTCATGTGGCACATGTGTGATGCAAGCGCCCAAATAAATGTTACCAGGCCCAGGAGTGCTGAGCCGAGAAGCGTGGTGGCTCTCACCGCCTTGTCTTCTCAGAAGGGCGGTTGCTTATGCAATTTTTGAAATTTTAACAAAATATTAAATACATACTACATCTCCTTTTTATCACTACGAAGGCAAACTTCCGACTCTCCACCTCAAAAATGCCCTAAGAGAGGCCCGATTTTAAAATAAAATGTAAGAAGTCACTAGATTTAAGTTTCCCGCTGGTTGAGTTGAACGCATTCGTTGGGGATGGAGTCGTGGTTGCCAAGGCCTTCTTTGTGAGCCCTGGGCTCCTCCCCCGTGGCCAGCCTGAATTCACGTGATCCCACGCTGGCTGAGCTGATTGGCTCAGGCTGGGGCCCCACCTAATGGCTGGGCCAATCAGATGCTCTCATTCAGAAACTGGGATTCAGAGCCACTACTCAGGCTGTAGTGGGAACTTAAAAAGAGGAAATGTGGTGCAGTGGATAAGCCTTGTTGAGCCATGTGGGTGAGGAGAGAGAGAATCTGGGCTAAGGATGGGGAAGGAGGGAGAATGAATGAATGAATATGCTAATCTCTTTGCCAATCCCTTGCTATTTTCCTTCTGTCCTGAGCTATCCTCTTGTCCCTGTGTCTAAATTTTCCAAGCACAAGGGCTGTTTCATTGGTTGAATATTTGTGGCGAAAGAGAAGAAACCTGTTCAAGATCTCTGGGTCAACCAGCCAAAAAAAGTGGTGTATCTGGACAGGATCTCTTTGCCTTCAAGCTGGGAGAAGCAAGGGATGGAAAGTATAGTGGTTAACACTTTCAGGGCACCCTGAAGGGAGTTCTGAAGAGAAGACACCTTTACTGGGCCTGGTGTTTCTTTAGAAACACCACGGGAGTCCAAGGAATTGAGAAAGTGACCCACCTCTTTGTTGTTCTAGTAACAAGAACATTTGAGTCTTGTGTGGTTTTGCAAATACCAACTTTATATCCACAGGGGATGCCTTTGTCTGGCCTCCCTGACTTTTTTTTTTTTTTTTTTTTTGCCATCTTCTGGTAACAGCATTCTGATTTTTTTCCTTTGGGAGACCACCCCTCCTCCAGTCAGCGCATGTGATTTCACTGAAGTGAAGATCTGTCTTGACCCAGGCTCAGCCCATTAGAATTACAGTAACAGGGCAATGGCACCCCACTCCAGTACTCTTGCCTGGAAAATCCCATGGACGGAGGAGCCTGGTAGGCTGCAGTCCATAGGGTCGCAAAGAGTCAGACATGACTGAGCGACTTCACTTTCACTTTTCACTTTTATGCATTGGAGAAGGAAATGACAACCCACTCCAGTGTTCTTGCCTGGAGAATCCCAGGGATGGGGTCGCACAGAGTCAGACACGACTAAAGTGACTTAGCAGTAGCAGCACAGCAGTAACAGTTTTAGAACGGAAACTTTAGTGTAGTCTGGACCAATGAGAGTTGGTCTGAGACTTCTGCTGAGACTATTAGGAAAGAAATACTGTTTTTCTATAGGAGTCACAGAGCTGGTACGCTGTAAGCTTGGAGATGCTGTGGCCACTATTGCCATTTTGGAGCGGAGAAGTCACTACAGAAGAAAGGAGGGAGAAGAGATGGGAAGCAGGTAGAAACAGGAGTGAATAACAGCAGGAGAGGGAGAAATGGATGAAGTTTGGATGACAGTGTAAAGTCTGGATCCAGCTCTGCCTGAAGTCCTTTCCAATGGCACTTCTCATTTACATAAGTCAATAAATCCCTTTATTTTTGTAAGCCATTGAGTATTACAGTTCTGTCACTTGCGAACAATGGAGTCATGAGTAATGCAACATCCTATACATCCTGGACCAGCACTATTTCCCAAAGCTAAAGAAAGGGGAGGCTTTGGGAATAACCAGAGGATAGAGGGTTCCCTGGAGAGACTAGTGAAGACAGTGGTTGGAGGGATGGACAGAGAATCAGGCTGAGTCAATATGATGTGAGACTGAATCTTGAGGGCTCGCCCACATCATCAGGAAGCTGTTTCAGTAACCTTTGCCTCTTACATGTGTGGATAAATGCCCTGAGGGTGTAAAAACAGGTTCTCATGGCCCTGGGGAATCTCTGTTCCTATGACAGCAACAGCTAAGAAAACAGATAAAGACTTGTAGGCATCTCAGGAATCAGGAACAGGCTCAAAGGCCCCAAGCCTTTTGGATGAGATACACCTAGAGTTGAATTCCAGTCCCACCACTTGCAGCCCTCTTTCCTGGGTGAAGAGCCCTTCACCCCTCTAAGCCTCAGCCCCCATATCTGTAGAATAGGGTGATGAGGGAACCCACCTTGTGTGGGCATGGTGAGGTATAAGAGAAACACAGTACCATCACCTTGGCTACACACATCATTGAGGGGGCACTGGAGATGATTATAAGTTGGAAAGAGATGAAAAGTTTTTATTTTAATAGTTTTTCTTTTTATTGTTAAGATTACTATTTGCTTTCGGCAAGTGATACTAGTTTTCCATTAATGGCAGTGATCTAAAGTTACTTTTTAAATAAGTTTATTGAAATAAATAGAGGACTAATTTGAAGGAAAACATTAGGTCAAAAAGTAGTACAAATGACACTTTCAAAATATGTGTGCTGTGTGTGCTATGCTTAGTTGTTCAGTCATGTCTGACTCTTTGTGACCCCATGGACTGTAGCCCTCCAAACTCCTCTGTCCATGGGATTCTCCAGGCAAGAATTCTGGAGTGGGTTGCCATGACCTCCTCCAGGGGCTCTCCCCAACCCAGGGATCAAACCAAGATCTCCCACATTGCAGGTGGATTCTTTACCATCTGAGTCACTTGTAGGGAAACTCAAATGACCAGTTTGAGGAACACTGAGATAATGTCTGATGCCTGGCACACAGTATTCACTAAAAAAGTATTTTAGGTATTCACTAAAAGTGCATAGATTGAGATGAGATAGCATCTGACCCTGACTGCAGGCAGCCAGGCTTTGACTAGATGGAAGGTGCAAAGAGACAGAAGATACCAGAAGAATATGACCCTGTGGGGTAGATGCTCTGATGCCTGATAAGGTGCCAGCTATACAGTAGGTAATTCAAAGTGTTTCTTAAAAGAAAGTATGAATCTCAAAGGAAATGATTCTGTGAGGAGTCAGCCCTAGGGAAAGCCCTGGCACTTGCAGCAGTGAATTCTAATCCCCTCTCTGGGTCTGGAAAGTTTCCCACCTCAATGCCTGACCCCTCTTGACAGCTGTCATCACACCCAGTGTGTAGGAGGAAAAGGAAGCCTCGGGCAGAGTCCTGCAAGATGAATGCTTTTAGATGCTGCAGGAGGCCACAGGGACTGACTCAAGTCAGGTCATCTTCCTGCTGGAACCTGGAGACAGAGTCTCCCCTAGAGGGGGGAGTTGAAGGGGTCCCAAACTTAAGATGCTTTTTAGGAGGGCAGACAGGGAAAGTAAACGAATAAAGCTGTCAGATGTGAAACAATGGTCCCTGGGAGTGGTTTCTAATCAGACGGGGCATGTTCCCCGTCCAAGGTGACAAATTCACTGAGTTGCTTCAGATCACATGAGATCCTGTATGTAAATGTTTGGCACCGTGCCTGGTACCCCGATAGTGCTCAAGAAATGGTAGCTATCCATGAGATGCTACCTCACACTGGTCAGAATGGTCATCATTAAAAAAATATACAAATAACCAATGCTGGAGAGGGTGTGGAGGAAAGAGAACCCTCCTACACTGTTGGTAGGAATGTAAATTTGTGCAGCCACTGTGGAAAACAGTAAAGAGGTTCCTCAAAAAATTTAAAACAGAGTTGACGTATGATCCAGCAATCTCAATCCTGGGCATATACTCAGACAAAAATATAATTGAAAAAGATACATGTACTCCTATGTTCACAGCAGTGATATTTACAATACTCAAGATATGGGTAATGGACAAGAAATGTCCATGGACAGATCAATGGATAAAAAGATGTTTTATATATGTATACACACACACTGGGGTTCCCTGGTGGCTCAGTGGTAAAGAATCCACTTGTCAATGCAGGAGACTTGGGTTCAATCCCTGGGTCAGGAAGATCCCTTGGAGAAGGAAATAGCAACCTACTCCAGTATTTTTGCCTGGGAAATCCCATGGACAGAGGAGCCCGGCAGGCTACAGTCCATGGGGAAGCAGAGTCAGACACAACATAGAGACTAAAACGATAACAACAACACACAATGAAATATTACTCAACCATAAAAAAAATGAGATATGTCATTTGTAGCTATTGGGTTGGTGCAAATGTAATTGTGGTTTCAGACTGTGAATTTTAAATTATTATAACTTGGCTCAAATACATCTTTATTAATCAAAATAGGAACCATTACAATCAACAACACATTTTGCCAAAATAAGTTTGTTTATCCCTGTAGCATAAAAATCCCATGCTCTGGGATTTGACAAACTCTTGGAAAGCATTTTCTGCATCTTGCTGGTTGTGGAAGTGCTTCCCCTGCAAAAAGTTGTTGAGATGCTTGAAGAAGTGGTAGTCGGTTGGCGAGAGGTCAGGTGAATATGGCAGATGAGGCAAAACTTCATAACCCAAGTCATTCAACTTTTGAAGCACTGCTTGTGCAACGTGCAGTAGGATATTGTCGTGGAGAAGAATTGGGCCCATTCTGTTGACCAATGTTGGCTGCAGGTACTGCAATTTTCAGTGCATCTCATCAATTTGCTGAGCATATTTCTCAGATTTCATGGTTTCTCCAGGATTCAGAAAGCTGTAGTGGATCAGAGCAGCAGCAAACCATCAAGCAGTGACCATGACCTTTTCCTGGTGCAAGTTTGGCTCTGAGAAGTGCTTTGGAGCTTCTTCTCAGTCCAACCAATGAGCTGGTCATTGTCAGCTGTTGTATAAAATCTGCTTTTTGTCGCACATCACAATCTGATCGAGAAATGGTTCCCTGTTGTTTTTGTACAACAAGAGAAGACGACACTTCAAAATGATGATATTTTTGATTTGCGGTCAGCCTATGAGGCACCCACTTATCAAGCTTTTTCACCTTTCCAATTTGCTTTAAATGCTGAACAATCATAGAATGGTCAAAGTTGAGTTCTTCGGCAACTTCTTGTGTAGTTGTAAGCTGATCAGCTTCGATGATCCTCTCAATTATTTGTTGTCAACTTCCAATAGCCGGCCACAGCACTCTTCATGTTCAAGGCTCTCATATCCTTTGCAAAACGTCTTGAACCACCACTGCACTGTACATTCATTAGCAGTTTCTGGACCAAATGCATTGTTGATGTGAATTGTCTCTACTGCTTTATGACCCATTTTGAACTCGAATAAGAAAATAGCTTGAATTTGCTTTTCATCTAATATCATTTTCCTAGTACAAGATAAATATAAAATAAGAGCAAGTAATGTCATTAGCAAAAAAAAAAAAAAAAAACATAAAGTGAGAAATTTGCATTAAAATGATGTATAACATAACCACATTTATTTAACAATGTATAGCAACATCAAATGGCAAAGTTCAACAATGCAAAACCACGATTACTTTTGCACCAACCTAATACATGGGTGGACCTAGAAATGATTATACTAAGCAAAGTAAGTCAGACAGAGAAAGACAAATATCATATGATGTCACTTCTACGTGGAATTTAAAACACAAACAAACTTCCCTATGAGCCAGAAACATAGAGAACAGACTTGTGTTGCCATAGATATAGCTAAGTTACTTTGCTGTACACCTTAAACATAACATTGTAAATCATCAGTTCAGTTCAGTCATTCAGTCATGTCCAACTCTTTTGACCCCAAGGACTGCAGCATGCCAGGCTTCCCTGTCCATCACCAACTCGCGGAGCTTGCTCAAACTCATGTCCATCGTGTCAGTGATGCCATCCAACCATCTCATCCTCTATCGTCCCCTTCTCCTCCTGCCCTCAGTCTTTGCCAGAATCAGGGTCTTTTCAAATGAGTTGGTTCTTCATATCAGGGGGCCAGAGAATTGGAGTTTCAGCTTCAGCATCAGTCCATCTAGTGAATATTCAGGACTGATTTCCTTTAGGATGGACTGGTTTGTTCTCCGCAAAGTCCAAGGGACTCTCAAGACTCTTCTCCAACACCACAGTTCAAAAGCATCAATTCTTCAGTGCTCACTTTTCTTTATGGTCCAACTCTCACATCCATACATGAATCCTGGAAAAACCATAGCTTTGACTAGATGAACTTTTTTGGGCAAAGTAATGTCTCTACTCTTTAATGTGCTGTCTAAGCTGGTCATAGCGTTTCTTCCAAGGAGCAAGTGTCTTTTAATTTCATGGCTGCAGTCACCACCTGCAGTCATTTTGGAGCCCAAGAAAAGAAAGTCTGTCACTGTTTCCATTGCTTTCCCATATATTTTCCATGAAGTAATGGGATCGGATGCCATGATCTTTGTTTTCTGAATGTTGAGTTTTAAGCCAGCTTTTTACTCTCCTCTTTCACTTTCATCAAGAGGCTCTTTAGTTCTTCTTCACTTTCTGTCATAAGGGTGGTGTCATCTGCATATCTGAGGTTATTGATATTTGTCCTGGCAATCTTGATTCCAGCTTGTCCTTCATCTAGCCCAGCATTTCACATGATGTACTCTGCATATAAGTTAAACAAGCAGGAGACAATACACAGCCTTGATGTACTCCTTTCCCAATTTGGAACCAGTCTGTTGTTCCACGTCTGGTTCTAATTGTTGCTTCCTGATCTGCATACAGATTTCTCAGGAGACAGGTAAGGTGTTCTGGTTTTCCCATCTCTTTCAGAATTGCCCACAGTTTGTTGTGATCCACACAGTCAAAGGCTTTGGCATAGTCAGTAAAGCAGAAGTAGATGTTTTTCTGGAACTCTCTTGCTTTTTCTATAATCCAACAGATGTTGGCAATTTGATCTCTGGTTTCTCTGCCTTTTCTAAATCCAGCTTGAACATCTACAAGTTCACGGTTCATGTACTATTGAAGCCTGGCTTGGAGAATTTTGAGCATTACTTTGGTAGTGTGTGAGATGAGTGCAATTATGTGGCAGTTTGAATATTCTTTGGCATTGCCTAATCATCTGTACTTCAATTAAAAGAGAAATAAATGGTAGCCATGGTTACTGTTGCTTATTCATCAGTCTAAAGTGGAGATACAGAACCAAAGACTGCCCTGTCCTAAGAAAATTTAATGCCCTGTTGATTTCCTGACTCTAGCCCACAAAGGAAGTTGGGGAAAAGTGGAAGGAGAGGCCATTAAAAGTGTTGAAAGTCAGTTCTTCAAGAGTTATGAAATCAGGGTGAGGAAGGGTAGGACAGAGACCACAATAAATTCTAAGGATTGGCCCACTCAACACATACCCTAGACTCCTTTTTGTTGCCTTTCTACTATACAGAGGCTGAAAAACTAAAAAAGAAAATCTTCCACCTTCCCAGATGCCTCTGCAGTTGACAGTGGTCACAAGATACAATTCTGGCTGATGATATAATCAGAAATCTGCTGGGGATTTCTGTGAAAGGCTTTGCCACCTACCCTCTTCCTGGAACACAGATGTGGTTGATGACTTGAAGAGCTACAGAGGCCACTTTGCAGTGTTGAGGGAATGGTTAAAAAAAAAAAAATCTGACCTAATGGTCTTGAGTCACTTAACTAACTTCTTACCTCTAGACCTCTGGTTATAAACAATAATTTAAAAATTGTATTTTATGTTACCAGTGTTTGGGTCATCTGTTACTTGCTATCATGTGTAACCTGAACAGATAAAAGGACTGTCTGATTTTTTCATCAATGTATCAGCAATATTTTGATAAACATTAAAATGAAAAATAGGTAACCAGAAAGTTTAGAACTGGTTACCTATTTGTAACCAGTGTGCAAGGATTTCTTGGCACACAAATGGTCTCCATCATTTTTGGTCAAAGCCTAGTTCCCTCTCTGGTCCCATAACTCCTGGGCCAAGTCCCCCCAGTCTTCAAACACCGCTTTGGCAGTTAGGGGAGAATACTGAAGATGCAGTAGTCTCTTTGATAATTCCCATTGCACTTCTGTACTTTGCATCTTGACATTTATAGATTTTTACCTAATGCTGTAAATTAAGATAATTGTGCTGAGGTCCAATTAATTCAGTTAACTTTCCAGAACAAACACAAGCCAAAGCTTGATAACAGGGTGGAAACCTGAGCTCCTTTCTATTGCTTACTCCCTTCTTTCTGATAAAGCTACTGCATGAAGGTCTCAAGAATACTATTTTGAATCTTCCTCTGCTCTATCTCTATTGCATTAAATAGAGGTGAAACCAAATAGTCAAGAATCATCTTTGACAACTCCCTTGTCTACTCTATCCTCAAGCGCTACTTATTAATATTTTGGGCTTCCCTGTAGCTCCGTTAGTAATGAATCCGCTTGCAATGAGGAAGACCTGGGTTCGATCCCCGGGTTGGGAAGATCCCCTGGAGAAGGGAAAGCCTACCCACTCCGGTATTCTGGCCTAGAGAATTCCATGGACTGTATAGTCCATGGGGTGGCAAAGAGCTGGACACAACTGAGCAACTTCACTTCTACTCTACTCATTAATACTTTCCCTGAAATCTCGCAAGGCCATCTCCTTTCCATCACCCCTGCTACCACCCGGTCTAAGATGTCATGAATAAGTTGATGCTACCCTCTATTCAAAACCCTCCAGGAGCTCCTTCTCATTCAACATAAAGGCCAACAGCCTGCCAGGCCTCATGTGATCTGGTCCCATGTGACCTCTGTAGCCTCTCTCCTCCACTCTTTCCCTCACTCTCCCCATTTCAGCCACATATGTGCAAGGCCCCTCCTACCCTAGGACTTTTCCTTGGAATACGCTCCTACATACCCATCCTCACATGCTTTCTTTCTTTCCCAGTCCTCCCAACTCCTACTCATCCTTTGGCACTAACTCAATCCTTCCCTCCAGGAAGTCACCCTGGATTCCCATTGTTACATAATGAGAGCTCCCTAAAGGCAGGATCCAACATTCCCTATTGCAGTCCCAGCACTTCCATTGTTCTTGACACACAGCCGGTGTGCAAAAGATGTTTGTTGAATGAATAAGTTAATATTTGTAAGTTTATTACAAACTTAAATGTACAAGGGGCAATGAGGGCTTTAAGCACAGCTGTGTTTGGAGTGGGAGACTACCCTCCAAGGCAGCCCAAACCTACTCTGTTAGGAATGTCTTGGGTTCAAGTAACAGTAAATTTAGCAAAGGAAGCCAAAAATTAAGAGTTGGAAAACTATACTCCACAGGGCAAATTTGTGGCCCCAGTGAGTTTTTGAAAACTAAGTTTTATTGGAACAGAGTCACATCCATTTTGTTAACATACTGCCTATGGCTGATTTCGTAATTCAATAGAGTTGAATGATCATCAACAGAGAGCATATGGCCTGCAAATTAAAATATTATGTGGTCCTTTACAGACAACATTTGCCAAACCTTGACTAAGAGAACAAGAGGTGATTTTTCTCATGTAACAAGAAATCTGGAAGAGGAGTTTTACAGGGCTGGTTTGGTGACTGAGAAATACTCAGGGCACTGGGTTAGTGCCTCTGTTGTTCTCTCAGTCTTACCCTCATGGTCACAGTATGGCTGCCACAACTCCAAGCATCACATCCTCACACAATTGCATTAGAGGAGGAAATAACTGAGAGTTTAGGATGGAGAAATCCCCCTATAACATGCTTTCCTCTTTTTATGGAAGAAATTGTCTCAGAATCCCCAAGAAGTTGTCCTGAGCAAGGAAGAAAAGAGGGGTAAACTGTCAGTGGGTAACCACAATGTCTACTATAACTTTCCCTCCCACAATTTTTCTCTTACATGTGACCAACTGGCATTCAGGTCAAGTGTGGAAGCATGGTAAACTGAGGCACCTTTCTTTTCCCTAGAAGCACCAAAAACCCCATCCTGTATTAGTCAGTTGTTGAATGCTTATTCTGTGTCTGATATCACTTCAAGCACTTGATCGTCCTTTATTCCAAACTCATGCTGCTGCTGCTGCTAAGTTACTTCAGTCGTGTCCGACTCTGTGCGAGCCCATAGACGGCAGCCCACCTGGCTCCTCCATCCATGGGATTTCCCAGGCAAGAGTACTGCAGAGGGTTGCCAGTGCCTTCTCCTCCAACCCCCTGAGGAAGGTATAATTACTACCATTTCACAGGGGAGGCTACCGAGGCACAGAAAGGTCAATTCACTGGCTTGAGATCACCCAGCTCATGGTACATGGCAGAGGCAAGATTTGGCAGAGTCAAGATTCAAACCAGCAGTGTGATTCCAGAACAGCCCACCATGACCACTCCACATGGCCAGAGCCAGTCCCTGGAATCCAGGGAGGGAGTTCTTTTGATAGTAAGCCAGGAGGGGGCACATCCCATTTTGCCTCAGGGACCACTTCTGCTTGTCAGGAGGCAATAGGCTGAGGTACTATCCGCTTTGGGGCAACCAAACAGCCAACAGAAAAATGACCCATAAACTTGAGATAGAGCACAGGCGTCCTCTGTGGATTCTGCCCCACTTTACATCTCTCCCTTAATTAATCAATAAAGCCCCGAGCTTCTCTCCACCTCACTGCTTCCTGCCCTCCCCGCCTCCGCCAAGACGCTGTCTTTCCTCCCTGCAGCCCAGCCCCACACTCTTCTCTGGCCTCTGCAGTTGCTCCTCTCGTGGAGCCTGCTGAAGAGGGAGGCTGGACAGGTGGTGCTACCTGGATTTGTGCAGCCCTTAAAATGAAGGCTCTGTCTCACTGAATCTCAGTTTTGTGAAGTCTTTATGCCAAGCTTGGTCTCTACTTCAGATTCGCCCCAAAAGGCAGAGGTTCCAAAGAGAAGAACAGAAGAACAGGGTCAAGTTCAAAGATGGGGTTCTGAGCTCTAGCTAAGGGCACATTCTCTCCAGCTTTCTATTTGGGGACATACCATCTATGAACTAATTCCGGGCTAATTCTGGGCTTACAATGTGTGGGAGAGAGCTGAGGCCCAACATTCAGACAGACAAGTCCTAGCCCATGAATTCCTGGCCACGGCATCTGAATCCCTGTGCTTCAATTTCCTCTTCTACAAAACAGAAATAATTGCAGAAACTGGATGTTTGGGAGTCACGTGACAGATATGGAAATCACTTAGCACGGAGCATGGTACAAAGTATTGGGGTTACTGTCATTGGAATCATTGTGACTGTTTTATGACTCTCCAGGACGCTTAGCAGACTGCCCTTGGAGAAGCAGCAAGCAATAGGAGCTAAGAACACAGGCTCTGAAAATCCAGTCTCTGTGGTTTTAAATCCTGTCTCTATCATTTGTCAGCTGTGTGACCTTGGGCAAGTCACTCTACCTCTCTGTGTCTTAGCTGGTCCATCTTGAAAATGGTAATGATAATAGTATGCACTTCACAAGGTTGTTGTAAGGATTAAATAAGCAAGTAAAAGAACAGAACTGGCACAGAGCTAGCACTCAACGAATGTAAACTATTATTAGTTTCTGACACTCAGTGACTTCTCAGTATATGAAAAGTCATTCTTTCGATCAGTGGTGAGCTAATAAGAACCAACTCTCCTTTACATAGAACATATCTGTGTACATAAGGGTTTTATATTTGCTTGTTTGGGGGTTTTTGGTAACACTGAGCAGCATGCCGAACTTCCCAAACCAGAGGTCGAACCCATGCCCCCTGCCCTGGAAGTGCAGAGTATTAACCACTAGACCACCAGGGAAATCCTATACATAAGCTCTTTTATCATGAATTTTTACTAGTATAAAAAAGTACAGAAAAAAATCTACTAATATTTATAATAAATACTAAATTCTGCAATAAATAATAAATAAATAGGAAAATTTCATTGATTTTTGCCAAACTATATTCATCAGTCATCTGAGATTGCTAGTCAATCACGACTTGACAAATGAAGTTGCACCTCAACCATGAGTATAGTTCTGAGGTGAATGCTGCTTGATTTCTCATTTATATTCATGAGTAAGGTGAATGTGAAACAATGAAGATGTAAGTTACAACTTCACTTGCCTGTAAATGATGTGAGCAACTTCTTTGCTCAACTGAATAATGGTTCTTGAACGCTGGGAGAATATTTCTCCCAATATTTAGGGTTATTCACGAAGAAATGGGTACAACTCAACATACTTTAAAGTTTAATCTGCATTAACACTTTGTTCATCTCCTTATTAGGGAGAGAAAATCAACCATACAAAGCCCTAAGTTGTAGCAACTGCCAATTTCCATGGTGTAAATATTCCCACCATGGCCTAACTCGTGCTCTCACTGCAAAGCCACTGAATGGGGACTCGGGAAGAGAAACACCATTACAGAGCAGTTCTACCACACAGGTAAAATAGACCAAATGAGCATAGATAATAGCAAAATGTATAAAATAATTAGGCAATGATGAGTACTGCATATTTACTACCTGTTTTTAATTTAATCTAGTCGAGTGTGAGATCATATAATGTAATTTAAAATAATTGCTGTGTTTAACAATCAACATGCAGAATTCCTGAAAATTTTACGATCAGCTTTCATGAGCCAGTACACACAATCTGCAGTATCCCACTGATTTTGATACCTACGTTCCCAGGGGAAGTTTCTAGAAAGATGAAATGAGGAAATGCATTAAATAATTATTGGGCATGAGTGGGTTTTTTGGTTTGTTTAGCATAAAGAAAAGAATTTCATAAATGAGGTGTTTCCCTACTATGTTAGTTAGATTGTGTTTTTCAAAGGTGGCCACAAAAATGTCTCCTAGTGCCAAATGCTCATCGAGAATCTTGTCACTCCTCTATTAAGAGGTGTAGTCAGGGGACTTCCCTGGTGGTTAAGAATCTGCCTGCCAATGCAGGGGACACAGGTTAAATCCCTGGTCCTGGAAGATTCTACATGCCATGGGGCAACTAAGCCCATGCTCACAACTACTGAGCCCACACTCTAGAGCCTGCGCATCGCAACTGCTGAAGCCCGAGTGCCTAGAGTTGGTGCTTTGCGACAAGAGAAGCCACTACAATGAGAAGCCCGTGTACCACTAGAGAATAGTTCCCGCTCGCCAAACCAGAGAAAGCCACCATGCAGCAATGAAGACCCAGCACAGTCAAAATTGAGAAAATAAATTAAAAATAAATAAAGCCAACCTTATTAAAAAAAAAAAAAAAAAAAAAAGAGGTGGAATCAGGGACTTCCCTGGTGGTCCAGTGATTAAGACTCTATACTTCTACTGCAGGGGGCTTAGGCTCCATCCTGGGTTAGGGAACGAAGATCCCACCTGCCAAGTTGGTGCAGTCAAAAAATAAAAATAAATTAAAATAAAAATTTTTTAAAAGGGTGGAGTCAATGTCTCATCTCCTATCCTGACCCCTTGAACTTTGATGAGCTTGTGATTGCCTGGATTAATACAGAATAGTGGAAATGGCTTCCACTAATATGTCGTTTTCAAGACTAGGTCACAAAAGATGGTGCAGTCTCTTCCTTGTCAACTGAAACACTCACTCTTGAGCCTTCAGCTGCCATGCTGTGAGGAAGACCCAACCAACCTGGGCAGAGAAACCATAAGGAGAAGTCCTGGGACTCCATGATGAGAGATGTTTGGCCGGCATTCAGCTGCCTTTAGTACCACTTGACTCAACTGCACCAGAGGCTCTGAGCCCAAACCACACAGCTGAGACCTTCCCAGGGCCTTGGAACTACTAAGTCTATGCAGCTTTGAGGAGGATGTCAGAGTTAAGAAAAATGTTACTAGAAACTAGAGAAAAGGGAAACCTTAGGTGCTGGCAGGAAGTCTGTCATTTGCAGAAATGTGGAAACTAAGAAACATGTGTAATGAACTCAGTGATACAGGAGGATATGGAGAGTGTCATCTGGCTTTTTCTTGCCACCTATGATAAAATGCAAAAGGAGAGAAATGACTAAAGAACAAACCATTACATAGAAAGGAGTCAGGACCTGCTGGGCTCACAAACAAAACTGTTTCTCATTCCCAGCCTCTCCAGACGGCAAAAAATTATCCAACTGAGAAAAGACCTGAAGCTTTTATTACCTGATTTCAAGACTTACTATAAAGCTACAGGAATCAAGACAGTGTGGTATTGGTGAAAGGACAGACACATAGATCAATGGAACAGCATAGCAAGCCCAGAAATAGACTCACTCATATATGGTCAATTGATTTTCAACCAAGGTGCAAAGGCAGTTCAATAAAGAAAGGATAGTTTTTTCAACAAATAGTGCTAGAACAAGTAGACATCTGTATGCAAAAAAAAAGAGACAGAGAGAAGATAAACAGAGAAAGCCTCAGCCCATATCTAACTACCTATACAAAAATTAACTTGAAATGGATCATAGACTGAAATATAAAACCTAAAACTATAAAACTCCTAGATGACACTGGAGAAAATTTTTGTGATTTGAGTGAAGCAAAGATTTCTTATATAGGACACAAAAACACAAACTGTGAAGAAAAAGATGATAAGTAGGACTTCATCAAAATTTAAAACTTTCAACTCTTTCAAAGACACCATTTGGAAAATGGGGCTTCCCAGGTGGCACAGTGGTAAAGAATCCACTACCAATACAGAAAACACAAGAAAGGCAGGTTTGATCCCTGGGTCGGGAAGATCCCCTGGAGAAGGAAATGGCAACCCGCGCCAGTTCTTGCCTGGAAAATTCCATTAACTGTAGGCTCCTCCTGGCAGGCTACAGTCCATAGAGTTGCAAAGAGTTGGACATGATTGAGCACACACAGGAGCAGCACATTAGGAAAATAAAAAGCCAAGAAGCTACTACATACAGAGAGAAAATATTTGCAAAACACATGTCTTAAGAAGGACTGGTATCTAGAAGTAGATTTTTACAAAAAATTCTCAAAAATCAATCTTAAAAATAAATGAAATTTTATTATAAAACAAATGCTGGTTTAGAATGGGCAAAAGGCTATCTGTTCTTCACCGAATTGTCTTTGCCCCTTTGTAAAAAAGCCAGTAGTCCATTATATATGTGGGTCTATTTCTAGACTTTATTTGGTTCTCATTGATCTATTTTGCTTACCTTTGTACCAATACCACACTGTTCTGAAAACTGTTTTGTTGTTGTTTAGTCACTAAGTTGTGTTCAACTCTTCTTCAACTCCATGAACTGTAGCCCACCAGCCTCCTCTGTCCATGAGATTTTCCAGGCAAGAATACTGAGTGGGTTGCCATTTCCTTCTCCTGGGGATCTTTCGACCAGGGGATCAAACCTTGGCTTCCGTTGCATCTCCTGCATTTTAGGCAGATTCTCTACCACTGAGTCACTGGAGAAGCCCCCTGAAAACTATAATTTTATAATAAGTCTTAAAATCAGGTAGTGTTACCTCTCCCACTTTGTTATTATTTTTCAATGTTGCTTTGGCTTATCCAGGTCCTTCGCATTTCCAAATGAATTTTAGAATCAGCTTGTCAATTTTCACAAAAAGTCTGCTGGAATTTTGATCCAGATTGCATTAAATCTATAATTTCAATTTGGAAAAAACTGATATCTTAATAATATTGAGCCATCTGACCCATGAATAAGCTATATCTCTCTATTTATTTAGATTTTCTTTCAGTAGTGTATTGAGGTTTCCAGTCTACAACTCTTATACATCTTTTGCCCTATTTATCCCTAAATATTTATTATTTTTGATACTATTATAAATGGAATTTTTAAAAGTCCAATTTCTAATTGTTCATTGCCTTTATATAGAAATGCGATTGATCTTTGTATAATCATCTTGTATTTTGAAATCTTCCTAAACTCATTTACTAGTTCTAGTAGCTTTTTTGGAGATTCCATCAGATTCTTCTACACAGATGATCCTGTTATCTGTAAATTTTAATTCTCCTTTCCCAATACAATATTCTTTATTTCTTTTCCTTGCCTTATCGAAGTGGCTATAACCTCCAGTACAATGCTGAACAGAAACCATGAAAGCAGACATTCTATACCTTGCCCCACATAAAGGTTAACTCAGAATTGTTCACAGACCTAAATATAAAACTAACAAAACTTCCTGAAAAATAGGAAAATTTCGTGACCTTTGGATTAAGCAAATATTACTTAGAGATAATATCAAAAGCATAAGGCATTTTAAAAAGTGGTAAATTCACCAAAATTCAAAACTTCTACTCTTTGAATAATACTGTTAGGAGAATGAAAACACAAGTTACAGACTGGGAGAAAATATCTGCAAGTCATATATCTGAAAAACAACTTGTATTTGCAATATATAAAGAACTCTCAAAACTAATAATAAACAAATCAGTTTTTAAATAGGTGAAAGATACGAACATACATTTCACCAAGAGATAAACAGATGGAATATAAGCATGTGAGCAGATACTCAGCATCACTAGTTGTTATGAAAATGCAAATTAAAACCACACTGAGGCACCATGATATACCTATTAGAATGACTAAATGAAAAAGACTGACTGTACTAGATTGAACAGTTCAATCCAGTACAATCCAGTACTCCTCAGAAATTCATGTCCACTGAGACCTTAGAACATAACCTTATTTGGGAAGAAAGAAAGAGAGGAAGAGGGAAAGGAAAAGAAAGGAAACAGACAGCAGACCTCAGATCAAATCCAAGTGGGACTATACGATCCTTTGGTTCAGCTCAGTTCAGTCACTCAGTCGTGTCCAGCTCTTTGCGACCCCATGGACTGCAGCACATGGACAGGCCAGGCTTCCCTGTCCGTCACCAACTCCTGGAGCTTGCTCAAAATAACGTCCATCAAGTCGGTGACGCCATCCAACCATCTCATCGTCTGTTGTCCCCTTCTCCTGCCTTCAAACTTTCCCAGCAGCAGGGTCTTTATAATGAGTCAGTTCTTTGCATCAGGTAGCCAAAGTATTGGCTGGAGCTTCAGCTTCAGCATCAGTCCTTCCAATAAATACTTAGGACTGATTTCCTTTAGGATTGACTGGTTTGATCTCTGCAGTCCAAGGGACTCTCAGGTGTCTTCTCCAACACCACAGTTCAAAAGCATCAATCTTTCAGCACTCAGCTTTCTTTACGGTCCAAATCTCACATCCATACATGACTACTGGAAAAACTGTAGCTTTGACTAAATGGACCTTTGTCGGCAAAGTAATGTCTCTGCTTTTTAATATGCTGTCTGGGTTTGTCATTGTTTTTCTTCTAAGGAGCAAGTGTCTTTAAATTTCATGGCTGCAGTCACCATCTGCAGTGATTTTGGAGCCCAAGAAAAGAAAGTCTGTCACTGTTTCCATTGTTTCCCCATCTATTTTCCACGAAGTGATGGAATTGGATGCCATGATATTAGTTTTCTGCATGTTGAGTTTTAAACAGCTTTCATCAAAAGGCTTTTTAGTTCCTCTTCACTTTCTGCCATAACAGTGGTGTCATCTGCATATCTGAGGTTATTGATATTTCTCCTGACAATCTTGATTCCAGCTTGTGCTTCATCCAGCCCAGCATTTCGCATGATGTGCTCTGCATATAAGTTAAATAATCAGGGTGACAATATACAGCCTTGACGTACTCCTTGCCCAATTTGGAACCCATCCATTGTTCCATGTCTGCTTCTAACTGTTGCTTCTCAACCTGCATACAGATTTCGCAGGAGGCAGGTAAAGTGGTCTGGTATTCCCATCTCTTGAAGAATTTTCCACAGTTTGTTGTGATCTGGTAAGACACCAGAAAGGTATAAGGCAGTGCCTTATAGGGGCTTTCATGCAGACAAAAGCCCCTCTAAGGATCTACAGACCATGACTCACAGATGCTCTCATTGTTTGTACAATAGGTTTCTGAGAATTTTAAGGCTTCTATAGTAGCGTCAATGGAGTCCAGGGTAGAAAAGGGCTTATCTAGAAGAGATCTGTTATTTGGCTTTTCCTTAACAGTGCAAACCTCAGCAAGATTCATAGAAAACCCACAAAGTTTTTTTCTTTCTTTCTTTTTTTTTTTTTTTAATAAATTGTGCTGGTGGGAGCAGTGCCAGCTAAGACTAAAAGGAACAGAGACAGTGCAAAATGAAATGGAGCTTTTGAGTCCCTAGACTTCTGCAGGTAGGAAGCAAGCTGAGAAAACCATTCAACTGTATTTTATGGGGGAAAAGGACACACAGAATCATATTCAGGGAGCAATTCTGGGTCCTAATCAAGAAACTGGCAAAATTTACCAACATTTGCCCAGCTGGACTCAGAATATCTTGGACCAGTGATTTTTTTTTTCCCCCCCCAGTGATTGTTTTATACCTCCCAATTGTCTCCCTCTTTGAATGGGAGAATTTCTATCAATTATCCTATGCCTATGCTTCCACTGGATATTGGATGTGGGAGGCAGACAACTTGTTCTTTAGTTCACAGGTCTTCAAGTCAAGAGGAAAGGTCTTCAAGGAGCTCTATCTACATCACTGTATCTAAGGAGCCTCATCTGTACCTGGACCTGACCAGATAATAAGATCCTGGGTCATGGTGTCGAGCCCGATCCTGTAATGACATAAAATTTTGGGAGGTCTTGGAAGGGTAAATCTTGAATGCAGGAGGGGAATAAACTGTTATGGCCAGAGAGCAGACTTGGACTATAGTATTTTTTAAAAATGGCAGCAACAATACATTCCCCAGTCCATATGCTCTTCTGGAACTTTCAAATGCCTCCATCAGAGGTGGAATCTAGAGACCTTCTTGGTGGTCCAGTAGCTAAGACTCTGCGCTCCAATGCAGGGGGCCTGGGTTTGATTCCTGGTTGGGGAACTAGATCCCACATGCCACAACTGAAGATTCTGCATGCCGCAATGAAGACTGCAGATCCTGAGTGCTGCAACTAATATCCAACAGAGACAAATAAACAATTTTTTTTAAAAAAAAGAAAGAGGTCACCATTTGTCAGAGGTCTCAAAATATTTTTTTTTTTTAATGGTGGAATCTATATTCAATCCCCCAGAACTCGGGCTGGGCTTCATGACTGCCCAAACCAATGGGAGTACAGCAAAAATGACACTGTGTTACTTCTGACGATAAGCCACAAAAATACCATACATTTCTGCCTTGATTTCCTGGGATGCTCACTCTTGATATCCAGTCACCATGCTGTGAGGAAGCCCAAGCATCCTTTGAAGGGGTTCACATGAAAAAGAACCAAAATTCTCACTCCACTGCCCTGGCTGAGATCCTAGAGCCAACAGATAGCACCAAAACACCCATATGAGTGTATCATCTTAGAAATGGATCTTCCCATCTCCACTTCAGCTGCCTCAGCTGAAGCTCCAAGGAGCAGAGACAAGCTGAGTCCTGTCCAAACTGCTGATTCATGAGTAAAAGAAATGATTATTATTTTCCCAAGCCACCAAGTTATGGGTACTTTGTTACACAGTAACAAACTTTGTCTGGAGCAAAGAGGTTAGCCAAGAAAATATGAAGCATGAATACAGACATTGCTGCTTCAGTCAACTACACTCTGCCATGGTCTTACATCAAGTGCATAGAGCATCTCTTGCTTCTGCAGTGGGAATTCTCTGCCTCCACAACCTTTCTCTTACTGTTTTGGCTTTAGGGTCCTTTATATATTATTTTAAAATACTTCTAGGTAAGGTCTCTGTTTATCCATTACTGTATAACAAACTAACCCATAACTTGGTGGCTCCAAAGTTTATGGAGCCACAAAATTTATGGCCTGTACTCCTGAAAAAAAAAAGCCAATGTCATGAAAGACAAAGAGTGAGGAATTATTCCAAATTAAATAAAAATTGAATGCAATATATGACCCAGAATTTTGTTTTGCTATAGCAGACACTATTGGAACAAATGACAAAATTTGAATATGATCTGTATAGTAGACAGTACTTTGCATCAATGCTAATTTCCTTATTTTAATCATTGTCCTATGGTTATATAAAAGAATGTTCTTGTTTTTAGGATATGTGTGCTGAAGTATTTAAGGATAATGGAACATCACAGCTGAAAGTCTCAAAGAGAAGATGATAATAAAATGTTAATGCTTGGGGAATCTGGGTAAAGGATATGTAGCAATTCTTTATTTAGTTATTGAAATAAAAGTCTGAAAATATGTCAAAATAAAGAATTATAATTTTAAACGTAAAAAAGAGAAAGACTGAGAGAGGAATACTTTAAAATGCATAACTTTTGCATGTGAGAAAAAGTCATAAAGTTAAAAGGCAAAGTTAATAGTTAAGGACATTCCCTTCTGGGTGTATATACAAAACAACTGAAAGTAGGGACTCAGACACATTGGTGTACCATGCTTGCAGCAGCATTATTCACAATAGCCAAAAGGTGAAAACAACTCAAGTGTTCATTGATGGATGAGTGGATAAACAAAATGCGGTATCTGCACAAGATCAAATATTATCCAGCCTTAAAAAGGAAGCCCTGACACATGCTACAAGAAGAATGAACCTTGACGACATTATGCTAAGTGAAATAATCCTGTCAACAAAAGGACAAATATGGTATGATTCCACTTATGTGAGGGTCCTAGAGTAGCCAAATTCATAGAGATGCAAAGAACAGAAGTTACCAGAGGCTGGGGCGGTAGGGAAAGTGGGAGTTAGTGTTTGATAAGCATAGAGTTTCAATTTGGAATGATGAAAAGGTTCTGGAGATGGATGGGGATGGTCATTGCATAACAATGTAAAGGTACTTAATGCCACTGAACTATACACTTAAAATGGTTAAAATGGTAAATTTTATGTAATGTGTATTTTACCACAATAAAAAATGAAATAACAAAGACAATTAGAAAACTGGAAAAATATTTGTAATATATTTGCAAACATAACTGCAGTGCATTGTCAGTTCTTTTTAGCATGGGAAAATGATAGAAACATGCAATGCCAAATAAGAAGGATGAAGAAGAGGAGAAATACAAAATGGCCAAACAGCACTTTGAAAATATATTCAATCTCTCAAGTAAGCGGTTTTAGTGAGTACATGGGATAATATCATATACAGCTGGTGAGTGTGTAAATGAGCATCTTTCTGGAAGGCAATTTGGTTCTATGCATCATATCTTTTTAAAAAAGTACCCTACAATTGCACTACTGGGAATTAATTCTAAAGAAGTAGTCAGATAAGATACCAGGATAGCAATACAGAATGGCTTATATACAGACAAAAATTTGAATCAACATAGAGATCCAGGAAGAGGGGGGTTGTAAATGAATGCTGGTACATCCATGGACTACAGTGCAACCTTTAAAAACGATGACATTCTGCTATATTTATTGACATGCAGAGGTGTTCATGACATATTTTAAGTGTAAAAAAATGCAGAATAAGAAGCAATATGTTTAGTGTGGGGGCGGGGGGTGCATGTGTCTGAATACATTAGAAGCCGAGAAGAAATGTTAGCCTTGCTCATTTCTGGCTGGGGAAACTCCAGATACTTTCTTCTTCTTTATACTTGTCTGCATTTTTTTTTTTTTTTTGTCTATGAGCATATATTACTTTTTTTCATATATTACTTCTATCAGAAAATTTTAGAAGACCTTTTTTTCATAACTACAGAAAAGCACAGATGTGGTCCTGGCTGGAAACCAAAGATGCTGTTATGAATCCCACTGCTGTTCTCATCTGGGGATCTCAAAACACATCAGAAAACATCTGCTGAGGTCTTGGCAGACCCTGAAGATGTCTTGGTCAAAGCCGGCCTGCCTGGGAGTCACCTGGAGGACAGTCCCAGATCCCTGTCCTTCCACAGAGCCGGCTCATTGACGTTCCTGAGGTCCTCCATCACCTGGAGCAAGTGAGCAAAGTTCCTGAGGACCCAGGATCTCATTCACAGCCCCTTCCATTGCTTTTCAGGGCGTTGGGCTCCAGCTGGAGCACCTGCTTCACCACCTTCCCCTGCCACTCATGCCTCAAGCCGACGACACACCACAGCCCTGAGGAGAGATGGTCACATCGTGGCCATACTGGACTGCTGGGCCCTGGTAAAGCTGGGCGCCCCCATCCTGGACATCTGGAGGATCTCATCAAGGGTGCCACAGGAGAAGCTTGGCTCAGGGACCCAGAAAATGGGGTACATCCCAGAGCAGGTTCTTATTTGCCACGTGTGGGTTATGAGCTATGCAACCTGACTGGTGGCCTTTTCCTTCAATTTCTTTGCCTGTAAAATGGGTACACTGGACTCCTCTCTAGCTTTGCATAGAGATGAAATAGCTACAATGATAGAAATAATACTGATAAGGATTATTGTAGCTACTACTTTCCAAGAACCCACTATGTACCCAGCCCCCTGCAATACACTTACAGATTTTGATCAGCTCATCTTCATAATGTGGTGAGATGGGGCCTGTAATTGTATCCACTTGACAGATGAGGAATCTAAGGCTCTAAGAGATTAAGTGAGTGGCCCTTATCTCGCAGCTAGGAGGCAGTGCAGCTTAGGCTGAAGCTTCAGCTGCCTGCTCCTGATTCCACGCTGGGAAATCATTCTGCTCTGCCCTTCCTCTCCCTAATTCTGGTTTGTTTCTTCCTTTTGTTCCTCCTTCCTGACTGAGCAACCCTAAAGTGAAGCACTGTCCTGGGCGTGCAGAAGGTGCAGGGGGTGGGGGGCAGTCTGCTGATGTCTGTGTACCCTCCTGCCCTCAAGGAGGCTGCAGCCCAGAGCCTGCAGACAATGAAGCCTTCCATCCTTCACTGTTCATAAGAGCATAACAATGGGCTGTCCACCCACATGGGCCCAGATAAACAACTCACAGGACTTTTGCACAGTGGAAATCTCTGCACCCATTACCAAGGACAAAGTAGCCGCTCAGAGAACAATATCTAAGATATGGTGTTAAGCGGAGTAAGCAAGAATAGAAAGGAAGGTTTTAAGTGAGCCCATTTGATTTTTTAAAAATGTGTAACATCTTAATTTGATTGATTGATTATTGTTATGACAGTATTCTTTTTAGTGAGGTAAAATTCACACATCATATTAACCATTTTAAAGTGAAAAATTCAGTAGCATTTAGCACATTCATAAAGTTGTGCAACCACTGCCTCTATCTACTTCCCAAACATTTTCATCACCCCAAAAGGAAACCCTGTTCCCATTAAATAGTCACTCTCTTTTGCCTCCTCCCCCAACCCCTGGCAACCACTAACCTGCTTTCTGTCTCTTTGGCTTAATGTATTCTAGATATTTCATAGAAAAAGAATCATACAATTTGTGACCTGTTATGTCTGGCTTCTTTCACTTCATGTAATGTTTTCAAGGTTCGTTCATGTCGTAGCAGGTATCAGAACTTTATTCTTTTTTACAGTTGAATAATATTCCACTGTCTGGGTAGGGCTGTTTGCTCATTTATCAGTTGAGGGACATATGTTTTTTCCCCACCTTTTGGCAACTGTGAATGATGCTGCTATGAATGTTTGTGTATAAGATTTTCTTTGAGTCCCTGTTTTCAATTTCTTTGGGTATACGTCTAGGAGTGGAATTGCTGGGTCACAGAGAAATTCTACGTGTAATTTTTTGAGCAACTGCCAAACTGTTTTCCACATTGATTGCGCCATTCTACATTCCCACCAGCAATGTGCAAGGGTTTCCATTTCTCCATATTCTTGCCAGTACTTTTATTTTTTGCTTTTTCTTTATAGCTATTCTAAAGAGTATAAAGCAGTATCATTGCCCTAGTGACTAATGATGCTGAATATCTTTCCATGTGCTTGTTGGTCATTTGTATACCTTCTTTGGAGAAATGTCTATTCAAGTCTTTTGACCATCTTTTAATTGGGTTATTTGTCATTCTGTTGTTGAACTGTAAGGATTCTCCATTTTGGTTTTAAGGACATGCCTGTCTATGTATGTCCCTTCATTCAAAGCATTCATAAATGTTTATCAAGCACCTACTAAAGGTCAGTCACTGTAAAGTGGTAGAGAAGACAGTTAAAGATGCTTGCTTAGGGACTTCCTTGGTGGTCCAGAGGTTAAGAATCCACCTTCTAATGCGTGAGATGCAGGTTCAATCCCTACTCAGGGAACTAAGATCCCACATGCTTCAGGGCAACTAAGCCTATGTGCAGCAGATATAGAGAATCTTTGTGTTGCAACTAAGACCCACTGTGGCTATAAATACATAAATAGTATCTTTTTTTAAAAAAGATGCTTGCTTATAAGGAGCTTCTGGTCTAATAGGGAAGGCAGAAAAAAAGGAATTAAATAAATAAGACAAGATCTATTCAGATTGTGGTAAGTGCTAAGGATAAAGTAAAGTGGGGTGATGGAATAGACTGGGAGAATAATTTCTTTACTCGGTGTGGCCAGGGAGACCTCTCTCTCAGGAGGGAACATTTGAGTTGAGACAGAGAGAACAAAGAGCCAAGATCTGGGATAAGGGCTCCGGGAATGAGAAGACTTGGTGCAAAGACCCTGAGGCCAAATGAGTTTGCTATATCTGAAGAAGAGCAGGAAGGCCAGTGTGGCTGGAGCACAGTGAGCATGGGGAAGAAAGATGTGTTGATAAAGTCAGAGTTGCAGATGGGGGTTGGAGCACGTCTTAAATCTGGACAAAAGCTGGACACATAAAATAGATTGTGGCAACTTCTGGGGTGATGTGGACCTTCCCTTTCTACTGTACAGATTCCTCTCGTGTTGTTTTTATTAAAAGCAAATATTGCTTTTGTGAGAAAAATTATTATAAAGAGCAATGCATGCCCAATATAGAAAATTTTAATATAGAATCACATAAAGAAGAAAATTAAAATAAAAATTACCCAGATGGCCAGCCCCTAGAGATAAACCCTCTGGAAGGGATTTTATTTCTTCCTCAGAAAAGGCAATTTCATATCAAAGAGCATGTCTTCCAGCCTCTGTAAGTTGCCCTGAAACCCTTGGAAAGGCCCTCTTAAGAAACAACCAGATCTCACATATAAAAGCTTTCAAAGTATGTACAATCTTCAGTCCAGCATTTCCACTTGTAGAAGCACATCTTAATGAAATAATTGGATGATTGGACAATGTAAAAATGTTACAAGAATGGTAACTACCTCACTATTTATAACTGAGAAAAACGGAAAACAGTCTAAATGCCCATTAAAGGGGGAAATGGTTGAATAAAATATGGGACATCCATTCAGTGGGACATTCAACAGCTGTTTCAATAATGAATTGATATTTATTGACAAGGAATGGTCTTCTGGTTGTATTATAAAGCAAATAAATGGTTATGAAACTTTATGTATGGAATGACCCCCATTTGTTTTATTTATATATGAGGCTATATACCTATATATGTATTTATACATTCCCTGGTGGCTCAGATGGTAAAGAATCTGCCTGCAATGCAGGAGACCCAGGTTTGATCCCTGGGTTGGGAAGAACCCCTGGAGAAGCGACTGGCAACCCACTCCAGTATTCTTGCCTGGAGAATGCCATGGACAGAGGAGTCTGATGAGTTACACTCCATGGGGTCACAAACAGTTGGCCACGACTGAGTGACTAATGCTTTCACTGTATGCTTAAAAGTAGACCACAAAAATATACACCAACATGTTAAATTGTTATTTCTAAGTAAAAAAATTACAAGTGATATTTTTCATTATCTAATTTTTTTTCACAGTACGTGAATATTGCTTTTACTTTCAAAACTAAATAACATCCTAGCTCGATCCCACCTCAGGGCCTTGCCCTGACAGGTCCCTCTGCCTGGAATATTCTTCCCCAGGCATCCTGTTTCCTCAAGTCTTTGCTGAGATGTCATTTTCTCGAGGAGCCTTCCAGACCATTTTAACTAGACCCCATACACCACTCTCTCTTGCCTCTTAACTTGCTGTATTTCCCTTTTATTTCATAGAACTTATCAACTTCTAACTGAATTTGTAATTTCCTTATTTATTACACTTATCATCTATGATTTCTCATCCCCCACCCTCAGCCAACAGGTCAGCTCCAGGAGGTAAAAATTTTTTTGCCTATTTTTTCCCCTGTTGATTCCCAGAGCCTAGAACAGGGCTTGGGGCAGCGGAGGAGCTCAATAAATACTTGGGGAATGAAGGAAATATAAGCAAGCAAATGGTTTTCCTGCACGGATACTTTTGTCCTTGCCCTTCTGGTTTTCAGAAGCGCTATGGATGAGACATCAGGCAAGCCTAGTGAAGGACTGGAGGGAGAAAAGATGCCCTCTCAGTTTCCACATTCCTGCTCCCCTCACTTGCCTGTGAGCGGAGGTAGCTGCGCTGAGCCCTAACGTAGCACCGCCCCCTGCCGGGAAGTTTGAAGAACTGCAGAGCTCTGCTGTGACCCCAGACACATTTGAAAAATGATGAAACCTGGGAGTTTGAAAGAAATCAGGTAGAAAAGTTATGGGGTGAAGCCCCCATGTTTTCCTCTGGCAACCGGATAAGCCCGTGGAGGCCTTTTTTAGGCTGCAAGAGGGGTTGGTAAGGAAATGGGGTTCACTTTCTCAGCAGTGGGGTCCTGAGGAGTCCTGACTCAGGCAGTTTCTCTCTCAGGGTGGAACGATTGCTCCTGATGAGCAATTTGGCTCAGACTGACCTTAGTGGATGGGTTTCCCTGGTGGCTCAGTGGTAAAGAATCAGTGCAGGAGATGCAGGTTCGAACCCTGGGTCAGGAAGATCCCCTGGAGAAGGAAATTGCAACCCACTCCAGTATTCTTGCCTGGGAAATCCCATGGACAGAGGAGCCTGGCAGGCTACAGTCCAAGGGGTCACAAAGATTCTGACACAACTGAACAGCTAAACAATGGTGACCTTAGTGGATATCAGCCAGAATTCAAAGTCAACACTCCAAGGATCTTTTTTTTTAAATTTCTGGCTTTCCTGGAGTTAGTTCAAGTACAGGGTTTTTCTCAGGTTTTGTGTTTACCAAGTGTTCTTTTTCTCTAAGCCACCCCATAAAATGAGAATTTCAAATCCAGTTTTTACCCAGACCTTCAAATGAATGCGCAAGTTCAGTTACAGAAAGAGGAAATGCAATGGTCAAATTTGCTTACTGGCTTAGCATTTTTACGGAGCAGTTACTTCTAGCCAGGCAGGGTTCTAGGTGCTGGTTATACAGCAGAGAAAAAAACAGAAATCTCAGCCGTCACAGGGTTGATATTCTGGGGAGGGGACAGATGCTTCACCCAGAAATAAATTCAAATACCTAATTTAAAACTATGCTAAGTGCTCTGAAAGAGAATATGGTAAAGAAGGGTAATGGGATAGACTTTGATTTTGGGAAATCCACACAAGAACAAGATATTTAAATTTGAATTCTGCTGTCAATAGTCAGGGGCCATCTGGGGGCCTCAGTCTTTCAACCTTGGCAAAATACCTCCCCAGAGAACAATAATTTGCTCATTTTAGTAACCGTTTGCTCTACAGCACAGAGTATCACACAGTGGTCTAGGATCAGAATCCTGGCTTCAAACCCTGGCTCTGCCCTCTTCTTCTTATCCACCCCCACCCGGCACCACAGAACAGGGGTATTAGTTCCCTGAACAGGGATTGAACCTGTGTCCTGCAGCGGAAGTGCAGATCCTAACCACTGGACTACCAGGAAAATCCCTGCCATCCTCTTTAGTTTCTACTTTTCTGGTTCCATAGAGTTATTATAAGAACCTAATAAGATAAAAATAAAGCAACTGATACAGTACCTGGCAAGTAGTCAGTATTTTAAAAAATACCAATTGCAATTGTTAAAAGTTCTGAGAAGTTCTGCAACCGAAAAAACCTTTTTTTTTTTTAATTTACCACCTTCACTAATTTTAAAAAATATTTATTTATTTATTATTTGGCTGAACCAGGTCTTTGTTGTAGCACATGGGACCGTTGTTTTATTTTATTTTATTTTTTTAACTTTTTATTTTGTACTGGGGCATAGCTGAATAAGTGTTGTGATAGTTTCAGGTAAACAGCGAAGGGACTCCACCATACACATACATATATACATATTTCCATTCTTCCCCAGACTCTCCTCCCACTCAGGCTGCCACATAACATTGAGCAGAGTTCCCTGTGCTATACAGTAGATCCTTGTTAGTTATCTATTCTAAATATAGTTGTCTATATATGTCCATCCCAAACTCCCTAACTCTCCCGTCCCCCAGCACCAGGGATCAAACCTGGGTCCCCTGCATTTAGAAGGTGGAATTTAAGCCACCAAGCCACCAAGGAAATCCCTAGAAACCTCTTTAACTAGATTCATTCTTCAGCTATAGAAAATTTTTGCTATATTTTGTATTCCACTATATATTTTGGTGAAGAAGGTAATGGCACCCCACTCCAGTACTCTTGCCTGGAAAATCCCAGGGATGGAGGAGCCTGGTGGGCTGCAGTCCATGAGGTCGCTGAGAGTCAGACACGACTGAGCAACTTCACTTTCACTTTTCACTTTCATGCATTGGAGAAGGAAATGGCAACCCACTCCAGTGTTCTTGCCTGGAGAATCTCAGGAACAGGGGGGCCTGGTGGGCTGCCATCTATGGGGTCGCACAGAGTAGGACACAACTGAAGTGACTTAGCAGCAGCAGCATATATTTTGGGGAAAAATTTTTTCAGCTTTTTTGGAAGGAGTGGTAAGCAGACATTCCTCACTGCTTTACCCCAAATCACTTGCCATCTTTTTTCTTGCTAACAAAACTTTAAGTTCAGGATTTGACCAAAGACAAAATAGTCCTCCAATAGTCCTGCTAATGGTCTTCTGCAACCCAAAGCATACCTCGTGCATCCAGGGGCCCCAGGTATCTGTTCAGAACTAAGATCAACCTGGTTTTCTCCATTTGTGTTAATACCTGCATGTTCACTCTTAGGACAGTCTCTGGGCATTGTTACAGGCAGAACCATTTCCTTCCCTGAGGCCTGTTCCCTCTGTAAAACCATGACTCACTTCAGAGACTCCTGTTGGCCTCACACCTTCATTCCAGAGTGGATTCCATGATCTGTCCCCCTTTGTCTTCCTCAGCTCTCCTGTCTATTTCTGTCCTTTGTAAAAAGCCCTGGCCCCTGGCCGGGATACAGAAATATTAGCACACACTCCCCCTTAATCCCTCAGGCTCCTCTTCCCTTGTCCAAAGTCACCCAAGAGAAGAGGGCAAACTTACCTTTCTCTGTCTGACTTTTCCTGGGGAAACAGAAGTACTCCACTGTGTGTCCCACCCTCAAATTCTCCTATTCTCCTCAAGTAACAAGTAACTCAAGGACCTTCTTTCTGTCTCAGAGGATACATACAAAGGATGAATAGCAGATAAATGGCACGCAGCATGCATACACAACTTCCTAATCCAGCACCCAAGGCAGACATTGCTAATCAATCACAGCATTCCTTTTTATTAAGCCAGGATAGTCATGCTCAATTGAAGTTGATACATGAGATCCTCAACCCCTCTGACATGGATGGTGGTAAGGGATAAAGAGCAACATCCTCACTCAACTAAAATAAGATTCCTCTGATGCCTGTCACTGTGATACTCTTGGTGAGCCGGAGGGGACCCACCTTGCCTGAAGTCTTCCTTTTTTTTTTTTTTCCTGAAGTCTTTCTTTTAAAAAAAGGTTTTTTTCACCACAACATGCAGGAGTTTTAGTTGCAGCATGTGGGAATCTAGTTCCCTGACCAGGGATTGAATCTGGGCCCCCTGCATTCAGACCTTAGAGTCTCAGTCACTGGACCACCAGGGAAGTCCCTGGCCTGAAGTCTTGGACAGGATGGGCATGAGGACCACAGACGTCAGCCTCCAGAGACACCGCACAGGAAGCCTGTCCACGCCTTTTACACATGTGTTCTGGACTCACTCTAAGACCATCCCCAGCCCCTTTTGAATCCAGTTCCATAGAACAAGTCTACAGTGATCACCTACTACGTGCCAGGACTGAGGGCCCTGGAAAGATGAACGAATCCTGGTTTCCGATCTGGAAGGTTCTGGAGAAAGACAGGGACTAACAGAAGGATAAGCCAATGCAGTGAATGCTGCAATAGAGTATTCAGCAAATACTGACTGAGTGCCTACTATGTGCCAGGCACTGTGCTGAGTGCCACGGGAAGATGGTCAGCAAGATAGACACCATCTCTACGTCGTGGAGCTACGTCCCAAGCAGGGGGTCAGTGCTTGTCAAATAATCAGACAGAGGAGTGTGAAAAGTGAGTGTGATAAGTCAGGGAGAGAGGACTCCAGTGCTAGCAACCTTCACCCGGGGCACTGGGGAAGAAGGAACAAGTTAGTTAAAGAGTAAGTAACTGCTAGGTAGACCAGTGGCTCTCTAACGGAGACAATTTTGGATTCACCCCTAGGGGCCATGTGGCAATATCTTTTTAAGTATCTCTATTTATTTATTTGACTGTGCTCGGTCTTAGTCACAGCACGTGAGATTTCTGATCTTTGTTGCAGTATGCATAATCTTTAGTTGCAGCATGAAACTCTTACTTGGGGCATGTGGGATCTAGTTCCCTGACCAGGGATTGAACCTGGGGCCCTTTGCATTTTGAGCACAGAGTCTTAGCCACTGCACCCTCATGGAAGTCCCATCTGGCAATGTCTTTGATTATTACGACTGGGTGGTATCTAGTGGGAAGAGGCCAGGGATGCTACCCAACATCTTCCAACCCACAGGTCAGCCCCCAACAACAAAGAATTATCTAACCCCAAATGTCAATAGTACTGATGACATCACTATTCCCCACCTCCAACCATGGCAGAGAGGTCGAGGGTGTCAGTTCATCTCCCTTGCCATCTCCAACTGAGCATGGCCATCCTGGCTCACTGAGAGAGTTCTGTGATTGATTGGCAGTGTCTGCCATGGGCACTGGATTCGGAAGTGGTGTATGCATGCCACGTGCCATGTATTTGCTAGTCCTGCTTTGCAGGTGTCCTCAGAGAACTGAGACAGAAAGAAAGTTCTAAGGCCATGCATGACACTGAGAAACTCTGATCTAGATAAAGAGAGAAGGGAAGAAGGGTCCAGACAGATGAAAGAGTCTTTGTCCTAAGAGATTGAGCAACAGTTTAAAAGAATGAATGGACATAACCGGCTTTGAAAAGGTTCCCCTTGCTGCCATGTGGCAAGCCTGTGAAGGGTCAAGGACAGGAAGCAGGGAGGCTATTGGAGTCGTCCAGGTGAGTGGTCACAGGGATTTGATCAGGACAGCTGTGCACACCTTGCAGGGCTGAGCTGAGGGAAGACAGAAGATTGGACATGAATTCACAGAAGAAGTTTTGAATTCTGGTTTCCATTTGGGGTTAGACATTCTAAATATTGAAATAAGATTGTCTTTAGGATTAAATGACCATAGGACTGTCTTTTACCTAAAATGATCAGAAAACTCATGCACAAAAACCTCAACTTTTCATCCAAGGACAGGCATAGGTTACCACAGAAAATAGGATTTAGGAAGACATTGGAAGGCAAAATCCAAGCTGTGTTTTGTTCAGTGTTATCTTAATCAAGCTGAACAGCACCCCATGAGATTGGTGTTCTTACCCACCCATTTCACAGATGCAAAAAGGGAGATTCCATAAAGAAAAGCCACTTGCCCTCCAGGATCCAGGCAGCAAGCAGCAGAAGTGGCATTCTTCCCACTTGACTCCAAGTGTCCCTCCTTCCCCACAGCCAGGCCAGCAGACAGCAGGAGGAAAGACAGGATCGGTGGACTTCAGCATTCCTAGGCATCTGCATAGTCTTCACTGGCAGAGAACCCATCTCTCCCAGTGTTGTTGCTGGTGTTGTTTAGCTGCTGAGTCATGCCCATCTCTTTGTGACCACATGGACTATAGCCCAAAAGACTCCTCTGCGCATGCAATTTCCCAGGTGAGAATACTAGAGTGGGTTGCCATTTCCTTCTCCAGGGGATCTTTCCGACCCAGGGATCAAACCTGTGTCTCTTGCATTGACAGGCAGCTTCCATACCACTGAGCCACCTGGGAAAGCTCCATCTCTCCTATCCTCATAATAATTCTCAAGATCAGTGGTTCTAAGCCTGGTATAATTTCCCCCCACAAGGGAAGAATTGGCTGCATCTGGAGACATTCCTGGTTGTCACAATTTGGGAGGGGGTTACTCCTGGCATCTACTGAGTAGATGACACTGCTCAATGTCCTGTCATGCACAGGACAGTCCCTATCCCATTAAAAAAAAAAAAAAAAACACAAAACTACTTGGCCCCAAATATCGAAAGAGCTGAGGCTCAAGAATCCTTCTCCAGGATCAAAGCCCTGTGAATACCCATGGCTGTGCCGGAAAGGTGCAGGGGCCCCAGCCCTGCAGAGCCCTGTGAGCTGAAGACATGCTGAAAGGTCCATCACCCAAGAACCCTGGGTCGGATGACTAATGAGCCAGGAGCTCAGCCCTTATACCGCTCCAGAGCGGGGCATAAGTGACAAGTTCGGCTGTCATGATGCCACGGTTTCAACAAAGGGGACTTGGACAGGCGGGCAGAGGAGTGTGGAAAGGCTTGTGGGGAAGGTCAGGGCAGCAGCTGTTGCTGGAATCTGGGCCTCACCGAAAGGAACAATGCCTCCAGAATGCCAGGCATGCCATGGAGACAGCTGAGCCTGCGGGGCGGGCAGGCGTGGGCAACGGGCATCTGAAGGGCACTAGTAAAAATGGAATTGTCTGGGTGCCTTGGTCCCCCCACGCAGGCAAGACAGATGACTGAGGGCTAAAAATACCAGGAGAGGAAAAGCCACCAGAGGCTTGTCTGGCTGCCTGGGACTGGATCTGACCTCTAGGCTCCCTGGGGGTGGTGAGAGCTGGGACCTGGATCCCTAAGACCGCAGATCGGATAGCAGGGTGAGGAAAACTGCAGTGGCGGAGTCTGACATGCAGGCTTCAAATGTGCCAGGCACTAGCAGTGAGACCCTGGAGAGTGACTGCTCTTCTCTGAGCCTCAGTTTCTTCATCTGGAAAATGGGTCTAATACTAGTACTCTCCTCCCAGGGCTGTGAGAATGAAATAAGATGATGGTTAAAGCTCTAAGGTCAGTGCCTGTCACATGAGCTCTAGATAAGCAGGACAATAATGATTTGATTTCTCTGGGGACCTCAGTTTGGTAAGGTCATGGGACAGTGGCTGGGAGGTGGTCATGGTGGGCAGGCCTGCTTTCTCCAGGCCTTACTATCCACCCGCAAGAATCCAGCACAGGCTTTAATGTCCCCTCCAGACCCAGCACTTCCCCCTCATGTGTCCTTCCTCCACCAGGAGGCTTCATTTCAACAATGCAAACATGTCCAAGTGTCACAGCTCACCTTCCCCCAGTACCTCTGCCTGAGGGTGAGGTGGGGGCTGGAGTAGGAAATGAGCTGGAAAGATAACCAGTAGTAACTCCTTTGCACGCGCGCACACACACACACACACACACACATACACACACACACACACACACATATGTACTCATGTTGCACATACTCTGGGAAAAGCCATTCACAGGAATTCTACGAGTTACTATGTGGATGGTACTTGGGACAGTACCTGGCACAGAGCAAGCACACAATATATGTTAGTTGCTATCACTAGCATCTCAATGATCTAGTTTTACTTTTAAAACAATCTTCCAAGGTCAGTTCTACTGTTTCCCCCCATTTATAAGTAAGGAATCTGAGGTTCAGGGTAGTGAAGTCACTTTTCCAGAGCCCTACAATAAAGGAAGTGAAGGAGCTGACCTGGAATCCAGCTTTCAATAATTGTACCACTCTGGTATGTCAGGCTCAAGTGGTAAAAGATCTTAACTATTGGACCAAAGAGTTCTTCCTCAGGTAGCAGGGAGCCATTGAGAGTTCTGAAACACATATAGGTCATCATCAGAGTTGGGTATGTCAGGAAGCACTGCAGTGGGGATATACGGAAGGCATAGGTGGAAAGGCAAGAGAAGAGGGGCTTCAAACAAATCAGGATCTACTAGCATATGCCAGACCTAGGACAAGATTTAGGAGAAATGATGTGTAAGACATGATAGGCGCAGAACAGACTTATTTGGCAGTGGGACAGAATCAAGACGGCTGAAGATTTTGGTCTGGTCGTTAATAAGCAGAGACTTTGGTTGAGTGAGAGAAAAGAAAATAAATCCATGCTTGAACTTGTTATCTCTTTTACCCCTCTTTTTCCCCTCTCCCTGGACATGGCTGACCTCCAGTGCTCTGGGAAAAGAGCTGACAATTACTGAACACTTATTGTGAGCCCAGAGCATTCCAGCACTTTGCAAGTATGAGTTAACTCATTCAAACCTCACAAGAATGCTTGCAACACTTGGAAATTAGGGTCTCTATTATCCCCATGTCACAGATGAGGAAACTGAGGCTGCTTGACCAACTTGCACTCGCTACACAGAGGGTGCCCCTTCACTGTAGCTGCCCCATCTCAACTGGGCACAGAGCCTGTCTACCCAGATCTGACTCGCTGGAGAAGCCAACTTCCCCACCTGGTGGCTCTCACTGACGCCTGGGGGCCCTGACACGGGGAGATAGGCTATCACTTGGTGACAGAGCCCATCACCCACCCGACTTTGGGCTGGCAGGGCCTGGTATGCCTTTGTTCTATTGGTGATGGCTGACTTCACCACCCTCCTTAAAGAGGTATTACGCCCAAGGCAAGGCGACCCGCTAGACCAGTTTGCTTTCAATGATAACATGGTGAGCACATATATGTCATTTTCCTATGCCAGGTTTTGTCCTAAATATTCATGTGCTTAACACTTTAAATTTAACGCTTTCATTTACTGATATTAATATATGTATTCATTTGATCCACTGAAGAGTTTTATAAAACAACCACACAGAGAAGAGCTTCCTTTTCACCTTACAAGGAATATAAAGGCTTAGACTTGAATTCCAGGAGCTAAAGAGGAAAAAGTACTTACAAAGGGGATGAGTTAAAAAATACCCCTAGCCAGAACTGGATGAAAACCTTTAAAAGACTCAAGAACAGCAAAGACGCTAACTCCCACTACCTCATATGAAATGCAAGATAAAAACAGTACGAAACGGTCAGACCAGCGTAAAAACATCTCACGATGTTCTGATTTTCCCTGCAGTGACTATTTTAGTTCTTTTTGAAAATATATCTAATCCTTTCCCCAAAAAAAGTTCGTCGGGTTTTCCTTTGTTTTGTTCTTGGCACTCCTGCTCAGCTGGTGCTCTGAGTGTGTATAAAGTGTGTCTGCTGCGTGACCTGGCTCTGCCCGCAGCCTCTCGCTCAGTCACAGAGAGGTGGACAAGCATCTCACCCCCATGGGTGAGGACAGGGTGGGTGGCGTTTCAAAAGGTTTCAAGGCACATCGTGCAGTAGAAAGGCCCAGGTGGCTGGTGTGTGTGAGCATGTGGGTGTCTGATGATATCATTCATGTGAAAAAGTATATTAGTATGTGCATGATATGATACTAATACAAAAAAGTACAATTGTGTGTGCCAGTGAGAGCGATTGAGAAAGGGAGAGGGAAAAATTGAGATGCAATCCTGAAATAGATCCTGGAACAGAAACAAGGGCATTGGTGGAAAAACCAGAAAAACCCAGATGGAGTCTGGAGCTGAGTCAATAGTAATGTACCAACGTCAGTTTCCTAATTTTGACCAAAGTCCCAATGACAACGTAAGACGTTAACATTAGGGGAAACTGAGTGAGGGGGACGTGCTGCTGCTGCTGCTAAGTCCCTTCAGTCGTGTCTGACTCTGTGCGACCCCGTAGACGGCAGCCCACCAGGCTCCCCCCCCTGGGGTTGGGACCTCTGCAAATTTTCTATAAATCCTAAAGTTAAAATTTTATTTTAAAAAAGTCTGGAAGGAACTTCCTGAAGTTCTAGAATAGCAGAACTAATCTCCGATTGTTGTGTTCTGCAGTCGCTACGTCGTATCTGTCTCTTTTCCCATGGACTGTACCCCTTGGACTGTAGCCTGCCAGGCTCCTCAGTTCATGGGATTTTCCAGGCAAAAATAATGAAGCGGGTTGCCATTTCCTTCTCCAGGGGATCTTCTCGACCCGGGGAGCGAACTCGTGTCACATGCATTGGCAGACAGATTCTTTACAGCTGAGCTACCAGGGAAGCCCAATCTCTGGTGCTAGAGGTAAAAAAAAAAACCAGTTATTTTGAGGAGTGTTGACTGGGACAGAGCTTTGGGAGCTGGGGTGTTTTGGATCTTGATCTGGGTGTACACATATGAAAAACTCACCTCACTGGGTACTGAAGAGGTGTGCACCTTTTTACAGGTGTATCTTGATTTTTAAAAAGCAAAGGATTAAAAATATAGTCTAAAAGCCACACACACGGTTTCCTCTGGGGAGGATTTAGCTGGAGTAACAGAAAGGAAGATTTTTAGTCAAATATTTCTGTAGCATTTCAAACTGTTTGATAGCAAGAATGTATTCATTCACATTGTACTAATTTAACTTTTTATGGACATGCACACAGAAAAGGGCACAGATCATAACATTGCAGCTCGACAAATCTTCCCAAAAAACACATTTGTGTAACCAGCACCCAGATCAAGATACAGCACATTCCCAGTGCCCCAAAAGATCCCCAATTATTAACTGTTTACTTCAAATTTCAGTTTAATTAGGGAGTCTACATATACATGCTAAGTCGATTCAGTCATGTCTGAATCTTTGTGACCCTATGGACAGTTGCCTGACAGGCTCCTCGGTCCATTGGATTTTCCAAGCAAGAATACTGGAGTGGGTTGCCATTTCCTTCTTCACTGTGTGTGTGTGTGTGTGTGTGTGTGTGTGTATTGTTGTTGTTTCGTTGCTAAGTTGTGTCCAACTCTTTTAAGACCCCATGGACTGTAGCCCGCCAGGCTCTTCTATCCATGGGATTTTCCCAGGCAAGACTACTGGAGTGGGTTGCCACTTCCTTCCCCAAGGGATCTTCCTGGCCCAGGGATCAAACCTGCATCTCTAGAATTGCAGGCGGATTCATTACCACTGAGCCATAAGGGAAGCCCTCTGTGTGTGTGTCTCTGTGTGTGTGTGTCTGTGTGTGTGTCTGTGTGTGCGCGCACGTGTGGGCATGCTTTTATTTTTTTTTTTTTGCTAAACCTGGTACCCCAGAGGCCCCTACACTTATGAACTCCCACTGTTCTGATCCCTAACAGCAGGGATTCATTTTACCTGTTTACCCACACACTGTTTTGAAATTTAAAGTCTTAATGTTTACCTTAGAAAAATATCAGAAGCAGTGATCAGCAACATAGAAATCATAGGTTTATGTCTCCTTTACCCATCTCCCCTCATTCCAAGCCCCTGAAAACACAGTCAACCCAAACAAAAGTGCTGGATCAAGTTCAAACAGGGACTTTGACTCTGAGACACTCAATGTCGAGGCTCTCCAAATGGTCAATGGAAAAGGACTCTCCTTCCTTCAAGGATTCCCTCCATCAGGTTAGACCACATTTCCCAAGCCTAGGAAAAGGTAAAAAACTTCCTGGCCCCAAGTGGGGGTTCTCAGGTCTAACAGCTAAGAGCCCCAAAAACAATCACAGTGGCTAATGTTTATCGAGGGCTCAAAATGCTCTATCCTGTTTGATCCTCATGACAAACCTATGAAGCAATGCTATTGTTACCTCCATTTTACAGATGAGGAAACTGAGATTTAGAGAGGAGAAAAAAAAGAACTTCTGAAATAATACAGCTGGCCTGAATTCAAACCTTGGCTTATTGGATTCCAAAACCCTGAGCAATCACACACGGCCATATCAAGAATCAAAAGCAAATACTCCTCCTGTCCTCAATCTGGCAGATGACCAATTCCTGGGACCGAGGGTCTGTGGTCTGCAGTCCCCTGTTCTCTGGCTCCTTGTTTCTAGAATTGCCAAAGAAAAGTCTGATGCCAATTATATTTTTTCCACAGGAGCTATATTCTTTCTGCCTAGAAATATGTCAGATTTTCTCTTAACCCTGCAAGTTTGTGAATTTTGCCAAGATATACCTTGGTGTGTGTTTTTTCCCTCATCCATCCAGCATGGAGCTTGGGAGTCCTTTCAATCTGCAGATTTCATCCTCTCCTCGGCTGAAGACAATTTTCTTGTGTGTGCTTGGTCACGTCCGACTCTTTGCAAACCCATGGACTGTAGCCCACCAGTCTCCACTCTCCAGGCTCCACTGTCCGTGCAATTTTCCAGGCAAGAATACTTGAATAGGTTGCCATTTCCTACTCCAAATTTTCTTGATTTGTTTGTTTATTTTCGGCCCCTTCTTCTGGAATGTGTATCATTTGCTTCTCTTTATTTTCCTCCAAGGTACTCTCTGCATGTCATTCTCCAGACCACTAGATGGATTGCAATGACCCTCCTTGTTGACAATTCATCTAGTTAAGTTTTTTATTTCAGAAATCAGGTCCAGGAAGTCATTTTGGGATTTCACTGGCATTTCTGTAGGTCTACTTGTTTTAGTTTTTGTTTTATGTAGTAAGCCAATACATGGATTTTAAAAAATAATCAAATTAACACACTGCTTCATTTTCAAAACAGAAGACTATTATGCCATTGACAGTTGGACATAAATTCCCACTTTTCTCAAATTGAAGCTTTGTATGTACATCTCTCTTCTTACCCAAACAAAGTTTTACTGACATACATCAAGCCCTAAGAACAGGACCCTGCACCAAGTGAGGCACCAATAAATATTTAAGTATTTATGTCCTTTGAAATGGGGGTTGACATCATTCTTGCTTTAAAACAATGTACATCCATAAGCACTACTTATGTTTTTTCCTCTCCTCATGCCTTCTTTTAAAATTGTCAATGGGTAATTTTTAAAATTACCATTCGATAAAATTGACCTTTTTTTCATGTACAGTTCCATGAATTTTAATACACTTAAGTTTTACTGTTGTAATTAATATTACTTAGCTGTTGCTCTGTTTCCTTGTGCTCTCACTAGATGTGGGGGGCAGTATAAACTCCTCGGAAATGTCCATGTCCCTGTAACGTGTGAGTATGTTACCTTACAGGTAAGGGCCCCTGAAAAAGGGGACTTTGCAGAGGTGATGAAGAATCTGAAGTGAGGAGATTATGCCCTCACTGAGATTATCAGATTATCCAGGTGGGCTCAACGTAATCATGGGGGTCCTCAGAAGATGGAAAGAAGGCAAGAGGATCAGAGAGGTTGAAGCCAAGAGTCTGGAGTGATGTGTCCACGAGCCAAGGAGTGTGGGCAGGCCTTAGGAGCTGGAGAAGGCAAGGGATGGATTCTCCTTGAGACCCTCCAGAAGGAATGTTAGCCCTGCATTTTCAATTGATTTCTGACCTCTAGAACCATGAGATGAATAAACTGGTGCTCTTTTAAGCCGCCAAGTTTATGGTAATATTTATATAGATGCAATAAGAAACTAATCCACTAGATTCGTTTTCTGATTGTTCTGCCCGATGTTCTTCTCTCTGGCTTCTGTTCAGGTGGGCAGTTATTTTTCTCTTTGGCTCCATGGAACTTAGGTCTGGTTGCTGGACACTTCTTGACCATAGGAATCCCATAAGCAGGGGAAAGCTCTCAGGCCTGGTGGAGCTGCATTCTCAGGCAAGGTGCCTTACCCACACTAGCCTCAAGGACACAGAAGCTTCAGCCCACTCATGAAGCCCCCTCCCCTGATATACCCTTGAGGTTGGGGCTGAATCCTACCCCCGAACATCTACACAGACCCAAACCCCAAGTCTTCTTAGACTGTCACTCCCAGGGCTCTGGGGGACTCCCCAGTGCCAGCCCAGCTCATCGACAAGAGGGGATATCTGGTTCTCCAACAACAGAACCTAAGGTCTAACACAGCCTGTGGGTACAAGTCCTGGTGGCCACATGGCGCCATAACCTACTCAAGGTGCCATGTCCCCAGGATTTTCCTGACACATATAATCTCACTTAATCCTCCCAACAGTTTATGAAGGTGTGTGTAATATTATGGTCTCCATTTCCCAGATGAGGAAACTGAGGCCCTGAGAAACTTATCACCCTGACGGAGACCGCTCCCCCACCCACCTTGAGTTAACAGAGCCGGAACTCTCTCCTCAGCACCTTCTCCCAAATGCCCAGTTGAATAAAATATGTTCTTAGAGGGTCCAGCTGTACAGACGCCCGTCTGGGAGGGCCTCAACCAGGGACTCTCTACCCCTACCATGCATTCTCCACATCTACTGTGGCTGCAACAAACTTTTTGTTTAGCCATTTATAGCTACTGACTGCTCACACAAGCATTTTAATGGAAATCCATGGTGTGCCTATTAGCTCAGGAAACATTTGTTCTGGTGTTGTCAGAGAATCTTGGACAGAAAAGCTCTTTTTGATCTGTCTGCGTGCAGGTACATGTGTATGTGAGTGTGCACAGATGTGTGTTATTATGTGCCTCGGTACATGTGCACAAGTGCATGGGTGGGTTTTGTCCATGCGGGCGGGCATGGGTGTGGGTGCATGTGCCCACTCAGGTGTGTGTCCCTGTGCCTGCACACATACAGGAAAATACATTTTTTTTTTGTTATTAACGATTCTCCAGAATCGGCTCCTGGGTAATTCTAACCCAGGTGTGACTGCAGAGAGGAAATAACTTACACTTTTTTTTGTTTTTGTTTTGGCCATGGCAATAAATGATTCTTGGGTTTGCACCCCCAAAAGTGAATTTTTTTTTACCTGAGAAAGGAAGTTGAGTGATCAATGCCATTTACTGAGGACCTGCCTCAGCCTCATAGTTACTCACTCTGGAAAAATCTCATAAGGAAGGTCTTTTTATTGTTCCCACTTTACGTGCTCAGAGAGGTAAAGCCACTTGCCCGAGGTCACACAGAGCCCCCCTCAGTTCAAATCCAATTGTGTCTGACCTCCCAGCCTGAGGGCTCACTCATTCCACTCCACCGCCTCAAACTGCCTAAGGTTGAAACCGCCTCAAACTGCCTAAGGTTGAACGAAAACTTTCTAACAATCCCTACTCAGGCCTTTGACAAGGGAAGCAAAGTCTGTGTTACTTGTTTCTTTAACTACCTTGTTCTTTCCTGGGGGCCAAGGATCTTCCAATTTTCTCCAGCAATATCCACAGATGTCTTAGCACATCAGAGCAACTGAGCACATATTGGTAGATTGATTTGGTTGATAGGATCTCGTTTGCTGGCCTTGCTCCAGTCAGAATGTCCCTGGCATGGGCAGCCTAGGGGCTGGTTCAACACAGTGTCTCCTGCTGGTGAACTCATTACTCCCCTCGTTTCTGGTATGAAATTCCAAGGCCAAACCATGTGATCTGCCTTGCACACCTTGCTGTTGCCTCAACTTGTGCCTCTGGCTCCCTCACTCACTCAGCTCCAGTCACATGCTCCTTCTGTTCCTCAAGATTCTCAATCTGTCCTCCTCTGAGGCTCCTGCTGTCCCCAGGCCAGGAGCACTCTCCCCATCTCTGCTCAGCACTACTGCCTGGCACTGCACATCTCTATTTCGTCCCTCTGTTACATCTGTCACCACTTGAAATTCTCTGGGTTGGGCATTTGTTTCTTTTCATCCATCTACCCCTTGCACAGTTTCATGAGGGCATGCAGTTGGTCGCTAGGCAGCTGTCTCCCCTACACTGGCCCCATGCCTGGCATGCAGCGGGGCTCCATGAGAGGGTGACCACCCACCCAGCCATTGACTGTTTCAAAACCACTGGGGCGGCTGAGGAGATGTTCTGCTTCTTGGACTCTGAAGCCCATCACCCACGGCCACTAAAGAAGGCCAAGACTTTATTCCAAGCCCTCACTTCTTACTCCTTGGATCCCAAGGCTGCCTGCAAGGCCACAGGAGGAAAACCATCCTGAGAGATTAACCACTACAGTGCCTTGAGTTCTGATAGCAAACCACCTTTCCCAAGGCCCTTTAAGAGCCTGGACTCTAGAAGCAAAGGGGCCTCAGATCCACTCCCAGCTTCTGTCTGATCCCAGGCATCTCATTTTGCCTCTCAGCCTCAGTTTCCTCATCTGTGAAACGGGGACAGAGAAAACAAGGGGGTCTCTCCCACATAGGGTGATTAGATTTTAAACAGGAGCACAAAACATATACACGGTTCCTGGCACACAGTAGGCACTTGATGAGAGCTGTTCTTTCTTCAACCAGTTAACAGACTCGCTGAGCAGCTGCTGTGTGCTGGCCAGTCAAGAGCTTGGAGCTGAGGAGAGGGTGGTGAGGGCCTCCTGAGCGGCCCACCGAGAGTGAACAAAATAAGGGAATTGCACAGTATGTTGTTGTCCAGTAGCTCAGTCGTGTCTGACTCTTTGTGACACCAAGGGCTGCAGCACGCCAGGCTTTCAGGAAGTGGTAAATGCTGGGGAGAAACACAAACCAAGAAAGAGCTCTGTAGGGCAGGGGCTCAAAGGCTGTTTTTAAAAAATATTTATTTGGCTGCATCAGGTTAGTTGTGGCACTCGAGATCTTCGCTACATCATGCAGGATCTTTCATCGCAGCACGCAGACACTTGAGTTACGGGAGCACTCTCTCTTACTGTGGCCCATGGGCTCAGTAGGTGCTGCGAGCAGGCTTAGTTGCTCTGCAGCATTGCAGAATCTTGATTCCCTGACCAGGGATCGGACCCATGTCCCCTGCATTGCCAGGTGGATTCTTAACCACTGGACCTCCAGGGAAGGCCCTAAAGGGTTATTTTTAAAATAGCATGCTGAGGAGGTCTCATTGAGAAGGTGAGCAAAGACCTGAAGGAGGTGAGGGACGGAGGTTCGCAGATGTCAGACGGAAAAGCATTCCAGGCAGAGGAAACCACAGGTGCAAAGGCCCTGAGGTGGAACCCGTGACTGAGAGTGTAGGAGAATTTTTAAGTCTGCTCTCCCCACCATTTTCCTCCTCAAAATTGACAAGCACAAGTGCTGGCCGCCCGAGCGCTGCAGCGAGCGAGCAGCATCTCTCCCCGCGCGCCAGCCGCCGCCTCTGTAACCTTGAGTGCCTTTCCGGGCCCCACGTGTCGCCGCGTGGCGACTGAGCTGCCCTTACTTCAGAAGAACGGCATGGGGTGGGGGGGCCTTAGGTGGTGTCCGCCTCACCTACCACTGCCAAAAGTGGTCATGGGGTTATTTTTAAACTTAGGGAGGAAGTATTTATTGTTCCCAGGCTGAAGAGAGCCGGGCAGACTGTGGGATTCTTCTAGGGGAGCACTGCTGTGTCCTTTCCACCATGGTGAGTACTGAGGGCCCCCGGAGGAGGCAAGTGATGCTGGGTGGCAGGGAGGGGACACCACCTCCAAGCAAAGGGCCAGAGGGGAGGGGGAGCACGGCAGCTCTCCGGGGCCCCAGATCCTGGAGGAAAAAGCACTGCTTGCTGCGTGCACACAGAGGAACCCCAATCAATGCCCCCGATAAGCCACAAATAACAGCAGCTCCCGGGGACTCGCAAAAACAAAATAAGAGAGTTGGCTTTTTTATGGCTTGTCTACTGACCTCTTGAGGAATCAATAACTCCCAGGGCTTGCAAAATGGGATTGAACGCTTTTAAGGATCAAATTGTAATTCTTTTCTCTTGTTCAGGCAGCTGGGGAAAAGAATCTTTTTGTTTTCACCTTTTGAACTTGCAAATTTAAAACCTCTCTCCCTCTGCTGTTTAGTTAGGTATCCCTCTTCGGAAGCAGGAAGCCCCCAAAATCAAGATCAGTGTGAGGTTGTGGTTAGGGGCACAGGCGGTGGAGGCAGTCTGCCCAAGTTCGATACCGGCTCTGCCTTTTTGTGACTGTGTGACCTTGGGTAAGCGACCCAACCTCTCTGAGCCTCGGTTGCCTCCCCAGGAAAATGGCAATGTAATAATAGCATCCACTTGACAGAGCAGTTATGAGGACTAAATGCAATAACATATGCAGTGTTCAAGCATTTGCTGTAACTCAAGTCAGAAGCGGGTGGGGAAATGTTAACTCACTCCCCTCGCTCTGTTTGCATGATGCAAGGACAGAACATTTAGAGAGGAGATGTTGCTGCCATTTGGATCAGGGGGAAATCGAGGGGGACAGAGCAGTTGGGTTTTAACACCCTGAAAATGTGTCATTTCATCTCGCATTCTTCATGGTTTAGTGAGTCTGACTTTTTTTTCGCCTCCAATCAATTCTCCTTCTGTGCATTACTGAACTTTTTGTGAAATGCATCAGAACAAAAGCAGCTGGGTCCTGCTGGGGCTGATCCGAAAGCCTGGCATCCATCCCTGGAGACACACCTCTACCTCCCCTAGTTTGCAAAGGAGCTGCTGCAAGACCCACAGTCTTACAATCCGCCAGAACCAGGCTGATTTTGGGAAGTCTTATTCCATGTCCTTTTATTTTTCCAGCACCTCCCTTTTGAGATGAGTGTCGGCACCATACCCCCATTTCACAGATAAGTGGCTGAGGCTTACCCAGAGATGGAACCTGACCTAGTTTTCTAATTCCCAGCCTCTGACTCTTTTAACTGATGTTTTTTTTACCCTCTAGTCACCTAAGAAAGCCAAGAAGAGAGCAGAGGGAGCCAATTCCAATGTGTTCTCCATGTTTGAACAGACCCAGATCCAGGAATTTAAGGAGGTGGGTGCAGCTGGGTGGAGATCCCCACATGCTAGAAAGAGCCTTTCCCTCATTCCATATTCCCTGCAAGGACCTCTCAGTTATGTTGTCTTTGTTTTCATTCTGTTGTTGTTGACTGTCCCATGCCACATGTGGTATCTTAGTTCCCCAACCAGGAATCGAACTCACACCCCTTGCAAAGGAAGTGCAGAGTCTTAACCCTTGGACCAGCAAGGAAGTCCTAGCTTGGCTTTATCCTCCCCAAAACACCCCAAATTTGGTCTGAACATGTGTGTGAATGACTTAAAGAAATTAACTTTTGCTGATCATCAAAACAAAGCCTAAGTCTTGTTGAAAATGTAGGAATGAATTTCAGGAATGCATGAAGAATAAAAATGACCTGATTTATAATTCTATGACCCAGAGATGATCAGTTAACATTTTGGTATATGCCCTGCCAGTGGTTTTTGTTATGCACGTATTTGCTAAACAAAGTGACCATCTTCTATGCACACTAATCTGTACCTGTTATTTTTCCTTGAGCAATTCAGCACCAACATTTTCCATCATTTATTTAAATCACCTCCTATGGTTAGATGTTATGTTTAGAATGCTTTACTATTATAATTAACACCCTTTGCTTGTATCTCTGGTTATTTCCTTGGGGTAAATTCCTAAAAGCGGAACAGTTGGATCGAAGGAACATTTTTTTTTTTACAAAAGGAACTAAAACCAAGTACAACCACTGGTCCAAGCTGTCCTCCAGAAATCCTGTGCTCACTCTGACTCCCATCAGCCCCAAGAGGAGAAGGTGCCTTTCCTGCCGCATCTCCATCAACACTGGGTGTTAACATCTCAAATATGATTTCTGCCAGTCGGAGAGATATCTGAGTGTATCTGAGATATTAATTTTTACCAACTTAATTGTTGACTGCTAGCTGGGTCTGAAACCCTATCCCAGTCTATGGGGATGTGCCTTCGTAAGCAAACCTAAGTACCAATTACATAAAATTAAACCACTGCTGCAGACTCAGGATACACTGAATTAATTTTCCAGCCATCCTGATGGTTCACACTGAGTTATCTACTCTCTCACCTGGCCCTTCAGAGGAAAACACACTAAAGCTATGCTGGAGAGGCCACAGTATTTTATATGAAAGGAGAAACCACTGGGGGCTTCCAGTGGGACATGAAGACTTGCCCCTTCTGTCCCCACCAGCATTCAGATCACAGGAACATCACACCCCACAGGCTGCCAGGGAGAGAGGAATTCCTGGGATGAAATGTCACATCTGAACCTGAAATAGGTCTCTTTCCCAGAGAAGACTACATCCTCCCTTCTCCCTCCCTCTGTCCCAACTTCTGGAATGAGATCAGCTGCTGGGGGCATGACCTGAGGGTGCAAATACTTTCAGGAACCAGTTGTTAAAAGAACTCAAGAAATGCAGATATGATATGTCATTGGTAAAATACCTGGGCATTCACAAAGGTCTTGGAGTTTCCCTCAGAGCCAGCTGGAAAAGATCACTGGCTTCATTTTACAGATAATGTGGGCTTGCGAGTTGGTGAGCAGACTCGTTTTTAACTCTTTTTTTTTCAACAACAGCTTGATAAAATCATAATTCACATACCATGTATTCGGCCTTTTAAAGTAAGTGTACAATTCAGTGGTTATTTAATACAGTCACAGCATTTTGCAACCATCATCACTAATCTAATTTTAGAACATCTTCATCGCCCCCAAAAGAAACCTCATACCCATCAGCAGTCACTCCCCAGTCCCTCCTCCCCCCAGCCCCTGACAACCACTAATCTATTTTCTGTCTCTAAGGATTTGCCTGTTCTGAATGCTTCATAGAAATGGAATTGTACCCTATGTGGCCTTTTGTGTCTGGCTTCTTTCACTTAGTATCATGTTTCAGGGTTCATCCATGTTGTAGCATGTGTCAGAATTTCCTTTTTATCATTGAATGACATTCCACTGTAGGGAGAGACCACATTTGTTTATCCATTTATCAGTTTGGAGCTACTGTGAATAGTGTTGATGGGGACGTTCACACACAGGTGTTTGTATGGTCACGTGTTCTCATTTCTCTTGGGAATACACGGAGGCGTGAAACTGCTGGGTCCTGTAGTAACTCCAGATCTAACACCTAATATCCCTCGATGCTCCTTGAAAACCCCAGAATCCCACTTCCCCCAGCCCTTGGCACAATCTCTGGGACTCCTCCCCACAATTTCTCCCAGGCTGACCAGACAATCGCCTTCCTTTCGCAGGCCTTCACCATCATGGATCAAAACAGGGATGGCTTCATCGACAAGAATGACCTGAGGGACACCTTTGCTGCTCTTGGTACGTCACCCTGCACCACCACCCAGCAACAGCTAGGAAAGTCTTCTTATCCCACTCCATGAGGGGCAGGAGGTGGGGCTGTCAAAAAGGTCAAGAGCTTGTCATTTTGAAACAGCTCAAGCAAGATTGGTCTTTAAGGCAAATTTCAGAGGATAGGAAAGAAGTGTTTAGTCTTTGAGTGTCTTAACGTATCTTTTTCTTTTAAAATCATTTTTATGTGGTTTTGAATATAATGGCAGTTTACAATAGAAAACTTGAAAATTCAGAGACGTATAAAGGAGTAAACAATGTTGACCACTAGGGCATATTCCACTCTTAACATCTGAGCCTCTAATTTTTTTCCTAGTCATCTCGTGTGTGTGCATGCTTATTAGTTAGACTCATTCTATTTTGGATTCAGCTTTTAAAATTTAACATCTCAGTAGGGTGATCATGAGTACATGGAACTGTTTCAAAATATAAGTGTCCAATCTGTCACCTCCTCCTCCATTCCTACCCCCAGAACTCAGGTCCATGAACAGCTGGGCAGGTTTTGTACTGAGCAATTATACAGAGTACTATTCGCATTTGTAGCCACTGTAGATTATTAATTTAAAACATAAGTTATCTCAATAAGCGGTGGTTTTTTCTAATTTATACACACGTACTATATGGGCTTGTGACAGTGGCTAGGACAGGTATATCAGAATCTCCAAGGCTGTATGGGTTAGAGCAGTTATAATTTGAAAAAGTTCCCTTGAATTCTGATCTGTCTCTCCCACCTCCAAGTGAGAAGGGCTAATTTTATAATATGAGGATTCCTTATTTGAGTAAAACATTAAAACATCTGTATAAAATGTTCCAGGTCCTGAAAGTACAGTTTTAAAAATAACTAAACCCTCTTTGGATTGTTTCCAGTTGTCTGGTTATTATAAATAACACTTTTGAGAACATCTCACGTGAATCTCTGGCCCCAGCTACTCTGTCTCTGATTATTCCTAGACAAGATTCCTTGAAGTAGGATTACAAGGACAAATGCCAGTGTCCTGACAGCTGTTTCTGTCCCAGCTCAGAATCGCTGAGTGTCTGTCTCCTGCTCTAGGGCGTGTGAACGTGAAAAATGAGGAAATTGATGAAATGCTCAAGGAGGCTCCAGGTCCAATTAACTTTACTGTGTTCCTACAGATGTTTGGGGAGAAACTTAAGGGTAAGTTCATGCGTATTTCTGTTCATCTATGTCTGTATATGTATATATCTGTGTGTGTTGGTTTGTGCACCTATGTGTGTCTGTCTGTGTGTGTCTTCATCTTTGGGCATCAATTAAAAGCACTAGGAGAATATACAAGAGTTGACAGATGAAGGCAAGGTAACATAGGAGAGGGAGAGAATAAAAAGAGCAGTTAATAGTGCTCCAAGGTTTATCCTAATCCAGACCTCATACAAAGCACTTTAAATGCATTATATGCATCACCTTAGTCTAGGACGTAGGTTCTCTTCTTATCCTCGTCTACAGAAGGGGAATTGAGGCTCAGAGACGGAAAGTCACTTGCCTGAAGCTACACGGCTAACAAATGCTGGAGTCAGGATTCAAATCCCAGTCTTTCTAAGTCTAGATCCATGCCTGACCTTGGGTTTGCTCCAGAAATAACTGGATTCTCAGCCCACACTTTCAAAACACCAAGGCTCGGTGCTCAGAAGTGGTGAGGCCTTTTTTCCTTACCCAAGATTCTTAGCCACCCATAGCACATCAACCCCATTTTCTGTTGCAGGAGCAGACCCCGAGGAGACCATTCTCAATGCGTTCAAAGTGTTTGACCCTGAAGGCAAAGGAGTGCTCAAGGCTGATTAGTGAGTGGGATGTGAGTGGTGGGAGGGGGGCCTGGGGGTTCCTTGCTTCTCCCCACAGCCCTCCCCACAAAGCCGGGGCAATATCTGCTTTTCTCTCTCTGCAGTGTCAAGGAGATGCTGACCACGCAGGCGGAGAGGTTTTCCAAAGAGGAGGTAACAGGCCCCCTTCAGACACCCTCTGTACCCCAGTTACTGGCCTCACCTTTCCAGGGACTCCCTCTCCAGACTCTCTTACATAAAATAGCCCTGACCCCACACTGAGAATCTGCTCTCGTTTACTGAGCCCTTACCTCATTTCATTCTCTCAATCACCCTGTGAGGTAGTGACTAGCACTATGGTCGTTTTACAGATGGTGAAACTGAGGCTCAGGGAGGCAAAGTTACTAGCTTAAAAGAACAACACTAATGGGAAATGCCGGGTCCTAGATCCAAACCTCTGTCTGACTCCAGGTTCTGCCTTCCTCGTAACACATTGAGACCCGGTGACAGCATCAATTTCCTGATGGACTGAAGGTGTCATGCAGGGTGACCATGCATCGTTGTGTAGGTTGTACACTGCACAATCCTCCTGGATGCCCTTAGTAATATACACTGCAGAGTATCTATTTGTTGCAAGTCTTTTCCAGCAGATGGCAGTCAAGTGTCTTGCTATAAATTTCTAAAAATCAGAACATAAGACTCTTTCTGGCAGGTGGCAGTAATGTGCCTGGAAGAAGGGGCACTATTGCTATCAATAATTCATCAAAGGCCCTGTATGAACAAGCAACTGTCTTGTCAACATTGCTAATTAATCTTAATGAATCTATTTAAAATAGTCTCTTGCAGCCTCTCAGGCCTGATTCTGTGAAGTTTCACATTTTCCTAAAAATTTTATTTGAATTTCCTCCTTAAAATTCAAGCAGTTGAAAGAGCCTACCTTTCAACTCCCACCATCTTCGTGACTTCGGACAAGCTCCTTAACCTCACTGTGCCTCAACTTCCTCATCTGTATAGTGGGGACAATAATAGAATCTACTTCATAGCATACATGACAATTAAATGAGTTCAAATGTATAAAGTGCTGATACGTGAGAAAGGTAATATGTGTTACCTATTATTAACCCCTAATTGAAAAAACAATAATTAGTCAATATTCTTTAAGGACTTCCTGGTGGCTCAGTGGTAAAGAATCCTGCCAGTGCAGGAGACTCGAGTTTGATCCCTGAGTCAGGAAATCCCCTGGAGAAGGAAATGGTAACCCACTCCAATATTCTTGCCTGGGAAATCCCGTAGACAGAGGAGCCTGGTGGGCCACACTGCATAGGGTTGCAAAAGAGTCAGACACAACTTAACAACTAAACAAACTAAAAATATTTTTAATGTAAAAATTACACATTAAAAAAAATTAAATTTCTAATTTCCCTCAAAGAATCTAATTCCTCAAGGAGTCTGACCTCCTTGCCCACATGGCTACAATGGCTGGCCCTGAGGAGTTACAATCCCTGTAGACGGACTATGTCTCCATTTAACCACAGTCCCTACCAGGCCCATTGTGCTCGCCTACATAACCTGCCCGCCCCTTTGCACACACAATTAAGTTTGCAATCCCTGCTTTCCCCATTGCAGGCTGGGTACCTAGGAACATCCCTGCAGGATGGCCCTTGGGGTCAGCACCTGGGGAAGAGCTGGGAAGGGCAAGGAAGCAGGAGGGCAGGAAGAGAGATGCCCATGACACCCCATATCCTCCAGGCCCCAGCTGCCTCTCCACTTGGGCCGCCCTCCCCCCCAGATCCTCAGCACATCTTGCTGGTTCGTTGCAGATTGACCAGATGTTTGCTGCCTTCCCCCCTGATGTGACTGGCAACTTGGACTATAAGAACCTGGTGCACATCATCACCCACGGAGAAGAGAAGGACTAAGAGAGTGGCTTGCTTTTGGGTGGGCAGATGGGGGCATCCTTGCCCTCTTCTCATTTTGCCCAGTAATGCACCACCCCCGACCCTGGCCAGTTGGTCATGTGGCTGCCTCATTTATCCACCTCCATCTTCTTTGCAGCCTGGGTGTCTTAGAGCTACCACGTGATCACACAGCTGGCAGATGGAAATTCACCCAGAGTCTGTGTTCAAATAAAAAGGAGGTCGTGTATTTGTTCATGGTGTGTCCTTGAGTAAAGAAGACCCTTTGCTAGTTCCCATGAAGGCAGTATATGAGTTAGGGACAGCCCTGCTGTCATTATTATTGAATCTTAGTGACTCTTTACTTAAAACAGATCTTTAGGGACTTGGGACTCTGCTGGTGGTCCAGTGGTCACCAGCAGTTCCTGGTTCTTGTCTATCTCTTCAGCAATCCTAGTGAAAAGAGGACACCTCTCTCTCTCTCTCTCTCTCTCTCTCTCTCTGTCCACCAGCTCCACACAAATCCCAAAACAGGGCCTATGCAATACCTGAACCAACCCTGAAACAGGTGCAGTACTCAGACTAGCAGACTTGCTCATATGATCAACCCTCGCGCGGGGGTTGAAATCAGTCCCTTCCAAACCTTACATGGCCTGAGGGTAGGAGGGGCCATTCCCAAAGGAAAGTCCAGATGTATTTTAGGAGGAAGGGGGAGTAGATGTCAGGTAGTCTAATTTTTCAAGGGAACCCCAAGAACCTGGAACCTAGCCAAAGCGAAAGATGTACTGGGAACAAAGAGCTGAAGCTGGGATCAAAGTGGCAGCTGGGGTCACCTAGAGGGAATGAGAGGGTCTGGGTGGTTGGAGGAGCCAGAACTGGAGTGAGTCTTTAAGGTTCAAGAACAATAAGAGAGACCCCCCAGAGGAGAAGCTCAGGATCTGCTCCAATGACATCACCTGCTGGGAAATGGGGTTCCTTTCTAGCCAGCTGAGAGGCAGGGACTCAGGACCCCCATGCCATGCCATGATGACCCTTCATGATCCACACCCTGTGATGACCCATGCCCCCCTCACGTCCAGAACCTGTGACCTGGGGCTCCTGCAGAAACAAGGCCAGACCCAGGAGAGGCCCCAGCTCATGGCACTCAAGTGGAGTTTGTATTTCAGGACAAGACATCCTGGACACAGCTCTACAGTGACACACTCATCCATGCGGCCCTCCCACACACAGATATAGACACAGGGCCTCCACGGCTCCCGGCTCCCACCTGTGAGTCTGCTGCACCCTATGTGGTTCGAGGACGTGAAATCAGCATTTCGGCTCGTGTGGCCCCTACACTTCTCCTGGTGCGCCGTGATGCGGGGGGTGCCATCTCAAGGGTAGTCAAGGGCCACGGTGACCTCACACCACTCTTGCCACCTGGGCCAGCTTTGGATCTCCACCCTCCTGCTCCTCTACCCCATCCTGGGGGGCTGCCAGTGCCCCAGTCTCTTAGTAATGAGTGTGGAAGAGGCACTGGGGTTACAGAACAAGACATTTACTCTCTCTAGTTATGTACGAATGGCCAGAGCCGCCTCAGACTGTTACCTTCTTCTTGGACTTCACCTCGTCCCCCTTTTCAGGTATGCTCTCCCTGTTTCGAGACTCTCTGGTGGTGTAGTGGTTGAGCACCATTTGCCGAAGGCTGCTGTGGTCCAGGGGCTGCTCCACTGCGCCAAGGACGGGACTCGGTGTGAGGAGTTCAAAAGTCAAATCCAGCACAGCAGGGGGTGTGCTTCCTTCCCAGGGCTAATGCCTCTTTGCCCTGTTCAAGGAACTCCAAGGCTGGTTTGGTGACCCTCCACAGCACTGGGGGTTGAAGTGTGAACATTCTCCAAGTTCAGGGAGAGGGAGGACAGGCAGAGACACACTGCTCAGGGATGGTCAGACAATAACTGTCTTTTTCTCCCAGACGAGGATGTGAAGGTGAGTTGGATTTAATATCAAAAAGACAGGGCCACCATGTGCAGTTGCTCAGGATGTAGACTGCACAAAGACACCTGTTTCCACAGGGCTGAAACCCACCCCCCACACACACTTGACTGCCAAGCTACATGTATCCAGCAGAGGTGACTTTTCCTAATTAATCTGCCTAGAGGGGCTTCCCTCTTCTGATTCACACATGCAAGCCATAGAGGCGAGTGGGCTAAGAGAACCCAATGTTTATCAATAGTCCCTTGAACAGAAATGAAGATATCATCTTATATTCCTGACTTTGTGAGGACAGTGTTATCAAAGGCTGTTCTCTGCCACCCTCCTCGTTTAAGAACTCAAAGGGTCAAGGGAAGCTGTGCTAAGGTGGCTGACACCAGTCCTGGTTTTCACTCCTGCTAAGTCTCAGTTGCCTTGAGTAAATCAAGCAGATGTGTGTACACCTGTGCATCTCTGCATGCACACATACTGGCAGTTCTCTCCATTCTTGGCACACCTGCACACTTGAAATGCTGCTCACAGAAGAGGGGGAACTTTTTTAAAAACCAATTTTTTCCCTCTGGTTAGTCAAATCACACAAGGTCACTGTAAAAGAAAATTCTAAGCAATGACAGAATTAACTCAGAAATACAAAGTTCTCTGCAACCCACCACCCAGAAATACCCACTGTAAGTCAGCATATACATCCTCTTCATTTTTATATGTATAATCAAGATATTTTCCCTCCCTTCCTCCTCCTCCTCCTTCCTTTTCTCTCTCCCTATCTCTCCTATGTACCAGGTTGTGAAAGGCTGTCTTATGCACTGTAGGTTTTACGTAGCATCCCTGGTCACTAGATGCCATATACACATATGTCAGTTCATGTCGGTCCACAACATTCTTTTTTAGTGGCTGCATAGTATTCCATCACATGCACAGGTGAACTATAACTTATTTAACCAATCTCTAATGGGTGAGCATTTCAGTCATTTCCAGTTCGGCTGCCCTCCTACTTCCACCTTCGACCCCTGAGTGAGTTTGTCTCTGAAGGACCAATCCCCACAAGCAAGATTACAGACTCTACGCATGTATCTGAAACCCAGGGTAATTATTAGCTAAGCCCATTTCACCTGTAACCTGCCTTCACTAATCAAGATCATTTTATTGTTGGTACCAATGCCTCGCTTGTCCTCCAGGCAACATGTAGCCTAAACAATGTGTCTGCCTGAGTTGTTTTCTAGGAGCTTGGGTCCAGCTGTGTCTAGTTCCAGCTGAGCAGGTTAACCCTGGAAAGAACCACAATCCTTCCACCGAGCACATGCGAGAGTTGCTGGATGACAACTTGAACACACAGAGGCCCACACTGAGTTACACCTATACAGAACCAGGATCAGGTCACCATTTTCCAATCACCTTCCCCCACATGCTCCATGCCTCAGATCACCCGGCATCTTTAGTCTTTATCCCATTAACACCAGAGCCCCTTGCTTTCCGGGAGGCGGATTTTGGAGATTTGTCTCCCTGTCCCCTCTCCTTGGCTTTGCGAACTTGCGAATGAATCACCCTCTCTCTGCTGACCCTTCATGTCTTGGCCTGGCTTGCTTCGCATCGCAAAAACGCAACCTGGCTCAGTAACATAACCACTTCTCAACCTTCCCGAACGTGTTGCCAAACTACCCACCAAACACCACGTGGGGCCAGACTTTACCCCCACCTTCAGAGAGAAGGGCTAGTTCCCTCAAGCCCCGCAAACAGCAGTACCACCAGCTTCTGCCTCCAAAAGCAAAGAAGGTCAATGTGCCTGTGCCCGCAGGGCCACAGTTAATCTCTGGTGTGAACCAAGTCTCAGCTGCTTCAATCATGGGGTGGGGGGACACAGATGCGGTTGGGGAAAGGAGGTCACACGTGGACGAGAGTCAAGAGCATACGGTGAGGGTAGGAGACGGGATCAGGGAGTCTCGTCTGCTCATAACTTGCCAACTTGGAAATTTTGGCTATTTTAAGGTTCATGAAATGGTCAGAGAGTAGTTGTAATTTTTTAAAGTATCTGAGATAACTAAACTTCAGAATCTGTGGCTTTGTCATCATGCTGTAGAAAGAAAATTCCAGGTAAGAAAAGAACTCACCTTCATCCAACTTGTCACTAAAGGGGTCAGCCCAGAACACTGGAGGGATGACCTTGATGGGTTCTGCAGGCTTGAGGAGGGCAGAGCCGCCCCAGAAGGGGTTGAGGAAGGATGGCTGGACCTCCGCCTCTGCCACTTCCATTTCCATAAGCCGCTTGTAGGATTCTAACACCAGCAAGTCATTGGTCTTCTTCTCAATGATGGCTGGAAAAAAGGCATAACCAAGAAGTTTGCCAGAGACCTGGGCCCTCAGGGAACTAGAGGTAGCGCTCCCTGCTGGAGAGGAAGGGAAGTAACAGGAAGCAGGCAGGTCATGAATGCCTATAAAGACAAGGGCTTTCTCTTGGGTTATATCACTCATTCCCTAGAGAGCACAATTTGGTTCTTGAGAGGCAAAACCAACCTGACTCTTTGATGTATAAGGCATGGATATACATAAAAAACATGAACAGTTATATGGTATATCAACTGAATGAAAATTCCATAAGGAAGAGCAGTTAGGAAAAGTATGTCTGAAAAGGTTCCATAGGGGACAATAAAAAAAGAAGGTTGAGGAATATTTTTTTAACACTAAAAACTGGGAGCCATGGGCAAACTCTGTCTTAAACTACTGATCTTTTCCTCAGTGCTCTGAGTTTGGGGGAACTGTCCTTCCCACTGTGTTTCATAGCCCCATGGAGTCACCAGAATAATTCATTCATTCATTCATTTATTCATTCATTCCACAAATGATTATTGGATGCTTATCAGACCGGGCATGGTGCCTGAGACTCCACGATGCATGGAGGGAAAACAATGACCATAAACAATAACAGAGATGCAAACCTTGTCCTGATGAAGCTCATAAGCTTCAGTGTGAATGGGAAGATGGACAGAAAGGCAAGTTCAGCAAATAAATACACGTACTCCTCACTATCCAGATGTTTGTTATCTAAATTCAGTAACTATTGGATTTTTTTTTTTTTTCAATTTCACATAACGCATACCGTTTCTCTTCTCTGTGAAAATCAGGGACCAAAAAGATTCACATCTGAAACTTGCTATTGGTTCTCAAGAACCTCCTCTCTTCACACAACAAGAATTACCTGTATATAGAGACAAACTAAGCAAGGATTAAATAGTGGAACTGCTATGAGAGTGAGTACCAGACCACCTGACCTGTTTCTTGAGAAATCTTTATGTAGGTCAGGAAGCAACAGTTAGAACTGGGCATGGAACAACAGGCTGGTTCTAAATAGGGAAAGGAGTACGTCAAGGATGTTTATTTATTGTCACCCTGCTTATTTAACTTATATGCAGAGTACATCATGAGAAATGCTGGGCTGGATAAAGCACAAGCTGGAATCAAAATTGCCAGAAGAAATATGAATAACCTCAGATATGCAGATGACATCACCCTTATGGCAGAAAGTTAAGAACTAAAGAGCCTCTTGATGAAAGTGAAAGAGAAGAGTGAAAAAGTTGGCTTAAAACTCAACATTCAGAAAACTAAGATCACGGCATCTGGTCCCATCACTTCATGGTAAATAGATGGGGAAACAATGGAAACAATGAGAGACTTTATTTTGGGGGGCTCCAAAATCACTGCAGATGGTGACTGCAACCACGAAATTAAAAGATGCTTGCTCCTTGGGAGAAAAACTATGACAAACCTAGACAGCATATTAAAAAGCAGAAACATTACTTTGCCAACAAAGGTCCGTCTAGTTAGAGCTATGGTTTTTCCAGTAGTCATGTATGGATGTGAGAATTGGACCATAAAGAAAGCTGAGTACTGAAGAATTGATGCTTTTGAACTGTGGTGTTGGAGAAGACTCTTGAGAGTCCCTTGGACAGTAAGGAGATCCAACCAGTCCATCCTAAAGGAAATCAGTACTGAATATTCATTAGAAGGACTGATGCTAAAGCTGAAACTCCAATACTTTGGCCACTTGATGGAAAGAGGTGACTCATTTAAAAAGACCTGATGCTGGGAAAGAGTGAAGGCAGGAGGAGAAGGGGACGACAGAGGATGAGATGGTTGGATGGCATCACCGACTCAATGGACATGAGTTTGAATAAACTCTGGGAGTTGGTGATGGACAGGGAAGCCTGGCGTGCTGCAGTCCATGGGGTCATGAAGAGTCAGACACAACTGAGTGACTGAACTGAACTGATGAGAATGAATAATAGTGGATACAGCAGGACCAGCCTCAGATGGAGCAGCGGAGGAGGACTTGTTGGAGAGAGGACATTTAAACTGAGATCTGAGAATGATGAACTGGGTACGGGATGAGTATCCTAGGAACACCCCATGCAAAGGCCCTGAGGTAGAATTTGTTGGGGGAGAGATTTGGAAATACAAAGAGGAGAACAGTGTGGCCACAGGAGGTGAGCAAAGAGGAAGAGCAGGACAAGAGATGATGAAAAGTGTAAGCAAGGGGATTTCCCTGGTGGTCCACTGGTTAAGAACCCACCTGCCAATGCAGCAGACACCAGTTCGATCCCTAGTCCGGGAAGATCCCGCACACTCGAGGCAACTCAGCCTGTGCACCACAACTACTGGGTCTGAACACCCTAGAGCCTGTGCCCCACAACAAGAGAAGCCATTGCAATGAGAAGCCCGTGCACTGCAACTAAGAGTAGCTCCCTGCTCACCACAAGAGGAAGCCTGCACACAGCAACGAAGACCCAGGGCAACCAAAAATAAATAATAAGTAGATGAATTTTTAAAAAATGTAAGCAGGGGCTAGGCTATAAAGAACTTGATAGGCTGCAGGTAGGAAAGAGTTAATATGGCAAAGTCTGACTGCTCTCCTTGGAAAAGGTTGCTTAGCAGTTTGGTCCTTGAACAGTATCAGGGAACTTGGATTTCAGGAAGGTCCCCCCCACCATTAACTGTTAAGAGAGGCTTATCATGCCTTTGTTGTTCAGTCACTCAGTCATGTCCAACTCTGTGACCCCATGGACTGAATCACACCAGGCTTCCCCGTCCTTCACTATCTCCCAGAGTCTGCTCAAACTCATGTCCCCTGGGTCAGTGATGCCAGTATGCTTAATCTGTGTATTAAAACATGTAGCTTATGCTATAAATACTTGCTGTTCTTTCTGGGTTCTGGAACTGGGATATATGCCAGGCTGGAGGTGTCTGTATGATCAGCCCCCATCCTAGCCCTAAGCAATGAGTATCCAATGAGCTTTTCTGGTTGACACCATTTCACTTGTGTTGTCACAACTCATGGCTGGGGGAGATTAAGCACATCCTGGGAGACGACCCTTGGAAGCTTGCTCTTGATTTCCTCCATGCTTTCCCCCAAGCTCCTTTTTCCTTTACTGATTTTGCTTTGTACCTTGTGGCTATAAATCATAGCCATGAGAATATAACGATATGCTGAATCCAGGAGCCCTCCTAGTGAATCTCTGAAACTGACGGGAGGGAGGCGTCTTGGGAACCTCCCAAGCACAGATGGTATTAAGAACCTTCGATTCTATTCTAAAAGCGGTGGAAGTCATTCATTCTAAACCGGCATGATCTCTGCGGGTACATCTCCCTCTCTCTCCTGAGCTCAAGGCCTAGAAATGTGTATTACAGTTAAAAGGCATTTGCTACATGCCAGGCACTGCTCTGAGCACTTTCTTTCTTTCTTCCCAATCTGAATGCTTTTCATTTCCTTTTATTGCCTTACTGCATTATCGAGAACCACCAACATAATATTGAATAGGAGTTGTGAGAGCAGACATCCTTGCCTTGTTTCTGATCTTGGAAGAAAAACATCGCTTTTTTTCATCATTAACTATGATGTTAGCTGCAGGTATTTCTGGAGATGCCTTTTATCAGGTAAGGAAGTTTCCTTCTAGTTCTAGTTTGTTGAGAGTTTTTTTTATTATGAATGGATACTGAATTTTGTCAAATATTTCCTTCTGTATCTATTCACATGATCCTGTAACTACTTCTTTAAGAACTACTTATTTATTTAACCTTCCCAACATTTTTTAGATGAAAAAACTGAGGCACAGAAAGGTTCAGAAGATTGCCCAGAAAATTCCCTGATGGTCCAGTGGTTAAGCATCTGCTTTCCAATACAGGGGACACAGCTTTGATGCTTGTTCAGGGAACAAGGATCCCACATGCCACGGGGCAACTAAGCGCTACAACAAAGATCCCAATTGCTGTACTAAGACCCGATGCAGCCAATAAAGAAATATGAAACACACACGCAGACTCAAAAATCCATGTTTAAAAAAAAAAAAAAACAGTTGCAAAAGTCACACAGCTAGTAACAGTAGAACCACGGTTTGAACTCAAGCAGGTTGGCTTTAGTGCCAACAGGCTTCACCACCAGGTTCACTACCTCCAAAAGAGCAAGTCCTGGTGCCTGCTTATAGAAATCTCTGGAAATGGTTGCTAAGAGTCTAGTGGGCTTGACTCACCAAAGTACTGCGGGAGGTTGGTATCCGTGATTTTCCCCGTCTCCCCTAACTGCACCAGGATCTTGGTGGCATCACAATTTATCTTCTTAAACAGATTCTCCACTGAGGTCTTGAGATGCTCCAAGGTCTTGCTGATCTCCCTGTAGCTGTTCTCGTACATGTCTGCCTCCTCCGTGGTCTTCTTCAGTTTCTCCTATGGCAGACCCCCAGTTCCCATCCAGGTCAGCCAGGTGGCCACTCTGGCTGGGCTCAGCCCTCACATGTGAGAGTCTGAAACCAGGGTCTCCAAGTGCAGGTTTGCAAACCTCTAAGGGGTTTTCCTGGTGGCTCACCCAGTAAAGAATCCACCTGCAGTGCAGAAGACCCAGGTTCGACCCCTGAGTCGGGAAGATCCCCTGGAGAAGGGAATGGCAACCCACTCCAGTATTCTTACACGGAAAATTTCATGGACAGAGGAGCCTGGCAGGCTACAGTCCATGGGGTTGCAAAGAGTCAGACACGACTGAGAGCCTGAACTGAACTGAACTGAGCAGCCAGCACTTTTCACCCAAGGGGTTGCAAGAACAATTTAATGGGCCTCAATCCACATTTTTTAAGTGAAATAAAATAAATCAGAAAATAAAGGAAGAGAGGAGAAAATACTAGTATGCACTGGAAGTAGTGAGGATAGATATTGTCTAATGTAAAGATTTGTTCCATTTACATATGTGTATGTGTGTCTGCATGTCTACTGAATTGCAGCATTTTTTAAAAACTGTTGACTCATTTTTAAAAAACTAAGGCCCACGGGAAGAAATATATTTTACATTGCAGTCCAATACATTCACACACTGTTGTTCAGTCGCTAAGTTGTGTCCAACTCTTTGTGACCCCATGGACTGAAGCACACCAGGGTTCCCTGTCCTCCACCGCCTCCCAGAGTTTGCTCAACTTCATGTGCATTGAGTCGGTGATGTCATCCAACTATCTCATCCTCTGCCGCCTTCTCCTTTCGCCTCCAATTTTACACGTGTGTATTTATAAACATTTATCTAATCAAATGAAATTAAAGTTTCACAAATCAATATTCTTATTGTGTGTTCCATTCTAAATGGAACATTTTCCATTCTGTTCTGTTCTATTCCATCTTGTTATCTTTAAATGCTGGCAATCCAACAAACCGATTTCATCATTCAGTTTAAATCATATTACTAGAGACCAGTGGTTCTCAAAGTGGCGTCCCAGGACAAGCAGCATCAGCTCCATCAGGGAACTTGTCAGAAATGCAAGTTCCCAGGCTCCAGTCCAGACCAACTGAATCAGAGGCTCTAGGTGTAGGCTCAGCAATCTGTATTTAATGAACCTCCAGATGGTCCTGATACATGGTAAAGTTTGAGAACCTCTGTGAGTCCACTGGATTACATTTTCAGTTTCACATTGGTATTACCTGGGAGCATTAAAACATTCGCTACCCAGACCCCAGCCTCAGACATTCAAACATCTTGGTCTGGAGTGCAGCCTCGGCACTGGAAACTTTAAAGCCTCCAAGGTGATTCTGACTTGCAGCCCAGACTGAGAATCGCTGCTCTAGGATAAATGCTTTGATGGTTTCCCACCTCTCTCCCTGGTTCTCAGCTTGCAAAGGTGAACTAGGCCCTAGAAGGATCAGCCTTGTCCCTACCAGTTCCAGATGGACCATTCCCCCAGAGGGCCCTACCCACACGCCCATTTCCAGGTGAGGGAACTGAGGTTCTGAGGCAAGGGAGAGGGAAGCTGTGATTTGAACTGTCTCTCAACCACCACACCAGGCAGCTTCCTCTGTCCCAGCCACTGTAATATTCAGTTCCCAGGGCTGAATTTCCTCATATGTCAGCCAGAGCCCCTCCTCTCATTCTAAAGGTGCAGTAAAAGATCACATGGTTTAAAACGCTTTTTAATAGCCTGATGTGGTGTTGATAACACATGTATGTGTGTGCATGCTCAGTCATGTCCAATTCTCTGTGATCCCCTAGATTGTAGCCCACCAGGCTCCTCGGTCTATGGAAATTTCCAGGCAAGAATACTGGAGTAGGTTGCCATTTCCTCCTCCAGGGGATCTTCCCGACCCAGGCATCAAACCCTTGTCTTTTGTGACTCCTGCATTGGCAGGCAGATTCTTAACCACTGTGTCACCTGGAAAGCCTGATAACACATGTCCAGCACCTAAAATGTTCCAAGCACTTTACACACATCTTCTTAACTAATCCTCACAATTGTCCCACTTTTCAGATGAGGAATACTGAAGTCAGAGAAGAAAAGTGAACTTGTGCTTACCTCATCTGTGTTGAGTTGTCTAAGAACCTGACCTTGGGCTCTTTATTTAAGCAATTATTTAGTAACAACATGATGGTGACTTGAGGTGTTATTGACTTACAGGATAAACAACAATAATGATAGTTATGTTTATAGCTCTCTGCCCTGCAGTATGCCAAGCGTGTACATGCAGGATTTTATTCAATCTTCACAGCCCTACAAAGTGAGTACAAATATTATTCCCATTTCACAGGTGAAACTGAGGTTCAGAGAGGTTAAGTCAACTTTCTCAAAGTACTAACGTCAGGAAGTAACTCTTCTGGGAATCATACCCAAGCCTTTGTTCCCAGGACCTGGATGCTTAATATCTATGCTAAACCTCCTGTGAAAGGACTGATTCCACCACTTCCCTCAGAGGGGACAACAAATGGAAGGTAAATAGAAAGGTTCCAAGAGTAAAGGAGATGGGCATGATCTTTAGTAGGGGGTAAGAAAAATGGGTTCTAGGTGAGCCCATTGCTATGAAGACAAATTCTCTTGCTAAGAGTATCTGCATTTGAAAAGAGGCTCCAGGAAAATGCAAGGAGCAAAGAGTTACTGGAGGACTTCAGACAGAGGTGGGGCAATGCTTGGGGTTGTCTGGTCAGCCTCCCCAAGCTGTATCCCCCATTAGGCCTTCAAAACCCCAAGATGCAGAGCAGCAACAGTCCCAATCCCAAGGAAGTATGTGGACACTGGGTGGCCAAGAGTCAAGGATGTGGGATGCCAAGCACTGTCCAACTTGAGGGGGGATCTCCTTGAACTTGGGCCTTGCCTGCAAGTCTACTTTCTCCATTCCCGAATCCCGGGAGAGGTTGCTGAGCCTGAGAGGTGCTTTGCTGCCCTCCAGTGGTGCATTAGAGAATGGCAGAGCCATCCCTGTCTACCACCTGCAATGCCAAGAACAGAAATCAACTACAGACAGAAAAAGGAAGGGAAATGACCCATGAGCATGGTTCCTGGGACAGGAACTACTGGATTAGAACAGGGCTTTGCAATCAAACTCTGTGGTTCATATCTTCCTCAGACACTTGCTATCCATTCTCCCCTTATACCTTAATAACAAAATGGTTATCATTTTAGTGTAGCAATGTGCCAACTAAAAGTTGTATTTCCAACCATCCTTTGAAATAGGAATGGCCAGTAAGACACAGATACAGATGCTATTGACTGAGAATTCAAGGAAAGAACTTTTAAGCTGACTAATTCAATTAGCAAGGTCTTTTTATCCTTCCCTATTTTCTTTCTGCTTGGAATGTATATGTGATGGCTGGACCATAATACAAGCATGAGGCATCATTGGGAATGTAAGCCACACACTAAAGATGGCAAAACTGCAAGGAGAATCCTGATTTACTGATAACATCATGACCAGCCCTAAAGTGCTAATCTCCAGATTTACATTTTAACAAAGTAAATAAACTTCTATTGCATAGATCACTGTTATTTTGGGTCCCTATTATTAGCAGCTGAATCCAATGCAAAGCTCATATATTATCACAACTCCATGATGATGGGGATTGCTTCTCTGAACCTCAGTTTCCTCATCTGTAAAATAGATAATACCACCTACTTCATAGTGTTGCTGTGAGGATTAAATGAGATAGTGCAAGCCAAGCTCTTAGCCCAGTGTCTTGTGCATAGTAATTGTTCAGGAAATATTCGTAATTACTATTATTGATTGAGAACAGGCCACAGCTAGGACAAGGGAGAGAGAGAAGTAAAGACAGAGGCAGAGATCTATTTGGAACTCACCAGTCAAGGATGAAATTACAGGCACAAGGGCCTGGGATAGGCTTCCTGAAGTGGGAGAGTCTTTAAAATGGAAAAAGAAAGCCTTTGTCCTTTTTAGGAACAAAATTTTGCAGCAATGTCTGTAGCAGAGGCTGCCTGTGACAAGGGGTCAGAACATGTCAAGACATGACTCAGGCCAGTAGTCATAGGACAGGCATCTTACTCCTACTGACAATCAACTGACAGGCCATCACACAGACAACAGAGACTCCCATGTCCCTCCCTCCCCAGGCTGATCTTACCTCCAGCTCTCTCAGGACGGAGTGGCTATCATCATGGGATGATTTCTGCTGGGATCGCAAGTGCAAGATCTCATTCTGCTCAGGAGAGAACCAGATCATAAGGAAAAGCAGTGTTCCCCTTCCTAGCACACCTCAAAATAAGCCAGTGCCTTGAAGAGTTGATGAGGACTTATTTCATTTTTTAAAAATATCTAGAATACAATTTATTTTTAATTGGAGGATAACTGCTTTACAATTTTGTGTTTGTTTCTGCTGTATACAATGTGAATCAGCTATAAGTACACATATATTCCCTCCCTAGTGAGGATTTAAATTATCCATTTCAAGAAACCCCAGAACCCCTGGACCCCTCTTAGGTCCATGGAAGTTTTCTGATGCTTTTTAAATTAAAAGGAGGATGAGGGCATGAGTGGGTGGGTGGTTCATCCTTCCTGGAGAATTGTCTGTAATCAATAGGATTTGCTGCAGCGGTGGCCATGTTCTATCTGCACTGTCCAGTACCGCAGCCATTAGCCACACGCAGGCACAGAACTCTTGCAATGCGGCTAGGACCAACAAGAAACTCATTTTTAGATTTAATTTAAATTGATTTAAACGAAACTCTCCCATGTGGCTGGTGGCTACGGTAATGGACAGACAGCTCCAGAGTAGAGGTTCTACAACTCTACCATGAAGCAGAATCACCTAGAGGTTTGTGAAAACACAGACGTCTGGGCTCCACATCAGAGCTTCCGATTTAGTATGCCCAGGTGAGGCCCTGTGCTATGCTATGCCTAGTCGCTCAGTCATGTCCGACTCATTGCAACCCCATGGACTACAGCCTGCCAGACTCCTCTGTCCATGGGGATCCTCCAGGCAAGAATACTGGAGTGGGTTGCCATTTCCTCCTACAGCAGATTTTCCCAACCCAGGGATTGAACCCAGGTCTCCCACATTGCAGGTGGATTCTTTACTGTCTGAGTGACCAGGGAAGCCCAAAAATATGGAGTGCATGGTCTATCCCTTCTTCATGGGAACTTCCTGACCCAGGAATCGAACTGAGATCTCCTGCATTGCAGGTGGATTCTTCACCAGCTGAGCTACCTGGGAAGCCTGGGTGAGGCCTCAGAATGCACATTTCTCACAAGTTCCCAGGAGATGCTGCCACGGTGGTGGCCCAGGGGCCAGATCTGAGAACTCCAGGGCTAGAACAGTGTGTCCAAATGTAAAAGGCATGCACTTTTTGATGGGGCAATACCATTTCCAGGAATCTGTCCCAAGGAAATAGTAGGACACGTGGGCAAAGGTGGCCACTCAAGGCTATCCCTTGAGTTATTATTCATTATCTCCATTAGGAACAACCGGAATGTCTACTGGTTGGTGAATGGTTAAGTAAATAATGGTATATTTATATCATGGGGGGAAAGGGTCTCAAATTAAAATACAATTTAAATGCATATTCCAGGCTTATTTTCAGAGAATCTAGGTTTGCAGGTATGAGATAGGGCCTGAGGAATCTGCTTTTTAAAGAAGCATCTTGTGGTATTATTACTACAGAGCATCTAGGGAGCATCTAGGGGCCCCAGAAGCCACTACAAAGAATATAGGAAAAAAAAGTTTTAAAAGATTATGTAAATTTACTTAAAATACCAGAGGAGAAAACCATAGATGATGTTGGGCAAACTGTTGGAGGAAACAAGTTTATAAAACAGCAAGAACTGTTTTGTTCGCTGCCACATTACCAGTGTCCTTTGGCCTTCAAAAACCTTCCCTGCAATACTGAAGACGGCCACCAGAGGGAAGTGGCGAAGCGCCTAAACAGGAGGGGGCACACTCAGGCCAACTGGGTTCCTCTTGCTTGAGACTGGCCTGGTCTCCTCAGAGCAAATGAGACCCCAGCTCCTCTCAGCAAAGGAGGGAGAGTGTGGTCTGACCAGTTTATAGGGGCAGTGCACTCAGCTACCTCTGAGAATGTGGGCTGGAGTTGTCAGGTCTGATTTTCCTAGAGAAAGCAGAAATCCACATTTTCATGTGGAATATCCTGATTTTTAAATGTTGGCAACTCACTAATTTTAAAATTTGGGTATGAAGGAGGCCAAACAACAGAACAATGAAGGCTGCATTCATCAGTTTATGACCTGTGACCCCAGCCCCCTAGGTAAGAGTGAAGTCAGATGTTAGAATCCTAAATGTTTTTGACTTAAATCTGAACCCTACTTTGGGCAGAGCTGCCACAAGAGGGCAAAGAGATAAGGTCTCAAACACCCCCTGCAGTAACTCATCTCACCTCCACCCCCTTCATCCAGAACCACTCCATTTCATCTGTTTTATATACTGATGTTTCCCCATACCCTAGTTTAAACAAAAATTTTGGTAGCTTTTAAATGAAAGCTTGGAAACTACTGCTCCAATCCAAGTATGTCATTCTTGGTGGGGAAACTGAGGCCCAGAGAAGGCGAGAGTTTGGCCATCTTTCCTCAGACACACTTGTCTTCACAACAGAGACAGGTTGTGTGGCTGAAGAAGAAAGGAGAGTGCCCTCAAGTGCCCTGGACTGGGAAGGTCAAGGTCAGTTAACTGTTGGAGAACCACTGCTCGGGGCCTCCCACTGTGTGCAGGGCAGTCCTGGGCTTTGGGGATGAAGAGGGCACACACGAGGGCCTGTCCTCTGAAAGACTGGCCTCCAGAAGAGAAACACAGGGCCATTCAAGCGCCTCTCCCCTTCGCTCTCTGGGTCACCCAGCCAAAGGGAGACCCCAGCTGCACAGTGGAAGGACAGCGAGATTGGGGGTGCTTGCCCACCCTCGTGGCAGGTCATTCGTTTGGCCACCTGCCACCAGGAAAGACACACACACAGCCTTCTCCACATTCCTGTCTCCTGGTTCCAGAAGCTGCTCCCGCACCTCACCCATTCTGGAGCTCAGCTATGCTATTCTGCACATTCCCTCCTTAATTTCTTTAGACCTTTGTAAAGTCTCTTTTTTAAAACCTCACCTCTATTTACCCATTTGGGGCATGCCATCTGTTTCCTGTGACAGCCCACCTCTGTTTCCACGTGTCACCTGTACTATTATTATCTATTAGTAGCTTTCTTTAAATTGACCAAATTTTGTGTAGTTTGTTTATCATTATTTGCTTACTGTTATTATTACTACCTGGGCTTCCCAGGTGGTGCATTGGTAAAGAATCCACCTGCCAATGCAGGAGACTCAAGAGGGGCAGGTTCGATCCCTGGATCAAGAAGATCCCCTTGCCTGAAGAATCCCATGGACAGAGGAACCTGGCGGGCTACAATCCACAGGATCGCAAAGAGCTGGACATGACTGAGCAACTGAGCATGCACATACATTACTACTACTTACCACCCTAAGGAATCCTCTCTGTAGAATCGCAATGCTCTGCAAGCTGTTCTTTCTAATCCTCATTAAAATTAAGTTCATCACTCATTTTGAAAAACTTAAAATGTTTTCCCCCGTCTTCTAGCTACTATCAATTTGCATGAGGCCCCACATTCAGGAAATAGTGACACTGCAAAAGGAAGGGTTCCCCTAGGTTCCCACCCAGCACAGGCACCTCAGAGGGAAGAGTAATGAATTCTCAGAGGAGGTGACATTTGTCAGAACTAATGAGTGGTATTGCATCAGAAGAAAAGTGAGAGGGGTGGGCAACAGCATGAGGAAAGTTCCAGAGAAGGGAAACACAGGGGGCAGCTGGGACTGGCAGCTGATAGGAGTGCCTTGAGGGTCGTGATGAGAGCTGAGCCTGCAGGGGCAGGTTGAAGCCAAATTCTGAAAGGACTGGAGTGTCATGCTAAGTTTAGACTCTCTCTGTGCACAGAGTCCCAAAAGCTGTTTATGTGTGTTCTGGGGAGTCAGCAGCTCAGGGAGTCAAGTTTGGAAAATTACAGGTTCAACAAAGGTAGTTTTTTTACTGCAGGACTTATCAGAGCCTTTACTATGCTCACGTACATCAATTCTCTCCAGGATCAATTTACCATCTTTCCTCAATTCTACAAAGCTGCTTAATTGACAGGGGTCAGCCAGCTTTTAAGGCAAAGGGCCACACAGTCAATATTTTGGGTTTTGCAAGCCACATATGGTCTGTCTTGCATATTTTTTTCCCTTACAACTCTTTAAAAATGTAAAAATCATTCTCAGCTCATGGGCTGTGCAAAAATAGGTCAGAGGCCATATTTGGCTGTGGCTATAGTTTACTGAACTCTGGATTATAAGACATATCATGCTTTTTAAATGTCACTTACCGGGGTGAGGGGACATGAACCTATTAAGTGTATGTGTCAACTGAAAGATAACTACCAGTTTCAAGAAGGTTAAAATGTAGAGGGGAGAACACTGGGGGAATATAGTATTTCCCAAACTTTTTTTGACTTAAAGTCCTTTTTCTGCAGAGCAGCTCAAAGAGTGTTCTGAGGAACCTGCTTTGGGGAAGGCTACTGTGGGAACAGATAGGCCCCTGGCCTGGGAAAGGAGAGGTGCCCCGACCTGGATTCTCTCGATCTTCTTGTGCATCGTCTCCATGTCGTTGTTGAGCTCTGTGACATATGTGAACCGAGCAAAGTTCTTCTCCTCCTTGGCCAGAAACTCCTCGATGAGCTGATTCAGGTTCCCAGTCTTCGTCAGTTTCAGCAGCCGGAGGTGAGCCACCTCGTAGCTCTCAAAACTCTCGCCCTTGCTCTTCTTCCCAAACTTCTTTGCCTTGAGAACTAGAAAAGGAAGAACCAGCAACAGTGAGTCTGAAAGGGAAGCCATTCAGAGCAGAGCCTGGCAGAGGAAAGAGCTCCATAACATTATCACTGTGCCCCAGGGAGGGGGCTAGACTTTCCCAGGACAGGGAGGGGGAAAGTGAGAGATGGAGTTTCTCAGAAACACACTTCTAGCCATACAGTTGCAAATGAGAAGGTAGAGAGGGACAGAAAGGGACAGATTTGACAAAATCAAATGCAGCTACACAGGGGGCTCTCTGAAGAACTCAAATCTTTCAACCTGTTCAGGAGAGAGTTAACATAGCAGCCCTGAGACTGCTCTGCTTAGAAAGGTCTGTTTGCAAGGCTGGCCCTTCACCTTCATCTGGGAACTTGAATGGTGAACATTTCCCTACACTGATATAAAACTGTCCGCAAATGGTTAAGAGTGGCTCCTGTGCCCTGACTGTATGGACAGTGTGGCCTATGCCGACATCTGCCTTCCTGCTGGGAGACTGGAATATTGGGGTGTGCTGGGGAGAGAGGGCCTACACAACCAGCCCCCAGGAAGAATCTTGGGCATCAAGTCTCCAATGAGCTCCCCAAGTAGATGACTCTTCACATGTGTTGTAGAATTAGAGGCTGGAGGAATCAAGCATAAGCTGTGTGGCCCCACTGTGAGAAGATCCGGGGAGCTGTCCCTGGTTTCCTCTGGACCTCGCCCCATGCATCTTTCCTCCCTGCTCATGTGTCTGCATCACAGCCACGTTTGCAATGATATGCTGAGTCTTGTGAGTCCTCCTTCAGAATCTCCAAACATGGATACGGCTGCGGCAACCTCCAATAAAACAAGCTCCTCCTCTAAATAATGGAAGCAGAGCCACAAGGTGAGGACACATCCTGTAGGTTAGGGATGGTGGATAAAATCCAACTCATCTAGTTAAATTTGAATTTCAGACAAACAATGTATTTTTAAAAGTATAAATATGTCCCAATTGGAGATAAACCACAAATAATTCTTCAGTGTAAGTATCTTTCAAATATTGCATGGGACTAAAATTTTATTCTTTATCTGCAATTGAAATGTAATGGTGTCTTGTATTTTATTTGCTAAATTTGGCAACCTTGCTATGAGGAGACTTGGGCAGCTTCAGTTGAGAGAAAGAGGTATTCAGTGGAAAGAGATACCTTCTTCCTTTTTGGACTGCTCCTCAAATTCAAGACGGTCATTCAGCTTGACGAGCAAGAAGGACTTGAGCTTGGTTTCGTGGTCATAGACTCGCTCCAGCTCTCGGATCTCCAGGTTGTACTGAGAGATGTCTTTCTGCTGGCGGTCCTTCATGGCGGCCATTCGGGCCATGGCTTCCAGCCTGGGTGGAGCAGGAAGCACAGCACAGTCTGAGTGTCCAGAGGCTCCTTCCTTCTCGCTCTCCCTTCTCCCTACCAGTCCAGGCAGACTTCATTCCTGGTCAGTGATCATCCCTTCTTTTAATCATGGAGATTTCTGGGAGTAGAGGAACCACCTTCCTCACCTGAATGACAGGAGCTCACAACCCTAGACCACCCTCCGGAAATGATTTTCTATCATCATCTCTGTCACCATCCTTATCATCATCATCACCATCACCACCACCATCAGCCTCATCAAACATCACCATTATCACGATTACCATCATCATCACTTGTCAAGTATAATACCATGCCCCAGCCACTCCCTTATATACTCATGTTTTTAATATTTATTTATTTTGGCTGCACCAGGTCTTAGTTGCCGCATGCAGGATCTTCGATCTTCATGCAGGATCTTCTGAGCAGCAGCAAGCAAACTCTTAGTCTCAGCATATGGGATCTAGTTCCCTGACCAGGGATTGAACCTGGCTCCCTGCACTGGGAGTGTCTTAGCCACCAGGGAATTCCCTATATTAATATTATTTAATCCTCACTTCCACCCAAAGAAGTCCTACAATAAATTAGTGGTGATGGAGCCAGGATTCAAACCCAGATCTCTCTGGCTCCAAAACCTGCACTCTTCACATGTAAACTGCATGCCTTTTGCCCCTCCAGGGGTGAAGCCAGGAAACAGTCCAGACTGAGAGGCGTCCCTACGACTAGAGGCAGGGACACCTGGGGGAGATGATACAGAATAGGGGTTTGAATCTCAGCTCCACCACATCTGCCACTTACCAGCATCTCAGGTAAGCATTTTGACATCTCTAAGCCTCCATTCCCTGGCCTGTAAAATTGAGATAATAACTCCTAGGGCGGTGGTGAGGGTTGATATACTACCCAGAGCACCTAGCATCATGCTTGGCAGACACACAACCAGGGCTCGGAGTCACGATGATGATGGTTTCAGGTGTCTCCACACATAAGCACAGTGGGTAGAGGAGTAAGAAGTTCAACAGGAGACTCTTGCCCTCAAGAGTCTCTCCCGCAGCCTACCTCTGCTCGTAGGCCTGCGCAGACTGCTCGATGGCCACATTCATCGTTTTCTTCTGCATCAACAGGCGCCGATGAAGATGCTGGTAGACGTTGTCGTAAGCAGCCTTCTCATACCTCAGGTCCTCGATCTCCTTCCGGAGCTTCGCGTTAGTGGTCAGCATCTGGTCAAAGTGTACAGTGACCTGCAAGGAGGGCTGTGCTTCAAAACAAGGCTTGCTCCTGGGGTATGAGACAAGCTTCCAGAAGGCAGCCAGAAGGTTGAAGGGTCTTCCCCTCCCCTCCCACCCCAGGCCCCCCAGAACCACGATTGGAGCTCTGCCTGGCCTGCATGTACACCATCGTTCACCTTCTCCTGACTCAACCAATGAAATGTACGCCTGCTAATGGCTTCACAGACATCATTCTTTCCTCCTCCGAAGGGAAGTAGAGCTGTCTGCAGAGATTTTGTTTGGCCGCGTTGCACTCTGTGGGATCTTAGTTCCCCATGTGTTCCAGGTGCATTCATGCACACGTGCTCGGGTGTGTCCGACTCTGTGCAACCCTATGGACTACAGTCCACCAGGCTCCTCTGTCCATGGGATTTCCCAGGCAAGAATACTGGGAAATACTGGGGTGGGTTGCAAGTTACTTCTCCAGGGGATCTTCCTAGGAGAAGATCTAGGACTCGAACGCATGCCTCTTGCACTACAGGTGGATTCTTTACCGCTGAGCCATAGGGAAACCACTTAGTTTCTCAACCAGGGATCAAACCCGTGCCCCCTGCAGTGGAAGCAGAGTCCGAACCATTGGACAGCCAGAGAATTCACCCAGAAGACACCTTACATACAAGATTCAAACGGGTTTCCAAAACATGGATCTGTTTCTGCAATTTCCGGGGGTTATTGGCCTCCTGTATTTTTGTGAAGATCTGTCTTTGGGTTACAATTTTTTTCTCCATCTGAACAATCTGAAAAAAAGAGAGAGAGGGAAAACCCAGCTGTGTTAACATCTGTATGGGGACAAATGCAATAGTTCACTAACTCAAGCATGCTAAAACAAAAACTACCATGTTATTTCTTTTCCTATGAATAGAATTTTAATTTCTCTCTTGGATGTGGACTCAACTTAATCTTAGTTTGGGACAAAATGAGCTACTAAAAGTTTTTATTCTCACGTGTGTGTGTAAATTTCACTTGACCCTAAAGCCACTGTTTTCCTTGAGAAATGGCATTGATCCCCCAAGAAGCCTTCTGTAACCTGTTTTTGTTTGGTTGGCAGGTTTTTTGTTTGTTTCTTTTTCTGACTCTTACAATAATGGGGATGTTAGCGACCCTTAAAGAGCAAGTCAGGAGGTGTCACACACCCTGCAACATGTAAGACAGCACCAGATATCCCAAAATTGACCCCCATCCCTTGTGACTGTCCAGTGCACCTTGGATGTCAGGCAAGGGAAAATCCTCTATAATCTTCTGTGCCTAGAATCAAAATGTCTTTTACATATACACACACAGCATTTTTCATTCTCTCTCTCCCTTTTTTTTTTTTTTTTTAATTTTTGGCTGTGCTGGATCTTTGCTGCTGTGCATGGGCTTTCTCTAGTTGCAGAAAGCAGGGGCTACTCTCTAGTTGCAGTGCGCAGGCTTCTCACTGCTGTGACTTCTGCTCTGACTTCTCAGAGCACAGGCTCTAGAGTGCATGTGCTTCAGCAGTCGTGGCTCCTGGGCTGAAGAGCACAGGCTCAATAGTTGAGGAGCACGGGCTTAGCTGCTCCACAGCATGTGGGATCTTTCCCAGCCAGGGGTGAAGCCCATGTCTCCTGCATTGGCAGGTGGATTCTTTACCACTGGACCACCAGGGAAGTCCTTTCATTCAGTTTTCATAGACAAGTATCCAGGAATGGAGTCACTGTATAAATCAAGAGAATGTTCATTGATTTGTCTGGAACTTAACCAAGACTTGGCCATCATTTTGGAAATCTTGACACCAGCACGACCTGGAACATCTTGTGGTTTTTGTTTGGCTGTGCTGGGAGGCTTGTGGGCCTCTTAGTTCCCTGACCATGGATTGAACCTGGGCCACTGAAGTGAACACAGCAACTCCTAACCACTGGATGGCCAGGGAATTCCCATGGATCATCTTCTCTGAGTTGTGGACACAAGCCCAAATCAGTCTGCAGTGTGGAATCTGGCCTACTGCCTGTTCCCATAAAGTCTTACTGGCACACAGCCATGCCCATTCTTTGCATTGTCTATGACTGCTTTCAGGCTATGAAGGCAGAATGGAAGAGCTGCAACACAGGCCACATGGCCTGTAAAGCCAAAATATTTATTATCAGGCCCTCTGTGGAGCAGTTCGCCAGCCCCGTTCTAGATAAGTCAGGCCAAAACATGAACATATCGAAATACATAAAATTTTAGTATAAATAGCTTTCCTTTATGTTTCCTTTATATTATAGTTATAGCATCATATTGATTTAAAAGAAGAAGGGTAAAGGATTATACCATCTATGAATTTTAATTCAGGATTGTAAAGGAGGTATTATAAAACATTTGCTGTTAAAAACAGGTGCTGGCAGTTGAGTGATTCATAATTTCAAGTGTCAATGACTAGAAAATGATTAAGTTCATTTAGGCTCAGGACTTGTTAAAAATATGCTTTCCTCAGAACTTCCTCTGCTTTTATGGGCACAGATCTCAGCAGCCTCTCTTAAGGGGTAGCAGCTTGTATCAATTAGGAACACATGCAACAACAAATTACAGAAAGCCTGGCTAAATAGTGGTTTAAACAAATTATGGTTTATCTTTCTCTCATAATACATTGATGGCTTACGTTCAGTAACTGAAGGATGTAAGGACAAAATCTGTATAATTCACCTGACTTCTCCCTCAAAACATGGCTGCCATAGCACCAGCCTTCACAGTTATGTTCATGGAGGAAAACAGAGGAAGAAATATGGATGAAGGGTAGGACCTATATCTAAGACACTTGCTCCTTCGAAGAAAAGTTATGAAAAATCTAGATATTATATTCAAAAGCAGAGACATCACTTTGCCAACTAAGGTCTGTCTAGTCAAAGCTATGGTTTTTCCAGTAGTCATGTATGGATGTGAGAGCTGGACCATAAGGAAGGCTGAGCACTGAAGAACTGATGCTTTCAAACTGTGGTGCTGGAGAAGACTCTTGAGAGTCACTTGTACAGCAAGGAGCTCAAACCAGTCACCCTAAAGGAAATCAACCCTGCATATTCATTAGAAGGACAGATGCTGAAGCTGAAGCTCCAATACTTTGGCCACCTGACGCAGAGAGCCGACAATGGAAAAGACCTTGATGCTAGGAAATATTGAGGGCAGGAGAAGGGGATGACAGAGGATGAGAAGGTTGGATGGCATCATCAACTCAGTGGACATGAGTTTGAGCAAGCTCTGGGAGATGGTGAAGGACAGGGAAGCCTGGCGTGCTTGCAGTCCATGGGGTTGCAAAGAGTTGGACACAACTGAGTGACTAAACAACAACAACAAACCAGTTGGAGTCTCTGAGCTGGAGGGGCATCTGGTAGGGAAACGTCTGGAAAACGTTTCCTTATTCCTAAAGGAGAGTCATAGGAAGAGATGGTCTGTCTTCTCTTGAAGATGTTGTTCCACATGGATATGGTGCCTGGAATTGCTGCTGCAGTCCTGCCCACAAAGGACAAATACTTTGATAACCTAACGGAGCTGCTGAATCAACCATCCTGAAGCTTGTATTATTTTTATACTTCCTGTTGGTTTTGGTCACTAAGTCATGTTCAACTCTTTGCAACCCCATGGACTGTAGCCCCAGGCTCCTCTGTCCATGGGATTTCCCAGGCAAGAATGGTGGAGTATGTTGCCATTTCCTTCTCCAGGGGATCTTCCCAACCCAGAGATCAGACCCATGTTTCCTTCATTAACAACCAGATTCTTTACAACTGAGCCACGAGGGAAGCCTGCCACTTCCTGTTAAACGAGATAAAAACATTTTCTTATTGCCAGTACTTTACCCAGGGAAGGTGGGCTCTGCCCCCAGGCCCAAGGGATAAATCATCATCCATCTAAACCACAGGCTGGGAATCTTTTCCTAAAAGGCCAAAACAGTAAATATTTTAGGCTTCGAGGACCAAGAGATTCACATAACTATTTTAGAGTATGTGAGTATGCAGATACTCACATAACCATTTAAAAAGCAAACATTTAAAATGTAAAAACCATTCTTCACTGGAGGACCATAAACAAATAGACAAGACTTGGCGCTTGCATCATAATCTGCTGCCCCTGGTATACCCCAAACCAATTCTGGAAATTCCATAATTTTCCTTTACCAGTGATTGGCAAAGGAATGGACCTATACCCCAACCCTGGCCAATCAGAAAAAATCTGCTGGAGGGATTTTGTGAGTTATTCTCCCTTTCATAAGAAGAGAATATCATGGAGGAAAAACTCCCATCCATTCTTTATATTTTTGAATGCAATTAGATGAAATATTATACCAGCTAATGTATATCATTATACAAGATGGCTATTTGGCAGCCATGAGGCCAAAAGAGTCTCAGAGAAAAATAAAAATCCATCATTGTAGAGCTGCTAAACCATCCCTAGGATGGCCTATTTCCAGTCAGACATCTTATTATGTGAGAAAAACAAGCCTCTATTTTCCCAACTGTGTTCAGTCAGGAATTGCATTACTTGCAGCCCAACACATTTCTCAAGCAAGATGGTGGCTCAGAAGATCGGACATCAAGGGAACCAGTGGATCTCACACAAAACTGGCAAGGTATAGAAATGCTGCTTATGATTGACATCAGCCAGGTTTTGGACTTTAGCTGGAACACACTGTCTCTCTCCCCCACAAATTCCCTCAGATCAAAATCAAATTGCTTCATTAGTGCTGACAAAGTCAGGTTCAAGTCAAGCCAGATTCCTTTTCCACTTGGCTCTCCTTTCCTGTTCTATGCACAAGGCAACACCCTCAACACAAACCCACTCCAGCTCTCTTCTGAAATAAAACAAATGACTTGTTTTGATTTATGGGAGGGTAGTGTCCTCCCCCATATATCAGGTGTAGCCTCTGCTGCTCTGAAGGGCTGCCTGTCCCTGCCTCAGCTGACCCCTAGAGTCCTCAGGCTCCAGCTCCTTGCCAAAGGAAGTTATGGCATCAGCTCTTGTGACTAAATTCAGAGCTGTATTCCCTTTGGCACCTTTATGTCAGACACTGCTTTCATGATGCTGAAAGTAATTAGGCTTCAGCCCAATGGGAGACATTACCCAAGCCTGTAGCTGAAGGGGAAATGCACTGCCTACACAAGATGCCTAGCAGGAAGGCATCAGCTTATTAATTATTCTGTGAGGCCACACAGGGCCCAGTGGTATCCTTGTTTCCAGTGACCCCTTGAAAGGACAAAGTTCTGGGCACTGTGCGGCGGACACAGCAGGAGGGGATCCTGGGAGCTGGGATGGAATTAGACCAAGAAGGTTTCTGTTCTGGGCAGTGAGTGCCATACTCTTTGCAGGATTAGCAAACTAAATCGCCTTTTCTAATGTTTCTGAGAATCCACATCCCTGTTTCTTTTTTCAATTTTTCTTTGTTCACTTTTTAAAGCTTTTTTTTTTCCTTTGATGTGCACCATTTTTAAAGTCTTTATTGAATTTGTTACAATATTGTGGGTTTTTTTAATGTTTTGGTTTTTTGACCACAAGGCATGTGGGATTTTAGCTCCCCAACCAGGGATCAAACCTGCACCATCTGCGTTGAAAAGCGAAGTTTTAATCACTGGACCACCAGGGAAGTTCCCTCTTTGTTCACATTTATTGCCTTCTTCTCATACATTCATATATTCATTCATTCACTCATTCATCAATGTTTATCAAGCCACTGCTTGATGCCAGACAACAGGGGCACCAGACAGAGTGGCCCCTGCCCTCAGGGAACCTACAGGCTAGGACTGGAAACAACCCAGGAAGCATGTTGAGTTCTAGCAGAGGGGAGATAGAAGATAATTTGGACACACACACAGTAGGGGCACATAGCAGAGAAAAATGAAGGGACAGCTATCCTGCATAAACCGCATTTGAGCTGAGACCCAAAGGATGAATAAGACTCCCCCAAGCAGAGAGGATGGGGCCCAGCACTCCATGCAGAGAGAACAGCATGTGCAAAGGCAGAGATGAGACAGCAGTGTGATCCATAAAGGCAGCCAGTGTGGATGGAGCACAGAAGACAAGAGAGGTGGGTGCATTTACTCCAGGATCCAGAGTGCCCTACTTTTCTGAGTACCCCCACTGAGTGTGCTATTTGTTCCTGGCCAGAAACCTAATACCAGGGGGATATACTTTAAACTGGACAGAGGCCATAGAGAAGGCCTCCCTGAGACCTGAGAAAGTCACCTTTAGGCTGAGAAATGGAGAGGGCAATGGCAACCCACTCCAGTACTCTTGCCTGGAAAATCCCATGGACAGAGGAGCCTGGTGGGCTGCAGTCCATGGGGTCACTAAGAGTCGGACACGACTGAGCGACTTCATTTTCACTTTTCACTTTAATACATTGGAGAAGGAAATGGCAACCCACTCCAGTGTTCTCGCCTGGAGAATCCCAGAGACAGCGGAGCCTGGTAGGCTGCCGCCTATGGAGTCGCACAGAGTCAGACACGACTGAAGTGACTTAGCAGCAGCAGCAGCAGCCTGAGAAAAAGATAAGCAACTAGGGTGAGGCATTTGGGGGCAGCATATGCAAAGGCCCTGAAGTGAGAAAAGACAGCATTATTTGGGGGAAAAAAGAAAAGTCTTTTGCAGCTGGAGTGAGAAGACTTAAGGCAGGAATAACATGGGATGAGCCTAGAGGGGTAGGCAGGGGCTAGATCACATCGTGACTTTCGAACCACAGTAAGGGATGAATGCTGTCCAGCAAGTGTCTCTAGCTTTTTGTTTTCTGGATCCATGAGGACTGCACTTCCTAGGCCCTTTTGTGAATGGGTAGAGTTGACTATTTTTGGATGGGTATGGGCACTGGGGGTATTTATGGGTTCTGCAGACCGTCTTGAGTCAATGGGTCATGAGCAGATGTGATGCACTGGAACACTTAATTGCCAGGAAGAGACCTTCAGGATCTCATTTTTTTCTACCACAACCCCTGGCAAGTGTCCAAGATGGGGGCTATCCCATCAGCCTGGCCCCAGGATGAGAGGATTTAAGAGCCCCTGGCCAATCTACAATAGACCATAAATCATGTATGAAAAAGAAACCTCTGTTGTTTTAAACCACTGAGTTGGGGAGAGGGAGTGTTTGTTACTGCAGCATACCTAACCTCTCCTGACTGATACAGTAAGGACTTGGGCATTTATTCTAAGTATAATAGGGAGGCACTGGAGACCGCAGTGGGGAAATGGATCAATAGAACTGAGAGATTGGGGTTACAATGGTAGTAGAGACAGGTTTAGAAAAGCCAGCAGTGCAGGGTATGGTGGGGAGAACACCTCCCTCACTCCTTCCCCTTGCTCAGTGTTCTGGTTAACCCTTTAAGAGAAAGACCACACCTTCTCATCCAGTTCAGCCAACAGCAGTTTCATTGATTTAATCAGGGCCTCGTAGTCCTCCTTAGTTTGCAGCAGGAAATGCAGTTCCACGTAGTTTTTCTCATTGAGATCCAGGTTCCTGGAGGACTTGATGAGATTCAAAAGCAGGGTGATCTCATCTTGCTCCTCCTGCAGGGTCTTGATTTCCTTGCTGTTGGGAAAGCAGCACATGATTAACCCTGAACCCCTGGCTTTGCCTGGATCGGACACTCCAGGCCCCTTGACCCTGAAAGGAGACTCAGAGAGGTACTTCCCAACCCAGCGAGTTGGAAGGAACTCATTCAAGGTCTCTAGTCCAGGTCCTGAACTTACATCACCTCTCACCCAGTTCACTGCAACTTCCGCTGCTCTGCACCCTTCTCTGAGTGATTTTTTTTTTTTTCTCCTCAGAACAATTTGCAGCTGTGCCTGTCAAAACCCATTACCTAGACATGGTTGGAGCCCCCGAGTTTTCTTTTGCCAGCAGCTCACTGGCATCTGTCTGATTTCGCAGACCTTCTTTTCCAGCTTTCCAGCCAATTATCTCTGGTAATGACAGGCAAACCCATCAGACAGGATCTTTTGACTGTGCATCACCACAGAGCTGCAGAGGAACCTGTAACCCCCACCAGCTCCTCTGTTCGGGGGCTAATGATTTATGAAATTGGCTGACATGAGTCGTCTTTCTCTCCCTTGTCTAGTCTGGAGAAGAGAGGAGGTCGAGAACGTGGGCAAATGGAGATTTTGAAAAGAAAAGGCGACTCGGGCGACTGTACAGCAATTGAACAATGTGAAATTGGCACAGAGGCCAAACTTCTTGCAAAGTCCTTGCAGCCTAGTCCCACTGCTCAGTGCGATTTGCAGGCTTGCAGCCTCAACTCCCTTTGGAAGCTTGGAGAAATGCAGCATTTCAGGTCCCAACCCAGGACCTGCCGAATCAGAATCTGCTTTGCAACAAGATGCTCAAGTGACCTCTACGCACTTTAAAGTTTTGGAAGCACCACTCTAGAACAGTAAAGAACATTCAAGGGTAAGGGTCTGAAAGACTTTTCTATAAACAGTAAAGAGTAAATATTTTAGGTTTTGTGGGCCAGAGGACCTCTGTTGCATCTATTCAACAGAGCAACCATATGAAACACAAAAATGAATAGGTGTGGCTATGTGCCAGTAAAACTTCATAAAAACAGGCCGCCAGTAACACTTGGCTCATTAGCCACTACTGCTCTAAAGCAGCGCTGTCCAGTAGATTACTCTGCAGTGATGGAAATGTTCTCAAGTTGCTCTGTCTGATAGCATCCACCAGGCACATGTGGCTCCTGAGCACCTGAAATGTGGCTGGTGAAGCCAAAGAACTGAATTTCTAATTTTATTTTTTGTAACTAATTACCAATGTAAATGGCCACACGCGGCTAGGGGCCACTGAGAGCACATCTAGTTCCAGAGCATCTTGTCTTCTAAACCTGCCCCTTGGGACTTCTCTGCTCCTCTTAAGCCCCTCATGGGAGGGGTCTTTGTAAAGGTACAGAGGAAAAAGAGAGAGAGCAGGATAATCCATCAAAGACAGACTTTCAGGGTGTAGTGAGGTCAGAGAAAAGCAAAAGGAAGGTTTGTCCATCTTTAGGCAGGGCTGGGACTGCAGTGAGGGGAGTGAGGTACATCAAAAATTAAGGAAATCTTCACTCTCAGGGTGGTATAGGTGCAAGGTCAGCACTGGGAAAAAGCACTTCCTTAAATATTGTACCTTAACTACCTCACTTACCTCAGCCCAGCTTTCCTCCTATTTGGGGGTGTTTATGTCTACTCTTCCACTCCCCTTCCCCACTTCAGTTCCATCACAGTGAAACCAGATCATATGAACCAGGGTAGGACAGAGTAGGATGCAGAAGAGTAAGAAAGATTCAAGAAAAACTGAAGACATACCAAGAAGTAGGCATTTCCTGATGCCCACACCAAGGATAGGCTGTGAATCAAGATCTCCAGGCACAGAAGTGCAGGTTGTGGACTGCACAGCCCAAGGAAGCACCATCTACTTGAAAACATATCACCAATTTGCTAATTTATTGTACTTTTCTGAGAGACAGTTCAGTTCAGTTCAGTCCAGTCGCTCAGTTGTGTTAGACTCTTTGCGACCCTATGAACCACAGCACGCCAGGCCTCCCTGTCCATCACCAACTCCCGAAGTCCATCCAAACGTCCATTGAATTGGTGATGCTGTCCAACCATCTCATCCTCTGTCATCCCCTTCTCCTCCTGCCCTCAATCTTCCCCAGCATCAGGGTCTTTTCAAATGAGTCAGCTCTTCGCATCAGGTGGCCAAAGTATTAGAGTTTCAGCTTCAGCATCAGTCTTTCCAATGAATATTCAGGACTGATTTCCTTTAGGATGGACTGGTTGATCTCCTTGCAGTCCAAGGGACTCTCAAGAGTCTTTTTCAACACCACAGTTCAAAAGCATCAATTCTTCGGCACTCAGCTTTCTTTATAGTCCAACTCTCACATCCATACATGACCACTGGAAAAACCATAGCCTTGACTAGACGGACCTTTGTTGACAAAGTAATGTCTCTGTTTTCAATATGCTGTCCAGCTTGGTCATAACTTTCCTTCCAAGGAGTGTCTTTGGCCATGTTTTAACAAAATCTCTACATAACAATGATGTTTCCAACAGATGGCAGTAAAGAATCTTGAGAAAAGGGTGCCTTTTTCTAATTCACATAGTGATTCCATATTGACTAGCAGTGGCTCTGAGTAAGCCAATCCATGGAAAATCTAAAGAACTCCTCTAGCTTCTGAACTTCACACATCATCTAACAGTCAAATTTTCTTTCTAATAACAGGCAGTTACTGTCTGTATAAACATTTTAGATGTAGTTAAGGAATCACCTTTCCTTGGACGGAATCTAAGAATGTCTGTTTAACGTTTGTTTCTTCAACCCCCGAGAACACCTTTCTGTTGCCCAAGGAAAACTATATATAATTTCTAGGGCAACTCAATTTCAAATATTCAGTCTTGAAGATCCCAAAAGGTCACACAAGCAGGAAACGTCCTTTGGGGTATCCACTGCTGGGTGATTTCCCCTTATCTGGGAACTCCCCACCTTCATTGCTAGAACCGCTGGGGATACCCATAGCTATTTTTTGTCCTATAGTTTAACCCCTAGGCCACAGCTGATTGGGCCAGAAGCAGACACCAGACCCAAGCTGAGACAATCAGATTCTCCCTCTCCTGAGAATTCTGGGATGGATTCTCAGAATTTTGGAATTGATTAAGGACAGTCTCTCTGTGTGGCCCTTGGTAGCTCAAGAATTAGAGGAAGCCATCTCCCACCAGCCACAGCTGAGACTCAAGAGAAGGAAGAACAAAACTCATGTGTTGAAAGAAACAGGAACCAGAAGTGGCTTCTAGTTTGGGTCCTTTCCTGAAATATGGGTGCTCTGCTCCCCTTGGGGTCCCTGAGACACCCTGAACTCTGAGAATTTATCTCCTTTCCCCACTGAAGCTATCCCAAATGGGTTCATGCCCCAGAGGCCACATCAGAAGGCAAGCCCCCTGAAACCAAACCCCAAATTTTCTCTGACCATCACTTACTGCTGGTTCATGATCTTCCGCTGGGAGCGGAAGTTAAAGGACTTCCGACTGTCCACCATCTTCCGGAACTGCTGCCTCAACTTCCGAAGCTCCCCCTCAACCAGCTGCTCTTTGGTCTTCTCTGAAGGTTCCTGGGAACTTTCAGGGTCTTTTCTCCTGTACTTCTTCTGGGTGAGACAGGGTGGGTATTAAGCAACAGGTTAGGTGACTAGAAAAGCCCACATTTCAACTCAAGGATGGAAGGCAAGAGGGGTGCTTGGGGCAGAGCTAGAGTTGAAAGACCACCCTTGGGTGATGTCAACTGCTTGTGTGTTACATGGAAAACCTGCCCTGGGTTGCTGGGGTGGAGAGGAGACTGGACTTCATTATTACATACTGAAGAGGTGGCCTTGCTGTGTGACCTTGGGTGAGTCACTTAACATCTCTGAGTCTCCAGTCTTTCATCTATAAAACGGGTACACACAGATTTGCTGTCAAGATTCCATGAGCTAATATGTATTTAGTGGACAGCACAATGCCTAACCCCACAGTAAACCCTCTATACATAGGAGCTATTATTACCCACCATTGGCATCTTGAAGGAATTGCGCTTTATCTCAGCTCAGACACCGTACCCAGGGAGGTCAAAGCCAGCAAGTGCTCCTTTCTCTCTCTGCAATGCCCTGTCCACAGTGGCAAAACAAAGAAAACTTGTGAACCACCCCTGCTGGTGGTGCCGGACCCAGCAGCACCCTCTCCCTTCTCCATCCCCCGCAGACCTCCCTCCTCCCACAGTTTGGCACCAGAGGAGGACATGACAGATGGCTGCCCGGGTGTGAAAAGAGGCTTCTTTTTTTTTTTTTTTTTTTAAGCAATGTTTTCCTGAAACCTGTTCCTCTCCCAATTTATTATTAGGAGCCAGGCAGATGGTTCTGGCATGTTGGTTACCCTCTTGCTCCCTGTGTTCCCAAAGAAGAGGGGCAAAATGGCATCAAGGCAGTGTGTCCTCTGATGGGGTTACATTGAAATTCACTCAGCTTCAGCTGTGAGGACAACCTCCCCTCGCTTTTAAAAGCAGAAGCCAATTGTACTGAGATGCATTAGGTATTCAGAGGTGTGAACAATGCTAACTCTATGAACTCCATGGGGCTGTAAGATCCACTGCACCCCAACTTCCAGACTTCAGGAACTAAATTCCTAGACTAGAAACTTTGAGCTCTGCCACCCACTGAAGGGTTCTACAGTGCAGTGGTTTAAAGCATTGCTGTATCAACCATCAAATCTCAGCAAAAATTCCTCCTTGGCCACTTGTTAACTTTGGACAAGTCATTTCAGTTTTCTGGGCCTTGATTTCCTCATTTGGAAAATAGGAGAAATTCTAGAAGCCATTTCAGGTTGTTCAGCAGGTAAGGCACTAAACCAAGCACAAAGAACTCAATAAATGGGAGTTGTTATGATATGCTGTTATATGGGTCTTTTCATATGATGACAGTTTAGCATTAAAAAAATTTATGTGGGCTTATGGGGCATCCTCTGTCTCCTGTAGCAATACCTGGCATTTCCAGTAGGAAGCTACCCTCTCCCTCACTCCTGGTCATTTCTGGATTGGAACCTGTGACTCTGGATGGGCCAATCATAGTGCCAGAACCCTGGCCAATCTGCATAATCTCAGGGCCCTGGCCCAAGTGATCAATTCCGTGATAGGTCCGTGACCCCAAGCAGAGTAAATGGTGGAATTTAAACTTGCACAGTCAGGAAGAGAGAAATTCTGTTTCCTGCTGCACTTTAACCTGTAAATGGGGTTGGGAGTGGCTGGCAACCATCTTGCCTCTTCAGGGAGCCTAAGAATAAGGCAATCTTGGAGAACAGAAGACAAACTCAAGAGAAATTTAACCTTGGGGGAATCATCTGAGGCCCTGGATATAGCCAAGCCTGAAGATACTCTGGGTCATGTCCAATTACGTGAATCGGCATATTCACTTAAAGTAATCCAAGATGAGTTTTCTGTTGCTTGCAATCAAATGAGTTCTCATGCCTGCAGTACCTAAATCTCTTTAGCATACAAACTAAGAGGCTACTGTGTGCTAAACATTGTAAGGAATTCAGGTGTAAGTCAACCTTCAAGGTGCTATGAACCCTGCCCTAGGTAAAATTGTGGGAAAAGGTGCACAAAGAAGATGATTTTCAATTTGGATTTTGAAGGATTAATAGGAGTTCACCATGCAGAGAAGAAAAGTGGGGAAGAAATTGGGGGTAAAGAGAACTGTCTGGGCAAAGACTGAGCGGCAAGTGAATAAAAGGAGTGTTCAGAGACAAGTGTGTGCTGTAGTATAGATCGCAGCACCCACTGGGAATAGCCAAGAGGTTTGGAAAAGCCAGGATGTTCCTTAAAAGCAGGGATGTAAGAAGATTAGCCTTTAAGAGATGAGGTAATTGTCTCCCAACAACCACTTCTCCTTCATGAAGAGTTGTTGCCACAGTAGCCGCCTGACCAGGGCTTATACTTCCCAACTCCTCCTGAATCTACGCAGGCCTATGAATTCTCACCCATGGGATGTGAGCAGAGAGATGTGTCCCTTCCAGACCATGACTTTAAGAAGTGGATGTGACATTTCCATCTTCTCTTCCCTGCTCTGACATTTATGGGAAGTGCAACCACAGATGGGCAGAGCCACAAGACAGGTTCCCTAAACCAACTTGTGGAAGAAGTCACCTGCCAACCATGAACATCCTCATTGAACTGTTAACCAAAAAAAGAAATTAATTTCTGTTATATTAAGCTAATGAAATGTGGGAATATCTTGGTTATAGAAGCTAGCTATAACATGTTGTAGCTAGCATGACTCTTAGAACATCCTAAGTTCTTAACAGGACTCTGATTTTGTCCCTCCTCAATGTGCCCAGTTCTAGAGGGTGAATCATGATTGGTTCCCACTAATCCTAGTAACCCTATTTCCCTTTGTCAATGATTGGTCAAAAGATGAGCATGTGACCCAGATCTGGCCAATGAGACTTCAGGAGAAGTCTATTCCTATTCCTTTATGACAAAAAGAGCTTGTTCCTAGTCCCCTTTCTTTTGCTTTTGGAAATTATTGTGAAAGAATGATAGTTGATGCTGGAGCAACCATCCTATGATCATGAGGAGAAATATCACCGTCACACTAAAGAGAGTGAAGAAGAAATATGGGGGGAAATTCAGGTCCTCACTGACACTGTTCGCCACTGCCCCATTCTTAGAACAGCCTACCTCTTGGCTTCTTGTTAAGTGAAATAGTTAAGTGTCACTACTGTTTAAGATACCCTTATTAAGTATTTTCTTCATTGCAGCCTACAGCATTCCTGCCTTACATGACCCACTACCTTGGAAATGATTCTCAAGTTGCTGGGTGACAGGACAGTAGTGACTGAGGCGATAGGACCTTTGACATTTCCCTGATATGTTCTAGGGGGTTTCTAGAGGGTTTGGAGACTAACTGAATTTTGGTAAATCACATCTGAAGGAAAATATCTATTTCTGGAAAATTTCCACAGACAGGGAAGTAAAGACTAAAGTTCTATAGCTTGTTTATTTCTGGAAGAGCCCTCAACGTAGGCCTAGAGGCTATAGCAGGATTTATTAGACTGAAAAAATTTGGGCAAAGGATACTCACTTTAGGACCTCTTTAAATTATAGAATTTTGTGCAGCTCCAATTTCATATGGTCCAGGAGCTTTTCTATATCTAAAGACTCTTTTGATCCTAAGTGGATCTGTAATGCACCTTTCTAAAAGTATGACTAAAGGATATATGACATTCAATGACAATGTGATTTCTCTCTCTGATCTTCAGTCTCCTCATCTGTTGAATGGAGATACTCACCCACATCCTCAGTACAAAATAATATATATAAAGCTCTTCGCGCAGAAGCCTGGCACATAATAGGTGCCTGATGAATGTAACTTGTCTGTGAATCACGATTTTTAAGTATCAGTTTATCTTGCCCTTGAGCTAATTGGTTGTGTTGTATGTTTTCCCCCAAGAACTGGAGACTCCATCAACTTTACCTTTTTGCTTGATACACATACATATACACAGAAAGAGAACCAGGCTCCTCCTGGGACACTGGCTTTTCTCCAGCTTCTAGACACCAACACAGACCCTTCTGAGCCCTCTGGGCTGGGCCCACTCTGTTCCCTGGGAAGAGATCCACCCTCATTTACACAGCTTGGACTTCAGAGAGCCCTGCAGGGTGTCCTGGCCCCTGGCACACCACCCTCTTGGTCAGGGTTCTCAAACTCAAGGCCCACGGGGCAAATTCAACCTGCCTTCAGTTCTGGTTAGCAGGCAGTGTTTTAAAATGTGAATGTGGGTCATGCTGTCTCTCTCCTGACTACAGGCTCTATTCCTCCCCATTGCCTAACTCCTCCTCCCCTCCATTCCCACATTTCCTGTATTGGGAGCCAGCAATAATTTGAGTATGCAGTTCTTGGGAGGAATCTCAAAGCTGCCCATGCAATGGAAAGTGTTAAGAAATCCAGAGGTCTGGGTCAGGGAGCATCATGAAAGTGCCTCCAGCTCCCTGGACCTCCCGCTACCTACTACAGTATCAGTAATCCTGGGCACATGATTAGCTCTTAGCAAATACTATTGGAATGAATGAAGTCTCCTAGTGGGTGGAGATTTTATTGTCTAATATTTAATTAGTTGAGGTAGAGGGGGCAGGCTCCTCCTCAGCTGCTGAATTTTAACAATCTGCCCTTAAAAGAAAATCCTGACCCCCGGAAGGGCTCTGCAGGGCCCCTGGGACAGTTTACTGTGTGGATTATAAAGGCCAAGTCTGAAAGAGAAGGATCCTACCAAAATTAAGTCAAGGCTGCATAACCTGGTGGAATGTTAAAATATGCTTGCAGCGCTAAGCGGGGCGCAGAACACAAATTTTTAAAAATTGGGATAGTTTCGGGGGGGGAGTGAAAGTTTGTTGGGGTTCCTTGGAGTTATTTGACACACTGTAATTTATTTATGTTTTATTGAGGGGGGCCAGGATATTTTCCAAGTTGAGGGGCAGCTAAACCTCTGACGTCGGGGGCCAGGGGCAGCCACCAGGTATTTGATTTCCCCAGCAGGGGGCGCTGTGACGCAGCAGGCGCGGCTGCAAGCGCAGAGAAACTCACCAGCCGCGGCCTGCAGGACCGCTCCCACCGCGTGTCCGACGTCGGCCGCAGCTGCGTGTCGGACGGCGCTGGGAGAACTGCTAGCTGCACCGCTGTGCTGGGCCGCGCCGACCCCAAGCCCCAGGTCCGGGCGTTCTCGGACCCCTGGAACGGCGCCTTTGTGACTCGCACAGACGGACGTTCTCCCCTGGAAGGTGCTGGGAGGGTGCAGAGCCCTGAAGTGAGAAGCAGAACAGCCCATCAGAGGAAGGGGTTTTCTTCGGAGGGCAAGAGGGGTAGCGACACTCTCCTCGGAGACACCCCTTACAGACTAATTGAACCCTCACAGCACTGCTTGACTCAATGACCGTAATCCTTCCGTGACTTGGCCACTCACACCGCCATTCAGGCTCCAATGACCTCTCTTATTCACGCGAATCTCCTCCCGCCTCACATTCGAGGTCCTTACAGCAATCCTAATGGGTGCATAATTTACATACACAAACGCAAAGGAACCCAGATCTTCCTGCTTTGGAAACAAATACAAGTGCAAGGGAATTTGTCCATCAATTTTCTTCAAGAGCACCCACCCTCATCCTCTGTGAGCTTAACATGGGGCACCCCAGTCTGATCCTGTTTACCTATGACCAGCACCATAGGTGGTTAGCATTTTTCACTGGCCTAACTGCGTTTGATTGTTTAAAGATAAACATTTCTTCATACAAATGGCCCTGAAATACAAGCCAACCACTTCCTCTGAGGCTAAACTCAAGAAGCAGCCACACTGCTGAAGGGAACAGATTACTGGTTTTCTAGGGTAATTTTGATGCCTGTGATTTCCACCTTACCTCCAGCCACTTGAATGAATGGTAGCTCAGTCTCACTAAGCTCTCCATTCTCTTATCTCTAAACTCTTGGGACAAGATGTGTTTTAGAAGTTACTGTGTTTGGGGTTTCAGAAAGGTGCTTTGCTGCACAAGGAAGCATGCTGCCCCTGATGTTGCTGGCAACCATGTAACCGTGAGGGAAGTTAGCGGGACAGTGTATATTACAAATGAGATTTGGGCAACATGTCAAAATCAAACACACTGACATTTCTGCAAGAAAACATGAATATTAATAAGAAGTAGAATAAATAAAGATCATAAGCAGCTTCATGTCAGGCCTTGATGACTCACACAAAGTGTTTTGGGACAAGTGTTACCAGTCTCATTTTACAGATGAGGAAGCTGAGCTCAGAGAAACAGAATAACTTTTACAGTTAGTGGAGGATCCAGGATTTGAACCCAGAGCTGCCTCTAGAGACTCATGCTTCATCACAATTCTGAGTGAATCCACAGCTCCAAGCCTGAGAAGTTCTGGTAGCTGGTATCTACCATCTCTCTGATATTTAAAGGGCTGCTGTAGCCCTCGGCTCCATATATAGCCCAATGACTCATAATTTCAAGTGTCAACGACTGAAAAATGATTAAGTTCAATTAGGTTCAGGACTTGTTAAAAATAGGCTTCCCTCAGAAGAATTTACTCTCTCTGCCTTTATGGGCACAGATTTCAGCAGCCTCCATGCAGAGAAGTGCAAGGCTTTTTAAATTAGAACATGCCAGAATCAATTCTGCTAAAGGGATCTTCAGCTCCGTCAGCGGGGCTTGGAGCAGAGTGAGATGCCATCTTGCCAAAATGATGAGCCAGCGGTGAGAAGTGTTGGTGATAGCAGCATCTACAGAATGGAGGAGGAAATTAGAATCAGGCTACAGAGGGGCTAGGCAAAGGCATTTGGCCACAGACCAGGAAACTGATTGTCCAAATGATTCTTTGACAAGGGATCAGAAACCCACCTGAAATAACTCAAAATGATATTTTTTTTCTTTCCAGCATCTGCTCCCCTTCCTCCTTCCCAACAGATCCCAATTTGTTCAGGTAACCATCCCTCTCCCATTCAGCCTATGTGACCAGGAGAAATTGATTTTCGCACACATCTCCAGAATCACTCTCAATTACTCTTAGCCCGTCACAGCTATCCCATCCTCCTTGCCAATGATTGGACCTGGAAGCTAATTTTAAGCCAGTTTGTGCATAGCATTCTCCTGGAGATTGCAACTGGCCTAGGAATTGGCACATAACTGACAGTGGCCTAGTCAGACAGAAAGGAAGAATTTACAGGCCAGGGCTTTTTTTCTAGCTCCACAGATGGGAACAAGGAAGCATGTTGCCCTGCTGTTGCTGGCAGCCCTCCTGTAACCATAAGGGAAGGAAATGTGAGATCAAAGCCAACACGTTATACAGGGGGGAACCTAAAGAGAATTGCAGAATGGTGTAGCTAGAACTCCAATCATACCATACCTGAAATCTACCTTGGTTCCACACGTCTTGTTTTTGGTGTTTTTTGTTTGTTTGTTTTTCTTTTTGGCCATCCCAAAAGGCATGTGGGATCTTAGTTCCCTAATCAAGGATCAAACCTGTGCCCCCTGTCCTGGGAGCTCAGAGTCTTAACCACTGGACCACCAGGGAAGTGCCACACTTCTTGTTAAGAAGTTAACACATTTTTTTGTTTAAGCCAATCCGGATTTCTATTTCTTCTAGCCAAAAGTATACTAAACTACATGAATATCATGGCTATTGCATGTAAACCGGAGGCAGATCCCCATGAGGAACAAGAACCAAGAAGTAGAAAGCTGTCAGAAATCAAAATAGCTCCTCTCTCCAGTATTCTCTCTCTCTTAAATCACCTGATCTCTCAACTTGATCTCTTATTTTTAAAGACAAATTTCTCCTCCCCTCAGCTTGCTTCTTCCCATTTTAAAGTCCACATTAAAAGAAATCAAGGTCTTCTGAATTTCAACTTCCCAGAAAAAAGAACCCAAATCCAAACCCAGTCTGGATTTGGTGTCCACTGTTGTGGCCAGGGGGCCACTACCAGGTGACACAACTGCCCTTCCCCAGGGACTGTGAAAATAATTCTCAAAACAAGTGAGGGCACAGTCATAAAATGGAGAGAACTCTGGACCAGGTGTTACGATATCCAGATTCTAATTCCTAGCTCTGCCACTGAAGTGTGGTATGCTCTTAGGAAAGTCAATTGACCTCTCTGAGCCTTAATTTCTTCAGACTGCCAGGGCCAAGTTGAGAATTTTAAAGCCTGAAAAGACTGTAAAATATTTCATCCCACTTAACAGCACTGAAAATAAAAACAGTACCAATTCATAAGATAAGGGTCAAGTAGTCTGATAGGATTCTGACTTCTGCCGTGATGCTTTTTCAAATAAAATGATGCACCGTTTTGGGGAAAAGCACTTTTGGGTGTCCCTACTTTACTGGTGCCCTTGGTACTGCTTTCATTTGTCTTTGGGTAACTCAGCAAAGGTTACCCACTCCAGCCCAGCACTGCTGAGCAGCCTAATGGCCATGCTGGTGGCATGTGGTGTCACCCAACGCTGCATTCTGCTATGACGGACTGGACAAGAACCCCTTGCCCAAGTTAGACAGAATTTAGACCCAAAAGAGTCCCTGGGAAACAAAAGACTGATGAATAGGGGGTGCGAGAGCCAGGAGACTGTGTGAAGTCAGGGCTGGGGCAGCCAGTTTTCCCCAAGTGTATGCCCTTCTCGCAAAGAGTCGGACACGACTGAAGTGACTTAGTCTGTGCGTGTGTGCGCAAGCACGCGCACACACACACACACACACTGCTCAGAGGTTGACTACACACAGAGCCCTTCCCTCACGTCTTCCTTGCTGACAAAATCCTGATTTGTATTCTAGAAGTGAGTATAGAACACTGAATCTACAGAAGGTGAGCCCACTGAAATCTTGGGGGCAGCCAATGAGATGTGAGGGAGTCCACTGGGAGGTTTGGGACAGGTCCAAATGCTAGCTGAACCTCCACTGCACAGAGGTGTGAGCTGAAGTGCCGGGCCCAGGGGCAGAGGGATCTGAATTGTATTCCGGCTGCAGACCTGTAAACCCACCCAAGACTCCACGGACTACCCAAATGCCTGTAATAATCTCCATGTCTGCGCACACCAGCTTCTGTCATTTGCAGTCAGAAACATCATCTACCAAGAGAGTGGGCATTATTGGTATTAAAAGCTTCAGATTATTCTCTAATGGGATCCAGAACTGCCCCACTCCTGGCCTCCCTTTCACTGAAGCCAGAGTTGCCAATTATTATCACAGTGGCAGACTTCTGAGATAAGAAATCTGTACACTCTACAGAAAGTACTGCAGTCTCATACAGCAAGAGTGATAAACATGTTTATATTCTTCAACCCAGGAAACCTAAACCTGAAGATTCAACCTAAGTAAACAAGCCAATGGCAAAAAAAAAAAAAAAGAAAAGAAATTTTAAAGAAAAATCCATAGACACAAAGATGCCCATTGTAACATTACTCTACAGGAGAATGAACCTGTGCTTTTGGAGTCAGAATCCAGGCTCTTTGGTGAAGGAGAGTTGGAGCAGTGATAACTGGCAGGGGACTCAAGAGGCTTCTGGAGTGCTGGGAAAATTCTGTTTCTTGATCTGGTTACATGGATAAGCTCCCTTGTGAAAATTCATCAAGCTGTGCACTCCTGACATGTCCCTTTTATATATGCATGAAAGTGAAAGTTGCTCAGTCTGTCTGACTCTTTGCAACCCTATGGACTATACAGCCCACAGAATTCTCCAGGCCAGAATACTGGAAAGGGTAGCCTTTCCCTTCTCCAGGGGATCTTCCCAACCCAGGGATCGAACAGGGGTCTCCTGCATTGCAGGCAGATTCTTTATCAGCTAAGCCATAAGGGAAACCCAAGAATACTGGAGTGGGTAGCCTATCCCTTCTCCAGCAGATCTTCCTGACCCAGGAATCAAACCGGGGTCTCCTGCATTGTAGGCGGATTCTTTACCAACTGAGCTATCACGGAAACCCCAATATATATGTATACTGCACTTCAATGGGCTTCCCTGATGGCTCAGCGGGTAAAGAATCTGCCTGCAATGCAGGACACACGGGAGATTTGGGTTCAGTCATCACTGGTTGGGAAGATCCCCTGGAGGAGGAAATGGCAACCCACTCCAGTATTCTGGCCTGAAAAATCCCACAGACAGAGGAGCTTGGCGGGCTACAATCCAAAGGGTTGCAAAGAGTCAGCCACGACAGAGCACACACACACACACACACACATACATACATACATATATAAACACTTCAATAAAACAGCTCTCTACAAAGAAGAACAGGAGGATTTTTCTGTGAGGGGAGGTGGTGACCACACTAGTTCCTTGTCTGGTTTCTTCCTGCCTTTCTGTAGTAATGGTTTCCCTCTGATGCTAATCTCTCAGAGCTTCTACCTCCCTTCTCTGGTCCCCTAACCCTGAACACTCTGACAGTAGTCCCTTCATTAAAGTCCCTTGAGCATCTGAACTGGTTTCAGTTTTCTTGCAGGACTCTGTTGCAGCCCCCCGCCCCATCCCCTGTGACAAGCAAGTGACCTTCCTGGATTCAATGCTGCAGAAACTTTGCCCTCCAGAGAGGATGGGAACCAGCCCAGGAGTGAAGCCAGCATTAATTTCAATTTGGCACTAGGAGCTGTGCCAAACCTTTCTATCTTTTTGAAAAAGTGAAAAGCTGGGCTCTCCCTGCTTCCCATATGTGCTCTCATCCTCTCCCTGCCATGGTCCCACCCCTGTGGGCGAGGCACTGAACAGGTAGGAGGCATGCTGAGCTAGGAGAGAGACAGAGAGGAAAGAGAACACGGGATGCCACTACGTTACGCTGGTGCCCCAGCAGCGTACACACACCCACCATGTCACTCAACTGCTCTAAGGAAAGATCATCTCTGTCTGGTCTCGTCTTCATGGGGAAACTGAAGCTTCACTGTGGGAGACACTGACGTTTCCTTCCCCTTTATCTACTCTTTCTCCTTCCTTCCATTTCTACTTTTTTTTTTTTAACAAATTTTTATTTATTTACTTCTGGCTGTGCTGGGTCTTCGTTGGCTTTCGCTAGTTGCAGTGAGTAGAAGCTACTCTCTATTTACGGTGCTCAGTAGTTGGGGTACACAACTTAGTTGCCCCAAGGCATGCATGTGGAATCATCCCGGACCAGGGATCAAACTCTTGTCCCTTGCATTGGCAGGTGGATTCCTAACCAGTGGACCACCAGGGAAGTCCTCCTTCCTTCCTTTTCTTACTTTTAATGGGATAACAGCTCCCCTTGAATGGGAGTTGAGTTTGTGACTTGATTTGATCCATAGAATGCCACAGAGTGATACTGTGCCAGTTCTAGGGATAGGCCTTAAGAAGGCCTGGCAGCCTCCACTTTTACTCTGGAAGGTGTGAAAGACACTTGGTCACTCAGAGACCACCTTGCTGTGAGGAAGCCCAAGCTAGCCACATGAAGAGGTCACACAGAAGAGCATCAAGGCCCTAGACATGTGAGTGAAGCTTTCTTGGATCTACCAGCCTGGTTGATCAGCCAGCTGACTGCAATAATATTGTACAGAAGATAGAAAAGACACAGTTCAGCACTCTAAATAGGGCTTATATTCTCATTAGGGAAATCGATGTCTGCTGGGACAAGACTTAAGTGGCTTGCTCCAAGCACAGCCTAGTGCCCCCTTAATGTCAAGGGTGACACAGCCCTGGGTGAGCTCAGGGTCACGGGTTCCCAGACCCTGGGCACTGTCTCTCCTCCTGAGGATGCTCTCTGGGCAGATCCTGAGCCAGCCTGGGGCTGGCTGGGGTGCAGGGTGAGGCAGCTAGAAGGTGAAAACCAAATGCCAAAGTCAGCAGTAGGACTGGCCAGAGAAGTGGGCTCCTGGGGCAGAATCTGGGGTTTTTTCCCAGATTGCTGAGCTCCAGAACTGGGCTGCCCTCCAGAGAGCCTGCAACCTTGAGTGGGAGGCAAGGTCTCCCAGTAAAAGCGGCTGAGCCAGTTTAAATACCTGCTTTTCCTTATCTGCCCCACCTTGAGTTTCTGGAACAGGAGCAAGAAAGGCCACCCCACAGGGTACATGGGTGATAAATTTGGGCTTCAATCTGACAGGATCAAGTGCAAATCTCAACTTTGCCTCTTACAGCTCTATAACGTGAGGCAAGTCCCATCCCCTCTCTGAGCCTCAGTTTCTCTTCTGAGAAACAGGAGTAATAACTATACCTACCCATGGACTCTCTGAAAAGCATGCCTTAGGTTAGCACATAGTAAATGCACAATAACTTGCTAGATATTATTATTCAAGAAAATCTAGTTAAGGACCTGATAAGGATTGACTGTGGGGAAGGAGAGCTGAATATAGTTTCTGGGTCTTTCCAAGGACACACCAGTAGATTGTACTACTGGCCATAAATATTCACTGCCCATCCCGTGTTGAACTCAGATGTGGTCATGCGACTTACTTTGGCCTATGAAATCTGGATAGAAGTGACGCATTACGTCTGGGATGAAGCTTTAAGAGCTGGTGTGTGGTCTACCAGGCTCTCTCGCCTCTGCCACAACACCTGACGACTTCCAGGTGGGCTGCTTCCTTACTCTGGATCTCAGAGTAGGCATGGAGTGTGTGATCAGGGTGGCTGACAGAAAAACAGAAACCATAGCAGTCATTTTAACAGAATTAGAATGGATGTTGAAGGACAAAAAAAAAGCAAAGGAGCGCAACTAGATAACACAGAGATGCTGACCGCAGGAAGCAGACACTCTCCCCGGGGCTGGCGGACAAAGGGTAGAGATTGGAGTGTCAGAACCCAGAGCCTTGGAGGAGAGGCCCCCTCGAGGCTGTAACTCAGACCGCCGAGTGCGGAGTGCCTGACACTTGTGGAGACATAGGGAGGCCGGTTCTAGAGGTATGTGTATAAAACCAGAGGCTGGAACCACTAGCCACTGCCAGGATGCAGAAGTGTTGCTTGGGTGACCTTGACCTGAACAGACAATAGAAGGAAGGAGCAAGTCACTTCTCTTTTCTCCAGCCTGCCCCCTATTGGGAGAACCTACCAGGAGCAGCTGACAAGGAAGGAAGGTGGCTGGTCTCAGCCCCAGCATCACAAAGCAAAGTATGGGAGGGGAAATTTAGAGCTGAGAGACAGCAGCTTAATAACATGTGGAGTGAGAGTGAGAAATAAACACTTATTTTAAGCCACTGAGTTCATGGGGCTCTTTATTACTCAGCAGAGCCTAGTCCCTCATGATTATCCTATAGCCTAGCCCCCAAGCCTGAATCCTAAATTCCCTCCAAGTGCAATGTGGGGGCTTCCCTTCTTATTTCTTTACCTCCTCACCTGCCTCATATCAAATGTCTTCCCTTTCTAAGAGGTTCCAGAAGCCTCCAGGCTGTATATTGTCATCCTGCTTATTTAACTTATATGCAGAGTACATCATGTGAAATGCCAGACTGGATGAATCACAAGCTGGAATCAAGATTGCCGGGAGGAATATCAATAACCTCAGATACGCAGATGACACCATCCTTATGGCAGAAAGTGAAGAACTAAAGAGCCTCTTGATGAAAGTGAAAGAGGAGAGTGAAAAAGTTGGCTTAAAACTCAACATTCAAAAAATGAAGATCATGGTATCCAGTCCCATCACTTCATGGCAAATAGATGGGGAAACAATGGAAACAGTGACAGACTTTATTTTCTTGGGCTCCAAAATCACTGCAGATGGTGACTGCAGCCATGAAATCAAAAGATGCTTGCTCCGTGGAAGAAAAGCTATGACCAATCTAGACAGCATATTAAAAAGCAGAGACATCATTTTACCAACAAAGGTTTGTCTAGTCAAAGCTATGATTTTTCCAGGATTCATGTATGGATGTGAGAGTTGGACTATAAAGAAAGCTGAGCTACTACCAAATGCAATCTACAGATTTAATGCAATCCCTATCAAATTACCAATGGCATTTTTCACAGAACTAGAACAAAAAATTTCACAATTCATATGGAAACACAAAAGACCTCAAATAGCCAAAGCAGTCTTGAGAAAGAAGAATGGAGCTGAAGGAATCAAGCTTCCTGACTTCAGGTTATACTACAAAGCTACAGTCATCAAGACAGTATGGTACTGGCACAAAAACAGAAATATAGACCAATGGAACAAGACAGGAAGCCCAGAAATAAACCCATGCACCTATGGGTACCTTATTTTTGACAAAGAAGGCAAGAATATACAATGGGGCAAAGACAGCCTTTTCAATAAATGGTGCTGGGAAAACTGGAAAGCTACATGTAAAAGAATGAAATTAGAACACTTCCTAACACCATACACAAAGGTAAATTCAAAATGGATTAAAGACCTAAATGTAAGACCAGAAACTATAAAACTCTTAAGAGGAAAACATAGGCAGAACACTCAATGACATAAATCAAAGCAAGATCCTCTATGACCCACCTCCTAGAGTTACGAAAATAAAAACAAAAGTAAACAAGTGGGACCTAATTAAACTTAAAAACTTTTGCACAGCAAAGGAAACCATAAGCAAGGTGAAAAGAAAACCCTCAGAATGGGAGAAAATAATAGCAAATGAAACAACTGACAAAGGATTAATTTCCAAAATATACAAGCAGCTCATACAACTCAATACCAGAAAAACAAACAACCCAATCAAAAAGTGGGGGGAAAAAACCTAAACAGACATTTCTCCAAAGACATACAGATGGCTAACAAACACACGAAAAGATGCTCACCATCGCTCATTATTAGAGAAATGCAAATCAAAACTACAAGATATCACCTCACACCGGTCAGAATGCCCCTCATCAAGAAGTCTACAAACAATAAATGCTGGAAAGGGTGTAGAGAAGAGGAACACTCTTGCACTGTTGGTGTGAGTGTAAATTGATACAGCCACTATGAAAGACGTTATGGAGATTCCTTAAAAAACTAGGAATAAAACCACCATATGACCCAGCAATCCCACTCCTAGGCATATTCCCTGAGGAAACCAAAATTGCAAGAGGCACATTGTTCATTGCAGTGCTATTTACAATAGCTAGAACATGGAAGAAACCTAGATGTCCATCGACAGATGAATGGATAAAGAAGTTGTGGTATATACACAATGGAATATTACTCAGCCATAAAAAGGAACGCATTTGAGTCAGTTCTAATGAGGTGGGTGAACCTAGAACCTATTATACAGAGTGAAGTGAGTCAGAAAGAGAAAGATAAATACCGTATTCTAACACATATATATGGAATCTAGAAAAATGGTACTGAAGAATTTACTTACAGGGCAACAGTGGAGAAACAGACATAGAGAATAGACTTCTGGACATGGCGAGAGGGGAGGAGAGGATGAGATGTGTGGAAAGAGTAACACGGAAACTTACATCACCATATGTAAAACAGATAGCCAATGGGAATTTGCTGCATGGCCCAGGAAACTCAATTAGGGGCTCTGTATCAACCTAGAGGGGTGGGATGGGGAAGGAGACGAGAGGGAGCTTCAAAAGGGAGGGAATATATGTATACATATGGCTGATTCATGTTGAGGTCTGACAGAAAAACAGCAAAATTCTGTAAAGCAATTATCCTTCAATAAAAAATAAATTTAAAAGAAAACTGAGCGCCGAAGAATTGATGCTTTTGTACTGTGGTGTTGGAGAAGACTCTTGAGAGTCCCTTGACTGCAAGGAGATCCAACCTGTCAATCCTAAAGGAAATCAGTCCTGAATATCCATTGGAAGGACTGATGCTGAAGCTGAAACTGCAATACTCTGGCCACCTGATGCAAAGAACTGACTCATTGGAAAAGACCCTGATGCTGGGAAAGATTGAAGGTAGGAGGAGAAGGGGATGACAGAGGATGAGATGGTTGGATGGCATCACCGATGAGATGGACACGAGTTTGAGTAGGCTTCAGGAGTTGGTGATGGACAGGGAAGCCTGGCATGCTGAAGTCCATGGGGTCACAAAGAGTCAGACACAACTGAGCAATTGAACTGAACTGAACTGAGAAGCTTCTAAACCTCTAAACATTAAACCTTGGAGAGAGACAGAACTCCTAGCTCTTTAAAGGAAAGGGAGGTGAAGAAACTTTTTCAAGGTCACACAGTGCACTTTTGTACTCCTTAGACTTGACCCAGGATTCCTGACTCCCAAACCTGGTTGCCTAAGGAACTTGGTATTAAAAACAACAGGAACAACAACCACAGATGCCCAGACCTCAAGCCAGGAGATTCAGACTCAGGAAATCTGAGGAGGATCTTGATGATAATCTGTTTAACAACAACAATAATACATGCAAAGATGTATATAGCATTTTCATCATACCAGGCATTGTTCTAAGTGCCTTAAGTACATGAACTCATCTGTACTTAAGGAATTCTCTCCACAACCCTATGAGATCTCTATTTTTCTTTTTCCATTCTACAGATGAAGAAACAGGCATTTCTCTATAACAAATAGGAAATGTGATGCAAAGGAATATCAGATTCTTTCATCAACTGCAAATTGTTTGGCCCACAGTGGCCAGCATTTAAAAATCAGGAGCATTCATGCAAAAGGAAATAGAGTATGGGTTCTAAGAGCAGAATATTGGAACTAGCACTGACCAGGTTTGAAGCTAGGATGATCAACAGTCCTGGTTCTCCCAGACTGAAGAGTTTCCTGGGATGTGGGCCTTCTAGTACTAAAACAAGAACAGTTGGTCACCCTACATTCCAATTCTAATATTTTCTAGTATGTAACTTTAGGGCAAATCATGTGACCCCTCAGTTTCCCCATTGGTAAAAAGGAGATAATGACAATATCTACCTTACAACATTAAGTCAACATTTAAGGTGTTTCTAAACTGCCTGAGTGTTTGCCATTGATATGATTATTAAAACTTGCATTTCCAGACTTAGTTCCCTTGAAAGATTGGAAGACATGACAACTAAGAACCTATATTCTAATTTACCTGTTTATTTAGCACACATTTAATATACAGTGCTTTTCACTACATACCAGGCACTGTTCTAGGCATTTACAAATGTTCATTCATTCAGAACATTTCTAAGAAGTGAGTTTTTATTATTGTTCAATTTCACCAATGAGGAAACTGAGCCACAGGGAGAGGAAGTGACTTCCCCAATGTCACACAGTGAGTGGGAGGCAGAGCCAGGATCCAAATCCAGCCAGTCTGGCTCCATTCAGTGACCAACTAGCACTGGGTCTTAACTGCCCTCTGGAGAAGGGCATGAGCTCCCCGGATTTTCTGTCTCCCTGGTTTTCTATCTCCATTCCTCCCAGACCCCTTTGAGTTCTGTTTTCCAGCCCCACATCCCTAGGGGTCTCAACCACAGTGGCAGCTTTTCTAAATGATCTAAGGGAAAGAGTCTGAGGTCTGTAAGTCCAGCTTTCATTTTCTGGGTCCCAGGGTTTCTCGAAAAACGTCCTCTCCTCCAAGAGATTTAGATTTAGATTAATCTTCTTAGCCAGTGGCTCAGGATCAGGCAGACAGTCAGGTCACCTGCTACAGCCTGGCCAGACCCAATTACCTGCCGTGACCCCAAAATTCACTCATGCACACCTGCTCCTGAAACATTTGCTGATTAATAACAGCAGGGGCTTTGGGGATGGTATGTTCCTCACCTTCTGGGAAACTCTTCAGCTTGAACACGGAGGCTGGTTGATGGAGGGCTATAGATAAACACGCAGCTCTTCACCCCTCATCCTCAATCCCCCCAGCTACCCGCCCTGAATCTGCATCATTGAAAGCTCCACCAGATTCCATGTAATTTAATGTCCCAGAAAATAAAAGCTGATTGAGTCAACAGTCATCAAATTAAAGACTTTGAGAGCTGACAGAATGTTCAGAAATCATCCTGGTCAGGGTCACATGATGAACGTCTGTCGAGTTTTCCTGCCTCCTTGTGGTAAAGGCATCCCAGTTTCCCTTTGCAGGTTTATCCCTTGACCCCTCTGTCTATGAGGTTGGGGTGGGGGTGGGGGGTGCTGCCCTCATGCTGTCTGGATGCAGGCAGCCTGAATGCAGGCTGCGTCTCCCTACGTAGAGCCTGGCTCCTTCTCAAAGCTACAGCTCTCACCAGATTTCCTCAGGCCCCAGGCTCCCTGCTCCTGCAGGTCCCACCCACTGCTGGTTCCCTTTCTCCTGCTCACAGCTGTTACAAGCCCTTCACTAATGCTCATCAGTTACCCTGTGTCCCCTGAGGGACCTTAATTGATTGATGCCCCCTGCAGATGGATACACCAGTAGCCCTTTTGAGAGCTGAGCACTGCTCTCATCCCCAGGTCTGTTCACCCAGGCCCCAGGACTCATCTGCTTCCTTCTCACTAGACCTTTCCAGCCACTCTTTAAGGTTGCTCTTCTCACACTTAGTTTCAGAGTGGGATTCAATCTCCCAGCAGCCCTCAAGCTCACTGCCCAGAGTTACTTTCACTGGGCACCAGGCACTGTGCTCAGGATGTTCAAAGGCATGAAAATGAGTTCATTTGCTATCAATCCCTGCAGGAAAATCCATGTGAGGAAGTTACACAACTTCAGCAACCATCATACATGCTGAACTGTTTTCCAGATTTGGCAAATTGGTCATGGGCAGGAGATCACACTGGTTACAGGCTTGGGTTGTGGAGTCAGACAGACCTGAATTCAAATCCCACTTCTGCTATGAACTAGCTGTGTGATCTGGACAAACGACTTACCCTCTCTGGGCCTCTGTTCCTTCATCCAGGCAGCCAGGTGACACAGCTTGGAGAGGCAGTCACTCACATTATCACACCAGAGGGTGACAGTTTTCACAGGCTATGGAGTGAACGCTAACCCCGGAGCCCAGAAAAGAGCAGCAATGACATGACCTCCCTGGATTATTCTTGTCAGCAGTCACTATGGCAAGAAGAAGCACTCAGCAATCCACCCAATAATCTTCCCCCATGTCACAGAAGAGGAAACCGAGGTTCAGAGAGGATAAACAATGTGTCCTAAGTCACACATTAAATAAGTGACTGAGTCAGGATTGAATTCAGATTTCTTTTCATCCAGAGCCTGCACCTCTTTAAGTCCTCCTAAGACCTCCAGCCTGGGAAGCTACACCACACACCTTGTTCAGAGTCACAGTCCATCCACCTCTTTCCCCTCTGGGCACCTCTACCATCTCCAACAGAAGTTTCTCTGAAGTGCAAATGGTTGTCTCCCATTTCTCCTTCCCCAGCCCTAGCAGAGTTTCGTGCAGACCCTCACTTTGTTCTTAGTAGTCCACCTCTGGAATCTCAAAGGCCATTCCAAACTCCACCTTTGGCGTCTCAGACTCCAAACACAGCAAATAATGAGTTCCTCACATTGGATCCTGCAGCAGACATCACTAATCAATCTTGGAACTCTTTCCCTGCAGATCCTGGATGCCTGCAGTCCAGGCAGGCAGCCACTACCAGCTGATTCAAGCATTGTCAAGAAAAAAACCACATTTGCTATTCCTCCTAGAGATTATAATCTCCTTGAGAGCAGCAGTAGAGTCTTAATCAGATCTGCCAACTTCCTGCCTCAAAATAGTTATGTTTTCCTATATTAAGAACTCAGGAAAGTTTAATACCTTCATGTTTCTAATGTCAAATGTAAATGGAAGCTCCGAAAAATGAAGGGCCTTGTCCAAGGTCACACTGCTAGTAAGAAGGGGAACAAAATCATGTCAGAAACAAGGTCTTCACTATGTATCATTGGAGGTGTGGATCTGCGTAAAATTCTTGGCATACTACTTGGCACCTGGTATGAAATCAATAACATCAAACTTATTTTGTATAAAAAGATACTGGCTCTGTTCCGAGGCCACAGCCTTGTATAAACTGTTCTCACGTACTCTCTGGCCAGAATCTTTCCTTGATAAGAGAACACAGAAGACTCCAGAAAGCCCAGGTTATTGGCACACAGACTTATGAGAATGTACTCTCTGGAATACTGGGGCAGATCCCTGGGCTGGATTCAGGACCTGTGAGATCTTATTCTTGAGACCCCATTTACCAGCAGAGAAGCTGAGGTTGGAATGCTGATCCCAAAAGTTCCCTCTGACATTTAAAGCTGCCTTCTCCTGCTCCCTCCCCATCTCCCAAAGCAAGTGGGTGGGCAGCAATGATATTCCCAGCCTGTTGTACAACTCTGGGCTGCCACACAACTGCAGGGAAGATGGGACCCACACGGCTGGGTCTGGCTCTGAACAGGTCACAACTTTCTGTGGGACCTGACTGTCCATGGAAGGCACAACCAGATCATTGATGGACTCTCTTTTTATTTGTTTTCTTTCTCCCGCCTTTACTCCCTTTCTTCCTTCTCTCTCTTCTTCACTTCCACCTTTCTAACTTTTCTTTTTCCCTTCCTCCCTGCCTCTCTTTCCCTTTCTCCCTTTATTTTCTTTTTGTTTCTGTTTCTCTTTCTTCCTTTCTCTCTCTCTCCCTCCCTTTCTTTCTTTTTGTCTTTCTCTTTCTTTCTTTTCTTCCTTCTTCCTAACCTGCTCATAACCTACTTACTGAAAACATGGACCCTGGAGCCAAGGGATCAAATCCTGGCTCCATCAGTTACCAGGTCTGTGACCTTAGGCAAGTTGCTCACACTCTCTGTGCCTCAGTCTCCTCATCTGTAAAATGGGCTAACAATAATGCTGACTCTCACAGTACAGCTTTACAGTCCTTGGGCTCTGTGAATCCACAGCCTAGGAGGGGAGATCAGCATTAAATAAATAATCATACAATTAACTGATCATTTTTCTTGCCAAAGGGCAGAGCAGTCAGGGAATGTTTCCATGCAACTGTAGCTTGTCTATTCATTTACTGTCTCTTCCACTAGCTTGGAAACTCCAAGAAGGCTGGGGTCATGTACATTTTGTTTACTAATGTTTACCTGGCGTTCAGAGTCACTCATTAACTAGGTTTGGATCAATGGATGAATGAATATGGTGATGTTCTACTGGAGACCCGAAGGATAAGCTGAAGTAAGGAAGTGAAGAGAGTAGGTGGAAGGGCGTCCTAGGCAGAAGGAATAGCATGTGCAAAGTCCCTGTGGCTGAAAGGAGATTGGAGTGTTTGAGGAAATGAAGCCAGGATGGCATGTCTGAAGTAAGCAGAGTGACAGAGTGGGGCAGGCTCCCCAGGGCCTTGGGAGTCCCATGGTGGATTTTCTCCAAGTGCGCAGCCAGGGCTGTTAAGAGCAGCTGAGCTGGGGTGTCTGAAAGACACCCTGGCTTCAAATCCCAGCTTCCCCACTTTCTGGATGCATGACAAGTCAATTAACCTCCATGAGCCCTGGATCCTCATTTGCACAAGGGGCATAATAATAGTAACCTATTGCATGGGGTTTGGAAAGGATCATAGACTGTAAAGCACTTAGCACCGTGCCTGGCACACAGGCAGTGCTCCCGAAATATAGCTGTGGTCCTAAGAACATCATCAAGATTGACGCAGGTTTCCTAGTTCTCTTTCACTATCCCTGAAGCTGAGTCTTCCCCTTAAGGAGGGTCTCCATCTCTAAACCCTCTGGGGGACATAGTTGTTCCTGCTTTCCCCACACCCCACTCCCTCAGGCCCTCCTGGGGCTGTTCTCCTTGAAGTTCCTGCAGCCAAGACTGAGGAAATGCTTCCCTTGGCTCAGGGCAAAATCTGTACCCATGTTGCTAAGCAACCAACCCCTATCCAGATGCCAGCTGCAGCCTGGGCAGAGGGATGAACGTCAGCACTCTGGGGAGGGCCTCCTGGGGTGCTGCCAGGACCACAGGCTACAACCAGCACTGAGGCAGGAGAGTGCCAAGGCAGATGGCTCGCTGAGAGTCAACACACAGCAGTGGAAAGCCCACGGGGTCAAGGGCAAATCCAAACGCATTCGGACTCCAGTTTTACAATTTACTAGTTGTGCAGTCTTGATCAAGTCAGTGAACCTCTCTGGGCCTCAGATTATTCATCTCAACAAAGGGATGCAGAAGTGAAGCGAAAGTGAAAGTGACTCAGCCATGTCCGGCTCTGTGACCCCACGAACTGTAGCCTGCCAGGCTCCTCTGTCCTGGAATTCTCCAGGCAAGAATACTGAAGTGGGTAATCATTCCCTTCTCCTGGGGATCTTCCTGACCTAGGGTTCGAACCCGGGTTTCCTGCCTTGCAGACAGATTCTTTACCATCTGAGCCACCAGGGAACCCCAATGATATGCAGACCTAACTACAAATTCATCATGAGGATTACATGGGCTGATGTATACGAAAATGCCCAGCACATGGTAGGTACTCAAAGAATCTTGAACTATGGATGGATATACAGGGGTAAGTCCAGTAATCTTGTCACCCATCAGTGTTAATAAAATTCAAACTACTTAGCCTCCCCTTCATGGTTTCTTAACCTGATCCTCCCACTTTCTTCTGTCATCTTATTTAGCTATGAGTTCGGTGTCTCGCAACCTTGGCACTACTAACGTAAAAAAACAACAGAAAAACAGATTTATTGGCATAATTCCTATATCTCACAATTCACCCTTTTAAAGTGTACAATTCAATGCTTTTCAGTATATCCATAGAGTTGTATAACCGATACCACAATCAATTTTAGAACATTTATATCACCCAGAAAGAAACGCCGTACCCATTAGCGGTCACTACTCATACCCTCTTCCCCTAGCCCCTGGCAACCACTCATCTGCTTTCTGTCTCTATGGATTTGCCTATTCTAAAGAAGTCATATAAATGGAATCATATAGTGTGTGGTTTCTGTACCTGGCTTCTTTCCCTTAGCATAATGTATTCAAGGTTCATTCATCCTGAGATGTGTATCAGTAAGTACTTCATTCTTCTTTATGACTGAATGATATTCCATTGTAGGGATAGACTGCATTTTGTTTGTCCTTTCATCTGTTGCTGGCCATTGGGGTTGTTCCTACTTTTTGGCCATTGTAAATAATGCTGCTGTGAACATTCATGTACACGTTTTTGTGTGGACTGGTGACACTTTCAACTGGACAGTTCTTTGTTGTGGGTGCTGCCCTGTGCACTGTAGGATGTCTAGAAGCTTCCCTGGCTTACAGCCACCAGATGCCAGAAGCACTGAAACCCCCAGGTTGTGACAACCAAAAATTTCTCCACTGTTCCCTGGGTGGCCGCATCACCCTGGTCAAGAACTACTGCCCTAGAACTGTCCCTTAGCAGTTCCCAAAGCTTGTTTTACAAGCGGAAATACCAGGAGATTCTCTGAGGGAAATAACCTTCTGTGGTCAACCCAGTTTAGGAAGACACACAGTCCACCTCCTTTGCTTCTGTCCCTAGAAATTCACGGGGCATTTTAGCATTCTCAAGGCTCCCTGGGTGTCTCCAACAGCAGCAACAAACTATGGGACATTGTGCAACTCGACCTCTGTCAAGCTGACTCGACCAAAGAACCCTTTTCTAATCTTCACGGAACACCCATGACAGCAACTCTGGGCAACGCTTCTCAGACACCTCCTCCCCTCTGACCACACTGGTTTGCTTACTGCTTTCTTGAACAGATTTTGCACATTTCGGTCACAGAAACTCTGCTTATGTCATGTCCCCAGTGTTGCGGGAACTGTCCCCAGTACCCACTCCCCTCCAACTTGCTCACTAGAGGAAACTCAATTTTGTTTGGGTGGCAATGCGTCCAACCTCAGGGGACCAATCATGATTAGTCAAAGCCACATGTGTTAATCTTATTTCTCTTTGCCAACAACTGGCATAGGTGTGGACACATGGCCAGCCCTGGCCAGAGAACTACAGCTGGCCCAATTGGGACTGGAAGACCTAGTGGTCCTCAAGATTCATAGGTCCAGCAGTTGACTTGATGACCATGCATCCCTTATCATCCAGCAGGCTAGCCTGGCCCCACCCCACAGTGGCAACTGCAGGGTTCCCAGCAGCTAACAGCAACAAACTCCACAGCACAAACGCTTTTCAAGCCTTTGCTTGTATCATATTTACTAGCATCCAACAGGCCAAAGCCACTCCCACAGCCAAGTTCAGCTTTGAGGGCTGGAGAAATGGACTCCACTTCTTGATTGAAAGGACAGCAATGCCACCATGACAGGGGTGAGCATACAGGGATGGGAGGGACTTGTGGCCTCGCTGAAGTCCTTCATACCTCTGATCTGGAAGGATCTAGCATTTAACGTGGAGCTGACACACGGTGTGCTCTCAGTAAACATCTGTGGGATAAATGAATGAATTCCCTCAGTCCCTACTCCCCATGGCCTCAAATCCTCACTGGAGGCCTTTCGTCTTACCCAGAGTCCACAGCAGACCGGCCAGGCAGAGAAGGCCTACGGGGGTGACCTGGGATTTGGTTCCCAATTCTGCCACACTGGTGGCACCTGTCCTAGAGAGCTATATGACACACCCCCACAATTACAATTAAGTTGGTTAAGAGTCACACAGATATAGGTTCAAATCCCAGCTCTGCCAGCCACTGTGTTTGACATTGAAGTCAGCTCAAATAAATAAATATTGTTTAAGACTCACAGAGAATTAACTTATGGTTACCAGGGAAGGAAGGATAGGGAAAAGAGATAGTTAGGGAGTTTGAGATGGACATGTACACACTGCTATATTTAAAATGGACAACCAACAAGGACCTACTGTATAGCACAGGGAACTCTGCTCCATGTTATATGAAAGCCTGGATGGGAAGGGAATTTGGGGGAGAATGGATACATGTATGACTGAGTCCCTTTGCTGTCCACCTGAAACTATTACAACATTGTTAACTGGCTACACTCCAAAATGAAAGAAAAAGTTTTTAAAAATAAGAACAAAAATAGTTTAAAGAAGAAAGACGTTCTTTTCACTCTGCTGAAAACGTCCAGACCAGGCCTGGTTATGGTCATCAAGCGTGTAAGGGACCCAGAGTTCTCCCAGCCAAATGTACCTTCAATCAGGGCCCTACTTCGTAGCCCAAGATTATGGCATCTGTGTTCCAGACAGCAGGTGAAAGAGGAACAAAGAAGTAACAACAAAGCAAGTGCATCTACATGTCTTAGGAAGAGTTCTCCAGAACCCTCACATCTTTAAGCCATAATTCAGTTACATGTCCACATCTACCCGCAAAGGAGGCTGGGAAATTCTCTGCTAAAAACTGGATTACTTTTACTTTAGATGAAGGAAACTTTAGAATGGATGTTGGGGGACACACAGCAGTCTTTGTTACAGCTCTCCAGGCCTCAATTTCCTCTTCTGTGAGTTTAGGATAATAATAGTTTTGCCTCATAAGGTCCTTGTGAGATTAATTAATGGGTATCAAGAGCTTAGTAAATTGGCAATAGATGTTAGTGATTATTATGATGATTAGCAAAATATCCTGGTAGTAAGTACAGAGGGAAAAAAGAAGTCAGTGTTTTCTGTGCCAAACAGGGGTGTGCCTGGGTTCAATCAGGTTCACCAACTGGGTGAATGACAGGGAGGTGCCTAGAAAAAACTTCAGACTTGCTTTACCACCCAGGAACAGTCAGAGGTGAATTCATGCCTCCCTTTTCCTCTAGGAAGCAAGCCAAAGTCTCCAGGAACAATTTGTGTTCCTAGGAGGCCAAAGGTAGCCCTTGAACGTTTTTATTGGAAGGGGATGATTTTTATTTTCTGATTTTAAAATTAGCAAATCCTCTCGGATCCCAACAAACTAGCAATATCCAACAGGACCAGGAGTACCCTGGAATTTCACTGGGGGTTTCGATTTATATTGGATTCATTACATGCTGTTTTTATTGCAAGTGCTAAGTAGGAAAAGTCCTGGGAGTCAGTGGTAGTTTATAAGTGGGTGTCTGACCTAGTTATGGAAGGCTTCCTGGAGGAAGAGACTTTTGAGCTTAGATGAAGAATGAGTGTTACTGAGGCAGGAAGGATATTCCCAGCAGGTAGGAGTCGGGCAGCCTGGTTGGCCAAGTCCCACATGCGAGAGTGTGTGACTGGAGCTGAGGCTGGAGGCAGGAGGAACTGAAAAAGGCAGGTCAGATGGACTACAGGGAAGGATTTTGGTCCTCATCCTCGATGCAGGGGGATACAAGTGAGGGATGTGATCATATCTGGAAAAAATACACACTAGCCACAATGTGGAGGACAGATAGGAGGAGGGGCAGAGTTACTGACAGGAAACCCCCTAGAAATGATGGCATCGTCAGCAACAAATTCTCAGGGATTCAACTTGCTGTCCCATGTATCCCAGAACATACCACAGCATCAAGGGAAAGGTACTTCCTGGAGCCTAAAATTCGCATACACCACACCCCCTGCCCCTTCCCAGTCACTCTCTAGCCCTTTTCTCTGCTTTGCCTTTGTTTTTACTTTCATTGTCATTTTCTTTGCTATTATATGTTTGTTTGTTGTTTACTTGCCAGGTATCTGTCACCCCCTCTAGCACATGAGCTTCAATGAGGGCAGGGACCTTGTCTCCTATCTTCCTTGATACAGTACAGCCCCTGCGCCCTGCACCATGACTGGCACACAGTAGGTGTTCAATAAAGGCACCGAGTGTGTGTGTGTGAGTGAATAAGAAATTGGGGTGTTAGGAGAGCTTATCAAAGTGAGCTGGACCCAGGCTGACCCTCCAAGGACCCTCCAGGTGCTGGCAATTAACAAGAACTCTTGACTCAATCCTGAAATATAAAATCTTGGCATTCTCAAGGCCACAGAGGGTTAACTTCCTTCTGTGGGGATCTGAAGGACAGGGAGTTGGGGCAAGGTCTCCATTTGGCCTGTGAGGACAAAGAAGTAAAGTGACTCAGCAGAGACCAGCTCAGAGCCAGGCAGCAGGGGGAAGAGTGAATTCATTAAAGATGACTGGTTTTCTCAGCTCCACACACTCATAGGTTTGCAACAGATAGTGAAATGATGATGAAAATGAAGACGATGGTTAACGTTAATGTAAAGCACAATGGTATTTACCAGATGTTGTTCTGAGCATTTTACTATATTAACTCATGTAATCCTTACAACTATCCTGTGAGGTGGGTGATGTGGTTATCCCCATTTTACAGCAGGGAAAGTCGAGGCATAACTAGCCAAACTGACAAGACTCAGAAGTGGTGGAGCAGAGCCTGGAGCAGGTGATCCTGGGCCTTGTGTCAGAGCAAAATACCTCGCTACCACCCTGCTCCCCAGCCAGACACAGCACCCAGAGGCTTCTGGTCCCAAGCCCAGGGTCTAGCTGACCCACTCCCACCCTCCTGCTTCATGAATTCACATTCAGACCACAAATTTCCCTTCGGGGCCTCATTCTCTGATGAGTGGGATGCTCTAATGTTTAAGTAACCACAAGCTACAGAGTCAGATGTACATAGATTCAAATCCCAACTCAGCCACTTCCCAACTAAGCAGTGAAGAATAAGTGATGCTACCTTTCTCAACCTCAATCACCCCATCTGCCAAATGGACCTAATGATGTTTCACCCTGGGGACTGAGCGAGTCCTCCAGAGCTTGCCTGCACGTGGTGCATGTAGAGGAGAGAGAGTTGCTGTTTTTCTACTTGCCAAGGCTTGACCCCTCTGTCTCCTTCACCAGCCCACCTCCCCCACACACACACCAGCAGCCTGCTCACTGACCTTGCCAGAATTCAAAGCCAGGAGAAATTAAAAGCCCAGTGGGATCCCTTCAGATTCCACCAGCTTAGCAACTCAGGCAATTAAAGAATCTCTTAGATTTGAGTTCTGAGCAAATCGGATCTTTAAAAAAAAAAAAAGTCCCAAACTCTAAACCCCTCTAAAGAGCTAAGTCTGGTACCCCATGAAGCTATTTTTTAAAGGTCCTCTAAAAAAAATAATAATAATAAGTAAATAAATAAAAGTCCTCTGAGCATCGGCATTATTGAGAGGTAAGAGTTCTGAGTACTTGCATCTTGGGGCTGCCCAATCCTCCCAGAGGACACAAGGTCAAGGGAAATGTTAAAAATACAGGTTCCCCCAACAAATGCAAACTGAGGGACAGTCTCTGAACAACAACAAATGCTTCAAAAGTGTCAAAAAAAAAAAAAAAAAAACAACTAAGGAACTGTTTCAGATTAAAAGGGACAAAAGAGAAATGACAACTTAAAATTCTGGATTATTTTTTAAATGAAGGAAGAGGGACAATTAGAGAAACTTGTCATGTACTGTAGATTAGATAATAGTGGCGCTGGTAGTAAAGAACTCACCTGCCAATGCAGGAGACACAGGAGATGCAGGTTCAGTCCCTGGGTGGGGAAGGAGAAGGGAGAAGGGAATGGAAACCCACTCCAGTATTCTTGCCTGGAGAATCCCATGGACAGAAGAGCCTTGTGGGTTACAGTCCATGGAGTCTCAAAGAGTCAGACACCACTGAAACGACTTAGCATTCACGCACATTGTATCAGTGCTAAATATCCTGAATTTTATAATTATGCTACAGTGATGTAAGAGAATGTCTTCCTTGTTCTTAGGAGAATATCCTGAATTTTATAATTATGCTACAGTGATGTAAGAGAATGTCTTCCTTGTTCTTAGGAGACAAGCACAGGTAAAGAGGAATCACATTTATACCTTCTCAAATGATTCTGAAAAATAATATACATATTTATATACGGAAAGAGAGAAATGATTGAGCAAAGGATATGCGTGAATCCTTTGCACTACCCCTGCAACTCTTCTGTAAAAGTGGAGTTATTTCAGAGGATTCATGTCACATTCCTGCCTTCCTGGAGAGCTGAACTCATTGGATCTTTGGAGGGACCCAGGAATCTGTGTTTCTAGCAAGGTCTCTAGGGGATTCTGGCACACAGGAAGCCTGACTAATCCCAGCTCTGAAGAGTGCTGGGGTCTTCTTTCACAATCAGAGGGCAGAGGCACAGCCCCTCCAGTTTTTACCTTCCTTTCCCCCACTTGTTACAGGCAACAATCAAGGAGCCACTAATGGTTTTGCAAACAGCACAGGAGTTCCTCCAGATTTGTGTCAGAAGCAGAGCTTGCTCTGAGCCCCTAGCCCACTTGTAATCACGTGACTTAAAATACACTTTGTTAAAGACAACCTGCTGAGGAAGGGAGATGGAAGAAATTAAAGGAGAGTAAAGAAGAAGCCCCCCACGACAGGCTTAAGGGGCACCCTGGGGGATCAGAGGGCTCCTGTTTGTTTTTTTCATCAGGGACCGTGATGACATCACTTGGCCTTAATCCTCCTTAGTCATTTTCATCTGGGGACACTGGCAGCAGCTGCCATTTCTTAACACATGGGAGGCACCAACAGCTCAGCTCTGCATTGCTGTTCAAATAAGCCAGGGCACCATCTCACCAAGATAAGGCTGCCTCTCACAAGCGGAGCCTCAGAAAAAGCGACGCAATATCCCAGAAGGCAATTAGGAGGAAAACAACTTGGGCGGAAGCACAACCCAGACTTGCCAGAGGCTTGCAAACTGCTTTGACCAGGACCCACAATAAGGAATGCATTTGCACCACAATCTGGTTCACTCTAACACACACACACATAATGACAGACAAGAAACACTCCATCCTCTTCCAGGAAGGCTCTATTGCAGACAGTCTCCAGCTGTCAACCCCTTGGACTGAGTCCCTTGCTTCATCTTCATGGAGCAACTTTGCCCAAGGTCACATCTCTTTCCAGAGGCCGTTCGTGTCCAATGAGGGGAAGATAAAAGCCTGGCCATCTTGCCCAACTCAGGATAATTCTGAAGAGCCATTTAACTCCCAGATTTCCTATGGGGTTAACCGAGGTCATTGCTAGACCTTCATTCCAGCTTGACCTCTCCCTCTGCCCACTCCTGCTTTTTCCCCTCCCTTCCACAGGAGTTGATCTCACAGATACTCGCTCATAAAAACTTACAAACACTAAATTGTGTCTCAAGGTTTGTTTCCTTGGAGAACCAAACCTGGGACCCACATAATTAAAACAAGAGTTCAACAAAACCAATATTTATCTTTTCTCTGCCTCATGCATTCCCATATAATCTATGTTATTTAACTTTTAAAAATGTTGGTCATAATCCAATACATTGATTTGATGACTCAATCATGCTTTGAAAATGCTAGTCTGAACTATGCTCATGAAGCATGAAGGATGATCAGTGCATCCTTTGGGCTATCCTTAGGTGTATGTAAAAGAAGGCCTGACCAAATACGAATTAAGTAATAGAGGTTTACTTTTTATATAACAACAGGCTTGGTAATAGGTTGTTCCAGGGTTTGTTTATGACTCAACACCTTCCTCAAAGACCCAGGTTTTTTCCATATTTCTTCTCCAACATCTTTGACATGTTGGCCATGACTCCTCATAGTCACAATATGGCTGCCTTTGCTCCAGGCATCATGTCCTTATACAACCACCTTCAAATAGGAATAGGAAGCTTCACTTCACACAGCACATTTCTTTCAATTCAGGAAGAAAAAATTCTGCAGAAGACCCAGAAGCAGATTTCCCCTTATTTCTCATTAGCCAGAATTCGGTCATTGTTCATATCTAAATCAATCTCTGCCATCCAATACCTAAGATTCCATTAGCAAAAACAAAACAGTGAATGAAGATTAGTAAACAACCAACACGGACTGCCACAGTTCACGTCAGGTATGCTACTCAGCCCTTATTTCCTTCTAGAGTCCAATGTCAAAGACCCCGAGGTGGGGCAGAGTCATTGATCTCTGACAGATTCACAAGCAACCATACCACCATGCCAGACATCACTAGTAGATCACAGCAATCTTTCCCACTGAGCAGGAATGTGATTTCACGAAGTGTCCCAACAAAATACTCCATGCACCCATTAGAATTAAAACCTGAGATAAAAATCTGATTCCTGCTCTGGCCTTTAGACCAAAGGATAATAATGGAAACTAATATGAGAGAAGATTAACCAGTTTTTGCCCTGTATTTTCAGGATACTCTCTGACTCACACATACATCCTTCCCTCTTCACTTGGAATATTTCTTCCTTCCCTTGCCCTATCCAATTCCCATCTGCCCTTCAAAGAGGCCCAACTCAAGCCTGATTCCTCTAGGAAATCTCTCTGAGTATCCCAATCTTGTCTAAAATTATTCACTGAACCCACTGATCAATCTTAACATTACTCAAAAGAGGAATAATCAGACATTGTGTGCCTGTGGATGTGATGCAGAAGCAGCATCCCTACAAAGTATCATTGCCCAACCAACCAACCTGAATCAAATCCAGCCTCGAGATTAACCACTTACATGCTCAGTCACTCAGTCATGTCTGACTCTTTGCAACCCCATAGACTGTAGCCTGCCAGGCCCCTCTGTCCCTGGGATTTTCCAAGCAAGAATACTAGAGCGGGTTGCCATTTCCTCTTCCAGGGGTCAGATTTTCCTGACCCAGAGATCAAACCTGCATCTCCTGTGTCTCCTTCATTGGCAGGCTGATTCTTTACCACTGCACCATATGGGAAGCCCTAGATATTAACCAACAACCAGTTTATAAAAAATACAGGAGCTAACATTAAATGATACATGGGATATAATGATCTAGAATGTAATATAATGACACATGGGATATAAAAATCTAGACTGTCAGAAAATAAAGAACCAATGACCTAGTGTTTTTAGCACATAAATGACATTTTGAAAAGGGGCAGAAATTTTGTAGATTTGTATCAGTTAACTGATAGATTTGTATCCGCCACAATAATGTTATGTAATAAACCACACTAAAACATAGTGGCTTAAAATAACAATGTACTATTTGTCATAGCTCTGTGGTCAGATGGGTGGTTCTTTTGGTCTGGCCTAGGCTCAGCTGATGTGGGCTGGGCTTGATCATGCATCGATGGTCAGCTGGCAGGTCAGCTGTGGACCAGCTGGTCAGGCATGGCCTCACTCAGGAAAGTACCCACCCCAACATGGTTACCCCGTAACAAGCTGCTTAAGTTTGTTCTCCTGGTTGAAATAGGAATCTAAGAGAATAAGTGGAATCATGTGAGACATCCCAAGGCCCAGACTTAGAAACCATCCAGCATCCCTTCTGTTGCATTCTTGACCAAAGCAAGACACATGATCAAACCCAGATTTCAAGATCAAGAAATAGACTCCACCACTCAATAGGAGAAGCTGCCAAGTCAGATTACTAAGGCAGTGAATGTGGAGAGAAGCCATTTACTATAATCAATCCACTTCAGGCTTAAAAAAGACATGTCAACCAAATGCAATGTGTGCCCTTGTTCAGATCCATATTTACAGAAACCAACTGCAAAAACCCATTTTTGTAGTCATTAGGGAAAAATTGAACGTAGGCTGAGTATTAAATGATAACATGGAATTGTTGGTTTTTAAAGTGCAATAATGATGTTGTGTGAATTTTTCAATGTCTTTTATTGTTAGAAGTACATACTAAAATATTTGTGGGTGAAATGATATAATTTGGGGGATTTATTTTAAAATATTCTATCATAAAAAGGAAGTAGGGAGAATAGATGTACAAGAACAGCAAAAAGTTTATAGCTGTTGAGGCTGGGTAATGCACACAAGGGGGATTATATGACTATTCTCATTAAATTTATGTACATGTGTTAGAAATTTTCCATAATAAGAAATGTTTTCACACTCTTCAGCTTTCTTTGCCTCATGTAGTTTTATAAGTGTGGTGATTATCCCTGGTGGTTCAAGAACATTAAAGAGAAAGTCTCAATTTGGTGTTTACCTGTCTTTAACACCTATCATTCATTAATCTCTCTACAACAAAATATAAGCAGGTTTTGGGCTCTAGAGCCCTTGGCAGGAACCGGATATAACAAGAATTTCATCATGGTTTAATTTCCATTGCATTTATTTTTTTACTATTACATTCTCTCTACCATGAGTGAGGTTGCTTTTCTATTTATGGATAGGGACACAAAGCTCTCTTTTTAAATAAGTTAAGGTCATAAAGAGTGAATTTTAAGTGATTAAATCTATAATGATGCAGATGATAAAAGATTATAACTAAAACTGTGAAGATGGGTGTCTTGTTAAATCTTAATCGGCTACCCTCTCTGGGCTTTCCTGGTGGCTCAGTGGTAAAAAAAAAAATCTGCCTGTCAATGCAGGAGAGTATGGGTTCGATTTCTGGGTCTGGAAGATCGCCTGGAGAAGGAAATGGCAACCCACTCCAATACTCTTGCCTGGGAAATCCCATGGATAGAAGAGCCTGGCGGGCTACAGTCTGTGGGGACTCAAGAATCAGATACAACTTAGCAGGTAAACAACAGCAACAACGCCCTCTAGCAATTTTAAACCTCACTGGCTTTACAAAATAAAGTTCTGTATCTGAAGTCACACCCCAATGCAGGGCAGTGGGGGCCTCTGCTTCAGGGAGTCATTCAGGGACCCCAGTTCCTTCCAGCTAATGGCTCTGAAACCCTTCAGGCCTTGAAGTCCACCATCGGACCTGCTGCACTCAGCTGGCAGATTGGAGAAACAAGAGCACGCCTGCAGTGTCACGCGGAAAGACGTGGGGGCCAGGCCTGAACATACACACTTCACTTCAGTCCACGTTCTGTTGGCTCGGATTTGTACCACGGTCCCACCGAGCTGCGTGAGAGGTTGGAGATGGTGCCGTAAGCGCCATGGGAAGAAGGAGGTCTGGTGAACATTGAGCATTACCTCTGCCACAGTGGCCCTCAAACAAATGAAATTTGAGAAAAGCTATTTTTTAAATGGAGCTCAAACTCCTCAGGGTGGCCCACACAGGTCTTTATGATCCTTCCCTGTATCAGTCAGGGTTCAATCAGAAAACCACTATGAAGAAAGGATTACAGGGATGAGACTGGGCGTAATGGTAGCAGCTGGTGGAGGAATCTATTCAATGATCTTGTCCCTTAGACAAGTTGTCAGGGAGGAGCCCTGGGTATGAATGAGAGCAAGGACAAGGTAGAACCTGGGAGGATGAACCTGGAGCCACAGGAACTCAGAGAACTGATTGGCACTGGTGTCTATAGTGCCTGGGGCCCTGAGTTGACCTTCAGGGCACGAAAACATGGCTAATTTCACATCCATCTTCCAAAACTCGCACAAATTTCTCTTGTGGCCGATGCTAACCCAGAATCATACAAGAAAGGTAATTTTGGAAAAGGAGTTCTAGCCCATCTGGACCCAGTATAAGCCACTTCATGGACCAGTGGGACACTTAGCCTTACCCGCCACCACTCCCCAGCTCATACCTTCCACTCCAGCCATGGTGACTACAGTTGACCCCTGAACAAAACAGGTTTGAACTACGAGGGTCCACTTACATGTGATTTTTCCAATAAATATGTACTACAATGACTATGTGACCCGAGGTTGGTTGAATATGCATATGCAAAACCAGAAATTCGGAGGGTTTGACTGTAAAGTTATAGGCAGATTTTTCAACTGTGTGTTGTAGATGTCCATGTCTAATGCCCAGCTGCTGTTCAAGGGTCAACTGTACTTGCCTTTTCTCAACTATTTTAGACATTTTCTCACTTTACCCTTGCTGTTTCCTCTCCCTGGAATGTTCTTTCCCATCATTGTCTAGTGCCCACCTCTTCCTGATCAGATCTTGAAGACTTAGGAAGAGGTGGGCCCATAAATACAGAAGGTTGTGCAAAAAGCCATGGGATCTTTCTCCATAAGCCTTGACATCTTCAGAAAAGCTGCTAAAATGCACTAAGGGCATTTCTTTCTTTTTTTTTTTTTTATTAGTTGGAGGCTAATTACTTCACAACATTTCAGTGGGTTTTGTCATACATTGACATGAATCAACCATGGAGTTACATGTATTCCCCATCCCGATCCCCCCTCCCACCTCCCTCTCCACCCGATTCCTCTGGGTCTTCCCAGGGCATTTCTTTTTAAAAACAGTGATGAGGCTAGGTTTCTTATCTGGGTTTGACTCAGGGTGGAAGCAAGAGCACTCACATAGGAACTTCCCTGGTGGTTCAGTAGCTAAGACTCCACATTCCCAACACAGGAGGCCCAGGTTTAATACCTGGTCAGGGAACTAAATCCCACATGCCACAATTAAGAGTTTGAGTTCACATGCCACAACTAAAAGAACCTGCTTGCTGCAACTAAGACCCAAATAAGTGGGGCCTCCCTCATAGCTCATTCGCTAAAGAAACTTCCTGCAATGCAGGAGACTCAGGTTCAATTCCTGGGTCGGGAAGGTCCCCTAGATGAGGAAATGGCAACCCAATCTAATATTCTTGCCTGGAGAACCCCATGGACGGAGGAGCCTGGCAGGCTACAGTCCATGGGGTCGCAAGAGTCAGACACAACTGAGTGACTTTCACTTTCACTTTCCAATAACAAGAAGTGGGGGGAAAACAAAAAAGAGAAGTTAATTAAAAATAAAAAAGCTCATATAGGCACAAGACCCTGAGACAGGGAGTAGCACAGGGAAAAGAGAAGCATTAGGAAATAAAATACAGGAACGGGCGGAAACTTTGGGGAGACTTGAGGTTGCCTTCGGGTCTATGAACTGTTTCACCAGATCTCCAAAGGGTAATGAACAACATACTATGCAGCTGTGGTAGACTGTATTATCCTTCTCAAGTCTTCACTCCCTCCCCCATATGACCTTGAAGGGCTTGAGAGTGAGGCAAGTATATTTCCCTGTCCTGTGGATGTTTTACTTGGACTTGACCATAGGATATTTTTTCCAGCCAACAGAAATGTGAACAGAAGTGATGTGCTAGTTCTGAGCCAAGCTGTTAGGAAACCTTACATGTATCTGCTCGCCCCCTTGTGCTTCAGCTATTCACCATGAAAGGAACATCCCTGAGCTATTGCGGAGCCAAAGAGGGCGAAAGACACATAGAAGAAGCATGTGGAATATGTTTGAACTCATCAGCAACCAGAGGCCAAGCCCCAGATGATTCCAGCAGAGCTACAGTTCACTCTAGACTAATAAACAAGAAAATAGATGTTTGTGGTTGGTTTTTAATAACTAAATTGAAACATGATTCACATACCATAAAATTCACCCATTTAAATAATACCATCCAATTTTTTTTGGCAGATTCACAGTCATGCAGCCATCACTATAATCAATTTTAGAACATTTTCATCACCACAAAAGAAAATTGCATGTTCAATACATTAGCAGTCTTTCCCCATTTCCCTGTTCACTGTTACACAGTGTTATTGTAGTGACAGCTGACATATATAAATATATATACACACACACACACACACACACACAAGATATTAGAAATGCATCCAATGTTATCAAGCTCATAATTTCACATTCTTCTTAATAGAAGTCCAGGATAAGAAAGGTTTGTGTGCACACATCTACACAGACTCCCCTATACACATTCACACAATCCTACACATGTGCTTAGACACACATCCACTTCTACAAATGTATCACACACCCACAGTCAGACATAGACTCACACTCATTTTTAGTGATACAAAGATTCATATATAGACTCATTCACACACACTCACAATTACATATTTGCAGACATACACACACAGCAATTTCCCAACCCCGGTCATTCAAATAACTCATCACATTTTTTCCATATCTACATATCACATATGCTTTTATTTCCTTATTTTTTTCCTTTGAATGACTCACATTTTTATTTAAATAAACTGATTTTTTTTAAAAAGTGCTATAAATAGAGGGTCCTCATCTTTCCCATTAGCTCTTGACCTTTCTTTCCACCAAACCCAAGCATACCTACTATAAGTGGAAGAGGGGGACTGGGTGTCACCACCTTCAGAAAGCCCCCTGACCACACAGCTGCATATACCTTGCACTTAGAAAGAACTCCTGCTTGCTTCAGTGCTCTACTCTCAGCATCTTGGAATTCTTAATAATGTATTAACTATAATTACAATGCATTTTCATTTTGCATTGGAACCCACAAAGTCTGTAGCCTCTTCTGCCCTTGACCACACAGAGTATCCCAGCTTCAGGGATATTCAGGGCTCCCTCCATTGGAGAAGCTGACCCAGGGCAGGTCACATGTCACACAGCCCGGACCTTGGAGTACAAACAAGTGGAAGTTTGAATCTTGGCCCTATTTACCAGCTAGGTAACCTTGGGTAGGTTACCTACCCTGACAGAGTGCCCAGGACAAGAGCACAAATGGAGGCCCACAGGCCATATGTCTAAAGTCTTCATGGTAAAAATCAAGCTCACAAATTTGTCAAATAAAACATGTTCTAACCTCTTATTTTAAAGAATATACCTTCATTAAAATAGTCAAAATATACGTGTAAAGCTATGTTTTTTATATGCCTGAAAATTGGCAAAATATCAAAGATGATGGAATTAAATTATGTTGTATTGATGTAACAGTGCTATCTAAATGAGTAACTTTTAAAAAGTATAATTAAGAAATGTCTATGTATTTATTCCATAAAATTTGTTTTTCTTGCCTTCATTTTAGCAAAATCACTCACACTGGTTTTTTTTCTTTTTTTGGCCATGCCACTTAGCATGTAGGATCTTAGTTCCCCAGCTGGGGATCAAACCCAGGCCCCTTGCAATGGAAGTGTAGAGTCTTAACCACTGGACCACCAGGGAAGTCCTTCACCCTGTTGTTATAATCAAGATTTGTGTGTAATTGTGTGCTATTGGCAGTAATGACCTAAAGGAATAAAAAATAAATTGAAGTTATAGATCAAAGGACACAAAACTTGAATACATTTTCATAAAAAGTGCAAATTAAAATTTTTTAAATTAGCAAATTAAAATACTTCTGTGGGAGAAGGCGAGGGTGGGATGTTTTGAGAGAACAGCATCAAAACATGCATATTATCTAGGGTGAAACAGATCACCAGTCCAGCCCGGATGCATGAGACAAGTGCTCGGGTCTGGTGCACTGGGAAGACCCAGAGGAACCGGGTGGAGAGGGAGGTGGGAGGGGGGATCGTGATGGGGAATACCTGTAAATCCAAGGCTGATTCCTGTCAATGTATGACAAAAACCACTACAATACTGTAAAGTAATTAGCCTCCAACTAATAAAAATAAGTAGAAAAAAATAAATAAATATTTTCTGAAGTTATTTTTCTAGAATATTTTATGTTTTTTCTTTTAAAATTAAACAATTTATTTAATTATCTTTTAAAATCAAAAGGCAAAATACAAATGACAAAATTAAAGTAACATTTTAAGATGAACTGTTTCAATAAAGCTAGGGATGTTAATTTTTAAATTTAATTTAATTCCAATAAATATTAAAAAATAAGTGCTTGCTTTGGCAGCACATACACTAAAATTGGAATGATACAGAGAAGATTAGCATGGCACCTGCACAAGGATGACACACAAATTCACGAAGCATTCCATACTTTTGTAAAGTAATTAGCCTCCAATTAAAATTAATTAATTAATTAATTTTTAAAAATGGGAAGGAAATCTGAAAAAGAGGGGATATATGTATACGTATAGCTGATTCACTTTGCTGCAGCAGAAACTAACACAACACTGTAAAGCAATTAAACACCAACAAAAATGAATTAAAAAAAGAAGCAGCAAAGAATAAAACTGCTAACAATTCTAGAGTTCAAATGTCTGATAGTTAATGTAAAGAAACATAAGACACTTCACGCATTTTACATCTATATCTATGTATATTCAAGTTTAAGAGTGATGTGAATCTTTAATATTTCAAAATGATCCTCCGTGCTATGTTAGTTACATACTACTGTACACCAAATTACCATAAGTTGAGCAGTTTAAAACAAGACAGATTTACTATCTCACAATTTCTATGGTCAAGAGTCCAGACTCAGGGACTTCCCTGGCAGACCAATGGTTGAGACTTCGAGATCCCAGTGCAGGGGGCACAGGTTGATGCCTGGTCAGGGAAGTAAAATCTCACACACACAAAAAAAGAATCCAGGTTCAGTTCACCTCTTATTAAACTGCAGTAAAGATGTCAGTCAGGGCTGGGGTCTCAGCTGAGATTCAGATGGGGAAGAAACTACTTCCAAATTCATGTGGTGGTTCAGGACTCAATTCTTTATGGGCTGCCAGACTGAGAAGAGAATCTCAGCTCCTTCCTGGATATTGGCTGGAGACCATCCTCAGTCTCTTGCCGTGTGAGTCTCTCCATATAGTGGCTTACTTCATGAAAGCCAGCAAGGAGGAGTCAACAGGGAGAGTCTGCAAGCAAGACAGTAGTTACATCTCATGCAAGGTAATCACAGATGTGAAATCCTATCAGCCTGACTGTATTCTATTGGTTAAAAGCAAGTCACAGATCCTGCCTACTCAAGAGGGGAGAAGATGATACAGGAGTGTGAATGCCAGAAGGTAAGAATTAGGTGGGGCTGGGGGGGGGTGGCCACGGGGGCTGGCATTTTAGACTCTGTACCCCCACAATGGCCATGCACCTTGCTTGCAAAGATTGCACTAATGTGTGAGTACATTCAGAACCACAAACTGGAATGCAAGGAGAAGCCTGAGAGTTTCTTACATATTTATGCTATCAAAGAGGAAAGATTTAGCAAGATAATATAGTATGTTGAGTTGGCAAAAAAGTTCATTTGGATTTTTCCCCTAAGATATTCTGGAGGGACTTCCTTTGTGGTCCACTGCTTAAGACTTCACCTTCCAATGCAAGGGGTGCTGTTTTGATCCCTGGCTTGGGGATCCCTCATGCCTCACAGCCGCTCCCGCCCCCAAAGAAGCAGAAGCAGTACTGTAACAAAGTCAATACTTTAAAAAAAAAAAAAAGAAAAGATGTTCTGGAAAAATCTGTGGGAACATTTTGGCCAGCCCAATATTTGCTCTTATCGGAATGCTTCCAATTTTCAAATTATCCCTCCACTAGAACCAGAACTAGAATGTTCATCTCCAATGTTGACAGCAGCACTACCCATGAACCTTTATTGCATTCAGACACAATTGTTATTTTAAAGTCTAAGAAATGGGGAGATGTTCTGAATGATGTTAATCAGGAAAGAACATGTTGAGGACTACAGGTTGCTCTGTGACAGCCCCGGATACCAAGTGACAGACATCTCCATGTGTTTTTAATAAATTCTTTCTTTCTTTGTGCATTGCTATTTGTTGTTGTTCAATCGCTAAATAGTGTCCAACTCTTTGTGACTGCATGGATGTAGCACACCAGCCTCCTCTGTTCTCCACTTATCTCCAAGGGTTTGCTCAAATTCATGTCCAAGCATTCTTTGCCCATGCTTATGATATGTGAGGAGGCTTGAGTACCCTAACATGGCAGCTGAGTCCCTCAAAAAGAATAATCCATGAAAGAGAGCAAGAGCGCAAGGTAGAAGCTATGATCTAGTTTTAGAATTCACACACTGTCATTTTTGCAATAATCTTCTAGTTACACGGCTTATTCCTAGTCAATGTGGGAGAGATCTATCTATACAAGGGTATCGGTGGTAGGCAGAATTCTAAAATTACCCCCAAGACTCCTACTTCCAGGTGTATGTGCCCAGTAGAATCTTCCCTCCCTTGGGTATGAGTGAGATTTGTGAATATAATGGGCTGTCACTCTCATGGTTATGTGATGCTATCTGGCAGAAGAGATTTTGCAGATGTAGTTAAGGCCCCTAATCGGTTGACTCTGAGTTAATCAAAAGGGAAAATATCCTGAGTGGCCCGAACTAATCAGGTAAGCCCTTAAAAGAGATCAGGAAGATTTAAAGCAAAGAAGAAAATGAAAAAGAAAAAGATTTCTCTTGCTGGCTTTGAAGAAGTAAATAACTATGTACGAATTGCCTATGGAGAAGGCCATTTAGCAAAGCGTCGAGAACAGCCTCTAGGAGCTAATAGTGTTGCCCAGTCAACAGCTAGCAAGAACATGAGCACCTCCATTAGACAACCAGAGGGAAGTAAATTCTGCCGGTGACCTATGAACTCAGAAGAGGACTCTGAGCCTGAGATGAGATCACAACCCCATTGACACCCGATTTCAGCTTTGGGAAGCCCTGAAAAGAGATCTTCTGACCTAGAGAAACTGTAAGAATAAACAGGTGCTGTTTTAAGTGACTAAGTTTATGGTAATTTGTTACACAGCAGTAGAAAATGAATACCAGTGTGAGTATCAGAAGGCAAAATTACTGGGGGCCATCTTGAGACTGGCTACTAGAACCTGATACTGTTAGATTTTTAATTTTTGTTTTTCTTGTTAGTGTCAGTCCACTAATCTTCCCTCTCATATGCATACCTTCTTTACACTTCACTCACTCACTCAACTTCTCCTCCCTTGATTTCTTCATTCCATAACAGTTCTTGATCCCCTACTTTATTCTCACCCAGTGGATTACTGGGGAGGACACAGAAGCGAGTCATGTGTGTTCCCTGACCTTCCAGAGTTCCAGTTTGGAGCAGGAACATTCCATGGTATTCCTCAGTCTCCTTAAAGCTACCCCCAACATAAGTCATACATGGTTCAGACCCCAGGACTTTCCAGAAACCTGTTTCAGCACATTGATCCATCACCAAACCACAAATTTAACCCCCAAAGCACTGATGTACAGCAGATTCTGCTGAAGTTTCCAAGTAGAGACCAAGGATGGTATTATATCATATGCATGCATGTGTGATAAGTTGCTTCAGTCATGTCTAATTCTTTGCGACCCTATGGACTGTAGCTTGTCAGGCTCCTCTGTCCACAGGATTCTCCAGGCAAGAATACTGGGGTGGGTTGCCATGCCCTCCTCTAGAGAATCTTCTGACCCAGGGATTGAACCTGCATTTCTTATGTCTCCTGCATTGGCAGACAGGTTCTTTACAACTAGCTCCACCTGGGAAGCTCACTATATCACATATTACAAGCCAAATGTTATCAAACTTTGTATTAAACTTCTCTGTCCTTAAGCTCTATGATTCAGAATGTCTTCTCCCAATCCTTCCCTGCTAAATATCTTTATTACTCTGATAAGTTCTTTTTTGTTTTCATATTCCACTTGGCAAAACAAAAGCTTCATGAGAAACCCAATCAATGTGGACATGGGTGAATGAGGGGCTTGCTTCCCTGATTCTGCAGGCAGCTCCACCCTAGCCCTTGTGACGGTAGACCAGGTACTTTCTGTCTCAGTTGCCTGGCCTGCATTCTGGTAAAGTCCCCAAGGGAAGAATGGAGGCTCCCCGGGGACCCCAGTCAGGCTTTTGAAGTTCTTGGAGGAAGGTGTTAGGTAAATAGCAATTCCAGGTAATACTGTCTAGGACCTTCAGATTAACGGCACTGGAGTAGATCAAAGGTCGTGTGGACAGCACCTAAGATTCAGCTTCCAGAAAACTGCAGTGACCCCAGCCAGGACTTCTCAGGGTCCCTCTGGGTTTGAGACTGAGTAGCTTAATGTCCTGGTCATCATTCTGGAAGGCAGTTCCCCACACTGGTAACATGCATCTTCATCATCCTCCCATCTCCTGACGAGGTTCTGTCTTCACTTGCTCGTCACACACTCTCACTCAGACCTGTGGCTTGAACACCCTCCTTATGATGACTCATCAGTCTCCTGCTCTGCCTTCTCCCCTGAGTCCCAGACTCATTATACAGCTGCTAACTGATATATCCACTGGGATGTCTAATGGGCATAGCAAACTTCCTGTGTCTAAAATGGATGTCTACTTCATCCTCCTCTCTCCCCAACAGCCCTCGGGGAAATCAACTCCTCCCCCATCTCAATAAACAGTTCCATCATCACCCACCCAGTTGCTCAAGCCAGAAACCAAGGAATTATCTTTGATTCTTCTCTTTCTCCCATCACCCAACGATAATTCATCAGCAAATTTTGTTGACTTTCCTTACTAAATGCATCCCCAGTACATTTTCTTATCTATGTCTGCATGACTCCCACCTTGAAGGTCTGCGTCACGGCCATCTCAGGCCAGGGACCACAGTCACCTTCTCACCATGCTCCCTGCTTCCTCTCCTGCAACTTCACAGTCTGTTCTCCACATAGTAACCTGAGAAAACATTACTTCCCTGCTTAAGCTCTCCAAGTCATTATGTCACTGACAAGCCCCTGTATGATCTGGCCCCTGCCTGGATCTTGAACTTCAACTCCTCCCATACTCCCCTGTACTCTGCTCTAGCCATAATAGCATTTGTTCTGATCGCTGAACACATCAAGCTTGATCCAGTCTCAGGGCCTTTGCACATGCTGTTTTCTCTGCTGGGAATCCTTTCCTCTCTACCACCTATTGTGTAGCTGGACCCTTCTGGCCATTCAGATCTCAGTCCAAAGGTCACCTCCACACAACCTATCCTGTCCTTGTGTACAGCTGGCCCACTTCATCAACCCTGGTTTGCCTTCCTCATTTTGTCATCTTTCCTCCATAGTTCCTATTACTACCCACCTCTCTTACTTTTGCTTGTTTGATTGTCTTCCCCCTAGAACTTCACTCCAAGAAGGCTCTCTGGTTCACTGCTCCATCTCCAGCACCTAGACCAGGGACTGACAAACAGAACCTGCTCAGGAAATTTCTCTCAGATTCACTCATTCATTTAGTCAGTACATATTTATCGAGTGCTTACTGCTTAACGACTTGAGGAGCCCCAGGGTACAAGGGGAACCAAGATGTCTGGTGTTGATGGGTTCCAATTCAGCCTTCACCATTACCGAGCTCCAACCTTTACTAACCAAGCCTCTATTTCCTCATCCATAAGACTGTATACAGGGTAGGACTACTATGAACTAACTTGTAAAAGTCTACCAGACAACCTGGCACACCGTAGGTACTCATTAAATGAGTGCTTTCATCCCATGACCAAGGGTGGCTCTGTCTGCTAGAAAATGTGGATGCAAGCTGGGGTTGGGGTGGTGCTGAGACAGCTGTGGGACAGCTGGATGCCCTCACGGGAGAGAAATCAAGAACAGATGTGGGTGGGAGGACCCTCAGGCCAAACGCTGACCCACTTGGCCACTGGAACAAAGGAGACAGGACCATAAACAAGCCAAGAGAGCTTATTAAAATAACAGAGAGAATGGGAACAGCCTCGGGGCCACAAGACCTCTTCCAGAGGCCTTCTAGGTCCAGCTCTGAGACTTCAGGTCAGGCCAAAAAATATCTCCAGGTCTCAGAGCCCTGCCTCCCACCCGGTGAATCTAGGAGTCTGCTGGCCAGGGGCAGAGAGAAGTCTGTCAGGGACTAAAAGATATCAGGCTCCTGGGCGAGATTTGAAAACAAAAGTTGTCTTTACCTTCAACAGAAAACTGTGCAGTCACAATAAAGAATGAGGATGCTCTTTATCTCTTAGAATGATCTCTAAAATCTCTAAACAATCTCTAAAAAATATTGTTGAGTATGAAAAGATGAATTTTTAAAGGATTTTTTAAAAAGCACGTACATGTGTCTGCTCATATATCTAGTCACTATCTCTGGAAGGATGCTGATGGTTACTGAGGTTACTGATTGGGACATCCTTGGTGGTACAGGGGCTGACTCCACTCTCTCAATGCAGGGGGCCTGGGTTCAAACCCTGGTCAGGGAACTAGATCCCACATGCCACAACTAAAGATCCCACATGCCATAATTAAGACTCGACACAGCCAAATAAATAAGTTAGTGGTGATCATTTTCTCTCCAGAGTGGAAATGAGGGCTTCAGGGGTGTGAAGGAAGGAAATCTTTTCACTAAAATGTTCTTTGCCTCTTTTGAATATTGAATTACTTGAGTACTGAATCACTATCTATTCAAAAATAAATGCTTAATATTTGAGAAGGAAAATGGCTTACCCCTCCTCTTCCATCAAAGGGAGTAAGGGATATCATACTTTTTCCAGAATGATCTATCTAAAAACTAACGCCAGTTCCATTGCTCCTCTTTATAACCCTTCTCTGTTTAAATCCCTTCAGTGACACATAGTTAAACATATTGTACAACCTCAAAATAAGAATATTTGTTGAATGAGTGAGTAAGTGAATAAATGCATGAATAAACCAAATGCTTTCTCCCTTGATCTTTATGTACTGATACAGAAAAATGTCCACATTAAGTGAAAAAAGAAAGTCACAGAATATTTAGTCAAGAATGATCCTATTTTTGATAATTATACGTAAATGAATTCTACTGCAGATTTTAGTCATATTTACATAAATTATTATATATGTCTGTGCTATAAGTACATATATATTTATATACACATAAAATTATATTTCATATTAGCATATTCATTTATATATCATATACACTAGTATATACACATATATATATAGTTATTAGCCAATAAACAGAAAAAATCTAGAAAGACTCCAAATTTGCTGGTTCTGTATCTTGATCTTAGTGATGATCGGTATGAAGATGGGTAAAAACTCACTAATCTGTACTTAAGAATTGTACGTATTCCTGTATATAGCTATATCTCAATCTTTTAAAAGGAAAAAAAAGACATATGCCCAAATATTATTAGATATCGTCTCCTGGAATGGTTGGGATTATGCGGGCTTTGATTTCTAACATATATCTGAATATTTTACAGCAAACACACAATTATAAATCTCTTAAAAATATATAGACCTTTAAATTCATATTTTATTTCCAACTCTTTAGTTTAGCACACAAACCCTTTCACTTAACTGCCTCCGCCTTTCCTTTCAACCACATCAAACTGCTTAAGCTCCCCAGTGCGTCACTCTGTTTCTCACCTTCAGGACTTTACTTTCCTGTTCTCTCTTCCTGAGATGCCCTCTCCCACGTCCTCAACTCCTCCCACCTACCTACCTAAGTTCTTCTAGTCATTTAAGTCTCAACTGAAATGTCACTTCCTCCAGGAAGCCTCCCTTCACCTCACCAGGCTGGGTCAAATTCTCTAGAAACACTTTAGAGTTGCCTCTGTCGGTCTTGACTCACCTGTCCATCTCACTCATCCAACCGTGAGCTCCTTGAGGCAGAGACTGGAGTGATGTGGCCACAATCCCAGGGTGCCCTGGCACACAATTTGAAAATTGCTGCTCTAAACCAGAAACTAAGAGACAGAGGCCAAAGCTGCTCAAGAAGCAGTGGCAAAGGTTTGGTGTTTCCATGCTGGCTGAAGCACACTAACAAACATTCAGAGAAAACCTATTTGCAAAGAGAAGAAAAAGAATTAAAATATAGAAAAGAAGTTAAAAGGCCCCACCAGGAACAAAACAAGAAAGGGCAACCACCTGATGCAGTATTGCCTGTAATTGGACTCCATCATCTCATCCCAGAATTCATGTCTGACATTGAACTCCTCATCTGTTGCCCTAAACCAGTTCCTTCCATGTTCTAACCTGCACTCAAGGACTGGTGGCAGCTCCATTCTTCTAATTGCTCAGGCCAAAACTTTGCATCATCCTTGATGTTCTCGTTCTTTCAAAGCCCAAATCCAATTAGCTAGCAAATTCTGTCATCGTTTGCCTTCAACAGATGTCCAGAACTTGAGCATTTCTCCGCATCTCCATGCTACTGGCCCAACCACCACCCTCTCTGCCCCACACTAGGCCACGGCCACCTCACTGGTACCTCTGCTTCTACCTGGTCTGTTCTCAACTCCGTAGCCAAAGGGAACGTCTTATAAGTCTGTTCTGGACGCTGAACTCTAATGGCCCCCATCTTGCTCAGAGCCAAAACCAAAGCCCAAGCCCTTAACATTGCCATGAGGCCCTCTGACCACAAAACCCATTCCTCTGGGTCTTCATGTCACTCCAAGCACAACAATTTCCTCATTGTTCCTCAGATGTGCCAGGCACAGTCCTGTCTCTGAATCTTTGCATTGGCTCTTCTCACTGCCTGAAATATAGTCCCTCAGATAACCTGATGACTGGCTCCCTTACTTCCCTCAGTCATGGTTCAAATGTCACTTGCCAGCACGCTCATAAAACAGAAGCAGTGCCTGCCTCCTCCTAGCATTTCTGGGCCCCTCACTTTTGGGAGGAATCACTGACTCAATGCGCTCATGTACAAAAACGTATATTTAGAGAATTAATTCCATTTATCACCAAATATTTACTGAGCATGTACTATGTCCCAGAATTGAATTGGGCAATGAGGACAGTTTAAAGCTGGCTTCCTCAAATGACCCAAAATTGGTGTCTTGAACCATGTTCTCCAGATAACTAACTATTCTTCCTCTTGTTCCTTTAATAGGGAAGTATAATTTTGGAGGCACTTACAACCCATCGGAAATCCTGAGGTAGGCTCCCTGGGAAGTCCCAACACAGGTACAGTCATCAGCTGGGAATTTTAGGCCTGACTCAGCTGTTACCCTCCCCTACCCTGCAAATCTAGCTACCAGTCTGGACTGCTGTGACAACGTTGGCCCAGGAAGGAATTCAGCTCCTTCAGTCTGTGGGCTGCCACGGAAATCCCAGGGGCTGGGCTGCCAGGGCCATGAGCAGGAACGTAGGACGGGATATGGAGGCAACTTGATTTCTTTTTACTTTTTTCCTTCCTTTTTTCTTCTTTTTTGGTGGGAAGGCTCCTTCACACCCTCCCTCAAGTCAGGATTTCCTCACACTCTCCCTCAGCCAGGGCTTCTCACACCCTCCTTCAGTCAGAGCTCCTCACGCCCGCCCTCAATCAGGGCTCCCTCACACGCTCCCTCAGCCAGGACTCCTCACACCCACCTCCCTCAGTCAGAGCTCCTCACCCAGGGCTCCCACACACCCTCCCTCAGCCAGGGCTCCTCAGTCTTCCTTCACCTTTATATATATATATATATATATTTAGTTAGTCATTTTGGGTTGCGTTGGGTCTTAGTTGCCGGCAGGGGCTCTTCCTCGGGCTGTTTGCAGGGCACGTGTTTAATGGCCGTGGCGCTTCAGCCTCGGTGGGTGCTGGTGTGCGCATGTGCAGTGCGGGCTTGGTTGCCCCGCGGTGTGTGCGATGTTAGTTCCCGAACCTGGAGTAGAGCCCGAGTCCCCTGCATGGGAAGACAGATTCTTAACCAGGGCTTCCCTGCGGATGGTGAAGAATCTGCCTGCAATGCAGGAGACCTGAGTTCGATCCCTAGGTAGGGAAGATCCCCTGGAGAAGGGAATGGCAACCCATTCCAGTATTCTTGCCTGGGGAATCCCATGGATCGAGGAGCCTGGAGGGCTACAGTCCAAGGGATCGCAAACAGCGACTAACACACACAGAGACCACTAGGGAAGTCCCTTCCCTCACCGTTTTCTAACCTTTAATGTACTTAGACATATGGTTTTCGGGTTTCCCCTCGTACTCTTATCCCAGACTGTGCCAGTGTTCCAGGCAAGGACTAGATTTTGGTAAAGAAATAGCAAATATGGCAAACGCCACCTGGACTGCCCCTCCCTAATGGTGGCAGACTTCAATATTAGATTACAGTGTTCTTTCTCCCTGAGACCTGGCCTCAGAACTGCTTTTTACACAGCCCTCTGGGAAGCCACTATATGAGAGTTGCAAGGGGATTTCCTTCCCTATTCTAAAACTTTCTACATGGCAGTCTGCTCTGCACCCCACAGCACTCATCAAGTCTCATTCTTGTCTAGAAACTTTCTTTTTTCTCTTGTTAAGAAGAAACTGCTGATGCTAGATGTTTGTGGAAAGGAGATAAACCTTCAAATGCTGTTTTTGGTGCTCCTAAGAACGTTCTGATGTTATTAAGAGAAAAAGGGAAAAAAAAAATAAAATAACTCCCCTTTGGGAGAGCAATTATTTATATCAAAAACATTTTTTAATGCCCACTCTTTCCTCTGAAAAGATTAATGTTTTGCAGTAAATCCTAACACAACACACTCTGACTCCCAGCATTTTTTGGCAGAACAGAAAATCCTGATGGCTCTTTTTGTCTGAATGGTTTATTTTCTTTCTCTGCATGGATCTCAGTTTCTCTGCCTTCTTCTTTCTGTTTCTCTCCTGTTCTCAGTCTCTTTATATTCCCAGCTCTGTGTGTATTTGTCTCTCAGTCTCAATCTTCCTGTCTCTCTTTACCTCTGTCCCCCTCTTTCCCAGTGGACTGGCAGCCCGTCTCTTATGGGAACCTGTCTCTGAATATTTCTCTGTGTGTGTGTACACATGCATGTGTTTGTCTATGTCTATGTTTCTTCCTCTCTATCTCTGTATGTGGACTTATTGCTTTCAGTCTGTCAATTTCTCCATCTTACTCTGTGTGTTTGTGTCAGGCTTTCTCTACCTGAGTCTATCTTATCTTTCCTTCTACCACTTCCTTTGTTTGTGTCTCCATCTCTATGTGAATTTCTCTTTCCCCATCACTCTCTTTATCTCTCTCCTTCTCCTTATTTGAGCTTCCTCTTCCTTTTTCTCTCTTCCTCCCACTGCCCATCTATCTGTCCATCTTTCTCTCTTTCTGTCTTTGTATGTTTGTGTCTGTCTCTAAGCAAATCTCTCTCTCTGTGTGTGTCTCTGCTTTTCCCTCTCACCCACTCCTTGCCTCCAGTCCACCCTCAAAGTCTCTGTTTGTCTTTGTCCTTCAATCTCCCTCTCTCTGTCTCTGTGCTTTTTGTTCTCGCCAACCCCTTGCCTCCGATCCACCCGTTTCTCTTTTTCTCCTTCCCCTTTCCCCCTAGAGCCCTGAGCTTGGGTGCAGACAACAAGACAGTAAATATAAACTGAGAAGTCACCCAGAGGTTTCCAGGCCACCAGATGCGCACCATATTTAGACAGAACAGCTGGATAACTTAACGACTTCCTTGTTTCCCCCGGAACATGGGCCGCCAGGGCGTTTCAGACAGTGAGTCTGTGTGAGGACGCACAAGGGTACGCACCGTGTGTTCCCTTTGGGACCTTGTGCACACGTCACCATTCTCTAAAAGTTCCCACTCATATCCTTTAGTGTAATCCGAGTCACATTTCTTTCCCCACAACGTCCCTCTTTTTCCTCTTCCTGTGCCATCTGGCTTAGAGACCTGGAGCTGTTTAAGCATCTCAGAGACCTCCCACCTCCATCCTGCGATCCTCATCGTGGTCTCGTGAGTGAGGTGTCTGGAAAGAGAAAAGAAAATAAGGTAGGAAGATCTAGAGGAAGAACTAAGGAGAAAGCTCAAAAGAAAACCCTCAAAGGCAGGGCATTGTGTTATTCTTGGTTCCGTTTTACAGATGAAAAAGTGGGTAGGCCAACTCTGTAACCCCAAAGTTCATCAGAACCACTTCTCTAACCCAGAACTGTTAGCTCCCAGCAAGCAACTCAACTCCCAGCGTCACAGTCCAGCAAAGCAGGAGAAGACTTTACCGAGGCAGGAGGTGCAGTGGGCATCAGCTCAGGTCTGCTTGCACATCTCTCCACTGGAACGCAGAAGCTGTGTGGCCTTGGGCAAGCTGCTACAGTTCTGGAAGCCTTCTGTCTTCTCACCTGGAGAAGGGAAATACTAATAGCATCTACCTCAGAGGGATGTTCTGAAGTCTGATGAAATCTAACATGTAAAGTTCCTGAGTAATAGGAAGTACTCAAAAAATGTACATTGCTGTTGTTAGTAACAGTATTAGTATAAAACTGAGGCCCAGGTTCACACAAATTAGTTGATGGTAGACCCAAACTTAGCATCCAGATCCCCCAGCTTTCACACCAGTGTATTTTCACGAAGAGTTTCCTGCTACCTCCCCCCAATTAGAAAGCTCAAAAACATTTTCTGAGCGCTTTCTATGTGCCACACAATACCTTTCACACATTCACTCATTTAATCCTCAGAACAACCAGGGTTCCATTATCCCCATTTTTATTTATTTTTAAAATATTTTTTATGTGGACCATTTATAAAATCTTTGTTTAATTTGTTACAATATTGCTTCTGTTGTTTATGTTCTGGTTTCTTGACTGCGAGGCATATGGGATCTTAGCTCCCTGACCAAGCATCGAACCCGCACCTGCTGCATTGGAAGGGCAACTCTTAACCACCGGACTGCCAGGGAAATCCCTCATCCCCATTTTAAAGATAAAGAGGCTGATTCATGTCAATATGTGACAGGAGCCATTGCAATATTGTAGAGTAATTAGCCTCCAACTAATAAAAATAAATGAAAAAAAAACATTAAAAAAATAGTAATAAATAAAGATAAAGAAACTGAGGCCCAAAGAGCATTAGGAACTTACCAAAGGTGCCACAACTAGTAGATGGTGAGGATACACTCCATCTACTCACCCATCTTCAATCCCCCACATTCACCCTGTTTTCTGTTCAAACTGTTGGAGATGTACTTCAAATCATGCTTGCTTTTCTTTGCTTCTCTCTCTCTGTCTCTCCTTCTTTTGGCTTTTACTTATGTAAGTAACACATGAACACATTCTCAGGTAGAAAAAATTAGTATTATAGATAAAAACCAAAGTTTGCTTTGATGTTATCCCTAATTTCCATTGTTGACAGTTTGGTGAAAAGACTTCTGGACTTTTTCCTACAGATTTACATACACATTTTACTGCTAACTTTCAGACCTTTCCCACTGGGCCTCTAATACAGTAATTGAGGCAACAAACCTGAGGGTGAAGGAGGTTGAGTTGGGGCTGGAGATAGTCTCATCTTATGTTTTCTGAAGATCTGTTACATTCAAATACGCTGAAAGTTTCTGTCAGATAGTTTCAGCCAAGGTCCCAGAGAACTGGTTGCATAATAACCTTTCTTTGGCTTACACAGAGACAAAATCAGAGAAGGATGGCTTATCATTTACGTCATTCACGTGGCAGTCATTCCCAACCTGTGGTTCTGAGACCTTCTATTGCTGGTCCAAACGGAGATGTGCTGTCAACGTAAAACACACACTGGATTTTGTAGCCTTGCTGTTGTGACCCCGTGAAGTACAACACGCCAGGCTCCTCTGTCTTCCACTATCTCCTGGAGTTTGCTCACATTCATGTTCAGTGAGTTGGTGATGCTATCTAACCATCTCGTTCTCTGCTGTCCACTTCTCCTCCTTCCCTCAATCTTTCCCAGCATCAGGATCTTTTCCAATGAATCAGCTCTTCCCTTCAGGTGGCCAAAGTATTGGAGCTTCAGTTTCAGCATCAATCCTTCCAATGAATATTCAGGATTGATTTCCTTTAGGATTGACTGGTTTGATCTCCTTGCAGTCCAAGGGACTCTCAAGAGTCTTTTCCAGCACCGCAATACAAAAACATCAGTTCTTCAGTACCTAGCCTTCTTTATGGACCAACTCTAAGATCGGAACATGACTACTGAAAAAACCATAGCTTTGACTATACGAACCTTTGTTGGCAAAGTGACATCTCTGCTTTTCAATACACTGTCTATCTACGTTTGCCATAGCTTTCCTTCCAAGAAGCAACCACCCCTAATTTCATGGCTGTAGTCACTGTCTGCTGTGATTTTAGATCCCAAGAAAATAAAATCTATCACTGCTTTGTTCCTCTTCACTTTCTCCTGTTAGACTGTTAGAGTGGTATCTTCTGCATTTCTGAGGTTGTTAATATTTCTCCCAGCAATCTTGATTTCAACTTGTGATTCATCAGCCCGGCATTTCTCATGATGTTCTCTGCATAGAAGTTAAATAAGCATGGTGACAATATACAGCCTTGATGTAATCCTTTCCCAATTTTGAATCAGTCCCTTGTTTCATGTCCGGTTCTAACTGTTGCTTCTTGACCTGCATACAGGTTTCTCAAGAGACAGGTAAGGTGGTCTGGTACTCCATCTCTTTAAGAATTTTCCACTGTTTGTTGTGATTCACATAGTCAAAGGTTTTAGAGTAGTCAGTGAAGAAAAAGTAGATATTTTTCTGGAATTCCTTTGCTTTCTCCATGATCCAGCAAATGTTGCCAATTTAATCTCTGGTTCCTCTGCCTATTCTAAATCCAGCTTGAACATCTGGAAATTCTCAGTTCACATACTGCTGAAACCTAGCTTGAAGGACTTTGAGCACAACCTTGCTAGCATATGAAATGAGTGTAATTGTATAGTAGTTTGAACATTCTTTGGGATTGGAATGAAGCTGATGTTTTCCAGTCCTGTGGTCATTGCTCAGTTTTCCAAATTTGTTGACATATTGAATGCAGCACTTTAACAGCATCATCTTTTAGGATTTTAAATAGCTCAGCTGGAATTCCATCACCTACACTACAGTAATGCTTCCTAAGGCCCACTTGACTTCACACTCCAGGATGTCTGGCACCAGGCAAGTGACCATACCATCGTGGTTATCCAGGTCATTAAGACCTTTTTTGTATAGTTCTTCTGTGTATTCTTGCCACCTCTTCCTAATCTCTTCTGCTTCTGTTAGATCCTTAACATTTCTGTCCTTTATCATGCCCATCCTTGCTTGAAATATTCCCTTGATCTCTCCAATCTTCCTGAAGAGATCTCTAGTCTTGCCCATTCTGTTGTTTTCCTCTATTTCTTTGCATTTGTTCATTTAAGAAGGCCTTCTTATCTCTCCTTGCTAGTCTCTGGAACTCTGCATTCAGTTGAGTATACCTTTCCCATTCTCCTCTGCCTTTTCACTTCTTTTCTTTCCTCAGCTATTTGTAAAACCTCCTCAGACAACCACTTTGCCTTCTTGCATTTCTTTTTCTTTGGGATGGTTTTGGTTACCACCTCCTGTACAATGTTATGAACCTCTGTCCTTAGTTCTTCAGACACTCTATCTACCAGATTAGTCCCATGAATCTGCTGGTCGCCTCCACTGTATAATCAAAAGGGATTTGATTTAGGTCATACCAGAATGGCCTAGTGGTTTTCTCTACTTTCTTCAATTTGTCTGCATTTTGCAATAAGGAGCTCATAATCTGAGCCATAGTCAGATTCAGGTCTTGTTTTTCCTGAGTGTATAGAGCTTCTCCATCTTCAGTTGCAAAGAACATAATCAATCTGATTTCAGTACTGACCATCTGGTGATGTCCACGTGTAGAGTTGTCTCTTGGATTATTGGGAAAGGGTGTTGCTATGACCAGCGTGTTTTCTTGGCAAAACTCTGTTAGGCTTTGCCCTGCTTCATTTTGTACTCCAAGGCCAAACTTGCCTGTTATTCTGGGTCATAACTTTTGCATTCCGACCCTCTATGATGAAAAGAACATCTTTTTTTGGTGTTACTTCTAAAATGTGTTGTAGGTCTTCATAGAACTGGTCAACTTCAGCTTCTTCAACATAATTGGCTGAGACACAGACTTGGATTAGTGTACTGTTGAATGGCTTGCCTTAGAAACAAACTGAGATCATTCTGTCGGTTTTGCAGTTGCACCCAAGCACTGCATTTCAGACTCTTGTTGACTATGACGGCTCCATTTCTTCTAAAGGATTCTCACCCACAGTAGTAGATATAATGGTCATCTGAATTAAATTAAATTCACCCATTCCCGTCCATTTTAGTTTACTGATTCCTAAGATGTTAATGTTCAGTCTTGCCATCTGCTGCTTGACCATGGCTTCCCTCATACTCAGTTGGTAAAGAATTCGCGGGCAATGTCGGAGACCCTGGTTCAATTCCTGGGGTGGGAAGATCTGCGGGAGAAGGGATAGGCTACCCACTCCAGTATTCTTGGGCTTCCCTTGTGACTCAGGTGGTAAAGAATCCGCCTGCAATGTGGGAGACCTGGGTTCAATCCCTGGGTTGGAAAGATCCCCTGGAGAAGGGAACAGCTACCCACTCCAGTATTCTGGCCTGGAGAATTCCATGGACTGTAGAGTCCATGGGGTCGCAAAGAGCTGGACGTGACTGAGCAACTTTTACTTACTTACTTAGCTAAGATGTTGATGTTGACTCTTGCCATCTCCCGCTTGACCACATCCAGTTTACCTTGATTCATGGCGCTAACATTCCAGGCTCCTATGCAATATTGTTCTGTACAGCATCAGACTTTACTTTCACCACCAGACACATTCACAACTGAGCATCGTTTCTGCTTTAGCCCAGCTGCTTCATTCTTTCTGGAGATACTAGTAATTGCCCTCCACTCTTCCCCAGTACCATATTGGACAACTTCCCACCTGGGAGGCTCATCTTCTGGTGTCATATATTTTTGCCTTTTCATACTGTTCGTGGGGTTCTTGTAGCAGGAATACCGGAGTGATTTACCATTCCCTCCTCCACTAGGCCACATTTTGTCAGAACTCTCCACTGTGACCTGTACATCTTGGGTAGCCCTGCACAGCATGGCTCATAACTTCACTGAGTTACACAAACCCCTTTATCACAGTAAGACTGTGAACTGAAGGGGTTTGTATCCTTAATGCTCTAAAAAGAGTATATAATATTTCAAGAACCCTTTCTTTATTTGATTAAGTGTTGAAATGACAATATTTTAGATATATTGAGTTAAATCAAATATACAATTAAAATTAATTTCACTTGTTCTTTTTTAGTTTTTTAATATGACTAATGGAAAAATTTTAAGTTCCATATTGGCTCATATTTTATTTCTAATGGCTAGTATCCTTCTAAACAGTTGCTCAAGGAGACACTCTATTTTTGAGTTTGATTTTTTAAATTATTTTTTTAGCGTGTAGTTGATTTACAATGTTGTGCTAATCTCTGATGTACAGAAAAGTGACTCAGTTATACACATATATACATTCTTTTTAAAATATGCTTATCCATTATGGTTTATCCTGGGAGATTTTATATAGTTCTTTGTGCCACACTAGGACCTTGTTGTTTATCCATTCTAAATGTAATAGTTTGAATCTATTAACCCCAGATTCCCAGTCCATTCTTCTCCCTCCCCACTCTCCCTTGGCAGCCACAAGTCTGATTTCTATGAGACATTCTATTTTTAAAATTTCATGGAGAATAGTAATAATAGTCAACTATATCAAGTGATCATGGGCCAGACTGAACACTTCCCTTCTGTGACTGCATCTCCCCCCTCACAATAGCTGTACAAGGTAAGCACTGTTCTTACCTCCATTTCGCAGAGGAAGGAACTGAAGTTCAGAGAGGTGAAGTCATTTGCCCAGGGTCACACAGCCAGGAAGCAGCAGAATAGCAATCTGAACATGTCATTCATGGGGCTAACCCCACACAATGACAGATCCCTTCTGGGAAGGGCTGAGGGTTTTGGAGGAAAACAGACTGGCTCAAATCCCAGCTCTGCCAAGTGTCTAATGCTGGGTGACCTTGAAGAAACCATTTCACTCCTTGGGGCCCCATCTTCTGCATCTGTGAAATGCGACAGTAACAGCACTTACATTTCATGTTGGGAGAAATTAAAAGGAGAGAACAAAGTCTAAGGCACAGTCTTTTCTTGGAGGTGGAAAGACCAGTTCCACTGACGTTTCAGATCCCAGGCCTGACCATGGCCTGATCCTAGGCCTACAACTGGGCCTGTAACCCGAGTCAGACTTTGACAAAGTACCAATAAATATAATCTGGCAAAAATATATGTAAAGTGTAGGTTGACAAGAACCCCACAGCAGCTTCAATCTAAGTTGCATCAGCTTCTTTTCTCCAACCTCCTCTTCCCAGTCTCGGGCCTCTGAAACAAACCCTCCCCCATCAAAACTCCACAAGAACAGAAAACCCACAGTTCTACGTCCTCTGGCTAGAACTCTGAAAAGTCACAACAAGCGGAAATTCATTTCTGCTTATCTTATCTAGATGCTCCTCCTTGTTAGGCTGTTTGGAAAGAGAAATTGATGCACTCTTCAAAGTCTGCCTGCTCTTGGCTGGACTGGATGACATTTTTAAGGCAAGGAGTCCATCTGACTCCTTGCACACATACATGCATGCACATACAACAACATACACACTTGTGAACAGAGATTGGTTTAGCCAGTTCCCTGCCTAGGTACCCTCCAGGTATTTTCTAAGTTGCTAGTTTCGTTTTCACTTAAAAATAACTTGATATGTGTAGGCAGTCTGTGTAGTGGTTGGGACTTTAGGCTCTACTTAGTTTGAGTTCCCCACAAAAGAGATTCAGAGGCAAAGATTCTACTGAAAATTGTTTGAGAGGTGGTTCCAGGAAATATCAGGAAGAGAGCAAGGAAGTTCAGTTCAGTCACTCAGTTGTGTCTGACTCATGGACTGCAGCATGCCAGGCATCCCTGTCCATCACCAGCTCCCAGAACCTACTCAAACTCATGTCCATCAAGTCAGTGATGTCATTCAGTCATCTCATCCTCTGTCGCTCCCTTCTCCTGCCTTCAATTGTTCCCAGCATTGGGGTCTTTTCCAATGAGTCAGTTCTTTGCATCAGGTGGCCAAAGTATTGCAGTTTCAGCTTCAGCATCAGTCTTTCCAATGAATATTCAGGATTGATTTCCTTTAGGATTGGCTGGTTTGATCTCCTTGCTGTCCAAGGAACTCTCGAAAGTCTTCTCCAACACCACAGTTCAGAAGCATCAATTATTCGGCACTCAGCTTTCTTCATGGTCCGACTCTCACATCTATACATGACTACTGGAAAAACCACAGCTGTGACTAGACGGACCTTTGTTGGCAAAGTGATGTCTCTGCTTTTTAATATGCTATCTAGGTTTGTCATAGTTTTTCTTCCAAGGAGCAAGCGTCTTTTGATTTCATGACTGCAGTCACCATCTGCAGTGATTTTTGAGCCCAAGAAAATAAAGTCTATCACTGTTTCCATTGTTTCTCCATCTATTTGCCATAAAGTGATGGGGCGACCAGATGCCATGATCTTTGTCTTTTGAATGTTGAATTTTAAGCCAGTTTTTTCACTCTTCTCTTTCACTTTCATCAAGAGGCTCTTCAGTTCCTCTTCTCTTTCTGCCATAAGGGTGGTGTCATTAGGGTATCTGAGGTTATTGATATTTCTTGCAGCAGTCTTGATTCAAGCTTGTGCTTCATTCAGCTCGGCATTTTGCATGATGTACTCTGCATATCAGTTAAATAAGCAGGATGACAATACACAGCCTTGATGTACTCCTTTCCCAATTTGGAACCAATCAATTGTTCCATGTCCAGTTTCAAGGGTTGCTTCTTGACCTACATATAGATTTCTCAGGAGGCAAGTGAGGTGGTCTGGTACACAGAATAAGAGGGTACAGAGTCCTACTGTGAGCAGCCAAGGCTCTGGAGGAGCACTTGGGACTATATAGAACACACCTCAGCATGATCCCACCTGAGGGGCAGGAGCTGGGGTATCTATCCTCCAATTCCTGTCAGTCATTGGTTGAGGGATGCTCCCCAGGGAATGTTAACTTCCTGGCACTTCTGATTTGCCCCCATACTTGCCCAGCTAGCCCTGGTGGATGGAGTCAAGTCCAGGTCCTGGCAGTCTGCAGGTCCAGGACCAGAGGGAAATTAATGACTTGCCCAGATTGCAAATTTTAAGGTAATGATCGCTCTCAGGGCTGTTCAGGTGCAGGGTGGGAAGTATGAACCAACAGATTGGCTTGCACAGAAAGGATATTAAGGAGCCTCAGACAGTATCTGGTACAGGTTTTCGAGTCAGACTGCCTGAGTTTGAATCCTAGCTCTGCCACTCAAGGACTACTCATTTAACTTCTCTGTGACTCAGCTTCCACATCTGTAAACTGGGATAATTAGAGTACTTACTTCATAGGATTGTGCTTGAGGATTACATGAGTTGATTCACATAAAATGCTTAGAACAAAGTTGGGCACAAAATAAGCCTCCCATAAACATTCACTCTGATGACATTGCAATGAGGGTTATAGCACTGACCTTTTCTGAAAACCAAGGAAACAAGTTTATCTAATAGCTAAGAAAAGATCCTCTGGAATCAGGCATATGAGTGTTCAAGTCCCCAATCCACCACTTACTGTGTGACCTTGGGCCAGTCACTTAACATCTCTGGACCTCAGATGCTTGATGTTTAAAATTATTATTAAATAATAAGACACTTTGCAACTGGAAAAAGGGTGCGTGCAAGATGTTTCTCTAAGCACTGTGCCTGACTTGAAGTGAAATTGCAATAAATGCTTCATGTTCAACTTTCCATACCAGCAGGGGGGTGCTCCTATGTTGGAGCAGCCAGGAAGACATAATTCTCTTGGCAATATTTACTACACACCTGCAAGTTGCAGGACACTAAGATAAGAAGTGAGGACTCTTAAAAAGAAGTGTTAACACTTGGCCCTTCGGGGGCACTGGAGTTCCCTCATCCCTCCCTTAATAGAATCACACATTCACGCTCTTGTTTTGCTCCTCCCTCGAGTCAACAGAGTAAGTTTTCCAGCAGCCTTGAGATCATAAGCCAATTCAAAAGAAAGCAGAGGGCAAAGTTAGAAAAACTTGGTCTTTGATGATTCTGTGGCAACACAAGCCCTGAACTGCCCACCCATGAACTTGCTTTAACGTGAGAGAAAACTGAATATGGGCTGAGTTTCTGGTATATGCAGCCAATATTAATTCTCTGATGTATATCTTTCTTTGTATTTTATTATTTTTTATGCTCTGGGCATGGCAAGGAGGGAGAATTGTGTGATCTGGCAGTTGCCCAGGAAAGTCCTCAGGTCCTGCAGAAAGGAAATAACAATTTCCAGGCTGACTCCTACAGAGTTTTGCTGTCTTGTTCCCAGCCTGGAGTCTAGCCCTCCTCTTATCCCCGTCAGATGTCAAAGGGATCCAACCAGGTGACTCCTGCTTTCTCTAAAGATGCAAGAGGAGACATCCATCAGCGTCAGATCATGACTGAAAGGATGAAGCTGCCCTGAAACCACATCAGCCTTCTTCCTTTTCCCCTCTACCCTGACCTCAGTGGGCGTTCATTCTATTCACAGTACGTCTGTCTATCTTCCTTCCAGGCCCATTAATTAAACAACTGGGCCTCATATCCGGCCTGATTTTTTTTTTTTTTTTTTTTTTAGCAAAACACACCAGAACTGCCGGACAATTTTCAGAAATAATCTTCTGACTCAGCCAAAGATAGATGGATTGGAACTTTGGAGAAAGGAGGCCAACTATTCCTTTCAAGTTTGGCTGCCACCTACTGACTGCCTACGCTGTTTCTCTACCCCTACTTTTTCACCCTTCTTCAAGGAACAACACCTCGATTTTACTCATGACATCCCCTCCCCCCACTGATGGTTCCTTTGGTCTCAGTTCAGATCAGTTAGGTCGCTCAGTCGTGTCCATCTCTTTGTGACCCCATGGACTGTAGCATGCCAGGCTTCCCTGTCCATCACCAACTCCCAGATCTTGCTCAAGCTCATGTCCATCAGGTCAGTGGTGCCATCCAACCATTTCATCCTCTGTCACCCCCTTCTCCTCCTGCCTTCAATCTGTCCCAGCATCACAGTCTTTTCTTTGCATCAGGTGGCCGAAGTATTGAAGTTTCAGCTTCAGCATCAGTCCTTCCAATGAATATTCAGGACTGATTTCCTTTCAGATGGACTGGTTTGATCCCTTTGCAGTCCAAGGGACTCTCAAGAGTCTTCTCCAACACCACAGTTCAGAAGCATCAATTATTCAGCACTTAGCTTTCTTCATGGTCCAACTCTCACATCCATACATGACTACTGGAAAAACCACAGCTGTGACTAGATAGACCTTTGTTGGCAGAGTAATGTCTCTGCTTTTTAATATGCTATCTAGGTTTGTCATAGTTTTTCTTCCAAGGAGCAAGCATTTTTTGATTTCATGGCTGCAGTCACCAACTGCAGTGATTTTTGAGCCCAAGAAGATAAAGTCTGTCACTGTTTCCACTGTTTCTCCATCTATTTGCCATGAAATGATGGGGCAACCAGATGCCATGATCTTTGTCTTTTGAATGTTGAATTTTAAGCCAGTTTTTTCACTCTTCTCTTTCACTTTCATCAAGAGGCTCTTTAGTTCCTCTTCTCTTTCTGCCATAAGGGTGTTGTCATCAGGGTATCTGAGGTTATTGATATTTCTTGCGGTAGTCTTAATTTTAGCTTGTGCTGGAATTCAGCCTGGCATTTTGTATGATGTACTCTGCTTGTAAGTTAAATAAGCAAGGTGACGGTATACAGCCTTGATGTACTCCTTTCCCAATTTGAAACCAGTCAGTTGTTCTATGTCCAGTTTTAAGGGTTGCTTCTTGACCTGCATACAGATTTCTCAGAAGGCAGATAAAGTGTTCTGGTATTCCAGAGTCTTTAAGAGTTTTCTACACTTTGTTCTGATCCACATAGTCAAAGACTTTGGTGTAGTCAATAAAGCAGAAGTAGATGTTTTTCTGGAACTCTCTTGCTTTTTCTATGATCCAACAGATGTTGGCAATTTGATCTCTGGTTCCTCTGCCTTTTCTAAATCCAGCTTGAACATCTGGAAGTTCTTTTGGTCTAAGTGATAGAAACTCCACTTCCTATGACCAGGATGGTCATGTGACTCAGACCTGGCGGATCAGAGCCTCACATGTCTCTGGCTGCAATGACTGCCAACTCAGTTTGGACCACTAAGAGTCAGGCCAGGACTTGTGTTCCATTTGTTAGGGAGAAGCTGGCTCCCTGCTCTGCTGGTCTTGGTGTTATGAGGATGGGAGCTCCTGGCAGCTGTCTTTCCCCCACAGGGCAGTGCTTAATTGAGAGATTGGAGTTAGAACAAAGAGAAGCTGAACTGAGTGATGGTAGGAGAGAGACCATCCCTGATAGCATCATTTGAGCTCCTGGATCAAGCCACACCTGAATTTTTTTTAAAAAATTGTTCATGTTTTCTTCATTCACATATGCAACTAAATTTTCTGATTAAGCCACTTGGATTTTGGCTTTCTTGTTCTTGCAAATAGAAGTCCCAATGTTCTATCCCCTTTCCATCATTATATAATCATATAATATTCTCAGGTGGCTCCCCAGGTGGTGCTAATGGTGAAGAACTGGCCTTTAGGAGACACAAGAGACGTGGGTTTGATACCAGGTTTGGGAAGATCCCCTGGAGTAGGAAATGGCAACCCCCTTTCATATTCTTGTCTGGGAAATTTCATGGACAGAGGAGTCTGGTGGTCTATAGTCCATGGGGCTGCAAAGAGTCGGATAAGGCTGAATACATACACATACATACATACATACATATAACATTCTCTACAGTTTACTTATTTCTCTTCCCTATTGAATTTTCCTACCACTCCCCAGTGCTTCATTTTTGGGGGGGCGGGCAGAGGTGGCCAGGTGTCTGCTTTGCTTACTGCCATAGCCCTAGAGCCCAGAAGAGATCATGGTACATAGTGGAGGCTCAATACATTTTTTAATAGAAAAATAAAGAGGCCTGAATATATATATATATCATTTGCACCTTGCCCCCATTTTGCAGATAATGATAACTGAAGCTAAGAAGCTGAATGTATCCAGAGTGATTGGCCTAATTAATGGACAAACATTAACGTCAAATGATCCTGGCTCAAAGTCCACTGCTCTTACATTATATTGCACCAAAGTTTCCTTATCATTCTTCAGACGGTATAGTCACCGTGACATTACCATTTACTGAACTCTTGCTGCTGTCAGAGAAATTTTCAGCCCTCTACAAGAATATCTCCACCAAAGTAGGTGCCATCATTAACTCAGTTTACAGAGAAAAAAAATGAGGTTAATGAATGGGATTAGTGTGCTTATAAAACGAACCCAACAGAGCTCCCTCACCCCTTCAGCCTTGTGAGGACACAGTGAGGAGACAGCTGTCTATGAAGCAGGAAATAGTCTCTCACCAGACACCCAATCTATAGCACCTTAACCCTGGACTTTCTAGCCTCCAAAACTGTGAGAACTACATGTTTGTGGTTTATAAGCAATCCAATCTATGGCATGTTTGTCATAGCATCCCAAACAGACTGAAACATGTGTGTCATTACCCATCAGAATCTTAAAAGGCAGAATTTAAAAGTAAAAAATAAAATTAAAAGTGCCAGGTGTTCCAAAGGTTTTTCAAATGTCTTCACAATGCTTGCCATATCTTTTTGAAAAATATTTATTTATTTATTTTGATTGCACTGGATCTTCATTGCTGCAAGTGGGCTTTCCCTAGTTGCAAACGGCAGAGGCTACTCTTCATTGTGGGGCCCTAGGCTTCTCATTCGGAGAAGGCAATGGCAACCCACTCCAGTACTCTTGCCTGGAAAATCCCATGGACGGAGGAGCCTGGTGGGCTGCAGTCCATGTGTCGCTAAGTGTCGGACACGACTGAGCGACTTCACTTTCACTTTTCACTTTAATGCATTGGAGAAGGAAATGGCAACCCACTCCAGTGTTCTTGCCTGGAGAATCCCAGGGATGGGGGAGCCTGGTGGGCTGCCGTCTATGGGGTCGCACAGAGTCGGACACGACTAAAGCGACTTAGCAGCAGCAGCAGCAGGCTTCTTGTTGTGGTGGCTTCTCTTACTGTGGAGTGTGGTCTGTAGGTGCACTGGCTTCAGTGGTTGGGGTGTGCAGGCTCAGTAGGTGTGGAGGGAGGGCTCAATAGTTGCGATGCATGAGCTTAGCTATCCCGCGGCATGTGGAATCTTTCCAGACCAGGGATTGAACTCGTGTCTCCTGCATTGGCAGGTGAATTCTTATCACTGTGCCACCACGGAAGTCCCATACCATATCTTTATATCCTCTATACTATTACACATTTAACATGTTTAATCAACTTGCAATTTTAGTATTTAGAGTCTATTTTAAACAGAAAATGTTCATAATTGGAAAACAAGTATCATTTGCCATAAATAGAAGATAACAATAAATATATATACTTAAATTCTAAAGGGATCTTTTCACACCTAAAGGCTGGACTTGAGATCTAATTTCTCTTTATTAAAAAGAGATGACAGGGTTAGGACTTATTAGGAATATCTGAGACTTTCTCCTTAAGATAATCATTGCTTCTAAATAAAATATTAAAGTATATTAAAAAGTAAATAACTGCTCTAAATCAAGGGTTTTCAGACTGAACCATGGCCTGTCACATGTTTTTGTAAATAAAGTTTTATTGGCACATGGCCACAATCTTTCATTTACATATTGTCTAGGATGCTTTCATGTTACAGTGGCAGAATTGAGTAATTGCAATAGAGATCATTTGGCCCATAGAGGCAAAAATATTTACTGTCTAGCCCTTTATGGAAAAAGTTTGCTGACCCCTGCTCTAAATCACATCACACTCGAATTCTTTGGTGTGGATTTTTATCACATTTTAAGGGAAGCAACTCCTTGGAATAAAAAGCCCACAGCAGCCTGAAAAGGCCAAATGCCATCCAGTTTGTGTGGAAGCAGGCTCTTTAGATGTAAAATCCTCCCAGCTTTCTAAAGGCAACAGCCAAAAACACCTTCCCTATTGAGAGAAGAGCAGTGGTCAGAGCCCCATGCTTCTCACTCTGAGCCAGAAGTGGCATCTTCCTATGGGTTTCGCTGAGTGGTGGAATTATGTATGACTTTATCCTTTCCACATGGCTGTATTTTCCAAATATTTGAAGCTGTATTAGTTTGCTTGGGCTTCCATAACAAAGTATGGTGGTTGAGACAACCTCACAGTTCTGGAGGCCAGAAGTCCAAGATCAAGATGTCACTAGGGCTGGTTTTTCCTAAGATCTCGCTTCTTGGCTGTTACTGGCCGTCTTCTCCCTGTGTATTCTCCTAGTCTTCTCTGTGTGTGTGTCTGTGTCCAAATTTCTTTTTCTGAGGACTTGCCTCATGGTTCAATGGCTATGACTCTGAGCTCCCAATGCAGGGTGCCCAGGTTCAATCCCTTCAACATATGTATTTTGGGAAAAACAATTCAACCCATAGCACGTGTATTTGTTGCGTTACTTAAAAATGAGTAGTAAATTGCTAAATTTTTTAACAGGTGGACTAACAATCATGGCCAACAGTTTAGCCTGGGACTTTTTGTATGTAAATAATGTATGTCCAAGCTCCAGGAGTTGATGATGGACAGGGAAGTCTGGCGTGCTGCAGTCAATGGGGTTGCAAAGAGTCGGACACAACTGAACGACTGAACTGAACCAAATATTTTAAAAATACTAACAGTGCAAAGGATGGCAAGGGGATATAGATACCTACTCCCATACAATCTCACTCCCAGCTGTTGACAGTCTCTTGCATATCCTTCCAGAAACATCTTCTATCATCATGCTTCTTATTTTGCACAAACAGGATTATGTTTTATGTACTGCTCTGCAACTTGCATTTTCACACTGAACAATAAATAAACCATTGTCTTTTTTCAAAGCATTGCATATGTCTTGCACTCCTAACCTCCATCTCAATGCCTGCTTCCAAAGAACTCAACTTGCAAACAAGTTACTTGGAAGCGAATCTCAGACAGCATGTCATTTCACCCATAAATATTTCAATAACTACTACCAAATATCAGGACTTTGTGCTCGCTTCGGCAGCACATATACTAAAATTGGAACGATACAGAGAAGATTAGCATGGCCCCTGCGCAAGGATGACACGCAAATTCGTGAAGCGTTCCATATATTTAAAAAAAAAAAAAAAAAATATCAGGACTTTGTTTTTACTTTTAAACTCAACCACAAACAAACAAATAAAATCAGAGTAAGAACAGAGGTGAAGGTTTGGGGAAGAGAGTTAATTATTCTTTTAATTTTTATTTCTCTTGATGATATTGTAATGCAAATTTGAAACTCTGGAAAACTGAATCAGTAAAGAGCCACTTGTTCCTTATCTGCATTCCTACCATCAAGACAAGCAAGATTTTTCAAGCCCTGAGAATTACTTTGGTGCTCTTCCTTTCTTGGTCTATAAATCGGTGAGGCCAGAGAGAGTGTTCAGACCCTAGGGACTGCTTTCTTATCCTGCAGTGATGGACACTCTAGGGCCAGGAAGAGCAGGCCTCTTCTGTGAGTTGCACAGAGACAACCACTATTCCTCACTGTCCCCAGGTGCTGTCCCCTGGACCTCAGCTTATCTTGTGATGTGAGGTAAATAGCAACTTTACAACACACTCCTCCTCAGAGTAGAGTGCTGTGTTAAGCACTTACCTGCATCATTTCATTGAATCCTGCCCTCAACTATTATCATCCCTATTTTGCATATATACTATTAATAGTTTTACCAAGTCCAAGCTTACACTGCTCTCCCCAGGACAGGTGAATACACTGAGATGAGTTGTTGGGGCAAAGAATAACAATTTTATTCAGAAAGCTAGAAGACCACAGAGATGGTGGACTAGTGGCCCAGAGAACCATCTTGCCATAGTTCGAATTCTTTTATACTAAAATGGGAGGGGGCATGATTAGTTGCAAATTGCTGGAATTTTTTGTTCTTACAGCTGTACACTAGGTTCTGATCACAAAGTTCCTATAAACCTCCAACCAAACAAATGTTATTCTCTTTTCTGCAACTTTTTATCTTTACATGAATGGAAAACTGTTATATACCTTTAAAGGTCAGAACCTTGAGAATGGGCTATCCTATGTACTTCAGCCTATAGGCAACATTCTTTTACAAAAGGTGCAGAGTCAGCATGACTAAGCACAAACCACAGAGCACAATGTTTAGAGCTAAAGGAATAGATTCAATATGGAGTCAGGTTTGTTCTTCTCTGTTACAGTAGCTTCAATTTATTTGTCTATTTGACAAATTTTTACTGAGCATCTTGGACATGGCAGACACTGGATATATAGTGGTGAATCAAGCAGACAAAAATCTCTGCCCATGTGGAGACAGAAAATACACAAAGACATAATACAATGGCAGACAACTGAGAGTGGCATGGAGAAAAACAGAACAGGGTTAAGGGGAGAAAGGGTGATGAAAGAGTTGAGGCTATTTTAGGTAGGTTGGTCAGGAAAGACCTCTGACAAGGTGATAGCTGAACAGAGACTTGAAAGGAGTGAGGAAGCAAATACCTGGGGTAAAGCCTTCTAGCCAAGGAACAGTTTCAGGATGGGAACGTGCTTGGGATGTTTGAGACACAGCAAGGAGGCCAGAGTGGTTGCCAGTGGTGGGGGGCGGGGGACGGGGGGCAGGGGGGGTGCCAGTCTTAGACTAAAGGTGGTGTGATGCAGGGCCTGGCAGCCATGGTATGTCTCAGGCTTATTTATATGAACTCCAAGAGCTGGCAACCCTGTATATCAGGGCTTTTTGTTTTTGCTTGTTTGAGAGCAGGCACACCACTTCCCAGCACACTACGGTTTGTAGGCAACATTCAGGATTTGGATTTTATTCCAGGTTTAACAGGAAGCCATTAGAGGCTTCAGAACAGAGAGAGGCATGATCATACTTCCGTTTCTAAGAGCTGATTCACCTGCTGGGTTGGAGAAGAGACAAGAGCAGAAATAGTTTTAAGTATTTCAGGCCAGGGATGATGGTGGCTTGAACTTGAAAAGGTTGTATTTGGGATGCACTTGGATTTGCTGTAAATGAGGAACATGGAATGTGAGCAAAAGAGGGACAGAGACAATGATGCACCGACGTGTAACGTGGTCTTTCTGTGCTCTGGTTATCCACAGCAGCTTAACAAAACACCCTGAAACCTGGTGACTTAAAACAACGATTCCAATAAAAAGTTAAAAACAGAAAAACAATAGCGATCGTTTACTTAGCTCAGAAATCTGTGATTTGGGCAGAGCTCCATGGGAACAGCTCATCTCTGCTCAGGAGTGCAGAGAGGGGGCTGCTGGAAGAGAAGGGGGCTGGAAGGACTGCTTGATGCTGACTGATGGTGGATACTGGCTGTTAACTAGGACCTCACCTGGGGCAGCAGCCAGAGCACCTACTTGGACCTTCAGCATGTGGCCTTAGCCTCCTCAGGCACAGTGGCAGGGTCCCAAGAGAAAGAGAGGGCCAGGAGTGCCATTCTACCTTTTCCCTGCAGCTTTATCCAGATATTATTGACCTGTAACATAAGCAAGTTTAAGGTATACAATATGAAGATTAGATGCATGTATATGTTGTAAAATGATTACCACCATTAGATGAATACGTCCATCCACTCATGTAATTACTATTTTGTATGTGTATAGTGGTGGCATTTAAGATCTACTATTTTGGAACTTCCCTGGTGGTCCAGTGGCTGGGACTCCACGCTCCCAAAGTGGAGTGGGGTGGGGAGCCCCAGGTTCGATCCCTGGTCAGGGAACTGGATCCCACATGCCACAGCTGAAGATCTTGCATGCTGCAACTAAGACCTGGAATAGCCAAATAAATAAATAAAAATGGGAAAAAAAATTTTTTTAAAGATCTATTCTCTTAACAACTCGTGTGTGATACAGTCTTGTGAATTATAGTCACCATGCTGTATGTTAGATCTCCAGATCTCATTCCTCTTATAGCTGGGAGTTTATAATCCTTGACCAATATCTCTCCATCTCTCCCACCTCCCTCCAGCCCCTAACCACTGTTCTGCTCTCTATTTCTATGAGTTAGGCTTTTGTAGATTTAGCATAAAAGTGAGAATATACAGGATTTGTCTTTCTCTGTCTGATTTACTTCAGGCCAGAAGAGAGTGGGATGGTATATATTACCTTTTGAGACCCAGCCTGGGAAGCCACATAGCATCACTTCCGCTGTAGAGAGTCCCCCCAAACCCAAGGGGGAGGGAACCTAGATTTCATTTTTTGATAGGGGAGAGGTAGGGCTCTAGAAAAGCGAGTTGGACCAGAAATATCTTCACGGCCAACTTCAGAGAATACAACTCACTACCTTATGTTTCGAGTACCATGCTAAGCAGCCCACGTACTTCATTTCATTCAATACTGCACTATCCTCACTTCACAAAACTGAGGCTTACCAATGTCACTTGCTCCAGGCTATTCAACCACTAAGGAGAAAGAGCTGGAGTCTGATTCCAAGTAACAGGGAAGCACTTGATGGAACAGACTTGGAAGTGGCAGAGAATAGCCTCTGGAGCTGAACCCAGAGAGGGGGCAACCAGCAGGGCAGAGCTGGCTGCTCTGAGCCCACTCACAGCCCTTCTGTCTTTCCCAGGGTTAGACTTTGCTTCCCAACTGGCTCTAAGGCCACAGCTCTACAGAAATGTCAGGGCTGTGAAGAGAAGATGAGATTTGAACACTCGTGGGCAAATAAGACCATTTGCTGTGAATCAGGCCCTGGGAGCCTGACCTGGTTTGGTTCAGGAAGGCCTCTAAACCTGGATGCAGCTTCCTTCCTGGGCTGGGTAGGGGCCAGTGCATGGGCAGATGGAAGGACTGGTGGAAAGCTCTTTCAGAAACTGTCAGTGTTTGTTTCAGAGCCTCAGCAAGGGAGCTGGAGGGCCGGGCGTTCCAGGTCACACAGATCTGAGATCCCAGGCTTCCAAGCCAAGCCAGCAGCCCCTTTACCATAATCAATATTTCTGAGAAGAAAAGGCCAGCTCAGGGCAGAAACCAAGATGGGCCCTTGGGACCTCTGGTTTCTCTGCCCAGTGGCCTATCATCACCTTCCGCTGCGGGCAGCCTTCAGTGGTTTTCCAGAATGCTGCTGAGGAAGCAGGGACTTGGGGATGTGATACCAGAAGAACTGCCAGAGTAACACGGTGGGGGCAGGGGTATGTGTGTGTGTGTGCACTGTATTTATTAATTTTTGTTTGTTTGTTTTGTGATTCCCTTTTCTTTTTATTAAAAGAGATCTATCTCTCTCTTTTTTTTTTTGGCCATGCTGCACAGCATGTGGGATCTTAGTTCGCTAGCCAGGGCTTGAACTCGTGCCTCCTGCATTGGAAGTGTGAAATCTTAACCCCTGGAACTCCAGGGAGTCTCTGTATATTTATTGTTTATTAAACCATCTCAGACATAAACATTATCAAAAATTTTCCAAAATCTTGAAACCACCCAAGTGCCTGCTAATAGGTGAATGGATAAACATATTGTTATCTATTCATACTGAGGATATTGCTCAGAAATAAAAAGGAATGGATTACCAACACACACAATATGTACCAGTCTTAAAAGCATGATGTTGAGTGAACGAAACAAGACACAGAAAGAGCCTACTCTGTATGATCCCATTTATCGAAAACTCTAGAAACGACCACTGTAATCTATAATTGCAAATAGGAAATCAGTTATTGCCTGCAACTGGGGTTTAGGCGTGGAGGGAGATTAACTCCAAAAGGAGGAGCGACTTCTCTGGTGGTCCAGTGGTTGAGACTCCACCTTCCAATGCAAGGGGCTCAAGACTCATCCCTGATCTGGAAACTAAGGTCCCACATGCCACAGTGTACCATCAAAATTTTTAAAAAAAGAAGAAAAGAAAAAAAGGGGGAAGACTTGGAGGAACTTTTGGGGGGTGATGGAAATGTTCTCTATCTTATTGGGGAAAAAGCTACATGAGTGTATATATTGATCAAAATTCATTAAACTGTAAACTTAAAATGGTTGTGTTTTATCATATACAGGGTGTACCTCAATGAAGCTGACTTTAAAGACTAATATAACAAACTCCCACATAACCACCTTCCAATACAGGAAACAAAACATCAGAAAAAAAATTGCACCCCCTGGGTACCCCTCCCCAATCACCTCTTTTCTTTTTTCCTTCTCAGTATGATGTGTTTCATGAATGTCTTTATATTTTCACCACGTGGAAACATGTTTCTGAATGTTGTATGTTTCTTTCTCATGTGACTTTATACTTTTACTGCATGGGGTATACTCCTAAACAGCTATATTTCAAAATCAATTTAAAGGATCACAGCTAGCATTTCAATAGTAAGGATAGGAGAGGATTAAAAAATAATCAGAGCATATGACACTTAGTAAGGTAAGGATGTCTTGTGAAATTTTTGTAGAAGTTTTACATCTGTATATATGTGCACTGAGAGTTGAGACATAATATATCTTTCTTACAGCACACTGTGGCCTCCAAAAGTTTGAAAAACACTGTCCTAATATATAACATAATATTATATTTTTTGTCATTTTAAGTTTTATGTAAATAGTATGGTACAGTTCTAATCCTTCCCCAACTGGCATTTGTTTGCTTGCCATTAGCTTCCAGATGTATTCATATTGATACATGCAGCTTAGTTTCCTTCATTTCCATCACTGCATAAACATGCCACAGGTTATTTTTCCATTCTCCCATTACTGGATTTTTTTCTTTTGCCAAATGGAGCATTACCAAAAAATGCTGTCACTATCACCACCATTTCACTTTAGGAAGGACATTGTAATATAAATAAAATTGGAAAGTCCTACTATCAGAGTCAAAGATGATCCTTTTAATGGAATAAATCTGGCTTTATAAAAATGTGCTCGAGGGACTTCCCTAGTGATGCACTGGTCAGGATGTGGAGTTTCACTACTGAGGACCACAAGCCACACACAGCCAAAAAAAAAAAAAATGCATTCCATTTGCCCCCTGGGGGGGTGAGGTTGTTGTTATTTCCTTGTTGATTGTTAGTTTGTTCAGGAAATTAATAAAAACACAATCACCTATACAACAAGCTCTGCTGGGGAGAGGGGGAGGAAGCAAGCAGAACGGAGAAAGGGTTCAAATGGAGTCTCAACTCTAATGCTTTATTCCTTTTGTTAACTAAAAGAAAAAGTCCAAGTTATTCCCACTCTTGTTTCTCTTTGAAATGAATCTTTTGCTTTTATTACTATAACACTGGGATTCGCCTGGGGAGGGATAGGCAAGTGTTGCTTCAATTTTTTGAGGCCTTGTGAGATAAACAAGGCCATTAAAAAAAAAAGTCTAAGTCAAATAGGCCAAATGTTAGTGTTTGTTAACTCTGGAGTGTGAATGGGATAATCTAAGCTTTGGTCTAAGCTTTCAATAGTTTGTTTAAAATGTTTCCATCATCAACAAATATCAGGAAATTTCCAGCAGAGTTAAGACAGCTAAAAGACAGTTTGGTCTTTGCCGCATAAAATCCAGAGCTGCTAGCTTGCAATCCCTCTGTGATGTTGGTGAAGTCATTTGACTTTACTGAGTCTTGTGGCTCTCGTCTGAAAAAAAAAAGGGCTTGGTCAACCCAAATGTCCATCAACGAATAAATGGATAAACAAAATGTGGTCTCTCCATACAATGGATTATGATTCAGCCATTAAAAAAAATGAAGTACTGACACATACTACAGAGTCGATGAACATCAAAAACATGATGCCAAGTGAAAGAAGGCAGACAAAGAAGGTCTCGTGTATAATTCTACTTACATGAAATGTCCAGGATAGGCAAAGACAGAAAGATAGAAAACAGCTGAGTAGTGTCAGGAGCTTGGAGGAAGGAGGAACAGGCAGTGACTGCTAATAGGTACAGGGTTTCTTTTTGTGATGATGAAATTGTTTTGGACCTAGATAGGACTGTGATAGGTAACACAGTCCTAGATAACACTGTGAATGTACTGAACACATAACAGAATTGTACACTGTAAAATGGTTAGTTTTATGTTATGTGAGTTTCATCTCAATTCAAAAAGCAGGGGGAGAGCTTGTTCCTCCAAGAATTATTGAGGATGAAATTAAAAGGACACACGTGCAAAGCTCCTAGCACTGTACCTCCATCATTGTTCAGAGCCATCTCTCCCATAGTGGGTAAGGTGAGGCTGGGCTGATTAAGCTTGTATCACCTACTCAGTCAAGTTAGTGGCTTGCTCAAGGCCACACAATGAGTCATGTGTGGACTCTGCACTAGAACTTGACTTTTCCGACCTGTGAGTACTGAGCAAGTTGTCTCCATGCTGCTTCTCCTACTTTACACAAAAATGGTACTTTACTGTTTAGAAAATATTTTTCCCCATGTGGTTTTCTAACACCCCTGACTTCAGAGGTTCAGTGTGGCAGAGTGCTTAAAGGGTTTGGCCCCTGAGCTGGGCAAATTTGGGTTCAAAACCAGGTTCTGTCAATTCTTAGCTGTGGGTCTTCAGGCAGTCACCTCTCTGAACCTTGTTTTCCCTATCTATTTATGAAGAACAATGACTTACCCTGTGCATTAAGTGAAAATAAAGCTGGAAGATACACAGCTGAAGCAAGAGTTAGGTCAATGCCTAGCACATAGTAAACTCTGAACTGTTGTTTAGTTGCCAAGGGGTGTCCGACTCTTTTGGGACCCCATGGACTGTAGCCCACCAGGCTCCTCTGTCCATGGAATTTCCCAGGCAAAAATACTGGAGTGGGTTGTCAATTCCTTCGCCAGGGAATCTTCAGACCCAGGGATCGAACTCGTGTCTCCTGTGCTAGCAGACGGATCCTTTACCACTGAACCACCGAGGAAGCCCCAAACTCTATTAGTATTAGCAGTTGAGGGGCTACTCTGGCAAAGCACTTAACACATAGGATTAAAACTGATAGAAGAGGACTTCCCTGGTGGTCCCATGGTTAAGCATCTGCCTTGCAATACAGGGAACACAGGTTTGATTCCTCACTGGGGAACTAAGATCCCACATGCCAAGGAGCAATTAAACCCACAAGCTACAAGTAGGGAGTCCATGTGCCACAGTGAAAGATCCGGAAAGAAAGAACCCCGCATGCCGCAACTAAGATTCGACACACTCAAGTAAATAAACAAATATATATTTTTAAAAAACTGACAGAAGAACAAAACAACTTCAAAGTCACTTTGCCACAGGCCCCAGATGCTGCAAAGTGGTGGTTCTCATCTAGGAGTGGGAGGGTGATGTTTGGCAGTGCCTGGAAATATTTTTGAATGTTACTGTTGTGGAGAGGGGGTGTGCTTCTGGTATCTGGTGGATCGAGGTCAGGTATGTCACTAAACATCCAAAATGCACAGGACACCCCCACAATGGAGAATGATTTGACCCAGAAGGTCAGCTGTGTCCAGGCTGAGAGACTCTACTCCAAAGTGACCTTACTCTTGCCAGACATAGTTCCAATCAACAGTGTCAACCACCCTCCAAATACCGGGATAACTTGCTACTTTCCCAACCCAGAGTGAGTCATTTTGTGAAGCTAAGGAACATTTAGCAAGGCGATAATCACCCTAATTTCTCTGTTGGGTAAGTCCAGATGGAAATATATTTGGAGCCTTCTCAAACACAGAAACATCCAACATCAACATGAACTCTATGAGGGCCAAAGATGGTTTGAAAGATCCATCTTAATCTCCCTTTCTTGAAGGCTTCTGGGAGCATCCTGAAGAATCTGCTCTCCTGATTCTGCATGAAGGGCCTGAAAAACAGAAATTGGCACACAGTAAGCACTAAATAAATGCTAGCTATTATTATTATCATCATTGTCCTCATTATAACTATTATCTCCCAAGGTACAGGGGAAGGTACATGCCCATAACAGCCTTCTTTAGCAGGCTGGATCTTTAGTTGGAGCATGAGAACTCTCAGTTACATTATGTGGGAACTAGTTCCCTGAACAGGGATTGAACCCAGGCCCCAACGTTGGAAGGCACAGAATCTTAGCCAATGAACCACAAGGGAAGTCCCTTACAACAACCTTCTGAGATGGGTGATATCATTCCCATTTTGTAGATGGGGAAACTGAAGCTCAGAGCAGTGAATGATGCCACATTTTTCACCATCTTTTCCTTGATCTCAGAGCTTCCACTCCTATGGTCTGTTCTCCTCACAGACACCAAAGGGATCTCTTAAAAATGAAATTAGACCTTATTTAGGAGAAGATGCTCTCTGGGTAATAATGTTACATGATGTATTATGATCCGACATTTCTTTATGATTTAAATATCTTGAAAAATTAAGGGCAAAGCCATGATATCAGAAACCAACACAACATTGTAAAGCAACTATACTCCAAAAAAAGTTAATTTGAAAAAAAAGTGGGCAGTGGCCCAATTCCTGGAAATCTCCGCCCCTTCCCCAAAATAGTTGGAATAATCCTCCCACTTATTAGCCTGTGAAATTGCCCAGCCCATAAAAACTAACCACACCATATTTGGGGGCCTTTTGCTTTCTGAGATGGCCCACACTCTGTATGTATTTCTCCCAAGTGTGTTCTTGCCTTTTGAGATGGACCAAATTCTGTCTATGAAATGTGTATCTCTCTAAATAAATCCATTCCTTACCTTAAAAAGAAAAAAGCCATGGTTTTGTAAAATGTTAGCATTAAAGGCAAACCAAGTGGAAAGGAATATGGAAAATCTTTGTACTACCTTTACAACTTCTCAGTAAATTTAGGATTATTTCAAAATTTTAAAAAACTAATCAGATCATGTTATTCCTTGACCCAAAACCTAGAGACCCCTCCTAACACTCTCCCTCTCACTCTGCACTCCAGCCACTCTGGTCTTCTTTCCATTCTTTCAACACTGGCAGATTGTTCCTGCCTCAGGGCCTTTGCACTTGCTGTTCCTTCTGTTGAGAATACTCTTCCCCCAAATGTAGTTCTTCCCGTAACTTTCTCTTTCTTATCCTTTAGATTTTGACTCAAATCTCTAATCCTGAGTCCCTCTCCCATGTGATCACATGACCATTTCTAATTCTCTCATAAAACTGGATTCTCTGAAATTATCTCCTACACTGGTTTCTCTGCTCTTCTCTGTCTCTTCCACTAGACTGGGACTTCCATGGGGACAGAGACTATACTGCTTGGCTCACTGCTGCCTCTCCAGCTTCTCTCACAGAGTAAGGCCTCAGTAAACATTTGCCCCCTCCCCAAAAGTGGTAAAGAACTGCCTGCCAATGCAGGAGACATAAGAGATGAGGGTTCAAGCCTTGGGTTGGGAAGATCCCCTGGAGGAGGGCATGGCAACCCACTCCAGTATTCCTGTCTGGAGAATCCCATGGACAGAGGAGCCTGGAGGGCTTCAGTCCATAGGCTCGCAAAGAGTCAGACACGATTGAAGCGACTGAACATGCATGCATGCACGCAAAATAAACTGTGTCTGCTGGTAGCACCATCAAAATAAAACTATGAATTTTGTCAAACAGCTTTCATGCATATTTTTTCCTATGGTTTCCTAATTTGTTCAAAATTTCCAGGATATCCAGGCAGGTTCAGATCTGCTGGCAAACTGCATCAACATTTCTTTGTATCACTTAACAACAATCCCAATGCTTAATAAATTGGGGGAAGGAATGAGGAAGAATTCACCCCCAGTGTTCTAAAACAGAATCCCGAATTGTTGACCTGGGGCCAAATGTAGTTCATGGATATGCTTTGGAAACCTTACATAGTGTTTTAGAGGAATTTGAGTTCATGATCAACTTTTAAAAATTGGAACATTTCACATCAAACTCCAGATGCCCAAGTTCTCCTGAAAACTCAAAGGACCTGGCCTCGCTGGGCCCAAGTTTCCCACTGGGTCCTCAGGGCCCCCATGGACTAGAGTTGGGGTGTGTGCTCCTCAGTTTATCACAGTCCCTATCCACCTGGCTTGGGCTACCTAAGTGGTGTTCGTGGTAAAGAATCCACTTATCAATGCAAGAGATGCAAGAGATGCGGGTTTGATTCCTGGGTCGGGAAGATGGATCAGGAAATGGCAACCCAAGCCAGTATTCTTGCCTGGAAAATTCCATGGACAGAAGAGCCTGGCAGGCTACAGTCCACAGGGCTACAAAGAGTCAGACACAACTGAGCGACTGAACACACACACATCCACATCCACCCAGCTTATTTCCTTCATGCTATCAGCTTAATCCCTTTAGGTACTAAGATTCCCCCTCAAAGCCTAAAGTATCCTTAGGAATACTGTTAGTTTCAAATATTTTCACTTTAGCCCCCCTCTTCAAATCTTACATGGAATTTTAATATCTAAAATAGATAATAGTGATTATAGTTCATTTCGATTGAGTGCTTTCTGCATGCCATTGTTCTGCTTTGGTTGACTCAAGGGCTTGGGGACGCGAATTCTACCAGCTCTCCATCATTTTCAGCAGGCTCTTACGAAACCTCTATGGATCCAAGGAAGACAGTTCAAAAAGAACTTTTTTTTTTTTTTTTTGGCCTTTCTGCATGGCATGCAGGAACTTAGTTCCCCTATCATGGATAGAATCTGTGCCTCCTGCAGTGGATCCTCGAGAGTCTTAACCACTAGACCACCAGGGAAATCCCCTCAAAAGTATATTTTAATCCATGCTCCTCACTATAAGCAAACTAGAGGAGGGAAGAGACACTCCACCAATTGGAACAGTAGCCTTTCTGGCAACTGTTTGTCTGCTAGTCCTGACTGTTGACAGTGGCAGGAAAAAAGTCAATAAGGGGATCCGTTCTTTCCTTCCAGAGTTATTTGCTGGTTTCTGGGAGCCCTTCAAGCCATGAGGGCTCATGCCACTCTCAGGCTTAGAACTAGCTAATTCTCTTAGACATGTTTCAGCAAATGTGGACTCTGGAGGGGAGTTGCCTGGCAGAGAATGGTTTGGAGACAGAGGCCCTCCCCAGTCCAGTCGGAAGTTTTCATCCAGCCCTGATGATGTCAGCAGATGTGAACACACCTGCTACTTTGTCTATGGAAATTTTATGGCACTCATCATCCATTGAGACTCTTATAGATCATTCCACTGAGTCCCACATTTATGTACCTAGTGTGTGCCAGTGTTGCACTAGGTCTTGGGGATTCGCAGTGGGAATTTACTAAACATGAACAAGGGCTTTGGTTTCTGACTGTTCCAAGTTCCAGCTCTAGCTCTGAAACTTACTAGCTGTGTGACCTTAAGCAAACAACCTAGCCTCTCTCTGTCTCACTTCATCTGTAAAATGGGTGTGACAGGAATAGTACAAACTTCCTAGGATTGTCTTGGGGATTCAAAGAGAGAGTTTTTGACACATACAAAGAAAAGGAGTGCAGTGTTTTGTTTTGTTTTTCTCCTCTGGCAGGCTTCAGAAGATGATATTTTTTATTTGTGTTTATGTTTTCTGTCTGTCTGGCTTACTAAATGACTCTCCATGAGAGAAAAGCCTTGTCTTTCTTGTTCACCCCTGATTCTCTCCGAGAAACAATGCCTGGCACAGAGGAGGTGCTGCATAAATGTTTGTCTGCTGAATGAATCGCTGTCTTTCATATTCCTGCTTTAATTGCCATTCCGATGATGCGCCTTGGAGGAGCCCAGGGTCTCGTGGACTCCGGGGAGAGCCAGCATGACCTTGACAGCCAGCTGTTCACAACGGTGCTGTGCATCAGCTTCGAATGTCGCCAACTGGGCTGTGTGCCCCGGGCTGACAAGTGACACTTGTTTGTCTTCTGGTGAGCAGTTACAGCACGGGAGGGTAAGTTGGTGACTGGGGAAAAGCTGAGTGAGCAGCTGCTCCAAGCAGGGGGAACTCTGAACCTTAACGCCTCCAAGCCAGCAGTAGGGAGGCCTTGGGTCCATGTGGAAGGAGCCTGGGCCCCACCACTTCTTGGGCCCCGGGGGGAACACCGGTTTTGAGCTTGGATACCCGGGTGGCACAATGATCTCGATGGTATTTCGGGCTGGGAATGCGTGCATTTTGTGTGCCTTGAGAAACAAAATTAATTTCTCTGGCGGGAGCAAACTGTGAAGCGCTGCAGGATAAAAGCAGTTAAATGAAAAGGTCAGGATCCAAGAGAGCAGATGTGTTTGCTGAGTGTAACTGCACTTTCAAACCCAGCTAAGACGACACGCAGCCTCCGGAGGTGGTACATTTTGGAGGGATCTCCTGGGGAGAGATTATTTGGGGAGGCTGAGAAGCCAAGAGAAATTGACCAAAGTTTCCCGGGGTATCTGCAGAACTGGGGACCCGACCGCAAAGCCAGCGAGTGCAACCACGTCCTTCTCTTCCGGCCTCGAGCTCCGACGCGCGAAATCTGCAAATTCTCCTTTATCTGCTGCACACGCTCGCTCATCTTCGTTCTGGCTGCAATCAGGGTAAACCGTTCCGATGATTATGTAACTTCGCGAGTTCAAGAAAGATAATCCAGAAAGAGATGATGAAATTTTTTGAGGGTGGATTAAAAAGAATTATTCCCCCAAATGTAAGTTACAGAGTGCACAAAAATGTGCATACAAATACCCATATTTCCACCACTCAGAAAGAATAACTTAACATTTTTATTTATCTGGGAGAGGACTTTTAAAATTAGCCATCAAGTATATCTTTCCCGTCCCCCCAAATTCTAGCAAATTTGAAGCCAAAGAGTCAACCTACTTCTCTTTATTATTTCACTGTTCATCTCTACCACAGATTCATCTTAAGGGGATATTCCAGGACACCCAAATTCCCTCCGTGGGCTTTTCACATGGCCAGGTCTGCAAACACGGCCGCAGTGAACAGCGCCCTGCGGAGTCCGCAACCCTCGGGTGCACAGCTGCATCTTCTCCCCCATCCCCAACTCCCGCGTGCAACTTTGCAACTCACGCTCCCGCCAGAGGGCCTATTTGCTCGGCCCGTTTGGCGGAAGGATTCCGCGCGCGAGCGCATTTACTCCCAACCGTCTCCTCCCCATTCCCGCGTTCTGGCCCCGCCTCCTTTCCTCGCCCTGGCCCCGCCCCCTCCCCGGTGCCCTATGGCCCATAAAGAAGTCCCGGCCGGGCCGCTGCACTCCCCCGCGCGCATTCGTGCGCCGCCCGAGGCTGGCTAAGGAGTCGGCGGCCATTTTGTTCTTCTCGTGGTTCCAGTGGGGAGAGAAGGAGGAAGCAGGGAGCGGGGCGGTTGGGGGGGACCCGCCGCGGCTTCTGCCACCGCCGCCACCACCATCTGTGTGCTCGTGGCTTGGGAAAGGAGGTGTGAATCCCGGGCGCGAGCCGGCGGCGGCGCCGCTGCGGGAAGGTCGGCGGTGGGAAGGCGATGGCGGATATAGATAAACTCAACATCGACAGCATCATCCAACGGCTGCTGGAAGGTGAAGGGGGCGGCGGGCGGCTCCGGAGACTCACGGGGGAGGGGGATTTGGGAGGCCTGTTGGGCATACTGCGCCAAGACGAGTGAGCCCCGCGAGTTCGCCCGCGGGCCGGGGACTGCCGCGGGAGGGAGGTTGCCCGGGGTTCCGCACTTGGCCCAACCCGCGGACCCTCCTGGCTCCGCTCATTCATTGCTTGAGGGTGCAGCCTTTCTCCTGGCCGTGAAATTTGAAAACTCCGCTCCCCACCCCCACGTTTCCGGTACGTTCCCCCGTGCGCCCGGCACTCCGGACCAATCTTTGGAGAATATTGGGGGCCCCAGTCCAACCTACTGAACTGCTCGTTCCGAACTTCGTGGTTCTCAGTCTTTTGGAAAGCAATATGATGCGGATATGGATTTCACCAAGCTTGAGGGCTTCTTTCCTAGCCTGCTTATTTTTATTTTTTTGTGAGGCTGGGTTGAGGGCCCCGTTACTTGTTACTTGGTAACGAACGTTCATTCGCAGGGGGATGTTGAAACCCATCTTCTCCTGCCCTCCCAGATATTCTTTTTAAGTTGTTTTTATCCCGGGGAAGTCTCCGCGCTCTTTTCTGAACATGCCTCTGAATCGTGAAACCGGCAGTGATGACAGTTTCGTTAGGATCTTTCCAGTGTGCCAAGCTCTGTTAAGCGCTTTGCGTTCATTGCATTTTGTTGTCTTTTAGTCGCATCAGACTTTCCGATCCCATGGACTTCAGCGTGCCAGGCTTCCCTGGCCCTCACCATCTCCCGGAGCTTGCTTAAACTCATGTCCTTTGAGTCGGTGATGCCATCCAACCATCTCGTCCTTTGTCGTCCGCTTCTCCTCCTGCCTTCAATCTTTACCAGCATCAGGGTCTTTTCTAATGAGTTGTCTCCAGTACTTTGCGTGCATCGCATAAATCATATTAGCCATCGCTTCTAAAGCGCTTACTGTGTTGTCAGACATTTTTTGGAGCTCTTTACACAGATTTCATGTAATACATGAGGTAGATGCTATTATTTTTTTCCTGACTAAGACCTAGAGAAGTGTAGGCACTTGACCAAGGTCACACAGTTAGTGACAGTCAAGTTTCAAACCCAGGCAACCAGTCATTGAAGTCACCCTATGTGTGAAAGAAGGGGGTGTCCAGTGGTTGAGCAAAGGTTAAAATAAATATTTAATTTTGACTGACCTAAAACTCCTGAGGTGTCTGGCGATTGATTTCTATTAATGTGGGGGAGGGATGAAGTTCGGATTTTAAGGAGAGATGCTGAAATAAAATCACCCCTCACCATCCCTAAATTCTAGAGCACATCTATTAATAATAACATCTAATTCCGAACTTTGAAAGAATTCAGATCCCTTTCTTGAGTGCTGGATAATGTAGATTTGGCAGAGTTTTAACTGCATTTTTGCCTTTATATTCTAAAATATTGTTGGACTGTAAGTGCTCAAAGATGGAGTCTAGCGTAAACAATTGGACAGCTCTAGAATTTGCAGATCTTTTAAGTCATGAGAATGAAACTTCTGAAAATATGTTTTCTTAATGTGTGTTAAGGTTTTTTCCTTTTATAGTGTCTCAAAAGAAAAACTCATTAAATGAGCCCCTGAAATGTCACTGCCATTGTGGGTGAAAGCCTTGTTCATTCAGTACCTGGCGCTTATTAGAAGAATCACACTTTTAATGTTAGTTAATATAGTTCTTTGGTTTATGTGAGGCAGCAGTGGGTCAGAAACGGATTAAAACAATTTGCTGTAAGAAAAGAACTTAAATTTTTTTCATTCAAAAATTGTAAATTAGCTTCTGCATGTCTACGCAGGGACATGTGTGGCGAGTTAAGAGTGGGCTTTATTTCTTTGAAAAGCTGGAAAAAAAGGAAGCTGTGGATTAGAAACAGTTTTAAGATTAGTTAAGTCTTAGTTGTGGAGTCGCCCATAACTCTTATATTCATTCAACATCTTGTTAATTTTAATCTTATTTTTTAAATTGTGCTAAGAAATTTGTGCTGATTAACCTGGATCATTTACAGTGAGATCAGTCATTATTTCTTAATAGTTTCTATACATGTTATACTGGAAAACCAGATTTTTTTAACATTTCGTTTTTTTCATTGAAATTAGTAAAGCAGTGCATTTTCATTCTTCAGGAATAAACTAGCTGCTCAACATGCTTAATGTTTTTTTTTTTTCTTCATCAATGTTAAATTGGCAGAGAAACTATTGAAAATGATCTATTGAAAATATATATATGTATATCTTTCCAAGGTAGAAAATGCTGATAAGTTTTGTGATTTTTTTTTTTTTTTGCAGTGCCTCACAAAGTTTTTCCTCTGAAAATTTTCATTAAGAGTTAAGTATACCTAAAAAAAAAAAAAGAGTTAAGTATACCTAAAGATGGAGGGAATGTGAGTTTTATGAACTTGTTGGAATTTTTTACATGTTCGGAATTGTCTCTTTTAAGGTGGAGGAATGTGCAAGCTAGTTGAGAAGTAGCTCAGTGATAGTACTAAAAAGACCATTCAAAAGTGAAGTCTTATCTAACGAAACACCATGCTTTAGCTTTTAATCACTACAGCTTTGCAGTTCTTTTCTACTCTTACCTTGGGAAGATACCAAGGACGGAGGAACCTGGTAGGCTACAGTCCATGGGGTCGCAAAGAGTTGGACACGACTGAGCGACTTCACTAAGGAGGCAGCATTCTGCCACCCACCTGGGAAGGTCTGCCTTGCAGGTGATGAAACCCTCAGATTGTCGCTCTCGTGTTATTCATGTTCACTTGCTTAAATAACTGCACGGTAAAACTTCGGATTTAGAGAATAAATCAGCTGCTGATTTGTCTGGTAGTCCTACTGTGTTGGAGAAAAGTGAGATTAGAGTCAGATTAGCTTTGTAAGTGATCTCAGACAGAGAATGATTGATGACTAGCCATTTTCTTGCAAAGCAGACAGTTGTAACTTCACATCCTGCTTTGAGAGACGCATCTCACCTCTGAAGATGGCGGTTGTCAAACTGCAGGACTGTGTCAGGCTCTGCACAATTGCCTGATTTGCATTAGTGATTTAAATATGACTTCTGTCCTGGCACTCAGACATTTACTAATTTAATCCTCTAATTGGTAAAAATAATCCCTGTGTTTAGTTTTTTGATGTGAAATGAAACATGTTTGTATTGTAATGTTTAAAAAAGACAGTGGTCCCTGGTCCTGAAGATAATAAAGGACAAACATAATGGCACAAAAAAAAAATTCCTAAAATGCTGACCAAGGAAGACAAAAATAATCTTTCTTAAAGAATGAGTTTACACATCAGATCATTTTAACTGACGCTTTTCTTGCAATCAATGATCATAGGGCATTTTGTTGATAAAGACTGTAATCATAAACTTGTGTGTTACTAATACCCTTAATTTCCAAGAAGCCTGTATTGTGAGGACCTCCCCCTCCCCTCCCACATGTTAATTGTATGCTGCATTCTCTCCTACAAGTAAGACCAGAAAGGTCTTAGAGCTGTGATCTGCCACTTGCACCAACCCTAATCCAAGCTGGGGAAGGATTATTCTCTGTGCCCGCAGTACCGCCTCGCCTGTCAGTAGCAGGAGGAAGCAGTGAAGTCTCACAGGATGGGGTGTGTCATTTTGTGGTGCTTGAGGGGATGTAAGCCGCGGGAGCAGGCAGGCTTTCCTCCTCCAAGCTGGGGGAATGGATGCCAGGCTGCACCATGCAATAACAGCACATCCACGGTAGAGATTGGTGAGATTGTTCCTGTTCCATATCTGTGAAACTGCGGTCATGTGCCATTGCTATTCAGTCTGCCTGAGTAGGTGAGGGTTACTGATCTTGAAGCAGGGAGATGATGTACAGACTTGGTCATTTCACTCAATTTACTCTCGAGGATGTTAGTAGACCTTGAAGACTGGAATGTGAAGGAGATAATATCCTGATACGAATCACTGTGTAAATGAGGAAACAGGAAAGTCTTAATTCAAGAACAATTTACAGAATTCTGGGGCAAATTTTTTTATGTTTTAGGATCAGACCACTGTATCCAAACCATGTAAGAATAGATGATTTACTTAATGGTCTTGATGTTTTATCTGAAATCTCCAATTTCACCTTCCCTAGGGCTTACTGGCATCCCTCATCTAGAGGAGATTGTCTGTTACTTATATTAAGGCTTATGAAAATGCCACTCTACTAATGTAGGGTCAGATGTCAAGTCTCATCAAACGTAGGTGGTTAGACTGTAGAGAGTTAAAGATTTTTCAATAAATTGTCTTCACTCTAGGTGTAGAAAACTCAAGGTTCTTCATTGAGAGCAATAGACAGTGTTTTGCAGCTACATCCTGATTCTATATGTGCCTTGAGAAAATTGGTGTCACCTTTAAATGCCCAAAGTATCACACCAGCAGTTAGCACAGTCAAGGCAGGGAGAGAGTGGCTTAGAAATTCCAATGGCCAAAAAGTGGGCGTCTTCCTGCTGGTGACTTTGCAGGAAACTGAATGGTTCTTGAGTAACATTTTCATGGCTTACAGTTTTTGTAGAAAAAGACCTCAGTTGTTTGTGGGAAAGTTTTGATGTTACAGATCCTCACTGTTTTTTGTTTGTTCTGGTTTGAGGTTTTGTTTTCCTAAATTTGTCAAATGTGAGGTTATTGATTGTCACTAAAATAAATATGATGTGGCATATTGTTAAGATTACCACCTTTTTAATAGGATTATCTTATTAGCAAAATCTCTGTTTACTTATTTTTATACTGGTTGTGCCAATTTTAGGTTTTAAAACTTCGTTATAATTGAGCTGAGGCTTTTTGGTAGGTATGTTATTCCTTTTCTATGAACTTCTTTGAACAGTTAAGGGGCAAGAAGAATACATGCTTATCCCTCATAAGTAATCCCAAAGTAGTCTTAAGTTATTTCAAGTTTTTATCAGTTTGTTTACTATAAAATTGCATAGGAGTTTTTATCATGTGCTCATGTGAATGATTTGCCAGATAAATAAATGATGATACAAGTTAGAACAGTCTTTGCTGGTAACAGCCATGATGCAGTTTTCTGAATCTGCCATTTTAGCCAGATAAAAGCTTTTACTCAAAAGTTGCACATTTGGGAATTCCCTGGCCATCCACTGGTTAGTAGGACTCCAAGCTGTCTCTGTTGAGGGCAATCCCCGGTCAGGGAACTAAGATCCCGCAAGCCTCAAAATGCTGCAAAGAAAAAAAGAGAAGTCACGTGCCTAAGACCCAAGTTGACCATTTTAATGTATCAATCACTAACCTATATATGTCCGCTGTGCCTACTGATTTTATTTCCGTACAATACGTAGCACCTGGACTTATGAGAAACATTCTACCTGGAAAATGAAATTCTTTTTTGTTGGAATATTTTGGATCTCATTGGCAATTGTTGAAATAACTTTATACGACTACTTAGGAAGATATCATTAGGAGACAACCCGTGAACTAAACTAACTTCCCACCTTAGGTCTCTTGTTTACATCTCTTCCGTCATGCACGGCACAATGAGGGTTGAAGTAGGTAGTGTTGCTGCTACTTAGTCATTAAGTCCTAGCTGACTCTTTGTGACGCCCTGGACTGTAGCCTGCCAGGCTCCTCAGTCCATGGGATTTCCCAGGCAAGGATACTGGAATGGGTTGCCATTTCCTTCTCCAGGGGATCATCCCAATCCAGGGATCGAACCCAGGTCTCCTGTATCTCGTGCTTGGCAGGTGGATTCTTTACCACTGAGCCACCTGAGCAGGACTGTACTGTTTGCATTTTTTCTTTGTAGCTAATAGCGATAAAACAGATATGCAAGCCTTTGTCTTTTTAATGGTGTTGAAGATGTTGTCCCTAAGATAAACTTTTAGTTTTACAGTTTTTATAGAGGGGTAATTCTCGGTACAGAATGTATAATAATCTGCAGTTACCTGGTTTGTCTTACCTTCTGAATCCTCTATAGAATGTAAACCTCTCAAGAAAAGGGACAAAGTTCTTGTCTCAAGTAGATTGCATCATTTAATTTTTAATGCTTCCTGTTTGTAAGGATACCTTATGATTTTTATATCTCATATCAAATTTTTCTTAAGCACCAATGACTGTATAGAGGTTCAGTAGTTTGTACTATAAAATCTCTTGGTTTAGAAGTATAATGAAAACAAATTCCTTTTTTTTTTTTTAAACTTTTTCATCTTTGTTATTGCTTATGAACTTATAAAATGGCAAAAACAGTTGTACACTAGTTTACTTGCTTTCATTGTTTTCTCACTAAGTTTCTAAGTTAATGCCATATATTTTAAACATATTTTGAAGATGAAGAACAAATTCTTAAATGCGAGGGTGATCTGGTGGAAGCACCATTTCAGAGCTAGAGTCACTTGGGGCCTGGTGTCCTCCTTACAAGCTCTGTGACCTTGGACCACGTCACTGAGCCTCTTCCAGCCTGTAACACAGAGAAGTGCCAGTGTCTGACTTCACGGGATTGTTGTATTGAATGGCACTGTAAGTAAAGCCTCCTAGTGCAGCAGTGCCCAGCACACGGGAAGTGCTCCATAGGTGTTAGCTACAACTAGTACCTGATTCTATGTGATGGACACTGAAAACAGTGAAGTAGATTTTTTATGCTGTCAGCTAATAGGCCATCTCTAAGAAATGCCTGCTGTGTTCATTCAGGCTGCCAAAACCCATTTTGAAATCTTTATTTTCTGTTAGATACATTTTTAAGAGTAATCCTAAATTTTCACAACTAGAAAAATACTCTAGTAAAGCCTATAAGAATGATACTATTGCTTTGTAATTTGAAAACACAGACATGGTTTTTGTTCTTATTTTTTACTAATCAGTGTATAGTCTGGGGTGCATGCTGATTTTAATGCCGCAAGTTAACAGAGATTTATTCAGGCTTCGTTCATGCAACAGGTTTTGAGTACCTACCACGTACTGGCTGTGGGCATGTACACTGCAGGGCTAGTGGTGTGGTCCTGAGGTTTACATTCTACCAGGATGAATAGATGGACGTGAACTGGCAATTATAATACAGAGTGGGTGCTGGTCAGTGTTGGGAGAGCATTTCAGAAAACAAAAAACCAGCTTGTTAAGGGGAGAGAAGATGACTAAGAGGGGTTTTCCAGAGTGAGGTGATACCTAAGCAGTCTCGAAAGATGAGCAGGTATTTGCCGGTTGGTAGATAGTTTTGATGGAGTTTCTGTTTATATGGTTTTATTTCTTGAGCTAATTGTTGGGAATTTAAGAAGCTTTGTGACTGTTTTTAATGAGCACTGTTTAGATATAAGTTAAATCTTGATTTGTTCTGGAAAAATTGTATTTAATCCTCAGTCCACGTTAGGAACACTTTAAATTGTTGGTGTTGCATGGAGCTCTGCCAGGTACCGTGTGATGACCTAGAGGGCTGGGCGGGTGGGAGGAGGTAAGTGTATACCTACTGCTGATTCATAGTATCGTACAGCAGAAGCTAGCACAACATGGTAAGCATTTATCCAATTAAAAATAAATTTTAAAAAGTTGTTAGTGTTGTTCTTTACTAATCTCTGCTCTGATACTTCGGGGACAATCAGATTAAGAAAACTAAAATTATCATGAACTATGTCTAAAGGTTGTAGTGGGAAGCCTCCAAACCAGTAAAATGTGTATTAGCAGCATTGATTTAATCTGATAGCATTCATATTAAAGTGTGACTTGAGTTCCCTATAGGTATAAGTCTTCTAAAAGACTTCCCTTACAAGTGTGGGCCTCTACTGAAAAAGATTCCCTTTGAAACCAGAAGCATTTAGGAGTCCCCTAGCCAAAATTGAAGTTTCCTGTTGGCAGTCTGCCCAACCTTCTGGCTGACTTGTGGTAAAATCACTAATGATTGGGGTTTTCTGGCCAGTAAAGCAACCATCCCACTATCTTTCCACTGGGAGGGTTTCTTGAGTTCTCTCCTATGTGTATGTCTAGAAAGAAAAAATTACTTTGGTTCTGGAAAAAAGTTGGTTTTGTTTCACAAGCAACTCAGTTGCTCTTGTGCGTGTGTCCGTTTACTGTAGTCCCTCAGAGATTATCCTTGCTATGCTTTCCCTTTAGTCGCTGCTTTAATATTTGAGTCGTTTCTTAATGTTTGATCAGAATGAGACTTAGCTCAGTTCCGTGTGTGTTTTGGAGTCCCAAAGAGGTGATTTGCTCAAGACTGAAACCAGTGCAGAAACCTTGCTTCTAGTTGCCAGTCCAATACACGCAACATTTTTTTTTTTGCTGTACCCTCTAAGAGTTTGACTCTTCCCCCTTGTCATCCTTTCTTATTTATTGTCTTTCATTGAAAAAAGTAACACCTTTCCATTTCTGCTCAACTTGTTTCCTCAGAGAATTTCATTTCAGTGGCTATTCAGGCTGAAGGAGCGCTTCCCCTAAGACAGTATTTTTCAGATTTGGGCATAGCCCATTTTAATGGGGAAGAAAAATACTCAGCAGATACCAGGGTTTTTTTAACTTGCAGTTTTTATTACTCTGTAATGTTACTTAGACATTTACAGAACAAAGCTAGATACAAACCAGTTAAACGTATTGCTCTTGTTTAGCATTAGGCTAGATGATTTTGAATTTGAATATATAGCCTTCAAAACTGATAAAGTTTAAATTGACAATATTGATTTGATCTGCTTATCACTTTATATTGGGTTTAATGGTGGAAGGATGTTGGCTTAGTTCTGTACTTGGTCTGGTTCTGTGTTTTTGCTTCAGTTCTAGTTCAGAGAATGCCTCCTTTCTTGAATCTTTTGTATAAAATAAGTGTTACTTTTTTTCTCTTTTTATAAAATAAGTGTTAAGATTTTTATTGCAACCTGATGATAATCAGTCCCCATATTTAACCAGACCCTGGCGCTTCATAAGGGGCTTCCCTGGTGGCTCCCCAGTGGCTCAGGCGGTAAAGAATCTGCCTGCGATGCAGGAGACCCAGGTTAGATGCCTGGGTTGGGAAGATCCCCTGGAGAAGGGAATGGCAACCCACTCCAGTATTCTTGCCTGGAGAATGCCATGAACAGAGTGGTCTGGTGGGCTGCACTCCATGGGGTTGCTGAGAGTCAGACAGGACTTAGAGACTGAACGGCAACAGCAGCCGCTTCATAACTGTAAAGTTAAGGTAAAGTTAGTAATGCAGTGCTGCTTGTAGGAAATGGCAACCCACTCAAGTATTGTTGCCTGGAAAATCCCATGGACAGAGGAGCCTGGCAGGCTGCAGTCCGTGGGCTTGCAAAAGGATTGGGCACAACTTGATGACCAGACAACAGGCAGTGCAGTGCTGTTTGTTACATATTTAATTAATAACTCTAATCTGTTGCAACTAGAGTCAAAACAGAATTTCATTTCTTACTGCTACCTACCTGCTGATAAATGAATTATTATAAGGCCAGAGGCTATCTTGTGCTTCACTTTGATAGTGAATAGAACCCGAGTGCTCTGATGTGATGTGTGCTGTGCCATGATCTCGTCCTCCTTTTTCTCAAGTTTTACCTGTTCCAATTACTAGGAAACCTTTCTCACAACACACACTGACATCCTTTGCCCTGTATAGACATGAGTGTTTTCACAAATTCAGGCCTAGAAAGTTGCATAGTAAAATACCCACAACAAGCATACACTGTGTTTTAATGAAAATCAGCACCGTAAATTTTTTTCATAAGATAAATCTGGGACCATGGAGAGAGACCTGTGGTCCTCTGAAAAACACTGATTGAGACGAGGGAGATCCTGAGCATTTCCAATCTCATATTTTAAAACAAGGAATTGTTAGAACTGACTCACTAGCATGATAATCTCTAAGACCTCCTGCTTTACAAATACTAGTTCATTTATAAGGCTGGAGAAGAGAAGATGATGGGAGGCAAAAAGAGCTGATCTGGTGAGTGGGCTGTAGGTGAACAAGGCCAATTGTTAAGTGTCCTGAAAATAAAGCCTAGTCAGAAAGTAGTTAAACTATGTTTTTGTCTCCTCTTTATTTAAAGCTTGTGCCTTTTCATATATGTTTAATTTTTATATGAAATCTTACTTTGACTTCACTTGACTAAATTGGGGTTTTTCTCCCCCTACAGTGAGAGGGTCCAAGCCTGGTAAAAATGTCCAGCTACAGGAGAATGAAATCAGAGGACTGTGCTTAAAGTCCCGAGAGATCTTTCTCAGTCAGCCTATCCTGCTAGAACTTGAAGCACCACTCAAGATATGTGGTAAGTTTTGGTGCACTGTTACCTTTGGTTATGTGATTAATTGACTGAGTCAAGGGTATATATAGATGGTATATAGATGATGTTATGTTAGCCAATAGAATCATGTACTATTTATGAATAACCTAGAATTACATTATTTAATTGTAGCTTTAGAATAAATAGCTCTAATGGACCTAGTTTACTTAGATGTACTTCAAAATTGCTTAAAATTATTTTGCTAAAGAAATACAAACATTGCAGAAGAAAGGAACGGAAACAGAATGGAGAGCTAAGAAAAGGCCTGGACCTATATATAAGCTTAAAGCAAAGGAAAATACTCTTCGGCATTATCTAGCAGGTAGACATTGAAAGCCAGATGTATTGGTGGATGTAGTGTGTGTGTACCTCTGTTCACATGGGGTCAGGGCTTGTTGAGAGTGCATCACTTCTGCTGGCGCTGTCCCTAGAGACTGAGCTGTTGGATATCTGATACTGATCAGCCAGCCTGAAAGGGAAACCGTGTTACTTGGCAGGAAGGCCTGCCTAGCCATTAATTATCCGTTCTGCAAAATAAATTATTAATTACTTGAGTTTTGTGTATGATTCTGATATACACATACACTTAAAATTTTCACTAAGCTCTGTTGGACTAAATACTACACAACAGTGGAAATTAGTTTTATGTGTGTGGTTTGAACTATACGAATGAAGACACTTTGTAATAAAAATTCTTGCTTCTAGGTGATATCCATGGGCAATACTATGATTTGCTTCGACTTTTTGAGTATGGTGGTTTCCCGCCAGAAAGCAATTACCTGTTTCTTGGGGACTATGTGGACAGGGGAAAACAATCACTGGAGACTATCTGCCTCTTGTTGGCTTACAAAATCAAATATCCCGAGAATTTTTTTCTTCTCAGAGGAAACCACGAATGTGCCAGCATCAATAGAATTTATGGATTTTATGATGAATGTAAGTACTTTCTACAGGAAGATTTACTTATATTGAGTTACGTGGTCATAAACTGAACATGTTTCTGTTAGGATTTGTGAGAATTTACATGTAGTGTTGTCATTTTTCATGCTTACTATTTTGTTAACTAGTTTTTGTCCTGGCTTCTTTCTTGTGGTAAAAATAATTAACATTCGTTACAGTATGATAATGCCCTGGATTCTTGTATGATGTGATGATTAGATTAGGAAATAGTGATAACAGTGGTGATTTCTTTTAAGGTAATTGTTGTGAATAGTTGCAGATAATTTAATTTTTAGTACAACTCTGAGAACCTGTCCAAATAGATAGCTTTGTTTTTGATAACTTTATTGAGATAAAATTTCATCCATTTAAGTGTACAGTTGAGTGAATTAAATTGATAGAATTACATAGCCATCACCACAGTCCTATGTAAGTACTAAGCTACTTTCTGTCTCTATAGGTTTGCCTCTTCTAGACGTTGCATATAAATGGAAACTTGGAATATACAAATAAGTTTTGTAATTTGTAATATAGTTATTTTTCATTTGGCACATCCACACCCAAGAAAAACAGTACTCACTATGTGAAATTGTGCTGAAAGGAGAAAACAGGGCAGCAAGGGGGAGCTAATTAAAAGTATTTGTATAATTTATACATTGTTTGACCCATTTTGAAGGTGCACTTTGAGTTGATAATTGACAGGAGCAAGATTCCCAAAGCCTTGAAAATAATCAGTTTCGGTGGAGTTTTTATTGATGCTGCTGTTTAAGTAACTATAAATTAAAAAAAATTTTTTTTAATCCTTATCTCCATCTCCTTTTTGTATTCATCATTTCTGTGAGTGGGAGTGGTTAAGGAATTTGAATTACTAGCACTTGCCAGTATAATTATAACAAGACTGGTTTTGTCTCTGGCCGTACCCTAGACTATAGTCATAACCTACAGTCTCTCAAGGTGTGGTGTTATTCCATCTCAGTTTCATTTAGATGTGTTCATCTAGTTTATTGGTTAGAAGTACATTGCTAGAAAGGTTACCTTCGTAAACTTAGTCCTCGTACTCACAGCCTCTCCCTTGACTCTATGTATGTACGTAGTCCAAGACCCAGCTCATAAGATGAGGTAGGAGAAAATTGACTATACTTCAGTAAAATTGGAAAAAAAAAAAATGAGGTGGGCAACTGGGACAACTGGAGTTGGGCAAGAAAGATATTTGATGTTGACATTGAGTCTTATCAGAGAAGTGCTAGTAAGGCAGTCACTATTTTAGGTAATGAAATGAGAGGCAGAGAATTTTATAACATTTGTGTTTTAGAAATTTGTTACAGGTACTACTGTTTAGAACAGTTTGCTTTTTACATAGCAGTTAGCCAATATTTTTATGTTTTATTTGATAAAGTTCAAATTCACACAATCTCTTTGTTGTGATATACTTCCTAGTGTGTTGGCTACATCATTTTTTATTAGAAGCCTTAATGATTTAGAAGGTCAGCATTGATTAGTATCAATTTTGACTCTTTGTCTTTAAGACTCATGTAATGAATGACCTTGTACTCCAACTTTTCCCTCTCCCATCAGGCAGGTATAGTTTGCCACCCAGTCTATGGGCCTGAAAGTATCCTGACATAGGTGGCTTTCAGTGGATGGTTTACCAACTTAAAGCATTGATAATTTTGTTAAAATTTACTGTATTGAAAATCTTTATTCAAATGTACATTTCCATGAAGGAATTTAAAAACCACTGCTTAATGTGATAGACTTATTTCCTAAGGGTAACAAGTACTCTATGCTACCATTTCCTCCATTCCCCCTCCCGTGTTATTTTTTTTTATTTATTTATTTTCATTTATTTGTATTAGTTGGAGGCTAATTACTTTACAGTATTGTAGTGGTTTTTGCTATACATTGACATGAATCAGCCATGGATTTACATGTGTTCCCCATCCTGAGCCTCCCTCCCACCTCCCTCACCATCCCATCCCTCTGGGTCATCCCAGTGCACCAGCACCAAGCACTTGTCTCATGCACCCAACCTGGTTTGCCCCTGCCCATGTTATGACTGTAGTCCTGGAAAAGCTGAGGTATCTGTTGGATAAAATGTGAATGTATGTTACACTTTTCTGATGCCAGAGCTGTCTAGTCTGTAGTAATAGGAAACTGCATTAGGGGTTCTGGCTCGGAATCTGAGGATTTGGAAGCTTGAAGAGACCTTGGCAGTCTTCCAGGAATCCTTCTGGAGCCAGATGCTCCTGGTGGTCTGAGGTGGCCTTAGGGGGGAAATGTAGAGAGGAAAGAAAGCAGCAGCCCGGGGCTAAGTTAATAAGATTCTCAGGCAACAAGAGGAATAAGCTTAATTTTTGATGAAGAAGCCGACAGAGTGAGTTGTGAGTTGTTCTTGGTTGCCTTTGGAAATAGGAACCCACCTATGGTTTGAGAGTGGACAGAACAGACTATATTGCAAACAGAATTGGTGCTATTAAATAATTGTTGAGGCTTAATGATAATCCTTAATCAGTATATCTGGAATTCTGTTTTCAGACCTTCTATGGAATTTTAAAATAGTGCATATGAAACTATAAGTTGTTGCTTATAAATCACACATCTCTTAAATATTACATATATCTAATTCTCTCTTTTTTAATAAAAGCATAGTTTTTTAATATTGCCTTGGAGGACTTATCCTGAGAGTATGTACCTGCAGAACACCAGTCTCTTGTTTAACCATCCCAAAATTTTCACAGGTAAAAGAAGATATAACATTAAACTATGGAAAACTTTCACAGACTGCTTTAACTGTTTACCGATAGCAGCCATCGTGGATGAGAAAATATTCTGCTGTCATGGAGGTTTGTGTGCTGATTTTAATTCCACGTAGATTTGGATTCTTCTAAAGAGTATACACTTTGACATTGATGAATTAACATTCAGATGACTTCCTCTGTGAGGCGACTCTCCTGTACTGCTGTGTTACACCAGGAGGCCACTATGGCACATCCAGGATCATCCAGATTCAAGTCCAAAGTATGCAGTTGATTTGTTACAGGGAATTCTAGGCTCTGTAACAGCCTTGAAAATAGAGTAGAAAGTATTTTCGAATGTAAAGTAAACAATGAAGATCCTCTAGGATACTGAAAATGTGAATGTACTTTCCCCTGGACTGTTTTTGATCCTTTCAGAAATTTCTCTTAGATGTTAAAAGTTATTTTGTTTGGTGGTTGTACTTTATATGATGTAATTAAAATAGTAATTGCAAAAAATTAAAAAATAGTAATTGCAAAGAGGATATCTTTTCATCTGTGTCAGAAGTTAGACAACCATCAAAAAGCCAACTCAACTATATTTTAATAAAACCACTATCCTTTTCCTCTTTATGTACTTATATACTGGTTTTGGTAGAGTTGGACATGTGATTTCTAAAGTCAGATTGAGAGCCAGTTACATCTGAGCTGGTTTGACTTTACAGTCCTTGGCCAGTGCAGGTTTTCTAGAAAGCTTCATCACCTGAGTGTCTGCATCTTCTACGCCCAGTCACTACAAGTGGTCATTAGGGTGCTGTGAATGTTGAAGTAACTTTCCTTGTCCTGTTCAGGCACATACTGCCCCACACATTATCGCATGTAACAAGTTCCAGTGCGCCCCCCCGCCCCTTTTTAACAAAAACTAATAAGATAACCAAAGATTTCATGGAAGTTTTTGTAAGTCATTGAGTCTCTCTGTAGAGAAAGGGAAATGTTTAAGTGCTAACTTCCCTTTTAAAATTCTGTTTTCTTCCATTTTGGGTTTTTTTTCCCCCCTCATTTAATAGGTTTATCACCAGATCTTCAATCTATGGAGCAGATTCGGCGAATTATGCGACCAACTGATGTACCAGATCAAGGTCTTCTTTGTGATCTTTTGTGGTCTGACCCCGATAAAGATGTCTTAGGCTGGGGTGAAAATGACAGAGGAGTGTCCTTCACATTTGGTGCAGAAGTGGTTGCAAAATTTCTCCATAAGCATGATTTGGATCTTATATGTAGAGCCCATCAGGTATTGATTTTGAATTTTACATGTACACTTAAGAGCATGTGTGTGAGCACAGATTCTCCTTGTTGATTTTGGTGGGTAGGTATTGCTTATTTATACAAAATGTCTCTGGAAGTGACCTACAGGATATCAGGCTCAATGGGAAACTGAAGAGTGGTTTTACTCACCTAAAATTTGCACCTATTCACATTGAAAACATTTTCTCTCCAAGGTGGTTGAAGATGGATATGAATTTTTTGCAAAGAGGCAGTTGGTCACTCTGTTTTCTGCGCCCAATTATTGTGGAGAGTTTGACAATGCAGGTGCCATGATGAGTGTGGACGAAACACTAATGTGTTCTTTTCAGGTAGAGGATGTTTTCAGCATTGTTTCCTTTTATTGTGTCTGCATTTTATTGATTTTTTTTAAAGTGCTAATTTCTGCCTATATTCATTTATGTAGAGTAGACTGAAAATTTTTATTTTCCCTTAATTGGTGTTCTAGTTTAGTAATGAGTGAATTCCTTTTAAAGGAGTGAAATGATTGTAGAACTTTTGCCCCAAGTAGTGAATTTAACTTAAAATCATGGTACATTACTGTAAGTCTAAAGCTACAGTGTTAGTACAACGTTCAGCTGAAATTAAATCACCACTTGCACATGAAAGTAGTACTTACTGCCATGTGCCAGATGTGCCATGCGATTACTCAGTTCTCCCACTACGTCTCTGTTCTTAAAAAACCTCTGTTGATTGACCATGACATCATTTGGCCTTCACTTGGCACAAAAGAATCATTTACACATAGCTCAGTTCAGTCGCTCAGTCAAACTCATGTCCATTGAGTCAGTGATACCATCCAGCCATCTCATCCTCTGTCGTCCCCTTCTTCTCCTGCCCCCAATCCCTCCCGGCATCAGGGTCTTTTCCATGAGTCAACTGTTGTCATGAGGTGGCCAAAGTATTGGAATTTCAGCTTCAGCATCAGTCCTTCCAATGAACACCCAGTTCTGATCTCCTTTAGGATGGACTGGTTGTCACGTAAAAGTGAAGTCACTCAGTCGTGTCTGACTCTTAGTGACCCCATGAACTGTAGTCTACCGGGGTCCTCTGTCTATGGGATTTTCCAGGCAAGAATACTGGATTGGGTTGCCATTTCCTTCTCCAAGTCACGTAAAGCCTACTGCAACTTTTTTCTCATTCAGTCACTATGATTAAACTTACATGACTTCAGGCTCACCCAATCATAAACAAAAACACAGCCACTGAAGTCAAATCATCAGTTAACTGAATTAAAACAAGTGGTTTTTTTTTTTTTTTTTAGTTATCAGGGAGTTCTTGCAACCGCCAGAGATTATGACATGATCCCCTATGGGTTTGAGAAACACTGTTCTAAAGAACTTTACCCCCTGTGTCAGAAGGGATACCTAAAGGTGTGACTTCAAAAAACTGTCATTTTATCCAGAGGCGAAACAAGTTGTTCAGATCATATATCATAGCAGCTCATAAGAGTATTTATTACCAAAATGTTTGTCAGCTTGGTTTGTATTAATATGCCAGTGGAGCCTTCAAAGTTGTTGGGGCAATTTTAAACAAAAAAACTTTCTGAACAAAACATTTGAGTGAAATGTAAGACTTGATGTTAAGTGTATTTCCTAAAACGCATTGTCTTCTGAATCTTTGCAGATTTTAAAGCCTGCAGAGAAAAAGAAGCCTAATGCCACGAGACCCGTCACACCTCCAAGGGGTATGATCACAAAGCAAGCAAAGAAATAGATGTCATTTTGATACTGCCTAGTTGGGACTTGTAACATATAGTACATAACCTTCATTTTTAAAACTGTAATGTGTATTGGTCAGCTTGCTCAAATAGTGTTTGTGGGGCTCCCCCTTCCATTTTTGACTTAATGAATGGTATTTGCTGGTTATAACAGCAAATGATAGATTCTCCACTCCCAAGGAAAAATGTTTTGTTTAGTTACCTGTTCCTTTTACAAACAACATTAATGATGGTGTTAAAGCTGTACACTCAGGACAGTGTCCCCTGTCTAAGGGGTGAGTGTACAACTGATGTTTTTTTAAATCAGTACAGCCCATGAATAATGTAAATGCTCATTTTCTTTAGGATATAAAGAGAGCCCTAGGGTGCTCAATCTGTACATGTTATTGTCATAAAATGCATACTGTTGGATACAAACCACTGTGAACTCTTGTTTCAAAGGGATTGCTTTTTTTTTCCTCTCGTTGTCTTATCATGTACAAACTAGTTTTTATAGCTATCAACATTAGGAGTAACTTTCAACTTTGCCAGCATCACTGGTATGTATATTTAATTAAAGCACACTTTCCCCTACAGTATACCTAAAATGACGATTAAAGCCATTATTTTAAATGTTTGTGACTCTTTTCCTGAAGCCAAAGTTTCTGTTGAAATATATATTAACACTCCCCTAAGTAAGTACAAGGTGGCATGGTTGTGTACACCTGTCACCTTTATGGGGATTCAAAAACAGGTTTTTGAGTTTGAATAGCAGTTAGTAACATAGTGCTGTTTAAGCTATTAATGATTAAAGTTAATTACATTTTGTACGATTTCCATATAGTCTATTCATTAAGTAATCTTTTTACAGTTACATCAGGCCTGAACCCGTCCATTCAGAAAGCTTCAAATTATAGAAACAATACTGTTCTATACGAGTGACCGATTATGCATTCTTTGGCCTACATTCTTTATTCTGCGATGAAGTTGAGGCTTATAAGTCAAAACAAAGGAACTAACTTACTATCCACCAGTTTATACAGAACTCACAGTATCTATGACTTTTTTAAACTAAGATCTGTTAAAAAGAAATCTGTTTCAACAGATGACCGTGTACAATACCATGTGGTGAAAATTAATTCAGACTTATTAAATGATGAACTTGTTAAATCCTCTCAGTGTCAGTTTATCAGCACGATACACACAGGAGAACTGTTGATGGCATATTGGATAGATTTTAATGAATAAATTGCTCTGGAAACCACACAGTTTCAATTTGGATTTGTCTTCCTTCAAATAGTCTGTCTTCCAAAGATGGATTGTAATATGGATGCTCATTCTTCAAATTCTTATTGGATATAACTAAGTTTCTGAAGTAGAGAGATGAGATTGAACTATATTGGGAGGTGTGGGACTTGATGAGTTGTGTGACATCATCTGTATCCATATTTTTTGTCTGGGTTTGTTTGAACTTGGCAATAAAATTCAAGAGCTACTTTTTAAATTATTCTAAGTCAACTACCAGTGTTTTTATACACAAACCTTTGCTCTTTTCTCTTCCCTAATTCATAAGAAACACAATGTTGTGTCCTACATTTTTCACAAGTGTGTTGAATGCATATTAATTTCTCCGGTACATTAAAAGTGGATGGAGAGCATGTCATTTGAAAAGCACATTCTTCTATCAAAAACTGGTTGTCTCTTAGGGAGTTGGAAGAGGACCACCTAGTGGGGATTGTTTGAACCAACATTTGCTTGTGGGAGAAAGGAGCATAGTTTGTACTGCAAGCCCTGGCCCTGAGGCATCTGCCGTGTCTGTGCCCCAGTGTGCTCTTGGGTGACCTCGTGAGTTCTAGCTCCTTCCAGCTCCTTCCTGCTCTACATATGTGACAAATTGAGAGTTTGCTTATTCTACTTAAGATATTCTCCCAGGTCTCTAATGGAAGAAGATGAACAAGTTGTACCAGTTTCATGGATCTGTAATCTGTGCCTTGAACATTATCAATTGTATCACTTCCAGGATTTCAAAATCCTCGAAGATTGTAGAATTGAGCCATTTGTAACCCACTGGGCTTGGGTTATAAAGTGTGGAGTGTAGTTCGTAGCTCAAAATTCTTGTGAAAAGAAGCACAGCACTGGTTAAGTAGAGAACAATCAACCTTTGGTTTTAGGACATGAGATCTTAGGAGAGACTCAGATAACTTCAACTTAGTATGTGAAGACACAACTTCAGATTTTGCCTTGTAGATCCCAGTCTGCACTAACCTTACTCTCTCATTTGTCCTTGTTGCCATGTGCTGCTCAGGGAACATCTGCCTTTATACAAAATCAAGGTCCCAGCTCCTCCTAGCTATGTGATTTGAGTGAGTGAGTTAAATGCAGTGTCCCTAGCTATAAAAACAGGGACAATATCTAATATCTCACAGCAAATCACTAAATGAAGTAATGAGATCTGTTCAAAAGAATGCCTGACTCAGTATTCAGTAAATATTTACTATTTGTTACCTTATAATTAGTCCCAGTTGTTTCTTATGTTTGAATATCTCAATTGGCTGAGTTCTAGAACCATCTGCCTTTTGTGTGTAGCCCTTATTAGGACCTGATACTGAGCCATGGCTAGCTAAGCATTTCTGAGCAGTGATTGCCTACAGGATAGATATTTTCAGCAAATATGAAAGAAATAACTAGGAAATGAAGTTGTTGCAACTATTAGTGTAATTTTTTCCATTCTAGTTTTAAGTGGTTGTGAAGTATTTCAGCTCTCAAAGATGACAACACTATTACAGAACCATTCAGATAGATAGGTATTGCCATCCTTATTTAACATGATACACATGTTATACATGATATGATATACATCCAAATAGTTAACATGATACTGTTTGAACTCATCACAGAAATAACTGATAGGTATCTTCTGTACTACACCTGCCCACATCAAATATATCATCTTGTTTTTCAAGCCCCTTGATTTAAGACTAGAGGCTTTAAAAGTAACATACACACGTGGAGTATGAGACATGGGAGCTGAGGACAAATGAATGCTAATTCATGAAGGCACAGGATTTAGACTGATGGGAAAGAAGAGAACCTGCGGTTCCCAATGTGGAGCTATGATGAAAAGTTGAAAGAACACTCAGTTTGTGCAAAAGTGAAGATGTAGATCAGCCAGTACAGCTACAGCAAGGTGAGCATCTTGGTACCCAGATAAGAGCCACTGTAGGGAGGTGCTGCCTGGAAAATGGTAGGTTTATTTGGGATCTCATCATCGTAGCATGAATGTAGTAGAAGAGAAGGTAAAACTGGTGGTTGGCATGAGGGCAAAGAATGCTTTGTTCATGTCTGGTTTCAATAGAAGATATTAAAAAATGCTCCTTCAAAAATAGAGAAGGGGCCCCCTAGGGCTCAGTGGTAAAGAATCTAGCTGCCAGTGCACGGGATGTGGGTTCCAACCCTGGTCTGGGAAGATCCCACATTCCCTGGAGCAACTAAGCCTGGAAACTCAGCTGCTGAACTCATGCTATAACTACTGAAGCTGGTCCACCTTGAGCCCATGGTCTGCCACAAGAGAAGCCCTCTCACTGCACCTACAGAAAAATCCTCACAGCAATGAAAACCCAGCACGGCCAGAAATAAATACAATTAAAAAAAAAATTAAACTCATTTTAAAAATCAAAGAGGTTTCAAGTTCTCTGTGCCAGCTTTGCACATCAGCTAGTTTGAGTCCACAAGGGTGGTTCTTCATTTCTTTTTTTAAAGTTATGTTAGGAAAATTTGAACAGGTACAGGCAAAAGCCAATTTTTGTTCATCTTCGCTGGATTAAGTATGTGAACTGATAAGTGAAAATGAAGATGTACTATCAGTGCCTTCAGCCTCAACCCAAGAAATTGATTTACTTAAATTTTCTGCATCCATGAACTACTACATGATTAATGATTGTGTGAACAGAAAGATGACTGCTACCCATTTGATCAGCAGTTAGCTCCCATCACCCAAACAGGCATGACATTTGGATTTATTGCAGATACTTGAGTCATTTCAAGTACAGGTAAGCATTTTAGTTGTGAGAATTATGTGTGTTGCCAGTTATTTGAATTATATGTTACAAAATAAAACATCAGTTACAGTCTTCTAACTAAAAAGTTACAACTAAAAAAAAAAATGTTACAACTAAAAAATTTAGCAATAATTATGTAGGGAAATAGATTGTTACCTAGGTAAGGATGAACTTTATATTCGAGCTAACAGATTTATAAGGCATGCAAAATTGGAAATTAATCAGTGTAGCAATCTTTTAAATGCTTTTAAAATCTTTATCTTACTGTTTGAGGGTACAGCACTCAATTTGGTTGTAGTACCAGCCAAACGATTTCCACCAGCTTCAGGTAGAAGTGAGCATCTGCTCAGTATTAAACAGATGTACAGACACTGACCGTAGGAGCAGCAAAGCAGATGATGTTGCTGAGTGTCATTCCTGCCCAGTATCTACTTTAGAAAATTCCGACACTTCTAATAATTTAAAACTTAGATTTTCAGGGCGTAAATTTCAAATTCATCCTTATGTCCCTACCAACTACTTCTCTAGTGGTGATATTTGACTGTAAGCAACTACTGAATTTTAATAATCATTCAGCCAAGATGTATATTTAGTGTAATTGTAGAAAACTTACTAAAAAGAAAAAAAATTACTAAGCAGCCACTTTAAAAATGTGCATTCCTTTTTTTCTTCTAGCCACCCAGTTAGCACATTATCAAATACCGTGTTTCCCAGGGATGACCAGCCCACACACCAGTTGTTCAGGGCTGATGAACAAGAGAACAGTAACCAGTCATTATGTTCTGGCACAGACTGACTGCCTGACCTTTCCAGCAAAACCCTGGTGAGTTAGGTAGGTGCTGCAGGAGAGAGGGTGGGATTAGGGATGTTCTTGCTGAGGTTGGCAGAAGTTCATGTGCCATCTGCTGGAGTTCTGCTCGTTCACACCACCACCCCTCCCCCATGAGCATTTAGTGGAGTCAAATTCTATACCTTTTATTTACCAAAACAAGCCACTTCCCAGGGTTTGATGTCCCACCAACAAATACCAGCATCTTCCTTCTTATGTTTAGGTTTAATCTTTCTGAGTAGGGGAGTTGACTGTAACAGATCATAGATTTGATTCCCCAGTCAAGAGGTTGTACAGTGTAAATAAGATGCACAGGTCCAGTGTGGTGGATCACGGTTTGACGGTTTTTTGCTCACCAGCTTTGCTTAGATTGATCTGAGGTCTGTTTCACGTTCCTCTTGCTGTTCAAGGACCATTGGGTATTTCTAATGATGGTGGACTAAGGAGAGGAAAGAAAACCAGTGATCCTAAGGTTTGCTGCAGTGCAGATTGCTTATTGGGTGCACATTTTTGTCACCATGATTTATTTTGATAAGATTATTTTTAAAATCTATAATCTTGCTCAGGTTAACACAATTTCATTCATATACAGAGTTGAGAAAGGTGATCAGCATTCTCTTCCAGTTCCAGGAAGCTAAGATTCCTGACAGTGCTGTTCAAATTTTTTGCCAGGTGGAGCCCTTCAAACAAAAACATCAAAGGCGGCATATGTAAAATTAATAAAATCAGAAAGGCCCTGTTAGAAGCAGAGGCTTATCATTCTACTTAGAGGCCTGTAAGCATCAGTAGGATGTCAATATAACCTTCTACTGTTAGAGGCTTTCCAACTTTGTGAAGCTATATCTAAGGTCTAATTAGCTACATAGGCTTTGGGTAGAAACTCAGAAACATGGTAACTGCTTTCAGAGTGATTTAGCTGCCTTTCATTTCTTAGTGTTGCATTATGGGACATAGTAGATCAGGAAAGCATTCTACAGATCCTAACGAAACATTGTTTAGGAGACCAGCGTGTTTCATTGGGGGTGTGCCAGTGCCACTTTTTTGTATCTTGAGAGAGTGTGTGTCCCGAAGTGTGTATATGATTGTTTCCTTGCTTTGCTTTATTGTGCACGTCCCTAAACAGTATGTTAAATTTTTGCCAATTTTTGAACACTATTCTGTAAATGGTTTCTCTCAGCGTAATTTGGTTTAGGGATTTATCCATGTTGACGTGCTTGATTCCTGTTTTTTGGAGGGATGCAGTGGAGGGTTTCCCTCCTTGCTTTTTTCCCCTCTCCACTTTTTTTCTGTTTGAAGTTTTATCCTTTATAATTTATTGTTACTGTTCTTTTAGTGGTAATTCTAACAAATTTAATTTAAATTACTAGTGTTAATAGTTATCTTTGCTCCCATTCTCCTTTGGGATTTATAACAAGATGTGTCTTAGGCCTCATTTTTCTATTTAACCTCTCACCTTTTTCCATCTCTGACCCTTTGCTCTGCATTCTCAAAGATGGCTTCAGCTCTGTCTTGTAGTTTACTCATTTTCTCCTCAGTCATGCCTAATCTATCTAAAACATTCACTGAATTCTTTATTTTAATTACTTTTATTTCAGGTTGTGTTTTTTTTTTTTTAATTTCAAAAATAAGTTTGGTTCTTCTTTGTTGTCATTTACTCCCTCCCAATCTTTTGAACTTAAGTGTTATTTATCTAAATGTGGTAAACATGGTTATTTTACGTTTTGTCTGATTATTCCAGTATCTGAAATCTTTGGGAGTTTCTTTGTTGTTCCTCCTGGTCCTTTTTCTATGTGTTTTGTGATCTTTTACTTGGAGCTGCCCATTTTACTTGCCCATTTATCTTTATCTGTGGGAAGTCTCTGCAGGCTGAGTGGAGTTCCTCTAGAGAAGATAAGAGTTTGCCTCTCTGGGTAGACTGGGGCAGTAACAACATAGAATCTTTAAATTCCTCCTTTGATGTTTTTCACATTATATAGGTATTATGAAATTAAGCTAATTATGAATTTGTAGGAAAGAGCTTTTTACTCCCCTCTACCCCAAACCAGGGTCAAGATAGGCAAGCTTCTTCGCCATTTTCTGCCTAAAAGGGTATTTCCTCTTCGTTTTTAATGCCATATACCCAGCTGTAATTGGGGTCTACTATAATTAGGTTAAATCAAGTGGGGATGCCTCCATAATTCATCAGTGTTGTAAAGTTCAGTTCAGTTGCTCAGTCGTGTCCGACTCTTTGCAACCCCATGAACTGCAGCACACCAGGCCTCCCTGTCCGTCACCAGCTCCTGGAGTTCACCCAAACCCATGCCCACTGAGTCGGTGATGCCATCCAACCATCTCATCCTCTGTCGTCCTCTTCCCCTCTTGCCCTCAATCTCCCAGCATCAGGGTCTTTTCAAATAGGTCAGCTCTTCACATCAGGTGGCCACAGTATTGGAGTTTCAGCTTCAACATTAGTCCTTCCAATGAACACCCGGGACTGATCTCCTTTAGGATGATCACCTTGCAGTCCAAGGGACTCTCAAGAGTCTTCTCCAACACAACAGTTCAAAAGCATCAATTCTTCGGCACTCAGCTTTCTTTATAGTCCAATTCTCACATCCATACATGACTACTGGAAAAACCATAGCCTTGACTAGATGGACATTTGTTGATAAAGTAATATCTCTTCTTTTTAATATGCTGTCTAGGTTGGTCATAACTTTCCTTCCAAGGAGTAAGTGTCTTTTAATTTCATGGCTGCAATCACCATCTGCAGTGATTTTCGAGCCCCCAAAAATAAAGTCAGTCCCTGTTTCCACTGTTGCCCCATCTATTGGCCATGAAGTGATGGGACCAGATGCCATCATTTTAGTTTTCTGAATGTTGAGCTTTAGGCCAACATTTTCACTCTCCCCTTTCACTTTTCATCAAGAGGCTTTTTAGTTCTTCACTTTCTGGCATAAGGGTAGTGTCATCTGCATATCTGAGGTTTTTTATATTTCTCCCAGCAGTCTTCATTCCAGCTTGTGCTTCTTCCAGCTCAGCGTTTCTCATGGTGTACTCTGCATATAAGTTAAATAAGCACGGTGACAGATGATATGCAACCTTGACGTACTCCTTTTCTTATTTGGAACCAGTCTATTGTTCATGTCCAGTTCTAACTGTGCTTGCTGACCTGCATACAGGTTTCTCAAGAGGCAGGTCAGATGATCTGGTATTCCCATCTCTTTCAGAATTTTCCACAGTTTATCAGTCAAAGGCTTTGGCATAGTCAATAAAGCAGAAATAGATGTTTTTCTGGAACTCTCTTGCTTTTTCGATGATCCAGCAGATGTTAGCAATTTGATCTCTGGTTCCTCTGCCTTTTCTAAACCAGCTTGAACATCAGAAGTTCACGGTTCACGTATTGCTGAAGCCTGGCTTGGAGAATTTTGAGCATTACTTTACTAGTGTGTGAGATGAGTGTGATTGTGCGGTAGTTTGAGCATTCTTTGGCATTGCCTTCCTTTGGGATTGGAATGAAAACTGACCGTTTCCAGTCCTGTGGCCACTGCTGAGTTTTCCAAATTTGCTGACATGTTAAAGCAGCACTTTCACAGCATCTTTTAGGATTCAAAATAGCTCAACTGGAATTCCATCACCTCCATTAGCTTTGTTCGTAGTGATGCTTCGTAAGGCCCACTTGACTTCACATTCCAGGATGTCTGGCTCTAGGTGAGTGATCACACCATCATGATTATCTGGGTCATGAAGATCTTTTTTGTATAGTTCTTGTGTGTATTCTTGCCACCTCTTCTTAATATCTTCTGCTTCTGTTAGGTCCATACATTTCTGTCCTTTATTGAGCCCATCTTTGCATGAAATGTTCCCTTGGTATCTCTAATTTTCTTGAAGAGATCTCTAGTCTTCCCCATTCTGTTGTTTTCCTCTTTTCTTTGCATTGATCTCTGAGGAAGGCTTTCTTATCTCCCCTTGCTATTCTTTGGAACTCTGCAGTCAGATACTTGTATCTTTCCTTTTCTCCTTTGCTTTTCGCTTCTCTTCTTTTCACAGCTATTTTTGTAAGGCCTCCTCAGACAGCCATTTTGCCTTTTTGAATTTCTTTTTCTTGGGGATGGTCTTCATCCCTGTCTCCTGTGCTATGTCATGAACCTCCGTCCATAGTTCATCAGGCACTCTGTCTATCAGATCTAGTCCCTTAAATCTATTTCTCACTTCCACTGTATAATCATAAGGGATTTTGATTTAGGTCATACCTGAATGGTCTAGTGGTTTTCTCCACTTTAATTTTTTTTTTTTTTAAAGGCATCCTTCTAATAGAATAGATTCCCTTCCTTGAGTAGGTTCTGGGCTTTATCCCCTTCCCCAACACCCCCAGAGAGTCATAAAAACTGAAGTGGAGGGGTTTTGGGGTGTTGAAGAAGCCTTTAAGACAGGCTTCCCAGGTGGGCTTAGTGGTAAAGAATCTGCCTCCTAACACAGGAGACAGGGGTTTGGTACCTGGATCGGGAAGATTCCCTGCAGTAGGAAATGGCAACCTGCTCCAATGTTCTTGCCTGAAAAGTTCCATGGACAAAGGAGTGTGGCGAGCTACAGTCCATGGGGTCACGAAGAGTCGGACTCAACTCAGCACACACACACTGCTGAAGACAAAGCCACTTTGGTGCCCACCTGCCTCCCAAAGTTCAAGGTTCCTATTTGCACTTTGTTTAGGTATCAGTCTGCTGATCTTTCCTGCCAGTCCTATAATTTATTGTTTTAGCATAGTTTTTACATTTCATTTAGCATTTTAGTTATTTTAATTAAGAGGATCTTTCAGGGTCTTTCTCCATACTTTGTTCTCTCCAAGTCCCTTAACTCATTTCTGTTTCAGTGGTTGCTCTAATTAAGTTGAATCCCTGGCATTGTTTTATTAATTCAAACATAAATATGTAAACCCAGAGACTTCAGTAGTTGGGTGCCTGTCAGATTTCTCTTTGATCCTGGATGCCACTTCAAGTGGGATTTTTTTACTTTATATTTAAATTGTTTGAAGTTACCACCTGCAGATCCTTTTAAGATCAGAGTTTGATGTAGGAAATAATTTCCTGGGTTGGGTATATCACTGCTGTGTTAAAGACCCCTGTTGATTTGCTATGCCGTTTTCCTTCTATCAGAGTTTATTATACACTTGGATTCTACACCAGAAAGTGAAACAACTGTGGTGGAAAGACTTTAAGGACTTAGGCCAAAGAAATTGAGCAGCAATACCAGGCAGCAGAGGTTGGTCTCACTCCATAATTCCCTAATTCAGCCCAGGGGGTTGTTGATCCGGGTCTGTGAGTGCCCTGAAAGTCTATGCAGTAAATTACTGTGAGTATATGTGAATTTTCTTAAGGAAAATGCTTTCCTAAGGAAAGCATCATCAAGTTTGCATAATTTAGAGGGGGGGTGAGTAGACCCAGGTTCTACCTCAGACTTCATTTGGCTTGAAGGTGGCCATTCTCATAATGACTACTTGAATTCTAGAGCCTTTTTAAAATACAAAGATAATTCTCAGACCTAGAATTTAATTCTCCCTCTTTTTTTCTTTTTTAACTTCATGTTTTGAAATGGTATTTATGCACTCTTGTTAGTAATTATCTCGCTCATGGTTTCTTTGCCAAGACTAACAGAAATCCCACTGGTAATAACTTTGGTATTTATGTTGGACACATTTGTGTTCATTTTGATGAAAAACAGTAGAATCATACATCTTCCAGCCATAAGGGAACTTTCTGAGTTGTTAATAGTTTCTTTATAATATAGATGGGTGAGATTCAATTTAGGCTTTCTATTCCTTCAGGAGTCATTTATTGCAAAGAAGTAGAAAAACTAACTCAAAATTACAAGGTTTTCTGTAAACTGCTGCTCCAGCTAGTTCTTACATAAACAGAGGTACCCATTTCTGTAATGAGTGTGTGGATATGTGTGGCCTTGAGTCAGTTACACTAGCTCCCAAGTTTGCAGAAGCCCACATATGCCACAGCTTGCAGCTCTTTCCCTTCCTGAGGGCTGGAGTGGCAGTGGTTAAAGAGTGGACTCTGCAGCCGAGGGTCAAGATGGGAATCCTGGCTGTCACTGCAGATTGTGTGGTCTTGATCAGGTCATTTAACCTTAGTGCCTCAACCTTTCCCTTGCTGAAAATGGGGATGGTAACTTACATCCATGGTTGCTATGAAGATTTTAAGCAGTGATACGTGTGAAGAACCGAGACCCAGAGCCATAATAGCTGTATGATTAATATGAGGCATTACTATTATTATTGGGCTTCCCTGATGGCTCAGATGATAAAGAATCTGCCTGCAATGTAGGAGATCTGGGTTCAATCCCTGGGTTGGGAAGATCCCCTGGAGAAGGGAATAGCTACCCATTCCAGTATTCTGGCCTGGGGAATCCCATGGACAGAGGAGCCTGGCAGGCTACAGTCCATGGGGTCACAAAGAATCGGAAAGACTGAGCGACTAACACTTTGACTTTAACTATTATTACTGGACTGTTCACTGCCACCAAACCAAGTAGCATTAAATGAAAGGTATAAAACAATTAATACCAAAAATTCCGTCCACACCCCCTACCATCATATAGTTGGTAACCAAAAATGGAATTACTTTGCAAAATGCACTGTTGAGAAATTCTGTTCTATGAAGATTCACAAGCTCTCTGTACATCACATGAAGGCAACCAGTTTCACAGTCTCAGCAAAGCAAATACAACTAGATAACTATCTTTTTAATATATGGAATGCGTGTAAGACGTTTTCCAAAATACTCTGAAATGTTCAAGTTAGACCACCCATTCTCCCTGACCCCTCAGCCACCCTCCCTAGGTGAACCTATTCCTATTTTTTGTGCACTTTTCAGGAATATGCTTGCATATGCCAGCATGTATGAGTATATATCTTACACCATCTTTTTTTTTATGTAAATAGTATTGGAACATTGTTTTCATTATGGTAGACTTTTTCATGTTAGTACATTATACAGCTACATCACTTTGCCATTAAAGGTTCATCTAGTCAAAGCTATGGTTTTTCCAGTAGTCATGTATAGATGTGAGAGTTGAACCATAAAGAAGACTAAGTGCCAAAGAATGAATGCTTTCGAATCATGGTGCTGGAGAAGGCTGTTTTTGAGAGTCCCTTGGACTGCAGGGAGATCAAACCAGTCAATCCTAAGGGAAATCAACCCTGAATATTCATTGGAAGGGCTGATGCTAAAGCTGAAGCTCCAGTACTTTGGCCACCTGATGCAAAGAGCTGACTCATTGAAAAAGACCCTGATTCTGGGAAGTACTGAAGGGAATAAGAAAAGGGGGCAGCAGAGGATGAGATGGTTAGATAGCATCACCGACTCAATGGACATGAATTTGAGCAAACTCCTGGAAATGGTGGGTGACAGAGAAGCCTGACGTCCTGCAGTCCGTGGGGTTGCATAGAGTCAGACACAACTTAGCAACTGAACAGCACAGCTATCACATTCTTTGAACTCAGCCCCTGATTCTAATTTTTCAAAAAGCTTATTAAGAGAATATTCTTCCTCCCTTTGTTGAAAATAAAAAAGTGTGAAGTCAGAAATACAATAGTAAATTGTGGGGAGGAAAACCCTATCACAGTCAGACACAGGGACCCTGTTTTATGCCAAGAGAACTGACAATATGTACCTGGAAACATGTATTGTTTTTAACAAGCCACATTCCCAGCTCTGGTTTGAAAGGTTGTTGCTGAGCCGTGGAAGAAACTGGGATTCTTGGCCTCTGGAGAAGAGGAATTCAATCCGGGGCCAGTCACGGGGCTTGATTACTCAGAACTTTTGTGTGATAAAGTTTTATTAAAGTATAAAAGAGATAGAGAAGACTTCTGACATAGACATCACAAGGGGGCAGAAAGAGTGCCCCCCTGCTATATAGCTTTTAGCAGGCGGTTAATTAGAGAAAGAAATGTCTCAAAACTCAAGAGTGGCACCAGGCCCCTCACCCACAACATGTATTTTGATATAACATTGGCACAAGGTGAGTCATCCCGGGCCATAAAATGAATGACATGAACCTTGAAGAAAGACAGGTTTCCGAGCAAGTACATAGTCTCATTAGCATAGCTTAAGAGAATATTTGTATGAGTAAAACATACTGGTTTGTCAAGGCAGTTCTGAGTCTTAGGCAAACCGACCTGAAGAAAGTCAGAGTCTAGGGTAAATACATAGTTCATTAACATAGCTTAAGAAAAATATCTTCATAAGAAAAATGCATTGGTTAGCTCAAGGTTTGAGAAAAGTTAAGTTCAGGTGGAACCAGGTGTTGTCATGGCAACACAGAATTTTAAAAGAAGCCTCCTTTTAATTTTATATAGAGAAGGGGAAAAAATCTGACACTTGTAGTTTGTTTCCTCCTGCTGCTTCAATAGTACCTGAACCGTGAACTTCCAGATGTTCAAGCTGGATTTAGAAAAGGCAGGAACCAGTGAAGGAGGAAACAGACAGAAGAGGCTCCATCTTGAAAGCAGGACTCCATCTTGGGCTGGACTGTGGACTTTGAGCTATATGCCCAGTATCTATGGAAACGACATACCAACTGGAAAACCAGACCCCCCTGGATGGAAGAGCCCTAGGGCTCGTACCTAGACTCTCCGTCACCTAAAAGAATACCCTAATTATCTGTGTAACCAAATAGAATCATAAATTCTATTATGCTTATTGGGGTATGACCACAGGCCTATTGATAATTGTCCACTGTTAACTACCTAGGCTTAAGGCATATGAATCACGGATTAACTTTGATTGTATCTTTCTTTTCCTTTGTTCAGACTAGTTTCAGGGAATTTGGCGAGGTGGGTTTGGGCATGAGTGTATAAGGTTTAGAGTATATAAAGGTTTTCACAAAAACTGGTTGGGGTCCTTGGCTAAGGGGAGACTCTGCCTTGGGCCCGCCAGTGTAATAAACTGCACTCCACTATCTGCATTGTCCTTCTGAGTGAGTTTGTTTCCCGGAACACGTGGCTACAACATCAGAGATCAAATTGCCAACATCCACTGGATCATCGAAAAAGCAAGAGTTCCTTCCAGAAAAACATCTACTTGATGTGAAGAACCGACTCACTGGAAAAGACTTTGACGCTGGGAAAGATTGCAGGCGGGAGGAGAAGGAGAAAACAGAGGTTGAGATGGTTGGATGGCATCACTGATGTGATGGACATGAGTTTGAGTATGTTCTGGGAGTTGGTGATGGATAGGGAAGCCTGGCGTGCTGCAGTCCACGGGGTCGCAAAGAGTTAGACACGACTATGTGAACTGAACTGAACTGCCGCTTAAGAGAGAGAAAAAACGACTGACGCAACCTATTTCCTCAGTTTGGAGAACCCTAGCCTTCCTGCCTGTTACCCTCTCAGGTTCCTCAAGTGCAGGTTAAGGAGTGCCTTCTGAGTCTGTGCCGGAAGACTGAAATGAGCTCAGCAAGCCCCAGTATGGCTCTGGGATTGTGCCAGGTGGAAGCAGTAGGGGCTGCACCCCGAAAACCAAGTGAGGACTGGGCACCTCCAGATGTGGCAGCTCACCTCTAATGATAGGTCATTAGCTCCTACCCTTGTGCCCATGAACCCTAGAGTGTCTTGTTCAGATTTTCTCGTTGGTTTTATGTAGTGGATAATGGCCCCGCCTGTGGTTAAAAAAAGTTTTGTTTTTTTTTTTCTGAAGGTAAAAAAGAATAGACAGTGAAAGGTCTCCTAAGCCTCAGTTTTCCTTGTCACAAACAACAAATCTCCAATCCTGTATATTTGTAAGTTGATTATCATTTCCTTACACTAATTTTTAAGACACTTCCATGCCTTGATTGATTTAAGTATATTAACCTGTAGTGACGGTTTAGTTGCTAAGTCGTGTCCAACTCTTGTGACCCCATGGACTATAGCCTGCCAGGCTTCTCTATCTGTGGGATTCTCCAGGCAAGAATACTAGAGTGGGTTTCCGTTTCCTGCTGCAGAGAATCTTCCCAACCTAGGAATCAAGTCCGGGTCTCCTGCATTGCAGGCAGATTCTTTACTGACTGAGCTATAAGGGAAGCCCATATTAACCTGTGATCAATAATAAATCCTCAATATCATCTTATAGTATGTGTTCATATTGCTCCCTTATTCTTTTTGGAGCTGTTTGTATATATATTATATATATTTTACCATATTTGATTTAACCCACCCCTAGTGGATGGGCTTTTAGGTTGTTTGCCCCTGTTTGCTGCTATACTAATGCTAAATGAGTATCTTTGTCCATAGTGAGGTATACACACGTTCAGCTTCTGTGCTGTCTGTTGAATAGATTCCGTGAAGTCAAAGTGTTCATCAGAAGGGGAGGTCAGGTTTTTCAACTTTTCGTTCTGAAAAACAATTTCAAATCCATAAACAACTCGAAGAGTACTGGACCCCCATGTAGCTGTCACTCAGCCTCTACAGTCAACTTGGAGCCACGCTGTGTCATTTCAGCTTTACCCCGCTAACATCATTTTGAAGTAAGTCTTAGGTACCATATAAACATTTCAGTGTCTACCTCTAAAAACTGGCTTTTTATAAACATTACTATAATATTGTTATATGTAATACCCAGTCAGCATTCAAATACACTGAAATCCATAATGATACTAAAACATCAGGAATTATAAACCATCCGTACGCTACCACTATCATTTCTTCTTCGTTAGAGTATGTCTCTTAGAGCAACTTGCCTTCCTCTGCTGTTTGATTACTCTGAGTTATAATTGTGTGCAGGAAAGTCAGGGTAAGTGCTTGGCTCTTTACCTTTATTTACTTTTTGTTTGTTTGTTTTTAAATTTTTGTCTGCGCCTTGTGGCATGCCAGATCGTGTTCCCCAACCAAGGATTGAACTAGTGTTGCCTGCTGTGGAAGCAAGAAATCTTAACTATTGGACTGTCAGGAAAGTATTTACCAGTTTTCAAAATAAATGTATTCCCTAGCATCCTCTCAAAGGTGACCAGAGTCAAGATTTGTTTTCTCTTGCTCTGTGTTAGTATCATTATGAACTTGTGGGCTTCAATCCACATTTTTGCAATTCATATTCTCAAAGTTTACATTTCACCATCCTCAGCCAGTCAGAGCCTCTTTGAGTTTCCCCGCATCTTTTTGTTTTTCCTGTGTCCTTTTGACATGAATACTATGGATTTCCTTGCCTTCTGCTCTGATGAGATTCTAAGTGCATTTTGAACTTTTCTTTATTTCTCCAGAGCCCCGACTTCCCTTCAGTGGGAAATCGCTTTTATTTTCAAAGTTAGGGTTGGTGTGCATTGCCACTAAGTTTATTTGTAGATTTTGTCAGTGAACAAAGCTAGGAAGTTCTTATTTTTAAGAAAAACTAAGTCATTAATTCATGCTGATATTTCCAATCCAAATTTAGGATTACATAGATTTTACTTCTTTGATTTAACATTTTGTCTGTTTTCTCTTATAACAAAAATATTAGTTCCCAGCAATGGTAACATGATTATTCGCTTCATCCTATATTACATATAGTAGTTTCAGGATAATAATATGAATATTATTAACAATATGAGTATTAAGAAAAGATCCGGCAAGTGTTTGGGTGATGCCCATGGTTTGCTTGATATAAAACCCAGTGCCTGTCCTCATGTTGGCCCTCATAGTGCCCCATTCTGTGTGTACCAGGCACCACAAAGGGCAGTCTTCCCACGCCCAAAGTAGGTACTCAGATCCCCATTTTACTGATGAATGAGGAAACTGAAGTACAGATTGTTAGTAAGACAAATGATGTGGGTTTTGGGATTTTTTTAAATAAAGATCAGCTAGATACAGAGTAGGCAAAATTTGTCAAGTGAATACATGTTACATATTTTACCAGGGTTGCAAAAGGCTGTCAATTCATTAGTACCTTTCTTCATTCAGGAACTGTAGCAGTTACTTTGCACTGGGCCCTGGGAAGGCAGGAGTCCTGCCCTCACAGAACTCGCAGTCTGCTGGGAGAGTCAGGCATTAAGCCAAGCACTGACCAGTGTGGATCGGTGTGAGGGGCTAGCTACCAGGGCTTGGCCTGCTCTAGGGGCTGAGGGACTTTGCTGAGGAAGTGTCATTGCAACAGACTTGAGCACAGGCAGGCACTGGCTACACCCAGATGGCAGGCCGGTGTTTCCACAGGAGGGAGAGCCTGGTGCAGGAGAGGAAATCTAGGCAGGGCAGCAGGAGCAGGGCCAGAGGGATGCAGACGGGGCTCGGAGGAGCGGGGCCCAGGCCAGGCAGGGAAGGCCTCCTTGGCCACAGGATTTTAATCCCAAGAGCAAGAAAAAACCAGTGAGGGTCTCTGAGCTTTGTGACTCAAGAAAAATATTTTATTCCTTAATCTGGTGATGAGGACATGACTGTTTTCATAGTCTCCTGTTTAATTTTTTAATGGCTGCGATGTTTTTTTTATGAGGTATAATTTTGTGAAAATCTCTCTCAGTACTGGGTGGGGAGAGCAGGTCTGAGAACAAGAAGAGTGGAATTGGAAAGACTGCTGGAAGCAACAGGTGGTGGTGACATGGCCCAGGATGGTTACAGTGAGGACGGAGAAGAGGACAGGTGCCAGGGAGGAGAATAAGAGGGGGAGAGAACTTCCGGGAAGTTACCAGGTTGAGGCAGGCAAGGGCAGCAAAGAGGAATCAAGACTCCTTGTATAGCATGAGTAAAAAGATCACGTGCCCAGCATGTAAAAAAGTTCTGTTTTCATTCTAAAGACAGAGCAGGTAGTATGGAAAGGTGCTTACTAATGGGGACTTTGGGACAGACAGGAGCTGGTTTTAAATTCACCAACAGAGTGACATTAGGCAGGTCAGTCAGCCTCCCTGAGCCTCCATTCCTTTCCTTAAAGATTGTCAGTGGTTGTGAGGGTTACATCGGGTGCACACATAAAGCATTCCCACAGCATGGGTGCTGGGCACCCATGAAACAACCAGTCAGGGGAAGGGCTCTGTTTGGCTGTTACTGGAAATCTAGACTTTTTTTTTAGTTGCACTGTGCAGCATGTGGGATCTTAGTTCCCCAACAAGGAATGAAACCCCTGCCCCTTACAGTGGGAGCAGAGTCCTAACCACTAGACTGCCAGAGAAGTCCTAAAGGGATTTGTTTTAACGTCCAGGTTGGTGGCAGGATCTTTGTTGGATCCTAGGTCACCTGCTTCAGCCATTGGTTCTCAAATGGGATGTCATGAGAACCCCTTGGAGTACTTGACAAAGGGCAGAGTCCTGGACCTTGCCGCCAGAGATTCTGATTTGGAAGTTAGAGCCCAGGAAAGTGCATCTTCAGTAAGTTCAGTGTCAGAGTGATGCAGATACTGGGAGTTCCTGGACCACGCCTGCAGGAACTCTCCTGTGAGCCCTACTGCTTTCATAAAGCACACAGATACTCCCCAGCTTCTCCTAGCTGGTGATCCAAAGGGATCTGACATTTTCTTCCTCTGTTAGTTGACACTGACAGGAATACCAGTCAGACTGGCTGTAGCAAAAAAGGAATGTTTTGGCTTGTGCAACTGACTTGACCAGGGTGGCTGTGAGCACACCTGGATGCAGGGCCTCACGTGAGATCAGGATGTGGCCTCCATTTTTCCATCAGATCCCTCTGCTGTCCTCTGTGTTGGCCTAGTCCCAGGCAGGCCTTCTCCACATGCCCCACCAGTCCAGGCAAACCCACCCTTACAAATAACCATCTCTGCAGGGGACTTCTCAGTGCCAGCCAGAGCCCACTATGGAGCCCCAGTGACCTGAATGGGTTTGGTTTCTCAAGCCACCTGGATTGAAATTGAGGTGGCAGACATCACCTGAAGGAGGCAGACAATGCTGAGAAGGGACACACTAGATAACCACCACCCTACTCTGGCCAGAAATACGCCCCAGGAAACGAGATGTCTCACAGGTAGTGAGCTCCCCATTGACCGAGATAGTCCAGCTGTAATCAGGGAGTAAGCACTTTGTAAAATGCTACCCCGAGGTTTTCTTTCCTCTAGATCTCAGTTTTTACAATGTCCATTTTCCCCTTTTTTCAACCGACCCAGCTTAATACCACTCCTCCCAAGAGGCCTGTCCGCCGTCACCCTGTGGCCCTGCTTTCCTCTGTGTGACTGTAGCCACAGCTCCCTGAGGTACAGAGTGGGTTCGCGTCCTGTATGGCTGGGTGACCTAGGACAAGTGACTTCACCTGTCAGAGCCTTGTTTTTTCTCAAGGATTACTGGCAGTTTCCCAAGTCCTCTCTTCTTCAGCAACCATAGACTTTCCAGCTGGGCTCAAGGTGCCCTGATAAGGACTGCAGTTCCCAGGTTCCCTTGCAGCTGGGTGTCCTGGGACGAAGGCCTCCCCATGAGTTGCGAGCAGTGCCGTGAAGCCGCTCTGACGAGATGGCTGGCACACAGCCATCTAGTGCCCCTTTCCTGTTTACCCTCCCTCCTCCTGCCTGAAGTGCAGGTGCTGCCGTCTTTGCCATGAGGAAGGTGGAGCAGCGAGCCGTGAGGCGCCTTGTGGAAAGGAGGCACCTCCAGCCTTTGGCTTGTATACGGCACTGTTACTTCGGACTTTCTCTGACAGCAGAAGCTAATCTTGAGTCATCAGAGCTGCTGCCTCGCGGGGCTGTAGAGGTTAAAGGAGGAGTTGTGCCCGCAGTGTCTGACACATCCCAGTGAGGTGTTTACAGCTGCCTCCCGCCCGGAGGGTGCGCACCGTAGCAGAGACCTCCCCTCTCTCTCCCTCAGCTCCTGGCCTGGGTTCCTTGGATGCAAATGAGAGAAAGCAGCTCAGGCAGACCAAAGCAAGCAGGGAGCTTATTGGGAGACAGTGAAGCACCCACTGGAAGGAAGGGAAGGCTGGAGCACACAGGCACCCTCCACCCCAGAGCTTCTCCCCCGCAGACCCCGCCCTCTCTGTGAGCCGTCTCTCTTTCTCCCATTGGCGCCCTGGGGGTCACGTCCCCACCTCTCGGCTAGATGAAGGGGACACCTAGAGCAGTTCCATCAGTCTGGACCCAACGGGTGAGTTAGTTCCCTCAACAGTAGAACACTGAGCAGCATCTAAAACCCAACAAGTATCCAGGTATGGACAAGGGCTGGATGTTCTTGGCAATAAGTAACAGAACTCCTCACCCAAACAGTAGTGAAATGTGTCATCTGTCAAAAGTGGAATGAGTAGATACGATGACTCAGCAGCAGCATCAGGGGCCCGGTGCGTTCCACTCCCTCACTCTGCTCTCAGACGGAGGGCAGGAGTGCCCTACAGACCCTAGGTCCAGATCTGAACCAGAGGGAGGAGAGAGGCAGCAGGTTCCTCCCGTGATGCTCCTGGAAGGAGCAGGCTTCCCCCTCAGGGCTCGCTGGCCAGAGCATTGCATTAAATGCCCTTTCCTGAAACATACTGGCAGGGAAGGACAGCATCACCCAGATCGGTCTAGACAAATCTCCTGGGTAGAGGGAAGTTAGGAAGTCAGTCTGCCTCTGGACAAACGTGGGACCCATCCATCTGGTTGAACCTTCTTCAGCTGGCCAGGAGGGCTGAACCACGTGGCCCAGAGTGGTTTCCAGGAGTAACCAGCAGGTGGGACAAAATGATACCGTGTAGATCTTTCAGTTTCAGGTCCTGCTCACCAAAGTGAGAGAAAATATTTCCAGGGTCTTCCTAGTGTTAAAAGTCTCACCCACTTCAACAGACGGGGAAGATTCTAGAGAACTGGAAAACCTGACCCCCCTGAACGTTGGCACCCACCGCTCCTGGCACAGGTGGAGAAGGAGGTCACTGAGAATCCTGTGTTCACAGCACAATTCATGCTGCAGCTCTGCCTTTTCCCAGCTGGGTGGCCCTGTAACTCTCAGCCTTCCCTGAGGAACAGGGACAAGGTGCTTAGCACATCTTCGCCTGCATACAGTAGGAGCTGAATAAGTGGAGGTTCCTACATTCCAGGTTCCATGCTCAGCCAGGGATGCTCTGGCATGGGCCCTGCCAGCCCCTCGCTTTTGCCCGCTTTCTCTGCTTCCTTTCGTCAGCACCCATTCTTCCTTAAGGAGTTCTGTGCTTTTCCTTCACTTCCCTTCCCTGCTCTCTTCAGCCCATTCCTATCAGCATCAACACCGTTTACTCCTCCGTCTTCCTTCACACGCTATCCTTTTGGTTCCCAGGACCCCACACACCCTGGGTTTTTTCTCTACCTCCCAGTTACTCTATCTGCCTTGTGGCTTCTTCGTCACCTGATCCATCTCTAACTCAGTCCTGGGCCCCTTTGTCTACACTCAGGACGGGGAGATCTCAGCCTGGTCCATGGTTTTGAACACCAGCTGTATGTGAATGACCCCCTAAAAGAAAAACTCCACATTTTTCTCTCAATACTTTGAACAGATGTGTGGGGTTTGCACACCAAGCAGTTCTGACACTAACAGCCTGGAGTTAGCACAGACCCCACAGGTTAAAGGGCCCTGCCCCCAGGCCTTACCCTCTCTCCCTCCACCCTTCAGACAACGATCACAAGTCCAGGTTGTCATCTGTATTTCTGACTGACCAGCTATAAATCAGAGGTTCCTGTGATCCCCTCCTCATTTGATAATTTGCTAGAATGACACAGGACTCAGGAAAATGGTTTACTCTATATTAGGATTTACCACAAATGGATACAAGTCAGGAACAGGCAGATGGGAGAGATGCGTAACCAAGGCATTGGAGGATGGAACACACGGCTTCCACACCCTCTCCAGGCACACCATCCTCCCAGGACCTCCACAGGTTCACCAACCTGGAAACTCCAAACCTCTTCAGTTAGGACTTTTAATGGACACTTCATCAGGTAGCCTAAATTGGCTAAATCATTGGTCACTGATGATTAACTGTCTCTAGCCTGTCTCCCCTTCCCAGGGGAGATGGACTAAAAGTTCCAACCCTCTAACCCCTTAGTTGGCTCCTGCTGGCCACAAGCCCCACATCCTTAGGGGCTTTCCAGAGTCACTTCATTAACAAACTCAGGTGTGGTTTGAAGGGACTCACTTTAAACAACAAGAGATGCTCCTTTAACCTTAATTGCTGGAACATTTCAGGAGCTGGGGACAAAACCAAATGTAAGAAAAGATGCACCTGTTAGAAGAGTTTTAGGCGCTCTGGCCCAGAGCCCAGAAACAAAATCCAAAATATCACCTCTTAGATTTCTGCCAGTTCTCAGACTCAGATCCTACTGCCCTCATGACACGGCCAGTTTGACAGCTCAAACATCAAAAACAACTAGGATGTCCTAGTTCCTTCTCTGTCTCAGTGGTGGCACCACTGTGCACTCAGGGGTCCAGCCTTTTCCTCACCCTCCACATCCAGTCCCTCAGTTCCTCATCTGCTCTATCTCCCAAATGGGTCCCGAGTCCCTGCCCTTCTTTCTCTCTCTCTTCCCAATATGCTAGTCCAAGCCAGCATCTCTCACCTTACTTTTTGCCTTCCCTGTAATCATCTTCACCCAGCAAGCAGAGTTATCTTTGTAATATCAAACTGTATCAGTGGAAGAAAAGATAAACAGACACTTCCCTGATGGTCCAGTGGCTCAGACTCTGAGCTCCTAACGCAGGGGGCAAGAGTTCGATTCCTAGTTGAGGAATTAGATCCTACATGCCACAACTAAGAGTTTGCACGCTGCAACTAAAGATTCCTCATGCTGCAACTTAAAAGATCCGGCATGCTGCAACTAAGACCTGGCACGGCCAAGTAAATAAACTTTTTTTTAAGTTTATCTTTAAAAAGAAAAAATGTGGTCTGCCATACAGAGGACTATAGGCATAAAAGGAATGAAATAGTGACACATGTTACAACACAGATGAACCTCAGAAACACCCTGAGTGAAGTAAGCCAGACATGGAAGGCCATGCGTTGATTCCATTTATATGAAACGTCTATAACAGGCAAGTCCATAGAAACAGAACGCAGACCAGCAGGTGCTTTAGGGCTGGTGGTAGGCAGGAACTGCTTAGTGGATGCATGATTTCTTTTTGAGAGGATGAAACAGTTCTTGAATAGTGGTGAAGGTTGTACAGCATTATGAATATACTAAATGCTACTGATTGTACACTTCCAAATGGTTAAAATGGTAAAAGTACATATGCGTGTGTGCTAAGTTGCTTCAGTCATGTCCGACTCTTTGCAATCCCATGGACTATAGCCTGCCAGGCTCCTCTGTTCATGGGATTCTCCAGGCAAGAATATTAGAGTGGGTTGCCATACCCTCCTCCAGGGGATCTTCCTGACCCAGGGATCGAACCCTTGTCTCTTGTGTCTCCTGCATTGGAAGGTGGGTTCTTTACCACTAGTGCCACCTAGGAAGCCCAAAGTTATGTATATTTAACTACAATAAAGTTAAAAAAAAAAAAAAAAGCTGTGACTCTCCCCCTGCTTATAACTCTCATAGCTTCTTTTTCTCTGCTAATGATTTTATATTTCACTAATTCATGAGTAAGCTACTTATAAGCTACAAAACAGCTTTTTTTTTTTAGTTTTATTTATTTATTTGACTGTGTCAGGTCTTAGTTGCAGCACGCGGAATCTTTCATTGTGGCGTATGGGCTCTCTAGTTGTAGTTCTTGGGCTCAGTAGTTGTGGCCAAGAGGCTTAGTTCCCCGACCAGGGATCAGATCCACAAGGTGGATTCTTCGCCACCAGGGAGGCCCTTCCCAAAGCTTCTTGTACTTTGCACTTCAGCCTTCCCTTTGGCGTTCGTCCTTCTCTCTGACCGACCTTCTCACCACTTTCTCTCCCTCCTGCCACGTTTCAGTAATTCTGACCTCCCTTTGGTTTTTCATCAAGCCAAGCTCTTTCCCAAGTCAGGCCCTTTGCACATACTGCTTCCACTTAGAAACCTGTCCCCTCTCTTTACAGTCAGTTTTCAATATTAAACATCACAGAGAGGCCTTCCCCAACTATCCAACCTTGCTGGCCTCATCTCTATTCCCACCACTATTTTCTGCCATAATCTCCTGGTCATTTCTTTAATAATCTCATAGTTTAGTCTTTGTATGTCTCCATCTAGAGTAAGTTCAATGAGAGGAGGTGGAACCCATCTCATTCGTCTCTGTATTCTGTATCTAGCACATAGCTGACATGCAGAAATTATTTGCTAAACTAATGAAAGATCACCCAACTAACAAGGGAAAGAGTAGAGGCAGAATTTAAACCCAAGTCTCTTTGTCGCCAACTCCTATGTTCTTCCTAACCTTTCATGTGATTCTGAACCATGAAGCGAAAGTTTGAGCCAAGTATCACAGAAGGGGGTCAGAGATAGCCATGACCTTTTTATAAAAAAATTATTTCGGGCTGCACCTGGCTCTTTGTTGCTGCACGGGCTTTCTCTAGTTGTGGCAGGCAGGGGCTACTCTCTGGCTGCGGTCCGCAGGCTTATTTTGGCAATGGCTTCTCTTGTTGTGGAGCACTGGCTCTAGAACATGCAGGCTCCGGTAGGTGTGGCACACAGGCTTGGTTGCTCCCCAGCAGGTGGAATTTTCCCGGCTCAGGGATTGAACCAGTGTCCCCTGCATTGGCAGGTGGATTCTTATCAACTGGACTGCCAGGGAAGTCCAGCCATGACCTTCTAATACAGCTACATCATCTTACATGGTACCTGCACCTGTCATACATAGGTAGGTATCCTGCGTGGATGAGTCATATCTGCTGGAAAAGGAGACTCTTGACCCAGACAGCAGGTGTAACTCTGAGAAATCCAAACACCCCCTACCCAGCCCTGGCAGATTCTCTCCTCCTTTCCATTTTTGTACCTTCTCCTTGAGCCTGGCTTTTCCCCTAGGAAAGGAAGTGGTCAGCTGCATCAGCTGAAACAGTGCGCTGGAGGAACCAAAACCAACAGAGATAGCCTCTCTTCCTACTGGGAAAAACCAGAACTGGCACTGTCCCAGCTCTCCTGGGACAAGCTCTCCTGCACAAGCAGGCTAGACCCAAAGTTTAGAGCTTCCTCAAAATGCCCCATGAAGTTCAAAAGGCATGATAACCAGAAAGCTCCTGGGGCAATGACTGACACATACTTGAGCAAGCTGGGCTTACTGCTTGATAAGAAATGTGAAGGATGGGGGCGGGGGGCTCCCTTGTGAAAGAGAACCATATCAGCATCGCCCAAACCAGAGAACACATCCTTCCTTTAAGGCAGGAGTTTCTGATCTCTTTTGTAACTTGAGTCCTTCTCTCAGGGGAGTTTTTAAATGAGTGAAATAGAACACATCATATTACAAAGAACCCAGTTACCTTGAAATGCATTTATTTTTTCTAATGGTGATAATATATGAAATTCTTTGTTAGCACATTAAACTGTGAGAACTAAGAAGTAGTTTAAAAACTACTGTAATTTTGAAGTAGTGGTGAGTATAACTTTTTTTTTGAGATATCTACAAATACTCTGTTGTAATGTAGACACATCTGTGATTTTAATTGACTGCAAAATCATGGGTGCTGCTACTATAACTGGTTTGTTACCTACATTCATAACTGAAGGAGGTACTAAAATTATGTTAGAGATTAATGAAAATGAAGATGTAACCTTTTGCAAAATCACTGCAGATGGTGATTGCAGCCATGAAATTAAAAGACGCTTACTTCTTGGAAGGAAAGTTATGATCAACCTAGATAGCATATTAAAAAGCAGAGATGTCACTTTGTCAACAAAGGTCCGTCTAGTCAAGGCTATGGTTTTTCCAGTGGTCATGTATGGATGTGAGAGCTGGACTATAAAGAAAGCTGAGCGCCAAAGAATTGATGGTTTTGAACTGTGGTGTTGGAGAAGACTCTTGAGAATCCCTTGTACTGCAAGGAGATCTAACCAGTCCATCCTAAAGGAAATCAGCCCTGGGTGTTCATTGAAAGGACTGCTGTTGAAGGTGAAACTCCAATACTTTGGCCACCTGATGCGAAGAACCGACTCATTTAAAAAGACCCTGCTGCTGGGAAAGATTGAGGGCAGGAGGAGAAGGGGACGACAGAAGATGAGATGGTTGGATGGAATCACCGACTCAGTGGACATGGGTTTGGATGGACTCTGGGACTTGGTGATGGACAGGGAGGCCTGGTGTGCTGCGGTTCATGGAGTCGCAAAGAGTCAGACATGACTGAGCGACTGAATTGAACTGAATCTTTTGCTTATCCAAGTTTATGAACTTCTTAGATTCTTTCTGTGGACTGCAGGTGACTGTACTAAGGACTATTGGCCTCACCTCCTCAACTACTTAGATAGGACCTCTCAGAGAACAGGCCTGCTCCTTCATCTAATATTATCTAGAAAAGGCCGGGCACACAATCGGTGTCCAGTGCCAATCTGTTGAGTCTCATGGGTTTTCCTGATAGTCACATTGATTGCAAATACTCGGTTTTCTCTTTTCAGTCTTTGTATCTCATGTTCCCTGTCCTATCGAATTAGCTGGGATCTTCAATACGATGCTGATTAGAAGCAGAGATGGCCATACTGTATTATGCTCAATACTCATGTGTTAATTTATGCTATTGCATAATCAGACTTCCTTGGTGGCTCAGACAGTGAAGACTGCCTGCAATGCGGAAGACCTAGTTTACATAATGGAATGTAAAACACCTGCTACATGCCAGACTCTCTCCTAAAGATGTTAGCACAATTGAGATCTTCTCCTGTCCACTGAGAAGACCAAGTAGTCGAGGGATTCCAGTGAAGATAGCAGTATTGAGAACATTACTAAACCCTCCTTACTTGCTGACCAGCTCCCTCAGGATCCTGATTCCTAAAAGAAGTATGGAAATAGGTCCCTGCTGGTGGCCCCAGCCTCCAGGACATAGGTCAGGTTGGCAGCTACAGGCTTTTCCAGCGTGGGTCAACAAGGCAACACATGAGAACATTAATGAATGGAGCTTCCAGCAGGGGTCAGCCAGAGGGTCAAGCCAGGGGCAGCATTTGAGCCTGGCCTTGGTGGGGCCTGTTGAGACCACCAGCTGTCTGTTCTGGCTTAAAATGGTAGTCAGGACTAGTTGTTAAAGCCAACCAAAAGAGGATTGCAGCTTTGAGGTGGGAGGCACCTAACCTGTTCCCTCACCCTATTCCCTTCCCGGACCCTCAGGGAGTGAACACAGGGGCCAGGCTGGGAAGCACAGTCCCCACACCTCTCCACTCCCTCTAGCTGGCCCTGGGGGCGGGAAGGGAGTTTCTAATAAAATACGAAGTGGAAGTTTAGAACGGGCCAGACTACCCCTAGGGACCAGGATGGCTCTCCTGTAGTAAGAAAATGGAACTGAGAAGCCAAATCAGACTGAACTGTTTTAAGAAAGCCTGCTCCCGCAGGAGACAGGATTGGGGAGAGCAGACTCAACAGAGGCTAATGGAAAGAGTATCTCTGTGCTCGGCAGCACACTGAATCCTTAGAACCTACACAAATGCTACCTTACATGGCAAAAGGACTTTGTAGACGTGATTAAGTCAAGGATCTTGAGAATATCAATTGTTCAGGTGGGCCTCTGACCTCCAGTGCTTTGCTGTTTTAAGTGTTATCTTTGTGTTATGTTAAGCCACTAGGTTTGTGGTAACTTGTTACAGTGGCCACAGAAACCTACTAACAGTAGAACTCCAGGGAGTTGTGACTGCCCCCCCACCAACTAAACCAGGAGCAGAGAGGTGTGTAGAAGACAGATGCCTTCAGGTCTTGGAAGTTTGGGACCAGTGATACTTTGGGGGAAAATGGAGGCTAACGGAGTAACTGAGACCAGTGTGAACCATCCCAGAAAAAAGGTCTGGACAGAGTCCTGGGGAAGTCTGGGAGAGGGAGGGCCCGCAGGGGAGGAATGGTGCAGCACTAGTCCCAAAGCAAGGGTGCGCTCTGCCTCCAGGCCGGAAGGCTCCTCCCTCTTGTCAATACCAACACCTCCTCTTCACCTCCAGCCTCATCCACTCCCCCAGTCCAGGGGCTTTCTGACAGCTCCGAAGTTGGCCACCCGCTTAGGGCATTCTGCCCACCTTCCACCCCCTGCCTACAGATACTGTGCAGGGGACACTCAGCTAACGCTTAAGTAATCAGGAATTGGGGACGGGGGTTGGAGGGAGCGAACCGAGCCAGCCGGGCTTCACCGAGCGTGTGGTGGGGAAGGGGTGGATCCGCGGGCAATACATCCCTGTCGGAGGAAGGAAGTGGCTCCCTCCTCCTGCCCCTCCCCTTAGGGTCTCCGGGGCCAGGATTCTCGTGATTCGCGATTGGCTCCCACGGGCGGGACCTTTGTCCGTCTGCGGGATTGCAGGAGCCCCAGGCCAGGCTCGGGCCTGAGGAGCGGGCGGGCGGGGGCGCAGAGACCAGCGGGGAGACTGACAGACCGGCAAAAACGAGGGCAAGGGGCCCGAGAGCCGAGCCGGAGCTCCCCGCCATCCGCGGACTGAGTTATTAAAGGGCGGGCGGCAGGAGGGGGCGGGAGGAAGGAGCGGGCGGGGCGGACCTGCAGACGCCGAGCTCACAGTTGCTGCCGTGGCCGCGGGCAGGCCGGGCGCAGGGTAAGTGCTCCGGGGCTGGCCCGGGGCGCGTGACCCTTTTTCGAGCCCTCCCAGCCCGAGCCGAGCCTCCCAGGGACCCTCCGCGGGATCCCAAGGGTGCCCGGTTGCCCTCGGTTCTAGCGTTTCCCAGCTCAGGGCAACGCGGGCGGGCAGTGATAACCCAGGGGCCCCCATTAGAGAGGAAGGACAGAAGACAACGCGTGCACCTCACCTAGAAAACGAGGGTGTGGACGAAAGCTACCCTTTTGTATGGAGTGATTCCCTGGGCCAGGTGCCTTCACTTCCTCACATGCCATGAAGCAGCAACAACAGGTGAGCTAGGTACCATCCTTGTCTCCCTCTTACAGGTGAAGATACCAAGACTCAAGGAAGCCAAGCTACTCGCCAGGGGGTCACACCGCCCACAGAGGCAGAGCCGGAACTCACCCAGGTCGGTGTGAACACCTAAGTCCCCTTACTCATCAGGCCTGCCCTGCCAGGGTCCTACACCCTTGGGAGACAGCAGGGAGAGACCAGTGCTGGGAATAGGGGAAGAGGCCAGGGTGAGCCTACCTGTTTATCACTGCAAAAAGAACTTTGTGGACAGCAAATCCTTCACCTGGGTAGGGGGTGCCAAGGAATAAGAACAGTGTTGGGGGCCAGGTTTAACTCCAGAGAGAAGGCATGGTGCAGCCCCCTGGTCCAGAAACTCCCAGGCTTGTACCAGCACCCGCGCTGGGCACAGGGCACTTTGCAGGTTTAGCGATGGGACTTCAATTTTCCACGCCTCAGTTTCCTTGTCTTTTTCCTTTGCTTATCCTTAACCTCGGGATTAAGCTTGGTACCTGCCTCGGAACCTTGCTGAGGAGACTAAATGAGATGGTTGGTGTGAAGGCCTACCCCAGTGCCTGACTCAGGCTGGGGCCCGTCTCCACCCGTCTCTGCCCATCTGAGAGCACTTCTCTGTCCTGCAACCCCAAGTTGCTCAGGCTATCTGAGATCTGCAGTGTTTTCGGCAGCCCCACCAGCAGCTGAAAGCTTCTTGAGTAAGACCAAGGCTGGGGACCATGACACCTTCCTCTCTGATTTGGAAGGAAAGGCCAGCAGGGACAGGGTTTTGAAAATCCTCAGGCTGAGACTTGCACAATTCCAGAACTACCCTGTAGTCCCCGATCCCGCCCTCAGCACCAGTTTAGCAAGAAGGAGGAAGGCCTAGGGTATTCTTACTCCAAAACCTGCTCTTTTCTTAATCCCCTCCATTTCAGCCAGCCGCAGGTCCTACGCCTCAGCATATTGTGAATCTGGTCACTCCTCTGCATCCCCACCTTGACCCACAGACCCTCAGCACTGTCTTCTGAAATCTCTGCACACCCCAGGCCTTGATTGATTCCTGACTCTTCTCATTCCTCTGCTCACTGCAGCCATACTGGTGTCCTCTTCCTTCCTTGGACATACGACAAGCTCTCTCAGGGTCTGTGCACAGACCCTTCCTTCTCCTGGTAACACTCATCCCTTCCATCTTCTTGGGACATACTTGCTTGCAACTCAGAGACCACCATGAAAGTCACCTACTTGGAAGCCTTCCCTGCCCACCCCAACCTGCAGGAGCCACTCTTTGCTTGCCCTTTGTTGCATTACTGTTCTTCCTTCCAAGTGATGTTACCTTGTTTATTTGTTTCTTGGCTAAAATGTCAGTTTACCAGGGCCCAGACCTTTTTCTTGTCTCTTCACTTAGGATTCCCCAGAAGCCAGGACCATGCCTTGCACTGAGTTGTTGTTTGGTTGCTAAGTCCTGTTTGACTCTTTGTGACCCCATGGACTGTAGCCCACCAGGGTCCTCTGTCCATGGATTTCTCCAGGCAAGAATACTAGAGTGGGTTGCCATTCCTTTCTGCAGGGGATCTTCCTGACCCAGGGATCAAACCTGTGTCTCCTGCATTGGCAGGCAGATTCTTTACCACTGAGCCACCCGGAAAACCCCTTGTGCTGAGTAAAAGTTCTGATAACTCTACAATTGCAGGCAGTGTGCGTAACCACTACAGTTCTGCTTCTCGTTGCTTAACAACCTTCTTTCTACATTTCTACACAAACCTCAGAATTGTCATTCCTCCTACTGCCTTCTTCAGCTTTTCCCTATCATGGGACCTTGCTGCTGTTACCAAGTTCTAGTCATTTTCCAACTTTGCTTAAAACAGTGTGATCCAAATTGCACTTTTTTTTTCTTGCTTTCAAATTTCTTTTTAACTTTATTTTATATTGGAGTATAGCCAGTTAACAATGTTGTGATAATTTCAGGTTCAAATGATTTTTGAGTCACAGTCTCCAAACTGGTGTGTTCCAGTCAAGGGTCATCCTAAAGGCATACACCACTTATTACCAGGTGGCTGTTTAGAAAAATTATCCCCAGCAGTATGTGCAAGTTTCCCTACAGTCCCATGAGCATGGGGCTTTTTTTTTTTTTCTCATTTTTATTTTGTCTAGTATAATGGGGAGGTCATGGCACGTTTAAATTTTCCGTTGCTTGAATGAGTGAATCTGGGTGTTTTTCTATGCATGCGCTAGTTCTGTTTCCTGTCCTGCGGAGGAAGGAAATCTCCAGGGCACCTGAATTTTTCCCTTCACCTTCACTTGTGGTGGTGGTTCCACTTGAGCCCCATCTCATGAGCAGGGTGAGAGCCCCCTGGGGCTGGAACAGGAACACACCCAGGTGAGCTGTGCTGGCTGCAGAGGCTGCTCTGCCAGTCAACCAGCAAAAAACCGAGAGTCCCTTGTGCCCTGAGCATGCTACCGTGGGGAGAGAAATAACTCTTTTTTATTTTATTTTTTTAAGTCTTCGTGATTTTTTTTCAAAATGTTAATATTTTTTAAAAATGTTAATATTTTTTTAAGTTATAAAATAGTACATGACATATAGGCGCTTCCCTGGTGGCTCAGATGGTTAAAGAATCCGCCTGCCAATGCTGGAGACCAGGGTTTGATCCCTGGGTTGGGAGGATCCCTCGGAGAAGAAAGTGGCAACCCACTCCAGTGTTCTTGCCCGGAGAAACCCATGGACAGAGGAGCCTGGTGGGCTACAGTCCATGGGGTTGCAGAGTCGGAAACGACTGCATAACACAACGTATAAGGTTATTCATTGAAACGCTGGGGCAGCAAAAGTTTGGGAAGCAATCTAAATGTTGGTTGCTAGTGGGAACTACACACACTCCCTCAGGGGAGTCCTGCGCAGTCACCCAAAGGCTGCATTTGCTCTAGAACATCCTGTGAAAGATAGTCTCTGGCTCACTGTGTTAGTCTCCTGTGGCCACTGTAACAAAGGATCAAAAATCTGATGGCTTAAAAGAACAGAAATGTATTATCTTACAGTTCTAGGGGTCTCTCGCCCAAAATCGGTCATGGTATGGCAAGATCAAGGTCTTGGCAGAGCTCTGTTGCTTCTGGAGGCTCCTAGAGGGGAATCTGTTTCCTTGCCTTTACCAACTTCCAGAGGCTGCCCTTACTTATTTTTTAGATTTTTAATTGGAGTATAATTGCTTCATACTGCTAGTTTGCGGTGTTAGTGTCTACTGTACAACACGGATCAGCTGTGTGTATACATACACCTGCCAGTTTCCCTCTTCTAGGTGAGCTCCCTGTGCTACACAGCGTCTTCCCACAAGCTATCCATTATATCTTATATTTTTTTACTCATAACCCCACTCCCTCAATCTTCAACGCAGCATAACATCAAATCTCACTCTGACTCCAGTCCCTGCTTCTATCATCACATCTCCTCCTCTTCTGGTTCTCTCACTCTACTTGTGAAGACCCTTCTGATCACACCGGGTCCACCTGGATAATGCCCCATCTTGACGTCCTTCATCTCCTTACACTTGCAGAGTTCCTTTTGCCATGTAAATGGGCACATTCACAGGTTCTGGGAATTTGGACCGTGCATCTTTGGGCAGGGCATCCTTCAGCCTCCCACACCCTAAAGGGAAATAAGCAAGATTCAGAGCTGTGTGAAAGCTCACATTTAAAGGGAAAAAAAGAATAAATAAGAATGTGCTTGGGAAGACATAGAATACCTCCAAAGGCTACATGGGAAACTGATAGGAGAGGATGTTTCTGGAAAGACGAGGAATAGAAAGACTTATCATAGTATATCTTTTTGTGTCTAATTTTTTTTACTGTATATGTCACCTGTGTTAAAAATGAGCTTTAAGAAGTCACACATAGTCATTGTAAAAGTTCAGACCTTTCAGAAAGAAGCCAAGAGAGAGAGAATACCCACCACACCCTCAAATCTCCACCAGTAACCACTGTGAAGAATTCAGCTCCATCCTTAACAGATTTTTTTTAATGCATATATCATCTTTTCACATGGATGGGATCAGATTATGCTATAAAGTGATGGGAGACTTATTATATTCCTCACATCTTTCCTCATCCACCTATGGACATTTAACAGTACTGGATGTACCATAGATGTACTGTGACTGACTTGACCAGACCCTCAGTGGTGAACATTTAGTTAGATTCCTTGCTGCTTTCCAGAGCAGTCTCAACACTAACATATGTCTGCCTGGTTCCTAATTGGAGTGAAATGCACATCGAATAAAATTTTTTAAAAATTAAGTTTTAAAGTGAGCAGTTCAGTATCATTTAATACATTCCTGATTGTAGTACACCTACCACCTCCATCTAGTTCCAGAATATTCTCATCACCTCAAAGGGAAACTGTGTCCCCATTAGGCAGTCACTCTCCTGTTCCCCTCTCCCCCAGTTCTGGGCCACCACCAGTCTGCCTTCTGTCTGTATAGATTTGCATATTCTGGATATTACACATCAGTGGAACCATGTAATATGTGACATTTTGTGTCTGGCTTCTTTAACTTAACATAGTGTTTCAGAGGTTCATTCATGTTGTAGCATGTGTCAGTACTTCGTATCATCTTTCTTTTTTATTAAGATATAATTGACATACAACTTAGTTTCAGATGTACAACATAATGATTCGATAATTTGTGTGTATTGCAAAAGTACTTCGTTTCTTTTTATGGCTGGATAACACTCCATTGTATAGATATAACATCTTTTACTTATCCATTCATATGATAATGGGCATGAATTGTTTCCATCTTTTGGCTGTGAATATTTGTGTGCATGTATTTGAGTGCCTGTTTTCAGTTCTTTGGGCATATACTCAGGAGGTCATCCTTCTACATATGGCTTGAACTTTACTGTTTTCAGACACTATTAACTTAAGCAAGTTAAAAACAATTTGTAAGAAAGTGTTGGAAAACACATACTAAGGCAAATGCTGGCACAATGACAGATCTGGACAAATGTTTTCTTATTTTTCAGATCCTGAGAAGACAGAAAGATGGCTGCCTGGAATGAAAAGGTAAATTAATTCAGGTGGACTAGCAGAGTTAATGGACCTCCCAGCCTTGAGAAGATAATTGTTTGATGTTTCTAACAGGATGGAAGGAAAACACGTGTTCTGGGTGCTTGCACCATACCAAAGTGTTTAAAGTCACAGAGGTGAAAGCTATGGGAGGAACATCAAGATAGCCTCAAAATCAAAAGCAGACTGTTCAAAGCCCAGGTCTGCATTTTAATAGCCCTCTATCCTTTGGTTACACCCTTCACTTCCCTGAGCCTCAGTTTCCTTGTGTGGAAAATGAGGCCAAGTTAACACCCTTGTTCCTGAAGGCTCATCCAGAGAAGTTGAGGAGACGATGGTCTCAGCATGCGAGGACAGTACTCCTCCCGACCATTTATTTCACAGGTAGAGATACTCGGGAACAGAGAAGGAAAGCTACTTGCTCAAGATCACACAGAAGTGGCAGAAATGGGTCTCCAACCTAGTCTGATGGCAAAGCGAATGCTCTGCCTCCTGTATTGTGCGGCTGTCCAGAGTAGGACTAATAAATTCTGTCCTTGATATCTGGGGTGCAGGCTTGTTCGATTTGAAGAGACATTGGTTATGAAAGGTAGGGCAAGGTGGAAAGATGTTGGCTTTCGTTTCAGCTGTTCTTTTGGAGTTTCTAGGGGCCTGACCAGGTGGAGTTGTCAGGGCAGCGCCAGAGGCTCAGGGTAGCAGCAGAGTAATGGGGCAGAGGACCATGGGACGATGGTGATGATCTTGCATTTTGTCAAATCGGTGGCCCCTTTAATTGTGAGAGTATTTCTGATTTAAAGCTGTTTACAGTGTGGGAGGGGGAAGTGACCAATGGCCCTTACAACATGCTACCAATTCTGATTTCAGAAATGTTGAAATAAGGGGAAAATGTCCATCTTTGCATTAATGAAATTCAGTGGCATTTCCAGTAGAGGATGACGATCACCCTCCGTATTGTGACAATTCCTGATAAGATACCGTAAGCTTAGTGCCTGACACCCAGTAACAGGTGCTCCTTGAGTTCCAGCTGTGATTACCACTCACAGAAAGGCAAATAGAACAGTTTCCTTTGTTTATCGCTCCCTACTAGGCAAAACAAAAAAGCAAGCGGAAATTCTCAATGATGGTTTTGCTGTGGTGAAACCGGCTCTCTGCTGCATCTCATGAGGGGTTGGATCAACCCACACAACTGCTGGAAAAAAACTTGACTGGGTGTATCAGGAGTCATGAAAATGGTCATAATCAAATCTGGTCATCTCACTTACGGGAAAGGAAACAACCCACAGAAAGGCAAAAGTATCATTTACAGCACAGTTTAGAAATGTATGTGTTTCTTAGTCCGTAAGATGTAAGATGTCCTTGACTGTCAATGCATCATGATTTCATGTGCTGTGAAGGAGAAAAGGGCCCGCCCGCCTGTTCACTGTGATCTAATGTGACCCAGCACTGGCACTGGGCGATTGTAGGACAGATTTCAGAAATGTTGACATGTGCAAAAATGGGGCCTTTGAATTGGTGATAAAGATGCTAAAAATGAACAATCAGAAAATACAATAATGAGAACACTGCCTTCTGTGGTTAAAAAACCTTGGCCATTAAAAAGGCGTAAGTCTGATGCATGTAAGTAGTGGGGTGGGGGGAGATACAAAGTTGTCTGCAGTCTTTGATAATAATTGTAAAAGACAGATTAGAGAGTGAGATGGGTAGATAAGTAGATGATAAATTTGGTGTGTTGGAATTATGAATTTGTTTTTCCTCATGTTTTCACAATAGTAATACTAAAAGAAATAGATGTGGAGTGACGGGTCTGCTCACTGGGGTGAATGACAGCAGGTAAAAATTGGGGGTCCAGGTGGATCAGGAGGTCTGGCTGCAGGGACAGGTGGCAGGAGTGGGGGTTAAGATACAGAAACATCAGGGCAAGCAGTGTGTTGGAATGCAGAACTAGGGACACACCTCAGGGGACCCCTGGGGGTAGGAGCCTGTCTTTCATCGTACAGAGGCCAAAACAAGGGGTGGTCCCAGCCACATTGTTGGGCAGCTAGGGAAGATTGGACCAGAACCACTTAGAGCAAATAAGCCTCTTACTGGTTCTAAAACACATTCCTTTTAATAATTTACCCCATTGAAGTTAATTATGTTTTTAAAAAATTGTTTTAATAGGATTGCATTTAGGAGCTATTTAATCATCCACCCCCTCTAGCTTTAGGGAGCAAAATAGCTCTGTTGTAGGAGAAGCTGGTGGGGTTTTTAGCCATGGTTCAGACCTGATTTGCTGTAGCCGGCTCTTAATCACAGGGGCCCCCAGAAGGCTCTGGATAGCTGCCCTCCTGAGAGGCCCTCCCTGCCCCTGCCCACCTCTCTGAGCCTCCCTTTTCCTTTTTTGTAAAATGGGAACCATGAGGATCAAACAAGATGGCGCCTGGAGAGCACGTAGCAGCGTGCCATCCTAATACACAGGAGCTGCTGACGCCGTCATGAGGATCAAGTGGGTTTTCGGCCCATCAGCTGATCTAGTCCTCAGCTCAGTCACCTGTCACCAGCCACATCTAGGCAACCTGGTTGCTGGGTGTGCTTAGAAATCCTTGTGGCCCTTTGGAACCTTTCTCATAAGGTGTTTGGGGGCACCAGGTTCATTCATGATGCTGGTTCTTGACCTTGACTGCACACTGGAGATCCCAACCACCCAGGCCACTCCAGGCCAACAGAATCACAGTCTTGGGGCCTGGGAGCCAGGCACTGGGGTTTATTTGTTTGTTTTTAAAGCATCCAAGTGGTTCCAATGTGCAGCAGGTCTGAGAGCCATTGGTTAAACTGCAGCTGCACTGGCCTCCTTCCAAGGACTGAGCCACAGTGGGGCAAGAAAGAGGGGCGCCCTGAACTCTTGTTTATCTCATCTTTTCCACAGCTGAAGCGTCACTAAGATGTTGGAGGATGGGGTGGCCCAGATGATTCAGTCATACTGGTGATAGGTCCTAATTTCTAGCTGGGTAACTATATATTTTTCCTTCTATGCTTTCATTTCTTTCTATGCTTTCAAAACACAAATAGCAGCCTGACTTATGCTTCCCAGTTAACATGGCCAAATCACAGACTTGGGGCAGGACTGCCAGCTTTCCAACAGCTATCCTCTCCCTCCCCCAGGGAAGCAGACAAAATACGTCCTACTGTACCCATGTGTTTCAGACTCAACCCATTGGTGATTCCTGAAATCCATTAATGGGCTTCAGTCAGCCTTTTAAGAAATAGGACAAAGTAGAGAACTTAAGTCTCTCACATATTAACTTTAATGTTGATTATAGAATGTATATATGTTAGCGTGTCCTAAGTGGCAGGGTATAAAATGTGTTTCTTGTTGAGTAACACCAGGCCAAACTCCCGACTCAGTGCTGGCCTTCTTCACCAGCTGAGTCCAGAGCAGCGTTCGTGGAGGTCATGGGGGAGGGAGGGGATTCTGGGCCAGGCAGCCTGGCTCTGAATCTGAGCCCTGCATCTCACTGGCTGTGTGGCCTGGGGCAGGTTGCTTGGCCTCTCTGTTCTCAGTCTCCGCACCTATAAATGAAGAGGATTCCGTCTCCACCTCATAAAGTTGTTGCTGTGTGTTGCCACGGCCTTCTGCACAGAGCTCAGAAAATGGCAGGTGCTTTGGCGATAGTTCCAATCTCTGCAGTTTGCACTACCTTAAATACTAACTCCCGCATCGCCTCCCCAGCCTCATGATCGTCTTGCCAGGTCAACAGACTCTTCCATCAAGGCAGAAGGGATTCTGACCCACAGGGAATGGAGAGGAAAGTTGGAAAATGCATCTCTGGGGGCACCTGGGCTGCTGGTCAGGCTTCTCAGCCTGCAAGCAGCAACCCCCCCACCCCACGATCTAGTCAGCCGTCGCGGTGGTTATTTTCATGAACCTCAAACTTCCTCCCCACCCTAGAGAAGGAAAAGCTGCTACGCTTATTTAAAGACTTCCCTGATTTTAAAAATAGGCATTCCTCAGAACACAAATCCCTGGGGACTAGGGGGTGGAGGGGGTGGTGGTAAGAGAACGTGACCAGCTGGGGTGCAGGAGTCCCCCAGGAGGAGAGATTTGCTCGAGGGATTTGTTCCACCCTCCAGGTATGTTTAGTGGGAACCTGCAGTCTTCCAGGCATGAGGGCTGTGGAGAATGTAGCATGAGCAGGAGCCCACCCACCCAGCCCCCTAATGAGAAGCTGGGGAGGAAGCAGACTCCATTATACAAATGGGTGCACCCGTCTTTATTGCAGGAGGTATGGGCCATGGGTGAGTGCAACAGGGGAGGTACATAGTCAGATTCCTGGAGCTGGGGTGCTTGAGAGAGACCTCCTGCAGGAGGCAAAGAAAAATGACAAGATGGCATTCCTGACAGAGAAAATCACATGTGCAAAGGGCCTGTGGTTGAAGGAACCTGTTGAGTATGGAGGGCTAATGGAGACCTTGTGGCCAGACCAGAGACCAGTGACAGGTGAGATCAGATAAGCAGCCAGAGGTCACAGCCTGTGCAATGACTGTAGGTCTCGGGAAGGCACTTTGGTCTTTTTTTTTTTTTTTTCTCCTTACCATGCCACACAACTTGTGGGATCTCAGTTCCCTGACCAGGGATCGAACCCTGGGGCCTCAGCAGTGAAACCATAGAGTCCTGACCATTGGAGTATCAGGGAATTCCCTGTGTCTTTAAAATCAGTGGGAATCCCAAGGAGAGTTTCAAATGAGGGCCCCAAGATCACTCCAGGTTCAGTGATTCACTGGGAGGGCTCATAGGACTCCACACACAGTTCCACTCATGGCTAAGATTTTTACAAAGGAAAAGGGAAAAGGTACATGAGTTGAAGTCCAGGGGAGATCAGGCACAAGCTTTCAGATTCCTCTCCCATGGGAGTCACATAGGACTTGCTTAATTCCTCCAGCAGCAAGTTGTGACAACACACGTGACATGTTATCTGCTGGGAGAGCTTGGTTTTTTTGGGGGGGGAGGGGGGGAGAGCTTGTTAAACGACTCAGCACTCAAGGTTTTAATTTGAGAGGTGATCACATGGGTGCCTTCCAAACTCCAGAAGTTCCAGTCTACCCTGAGGAAAGCAGGTGTTCAACATAAACCGCAATGTCTTTTACAAAAACAGTCCAGCACAATGAGCTGTTCTCACCAGATGAGAACGCTACTGAAATACAAGTTCCCAGATTCCAGCCAGGGGCCAGGCAGACTTTTCTAAGGCCACAGCCCCAGGCCTTTTCTGCACAGGGAGTGACATGATTATGTTTCAAGGAATGGTCTCAGGCTGTTGACAAGAGTGTAAGAGTGATGGGGAGAACAGTGAGGGGCTGGTACATCTTCCAAGTAAAATGTGCAGGCTGGGGCAGGGAGGTGGCAAAAGATGACAGAAGTAGGTGATGGATTCAAGGGTTATTTAGATGCTAAAATGCACAGGGCTTAGTGATTAGGTGAGCTTTGTGGGAGAGAGAGGGAAGGCAGGGATTGGGACAACATCTCTGACCCTGTCTGGGTGGATGTTAAGACTCCCTGGACCCAGAAGGTTAGAGATGCAAGTCCATCAACTGTCCACTGGATGGTGGTGATTGCCATGTGGCAAGTCCTCATTTTCTCCTACTGAGGGAGGGAGGATTGCATCTCAGAACCTTGATTCCACTTCTTTCAATATCATCATTCTTGTTGCTTTAAAAATCAGCTCTTCTGGCATGTTTTCCTCTCATTGACAGAGCATCTCAGAAAGAACAAAGCTAGTAGAATTGAGTTCATATGTCAGCTTTACTACTTAGGTTTGTTTTCAAAAACTGTACATGAACAAGTTCTCAGTGCAAGAAATTAAAACAACAAACAGGTAGATATTAGGTTGAACCACATAACTATTGGTTTCTACCAGTTTTGATCTATAAAAATGATAATTTTTAAGGAAGTCTTGTTTCAGTAAAGTTTTCTTGGGTTATATCTTGAACCATTCTGTTCCATCATTTTGGTTCTCTTTTTTAGGGATTTCAGTTATGTATATATTGGATGTGTGTGTGTGTGTACATATATTTTCTTCCTCCTTTCTCCCCTCACCCTTTGTTCTCTGTAGGTTAGATCTGACTCCAAAAATGGCTATTTCTTATTGTTAAACCTAACAGGGGAAAAAAAAGTTTCTCTTCAGCTTCCTACCCAGTCCCAATCCCTTTTGCTTCACAGAAGTAACAGTTTGGTTTGGGTTGTTCATTTGTTTTTAACAAACATGGAATTCCACATTCTGGTCTGGTTAGGGTTAGAGTTAGTACGATGCTGGTTTTCACTTGACCATAGTCGAGAGACACATTTCTGTGTCAGTCCCTGGAGCCACACTGATGTAGGGCATTCTTCATGGCTGTGTGGTATTCCATAGTGTGGGTCTGCCACAGCATATTTAACCACGGACCTTAAGGTTGTAACAGGACTGCAGTGAGTACATGTGTGAGTGTCTGTGCTCGTGCATGAGTCCCTTGTGTCAGGTCAAACAATACGGACATTTAAAAGTTTGTAGAAACTAGTTTAAGGCTGATCCTTTCTTTGCTCCCATGGCACATTGGGGAGGCTCAAATATCCTTTGAAAAGATGAAAGAAACTGCCTCATCGCCCTCCTAAGAAGGACGTACCCATTTCCATGCCCACCATATCTACAGAGACATGCCTTCCTTCCTCCACTTCCGTCACCCTGCTACATCAGGTGACTCTGGACAGTAGATCTCTCCTCCCTGAACCTCAGTTTCCCCTTCTGTAGCATGGAGAGACTGCCTCTCCCTGCCCAGCCAACTTCTCAGGATTATTGCCAGCATCCAGTGAGAGCAAGAGGAGATGAAAGTGCAAGCAAAAAGAAGCTTCTTCCAAGTGGTTTTGTTGACCTCCAAAGGAGCCTGCTTCATTCCAGGAGTGCGGGACGGGTGTGTGGCCCATGAACATAAAGGGGGAGAGAGCACTTGGTCTGTGGCACCCTTGAGCTGACTTGACCACACCCGCTCTGTCTTAGCTTCCTGGGGTTGCCATAACAAATGACCACAAACCAGATGGCTTAAAACAACAAATTTATCCTCTCAGTCCTCAAGGTCAGAGTTCTAAAATCAGGGAGTTGGCCAGCTCAGTTCCTCTGGAGGCTCAGAGGGAGGGTCGGCTCCATTTCTCCTAGCTTCTGGTGCGTACTTGCTAAGTTGCTTCAGTTGTGTCTGACTCTGCAACCCTATGGACTGTAGCCCTTCAGCCGCCTCTGTCCGTGGGATTCTCCAGGCAAGAATACTGGAGTGGGTTGCCATGCCCTCCTCCAGGGGATCTTCCTAACCCGGGGATCAAACCCGAGTCTGTTAGTCTCCTGCATCGGCAGGTGTGTTCTTTACCATTAGCACCACCTGGGAAGCCTAGCTTCTGGTGGTTTCTGGCATTCTTTGGCTTGTAGAAGCATCACTCCAGTCTCTCCCTCCATCTTCCCATGGCCTTCTCCTCTGAGTGTCCCCTCCTTTTCTTTTCTTTTTTTAAACATTTATTTATTTATTTGGCTGTGCCAAGTCTTAGTTGCAGCATGTCAGCTCTTTAGGTGCAGTATATGGGGTCCAGTTCCCCAACCAGGGATCAGACATGGGCCCACTACATTGGGAGTGCAGAGTCTTAACCACTGGACCACCAGGGAAGTCCCCCCTCTTTTTCTTATAAGGACACTAGTCACTGAATTTAAGGTCCATTCTAAATCCAGCATGATTTTATGTCAAGTTTTTTTTTTTTTTGGACTGCACCATGCACCTTATGGGATCTTAGTTCCCTGACCAGGGATTGAAGCCCAGGCACTTAGCCATGAGAGCCGGGAGTCCTAACCACTGGGACCTCCAGGGAATTCCCAGCAAGATCTTGACATCTGCAAAGGCTTATATTCCAAGCAAGGTGACTTTCTGAGGTTTCAGGTAGACATGGATTTGGGACAGCCGTGTTTCAACCCACTGCACCCTCCTAGCTGGTAGATCTCCGGTCACAGCCTGCCTGGCCTTTTCTCAGCCGTATCTTGTAACATGGGGGCCTTCAGGTCATACAGCCCAGTCCAAGGGTAGGTCCTGGCTCTACCATTTTCTGAGAGTGTGACTTTGGACATATCACCTTTTTCACCCAGACCCAAAATGATGACTTTGACCTCAGAGAGTTGTTAGGAATTAAAATGAAACAGTGCATTTAAGGAACTTACCAGTGTGCTGTTATAACAAATTATAAACAATCAGCAATAATAGATGTTGCTGCTATTGTATCTTGTTTGGGAGTGGGAGAGTTGATTAATGGGGCTTCCCAGGTGGCGTTATTGGTAAAACTCATTTGCCAGTGCAGGAGACATAAGAGAAGTGGGTTTGATCCCTGGATCAGGAACATCCCCTGGAGGTGGGCATGGCAACCCACTCCAGTATTCTTGCCTGGAGAATCCCATCGACAGAGGAACCCGGTAGGCTACAGTCCATAAGGTCACAAAGAGTCAGACAACAGCTGAAGTGACTTAGCGTGCATGCACGCACGTGTTGATTAATAAGCAAATTAAGTCCCCAAAAGTAGGCTCTGAGAGGGAATGGGGAAATGGGGACTTAGCAGACATTGAGCCCTGGGAATCAGCAGTCAGATGAATTTCTTAAAAAGTACCTATTTCAGTGATTGCTGGATGACCATGAAATAGGGACTTTCCCCCTCCTACAGACAACAGCTTCAGAGTCTGAAAAATAGACATTCACAAGAACATTTTATTCCACATCAATTGTAGGTCTGATTTTTTGTTTGTTTGTTTTTCCCCCTCTCCCAGTTAGTAATTTTTCTGGTATAATACCTGTCATGTGTAAACGAGAAGTAGGCAGTTACCTTTGATGGGTAGCTCCTGTGGTTTTGTTAAATCGTTTATTAAATATTTATTGAGCCCCTCCCTGTGAGGGGAGGAACAACATCTGCCCTCCCGGGGTTCACAGACTAGTGCCGGAGACAGACAACCTTGAGGTGTCACAGTGTTCATTAGTGACTTGATGGGGAAGTAGAGGAAGGACCCTCACCCAACGTGTGGCAGTTAAGGAAGGCCTCCCAAGGGAGGTAAAACTGACTCTGTAAGACCTGAAGAAGAACTAGGGTGAGGCAGATGGGGGGTATTCCAGGTGGGGTGGGGGTGGTGGGGCGCGCAGGTCATGTGAAGTACTGGAAGCAAGAGAGAGTGGTTTATTCCAGAACCACAGTGCGTTTAGTGTAACTAGAGTGTGGTGGAGGCTGGGGAAGGGACCATGAGAGCTTTGACCTTGTCCTGAAGGCAGCAGTTGACAGGGGGTGAGGGTGAGGGGGCCAGGGACTGAAAGTAATGGGAGGCGGGGGAGGGAGATAGGCAAGGGCAGGGACACAGCCAGCCCAGCATTGGAGAAAGGTGACCCTGGCCACCACTGGATGGAGAAAGGGTCAGAGGTAAGAGGCCGAGTCAGGAGGTTGGTGCAAGTGTCCCCAAAAGAGGTGAGAGTGGTAGGAGAGAGGTGAAGAGAAGGTGCAGCAGGAATGGTGTTCAGGAGGTTAGAGTGACAGGCCTGATGGAGAGATCGGAGCCAAGAGTGATCTTCAGTTCTGGACTTGAGTGGCAGGGTGGATGTGACTCCATGACCTAGGCCAGTGTGGAAGGAGAAGTAGATTTGGGGGGAAAGAAAAGAAATTAGTTCAGTTTGGATGACAGCAGACTAATGACCTGGCAGGATATCAGATGGCAGGCTGGAAACTGATTGGCACCTGAGCAGCCTCGAGAACACAGATGTGCAGAGACCACCCAAGTGGGGAGTGGCCCTGCGCCAGGGCAAGCTCGGGGTCAGGGACTCGAGGACTTGCGGTGGTGTGGGGGCAGGGACGTGGTACGGGAAGAGCAGCCAGAGATGGGAGAAGAATCAAGAGGAGGCAAGATTGTCAAACAGAGCCAAGTCCACACTGTGAGAGGATACAGCCCAGTCCGGGTGGGAACCACAGTCGTGGGCTTTGATACAGAACAGTGACCCCAGAGAGAGCAGGGCCAGAATATACTGGGACGGCAAGGGTTAATGCAGGAGAAGTGGGGACAGTTCAGTGCCAGGGACTCCACTGGTCTAGATTCTCCGGATTGCACATGATAGAAGCAACTAAATCTGGCTTCATCCAGAAAAGGAATCTTTCAGTCCCTATGACTACACACATGGGGTTGCAGAGGCAGACAGTTTGGGACTAGTAACCAGTGAACTGAGATATCCACAGGTGATGAAGAAGTCAGAGGAGTGGAGGTGAGAGTGTTTCTTATTGAGGAATAATAATACCGGCGGGTACTTACACAGGGTCTGCTCCTGGCCAGGCACTAAGGCTGGTGGTCCCCGCAACTCGCTGAGTCGGTCCTTCCATCTGCCTGGGCAAGGTGGGGGCGGGGGATGGTGGATGCCGAGAGCGGAGAGTCCAGGGTGGGTGGTAAAGCTGCCGAGGCTCACAATGTTTTCATGATCTTTGTCTTTTCTGGAATTTTGCTGCTTCTGGCATGACGAATTTTTGACTTAAAACTAGAGTTGTTTTCTGCTCTGCTGGGTGCCATATTTTCATTCCAAATTACTGAAAGTTGCTTCTTTACTGGATGCAAAGTTTCAAAAAAAGTTTTCTGTATAAAATATGAATATGGTTTTTTAGCACACCCTGAGGTTCCCACCATGCTGAGAATTAGTGTAAGAGGTTTCTATCCGCCAGATGAAGTGTTTTGGTGGAGGGGATCATGGCCACTAACCACCCAGAAAGATTCAGGTTGTCTGTGGGCCTGGTCCTTGGCCAACTTTGAGAACCCAGCAATTGGAGGCACCAGTGCCCTCCACCAACAGGCACTTGATGGGCTCCTACGCTAGGAGCCCATGGTACTCAGGTGTCACATGGTACTCTGGGGACTCAGAATCTTGGACCTATATGTTTGTATTTTTCCATTAAATTTGGAGATTTTTTCCAGGTGTTATTTCTCCAAATATTTTCCCTCTCTTCTCTTTTTGGTACTCCAGGTACATGTATATTAGGAACTTAATGTCCCTGAAGCTCTGTTCTTTTTTTTTAACCCTAGCCTTTTTTCTCATCTCGCTTCCACTGGGTAGTTTCAGTTTTTTATCTTTAAGTTCCCCGATCTTTTCTTCTGCAGCATCTAATCAGCTATTAAGCCCATCCAGTGATTTTTCATTTCATATATGTGTTTTTCAATTCTAGAGTATCCATTTGGATTTTTTATAGTTTCCATTTTTCTCTTGAGATTCTCCATTTGTTCCCTCATTAAGTTCATGTTTTCCTTGAAATCCTTGAACATATTTATAATTAACTATTTTCAAATCTTTGTTGGCCAATTTCATTATCTCAATCCCTTTTGAGCTAATAAGCTGATGTTTTATTGGTTTATGACCACATTTTCCTGCTTATTTATCTGTCTGGTAATTTTTTATTATATGTTGGACATTATGAATGTTATGTTGTTGAGAGTATTTTGCTGTCTTCTTCAATAGAGTACTGAGTTTTGTTCCAAGAGGCAGTTAATTTACTTAGAGATAAGCATAATCTTTTTAAAAGTCTTATTTTTAACCTTAGTTGGGACAGGTCTAAGGTAGCCCTGACTGGAAGGCTAGATTGAGTCTATATATAAGGCATGGCTTTTCTGGAATTTCTACTGAATACTCAAGAGTATTCAACAAGATCTCTCTACTCTCACTGTTTGAAACTCACAGATCTCCCAACCCAGACCTATGTAAATCTCTGGTAGTTGTTCAGCTCACAGTTCCCTAAGAGTTTTTTTATGTTTTGTTTTCCCCTGAAAGTTATATTTTGCCCTGTTTCATGGAGTCTTGCTCTGCACATGTGAAGTTTAGGACTCAGCCTAAGTCCAATACTTGGAGTGTTTTCTCTCTGCGCTGCTTCCTTTTCTCTGGTACCTTGCCATGCAAATTCCTGAGGAAGTAAACTTCAATAACCCTGAACTATAATCTTTGTCTCCACAGTCCAAAAAGTACTTCCAGGCAGAAAGCTAGAGTGATTGTGGGGCTCATCTTATTTGTTTCTCTTCTCTCAAGGATCACAGTAAATTTCATACATTTTACCCAGGTTTAGAGTTATATTTTATCTAGTCTCATGGCAGGTACTCTAACTGGTGTAGTTGTTTATACCAGTTACCGTGTCATTGGTCAGAAACAGAAATTTCATTCTTTTGTGTGTTTATGCTCACATTTTCACACATTCCAAAAAATACATGGTAGTATTTGGTAGCCATTGGGGTAGCAGGACACTCAGAAACTGGAATTTGAGAAGCCAGTGAAGGAAGTTTTTGAAGAAAGGGAGGGATCTTTCTGTGTTCAGTACTGCTAAGGGGGTACACATGGATGTCATCAGTGATACACAGAGACATGGTTCATTCATTTTAACAGCTGTATAAAATTCCATCACATGAACAGAGAAAATTTACTTCTCTATCTCCTACCATTTAGGTGAACGTTTGCAGTGAACGTTCTTGAACATGTCACTGATTTGAGTACATGTGGGCGAGTTTCTCTTTGAAACCTATCTCGGGGTGGGATCACTAGATCATTAACTAGTATAATTTCAACTTGATAAAACAATACCAGATTGCTTGGAAAAATAGTGGTGCCACTGTCTGTTCCTACCTTCAGGGTTCAAGAGAGCCCCATTGCTTCACACATTCACTGTTTGCCATTGTAGATTTTAAAATTCTTGCCAATCTGAGGAATGAAAAGGTGTGTGATTGTTACTTCAATTCACCTTTTCCCAAATATTAGTGAAGTTGACTGTCTTGGCTATCTGGGTTTCCTCTCATGTGACCTGACTGGTAATATCCATTAACTAGTTTTCCATGGAGTTGTCTTTTTTGGGTAAGATTTCTTTCTATATTCTGGATGCTAGAATCTTTGTCTATTAAATGCATTGCAAATATTTACTCCCAGTCTGTGATGTGTCTTACTTTGTACAGGTTGTGTATGTGTGTAAGAGACAAACATTTTTGCTTTGGTGAGTCAGGTTTATTGATTTATTTTGTGTTTTTTGTCTTATTTAAGCAATCCTTCACAGTACTGAGGTCATAAAGATACTTGTCTGTATTTTGTTTTTAGACTTTTAAAGTTCTTTTAAATGCATTTATATAGATTAATACAAGTGAAATTTATTCTCTGTTTGGTGTGAGGTAGGATTTTTTTTTCCCCCTTGTTGGAAAAGCCAAGTGTCCTAACTTCTCCAGTGTTTTCTCACTGATCTGGACTGCCATTGCCATCACATCCAGGTTCTCACAGTGACCTGGGTGTGTTTGGGGCTCTCTTTTCCTGTTATGCTGATCATATTGCCTCTTCTCTTAACCATACTTGAAAGTTTTCATTATTGAACTTTAGAAAAAATTTGATGTCTGGGAGGGTAAGTTGGGTAAAGGAGTGGAAAGCTTATTTGCTTTTTTACTTTGAAGTCATCGGTCTTTAAACAACTGTCTATAATTATTTAAAACAGCACTGGCTGAACTTAGGAAAAATCCACTTGCTGCCCAGACCTTTCTAGGACCGATCGGTGGCGAGGGTGGCTTCGCTTTTGTGTGAAACTTTGGGCACTTTTACTTCTGCCTTTGCCCTCTCCCTCCCCTACCAACTCTCACCTCTGGGTTTTTCGTTTGTGATGTCTCTGAACCAGGCGCTGCTATTGGGTCTTCCGGTATTTACATGCGGGCCGTGGTGGGTGTTTTGCGACTGGGCGGCAGTACCTCTCCTGTTGGTTACTGCCAACCAGACCACAGTGGCAGGCCTGACGGAGTCTGGGGTTTCCTGTTGCCTCACCGGCGCTGAGACCCTGGATTCCAAAAATAAATGCACGAAAAACCACTGTGACCTCACGGTCTGCGCTCGCACGGTGCTCTGAGCGCCGGACGGTCTTCACCCCGGGCCGGCCTAGGGGGCTCTGCTCCCACGGAGACTGACCGACAGACTGCCTGAGCGCTCGTTCTCTGCCCCCCTTTCTTCAGGCAGTCACACGCAGGGCCAGGGTGGCTCCCGCAGAGAGGATGAGCAAGTTCTTGAAACACTTCACCGTCGTCGGGGACGACTACCATGCCTGGAACATCAACTACAAGAAGTGGGAGAATGAGGAGGAGGAGGAGGAAGAAGAGCAGCCGCCGCCCACTGCAGCCTCGGCCGAGGAGGGCAGAGCCACTGACCCCACCCCAGCCCCGGCCCCTGTGCCCAGGCCCCGCCTAGACTTCAGGACCACTTTGAGGAAGCTCTTCAGCGCCCACAGGTTTCAGGTAGGTGGGCAGAGGCCCAAAATGGCTTGGGTGGGGCAGAGCCATCAGCCCAAAGTCACGAGGTCAGGTAGGGGGCCCGTCTCTGTCACCAGTTCCTTCACTCCGCAGACATCTACCCAGCGCCGATCGATCGATCGTGTGCAGGGCAGGTCCCCTGTTGTCAGGGGCAGGGTAAGTCCTAATCCAAAAGTCAATTAAAAATTCATCACCTGATGAATACATTAAACAAAATGTGATTCACCCCTACTCAGCTGTAGAAAGGAAAGGAGCACAGACACACGCTATAGCGTGGATGCCCCTTGACAACATGATCCTAAGTGGAAGAAGCCAGACCCAGAAGGCCACATGTCTTGTAATCCCATTTATGTGAAATGTCTCAAATACACACATCCACAGAGACAGCAGAATAGAGGGAATGGAAGGGGGAGTGACTGTGCAATGGATGTAGTTTCCGGTTGAGGTAACGAAAATGTTCTAGAACTAGATACCAGTGATGGTTGAACAACCTTGTGAATGTGCTTAAGGCCTCTGAACTTTATGCCAACCTTAAAGGAGTAAAAATGTTAAGTTTTGCAATGTTAAATGTTAAGTTATGCAAAATTTACCCCCTACACACACAAAGGAAATGAAGGATAAATTGAGGCGGGGTAGTCTCTTGTGAAGTAATGCTGAAAATATCTGCCTGGAGTAACCAGCCCACCACCAATCTCCAGGTGTGGTTATGGGGAGACCCTGAGAGGGAGACGCAGACTTCAAAGAGTAGCAGAAGGAATAGGACTTCCTACAGGGTTCAGTGTCAGTCCCAACGTGAGTGGAGTCTGGCCAGCCCTGTCTGAACCCCATCCCGCCACCCCAGCATGGGTGAGCAGGTGTCTGGAAGCATGTTCTGAGACCCAGCAGAAAGCGGGAGGCTCCTTGTCAGCCCAGTCCCTGAATGGAACTCTTTGGGGGCCTCTGCTGCAGGTTACCCCTCTTCAACCATGATAACCCAGCTCCTCCCTGGAGATGGTGTCCCTTCTGAAAGTAGAGAGAAGCAGCCCTTGCCTCTCCCATCACTGACTTTGCTCCAGGGTAAAAGAGAAGAAATTATTTTGGTCTTTTTTTTTTCACTCTCGTGTGACTTACAGAAACAAAGCAGGCAACCCAGCACTCCTGGCAGCTCAGCGCTTTCCTCTGTAGCTCTGCCAGAAGAGGAAACGTGGTATTATGTTGTTGGGGTTGAAATCCCAAACCCTCAATTTCAGGAGCAGAAAGGAGGAGCCAGCTTCCTCCCAGCTGCAAGGGGAGCCCTGGGGAGGTCCCCCCTCTCCTGACTGGGCCCCCCAGGACACGTGGCTCTGGGGAAGAGCAGAGGAGAGGTGTTTATTCATTCACTCAACAGTCACGAATCTTAGCTTCTGCTATCACCGGGGTCACGGCAGTGAGCGTGGTGGACACATCCCTGCCCTCACTTGCAGAGGATGGATGCTCCGTGGAGAGGCGAGGCATTCCAGAAATCAGACAGATGCTGGCTACAAGTGGAGAGAAGCCTTCTGCAGGGAAACAAAGAGGGGAAGTGGCTTTGAGAGATCCCCGGGATGGGGGACACCCGATTGAGGATGTGAGGCAGAGCAGGTGATACTTCACCTACCACCACGAGGCTGGGCAGGAGTGAGGTCTGTGGATGGGAAAGGAGGAGCTTCCCAGGCAGAGGGGCCATGTTTGCAAAGGGCCCGAGGGAGGAAAGAGTCTTCAGCATTGGAGGAATTGAGAAGGGTCCACAGGGCTTGTGTGTATCCAGCAGTGGGAAAGAAGGCACTGGAAGTCCACCCACTGGCAGTGGGCAGCCATCAGAGTGTCCCGAGGGTGCGGTGGGGAGGCAGTGACATGAGCAGTTTGTAGAGGGGCCTAGAGTGGAAACAGGGAGGCTACCTCAGGGTAGGGAGTAAGGGTTCAAGGGTTTGATCTCTGCAGATAGAATCCACATACAGGAAGATTCTGGAATCCCCTCTCTTGGGTGCAGTCTCCACCTGTTCCCATGGTCTGAGGTGACCAAGGTGACTTATATAGTTGACTGTTGTCACTTCTCACAGGATGGCACAACCAACCAAAGGAGAGAACTTGGGGTGAGTCAGGCCTCCGTGGTAGCTACAGACAGGCAGGGGAGCATGGCCAGGAAGGCCAGAGGAGCCTCACTTTTATCACCTGCTGACCGTGGCCAAGCCATCTGCTGAGCGCACATCACACTTGATCTCACTCGATGCTGCCATTGTCAGTCGGGGTGGAAAATGCAGCCGAGTCCCGTCTCCCCCACAAGGACACTGAAGCTTGTTAGAGCTAACGCCAAGGCATGGCAGAGCTGAGAGCTGTGCCCAAGGTCCAGGCTAACGGGAGCCATCCCAGGACTGGCCGCCCCACAGCCCGCTACACTGCCCTTCTGGGTGCCGCTGCTAGGGTGGCAGTCTTCCAGTGAGGACCTGGAATTAACCCACTTCCCTGAATTCTCAGCGTTTTTCCTTGTGATGTGGCTCCCCTCAGAACTAGTCCTGCCTTGTGAACTGGTGGATTCAGAACCTTAGGAGTCAGTCAGTTCATAGAGGCCAGGGTTGGGACCCAGGCACTGTAGTTTTGTGACCCTGGGTCTGTCTCTCGATCACTTTTTAAAACTGAGGTGAAATTAAAATTAATTAATTAATTAAATCATTTTATCATCAAATTAATCATTTTAAAGTGGATAATTCAGTGGCATTTATTTAGTACAATGATGTTGTGCAGCCATCACCACTATCTAGTTCCAGAACACTTCCATCGCCCCAAAAGAGATCTAGTACCCATTAAACAGTAACCCCCAGTCCCCGACAAACCCTAACCTACTTTTTGCCTATACCGGACATTTCATGTAAATGGAATCCTACAATGTGTGTGACCGTTTGTGTTTGGCTTCTCTCTCTCACTTAGCATAATGTTTTCTAGGTTCATCCACACTGTAGCGTACATCAGTGCTTCATTCCTTTTTACGACTGAATATCCAGTCTGTTTTTAATATCTCTGTGCCTTGGTTCTAGACCAGACAAGCTCTTAGATCCCTTTAGCTCCAACATGAAACCAAAGAGGGAGGGAGGGAGGGAGGAAAAAAGGAAAGATGCTATCTGAGGCTTGAGTCTTCATTAAGCTACTGAATTCAGATTTGTGTGAATATTTCATTACAGAGCACTTTGCCATACAATTTTCAACAATAAACCATGTCATCAAATACTTTAATTAGTGACATAATTGTTACAGATCGAAATGGTCAAAAGGTTTAATAGTCCATTCTTTATAGGCCTGAACTGGTTCAATTGCGACCTGAAACTGCAGAAACTGCCAAGATAATGGCAGACTAATTCTCAGAGGTCAAGATCTATCTGCCTGACAGTGTAAGAGGCAAGGCCCCCAGGGAAGTGACAGTCCAGTATGTTCAAGGGAAGAAAGAGGTCACACAAGGGTCACGGGAAAAAAGAAGAACCCCCCCACTTGGGGTTCCTCCTGTTGCTGCCATTTCCACCACTCCCGCGTCATCCCTGTGGTCTCCCCAGATGCCATCACCTCCACCCCACCTTTACTATCCAATTCACCATCATCCCCACCTTCATCACCATGACCACCCCCACCGCCATCGGTGAGACCACCCACTTACTTCACCCTGGTCCCGGCCCCACCAGCTCCCCGCTGCAGCAGGTCACAAAACCCATGAGATTGTCTTTCCCTCAGCTCCTCTCTGTTTCCCAGGACACCCAGAACGAACTCCACCCTCCCCCTGCAGTGAGCACATGGGGGATAGGGTGGGCACCTCAGGTCTCCAGTCTGAAGCTGTTTGACAGGCACAGTGGACGTCACCCTAACCCAGCTGCCTGGAGGAGGCATCACTAGAGATCCTCCCGCGACTTAGCTCTCTGAGGCTGGATGTTTTATTTATTGTGCCTCTGTTCTGGGTGTATCTAGGCAAGCAGCAGTTCCCAGAACTAGAAACACAAAAGCTTTAAAAAACATTACTACTTATTTTTTGCCATCTAGGAATTAGCAGTTTGGTTCGAGAGATGCTGAGAAGCAGTGAACTTCCGAGTTACGAGAAAGACCAGTGGTGACCGAGGGTCAGTCAGTGAGCTGCATGGAGGCTTTAGGACAGGCACGGCGCCAGGCTGGAAGGAGGGGCTCCTGTGAGAGAAGCCAGCCCCCAGCAGGCCTCCTATAAGGCTCCTATAAGGCTTGGAGCTGCTGTGGGCAACTGGCCTCCCATCCTTGACATCAGGTGTTAAAAGCCCTTGGAGCCTTGGAGATGGAAGGAAGGTCCCTGTTTAGGTCTCATGGTTTCTTGCTTCTTCCCTCGGTCCACAGGTTATCATCATCTGCCTGGTGGTCCTGGACGCCCTCCTGGTGCTTGCCGAGCTCGTTCTGGACCTGAAGATCATCCAGCCCGACAAGAATAACTATGCCCCCAGGGTAGTGTGTCCACAGCCCTTTAACACGGTTCACTCTTGTTACCTGCACTGAGGGTGGGTGGAGGGAGCAGCACCCGCAGAGAATCACCCAGGGCTTCTCTGAGAGTAGTTTGATGGGGTGCTTTCAGTCAAAGAGCAGAGCATATGTCTTCCTTTCCCAGTTGTAGATATGAGTTCCCTACGAGCAGGAGACCTCAGGTCACTTGATGGCTGGCAGGCTTGCATCTTGAGCTGTCCAAGACAGAGCTGGAGTCTGTCACTGATTTTCAAGCCAGGAGAAGGATTCCTTCCCATTCCCCAGAGGAGGACAGGCTGTTTGTCCTCCTGTCATCATGCTGACGTGGTCTCTGTGCTCGGAGCCACTGGGGGGACGCACCCACCATTCAGTCCCTGATTCACAGTTACTGCCTGGCCCATCCCAGACAGTCATCCAGAGGGCAGTGGGTGCACTGGAAATGCACCCTGTGACCCTGTCACCAGTAACTGGGAGAAGGCCAGGGGCTTAAAAACATCTCACCACACCCTTTGAAAAAAAATTCAGTGGACTGTGCATCAGTGTCTTTTCAACCGGCAAAAGGACAGGAAGAAAACATTAAACCTCCTTCCTACTCGTGGCCCCTTTGACCAAGGCAGCCGTTAACGTTCTCTTCTGTGACACTTGAGTCCTCCCATAGATGGATAATCTTTTCTCTCACTCTACTGTTTAATAGAATCAGTAACTTACCACCTATGTTCACTGTCTTGTGCCTTTTTTCTTTACTTTTTATTATGAAAAATGGCAAATATACATTTTTCTGTATTTGCTTTCTTTATACACATACACACAAACATGCTCATATATTTTTGACCGTTTGAAAGTTAGACATCGTGACACTTCATCCCTGAGTACTTCAACAATGCCTAAGAATGAGGTTTTTCTCCTGTAGAACCATAATAGCATTATTACACTTAAAAAAGTTATAATTCCATAGTATCTAATAACCGGTTTTCATTCAAATTTCCTCTTTCATAGTGCATTTTTTTTCCAAACTAGATTTCTGACATTATATTTGAGCTCCTTTAAAGTCACTCAGTTGTGTCCAACTCTTTGTGCCCCAAGGACAATACAGTCCATGGAATTCTCCAGGCCAGAATACTGGAGTGAGTAGCCTTTCCCTTCTCCAGGGGATCTTCCCAACCCAGGGATCAAACCCAGGTCTCCCACATTGCAGGTGGACTCTTTACCATCTGAGCCACCCTGTTGCTTTATTCTGTTTCCTGTACAACACAGGTTAGGTCAAGAGGCTCAAAAAGCAAGAGTTTTTCAAGGGTGGGCTATTTTTTATTTATTTTTAAATCTTATGGCACCTTGGGCCAGGGACCCGCTATTAGTCTGCTGGATCACTTGATTCAGGTTGTAAATGCTGAGCTGTTCCACTGTCCAGGGACACTTTTCCCTTTGCAGTTGTAAATAATCCACACGGTGACACTTGAATATCATACAAACTTCTTCCCCAATTAGCATCCATCGATGATCATTGTGTGAGTCTGTGAACACACTAGCTTGCAAATCAATGATTTCTAATTCTGCCTTTCCTTCTACATCGACTAGGCAGTATCATTTTATCAGTTCAGTTCAGTTGCTCCGTTGTGTCAGACTCTTTGTGACCCCATGGACTGCAGCACACCAGGCTTTCCTGTCCATCACCAACTCCCAGAGCTTACTCAAACTCATGTCTGTTGAGCCAGTGACGCCATCCAACTATCTCATCCTCTGTCGTCCCCTTCTGTTCCTGCCTTCAATCTTTCCCAGCTTCAGGGCCTTTTCAAATGAAGTCAGCTCTTTGCATCAGGTGGCCAGAATATTAGAGTTTCAGTTTCAGCATCAGTCCTTCCAATGAATACTCAGGACTGATCTCCTTAGGATGGACTGGTTGGCTTTCCTTGCAGTCCAAGGGACTCTCAAGAGTCTTCTGCAACACCACAGTTCAAAAGCATCAATTCTTCGGCGATCAGCTTTCTTTATAGTCCAACTGTCATATCCATACATGACTACTAGAAAAACCATAGCTCTGACTAGACGAACCTTTGGCAAAGTAATGTCTCTGCTTTTTAATATGCTGTCTAGGTTGGTCATAGCTTTTCTTCCAAGGAGCAAGCGTCTTTTAATTTCATGACTGCAATCACCATCTGCAGTGATTTTGGAGCCCCCCAAAATAAAGTCTGCCACTGTTTCCATTGTTTCCCCATCTATTTTGATGGGACCAGATGCCATGATCTTAGTTTTCTGAATGTTGAGCTTTAAGTCAACTTTTTCACTCTCCTCTCACTTTCATCAAGAGACTCTTTAGTTCTTCGCTTTCTGCCGTAAGGGTGGTGTCATCTGCATATCTGAGGTTATTGATATTTCTCCCAGCAATCTTGATTCCAGCTTGTGTTTTATCCAGCCCGGCATTTCCATGATGTACTCTGCATAGAAGTTAAATAAGCAGGGTGACAAAATACAGCCTTGACATACTCCTTTCCTGATTTGGAACCAGTCTGTTGTTCCATGTCAGGTTCTAAGTGTTGCTTCTTGACCTGAATACAGATTTCTGAGGACGCAGGGCAGGTGGTTTCATATAACCATCTCTTTAAGAATTTTCCACAGTTTGTTGTGATCCACACAGTCAAAGGCTTTAGCATAGTCAATAAAGCAGAAGTAGATGTTTTTATGGAATTCTCTTGCTTTTTCAATGAGCCAGTGGATGTTGGCAATTTGATCTCTGGTTCCTCTGCCTTTTTTAAATCCAGCTTGAACATCTGGAAGTTCACGGTTCACGTCCTGTTGAAGCCTGGCTTGGAGAATTTTGAGCATTACTAGGTGTGAAATGAGTGCAGCCTGTGATAGTTTGAGCATTCTTTGGCATTGCCTTTCTTAGCGTGTATCACAAGAACACAGCCGTTCTTTTCAGTGTTCGGTTTCAAATGGTCCCAGATTTGGTCACTGTGAGCCTCTTTGAGCTGACTGCTCTGTCCTTTTGACAAGACTCTTGCCTTTGAGTATTTCTTGCTTTCTGGGCCAGGATGATGTCTCAGCTCTCTTCATACTTTCCCTGCCCCAGAATGGAAATGGTTCCTTTAGTGATGACTAGTATTTATAAATCTAGATCTGGGAACTCTCTTCACTTATCATCCACCTCAATAATCATTTCTAGTAAATACTTATGGATCAGCCTTGGTCTTTTGAACAACTGTGTAGTACTCCACGGGGAGGTACCATAATGCTTTTTTTTTTTCCCATTTATTTTTATTATTGTAATGCTTTTAAAAGGGCCCTAGTCTAATGAACATTTCTGTTGTTCTACAAATAATGTAGAAAATCGTCTGTTCTGCAAATGGTGCTGCAGTAAATATCCTTACTGTCCTTGTGCACATGTGAACTTAGCTGTATGATAAATTCCTAGCAGTGGAGCTGCTGGGCCAAAGGGCATGGTGGATGTTTTCAGTTCTGCCACTGCCCCATTTGCCCTTCAGAGAGCAATGTCTGTGATGTTCCCAGCTACGGTAAGAGCCTGAAACCAGTGCCTGGTGCCGGCGGGAATGTGGGGTTGGCCCGGGGACTGGATTCCCTCTGGTGACTGGGCAGGCACATTCAAAGCTGAGGACTCGCCCGTGGGAACCACTCTCCTGTGTCTCCTCTTCCCCTCAGGTGTTCCACTACATGAGCCTTGCCATCCTGACCTTTTTCATGATGGAGATTTTCTTTAAGATATTTGTCTTCCGCTTGGAGTTCTTTCACCACAAGTTTGAAATCCTGGACGCCATCGTGGTGGTGATTTCCTTCATCCTCGACATCGTCCTCCTGTTCCGGGAGCATGAGTTCGAGGCTCTAGGACTGCTGATCCTGCTCCGGCTGTGGCGGGTGGCCCGGATCATCAATGGTATGTCCCCTGTGCTCCTGAGCGGGGGCGCTGGGGTTGGGGGGTGGGGGTGGGACAGTGGGTAGAGCCTGGAAGGGGCACAGAGCCCCCGGTCCTTCTCCTGGCAGCCAAGAGAAACATGAAGTGGTCTGCTTTGGTGTCCCACTGCCACCTGTAGTTACAGATTGACACCAGGACATGTGCCCTGAGAGGAAGGACCCTTCTCCTTTAGGCTCTATTTTCATGATTAATGAAAGATGTTAATAGAAAGGGTTATAGACCAATCCCTGATCTGCTCCCAAAGTACTTTTGTTTCTCCCGAGGTGTTTCCTAAAGAGAGTTTTATCAAACCCCGTCCCACCCTGGGAGGGACACCATCAGGGAGGCGAGCAAGGAAGCTGAGAAACACTATGCGTTAGGTTCTGCCAGCTTGCGGAAAATCACAACACGAGTGAGCACCATGAGGGCTCTGAGAACGGCCAGTGTTTTCCAAGTTGACAATTTGGGAGGAAATAACACCTGTCAGCCTGCTGTAGACTCTGGCTCTGGAGAACTCGCTGGGGGAAACACCGCTTTCCCGGATTTTAGGCACAGGTCCTGTTCCTCACACACTCCCTGCGGGTGTGGGGAGCCTCTGTTTCAGAAAAGCTGTTTGTGTTGTGATTTTCTGTGGACTCAGTGACTGGTCAGTGGTTCAGCCGTCAGTGAACGCCTGTCCGTGGACCTGCCGCGTCAGAATCACCCTCAGCGCTCTAAGTGGCTAGTCTGGTGCGGAGGAGCCCAGGCCAGGTGTCTGTTCGCGAAGCACCCCCAGGTGATCAGTGTCCAGCAGGTTTGGGAATCCCTAGACTAGGGCCCAAGCCGATGGGCTGTGGGTGGTTGTCAGGAGACCAAGTGAGCAACAGTGAGGCCTGCTGGAGGCAGGCCCATCCCCTGCCAGGCGCAGTGAGTCCCAAGGCGCCTCCTTTGCTGGGTACCGCCCGGCAGGGTAAGGGCCTGTGCAGCGGCTCTGTCGGGCACACGGGCTTTGGAACCTGCCAGTTCAGATCTAGTGATTTAGAGTAAAGCCTATTAAGAACATTTATTTGGGTTCTGTCAAAGGAAATAAAGGAAGCTATTCAGATAATGTGGAAGATGCTTATGCCGACTTGATTTTTTTCGGACAGAAACATACTCTGTGCAAAGGTTATGTGAGGTAGCTAGACTGTGACAGACTATAAATGACTCATGAACCAGCTACTACCCAGTAATCTTCACATCACACTGTTGTGAGAAGTGTTCATTTTGTCTAAAAAAAAAAAATGGCTGCGAGGTGTAGGAGGACTGGCTACTGCCCATTATTACACTGCTATCAGATTTCAGCGTGACTGAACATAGGCTAAACCAGACTCAGTGGGACAGCCAGGAACACTGTGAACCAGGAATGGCTGCTTCCAGGTCTAGTGGGCACCACACACGTGGGTGACGGTCCAGACTCGGTCACTCACACTTGGAAGGGGGCAGAATAGCCCCACTGCAGCACAGGCTTTGAGGCCTCATCCCCGCTGTGGTGTGGGCATCAGGGAGCTCTGTCCCCCCTGTGGTGTGGGCATGGGGGAGCCCTGTCCCCCCTGTGGTGTGGGCATCGGGGAGCCCTGTCCCCGCTGTGGTGTGGGCATCGGGGAGCCCTGTCCCCCCTGTGGTGTGGGCATCGGGGAGCCCTGTCCCCCCTGTGGTGTGGGCATCGGGGAGCCCTGTCCCCCCCTGTGGTGTGGGCATCGGGGAGCCCTGTCCCCCCTGTGGTGTGGGCACTGGGGAGCCCTGCCACAGCCAGGGTTCAGGTTAGTGCCTGACAACTAAACTGGCCACAGCTCTAGAGGCAGAAAGTGGGGAGAGTGACAACCCCAAGCTTGAGCATTTCCAGACTTGTACTTAGTGCTGCTAAGTAGCAGAATGTTTATGAACAAGGTCCCTTAAGGAGCTTAACCCTCATCTGGTCAGTGATTATTTTTAAGGATTTCTCACACCAGGCAAGCCGAAGAAGTACGTCTCAGCTGGGTACTGAGCAGCTCAGAAATGAAAAACCTGACCCTCCTAGTTATGATGCCTTTAAGCCTTGATGATTGTTTTATTTCTCACTGCTCTTCCCAACTGTATACATTTATAAGGAAAGCAGAGTTTTTTTCCAAGTGGTTAAATCAGAAATTGGTATCATAGAGACCCTCACCATTGTTTTTCAGGGATAATTATCTCGGTTAAGACACGTTCAGAACGGCAACTCTTAAGGTTAAAACAGATAAATATACAACTGGCCACCAAGATCCAGCACCTTGAATTCAGCTGCTCTGAGAAGGTAAGAAGGTGCTTGGGAAAACACCCTCTGTTTACTGATTGTTCCCTCCCAGCCAGGCCTCGGCTCTCATGGGGCCGTTAGCCCAGAGCCCCCCTTCCCTCGGTCAGACCTTCCTTGTCCTTTCAGATTCAGCTCAGGCACTGCCTCCTCCCCTGCAGCTTCACCAGGAACCCCCTCCCCTAGTGTGTCTCCTCACTGCTGTCACTGTTGGGCCCTGAGTGATTTCCATGAGGAGTGTGGTTTTCATTCAGCTCTGTGGCCCAGTATGTGCCTGGGGCTTACTGCATGACTGCCACATGCCTGGTTAGGCTCAGAAGGTAAATTCCGTTATTTGTCTGCTTTTGTAATAACAGGAACAAGAAATTGAGAGACTTAACAAGCTATTGAGACAGCATGGACTTCTTGGGGAGGTGAACTAGACACACACCTTCTCCAGCCCAAAGGGAAGACCTGCCTCATGGGCTTGTGACAAGGAAGACAGCCGCCCCTCTGGGGCCATGTCAGGGAGAGATCTGGTTTGATGGTTTTGCCTCACTGCTGCCGGCTCGGATTCTGGGGGACACAGTCTTTCAGAGGCTCTATTTCTTATCTTGGTGTGACTGAGAATCTCCCACCCCACACTGTGTAACAAATGTATCATAAACTATATTTTTCTCATGTTGAACACTTAACTCTTGCTTGAAAATGAACAAGCTGGACAATTACTAGCCATATATAAAATTTAATCTCATCAAATGTACAGTTTTCACTTTTCACATGTATATCGAGGGATCAGTACATCCTTTCATATGAGCACTCTGAAAAAAAAAAGAAAGCTATCTTAGCTATCAGCACATTCTAGAAATCTTTTACATGTCCAAGCTGTTCTAAATAGTTAACCACAATTTCCCCCAAGGAGGCCATTCTCGAGTACCCAGCCCCCTCCTCTGCATCCTCCAGCTTTTAGCTGGCTCCACCTAGTTCTGCCACCTGACAACATTTTCCTCAGTTACTGTACAATTAATGTATAAAATAAACTCTCTCCTTCCCTCGGGCCCTCCTACTAGATCCTTTCCAGCTTCAACTGCTTGGAATCACTTGGTGGCATCCCAGACCAGCCCACTAACTGGAGAGCAAGCTAGCTCCGGTGCCTGGTACAGAAGTGGCAATTAGACCCAAGACTCCACTGTAATTAACATGACATTTGGGGGAAGATCCCCTTGTGAGGCCTTGTCGTCTACTCGCATCATTTTAAACAATTTGCTATTTTTGTACTCATTTCAGCAGGACCTGAAAAGGAAGAAAACCTGAACTAAAAATAATATTTTAAAAATAACTCACATTTAAAGCAGGGGGTGAATAAACTGGATAAACCCTCAATGCCTGCACTACTTGAGGGTCTGTCCTCTTGTCTTCTCAAAGGTGCAACTTGGTTTCCATATACGACTTATGTGTTGAGAGTACTGGAACTGGCTAAGACCAGATGATGCCCCCTTCTATTGTCAGACCAAGTAGAATGACATTCCCGAAGGGAGACGAGAGGAGGGAAGTGAGTGGAGAGGAAGTGTGCTGGTCTAGGGGCAATCTCAAGGGTTATAATAAAGTAGAATGTCTCCGAGGGACCGTGGACCCCACACGTGCTGAATTTTACAGGTATGGTGTAGCTTCCTTATTTAACGACTTACATCAAACAAATGGGAAGAAGAAATTAAAGGGCAGCCTGGCGTTGATGGTTGGCCGAGCTTTGAAGCCTGCCTCTGCAGGTGCAGACACATCCACAAAAGTAACCGCAGTGGAAATAAGAATCGTCCTTTCATTTCCTGAGTTGGTCTGTAATACAAAATCAGAGTGATGCAAGCCTTGCCCTCCAGTGTGTTATCAGGATAACAAAGATGGGACAGCTTCCATGCCCTTCCTCACCCAATAGCTGTCAGTTCATGAATCTGATAGGTTTGTGAGGGCTCATCAGTCACTAACTCAGAGAAGAGAGACAGTTTTCACTCAGGTTGTCCCTCACACACTGATGTCATTCATAACTCAATTCTGACAAGGATTTTAAAGATCAAATCTAAACAAGAATGCAAATGTGAACAAAACCATTTTGTTCAGTGGCGGTTTTTCCTTTAAGTAAACGATGACTGCTAAATTGTTTTAAGAATCCAGATTGTTTAAATTTTAATTATTATTTTTTACAAAATAATAAATTTCACCTATCACAGCTGAGTTTTGTCTGGCCTTGTGTCTTAACCTGTATCTTTAAAATTAGGCCTACCTCAGGAAAGGAAGATGAAATTAGATTTGCAGTTACATTGACTATTTTAGCTTGTGGGTTCAATAAGGATCCGTATTTAGTCCATCTCACTTCTACCGTCAGAGCCACTGGGAGCTGGCAGGAATCCTGTACAATAATATGCCATTAATCAATTTGAGTATTATACAACCTTAAGTCAAACTTAATCTGCAGATCAGAGTTTTAATTATAAAATGTTTCCCATATTACAAAATGTTCTGAACAAGAGAATGAATAGACTCTAAAAGTTCAGATAAAAACAGCTTAGAAGTAGCATGTGTTTTAAAAGTACTCAGTGCTCCAAAAAAATTTTAATACCTAAAGCATAATTTTTCCAGCCCTTCCTGTTTCTAAAGAGACCAGCATTACCTGGGAGTTGTACCCCCAACCATGGACCCTCCAGGGCCCTGACAGGTCTAACCGCACCCACCTATTTACATCTACCTCAGAGATTCTTTAGGAAAGGAGTTGGCATGGGGGGAGGAGGAAAGGGAATACAGTATTATTAATAGTCAGAAATTAAACCTGACTGCATATCATGTTAAAATGTACTTAGAGGAAATTCAAGTCCTTTCTTTTCGCTTATCTGATTTCACAGGTTGGCAATTAAGGTGTTACATCAGGGTACACAGGTGCTGTCTTAAGTTTTCAAAGAAGTTAACTCTCACTCTCAATGGAGGGCACTGGTGGCACAGCGGAGCTGCCCAGTTCAGGCCTGGACACCAGGAGCTGGGCCTGAGACCTCTGCCCCAGGGTCTTTGTTTGCTCAGTCCAACGGAGAACATGGGTGAAGGGGGCCTTCCAGACCTCTTTCCTGTTTTACAGTTTCTTCAGTTGGCAAATGTGATCATGTTAAAGCTGCCCGATGGGGAGATGGAATTCCACTGGAGTATTCTACTTTTTGTTTATGTATGTGTGAAATTTTTCCACAATGAAAGGTTTTTAAAAATACATTTCTTTGGGGCATGCAAAGCTAGCATACCTGCTAAATTTGGTGCTGGTCAAAAAGGCAAGGGTGAAATTCCTTGGCTTAGCACTGTCTCTTAAGAAATTTGCAGGCTCAAAAATCTTTGAAAATATCCTGTCATTAGGAGAAGATGCAACATGCAGCTGGTGTCAACTGAGCCCAGCAGATGCTCTCGTGCCGGCTCTGCCTAGAAGGCTGGGATGAAACCCACTCCGGGCCCTCTAAGCTCCCGAGTGGCACAGACCCCGGCAGTGCTTGTGTCCATGCTGCTGCATCTCCCGCCACTTATGTCTTATGTCTTCCCTTCTGAGGGAGAAGTAACAACTGGACATCTTAAACCATCTGCAAGAAGCTGGAAGCAATCTGCCTGGTTCACTGAGGCGGCAAAGCTGAGCCAAGACTTAGCTGAACCGCAGGGACTGAGTAATCACAGGTCCCTGGTGGGGACTCAGTGGGGAGGGTGGGATTGGAGCTAGTGAGCTAGTCCTCACCCCATTGTCCCCATGCTATAAATGTGCTAGGCAGATAATGAGAGGCCTGAAGAAATGGTGACAAGAAAAAGCTGGGCAATTAAAGGATAAAGATGGAGAGCACGCCTCCGCTGAAGGCGCCGGCCCACACTCTGACTGCTGAGACAAAAGAAAAAGGTGGGCAGAAGAACCACATGTGATCTGGAACCTATTTGTAGGATGTCAATTTCCATTAAACTCTTCTGGGAACTTTAGAATTGAAAGCTCTCATGGGTGGAGTGCTTTTATAGACCAGGGAACAATGGATGGGACAGCTCTGCAGATGGGACAAAGTCTTACTGAAAGAGTCTTAACACTTCACCTATCATATCATGATACCTAGAGAAGACCTTGCATAACACCAACAAGGAACAGAATGGTGACTGGTAGTGGTCCCCATTTATAGAGTGACCACTAGGCACCATTAATGTTACCTGATTTTAACTCTCAGCAAGCCCTGAAGGCAGTAATACAGCTATGACGAAAAAGAGGCTCAAACCGGTAAAATCGCTGGCTGAATCGCTGCTAACTATGGGCAAAACCAGTATTCAAGATCCAGACCCATCTGACAGCAAAGTCCCAACTCCCACCCACAGCCAACCACCCCCTCAACAGGTGCCCCCCGCCTCCCCGCTGCCTCTGTCTCCCCACAGTGAGGGGCAGGTGCACGCTGGAGACCACCAGCAAAGTGGTCTTCAGCTTCTCCCCATTTACCTTCACATGGGACGTCTGGGTGATGAAATAGACAGGCACCCAGTCCAGCACATCCTGGGCCTGGGAATTTCCAAAAGAGGCCACATAATCTGGGAAGCCCTGACCCTTTAGCAGGCTCTTCATCTTCTGCGCTACCAGCCGACACGTGAGAGCTTTGGTCAGTCTTTTGGGAAGGAGAATGAGGTCAAATGAGGTGACTGTTCAAACCTACAGTCTCTTTTTTTTTAATAAATGTCAAGGTCATGTTTAATTATGACATTTCTCTAACACACAAAAAGTACTAAAAATAAGAAACAAGGGCATCTGTCTCAAGGTATTAGCCATCTTTATGTTACATTGGCCAAATACCTTACTTTAATACAGTGTTAGTACCCATAATATCTCTGATTATAGAATATTGTACCTGCAGTGTTTTTATTTTTACATTCCTCAACAATACACATATTCTCTCTAGTTTCTTTTCTCACTCTCCAAAAAGGGGATTATTTGAAGTTAAAGTGTTTCTCACTTTGTGAAATTTTGGTTAGCCAGGGAGATGAATCCAAAACAAAGTTTCCCAAACTATATTCCACGGAGAAGCTCTGTACAAGAAGGGTTCCATGGCCAAACATTTGGGAAATATTACATACCCATGTCCCCGTAGAAGTACACTGACATACTAAAGAGTCTGAGAAGTGCTTACTTAGTAAGGAATCATGTTTTGAACTTTAATTTGGTGTTTCCCAAACATATTAAACCACAGACTTACCCCTGCTGACATTATGGAAATGTATCCCACAGAACCTCCTTTCAGAAATCCTAGTCTAACACGATCAGAATAATGTAAATGGTGAATTTTGGTCTAACCAAAAATAATGATGTAGATACCCTGGGAAGATATAAGGATGGGAAGCAAGTGGCTTGTGGGGTAGGGGACCCAAAAAAGAAAGAGCCAAATCTTCATCTCCCATAGTGGGAACTCAAATAAATAAAGTCATAAGAAAATAAACAAGGATCTACTGTACAGCAAAGGGAACTACATTCAATATGCTATAATAACCTATAATGGAAAAGAATCTGAAAAGAATATAACTGAATAACTTTGCTGTGCACCTGAAACACTATAAATCAACTTTATACCTGAATAAAAAAATAAAAACAAAAGTCATAAAACAAAAAAAATCAAGAAGCAGCGTTATATATGGGTTATTTAAAGATTTGGGGACAAAAACTCAACCATGAGTTGAAAGTGATTGCCTCTGGAACTCTGGGATAGGAAAAATGAAGGTGGTAAGTGCTGTCTTTAGAACTAGCCACAGAGCTGTTCAACATTTTACATTATGTTTGACAATAAAAAGACAAATAAAACATACAAAGCCTTGATATTTTTACTCTGCCATATCTGATAAGCAGAAAGAGTTTTAATGATTTTCCTTTGAATCATGACAAATAGTTTGTGGTTATGAGAATTAAAATTGGCAAACCAGAAACTACATCATTGTAGAATAAATTATTGTTACTATGGCTGCTACCCACTAATAATATGCTAATGAGCTTGTCAGCTGATGTAGAAGTTCAATTAAAATGGGAAGGGCTAGATAACTAACAAGGATCTACTGTATAGCACAGGGAATTCTAATCAATACTCTGTAATGACTTATATGGGAAAATTAAAAAGAGGAGATATATGTATAATGACTCACTTTGCTATAAACCTCAAACTAACACAACACTGTAAATTAACTATACTCCAAGAAAAATTATATATATATATAAAGTGGGAGAACACAGGGAAAACAATGGGAAGAATAAGAGTGTTTTTGGTTTTTTTGATTAATGCAAATAGGCTCCAACAGAAGCGAGTTGCTCTCTTACCTGAGTTTACAGCCAGATTGCATGTTGTAACCAAATAATACTGGGGCCCGGATCCCCTCTACTGCTAAGCAGTCTTGCTCAGTTGTGCTACGAAGAAGAGTAAGTTGTCCGTGTCTATTCGTGGTCTGAATGATCCCAGACATTCACAGGTTAAGGGAGTTGCCCGGTACTGAAGCAGCAGATTCTGAGGAGATGGTGTCATGTGTGTGACATGAGATTTGAGTGAGACCCAAATATCCCTTCTCTAGGCCTTGGGGATTTTGACAGTTATTTCCCAGGAAAAGGAAAAATAGTTGTAACTGTTTTCCTTGATTAGGAGAGCCTCAGAAGAAAAACTCTCAGAAACTGGCCCTTCAAAATTAATTCCACACTTTCAAACCACTAATTTAACAGTCTCAGTTTAAGTGTAAAGTCAAATACCTCTAAACGTCCGTCAACCCTTCTGTCTGAAGGCTTTCCCTGTAAGACACTGCCGGTCCCCGGGCCATGCTGTCCCGCCCCATCAGGCTCACACAGCCCTGCCGGCTGCAGGCCAAGCCCCCCGAAGGCAGCTCTGGCCGAGGCCAGTCGCTCCAGCCCTCAGGACCCTCAGCGATCAGGAGCGCAGCCCACACGCGCGGACAGGAAAGAGGCTTCTCTACAGAGCCAAAAGGATATCCCTTCTGAGGCTGGAATCCGGCAACTAGTGGGAGCCCCACCACATAACCAGGGTTTCCACTGAGAGGAACTGGCTTTGCGTTTTGCTGAAAGACAGTGCAGAAATGCCCCCAAGTAATTCTCACTTTAATAAGGAAATGGCAGAGGGAAAATGAAATGGTTTTCATAATGAAATCTGGGATTACCAACCAGTGAAAGGATTTCTCCCCCTACTCAGAACTATAAATATATCTGCGGAGTGTAGGAGTACATCATGCTGTATAAGAACAAGCTCACAGGGAGGAGAAGCTTATTCCCAAGTTGAAAAGACACAAGGACTCTGGCTGGATTTTGTGACAAGCTTCCACAGGCTATATGTGAGCCCTTTGTTCCGAACAAATGGTTGTAGTAATACTTCTAATTTGAGATTTTTTTTTCACTAATTCATGATTTCTTTATACTTGACAATTATTGATACTTATATGAAAACTGATCAAACTTACCTGAATAAAATAAATTTCAAACTTTTGCTGAAGTGGAACCATTGCACTGCTCACTGCTCCCAGAAGAAGAAAGAGATCAGCTTTTATTACCTCACCTGCATCTGTATATGTGAGGCTGTACGTCACCTAAAAACAAAAGGATATTTCAGATACATCTGTTGCCAATATGTTTCCGTAGCTGTATTAATAACTCACATTAAAAAGATATACATCTAGGAGGCTATCCCTTCCCACTTCTCATGCAGAGAGAGAAGCGTGTCTCTCCTGTCCAACCGGATTATGGGAGGTATTAGCTCAGCATCAGCCCCCACTGACACGGGCATCTGAGCCTTTCTGTGCCCAATCACAGAAGGTACAAGTCAGCTGGCCTGGGCAGAATGTAAGCAGCCTATCTCTGCAGACAAATGTGTTAAAACAACAGCAGTGACAACAAATTATGATGCATTCTTGTAAGTTACTAGGTTTGTGGAGAAAATCACATGTGATTACTTCAGGGACAAAGAAGTGACCTTTGAAGAGACAGGATAAAGGCAAGCAGGAGGCTAAGACAAGAAAAGCAATACCACTGGATGGGTCAGAGGGTGGCCAGTTACCCCTCAGGACCACACCCGGCTTGAGCCGGCCACAGACAGAGTGAACTTTCAAAGCCAAACTGGGCACCTACCTCAAGAACGACATTAGTGCAGATTTCAATATGCCCCGCCTCAACAACACCCTGCTTTGATACCCTCAGTATTGCTGTGTCTTCCAGTCGGGTTAGTGTTTTATTTAGAGACCGAATGACGATGGACTGAACCGTGACAGGGACCTGCAAAGTCAAGTCCTGGGTTACCAAACACACACTGGAACAGAGGAAGTTAATGGGCAAAAACAGTGTAAATGTGAAACTCACCTCCACAGGTACACTGCCAAGGAGGGAAAAGCACGCTATAGAACAATATGCATACTAGAATTCCACACTTGCAAAAACACAGATATTTATTTATATGTAAATACATGCACACATTCACATAGAAAATATCTGAGATGGATATAACCAAAATGTTAAGTGATTACCCCTGAAAACATGTTCACACAAAAACATGTACACAGACATTCACAGCAGCATTCATAATAGCCCCAAACTGAAAATAACCCAAATTTCCATCAACTGATGAATGAATAAATAAAATGTGGTCTATCCCTACAAAAGGATATCGTCCATAAAAAGAATCATCCGTAAAAATGAATGAAGCACTAACACACGCAACAACATAGATGAGGCCTGAGAACACGGTGCTAAGTGAAAGAAGCCAGACACAAAGGACCATGTACTATGTGATCTCATCTGTATGAAATGTCCAGAATAGCCAAATCCACAGAGACACAACGTATATACAGTGGTTGCCAGGGGCAGGGGGAGAAGGCTGGGGTAGAATGAAAAGTGATAGCTAATGAGCACAGGGTTTCTTTTTGGGGTGGTGAGAATGTTCTGGAATTAGATAATGGTGATAACTGCATAACCTTGCGAATACACCAAAACCCATTGAATTGTACACTTTAAAACTAAGTTTTATGGTAAGTGAATTATATCCCAAACACACACACACATCTCCCATCATACCATCAAAGGCACACACACACTCTCACCTCCAAACTACCGCTCCTACTGATAAATGCACTTGCTCTACACATGCAAGTGCACATTCTTCATATGGTCCCAGAAACCATCCTCTTAAACCCCCATAACCTCTTTGAATATATGCTTGACCCAACTTATACACAACTTTTACACACACCCTTATATACACACATACTTGTGGTGGGATCATGAGGAAGAAAAACAGAAACAAAATTTTTTAAGCAAAATCAAGAAACCCTGGTTAGATCAACGCTATTAAAGGACATTTTTCACTTATGCCCATTGCCAATGGAGTGACAGAGCACCAAGCAATCTTTAAATGGCTTGAACCTCTAGATATTTTGGCCTCTTTGTACCATGAGACAAGTCTGATGTTTGCTCTAAATATCTGCTCTTAGAAACCACTGTTTAGGAAGGAACCTAACTTGTATCCGTTTGTTTATATTGCTTTGAACTTTACCCTCAACCATGTACTATGCTGTTTTTAATTCAAAATTACTAAGTATTTAAGCTGTCATTTTATAGATAAACAAGTAGATCTTATGTGTCTGTTCCCATGACCAAGAAGACCTGCAACTGTCCCTTGATAGTCAAACTCTAATGCAACAATATGATATTGTTCAAAAGCAAAGATGAGCTGTCATGCGACAGAGTTGCAGGTTGGCAACTCCAGTCACTACAAAGAAAGTCCTCTGCATAACAGGAGTTCCACGCTACCAGGTAATTAGCTATAGAGTAATTAGCTCTTAAGGAAGTCATCAAAAGATAACCCTGGATTCCTTTATCTGAAATGCCCTGACTCAGCAATGATATACTGTGTTCCAAACAAGTGCACACCTTTCTATACCAGTCTCTGATGAAGCCATCCCCGTGGCATGTGGGTGTGACTGGCAGAAAGTGAAGGGCTCAGTTTAAACTAGCTTTGTAAAGACTGAGGGAGGAGTGTAAGCGACAAGAACTGCGCTAGGCTATCACCGTGCATTCAGTCACAAGAATGAAAATGGTAGGGCTGCTCTGGTTTCTTGAATGTCCTATTCAATCATATCCCATTCCCAAACTAACCACTGGCAAAGATCTAAAGCCCACTTAACAACGAAACTACAGGGCCGTAACAATCTTTTGTTGATGGTTCAATAAATACTGACAACAATTCCAAGCAATCACAATGAGCTTCGATTCGTGGGAAGACTAGATCCAACTTTTATATTCCTGATCCTCTAAAAGACTTTGGAAGTTGCATTTAAAAAAAAATTTTTTTTAGATACATCCCTGATATTAGGTGACATCCTTCGGAGCTTTGATGCCACACAGATCTGAGCTGGAAGTCCTAGACTGCCATGGCTTGACTGTGTGGCCACAGGATACAGAGAGAAAATGTGTGCAAAACTTCTAACTTGGGGCTTGGCACACAGTAGAGCCGGTCCAGTCATCGCTAAGAATAAGGTCTCTGGAGCCAGACAGCATGGCTTCTTATCCCAGCTCTGTACTCCGATGTGTAGCCTCGAGCAAACCAATTCATCTCTCTGTGACCCATGTGCCAGAGAGTGTCAACAACAGGACCAGCCTCCCAGGATCACTGGGACAAAGGACTGCAGATGCACAGAGCACTTGGCACAGCACTTGGCACACAGCATGTGCCTTCGAGTCAAGTCCCACTACTCCTCACAATAGGTCTTCCCTACTTGACTGAACCAGTCCTTAGTCATTCAATTAACACCCAACCCACGAAGGGCCCAATACCTTCCAGGCACGACTTAGTACCAACACTATATGGCGGACAGGGCAGCTGTCCCCACAGACAGTCCAACTTTGAATGGTATAAAATAAATGCACTCTTTAGGACTTCCTGGAAGACTCCGCCTGCCAATACAGGGGACACGGTTCAATCTCTGGTCCAGGAAGATCCCACATGCCATGGGGCAACTAAGCCCATGCACCGCAAACCTTGGGCCCATGCTCTAGAGCCCAGGAGCCGCAATGAGAAGCCCTCCGCACCACAACTAGAGAGTAGTTCCTGCTTGCTGCAACTAGAGAAAGCCCATGTAAGGCAATGAAGACCCAGCACAGCCAAAAATTTTAAAATATAATTTTTTTAAAAGTACTTTCTTAGTGATCAGAGGTATTTGAGAGCTAGTCTATTATATGACTCTCAAACTGGGTCCCTGGGAGTTGTAGTGTTCCTCACAAGTGACCAGAAAGGAGAAAGATGGGGAAGTTGGGCAGGTAAAGGGTTTCTGACCCCACCTCTGCTCCAACCAGGGACTTTGGATTCAATTCATATTACATACTTGGGAGGCTCTGCTTAAGATTTCACTTGAAGAAGCACTGTAACTAAAATAAGTTTGAAAGTGCCTTCAGAGAGGAGGAAATCCAGGGCCACACACAGTAGTGTGGAGTCCAAGGTCAGACGACTATCCCTTTCCAAACATCTACCTCACATGCTTGTGTCCAGAGACGTAATGAACAGCAGGTACCGTGGTCTGCAGTGCTTCCTGCGCAACAGACGCCTTACCCAGAGCCGGGCCTCACATCACGTGCATTCTCTCCCTCCAGCCTTACGTCAAGCCTCTGGGGCAGACATCTTCCATCCACCCACTTGCGACTGGGGAGACTGAGGCAGGTGCCATATGAGAAAACAACAGCAAAGCTGAGTTTTGAACCAAGGCCAACCAATTCCACAGACTCTGGGATCTGATGACAAGGTCAATGCCTTGGCCTCCTTGGGGACTGTGGTATTCACAGGGAGGAGCAGGGTACAACCGCAAGAACAAGAACAACGCCGCCATCTTTCTCTCTAACATAACTGCAAAGAGACCGCAGCCTCCTGACCACGGCTCTCCAGGGCCACTGGGCTGGGGCCATGGCTTTGACTAGAACCTACCTCCAACTCAACCCTGGAAGCTATACTGACAGTGCTCATCTCTTACACAGGTGTGTATGTTCACTGGGCACAAAATTTCTATCTTCTACACTGGATAGACAGCATCCGGAGCTAGCCAGCCCTCCTGACAAGAGGCCAAGAAGATATCAAGGGATGCCCTGAAAGCACAGAGGCCAATCACACCCCTTATCAGTCAAGACACCTAGGCCACTTAAACATGAACAAGTGTGGACTACAAAAAAATAAAGGAATTTGAAAGTCTGACCCTTTCGCAATAATAAAAGAATGGTCTACTAAGGAATTTCTCTATTTCATTTGTTTGCTTTTTGGCAAATGTTTTTGTTACTGGCAGTAAGGTACCCTTCCAGCTGTAAGTGTATTCATTTCAAAGGGCCCTAAGGTAAGACAATAAGTCCATAAAGTATTCTTACCTCTATTCCTGAACCAGGCACCTAAATAAAAAAGAACAACAAATTTTGTTATGTACAACAAAAAGAAGCACTGTTATTGCTTTTTCAGATGGTGCATTAAAGGGCACATTCCTCTTATTAAAGAGAAAAACAGAATTTCCTTAATCAAGGTTTGCCACCTATATATTTTTGTATCTGTGTCATCATAAAAGATTTAACTTCACATTTTCCTTCTATAATCATTTCCTTCAGATTGGGAGCTCAATAACACAGCCCAACAGAGGGTGTCCCAGGAAGCCTCCACGCTTCAGTGTAATTATTCAGTATTTTTCACATGGTCATCAATGACCTAACACTGTGGAGAAGACACAGCTCCCCTCCTTCTGGTCACTTGTGCTGTGCCTGTCCTCATGGGAAGGCCACCGTCACCTGCCCAGGTGGCGCCACAGTCTCCTGGTCTTCCTGTCTCCAGCCCGAGCCCCCTGGAGACCAAGCTCCTGACCCCCCAGCATGGCCAGAGCTCTCTTCCTGAAGGGCTCTGCCGCCCTCCATTCCTGTCCCTACACCCCCAATCCCACTTCTCCAACCACGAGATGCCCTGTTAGGCCAATGGGAGCTTTGGGGGAGGGGGTTGAGTATACATGTCGGGGGGTGGGGGCTCTGAGATGAAAGAGAATTGTGCCTGCATGCCTGCGGGACTGTTTACAGGACCACTGTGAGGGGTCACATAAACTGGAAGAATTCACAGGCGTAGATGGCTGACTTTGAGGAAAGAAAGAAGGAAAGGGTGGGAAGAGGAAAAGATTAAACTTGATTCTGAAAAGTGAAGTTCATATGAATACAGATGCTATGGAACACCCCCATCCCCCACCGCAATCACCACACTCCCCTCTCAGTAGAAGGAAATCAGAAGGGGATGGGGGCTTTCACAATAATCATATGATTTTTAATCACTGAAAAATGTCTTCTCCCCTGCGACCCTCCATGCCACCCACCAAGTGGGCCAGTGGCCTCTCTCATCTATTCAGTTCAGGCTTCAGTCACCACAACCAGGAATAAAGGGCTGCTTCTCTTTCTCCAGCAAACCTATTTCCTGTCCTTTCCTGGGTATTTATTTTATCTGCCAATCAGAAATATAACTTTTTGGTGCTAGTATGATCATTTCTGTGACAGACATTAGATGTTTTTATAATTCTGAAAGTTTTGGTTATTAATAAAGGTTTTTTTTAATTCAGGAGACAGACATCAGTGATTACCATCAAAATGAATGAATGCAAAAAAGAAAAAAATGAAAGCAAATTATGAGTTAACTATATAAAAATAAAAATTATTTTAAGTGATTCTTTCAGTATCTTTGGTATCAGTACACCAAAGAACTTGAGAAGAAAAATTCTGAGTGTCAATCATGTACTGAAATGATTCTCTACTTGTCATATTTTAAAAGGGTAAAAAGAACAGAAAATAAACCCAATGAATCAAGTTTTACCTCAAAATAATTCTTACCCTCAAAATTTTAGGGCTGCTGTAATAAGCCATGCTCAGGGTTTCCATTTCTTCACACCGTTCCAAATTTATCCTCCTGGTGCACTTAACAGCTTGGTTAACCAGAAATGCTGGAAATCGTAATATTCCCAAGGGAAAAGGAAAAAACAATTAAAAAGAAGAAAAATTTCTAACTAAGAAATTGTAATCTAAGTAAAACTGCAAAGTTATGACATATATACAGTATGCTTCAGATAGGGTATAAAAAATTATTTTTCAAATATGTTATACAGTCACATGATTAAAAATTCAGAAGAAGATTTGAGGAGTTGTCTCCCTCCAACCCCTAGCCCCCAGCAACCACCAGTCTCCTTCCCCAGAGACAGTCTGCATGAAGTTTCTTGTGCATCTTTCTGGAAATATCCTATGATATTTTCAGAAAGTGTGTGTGTGTGTCTGTGTCTGTGTGTGTATACACACACTTTATTTTTTAAGTATTTCTTTCCCCTTTTGGAAACAAACTCATAACATATATTCTGCCCTTTATCTTTTTCACTGAGCAATGTATCTTGGAGTTCAGTCTATCTCAGTATGAAGAGGTTCTTCCTCCTCTTTTTAGGGATAACTCGTATTCTATTACAGACACACCATAATCTATCCAACCAGTTCCCCACTAATGGAAGTTGTCTCCAGTTTTGCTCTAACAATGCTGCAATCTATCATTTTGCATGTGGGCCAGAGTTTCTGTAGGACCAACTTCTAGAAGTAGAACAGCTAAGTTAAAGGGCACATCTGTCTGCAATTTTGATGTATGTTGCCCAAGTGCCCTTCACCAAGGCTGTAGCAATTTTCAGTCCCACCAGCGATATAGACAAGTGCCTACTTCGCCACAGCATTAAATTTTACATTTTACAATCCATTAGGTGGAAATGGTATCTCAGTTTGGTTCTAAATTACGCTGCTCCTACTGTGTGAGCAAGGTTAAGCCTCTTCAACAGAACACATTTTCCTTCATGTAGCAAGTGTTGCTTCCTTAGGCCACACGCTATCATCCACAGTTTAGCGGGCTTCTGCATAGTGAGGCTGGCTAAGAACAGGAGAGCCAGGCCTATTGCCTTCTGCTGCCAAGAGCGGTTACTCCACAGAGTCTACAATGCTCCTGAAGGAGAAGTAGGACCCATGGGAGGCAGCTGCGTGGGTTGCATCCCTGCTTCACCACTGCCTGAGTAAGAAACTGAACTCATCTTCTCAGTTTCCTCATCTAAAAAATGAAGATAACCCTCCCTGAGAGTATCATTGTGAGAATCAATGGGAAAAACACATGCAAGCGCTTAACACAACACCCAGCACACAGTTAATCAGTGTTAGCTATTGACAAACTTTCGCTCCAGTGACAAAAGAACTTTCCAACAACCTCAAGAGTTAAACAACTGAGTGGGCTGGTTGCAGGAAGTGAGCTCCCCATCACTACGAATGCTCAAGCAGTGACCACAGGTGGCAAAAAAGATTTTGGCATGGGGCAGGGGTGAGGGGGAGGGACTGAACTATACAACCTTTGAAGTGTTTTTCAACTCTAAGACTCTGTTTCTAGTTACAAAGTTTGTTTATTATGATTGCTATAAATTTAAACTAAGAGCAAACTCTGCAGAGAAAAAGAAAAATGCCCACTCTCTTACCTGCAGGGTTATTATCAGTGCACAGAGATGATGTAAGGGGAGAAGGAAATCTCAAAAATGAATCTGAAGTCTGCAGATGAACCCCATACTGCAAACAGAACAACCAACAGCTGTCAGGGTGCTACTAAGGCATCTGTTCAACACTTACTACACAGCTACTACGTGACAAGCCGCACTGCAGGGATGATTAAAAAACAGATGTGGTCCCTGCCCACAGGGAGCAAACATCTAGCTGTCCCACCCTTTTCCTTTTAAGGCTGTGTGTTTCTGTGTATGCATGTTACAGAATTTGCAGGCTTTTTTATTCTAGGCTATTCTACTTCTATCCCACTGGAAGGGTATCTAAGAGGCTGACACAGGTGCCAGCAAGTGGGGAACAAGCCTTCTCCTTCACTACAGTTGGGAGGATAAACCCATGCAGTCTTTCTGGAGGGCAAGCTGGTATTGGTATTTTAAATTTCCATTCATTTTGACCAAGTTAATCCATTTATAGGAACATACCCTGTGGATTTAATCAGACAAAAAATATCTGTAAGAATGTTTATTGTGGATCATTTATAATAGAAAAACTTGAAACAAATGTCTATTAGATAGTGGAATGGCTCAGTAATAAATAATGACACATCCCTGGAAGGAATACTCTGTATCAGCAAAATGCAGCTCCAACACTAGCTCCTTCCTATACCTATGTTTTCCTCATCACTTAAATGGGGACTACACTTAAAGTTAAGTATCCTTCCCAGGATTGTGCACAGTGATGTCTGAAGAGATCTGCCCAGTGCCTGGAAGGTGGGAAATGCTCCAGAAATGGCCATTTCTATAGTGACATGGGAAGATGCACAAAACTGATCATGAATAAAAAAGGAAATTTATAGCACAATGTGGATAACTAGAAATTTCATTTCTGTACAGTATTATACATGTATTTCAGTAGATGCATTAAAAAACCAGGAATATACACCCATCTGTTAACAGTGATTTTCAGTGTGCACTGTTTATTTTCTTTTGGCCAAGCCACATGGCTTACAGGATCTTATTTCCCCGACCAGGGACTGAACTTGGGCCATCTGCAGTGGAAACGTGGAGACCCAACCACTGGACCACCAGGGAATTTCCTTGCAGTGTGCTTTAGTTTTAATTGGAGATGGGGATCTTTCCATTTTTACTTATGTACTTCTATACCTTCAACTTTTAGAACTAGCATAGGTTGTTTTATACTTCTCTTTTAAAAAGATGCTTCCAAAAATTATGACACTTAGTCAAAGTTAACACATAACATATTTAAAGGTTTATGAAGGAATGGATAACAAATACCACACATCTTCCCAAAGTCTGTAAAACTACACACAAGTCTGAGAAGAGGAACCGGCCTCCAGCCCATCCACTCTGTTTCCAGCAGCGTCTCTCAAGCACTTTGCTGCATCTTTTGAGGTAGAGAAGAAAAAATTCTGCAGAGACAAATGAACCTTACCAGAGGATATATGCCTCAGTACTCTATGTTACAATTCAACTACTCAATTCTCATTTTCATTTTTGATCTATGGGCACAAACATTGTTTTTTGGTTTATAACATCAATTCTGTGTCTCAGGGAAGCTAGCTTACTGGGAACATACTTATAAAGACAAGATATTTATGACAGGATGAGTGACTTAAGTTCCTGACTCACCTCATATTTTGCAGTTTGGGGAGCATCCAGTCTGGTTGGAACACCTGATTCTGGATTTAGTGAAAAACCATCAGGTGTTTTCATCAATTTATCAAAACTGCTTTCATCAATCACTTCTGGATTAATAAAGGATAATGCAGGTTTATCTGTTTTTAGAAAAAGTATTTTAAATCAATACAAAATATAATATGTATAGCATATACAGTATACATAGTATTTAGGAGACAATCTTTAGCAGCAGTAAGGCTACTGTGAAAGGCTGCTGTGAAAAAATTAAAATGTCTCTAAATATTCACTTCCCCCAAGATTTCTTGATTCTTATTAAATAGACTCCCCAGGCATGGCCTCTTTCTCTACTGTGGAAGCAAGAGTTTCTAAGGCCTGCGGGTAAACAGCACAACAGAAGCCAATAATAATCAATCTCTTTCTCCAGTCCATGGACTCATAAACTGTATAAAATTCTCAGGGGCAACTCTCTCCAAATGGCTAGGGGAATGAAAGATCCTTTTTCTACCCTCACACAGCCACCTCCGAAGCCCAGGACGATAATGTGCTCTGTACGTGAGAGGTGGGAGGAGGAGGGAACAGGCTGGTTATGTTCACTGGGCCTGTTACAGTGATTGACCAGCCATTACTGCAGATTACAAACCATAGAGCATCCACCTAAATTTTTAAGTGCAAGGGGACAAAACCAAAATATAAAGACATTCTGAAAAGATGATAAAGTTTAATTGATAAAACCATGAATGTGTCTCTGATCTTGATAATGTTTTATACTTTGGAACTAGACATCTAATTGAGCTAAATGCTCAGATAAAAATAAAGATCCTGTTTTCATGCAAATACCCTTAGTAAAAATAAAAGAGAAAAAAGGAAATTGAAACCAAAGCTGAACCTGACTCTCAACCATTAAATCAAGAGGAAATGTACACGCACACACCCCCCCAAATAAATCTAGATTCTTAGGCATGTCTACATTTTATAAACACCCTTGAAATAAAATATAAGAAATAAAGCACGAGAATTCAAAAGAAAACGACAAAAGCACAATTAAAGAAAATGTGCATGGCCACAGGTTTATAGTTACTTGCAGTTGTCTGTGGAATGGCCTCAGGATAACCTCCAGCCAAACCACAGAATAACTGCTTTAAATCTAACTTGATGTGACATTTTTCCATAAAACAACTTTTAAAAGAAAAAACTTTCCAGAGTTTTACACAGTACACCAATATCAAATACTTACAGTTTGTAATATGAACACAGAAAATAGATGGGTTGATCTGGTCGACAAGTTTAAATACTCTCTGAGGTGGGTCTGCTGTAAAATTCAATGAATAGACAGCTGCTTTTTGACTACAAAAGTGACTATCACCCCTGAAAATTAAAAAATATAACAAGACAAAGTTTTAAGGCACAAGCACACAATCTTAGCAAGACTATTTTAGAACTGTCAGATGCTTGCACTGTACTAAGTTAACAACTACATGGAGGATATTTATGAAAGTGTGATGTTAGAATTGAATCCACTTTTATTTAGTTTATTCAGTGTTAAAATGTTCGGCATTTTAAACTTTCTCCTCTAAAAGTGAAAATATTAAGACAACTAGAATAACCTTTAAGGAAATCTTGTCAAGCATGGAATACAGATGAGAAATGATTTTGATGTAAATGAACCTTGCAAACTCTGATGGAATATTCAATTATACAAAATTTTGCAGAACTTCATACTGTTTATAAGTACCCAGAATGGATCCAAAATTCCTTGTCTTTAGAATAAAGCTGTCTTCATAAATGAATGTGAAAATGAGAAAAAGTAACATCATCTGGAAGTTTGGGGGCTTAGAAACTGCGGTACAGTCAAGTCTTCAACCAATCCTAGACGTAACAAACCCTAATCAATTTGATATAGATACAGACATGGTTTAGGGAGATACAACAAAAATGAGATCATATTACATACCACTTTAAGGCCTTTTCCCACTTAATATAGAGTGCCCAATAGTTCCCATATCATCAAATGTTTTTGTATTATTATATTATATGGTTTCACTGTATACCAATTTATTAAGCTAGTCCCAATTTTTTTTAACCAATCCTCTACCGTTGACTTAGGCTGTTTATAATTTCTCCTGATTATATATAATGCTTTAATGATACCCTTCTACATACATTTATATTAATGTCTCCAGTTATTTCCTTAGGCAATATCTCCTGAAATGGAATTGCTGGGTCAAAAGGTAGGTACAAAATTTGAGGTTTCTGAGACTTACTACCAGACTGCCTTCCAGAAAGGCAAGATGCAACCTCACCAACACTGTAGTAACAAGAGACAGCATGTTATCAGTTTTTACCATTTGCTAATTTCATGGGCAAAAGCCTGTTATCTCATTGTTTTAATTTGAATTTTCTCCTTTACTAGTGAGGTTAAATATTTTTCCATATGGTTATTGCTCACTGGTATTTCTTCATGAGTTGATTAATTTTTATGAGAACGTTTGTGTTCTTGACTTATAAGAACCCATATTAAGAATCTCTTCTGAGTGTAGAAATATTTCTTCCCAGTTTGTTAACCTTTCAGTTTTACAGTGTCTTTTTGCCACACAGAAGTTTTGTTTTGTTTTTTATGATCATCATTCCTCTTTTAATTGAGGTATGATTAACTGATTTTTTAAAATAATGAAGTTGTCAACCTTTTCTTTTATAGATTGCCTTTGGGTTTATCTTAAAAGACATTACCCGGGACTCCCCTGGCAGTCTAGCAGTTAAGACTCCCCACTTCCACTGCAGGAGGCATGCATTTGATCCCTGGTCGGGAAACTAAGATCCCACATGCTGTATAGTGAGGCCAAGAGGAAAAAAGACATTTCCCTAACCCAAGATTAATAAATATTCACATATATTTTTCATTCATTAATTTTTTTAACATTTCACTCTTCTACCTGTTGGTAATTTACTTCAGTGTAGCATTATGAAGCAGGAATCTAATGTTAGTTTTTCAATAATCATCCGGCATCATTTACTGAATGATCCAATCTTTACTCCACAGAGTGAAATACCATGTTTACAATAAATACCATATTTACATTAAATACTTAAGTAGAAAAAAATACTTTAAGAAAACTGGCTGGTGTAAAATCAGTACACACAACTGACTTTTGGCCTTTCTATTCTCTTTCAATGATCTACTTATCCATAATTAATTAATACACATTATATTCATTATTATAGTGTTACAAATGTTTTAAACCTAGTAGTTTGCTTTTCTTATTCAATAATGTCTTGGCTGTTCTCATCTGTTTATTCTTCCAGATGAATTTTAGAATCATTTTGACACATTATCCCTCTCGCATCTGACTGGAATTACATTATAATAAATTGAAATGTATAAGTAAGTAATGATTCTACCCATGCCACTACACAGATTATCTCTCTCCATTTATTCAAATGTTTTATGTCTCATTATATCTTGAAGTTTTCTTCACATAAATTCTGAAGAGTTAAGTTTAATTCTATGATGTTACATTTCTACTGATGTTATGATTAGAACCCATTTCCACTATATTTCTGGGATGGGTATTGCTGGGGGATTGACTTATTTTGTATCTGGCCTCTTTTCCAAATGCTTTGTATAGTTCTAACGGTAAAATGAGCTGTTATCATGGGCATAAAGAGTATTTTGGAAAAACCATGAGTAGCATAAAAAATAAAAGATCCAGCACTGAAAGTCTACGAGTCATACTGGGCCTTAAAAGATGAGGAGGAGTCAGACAGAGAGGGAATGGGAGGCTAATCCAAGCGCAAAAATGGCACTGGCCAAGGATGGGTACTGTACTGATGGTGTTTAGAAAACAGAGTACCAAAGCTGCGTTGGACGAAGGATTCCAGATGGGGTTGCCAGGAAATAAGATGTGAGAGAGGCTGGGATGGATGTGAATTCAGGTTATGGATTCTATAGGTAATGAGAGTTTTTGAAGGTTCTTTAGAAAGGGAGTGACAAGATGAGCCGCGAGCTTATGAGGAGGAAGGGAGCAGGAATGGACAGACATGAGGGCAATCATGGAGGAAGATTCAGCAGAATGGGACTCTTGACCCCACCCCTTCCAGTCAGCAGCTCTCTAATTCTGTGCAGTGAATCAGCTGCACATCAGTACATTTCTCTCTAGTCCACCGTCACAGCCTTCTGGGTGAGAGAGGGGCACTTATTAATCCTCATCTGCAATAGCTTCCTTCTTGGTTCCCTGCCACCAGTCCTGGTCCCTGGGATCCACTGTCCATGCTGCAGCAGAATTTATTAAATTGGGAACCTGATCCCCTCACTCCCCAGCCTCCTGAAGAAGGAGAAGGAAAAATCCAAACCCCTCAGCATACACACAAGGCTCCTCAGGACTTGACCCCTTGCCCTTCCCCACACTCCTCTGGCTCCACCCTCCCTCAGCCATGCTGACCCACCTGCAGTTAAGGCAACAGGCTATACTCCTTCAGCCCCAGGAATCTGCCATGTGGTTCCTTCAGCCAGGAATGCCCTTCCTGACTCCATGCTGACCAACTTCACCTGTCCTTCAGCACTCAGCTCAGCTATCTTTCTAGAAAGACCTCCCTAGTTCAGCTGTCTGAACTAGATGCCATTCCCCTCAGTTCTCCTAGTGTTTGATGCAGAAACTGTCATCCACTCGTTTTGTCTCCCTTATTCAATGAGCTCGTTGAAGACAGGACCATGTCTCACTTGTGTTTAAATCCCTGGTACTGGCACACGAGAGGTGCTCAAGAAAGGCATGGTGAACTGTAAAAGACAGCTTAGCCATGAGAAGGCAAGGAAGAGGCGCAAGTCAGGGGAGCCTCTAGGTTTCTGACATGGTTTCTGCCTGAAAGAACGACAGTAAAGAAAGTCAAAGGGATACTCAAGGGTCAGTTAAGGGTAGAGCAGAGAAATTCATTCATCCATTCAACTCACTTTTAATGAAGGCCGACTACATGGTAGGAGCTATCCTAGGCACTAGGGATAAATGATATATAAAAGAGATAATTCTTACTCTCAAGAAGCTTACATCTAATGAGGGGGAAAAGACACTAATCCACTCATCTTAATGATAAATTTATAATTTTTTGAAAGGTAAGACTAGTTTATGACAGTTCAGTATATGTAAATAAATCTTCTATGAACTGGAATCTACATAACAAGAACACTCAATTAACTAGGATTGTTAGTTTTCATTATTTCTATACTTCATACTTAGAAGGTCACAAGCAAAACTAACTCAAAAAAACCCTGAAGTCCTTTCCTGAGGGCACTACTAATTCAGTTCTAATTTCTAAACCATGGTGCCACAAACCACACCTAATCTTGTAAATAAGTTTTACTGAAATGTAGTCACGCCCATTCATTACATGCCTGCTTTTGTTCAACAATAGCAGAGTTGAAAAGCGGCAACAGAGCCCACACAGCCTGCAGAGCTTCAAGTGTTTATTATGTGGCCTTTTGCAGAAAAAGTTGGCTGACCCCCATTCTAAATAGTCTACATCTAAAATTACAGTATTGGCTATTTCTTTTTTAAAGAACTACATTCTAAATAATGATCACAAATCAGAACAGATATCTCACTCTCAAGCTCCCGGAACTTACTAACGCAGGAAAATAGAATGATTTTCAACAAAGACTGAACCACAGTGTAGTTCAGGTAGCCAGAAAAATAATCTGACTACAACACCCCACGTTCCAGGCATTTTAACAACATCGGAAGTAGACTGGATTTCCCATTGGTCAATAAAATAGTTTCTCATGGGAAAAACACACTTCCAAAAAGCATTCAACCTATCAAATTTCAACTGCTAAAACTTCGTACAAGACTGAATTTAAATAGGCTATCTCTGAATAATAAATTGGTCCCATCCTGAATAAATTAACTTCTTCTAAGTGCTATTATTTTATCAAAAAGCTTTGAAATCAGAATTATGAGAACCAGGTAACTCAGAAGAAACTGTTTATCTTGCAACCAACTGGGAATGTCATTTTCCATTATTCTCCTACATAATGCAAACTGTGAGAATTCCTGGTAGATTCATCTACTAGAAAGGTATAAACAAAGCTTTCCTTTCTAATTTTCGTTAGAAAATAATGTCTCCAACAAAAGCTGTAAAATTAAACTACACTTTTCACCCTAGGCTATATATGAGACTAATTCACAGATACAAAAATGTGACACCTTATTTGTTTACAAATCAAAGTGAAACGTAATTCAATCTCTGAACACAGAGATTTCATTATAACCTTTGTAAAAAGTACACTCTCACTTCTCTTTTGCCTGCACTATCATCTGGCTGGATGCAAATAAGGGATAGATACTGTTCTACAGAGGCTTCCCAGGTGGCTCAGTGGTAAAGAACCCATCTGCCAATGCAGGAGTTTGATCCCTGGAGAAAGAAATGGCAAACCACTCCAGTATTCTTGCCTGGGAAATCCCATACAGAGGAGCCTGGCGGGCTACAGTCCATAGGGTCGCAAAAGAGTCAGACATGAGGGCTTCCCTGGTGGCTCAGCCAATAAAGAGCTGGACACAACTTAGCGACTGAACAGCAATAATTCTTCAATATATTGATTTCGACAGCATGGTTTCTGAATGATGCAGAACTCAGGAAATCAGCCTGGGTTGATTTGGGTTTTCTCAGCCTGGGGGTGTTTTCACTTTCTGTCCCCAAATTTTATAATCTTGGTCCAGTTCTATCAAAACTTCATGTTACAAACTTACGTGACAACTGGAATTGAGCATGCAGAAAAGACACTGAAGTCCACAGAGCTGCAATCAGGATCACAACAGCAGTTGACATCACACTGCGCTGGAGACAAGTCACAGACACACAGAGCAGCAACTGCAGAAACGAGAGAGGTGGGGCGCAAAGCGTCACAGTCTGCAGGTAGTGACTGCCCCCTGCCACTGCAAAGTACCAAAAATCCATCTCATACAAAGGTCCGTTTTATTCTTCCTACTGGACTTTGGGGGAAGTCTATGAAGTGGAATGAGTCAGTTTGAGCACTCCTCCATCCGAGGTTTTCCCAAATTGGCCAATCATCTGACTCACTTGGAAAGTTCTGTTTGCACTCTCCCTACAAAGACTCTGATTTGGTAAGCTAACCGTGAAACCCAGACACCTGGGCTTTTCCAACACTTTACAGGTGATGCTGATAATTAAAATAGGTTTAAGAATCAACACACACAAAAAAAGAATCAACATGATAAATCACTTGCCTGACCTAAGAACCATCGGTTTAATAATGCAGATTTCTAAGCTCCTCTGGAGATTCCAATTCAGAGGAAGGGCCCACTTAAGGCTACTAAGAAAGTTCTCAATTTTGTTCCTCTCCTCAGATGTCACCTGCAGCTTTGACGCTGAGTCCATGTTCACAGGCTATTGGCCAAGAATCAAGCTGGCTCACGTTCCTTGTACTTGGGGTTCTAGAAATATCTTTGGTAATTCAGAGAGTAAAAACATGGGAAGAGGTAGGAAGGCCCACTTATCAAGTTTTAATTTTTAATAGTGATGACCATCTGGATTTTTAATTCCCTATTTCAGGCTGTCAAACGGGGAGGTGTGAAGGTGAGGGGAAACTTAAATAGCAGAGCATGAGAATGATAAACACTGAACTCATGGCAGTTTAATTACTGCTGAAAGGAGGGAATAAGATCAGTGCTTCAACCTTACCTGTAACGTTGTTTCTTTTTTTGAAAAAGGATTTCATGCAAAAAATAAATTTTAAAAAGGAATCTCAAGCAAATGCTGGTGGATAATCCGTACAACATTCTTATTAGCATTTATGAATTATTTTATAATAAAAATGAGCTTTAGAAGGAATACCCTGGCAGTCCAGTGATTAGCACTCAGTGCTCACTACCAAGGCGGGTTCAATCCCAGGTCAGGGAACTCAAGACTCCACAATCTGCGAGGTGTAGCAAAAAAAAAAACTTTAGAAAATATATACCTCAAAAAAGGTACAATAATAAACTCTGAGAAGATGAATGTCAGAAGAGGAAATTTTGGTCAGTGAATACACAATCCATTCTTAGAGACACAAAAGTTTCCCCTCTAGAGTTTACATGTTTCTCTCTAGCCAAGGACTCCCTTGTGTCCTTAGAAAATTATAATACCTCTCATGTACATTAATGTAAAAAATAAACAGTGTTGAGACACCCTGCCTTAGGTGTTTGAAATTATTCTTGATTTGTTTTACAAAACTTAAAACCCTTATAGATCCCTAGTAGCTGTAAGACTACTAAGGACAAAGCAATCGTATCTAGTAACTATACTTAGGAAAGAAAAAAGGGTCTCTATCCAAGATGAGTGTACTTAATCAGCCACCAAGTATCTGCTGAGTATTCGCTGGGTCTGAGGAGCACTCAGCTGCTCTTCCAAGCCTCTTCACAGCTACAGGGTACTAATGAAAAGAGCTCAGATTCAAGATGAAAGCTATCGTCCTTCTCTTGGACCTGTAACCCACTCTGCAAAGGATGGTCTAGTTCTCCACTCAGAGTCAGTCTCCTGCTACAACCTGTACCCAGGGTGTGACCTAAAATGAGGCAAGTAATTCACGAACCTAACCCAGGGACTTCCCTAGTAGTCCAGCGGTTAAGACTACCTTCCTATGCAGGAGGCATGGGTTCTAAGTTCCTACATGCTGCAAATGCAGCCAAAACAAGTTAAAGAAAAATGGTGACAACCTAACATCATAAGACTGTTATGAGGATTAGATGAGACACACCGCAGACGAAATCCTTAGCACAGGGCTTGCTACATAGGAAGCAGTTAATAAATGTCAGCTGTCATTTATTACCATTGCTTGCACAGATCTAACCAGAGGCCCTTTAAAAAGACAAAGGAAAAGTGCAAATTCATCCTCCTATACTGGAAAAACAGCCCTGAACACACGACCTATTAATGATGGTTAAAAAATAGCTTCATTTGGGGGATAAAGTGCATTAACAAATGAAATACTTACATGGATAAAAGGCAACTCAGTCCAAAAAATCTTAAGAGAATTTCAGATATTGAATACTCTGCTATATTCTGTCCCAAATTATCACTTAACTTCCCTGCTAAATCAAATCAACAATTTCAATATAAAACAAAGTTTTTATATTAAAGTAGCAAATATGTTTCTCTGTATTTTTTCTGACAGACTACACAATTTATAAAGGAGAAATAATGGTTCAGTAACTTAAGTCCTAGAGTTCAGAAGGTCAGTCAATGATGACTTTTTATTTACTAATACTGAGCCTGACTCAATTAAGAAAAATCTTTCTTAAGAAGGGATAAAAAAACAACACTGCATATCTACTGGGTTACAGAGGACTTAAAAGGGATTTTTTCTTTTTTGAGATCACAAACCCATTTGTCAAACTACTCACTGCTATGAACCTTCACTCCAGAAAAATGCATATTCACAAAAGTTAGCACTCGATTTTGGAGTCAGATATCCCCTGAAGTCATCCATGTTAAATCAGATTACAAAAGTCACTAGCTGTGTAACTCAAGGATTAGATCTTTTTCTGAGAAATATGCTAATTACCCTTAAAGATGAATCTTAAGAAGTGGGCATAACCCCTCACCCCATAACTCCCTACCTTCAACTCAACACAGGAGGACTTGACCTAGTCATTTTCTGTAAACTAGATTTTCTGCGTCTCTTTTTCATAATTGAAAAGCTCAACGTATGCTATGCACTTAATTCCCACAAATGCCTAGAAACTTTCAATTTCAACTGAAAAGCTGCAAACAAGTATTCATTCATTAACACCTTTGGCATCAGTGTTGTCCAGGACCACGCAAGTACTTCTAAAGATTTTTATATTGTCTCACTTGGCTATCTGAGCTTCGGTTTTCTCATCTGTATGACTGGGATAATAACATCTACCTCTAAGGGCTGTTGAGAGAATTAATACCTACGAAACACTTAGCAATGACTGCACACTTTAAGTGGTCAATAAACGTTAACTATCGTCATTATTACATCCTCACCCGGGTTACCAACCCCCGCAGGTTGAACCACTGTAGATCCCCAGGAATTGGTACTTGGTTACCCACCGTCCGTGACCGGGGCGGGTCTGGGGCCGGAGAAGGGCCTGGAAGCCCTGGGGATCTCAGGGGTCTTAGAAGATAAAACAGGTCGGAGAGTCGTCGGGACTGGTTTGGTGTAGTTGAGGCCCTCCGTCGTTACCACCAGGGTTGTCCCGACCTGGGCGCTTACGGAGGCCCAGCAGTCTAGAAGAACGAGCAGGAGCCGCGGAATGGCCCGCGGCCCCATTGCTCAGCCTCAAACCTAGCGGCCAGTGGCTGGGTGGCTGGGTGGCTGGGAGACCGCGCGTTACCTAGCAACCGCGGCGGCTGGGCGCGGAGCATCACGGGAAGGGTCGCGCGAGGCCTGGAGAGACTGAGGGACGGAGGGCGGGGCCTGGGCGAGGCGGGCGGGGCCTGGGCGAGGCGGGCGGGGCCTGGGCGAGGCAGGCGCGGGGCGGAGGACGGGGCCTGGGCGAGGCAGGCGGGGGCGGAGGGCGGGGCCTGGGCGAGGCGGGCGGGGGGCGGAGGGCGGGGCCTGGGCGAGGCGGGCGGGGACGGAGGGCGGGGCCTGGGCGAGGCGGGCGGGCGGGCGGGGGCGGAGGGCGGGGCCTGGGCGGGGGCGGAGGGCGGGGCCTGGGCGGGGGCGGAGGGCGGGGCCTGGGCGAGGCGGGCGGGCGGGGGCGGAGGGCGGGGCCTGGGCGAGGCGGGCGAGGCGGGCGAGGCGGGCGGGCGGGGCCTGGGCGAGGCGGGCCAAAAGAGGAGGGGACGAGGGGCGGGGACCTGCCCTGCTTGTGAATTCCCCACGTGGTTTCCAGGAGGACTGCAGTGCTTGTTTTAAAAATGTAGATTTCCAGGTTCAGTCTCAGGGGATTCTGATTCAGTCCAAGGGCAGGGTTCAGGGTGCAATATTTTTAACAAATGCACAACCAGTGCATTTGGGACAACACACACAACTAACGCAACCAGTGCATTTGGGACAACTCCCACTCCAGTGTTCTTGCCTGGAGAATCCCAGGGACGGATTCTGGTGTCTGGTGGGCTGCCGTCTATGGGGTCGCACAGAGTCGGACACGACTGAAGCGACTTAGCAGCAGCAGCAGCAACACAACCAGTGGAGGGACAGAAATCTTGGCACCCACTCTCCTAAAGCTACTAAATAGGGTTTTTTGAAGCACAGAGATCATATCACTGTCCTTGAATTTTTCTCTATCTCATATCTGTCCACACTTGCTTTACCGATATGGTTTTAGTCCCCTTAGGATCTCTGAGCTACGGTTTTATGTCAGGAATGATTATCTACCTCTAAGGGTTGTATACCAGAAGGTCGCCAGATAACTTCTGGTCGCTGTGTTGTGATTGTGATAAGGGGAACAGATAAACACTTAATAATCTTTTTACAGACAAAAAAATGAAAAAAATTAAATAGAATGATTTATAGGTCTTAAAAGAAAAAAATAAAGCAAATCTACTTTATCTGTACAAAGGGACTTGAAGACCACAAGTCTCAGGGAAGCCCCTCAGTTCTAAACTGCTGTATTTATAGTATTCCAGACCAGGGATGTTGGTTATTATACCTTTGATACTTCATCCCCTTACAACTCAGAAGTGAATGTGAAAATACTTAAACATATCATGGTAATTACTCAAGAAACACATTTTCCAGTTTAGAAGAAAGCTAAAACAATATATATACCTAGATTATTAAATTTATATATTAATAGCAAAGCTAAATCATCAAAATGACATCTTTAATACCTTCCTATGACATTCCAGAGAAAGTATCTAAAATATAACTGGATCAAATGTGTAATACAGATATTTTCAATTCATTCCTACAGAGTATTGCTTTAACAACTACCTGAAATTCTGAATTGATGCTTTTGAACTGTGATGTTGGAGAAGACTCTTGAGAGTCCCTTGGACTGCAAGGAGATCCAACCAGTCCATCCTAAAGGAAATCAGTTCTGAATATTCATCAGAAGGACTGATGCTGAAGCTGAAACTCCAATACTTTAGCCACCTGATGCAAAGAATTGACTCATTTGAAAAGCCCGTGATGCTGGGTAAGACTGAAGGCAGGACAAGAAGGGGACGACAGAGGATGAGATGGTTGGATGGCATCACCAACTCAATGGACATGAGTTTGAGTAAGCTCTGGGAGTTGGTGATAGACGGGGAAGCCTGGCGTGCTGCAGTTCATGGGGATGCAAAGAGTCAGATATGACTGAGCAACTGAACTGAACTGAACTGAAATTCTGGACCAATTTTAATAACTGAGGTAAACTGATGTAATGCTTCTTTATTTTTTTGGCCATGCCACTTGGCATGTGAGATCTTAGCTCCTCTGCCAGGAATCAAACCCATGCCCTCTGCATTTGGAAGCAGAGTCTTAACTACTGGACCACCAGGGAAGTCCCAACACTTCCCTTTAAAAAAAAAATATTTTCCAAATCTTCATCTTATAACTTCTAAATCCAGGATGACTTGTTTTCAAATCTTCTCTTGACTTCCACGTCTCCACTTTCTTTTCTATTCCTTAATATCTGTCAATCACATTGTCCTATTTTCTGCTTTGAATTTTTAGGCTGTTGGATTAAATTTTGATAAAGTGCCCTTCAGTTCTAACATTTTCGTGTGTATGGTTTGGGAAATGATCTCACCACCCCCTGTCAAACGAAAACACTCTATAGGTGGTCCAGAAGTAATTTTATGACATCTTACACAGTCAAAGTGAGGGTTGCGTTAACTCACATCCATTTTGCCAAGCTTGGAAACACTGAAACTTTTCATTTCACAGGTGACCCATTTCTGCCAGGTTTTTTTTGTTGTTGTTTTTTTTTCATCTTTCAACCTAAAGGATCCTTTGTCCCTCCTTTCTCCCATAGTCTTGGCAGGTTCCCTCATTAAGATAGAAGGACACAAAGAAGGGCCAAGATTTATTTCCATATTTTGTCCAAAACTGCAGCATTTGGGTTGTACGTAAATGTTTGTGATTTTAAATGTCCATCTGTTTCCCTAGGATTATTGGCATTCTCGATTCCTTATAGTCTGTGCCAATGTTGGGAGGATTGAAGACAATTTCAGCTTTTTGGAATTCTGCGCTTGGAAGCTGCCACATATGAGAAGCCTGAGAAAACAAAGACAGAAGTAGCTCAATGGGAAAATAGCTGAGGCTGACTTCATGTAGCAGTGATAATCCCTCTATCTTGGTCTTTGGTGTGGTTTGGGGTGAATCGACTCATTATTTTTGCTAAAGTCATGGCTTCTAATCTGTCTAAAATTAAGTATCCATTTTTGCCTATATTAAGTATATCCACCCATCTTTATTCATCTGAGCCAAATATTTTACAAATAGGGGTGCAGAATCATTAATCTTTATAAAGGGATTTCTTAGAACAACACAAGATCAAGGCTGTAGAAGGACAAAGGACTTACTCTATCGTTTTTGACTGAAGTGAACAGCTCAAGTACTTCATTTCTAAATCAACATCCAGAAGAAAAGAAATCCCACTTCTCTCCTCCTCCCATTTCCCACGTGCCTTGTCAAGCACCAGAGACTACTCTTATTCTTCACATGTTTTCTGAAACATTATGGGGGCAGGAGGCTGTTTGAGCAGGCTTCACATTCTTGAAAGGTCTCAAATTTACAAGTTTGACCTTTTCTGAAAATGAAATAATAAATACGGTCACAGACATACACTGACAAAAATGAAATAGTTCTTTGTTTACCTGACAACTGTAAACTTGCATCCTATCATTGGACCATACTGCAGTTTGAATAAACTAATCGGCTTTTTAAGAATACCTTTAAATTTTAAAAAAAATTTTTAAACATTTCAATCACAATAAAAACATTTCAATCACAATAAAACATTTTAATCACAAAAAAGACCACTATACACTGCACCAAGATCAGATTTGACATGCTCCCACATTTACTCCACATTTCTTTTTAGCAAGTTGTTTTTTAATTAATTAATTTTAATTGGGGGATAATTACTTTACAATATTGTGGTGGTTTTTTTCCATACATCAACATGAATCAACCACAGGTGCACGTGTGTTCCCCCATCCTGAACTCTCCTCCCACCTCCCTCCCCACACCACCCCTCTGGGTTGTCCCAGAGCACTGGTTTTGAGTGCCCTGCATCAGCAAAAACTTGCGCTGGTCATCTGTTTTACATATGGTAATATACATGTTTCAGTGCTATTCTCTCAAATCATCCCACCCTTACCTTCTCCCACATAGTCCTTTAGACAGTTTTATTGAGCAATAATTTATATGCAATTTTTTATATGCAGGTTTTCTCATGCATCAATATACAGTTTTTTAGGTTTACAGTTTTCTGATTTTTAACTAACACATAAAGTCATGTAACAACAACCACAATCGAGAAAATATTTGTATATGACATAAGGTAAGGGTCTAATTTCATTCTTTTGCATGTAGATATCTAGTTTTCCCAACACCATTTATTGAAAAGACTATCTTTTCCCCATTATATAGTCCTGGTACCATTTTTAAAAAATAATTTGGCCAGGGTTTCTTTCAGTTCATTCCTTTCTCTGTTGCTAGCAAGTATTTCATAATGGGGGCTTCCTGGTGGCTCAGATGGTAATGGTAACGAATCTGCCTGCAGTCCGGGAGACCTGGGTTCGATCTCTGGATTGGGAGGATCCCCTGGAGGAGGGCATGGTAACCCACTCCAGTATTCTTGCCTAGAGAATTTCATGGACAGAGTGAGATTCCTGGGTTGTCTGGTGAGTAGATATTTAATTTTATAAGAAACTGCCCAACTTTTTCCTAGAGTGACTACATTCTGCATGCCCACGAGCAAAGTATGAGATTTCCATTTATTCCCCAGGCTCCTGACAACTTGGTATGATCAGTTTTGTTTTCAATTTCATTTTTAGTTCTAAGAATTATGTGGTGATATCTCATTGAAGTTTTATTAGTTGACTTTTAATAAATCTAGTCATCTTGTAATGACACATTTACATGGCATTTTAACCATGGGGTGTAAAAAGAAATTGTTAAATATTAAATGAAGAACTGAATTCTTCATTCTTCTGTAAACAAAGAGCCTCAAAAAATGGAAGTGAGCTGACCTCTTGGTACCACTTAGGGGCACTCCTCTCTCCTCCCCCACTTCTATTTCTGTTTCCGTGTTGTAAACATGTTTTCATTGTCCTCCCCAGGATCTGTAGGTAGTTCCCTTTTCATCCACCGCTTATTGGCAGCCTGTGAGTAAATTCTTCTTGAGCTCTGAACCTGCTTCATTTTGCCCCATCATGGGGTCAGGCATTTTCTGCTACAGCTTGTTTAAAGCTTTACCTCATGTTAACCCAGATTTGTTGACAAGAACATGGAGACCAAAGAAAAGTAAATACAAGATTGGGTAAGCCTGTGTCAAAATCACCAACCTCACACTGTTAGAGTATGTTTTCCACGTTCCAAATCAGAACCCGTGGCCTGACAAGTGTGCACATAGGAAGACAATTTAAAAATTAGAATGTTGCTGAAACTCCAGTACTTTGGCCACCTCATGCGAAGAGTTGACTCATTGGAAAAGACCCTGATGCTGGGAGGGATTGGGGGCAGGAGGAGAAGGGGACGGCAGAGGATAAGATGGCTGAATGGCATCACTGACTCGATGGGCATGAGTTTGAGTAGACTCCGGGAGTTGGTGATGGACAGGGAGGCCTGGCGTGCTGCAATTCATGGGGTCGCAAAGAGTCGGACACGACTGAGCGACTGAACTGAACTGAACTGAATTGAGAAACGTCAAAATTATTGTAGTCATGTGTGCCGTGCTGAGTCAGTTGTGTCCGACTCTTTGTGACACCACGTACTATAGCCCGCCAGGTTCCTCTGTCCATGGGGATTCTCCAGGCAAGAATACTGGAGTAGGTTGCCATGCCCTCCTCCAGGGTATCTTCCCAATCCAGGGATTGAACCCAGGTCTGCCGAATTGCAGGAGGATTCTTTCCTGTCTGAGCCACCAGGGAATCCCAAGAATATGGAGTGGGTAGCCTATCCCTTCTCCAGGGCAATTTCCTGACCCAGGAATCAAACCAGAGTGTCCTGCATTGCAGGTGAATTCTTTACCATCTGAGCTACCAGAGAAGCCCAACTATTGTAGTCATAGTTATTAAAAATCTGGATGAAATTTAACCCTAAATTCAAACTCCCAGAATCCCCATCTCTACATTATAGGCAGTTTATTTAGAGGGGAAGGAAAGATAGCCGGATGAGAAAAGATGAAGTTTAGCAGGTCAGTTTGGACAAAGACTCAAATTGATACCTCTTTTAGTAGAGAGGACTTCCCTGCTGGCTCAGACAGTAAAGAATTTGCCTACATTGCAAAAGACCTGGGTTCAATCCCTGGGTCAAGAAGATTCCCCTGTAGAAGGAAATGGCAACCCACTCCAGTATTCTTGCCTGGAGAATTCCTTTGACAGAGGAGCCTGGTGGGCTACAGTCCATGGGTTCGCAAAGAGTTGGACATGACTGAGCGACAAACATTTTTAGTAGAGATCATCTGTGAATTCCTTAAAACAAATAATGAAAGTCCATCCAATGTAAATCCAGCTGAAGGTTGCAGAGGGCAACTGCTTACCCTAAAGAAGTAATAAAAGATCATTCATATTTTAACTTCTGTCTCCTTCTAACATGAATCAACCTAAAATTTTCCTCTTAAAATGTTCTCTGCAAGACCTAAGAAGCTGGTAATTATAACACTTTCTGGGGAAGAGAAGGAAAGAAGAGTTAATCTTCTATCTATTTTGCATGTATTGCTTTTCACTTAACTAAAGTTTGGGGGGCCATGCTTCAAAGCTTGCAGGATCTTTGTTTCCCAACCAGGGACCCACCAGTGACAGCAATGAATCCTAACCACTGGACCACCAGAGAATTCCCAATAAGTTATTTTCAAATTAAATGACCACAACAATAAAACAAATTTAAAAATATGTTCTCTCTCTTAATCACATCATCCCTATATTCTATTAGGGTGAGCATTTGGAAAATAAAGCACAAATCCTTTCCTCCTGCCAGCCTTGCCCAGCACCTACTGCTCAGACTAAACTTGAAAGCACATTTTAAATCTTGTGAACATTTTTCAAGTCTAAAAAAAAAAATCAGACTCAAACAAATTGTGTAGTCTTCAGTCTGTGGGGTTGCAAAGAGTTGGACATGACTGAGCAACTTCGCTTTCTATTGCTTTACTGTAAGAGTTGCTTACTTTGAGGCATCAGTGCAAATACATTTCACTTTCCTTGAAATTTGTTAAAGGGATGGCACAGACGGAAACCAGTTGGTCTGCTTCGGTGACGTCTGTTGGTCAACTGGTCACAATGAATTGGAGGCTGACCTCGGGTTTTGACATTCCAGAAAGAAACTCTTTCCAGGTCAGCCCAGGATTCCTGGGTAATGGCAAGCAGATTGTCCATTGATCAAGAGAAGTCCATTTATTGCTCGTACTTAATCTTCAAATTTCACCTCCTCCAAGAGGCCCTTCTACCTGAGCCACCAAGGAAGCAGAACTTCACAAATTTAGTCACAAGACTAGGCTGTTATTCTTGTTCCATCCTTTATGAGCTGGGTGACCTTGAGCAAGCTAAATAACCTCTATGACAAAATCCATCATACTGATGTTTCCAATTGAAATCAAGACTAGAGAGCTCTTATTTAACTATATTGACTACACATATGTATTTTGTTTCTCCCACACCATAGAGCTTGGTTCTCAATAACTCCAACATAATTTATTATTTGCTTTGTTCCAAAATACATTTAGCATAGTGCTAAGTCTAAGAATAACAATACCAATACTACCATCAAATACATCATCATTTTTTTTAATTCTGATTTTTTTAGCTGCACACTTTCATCTAATACTTCTGTTTTTAGCATGTTACCTCACCTCCATCCTTTTCGCTGACTGTGATCTCTGAACCTAGAGCTATCATGTTTCAAATTCTCCAAAGAATAATCTTTGCAGGGATAGGAACAAGGAGTCACAAGAGGGAATCTGGGGTTAACAGCTCCTATTACATATGTACAATTAATGACCTACTTTCAGGGGAATTGCCTGGTTGTCCAGTGGTTAGGACTCGGCACTTTCTCTGCCAAGGGCCTCATCTTACTCCTCACTGGCTTTCTCCTCCATAAGATCTAGAGTTTCTCCACTTAGCTAAATCATCCATCCGCTTTCTATCTTCCAGAAAGGATTTGACATCTCTCATGAGCAATCATCTTCTCTCCTGTTGTCTGTGGGCTCACACTCTGGATTCCTTTTCTATCATTTTAGTAGTGTTTCAGGAGACAGCAGAGATATTTGCATGGGTTTCGTTTGCCATGCTTCTATTAGTTTTCTATAAACATTTTCCATATCAGGCATAGAGAGGTAGTATAGTGAAATGATTAGATGCACGCATTCTGAAGCCACGATCTTTAGGTTCAAATCCTTAGTTTTGCCAGCTTCTGTGTAACTCAGTCATACTTTCTGTGCTTAGATCCCTCATGTATAAAATGGAGACAGTGGTGAAGTGAAAGTTGCTCGATCGTGTCTGACTCTTTGAAACCGTGTGGACTATACAGTCCATGGAATTCTCCAGGCCAGAATACTGGAGTGGGTAGCCTTTCCCTTCTCCAGGTGATCTTCCTAACCCAGGGATCGAACCCAAGTAGCCCACATTGTGGGCAGATTCTTTACCAGCTGAGCCACAAGGGAAGCCCAAGAATACTGGAGTGGGTAGCCTATCCCTTCTGCAGTGGATCTTCCCGACTCAGGAATTGAATTCGGGTCTCCTGCAAGCAGGCGGAGTCTTTACCAACTGAATTATCAGGGAAGCCCAGAGATAGTGGTACCCACTGCAAAACTGTGTGTGAGGGATGGCGCTGGGAACTTATTAAACACTCCAAAGGCTTTAAATGGTATTAAAGAAAGGCTACAGGGTTCCATAATCAGAAAAAGCAAAATGATATTGATTAATTCTGCCTTAAACTAAAGGAGAAAAAATTGATTCTCTCGTAATCCTGCCTGGAAGTTGACAGTATTTTCCTCAGGATTTAGCAGTTCTGAATCTTGCAGTTTCACTTTTTCCCTGCAGGTGGCAGCCTTCATCACCAAAACTTTGTTCCTCGCATAGAGCTGACCCTGAGGGGAAAACAAACCCTCTACCCTTTGTGTTTCATTGGATCTATCATTCAATCAACAAGTATTTTATTGAGCACCTACCATGTGCCAGGAACCAGGGAAAAAGCAGTGGTCAGGTACACACTATTGTTGCCTTTTCAAAACTTGCTGTTTGCAACTGCTATAGAACTTAATTTCAAAGAAGCTGAGAGGACATCCTAAGAAAACTTTCCATATAAATGTACTACTACTATAGATACAACACTAACTCTGAGACAGAGTGCTCTGTTGAACAAAATGACGCTGTAAAGGACATTACTTCACACCAATTATTTTTCAGGCCTACTTGCCATTAAAAGGAGATTTTCAGGGACTTCCCTGGTGGTCCCATGGCTAAGACTCTGAGCTCCTAACGCAGGGGGCCCAGCTTTCAAACCTGGTCATGGAACTAGATCCCACACACTGAAACTAAAAAGGTCCCACTGCGGCAACTAAGATCCAGTGCAGCCAAGTAAATAAATATTTTTAAAGGAGGTTTTCATAAACTCCACTATCAAAGAAATGAGTTGGGAGGCTAACGGGCATGAAAATCAGTCATCAGTGCCCAAAGAGGGTTACTGGGGTGTTCAAGTGGGTGGATAGAAGAACTTAGGAATTACAGGCCAGAGATTACAACTCTCCTAATGTCCCTCAATTTTTAAGCCAAACATCTTTTTTTAAAGAAAAATTAGCCATAATTTGCAAATAAGACCAAGATAGGGCAGTGTAGTTCTTGCCATGTCATGGAGGATATTGTTTAACAAGTTTAACACAGGATTAATTTTCTAGCAGGAGCTGGCAAACTTTTTCTGTAAAGGTCCAAGATAGTAAATATTTTAGGCTTTGGGGCTCTATGCTGTCTATCAACGACTCAGCTCTGTCATCGCAGTACTGCAAAAGCAGGCTTACAGAGTCAGTTCGGTTCAGTCGCTCAGTTGTGTCCGACTCTTTGCGACCCCATGGACTGCAGCACGCCAGGCTTCCCTGTCCATCACCAACTCCCAGAGCTTACTCAAACTCATGTCCATTGAGTCGGTGATGCCATCCAACCATCTCATCCTCAGTCGTCTCCTTCTTGTCCTGCCTTCAGTCTTACCCAGCATCAGGGTCTTTTCAAATGAGTCAGTTCTTTGCATCAGGTGGCCAAAGTATTGGAGTTTCAACTTCAGCATCAGTCCTTCTAACGAATACTCAGAATTGATCTCCTTTAGGGTGGACTGTTTGGATCTCCTTGCAGTACAGGGGATCTTCAAGAGTTTTCTCCAACATCACATTTCAAAAGCATCAGTTTTTCAGTGCTCAATTTTCTTTATAGTCCAACTCTTACATCCATACATGACTACTGGAAAAACCATAGCTTTGACTAAACAAACATTTGTTGGCAAAGTAATGTCTCTGCTTTTTAATATGCTGTCTAGGTTGGTCGTAGCTTTTTTTCCAAGGAGCAAGCCTTACACAATAGGTAAGCAAATGAACGTGGTTGTGGTTCAATCAAACTTATTATAAATGCAAGCAACAAAGTCAGATTTGGCCCACTGGCCATATATGCAAACCAAGGAATGTATCTTTGTTTTCTTAGCTATTTACTTTTTATTAAAGGCTCAGATTTGTGTCTGTTTTAAATTCCAAAGTATTTCTTTCCAGTATGGAAAAGGACCAAATGTTACCCTGCAGAGATGAATCAGTTTAGTATTTAAGATTCCTCCTTCCTCAAATATCTACTTCCTCAAAATGCTCTCTGAACCAGCTTTACCATCTTACTGTTTCCTCTTTAACAAGTTGAATACATTTTTGACATGTGATTGCCCTCTGTCTGAATGAGTCATGTTTCAACCTTGTTGTTTGTTGTACTTTTGTTTTTCGCTAGTAATTAGCAATAAAACCTGTTACCTAAGAGTAACCATGTTACCATGGAGAGTAGCAAAGAAAGAAAGAATTTAGGAGCTGCATCTCATCTTGTTGACAAACTCAGAAGACAGAGAAGGGAAACCCCCTACAAATGGGAACAGAGTTTTTGAGCCCTTAATGCTTGTACACTCAGTCGCTCAGTCATGTCCTACTCTTTGTGACCTTATGGACGGTAACCCGCCAGTCTCCTCTGTCCATGGGATTATTTCAGGCAAAAACACTGTAGTGGGTTGCCATTTTCCTCCTCCAGGGAATCTTCCCAACCCAGGGATTGAACTTGTGCCTCTATGAGTTTCTTGCATTGCAGGCGAATTAGGGAAGGCCTTTTGAGCCTTTGGCAAAGAATAAAAAGCCAAGATAACTTCCTCCCAAATTCCTCTCCCCTCAGACCAAATAAGGCTTAATTCCTCATACTTCCAAAAATGGACTATGGGAGGAATTCTTCTATCTTATCCAGTCTCAGAGCTAATCTCTAGGATTTCACCTCCACACATCAGTACCAAAGTCCTGGCCTTCTCAAATTGACATTTTTATTTTCTGTTTTTGTCCCTGAACCTTGAGGGAATCTTAATTCCCTGACCAGTGATCAGTCCTATGTCCCCCTGAAAAAGAAGCACACAGTCCTTCCTGTTGGACTGCCAGGGAATTCCCTCAAATTGACTTTTTAAAACAAGCCCCACACTGAGGTGTTATGGACTGAATGCTTGTGTCCCTCCAAATGTGTATGTTGCAGATGAACCTATTTGCAAAGCAGAAACAGAGACGCAGACATAGAGAACAAATGTATGGACACCAAGGTGGGAAAAGAGGGATAGGATGAGTTGTAAGATTGGGATTGATTGTTGTTTTAGTCACTAAGTCGTGTCTGACTCTTTGCAACCCATGGACTGTAGCCCGCCAGGCTCCTCTGTCCATGGGATTTCTCAGGCAAGAATACTGGAGTGAGTTGCCATTTCCTTCTCCAGGGGATCTTCCCGACTTGGCAATCGAACCCACGTCTCCTGCATTTGCAGGCGGACTTTAAAAAATAGATAACTAATGAGAACCTACCGTATAGCACAGGGAACTCTACTAAATGCTCTGTGGTGACAAAGAGGGGATATATGTATATATATAGCTGATTCACTTTGCTGTAGAGCAGATCTTAACACAACATTGTAAAGCAACTAAACACCAATAAAATAAAAGAAATTCATATATTTAAGTCCTCACCCCCAGTGTGATTGTAATCAGTGGTAAGGCTTTGGGAATGTCATTGAAATTAAATGAAGTCATAATGATGTGGCTCTAATCCGACAGGGCTGTGTGCCTTATAAGAGGAGGGCTGTGTGCCAGGTGAAGACACAGTGAGCGAGAAGGTAGTCAGCTGTCTGCAAGTCAGTAAGAGAGCTCTCATCAGAACCCAAGCATACTGGCACCCTGTTCTCAGACATTTTTCTTCCAGAACTGAGAAAATAATTTGTTGTTTAAGCCACCCAGGCTATGGTATTTTGTTATGGCAGCCTGGGCTAAAGTGAAGTTGCTCAGTCGTGTCTGACTCTTTGCAACCCCATGGACTGTAGTCTACCAGGCTCCTCCATCCATGGGATTTTCCAGGCAAGAATACTGGAGTGGGTTGCCATTTCCTTCTCCAGGAGATCTTCCCAACCCAGGGATTGAACCCCAGTCTCCCACACTGTAAGCAGATGCTTTACCGTCTGAGCCACCAGCCTGGGCTAAGACATCTCCAAATTTATTCCAGCCCAGGACATTTGCATTTGCTCTGCCCTCTGCCTGGAATGGGCTTCCCTGATGGCTCAGATGGTAAAAACTCTGCCTGCCATACAGGAGACCCAGGTGCGATCCCTGGGTCGGGAAGATCCCCTGGAGAAGGCAGCAGCAACCCATTCCAGTATTCTTGCCAGGAGAATCCCATGGACAGAGGAGACTGGCTGGCTACAGTCCATAGGGTCGCAAAGAGTCGGACACGACTGAGTGACTAACACACACACCTGCCTGAGTGCCCTTCCTCCAGAACTTTACATGGCTTGCTGTTCTTCTCAAATTTTCAATTAGGTCTCTTTCTTGCATTGGAAAGCAAAGTCTTAACCTCTGAATCACTAGCGAAGTCTCTTTAAACTTAATTTTTTATAGTGTCTTTTGCTGTGCAGAAGCTCTAATCATTGCTTAAAAATGTTAATTGTGGTAAAATATGCATGACATAAAATTTAAGACAGCATTTTAAAAGTGTACGGTTCAGTGGCATTAAGTACTTTCATACTGTTGTGCAACCATTACAATCATCCATCTCCAGAACTGTCTTCATCTTGCAAAACTGAAACTCTGTACACATTAAACAAGAACTCTCTATTCCCTCTGCCCTCCAGCTTCAGGTAAGCACCATTCTACTTTCTGTCTCTATAAATCTGACTCCTCTAGTTAGCTGCCTCGTAAAAGCACAATCATATAGCATTTGTCTTTTTTTGGTTCTGGCTTATTTCACTTGCCATAATGCCCTCAAAATTCATCCATGTTATAACATGGGTCAGGATTTCCTTCCTTCTTAAAAAAAATAATATTCCACCATATGGATTATCAAATTTTGTTTATCAATTTATCCATCAGAGGAAGCTTGGGTTGCTTCCACCTTTTGAATATTGTGAATTATATTGTTATAACATAGGTATATAAATATCTGCTTGAATCCCAGCTTTCTTTCAGGTATATCTATACAAAAAAGTGGAGTTGCTATATCACATGGTAATTCTGCTTCAACTGAGGAACTGGCATACTGATTTCCACAGTCTGAACCATTTTACATTCCCACCAACAGTGCACAAGAGTTCCAGTTTTCCCACAGCCTTGATAACATTTGTTGTTTTCTGGGGTTTTTCTGTTTGCTCATTTGTTTTTTAAAACAGTAGCCATGATAATGGAGAAGACTCTTGAGAGTCCCTTGGACTGCAAGGTTATCAAACCAGTCCATCCTAAAGGAAATCAATCCTGAATATTCATTGGAAGGACTGATGCTGAAGCTGAAGCTCTAATACTCTGACCACTTGATGCGAAGAGTTAACTCATTAGAAAAGACCCTGATGTTGGGAAAGATTGAAGGCAGGACGAGAAGAGGACAACAGAGGATGAGACGGTTGGATGGCATCACTGACTCAGTGGACATGAAGGGAAACGGTGAAGGACAGGGAAGCCTGGTGTGCGCAGCACATGGGGTCGAAAAGAATCGGACACCACTGAGCAACTGAACAACAACAATCCATATTAATGGGTGAGAGGTGGTATCTCTTTGTGATTTTGATTTGCACTCCCCTGACAGTGATGTCAAGCATCTTTTTACTATGTTTGTTGGCCATTTGCATATATTCTTTGAAGAAATGTCTATTCAAGTCCTTTCTCTGTTTTTAAATCTTTTTTATTGTTCTTGAGTTACTGAAACAGCAAGAGATTTCCAGAAAAACATCTACTTCTGCTTTATTGACTATGCCAAAGCCTTTGACTATGTGGACCACAACAAACTCTGGAAAATTTTTAAAGAGATGGGAATACCAGACCACCTGACCTGCCTCCTGAGAAATGTGTATGCAGGTCAGGAAGCAACAGTTAGTACTGGACATGAAACAACAGACTGGTTCCAAATAGGGAAAGGAGTATGTCAAGGCTGTATATTATCACTCTGCTTATTTAACTTATATGCAGAGTACATCATGAGAAATGCTGGGCTGGATGAAGCACAAGCTGGAATCAAGATTGCTGGGAGTTTAGATATGCAGATGACACCACTCTTATGGCAGAAAGCAAAGAAGAACTAAAGAGCCTCTTGATGAAAGTGAAAGAGGAAAGTGAAAAAGTTGGCTTAAAACTCAACATTCAGAAAAACTAAGATCATGGCATCTGGTCCCAACACTTCATGGCAAATAGATGGGGAAACAGTGGAAACACTGAGAGACTTTATTTTTCTGGGCTCCAAAATCACTGCAGACGGTAACTGCGGCCATGAAATTAAAAGACACTTACTCCTTGGAAGAAAAGTTATGACCAACCTAGATAGCATATTAAAAGCAGAGACATTACTTTGCCAACAAAGGTCCGTCTAGTCAAAGCTATGGTTTTTCCAGTAGTCATGTATGGATGTGAGAGTTGCACTATAAAGAAAATTGAGCGCTGAAGAATTTATGCTTTTGAACTGTGGTGTTGGAGAAGACTCTTGAGAGTCCCTTGGACAGCAAGGAGATCCAACCAGTCCATCCTAAAGGAGATCACTTCTGAATATTCATTGGAAGGACTGTTGCTGAAGCTGAAACTCTAATACTTTGGCCACCTGATGCAAAGAACTGACTCATTTGAAAAGACCCTGATGCTGGGAAAGATTGAAGGTGGGAGGAGAAAGGGACAACAGAGGATGAGATGGTTGGATAGCATCACTGGTTCAATGGACATGAGTTTGAGTAAGCTCTGGGAGTTGGCGATGGACAGGGAGGCCTGGCGTGCTGCCATCCATGGGGTCGCAAAGAGTCAGACAACACTGAGCAACTGAACTGAATTGAACTGAGTTATAGGAATTCTTTATATATTCTGGATGCATGTGTGCTGAGTCATAGCCAACTGTTTTCAACCCCATAGAATTTACCAGGCAAGAATCCTGGAGCAGGTTGCCACTTCCTCCTTCAGGGGATCTTCCTGACCCAGGGATCAAACTCTTGTCTCCTGCCTCTCTTGCATTGGCAGGCAGATTCTTTTACCACTAGTGCCAACAGGAAAGCCTATAAATTCTGGATGTATGCCCCTTATCAGATATATCTGATTTAGATCAGATTTATGTATATTTCCTCCCATTCCATGGGCTGCCTTTTCAGCCTGTGGATAGCATTTTCTGATGAACAGAAGTTTTAAATGTTGATGTAGTCTAGTATATCTATGTTTTCCTTTTGTTGCCTGTCCTTTTAGTATTCTATGTAGGAAGTCAAATCCAATAAAATGAAGCTTTCGCCTATGTTTTCTTCTAGGAGTCTTAAAGTTCTGACTCTCAAGTTTAGGTCTTAGATCCATTGTGAGAGAGTTTCAACTTTTAATGTAGTCAAATCCATTAAAATTTTCCCTAATAGCTTGTGCCATCATTTCTTATAAAAATATTCTATATTTTCTTCTGAAAGTTTTAAATACGTGCTCTTGCTTTTGGCTTCTAGAATTTACTCTTGTATATGGTGTGAGAAGGAGCCAATTTTTTTTTCCCAGAGGGATTATCAATGTCCTTCCACCATTTAAAAATAATTTCTTCCCACAAATCTGTAATATTACCTCCATTCCATCTCAAGATGGCACATATTCACCCTCTCAATTTCTAATTAGATGAGCCTTCAAAATATCATTTCCTATGAATACCCTGGTGATCCAATGGTTAGGACTCCACGGTTCCACTGCTGGGGACCCAAGTTCAGTCCCTGGTCAGGGAGTTGAGGAAATAAGATCCTGAAAGCTGCAAGGCGCAGCCAAAGTAGAGGGGGGAGAGTAAACATTCTTTTAAAACTCATTTCCCTTTCATATCTGTCTGGTCTGTCTACTAAGATCATAGTGTTAGCTTTTATAAATCTCTTCTCTTTGGGGAGAGTAATCAGGGTGAAGATGGGAGCAAGGTGGAAGGGAAGACAGCTGAGCCCACAGAGAAAAGATCCCACGGGGCACAGGAAACCGGGGTGAAGTCAATTATTCGAGCATTGAAAGAAAATTCCCAACAAAACAAGCAGTTTAAGGAGGGCAAACATTCCCCCCCGCCCAATTCTTCTTCTGGGACCAAGGATTTCATGGCCCAGAGTGGGCAGCAGACCGGAGAATACAGCAACCTGCCATTACTTCTGCCTGTCTCACTTTCACATTTATGTGTCTGTTTCTCTTTAGTGTGACTAAAAATCCTGTTGTTTTTTTTTTTTAATCCCTGCCTTCCTCAATTTAGTCAGCCGGTCTTTCTTTACTTGTCTTCTACTCTTCTACTAGTTCTGTTCTGGTAGCATGACAGAATTTTTTTTATTTTTTCATTTATTTTTATTTATTATTTTTAGAAGTTTTTTTTTTTTTTTTAAGTGATATATTGGGGATTTCCCTGGTGGTCCAGTGGCTAGGACTCCATGCTCCCAAAGCAAGGAGCCCGGGTTTGAACTCTGGTCAGGGAACTGGATCCTGAGTATTACAACTAAGACCTGGTGCAGCCAAATAAATAAGTTTTTAAAAATTGGTATATTGGAGATATATTTGACATATTAATTTCAAAATAATTTGCTATTTGTATATATTGCAAAATGATCACTACAATAAGTCTAGTTAACACCCAGCATCACACATGCTTACCGAAAAAAAGTTTCTTGTAATGAGGGGTTTTAAGGTCCACTGTCAGCAACTGTCAAATATGTATGATGGAATCATATTTTTTAAAACAGCCTCGTTCTTCCTTGATTCCCTGAGCAAACCTGTTTCCCAGAGACAAAGTCTTCTAGGCACGAGCTTCTTGAGCTGCCTTCTTAGCTTTTGGATTTTCATTAATTTTCTCTACCTCAACCCACAAAGAAGCATATCTCCTGTATAAGGGTGCTGTTCTATTCATTTTTTTCTCTAATAACGTGCACCCCCATTCTGCAGGGCAACAGCCTGGGCTCCCCAAACCAAAGCCATGATCAAGGCTTATGCAATAGACAAATCAGAACAAACGTGGGCTCCCAGGAGTGAGGTGAACCTTACCAGCATGTACCAAATGGAGTCAAGAGATGAGTCCCTTCACCCCTTCACAGGTTCTGCTCATGACCCTGAATGAAGTTCAAAATGACCTACAGAAGAACAGCTTCACAGATTCCACCTGCTCCCTGGGGTCATGCTGTAAAAAGGCTACAGTCTCAACAACAAGAACTCCCTTGACTCTGTAGAATCTCATTGCCTTTGCTATTTAAAATCCAGCCCAAAGTTTTGCCACAAGACATAATGCAAGACGCAAAAATCATCTACCCAACAGAGCAAAGCTAAAGCTCTGCCCTCTTTAAAGCAAGCCTTCCCTGGAACAGACAGGCTTTTTTCCCAATAACGTAATCCCTGTCCCAGCCACCCACTGAGGTCAAAGCTATACTCACAGGGGTTAGGTCAAGGCCTGCCCCAGAGGCTCTCGTATTCAGGTCCCCACTACAACCGTAACTGCCCAGGTTGAGAATCCACTTGACCTACAATTACCTTTCAGCCTAAAGCCCTGACTACACCAGAAACCTGATCTCCGTGTGTTATTTTAGTCCCCACACGTCAGCTTTCCTGCCCGCCTCTGAAGTTTTCTGATGAGAAAATAACATGTTGGGGGGTTGTGGGGTGAAAATTAATTGCCCCCTTCTTGGCCCTTCCAAATTCTAAACCCACTGAGACGTCAATGCATGAATCAGGCAGCCAGAGGTACAAGGTATCAGCTTTATTGAGGAGGCTGATTGGAGTACACCGTTTCATTGTGCCCACAATTCCCATCTAAATTACACTGGTTTACTTGGTCACAGACTGTAGGCCTCCTTCAGAGGAACAAGCTCCCCATGGCAGAGGAGGAAACATGAGTATCTGAAGGGCAGACCACAGCAAAAAAAGAAAAAGAGAAAGGATTGGCGACAAGCTCATTGAGACTGAGTTACCCTGAAATGGAGTTCCCCTGCCTCTTTTATGATTAACCTCTCTATCCAAAACTTTATTCCTTTCTTGTCCCACTCCTGCTCCCCTCAGGACTGAGGAACACCAAAGAAAAAGTGGGATGAAACCGGGCAGGACTCTGGGGGGCCTTTCTGGGTACCAGCCCCTCAGTGTTCCCCACTTCCTGTTTGATCTTCCCCAAGTTCCAAAGAGCAAACTCTGGCAGTTAATGATTAGAACAGTAGGGTCTCAGGATTCTGAGTTCTTTCTGAAGGGATATAGACAATAATCTGACATATATCTGACTGTTCTGCAGAAATTAAGACTCCCCACGGCCCCACCACCCTGCCTTGCACCCAGGTGGAGAACGGTGACAACATTCTGACCACAAACACATAGACCCCAGACTGGTTGGAACCAGAAGGCTAACGAAGATTTACGAAACATCACCCTGTTACCTCACCTCCAACCAATCAGAAATATGTTCACGACCTGATCATGCACCCTGCAACTCTCACCCTCAATGTTGCCTTTAAAAACCTTGGCCTGAAAGCCATCAGGAAATTTTTGATTCTTTTGAGTACTAGCTGTCTGTTCTCCTTGCTTGGTGCCCTGTACTTTTCTTTACCACAACCTGGTGTTGGTAGACTGACTTTGCTGAGCATCAGGCAAGGGGAGTTGAGTTCAGAAACATCAGTTCTTCTTCTGAACCCACTAGTCAGACCCAATTCTCCTGTCATGGAAGTAGTAAAGAAAGAAATCAGATGTTTTATTTCAGCAATTTTTCTACTGAGGCATGGCAGTTCCCTCTCCTCTATGTATGTAAACTGGCAGAGGAGATGTTCCCTTCTAAAAACTACCTTTGGTTTGGTAACTTATTCCTGATTCAATAATTGTAGCCATGGTATCAAGATCACATGATATGTCAGGATTCACTTCATTGCAAGTCAAACTCAAAGTGGCTTAAGCAAAAGAGGGAATTAATATGACTTCAGGGACTGATGACTGATGACTTCAGGCAAAGCTGGATTCAGGGGTTTAATCGATATCACAAATTCTCTTGTTGTCCACCATCTCTAGGCTCTGCTTCTCTCTAAATTCCCTTCATTCTCAGGCTGGCTCTTCCTAAGCTGTGGCAAAAGCGGCCATCAGCAGTTCTAAGCTTGCATCTTATGGGTTTAGAAAACGCTAGTGAGAATTTCTCCTTAATGCTTTCAGCAAAATCCCATAGTGGAGTTTCATTGGCCTAGCTTGGGTCATGTGCCTTCCTACTGGACCAATCACTGTGACCAAGAGAGAATGCAATGCACTGATTAGTCAGACCTGGATCATGTGCCCTCCTGAAATCTAGTTCCTCCCAAACCACATAAATGAATCTAAGTACTGTTATCAGAGACTGGAAGGCAATGGATTCTAGACGGGAGAAAATATGACCATCACACACAATGCAAAGTTCAGTGGAAAGAGCAGCTTGTGGCTAGTGCCTTCAAAAAGGCTTTGCAGGGCGGGACCAAGACTTTCCTGGAGAGCTCACCAGTTAACCTAGTTCCACCCATTAAAATCCTATGGGAGGAACCTGTTACTTACCCTACCCTTTTCTCAATTGTAATACAAGTTGGTTGCTCTATATGACCTCTAAGTTTCTCTTAATCAACAGCATTTGCTGCCTAGGTATTTTATTTGTTACCTATTGTATGCTAGGGAGTGTTCCAGACACATGAGATAAAGGATAAAATACACAAAATCCCCTATTCTTATGGAACTTACATTTTAGTCAGGGAGGAGACAAAGAGTAAACAAAATAAATGAGTCCCACGTGAAACATAGACAGGACTGTTGGGTGTTTTCATGCTTAAATAGGTGGTCAGTGCAGGTCATGCAGGTAATGCACATGGGAAGTTCTTAATCCATGGTATCTATTGCTCTCATTCTCATTACTATTCTTGCTTTATTATCTTATTATAATTATAATATTATTTATTGTTATTTTATTATTATTGGAATATTTAGAGCATTTAGTGACCCCCCCCTTGTTGTCTCCAGCATTAAGCACCCTCAGCTTAGCATACAAGACCCTCTGCTGTAAGTCCTAAACTATTTTTTTTTAATGGAGATACTCACATACCATAACATTCACTCTTTTAAAGTGTACAGTTCATTGTTTTTTAGCACATATAAAAGATTATGCAACCATTACTACTAATTCCAGAACATTTTCATTACCCCAAAAAGGAACCCCAAACCCATTAGCAATCATTCCCTTTCCCCTTCCTCCCAGTCTCTGCCAACTACTAATCTGGGTTCTATCTCTATGGGTTTTTCTGTTCTGGACATTTCATAGAAATAGCATCATACAATGTGTGGTCTTTGGGGACTGGTGTCTTTAACTTAGTATAATGTTTTCAAGGTTCCTCTATGTTGAAGCATATGTCAGTACTTCATTCCTTTTTATTTTTTTATTTTATTTTTTTCATTCCTTTTAATGCAAAATAGTTTCTAAACTGTTTTCCTAGCTCCATTTCTCATTATTCCTCATGCAAACCCTAAGGTTGAGCTGCACTGGCCTACTTGCTCTTCTTCAGTCACACTCTGAGTTTGCTGATTTCCCATTTCTTTCTCTTGGAATGATTATATCTCCTCCTCAGACCTCTGTCCCTGCTCTTGCTCTTGCCTGTGCTCAGTTGCTAAGTCGTGTCTGACTCTTTGCAACCCCATGGACTGAAACCCACCAGGCTCCTCTGTTCATGGGATTTTCCAAGCAAGAATACTGGAGTGGATTGCCATTTCCTCCTCCAGGGGATCTTCCTGACCCAGGAACTGAACCTGTGTCTCCTGCGTCTCCTGCATTGGCAGGCAGATTCTTTACCACTGAGCCACCAGGGAAGTCCCTGGCCATGCTGGCCTCTCACAAACGTCACTTCTCCATAAAGTGCCCTGACTATTCTTCCATCCCAATAGCTCCTCTTTCTCCTCCTTACATGCCTTTATTTCAACTGATGGTGCTTATTTTCTCTATAATTTACTTAATTTTAACCCTCTTTGTCAATACTATAACTGCTATGAAGGCATCAGTGTTTTTTTTTTTTTTTTTTTTTCATCAGTGTTTTTAAATTCTTAACACAGAGCCTCAGACTTAACAAGTGCTTCCCAAATATTTGTTCACTTGTAAGGCATTGGTATAACTCAGTGGTTCTGAACTAGAGGCAATTTTGCCCCCTAGGGGCATTTGCCAATGTCTGGAGACATTTTTGGTTGCCCCAACTAGGGGTGAGTGCGCTATTAGCATCTAGTAGGTTCAGATCAGGGATGCTGCTAAACACCCTTCATTGTGTAAGACAGCCCCCTCCCACAAAGAATTATGTGGCCTCCAAATGTCAATAGTACCAAGGTTGAGAAACCTTGCCATAAACTAATTAATTCTCTTTTTGAATAGGTTAGCAAAAAGAAATCAGAGATCAGTGTACCAGTCTGGCAAAAAATCTCATTAGGGAATTCATGCCTTTCCCCCCCCCCCCCCACTTTCTATTTTTAGGAGCTGGGGGTGACTCCAGTGTAAAGCTCTTTCCTAATGCCACAGAGGTGCCCTGGGAACACAGATGGTATTTTCACCACTTGCTCGCTTCTGAGAGTGACAACTGACCTCCCAGGAATCCTTGAAGTGCTAGGAATGTAACTCTGTTAAGGAAGAAAACTCTTAGGGCTTTTAAAGTCTAGCAAAATGTCACAAGTAAATTGTGCTCCCAGGGAGAGCAGGGGAAAGTGTGGTGTTTTTTTTTTTTTTTTTTTCTCCCCAAGTACCCTCTCCTGGCTTCCCCACTATAGTGAGACTTTTCAGAACTGGCTCTGAAATAAATGATTCAAGGGAACCTGAGGCCCTGTCTCTTCTTCTTTCCAAAAAGAGCAAAGGAGCTTTGAGAAAGGATTCTGTTCACATTGTGCTCCTTTGCAGGAAACTCAAGGCACTGGTATCATTTAACTGTGAAAACAGGAGCCCCAACAGAGCAGAGGTTACCCGGCATCAGAGTTACATCTTATGCTCTTGCTTATCTCATCCAACTGGTTCCTGTGAATGTCATGGAAATGAGGTAATATATGTCCTGAAAATGAAAAGGTAGTAGTAGCCTGAGGGAGTTTGACAAGGCAAGGAATAAGGGTTGACATGCTATTTTAAAAAGTTTGTCCTTGGGGTAGAATTACCTGACATCCTGGCTGGGATTTGGTGGTGGTATGTGCTTAAAAGAACAACCTTTAGCATGGCTGGCACAGACATAAATGCCAAGCTGAGGATCCACAAGTTTCCACCCCCTTCTTCTGGGCACTCTCTAATTCTTGTGGGCCATAAAAAGATAGCAAGGTGTGACTGCATGTCTAGAATCACTCTATCTTTTATCCGGTAAATGAATCTTTTTTTGTCTACACATTTGACAAAAGACCACTCATTGTGTGAAGTGGTTTGTTCAGTCCAGTTTTGATGAAAACCCTTAAGGACAGAAACATATAGCGTACTTAGCACACCGTGAACCACAGAAGTATTTAATGATGACAGTAATTGGGATAACGGAATGTGCTTTGAGTGGATGGTTGGCAGGTCTTTAGATATACTTAAAAAGGTGTAAAAGAGATTCATTCGTAGAATGAGACAGGAATCCCCAGAGGAACCATAGTTCTGTCAAAAAGCTGGAAAAGGACCAATGCTTCTGGGTGACAGCAAAACTATTTCAGATTAGATCATCTGCATCAAATCTATTTTCTTTTATTTCTGAATCCATTCATTTAATCATTCCCTTATTTGACAAATGCTATATTTTATTATTAATATGTATGGTTCCTATTCAATTATCACTTTTATTCAATATTTATATAAATTGTATCAGTTGTAATAATATAGTGGCAAATGATCCTTGCCTTTAGGGTGCTTAGGATCTAGTGAAATATGCATTCATTCATACATTTAAGTGTTTATCATGTGCCCATATGTTCTGGGGATACACCAAGAAAGAACACAGGACACTCAAGAAATGGAATTAGATTCAAGTGGATGGAAGGGGACTTCCCATGGTGGTCCAGTGGTTAAGACTCCATGCTTCCACTGCAGGGGGGTATGGGTTCAATCCCTGGTGGGGGAGCTAAGGTCCTATTCACTGTGAAGTGCAGTCAAAAAAGTATATATATATATATAATAAAAATAAACACATGGTGGGTGGAAGAAAGAGCAAAAGCAAAGGCCTTGACGCACCTGTGAACATGGCCACAGTCCAGTTAGTGAAGGGGGCACAGCACCAAGGACAGTGGAAAGGTATGCAAGGACTAGATTATGTACAGTCCCACCAATATGGTATGTAATTTGAATATACATTCACATACACATACAAACCTATTACACATATTTGGTGAGCTAATCTTTCCATTAGATTACAAACTCCCCATGAAATTTACTTTTCAACCTAAATTTCAGAAGGTTACTTAGTCAAAATCTGGAGAAGGCTACTGTGATGTTTGTTAGGGATAGGCTGAAAGCTTAAAAAAAAGTAGGGGAGCGGCCTGTCTGGCCAAGGGTTGTCCTTTCCATGAGAAGAGGTGGCAGCTGTGGGAGGAGAGAGGCAGGGCTGTCATTTTTGCAAGTCTTTGGCGCCCAAGTCAGAGGTGGGGAGAAGACCTGCTTAGCCGGGTAGATCTTCAAGAAAATTCAGATTTGAGGCAAAGAAATTTGGGGCCTAGAATTTTTTTGTTCCTCACTTGGCAGGATCATCTGAAAGTCTGAAACACTTCTGTATGACTTCTGTATGTCTGCAGTGGTTGTGCCTGAATCGCCATCATTATTCTCGAATTTTTCTAAACATTATGCAAAACGGTTCTTTCCAAACAGATTACGGTCCCTAAACCCTTCCAATATACAAATGTTGGAGGTGTCACTAGATTTGTGTACTTCCGTTTAATATATGTGTTATAGAAAAATCATACGTGACCCGATTAATTTTTTCCAGGTTTTTTTGTTTGTTTGTTTTAAGGAATAGTGGCGTTTTCTCTTCACTGAAAGCAGGGGAGAAAACTTTCAAACAACCCACTTGTAATTCTCCGTATTTTTTTTTTTTTTTTATGGGACAGTTTATATAATTCTCCGTATTTTAACTTCGGTCTCGCGTCTGGGAACTCCTCCTAGGTCCTTGAAGCTAGGCAGTGAATTAAAAGAAGCGACTACAACCTTCGGACTACAACTCCTAGGAGACATTGTGACCACATCCTCTGCGCAAGCTCGACCTCTGTGACTACAGAGGGCACCGAGCCGAGGAGGCGGGGCTTGGGCCTAAGCCGCGGACCATGGGCGGGGCTAGAGGCGTGGTCATAAGGGGGGCGGTGCTGCCGGCGCGGCCCGGAACACGCTAGTGGAGCGGAAGATGGCGGCGGCAGCGGTGGCTGCAGCCGGGACCCTAGTCGGGCTGAGGCGGAGGAGCCGCCGGTTCTGACCTCGCTCTGGCTCCAGTGCGCGCGGCGGAGCGTGTGCGAGGCCCCGCGCGTCGGGCAAGGGCGGCGGCGGTAACTGCGCGCCGCCTTGAGGAGCGTCCCGGCGGCGGCTCGGCTGCGGCTGAGGAGAGAGCCGGCTCCGGGCCTCCGCGTCCTCCTGTTCCCCGGGCCCCCCGCCTCCTCGGGGGGGCGGCGGCGGCGATGTTCTCGGTCCTCTCATACGGGCGACTGGTGGCCCGCGCCGTGCTCGGCGGCCTCTCGCAGACCGACCCCAGGGCCGGAGGCGGCGGCGGCGGCGGCGGTGACTACGGTCTGGTGACGGCCGGCTGCGGCTTCGGCAAGGACTTCCGTAAGGGCCTCCTCAAGAAGGGCGCTTGCTATGGGGACGACGCGTGCTTCGTAGCCCGGCACCGCTCAGCAGACGTGCTCGGTGAGTGCCCGGCCGGGTCCCCCCTCCCAAAGCCCCGGATCCGCCTCCTGGGGACTCCGCTTCTCGGGGCTTTTCCAGCTCCTCCGGGCGGTAAGAGGAGCCAATGAGCCAGTAGTAGTAGCTCATTTGTACGGAGCGCTTACTAGGTGCCAGGCGCCGTGCCAAGCGCTTGAAGGTGCGTTTTTCCACTTGATCAACCCCCATTTTAGAGTTGAGGAAACTGAGGCGCTGAGCGGTGGAGCCACATGCTCAAGGTCACACACCCTGAGAATGTGACCAGTTTGTCCGAGTCCGGAACCGCACTGTTAGTCACTTGGCAGGGCCAGCCCCAGACGACCTCGTCCCCTCCCCCGGCGACACCTGCAGGCTCCGAACCTCGCTCTCATTCTCTCGCTCCCTTCCTCCTCCCTCTGCGTGCCCTGCGGATCCCTGCTTCTTCGAGCTCCTGACGCCTCGGCCCGGCTATGGGTTGCGGGCTCCCGAGCAGACTGGCTGTCGTAAGCCCCACACAGCTCAGCCTCATTCTTTCGTCGTCTCGATCCAAGACCAGATCTCCATCCTTGTCTGAGTCTCGCAGCAGAGGCCGCTGGCCTGGTAAAAAAAAATCACTCGCAGTGCATTCTTCCAAACTGATCTTGACCACTTGAGGTCACTTAGGGTGGAAGAGAGTCTCCTTGACCCAAAATAGAATGGTCAAACCCTCTTCTTCACTGCGGCCAAGAAAGCCTTGAGAATTGGTTAAAGCCATTTCAGGCCACAGGTGCTTTGGAGGGCCTAGTCCAGTTACATCTTAGGGGTTGGGAGTCTAGAGTTAGAGCTTGCAGAAATGGCTATATAGAATTCAGAAGCAATCAGAAACTTTACCATCATGCATGTCTTTGGAAACAGTGCATACGCCATAGACTCCTATGCCATTTAAATCTCTCTTAATAAGTAGAGCACTTCCTGTGAAATTGAAGGACACGTTGTCATTGAACTCAAATTCAAATGTCTCTCTGTTTTCACTTCTCAGGTGAGATTGAGTATTTTGACTACTTTAAATTGCATATACTGAGCCAAAGCTTGGCATTGGAACACAGGGTCTTGTAATTTTATGATAAGAATTACTTTTTAATTTAGTCTCAGAATAAGTCTATTATCTTTGCTTTTACTTATGTACTATGTATGAGATGCACTAGAAAAGTTGCTTTTAGTTTAATTTATGAAAGACTAAAGTAGGTAGGTTGAAAAAATCGTTTAGTGTTTAGGCAAAGACTCCTTAGAAGGGAACTTGCAAGTTAAAAAAAAAAAATTTTTTATTGGATTATAGTTGATTTATAATGTTGTGTTAGTTTCTGCTGTACAAAAGTGAATCAGATGTACATATACATATATCCACTTGTTTCTAGATTCTTTTCCCATATAGGTCATTACAGAGTACTGAGTAGAGTTCCCTGGGGGAACTTGAAAATTGAAGTTGTACAAATCCACTCTACAGTCAGCTCGACCCTGACTAAAGGTTTATTTATTTATTTTTGATTGTGCTGGGTCTTCCTTGCTGCACGCAGGCTTTCTCTAGTTGCCACAGGCAGGGGCTTCTCTTGTTGAGCATGTACTCTAGGCATACTGGCTTCAGTAGTTGAGGTGCATGGACTCGGTAGTTGTGATGCAGAGGCTTACTTAGTTGCTCGGTGGCATGTGGGATCTTCCTGAACGAAGGATTGAACCCATGTCTTCTGCATTGGCAGGCAGATTCTTAAGCACTGGACCATCAGGGAAGCCCCTGATATCTTTTTTTTTTTAAAGGTCTGTCAGTGGTTCTTTTTTCATTACAATCGAGGCACTTCACAGTTAAAATCTTGTGACCTGTACTGCTTTTTCAAGTTGCTATTATAGTGCAATAGGATAGAGGATATTGAGCCACTAAGGTTCCCCCTTAAAAATCTGCTATGTGCTGGCTTATGTGAAAGATCTGTGATTTGATTAATTATTCAGGGGATAGTTTAATATGTCAGATGCCTGTGCTGAAATTTGAAGTTTTTTGAAGGCTACCTTCTTAATGGAGTGGGGTATTTATAAGGTTATGTGAAACTTTGGTCAAACCCATTTTGAAAAATGTGTAAACATACCATCCTGACCGAAACCCAGCCTGGTTAGGTGCTCAGCTTTACCACTCTGTGATCTGCGGTTTTGGGCAAGAACCTCTCAGGTCATTTTCCTCCTCTAGACTAGAGGATGAGGGAAGTGGACTACCTGATCCTCAAAAACTTCTGAGAAGCATATATTTTTGTTTTGAAAAGATAGCACTCTTTGTTATTTTTCATCTCAAATAGTGGACATTACTTCCCTTTCTTTTCGCATGGGCACCTTCAGTAGATATGCTGTTTTATATCTGGCGCTGAAACCAGTGGTTCTTAACTTTGCTTGATTCACAGCCTCTTGGTTCACTGTCCACAGGCTGTCTCCCTCCAGAAATGTGCATAGAGACAAAATTTTGCATAGGCCTTTGGAGACTTCGGGCTTCCCTTGTAGCTCAGTTGGTAAAATCTGCCTGCAGTGCAGGAGACTCGGGTTTGATCCCTGGGTTGGGAAGATCCCCTGGAGAAGGAAATGGCAACCCACTCCAGTATTCTTGCCTGGAAAATCTCATGGACAGAGGAGCCTGGTGGACTGCTGTCCATGGGGTCGCAAAGAGTCGGACCTGAATGAGCGAATAACACTAACACTTGGAGACTTCAGAGACCCCATGAAGTAGATGGAATCCACTTATGGGCCGCCTAGAGGTCCACCTAGAGGTCCTTGGGTGGTACCAGATTAAGAACTACAGCTCTGTACCCCTCTTGAAAGGAATGTTCCTAGACATACCAGACAGATAGATGTATGGCTTATGTGAACTAGGAATGGTCTTTGGCCATATTTGACAAAGAGCTGTTTTGTGTCCGACTTGTATTGTATGCAATACAAGAGAATTGTATGCAAATCCGGGAATACAGGTTCTCTAGGACTGTCTTCTGTTGGAGTTCTTCCAGAGAGCCATCTTGAGAGCCAGCTACTACTACTTGCGAGTTGGCCTCATTTGATCTTTGGTTTCCACAAACCAATTCATATGATGGTGACTTCTTTTAGTGACATCATCCCATTATAGGCAGATCTGGTTATCTCTTGCTGTGGAAGAGGTAATGTGTCTCAGTGAGTTTTTAATACTGCTTTTTACTCTGTAAGTTGGAGTTGTAAACTGAATTGCATTAAAGGCTATGTTGAGGGAGTTCCCTGGTGGCCTCGTGGTTCGGACTCGGTGCTTTCACTGCTGAGGCCCAGGTTTGATGGCGGCTCAGTCAATAAAGAATCTGCCTGCAGTGTGGGAGACATGGGTTTGATCCCTGGATTGGGAAGATCCCCTGGAGAGGAAGATGGCAACCCACTTCAGTGTTCTTGCCTGGAGAATTCCATGGACAGAGGAGCCTGGAGGGCTACAGTCCGTGGGGTCCCAAAGAGTCGGACACAACTGAGTGACCAAGCACAGCACACCACAAGGGAACTGAGATCCCACACGCTGCATGGAGCAGCCAAAAAAAAGAGGCTGTGTTGAATAATGTCATGTTGAACCTCGGTGCTTTGAACTTTCTAGTTCTATAGATAATTAGTTTTCTTTGGGTTGACGCTATTTATTGCTAAGTTATCTGCAACTCACTGTGGTCATCTAGGACTCTTTGGAATGAAAGCTGTTTATTTCTTTTTGTATTAGAAAGAGAAAGCTGCTTTATTTCTTTAATTTAGAATTGATCTGTCCTGTTAGTCATGCAGTGACTAAAAGTAATTGCTGCTTTACAACATTTTTGTAGAGTCCCACTGGATTTCTTTTAGGAAAAACCAACTATGGTGGGTGTGGTGAGACATAGGAACCACTCCTATCCCCTGGAAAATTGGCAAAGGTGCTTTCTCTTTATTAGATTCAACAGGAGTAAACCAGTACCAGCAGGAGCTATGTGCACTTTTCTTTTTCCTTCTTCCCTGTGACTAATACTGGGTTCTCTTGTTACTCTATATGGCGTGGTTGTCTAAGTACATAAAAATATGGGAGCTGCCTAGTGTGTAATTGCTGGGCCTCTTACAGCCCTAAGCTACTTAACAATAGAATCAAAGACTGTTGAGGGTTGTAAGATTTAGAAACCTTGGAATCCAGTTCTTTCATTTTACTGAAGAGAAGACAAGTCTGCAGAGGGTCAAATGACTTTGCCAAGGTTACTCCACTAGGAGTAACCCCACAAAGTTCTTTGCCAATGTTAATGGTAGAATTAGGACTAGCACCAAGATTCCCTGTTCCATCCAGTCCTCTTTTACACCACTGGTTAAGCGTTCTTGACAAGATAAGTGAGTTCAGAACTGGTCTGTCTTCTGGTACCGTTAAATCATTCTGGTAATGCTTTTTCACTTAAGGGTGTGTATGTGTGTATGTACTTATTTACTCATTCTATGACTCATAATTAAAATGCAGCAAAAACTCCTCTGCATACTAAACCACAGTTTATTGAAAAAAAGATAGCATGGTGTATGCCATCTAAGTTCTGGCTTTGAGTTGAGTTGTAAAGTAATTCTTGTAAAACTGGACGATGTTTATTTAAGCTTGATTAACTTGAAACCTTAAACAGAAATAAAAGTCTAGCCTCTAGATAAAATTTTGATTGTGGCCAGGAATTTGAAATATTTCTGTGAGTTATGCCAGTCTTAAAAGTAGTTTGTCTTGGAACTTCCTGGCAGTCACACTTCCATTGCACAGGGCACAGAGTTTGATACCTACCTAGTCAGGGAACTAGGATCCCGTAAAATTACTCAGCATGACCAAAAAAAAAATATTTTTTTATATAAAAAGTAGTTATCTTAAAGTATGAGGATTACATGAACAATATAAAGATCAATATTTTATTTAGGAAGTGAATTGGTTAGGTACAATTTGATGTTTTCCAACAGTCATAGTAATTTTTATATACTTGATCAAAAAGCTCTATATCTGAAAGTGAGTTGCCCTTTTAACAAAGTACTAGTCACTTTGGAGGAGTGTGTATGTGTGCTAATTTCAGCCTTCCAAGAAGCCCTCTTTTGAATTTCCCTTATCTAGATTTCAAGCTGTGTCAGGAAACCTGTCTCATCATTTATATAGTCGTAATTTTCTGAAAGTCAGAATTCAACCTGATCTACCTGTCAACATTCAGCCGACATGACCCTGACTGAAATTTTTTTTTTTTTTAATATACAATTCACCTGCCGTGACATTCACCATTTAAAGTGAAAAGTTCAGTAACACAACATTCATAAGGTTGTGCAACCACTGCCACTAACTAGTTCCAGAACATATTCATCACTCTGTAAGAAAACCCCTAACGATTAGTCACTTCCCAACTCCCCTCCCTCAGCCCCTGGCAGCCGAAAGTAGATTCTGACACTACAGATGTGTCTATTTTGGGCATTTCAGGTAAATGAAATCATGTAGTACGTGGTCTTTGGTGTCTGACTTTTTTCACTCATAAGATTTTTAAGATTTACCCATATTAGAACTTCCTGGCAGTCCAGTGGTTAGGACTTCGCCTTCCAATGCAGAAGATGCCAGTTTAGGCCCTGGTCAGGGAGCCAAGGTCCCACATGCCTTACGGCCCAAAAGAACCAAAATATAAAACAGAAGCGGTACTATGAGATTTATTTACACTGTAGTGTATATTCCTTTTTATGGCTGAATGCTATTCTGATATGGGTATGCCACATTTAAAAAATCTGTTAATGGACATTGTGTTGTTTCCACTTTTGGGCTGTTGTGAATAGAGCTGCTATGACACATTCATGTATAGGTTTTTTTGTAAACATATTTTCTATTCTCTTGGGTGTATACCAAGAAATGAAATTGCTAGTCATATTATAACTCTGTAACTGTGAGCAACATAGTTGTCTTTATATATCTATTTTATATCATTCTAATATAATTATTACTAGAGGGGGAATATTTTTTAAATGTCAGCAATCAGATATATAAGTTCTGAGATCAGTCAGTACTTTATATATGCTGGATTTCATAGTAATCTATTTGCTTTCGAGAGAAAATTGTGGAATGTTTAAGGAAGTATGAGAGTTGTTGGCTCAGTAAAGGAGCCTTCCAGTACTCGTAGAAACAGCAGGGTTTAAGAAGCTGCTGACAAAAAAATAGCCACTGACTAGTTGCTCTTCAACTCTTCATGGTATTCTCTCATTCTGTAATAGATAGATTATAGTGTTAAGGGATAGAGGAATTTTACTGTTTGTTTCTTAAATCCTATTCACTGATATTTTTCTCATTTTGCTACATAGGTGTATTGTACTTTTCATAAGGTATAAGGCATATTATTTTTAAAGTCATTTTCTCATTTGTTATACTGTCAGAGAGAGCTACTTTTCTTTTAGTCAGTCTTTAATCTAGGAATTCTCGAGCTTAGGTTTTAAATTTTCCTAACTTCCAGCTTCTCTCTCTGTTTGTTAATAATCTCCTTAAAGGAATCTGGATGAATTTTTTTTTTAATAGAGCAAGTAATTGCATTTTAAATGCATGACTGTTAATACTTTTTAGAAAATCTACTTTTGTTAAAAGGTTTTAAATTGTAGCAGAAGGTAAGAGGTGGATATTAGCTGGTTGTGCTGTGGGTGTTTTCTGGGGGGAGAGGAGTTGAGGGAACCTGGATTAGAGGAGGCCTTTCCTGAACTTTAGCTCTGCTTTCTGAAACTGACCAATACATGACCTGAATGGTTGCAACAGTGTCCAAACGGAGTTTGTACTCCTGTGACTCAAGAACCACTGCACCAGGTCAGAGTATTTGACCTACAACCATGTCCTTTGAATAAACGCTTATGTCAAGTTCAAACTAAATGTCAAATTCATTTTATAAAGGTCCCTGTGCCTTTTAGAGAGGCCTTAACTGGGACTTTAAGTCAGAATTTTCAGGAAAATGCTTTGGAAAAGTAAGTTGACAGTTTGTTCTGTCTAAAGAAGTTTTACTTTTCTTTCAGTTGAAGAATGGTGTGCTTTCTAAGTTTGCCTTTCAAAGCTAGTGTTAACTTTTGGTCTCATTTTAAGAACTGGTTACCTATATCCTAATTTTTTGTCATTTGTATTAAATTCAGTGATCTGTCTTGTTTGAGGGTTGTCAAATATTTTAAAAATCTGGTAGTTTTCTATCTCTCTGAGATCTAAAAGCATTTGTTTCCTGTTATTAAACAGTTCACACAGTTCACAGAATTGCATCATAAATCAAAACATTTTTTGCAAAAACTGACACACTGCAGAAGGCATTGGGCTGATAACACACACTTACTGATTTAAATTTGAGTTGACAAGTGGCACCGATCTTCTAGTTTAAAATTTTAAAGAAGATGCTAAATACTTTTGAATGGGATCCCAAACTGGATTTTAGGGGAATGCTGGGGGGGGGGGGCATTGGAGGAGCAGAAACTTTTCTTTAAAGAGTGAAGATACTCATTCTGTTTTCTCCTAAGCCTTTGTTCAATATATCTGACACAAAATATGGTTCAACTTACCAGTGGTTTATTCAGTGCTTTAGATTTTACAGTGTATTTTTATGTTTTACCTTATTTAATCTTTTTACTATGAGATATTTGCTCTTAGCTCTGCTTAATCTGTATCTGTTTCCTCATCTATAAAGTTGACTCATCAGTAAGGTTAGCACAGCTAGTATCAGAGCTGGGACTTGAACCTAAGTTTTCTCTTTCGAACCTAGTGCTTTTAAATAAATGATTTTGTTTTGTGCTTATAAAAAGTAACACATGTTTACAAAAGCACAGTATGAAATACTTGTAACTTATAACTCAGTTACAGGCAGTGTGGTTTCCTCTAACTTTTGTATATATACAATTGTATGTATACAAATTAACAAGTAAGACCAGGTTACTATATATTCTGCTCTGTAATGTTATTAATAAGTAATGTAACTTGAGCATATTTCCATGCTAATAATCGTAGGTATCATATTTTACTGCATATATAGCCCATGAAGTCCTCTATTTTTAGTTATTTAGATTATTTCCAATTTTCTGTTACAAGTAACACTAGAGTAAATATCTCTACATTTGAATATTTCCTTAGGATAAATTCTTTGAAGAGGAGTTCCTGAGTCTAAGGCTGTGAACTTTTGAAAGGCTTCTGATTTAAATAGTAGTGTAGGTCACTCCAAAAAAGTTATACAAATTCATACCTTTCCATTTGTTGTGAAATAACTCTCATCAGTAAGCTTATTGTTGGAACCTCCCTGGTGGTACAGTGGATGGGAATTTGTCTGCCAATACAAGTGACACAGGTTCGATCCCTGGTCTGGGAAGATACCACGTGCTGCGGAGCATCTAAGTGCCTGTGCCACAGCCACTGAGCTCGAGCTCTAGAGCCCTCAAACTACAATTACTGAGCCCCTGTGTCAAAACTACTGAAGCCCGAGTGCCTAGAGCTGGTGCTCTGCAACATGAGAAGTCTGCACACTGCAACTAGAGTAGCCCCCGCTCACAGCAACTAGAGAAAATCTGTTTTGCAAAGCAACAAAGACCCAGAGCAACACAAATAAATAAGTAAAAATTTAAAAAAAAAAAAAAAATATATATATATATATATATAAGCTTATTGTTGATCTTGAGTCTGTCACATTTAACAATTTATGAATTTACTAGATTCTTAAACAGTTGTTTTTGAGGTGAATAAGTTTGTAGCTGGTGAATAGTTCTAGAATTGATTGAATTGTTGGTATGAATCCCACGGACTACAAAATGACTGCAAAAACTTTGCCAGAGACTCCAAAAGTGACTTACTACAAAGAGTGCTTTCTGTTTAGGGACTGAGTACTATTTTGACTCAAACCAGTTCCAACACATTTTTGCACTGATTTTTCTTTTACTCATTTCTTTTTGCTCATTCCCTCATGATGAGGTAACTTCTTTCTTTTTGTACGACTGTGACTGTACATTTTGATCTTTCAAGGATGCTGTCTCCAGTAGGTTTTTGACTTATCAAAGTAGTCTGTGCTGTCATTTGAGGTAGATGCAAAAGGTTAGCTATGCTGAATGAAGCAAACAAAGAGTGCTTCTGTTTTTACATCAGTGTTTGGGCAGCAGTTTTGGATTAGAAAATAGATTTGAGCTATTTACACAAGAAAACTGTTCATGGCCTCTAGGTTGAATGCTAATTGGCAATATGGTCATCAGTGTTGCTATGAACTGAGAAAGTATAAACAGATATTTTATGAATATTGTTTTTAAAAATCCACTTAATTCTTGAGAAGCCACATTCATCTTAGTTTTCTTGTTCATGTACACTGAATTCACTGAACAATTAATGGTCTTTGGTGTGTTTCGTGAATAAATTCTACACTTATATATTAAATCATTTACAGATCATCTGAATTCAGTGAAGCCAGTTAATCTGTAGCTATCTTTTATCAGAATTTCAAATTGAAAAATGGTTGGCCTTCCTTTTTGTCAGTGGCTTAAAGGAGAAAAAACTTCCCCAAGATTCTAGTCAGGTGGTTAAAACTGAAGTAAAAGGACATGGGACATAGTTTTTACTCTCTAAATCATTATTGAAATTCTTTGAAAACATACATGAGTTGGTATACTAATGGGAAAGGATAAATTGAAAAGCATGCAATGGAATGTTTGCTTCTAAACTAGTTCATACAGTAAATGTAATATTCTTTCCAGATGGCACTAGTGGTAAAGAACCTACCTGCCATTTCAGGAGACATAAGAGATATGAGTTCCATCCCTGGGTTGGGAAGATCCCCTGGAGGACATGGCAACCCACTCTGGTATTCTTGCCTGGAGAATCAATCCTATGGACAGAGGAGCCTGGAGGGCTACCATCCATAGGGTTGCAAAGAGTTGGACATGGCTCAAGTGACTTTGTACATGCCTGTTAACTTTTATAGAGTTTCTAAAACAGGCTCCCTTGTCTTGCATTGTGACTTAGAATCTTAGAAAAAGGAACTCTGCAGAGAATTTGTTCTCCTGCTCTTTATTTCACGGATGAGAAAACTAAAGTTTAGAGAAGTTGTTTGGTCAGTGTCCTACAGCCAGTTAGTGGCAAAGAATGCTGGGAGCTGTGTCATCTCCAAGACTCCTTTTCAAGTGTCTTTCCATTCAGGCTTAGTTTAACATTCGGTGAGAGGAGGGCCCAACACCTTGTGCAACTCTAGGATGAGGTAATGGGCTCATTTCCTCTCTCTCTTTTTTTGTAATTTTCCTTGGAATAAAGTTGATTTACAGTGTCATTTTAGGTGTACAGCAAAGTGTATCAGTTATATCTATATCCATTCTTTCTTTAGATTCTTTTCTCATGTAGGCCATTACAGAGTTTTGAGTAGAGTTCCCTGTGCTTTACAGTAAGTTCTTATTAAGTTCTTACTAGTTCTCTATTTTAGTAGTGTATATGTCAATCCCAGTCTCCCAATTTATCCCTCTCCCCCACCCCCAAAGCATTAATTCTCTTTTTGAAGTGCTCAGGTGAAAGTTGGTATATTAGAATGTTGGTATTCTAACTTACCAGTACAGTCAACTGAATTCATTGTTTACTGGTTGTTTCCTGTTAGTCCCTGGCAGATGCTGTGGAGAAGACCCAAGAACAAAACAGATTTCGGCTCTGAAGTTTCATAGTCCCATGGAGAAGTTCACATATGCACAGGAACAGTATAAAAGAATGCATACATGTTAGGAGATGTGGAAACATGGAGTTGGACTTCCAGAGATCAGTTTTTCAATAAACTGAGCGAAGTGAGGGAATTGGTAAGGCTCTCCAGATTGAATGATCAGCAGAGGCACAGAAGACTTCCCAAATACAGCTGTTCTGAGGCTACAGAGTAGTCTGGGCTGGCAAGGTGGAGATGGAAGGATGACTGAGAATTGATGTTAAGCAGATTAAGACCAAGTTGTCAAAGGTCACAGTTGCCATGCTGGGTGTTTTGTTTTTCGGTTTTGGTAGAAAGCGATAGAAGATGTTTTTGCTTTTGTTGTTTTGGGTTTAGTTTGATTGTTTTTGAAGAAACAGCACATTTGGATGGTACAAAATGCAGAAGGTATTGAAAATTCAAAAGTATGCAATACAGTAAAGTTTCCCTCTCACCTTTCCTTGTCTCCTAGCTGCAGGAGTTCCTCTCCCAGAAGAAACCAGTGATATCAGTTTCTTATATATTCTTCTAGAGAATGTTCTTAGAAATACAAGTAAATAAGTGTATATACATGGAAGGTATTTGACATGAAATATAATATGGACATAGCAATCTTGTTTTTAAAAAAAAGGTATAGAGGATATAATGAGAGATCAGAAGGCAAAAGACCAATTAGGAAGCTCCTGAAACGGTCTGAGCTAGAATGGGGTTTAACTAGGGACACTGGGAAATAGCTGGGCTTCAGGCACAATGCAGACATAGAATCAACAGGACTTAATGATAATTGGACAAAGAGGGTGAAGGAGAAAGAGAAATTAGAGTTGATTTTGAGGTTTTACTTTTAGAAGCTTCTTTAGGGTTTCAAGCCTGGAAGTGTGACTGGGTTTGGCTGCCTGTAATTGGGTTAGGAAATGCAAGAGAGGAGTCAGCTTTGGAAATTGAAAACGGAATTGATTGGTAGAAGAGGCATTTCAGAGGCACAGTCATTTGGCTTGGGCATGCATGTGTCCGTCTGGTCTTTATGGAGTCCTTAGTGTGCGGAAGAAGCTGAGTCTTGTTAGAATCTTCTGTGTAGTTTGGATTTTTATACTTTGTTACAAGGCCCAGGCTTACCCTGGGCCTACTGGCTCCATAGGTGGGGTTTGGGTTCCACAGATCATCTCAGGGTGCAGCAGGAATTCAGAACTGTTGTGCCAGGAACCCCGCTAGCACTCGGGGGTTGAAGATGTTATCAGTATGAGAAAGTCTCAGCCCTGAAGGGGGTCACAATAAGGACAGGAAAGTTATGATAGAGATGTTGCTTACCATAGTAAGCTCAGGGGATCATTAGGTCCACTAACATCTATGTGTTAGTAGTTGTTATTAGATTCCCCATTTAAAACAATAAATTTCGAAGTGTGAACCTCGGCACATTGTAGGCAGCAGGCGCTTAAGAGATATTTGTTAAATAAGGTTACTTCAGAGTCATTTCTGGAAAAAGAAAGCTAGTTTATTTCCTCAAGATGCAGGTGAATCTTTTTTTCTTTGTGTATTTTTTGGAGACAAATATAGATTTGTTCCTTGGTGCTTGAAAATGTTGCTGTTAAATGTTTAATGTAATATTGAATGGTGGTGGATGTGTGAGTGGGAAAGCTGAATGGACCACTCATCTTTTAGATATTATTCATGAATGGGAATTGTCTTTTGATTGAAACCATAGTCCAGTGTTTGTCAAGCTTGCAGCCAACACTGATCAAAGAACTCTTTTTTTTCTGATCGTTGCAGAGTCTATATACACAGTCTCTAACTTGGCCTTTTTAAAGAGAGGCATAACACTTATTTACTGCGTGTTGACCATGAGCTGAGCATTGTAATGAGGCAGTCTTTACACCATTATCCCTGTTCCCTCACACCAGGACTTGATGTTCATGAGTTGATTCCCATTTACTGGTGAAGATAATGAGGCTCAAAGTGCTACCCAGGGTGCCCTTAGTACACCTCATCCGAGTCCTAGAGCTGGAATTTGAACCGAGATCTGACTCCAAAGCCTGTGCCCTTGCCCAGTATGTTTATAATGACTTTGAAGCCAAAAATGATCACTTAAAACTTTGTTTAAGGGATTCCCTGGTGGCTCAGGTGGTAAAGCATCTGCCTGCAATGTGGGAGACCCAGGTTCAATCCCTGGATCGGGAAGATCCTCTGTAGAAGGAAATGGCAACCCACTCGAGCTCTTGCCTGGAAAATTCCATGGACAGAGGAGCCTGGTAGGCTACAGTCCATGGGGTTGCAGAGTCGGACCCGTGTTTTACTGAGATAATCTTAGCTGGTTCTAAGTACCTTTTTTTTTTTTAAATCGCTCAGTCGTGTCTGACTCTCTGCGATCCCATGAACTGTACAGTCCATGGAATTCTCCAGGCCAGAATACTGGAGTGGGTAGCCTTTCCTTTCTGCAGGGGTTCTTCCCAACCCAGGGATCAAACCCAGGTCTCCCACATTGCAGGCAGATTCTTTACCAGCTGAGCCACAAGGGAAGCCCTTTATTGTTAAGTTGCTCAGTCATGTCCAACTCTCTGTGACCCCATGGACTGCAGCACTCCAGGCTTCCCTGACTTTCACCGTCTCCCAGAGTTTGCTTAAACTCAAATCCATTGAGTGGATGATGCCATCCATCCATCTCATCCCCTGTCGCTCCCTTCTCCTGCTCTCAATCTTTCCCAGCATCTGAGTCTTTTCCAATGAGTTGGCTCTTCGTATCAGGTGACCAAAGTATTGGAGCTTCAGCTTCAGTCTCCAGTGAATGTTCAAGGTTGATTTCCTTTAAGATTGACTTGTTTGATCTTCTTGCTATCCAAGGGACTCTCAAAAGTCTTCTCCAGCACCACAGTTTGAAATCATCAGTTAGTTATAACTATTCCTAGGCTAATAATTGAGCAAAGCCCCCTGATTAAAACAGAAAAAGACCTCAGTGAGCCTTGATAAACTGTCTGTAAGCCTCTGCAAATTTGGTGGCCTCTGGCCAAGCCCTTTGCTTCTGAGGGACCTCCCAGATGCCTTAACTCCTACAGTGCATTGTTTGGCTAATTGCTGGGTAGAGTTTCGTGGTAGGGGGATGATAGGTGTTTACCTGAAGGTGAGACTTCTCTGCTCTTAGAGCTGTAACCTCACCTTTATTACTTGTACTTTATCCATATTAGTAAAAATCACAGGGAACTGTCTGAAATGCCTCTCTCCTCAGCCTCCTCTTGCACAACTTGTATTTTCATCTTTCTAGGCTCAAATCAGACACCTCTCCATGAATGCTTTGCTGATTTCTTCAGCTGGATGTAATCTAATCTTTCTTAGTTTTGGTTTTAGTGGTGCATATTTTGTTTTATTATAGCCGTTTATCTTAAGCCTCTCAACCCTACTCCCCCCATCACAGCACTTGATTTTAAGTTCCTCTGGGCAGGAAATCTTTTACTGTATGTAAATCCCTTTGGCTCCCTTTCACCACAATGTTTTACATATAGGAAATACTCAATAAAATGTTGAATAGCTTTAATATTTAATGTAAGTGTAAAATGCAGTTCTCACTGAATTTGTATAGTTTATCATTTCTCCCTTAAAGGTAACGTGTACTCAATTACTGAAAAAAATGGGAAAGTATGGAAAATAAAAAGAAGAAAAAAAATTACTTGTTTTGCCACCTGAAGGTCATTACTTAATTGAACAATATATTGTTTTCAACAATATATTGAAAACATAACTAGTATTCAGAAATTAAGGGTCAGTTCCTCATTTGGCAGCCTTAATCTAAAGAATTGTTTTCACTTGTTAATTAAAAGAAAAGCATTTGTTGCCAGGGTTGCATCTGACTTGTCCTCTCCCAGAGGGTGGTATTTTGGTAAAAAACAGCTGTTATAGAGGGGTCAAGAAAGTAGGGGGTAAAATAGTATCCTCTTTGGGTGTTGTTGTTTAGTTCCTAAGTCATTCTGATTTTTTGCAACCCCGTGGACTGTAGCCCACAGGCTTCTCTGTCCTTGGGATTTCCCAGGCAAAAGCAGTGGAGTGGGTTGCCACTTCCTTCTCCAGGGAATCTTCCTAACCCAGGGATTGAACCCCGTCTCCTGCATTGGCAGACACGTTCTTTACCACTGAGCCACCAGAGAAGCCCTATGGCTTAATTGTTATGAATATTAGGTTAACCTTTAAGACCAAAATTCTAGATCTAATCTTATAAATAGAAGGAAAGTTTTTCTGTTAACTTAAAGGGCCAGTACAGGCACACATCAGATGGCTGGACTTTCATCGCTGTTACTTTCTTATTTAAACGTTAAATTATTAGGCATTGTGTAACATTTCCTAATATCTAGAAATGGAAAATCCTCAGTTTTAATAGAAGCCATTAATTCTGTGACACAGTAAGGGCCCTTTGTCTCCTGTTCATAACTTAAGATCAGTGTGACACCCCACACCCAGATGATTGTCTCTGGCTTCCTCCTGCCCAAAAAGCATTGCCAACAGCATTTAGCATTTGATTAAGATACTACTGCGGCTCAGAAAAGAGTTGAAGTGACCTTTATCTGTGACTTCACCCTCAACTTTTAAGATACCCAAGGTCCTCAGCCACAGTTAAGTCCAAACACATCATTCCACGTTAAATATTTGGTATTTAAACAGAAGAGGTAAAGGAAGTTAGAGGAAGGAACATTTTTTCTTTTAAAAAGGTTGACTTTGAGTTTCTTTGCCTTCACCCTGTCATTTCCTAATCATCTTCTGGAGATTACAATCTCTAATGAATTATTCTGGACAACAGGTGTAAATGTATATATGTATGTGTGTGCATTTTAATTTGATTAATTATTGAGTAATTTCGTGTTTACTGAGCTAGAAAGGAATAGCTATTTTCTTTAGAATTCTAAAACATAAAATAGATCATTTATTCCTACTTTGAGTCCATTTTTGAACTTTGTTAACTGTTCTAGACTGTACTATTTCTTTAGGACAGTTTGAGTTTTGCTGACAGGTTCCCTTTTCACACATTTTATCACAGGGTTTGAACCATTCTTTCTTCCATCCTTTCAGTTTTATTGCCTCAGCTTTGAGTTAGCTGTTTTACTTAGAGATCTTGAGTTCTTGACGTAGACTTGGTATCTGGAGAATTCAAAGATGCATGTTTCATCGTGACTAATGCATAGTGGTTACTTTGGGAAAACCTTGCAAAGGGAATATATCACTTGCTTGTTAAAGCAGGAAGGACATCATAATCTATATAATTTCACCTCTAGGGAACTGAAAGGAGTTCTAGTCAAAGCAAATTGTACTTTTCTGAATAAATCAACTCTTAAATACATTTTCCCAGTAATCCTTCTTTTTGTTCCCTTCGGGATAATTATTTGTAGATACATTTCACAGTCCTGAATCACAAGGGAGTGTTTTTAATGCCCAAATAGTTGAGGCTTCAGGATTGTTGATACAAGTGTGATCTGTTCCTTTTGCTAGAAAGTGAGTTTATACTCTGTTTTCATTTTTCTCTAGTTACACTGCTTCAGGTTGTGATGTCTTTCCACAAATAATGTTGGCTCTGAGAACACTAGATTTCGTATTTGAAGAAGACACTCAGCATCTGAAAAGAAGCCAGCTGTAGCACTGCAATAGATACTGCCTAACCAGTTCCTCATTAGATGAGCACTCACTGCAGAAAGAGTAAAAGCAGATATCCTTATCTGTTGGGTACAGAGGGGTCTCCTGCTGCTTTTATTATTCAACTCTTGTGATCCAGCCAGATGCTTACTCAAGTTTCTCCTCTTGAGTTTCAGTTCACTGTCAAGTACCCATTCTAGTAGATAGGAGGTGTGTTTCACTGATGGAGAAACAATCCCTGTAGAAGGAAACAATCCCTGTAGAACTGTCTTGCTTCACTAGAGAGTATGAGGTTCAATGTAAAAGGCCTCGAGATCATCAAAGATGCAAGGAATAAAACTCTTATTACCTTTGGGTACTACCTAGTATTTGAAATTCTGTCAGAGCTATTGTTGGATAAAAACAAATGACCAATTTTTCTTCACTGATTTTTATATTAAAATTGAAACTTAGTATTTATTTTGGAGGCATCACTTTCTTCTAGAAAGTGTCTTATAACTAATCGCATGTCGATCTGAAGATGAGTATAGTAGGAAGAGTTTAAGAAGAATGGCAGCCTCGTGCTGATTGCTGATAATGGATAATGATGGAGAAACTTGGGCTGGTGGTGGTCACTTAGTTCAAAATCTTTTTCAAGGTGAGCCTTTTACAACTACAGTTAGGTGGCTGTATGCAGTTGGAAAGAGGATTTTTAAGCTTCCACCGTTTTAGCTTACTTACCAAATATTTTTTTCCCTTGAACTTGTGGCTTAGAATAAAGGTAAAATTTTGAGTTAATAAAAAGCTAAGTGATTTTTTTTTTCAAGTACAGCAGAGTTTTGTTTTTATGTGGTTATAACCATAGGCAAAGACAAAAATTTGTTCAGTTTAAAAAGTGAAAATTGTCTGTTACTTTAAGAGTTTTCTTCCTGTAAAAAGATGCATTTAAACAGTGGGAGGTATACCAGAGAGGTATATCTCCTTTCTTTTAAGCCTACTGTAGAAAAGCAGTCTATGGAAAACTTAGCAAAATATTTTATAAAAATCATAAATATAAATATTATCTAGTTGCCTATTTCCCACTTTATAAAACTCAACATTTCCCATTGTAAGTGGTGTAACTAAAGGAATGTTCTGTGCCCTATCATTGTTTCCTCTCAGCCTTTTGCTCAGCTCTTTCAGATACGTAACCATTATCTTAATCTAATTATGGTTTTAATTGGCTCTTAGGTTAAAGCAAACACTTCAACTAGACATGGGCTGACAGAATGTTATTAATGGAGACATAAGATGATTACAGTGAGTTAAAGGAAATAACTTCTGTATTCTGTTCACATTCTTTATCTTGGCATTCAAAGCCTTTCCGTCCACCTTTTCAGCTTCACTAAAGAAATTATTGGTATATCATTCTGACAAATTGGGTTTCTTAGCTGTTCCTTAAACTTAATCAGTTATATCTGATTTTGTAATTTGATGCCTAGAATAAGAATGCAATTCACAAATAAGCTATTTGGCGAGGAATTCTTATTCCTAGGGCTTCCCTGGAGGCTCAGATGGGAAAAAAAAAAATCTGCTTGCAATGTGGGAGACCTGGATTCGATCCCTGGGTTTGGGAAGATGCCCTGGAGAAGGGAATGGCTATCCACTCCAGTATTCTTGCCTGGAGAATTCCATGACAGTGGGCAAAGAGTCTGACATGACTGAGTGACTAACATTTCATTTCATTTCTTATTCCTAAGATAAAATTCCCCTTAACTCCTTAAACTTTTTGCTCTATTCTCCCTGAGCATCCATGGGGTCAGTCCTAGACCTTTGTCAAAGATCTGGCCCTGATTGCCTTCCTAGCTGCAGAATCTAAGGTCCCAACTTCATACAGAACATGTCCACAAAAATACTCCACTGGTGCCTGAAAAATCAGCCTTCTTGAGACAGAAGTCAGTATCTTCTAAAGGCATTTTTACCCCCTGCTAACTGGGGAATCATCTAATCAATACTCATCCCTGAAATCCAGAAATCAGCACTCATACCAATTGATACAAAACATACAGTTTATACAAAAATTGATGCAGAGCCCTGTTGTCTTTATGTTCTTTGTATTTCCAGTGATTGTCTGTTCTACTTTTCCCATTACCTTTAACCTAAAATCTCACAGCTGATGCCTGACTTCTTACCTCTCTTAACCTGTTCTCTCCACTGCTCTCAAGATTACTTTTCTAAAATATAGGTTGGATTTTACACTTCTGCCCCAAAACTTTTGATATTTTCTATTGTCGAGAGCAGCGTTCTTCAGTAGAAATACACTGTAAACTATATATGTAATCTTAAATTTTCTAGTAGCCACATTTAAAAAAGTAAAATGAAATGGATGATGTTAATTTCAATTACTATGTTTTATTTAACCCAGTATGTCTGAAATATATGTTCAGCATGAAACTAAGACATTTTACAGTTTTGGGGGTACTAGGTTTTTGGAATCCAGAGTGTATTTTACATTTAACAGCTCGTCTCAATCCAAACTAGCTACATTTCAAACTAAATGACCACATATGGATGGTGGCGCCCATATTGGACAGCACAGATCTATAGCATAAAACTTAAAGTTCTTGGACTGCAATTTTGGGCCCACTACAACTTTAGCTCCTGTCCTGCATACTTCAACTTCTCTGCCACTCACCCAGGCCCCAGCAGCACCTCATTTGCTGTTGTTTTCCTTTAGTTACCCTTCCCTGCCTGTGGGAATCTGACTTACCTTCCAGGGCCAGATCTGAATGCTACTTCCTAGTAAAAGCTTGCTCCACTGTCATTGCCCCATAAGCATCAACCACTTGCTTTTGACTCTTCAGTAGCAGCATTTGTGGGAGCCGTTTGTCTAGTTCTGTGAGTGAGTGGTCTAGCTGCCCACTAGAAGGTGAGCTTCCCAGAGGCAGGGTGCACCTCCCTCAACCTTTGTTTCCTACCGTTCACTGTAGCTGTTTGCTCCTAGGGATATTCTTATCCTTTGTTGCTTGGTATCTTCGAGATTAAAGCAGTCTCTCTTTTAACAGTTGTTTGCTTCAATGAAATTTCCTTTTATAGATGGATCAGTTCCACTATTTAGTTGGAAGTGTTCTCTCTTTGTGGATTGAAGCTTTTGCTTATGCAAGAGAGGAAATACTCATTTTCTTGTAGAAATAACTGCCTAATATGAATAAACTAGGTTTCAAATGTAGGTTACTCTGGTTTTATCCTGGTTCTAAATCCCAAATGCAACTCTTTCTGTTATATAACTTGTTCTGCATAAGTAAACTTTGTATGTGTACTAAGACTTTTCCCCCAAAGATTTATTGAAAAGTTTACATGCTTTTTGAATCCCCTTTTCCCCTAACAAGATTTGCAAATGGAGTTTTGCCTGGGTTCTTTTTCCCATATAAAAGCAAACAGGTGCCTGAAAGGTTATGCTCTATTCTGGGAGAAATCTGATTAATGTTGAGGGGCTGTGCCAGGTCAGACTCTGTAACCTGTTGACAGATTGTTTAGTGAGTGCCAGGATCAACTCTCAACATTATCTCAGGTTTTAATGGTTTTCTTCTGAAGGGCATTTGTAGATGAAACCAGTTTGTATTTAAAGTTAATTGTGGCTCTCAGATCAGAGACTGGTTAAAAAGAAACTCTTTCCTCGAGCAAACAGTGGTTTGAAAAGAATGAATGATTCATCAGATGGAATTGCAAGGACTATAATTGCATTCTATGTTTTAACACAAATTATTGCATTTAAATCGTGGTAAAAATCTTACCCCCGGTGAAGTAAGAATTCCTCAAAAGAAGCTCCCACTAAACTTTTGTAAGAATTTCTAGATAGCCTTACAACAGCCTGAAAAAAATAGCGATACTTCTCACTGGGAGGGTAGACGTCAGCCATCCCTGAAGCTTCTCTTTCCGCCTTCCGCACCCCATAAGTCTACCTGTGAGTCCTTTTGTTTCACTGGATCCCAAATCCCTGCACTCTGACTGCACTGCCACTGTTTCCTAACTGAACCACTGAGACTGTCTCTGGACTCATCCCGTTACTGCTTTTGCTCTCCACATGGCAGGCAGAAGGATCTTTTTTCTTATCATTATTACTGTTTAAATTTTATATAATGGAAAATTTCAAGTATACATCAGAGTAGAAGGATGAGTGTATCTCTCATTCAACTTCAGTTATCCGTTCATGGTCAGTCTTATTTCATCTACTCTTCTGTCACACACACACACCCCACTAATAATTTGAAACAAATCACAGACATATCTAATCAACTAATTTGTATTTGCCCTAAAGTGAAATTTTGCCTTGTGACTTCCCTGGCAGCTAGTGGTTAAGGCTTCGTGCTTCGCATGAGTTCGATCCCTGGTTGGGATTGAAACTTAGCACAAAGCATGGCCAAAGGGGGAGGAGAAAACTTGAAATTTGCCTGTTGGTTGGTCATAAGAGATGGGAAGGTTTCTGCCGCAAAGTGATGTTATTTGTCAACCTCTTTACTGTCTTCCAGCTCTTCTTCCTCTTATTTTTTCAGGATGTGTTTCACTTATGTTTATTAAGTGCCATTACCAGAGAAACAGTTTAATGTGTTCAATTTATGTTAAGTCAGTTTTTCAGAGATGCATATATAAGCACCTTGCTACTTTTGTACCAGATATGTTCTTTGAAGTGTGTAAGTTGAACATACAAAAAATATACATTTGGCCATTTACACTTCAGAAACAAGCTCATAGAAAAAGAAACGAGGTTTGTGGTTACCAGAGGCAGAAATGGGTGAGGGGTAATTGAATGAGGACAATCAGAAGGTACAAACTTCCAGTTATATTAAATAGTAGGAATATAGTGTACAATTTAAATTATATGATAAATATAATTAACACTGCTGTATGTTATATATGAAAGGTGTTAAAAGAGCAAATCTTAAGAGTTTTCATCACAAGGAAAAAAATTTATTTTTCAATTTTATATATATATATATATATATATATGAGATAATGGGCTTCCCAGATGGCTCAGTGGGTAAGGAATCTGCCTGCAGTGCAGGAGACACAGGAGATGTTGGTTCAGTCCCTGGGTTGGGAAGATCCCCTGGAGAAGGGAATAACTACCCACGCCAGTATTCTTGCCTGGAGAATCCCATGGACCGAGGAGCCTGGCCGGTTACAGTCTGTGGGGTTGCAAAGAGTCGGACACGACTGAGCACAAGGCACCCTGGCACATGAGATGATGGATGCTCACTGAGCTTACTATGAAGTCACTTCATGTGGTATGAAAGTCAGGTCATTATACTGTACACCTTAAACTTTTATAGTACTATAGGACAATAATATCCCAATAAAACTGGAAGAAAAAATTAAATGTGTATATAAGGAGGGTGTTGCATGCTCAGAAAGCCTTAGCAATTATAAATTCCCTAATATTTTTGTTAATAAAATCAATACATGCTCATTATAAAAATAAAATTTAAATAATACAGACTAGTGTGAGGTAAAAAGCTTAACTTTCCCATTTGTTCACAGATCACTTTCAGTCTTTTATTTCAAAAGCAACTATAGATCATTCCAGATATATAATGATCATTATAATGATATATAATGATTATTATAGATCATTCCAGAAAAGTTCATTTATTTATGTTCACTTAAAACCTTAATAATATATATATCTGACTTTCAGTTTGAATTTTAGTTTAGTTTGAATAGCAAACAATTTCAGTTTGTTTGAAATTAGATAGAAATCAATTTTAATGTTGAACAACTAGCTTGATATTGCAAGGGACTGAGTAGGAGATGGTATGTTGACTTTGATATCTGATTTTTCTTGAGCACTAGTTTCCTCATGATAAAGGAGTCTTAGGCAGACTGAAATCATCAAGAGCTATGTGGACCCATGAAAACCTCTATACCAGTGCTGTCCAATAGAAATATAATGTGAGCCACATGTGTCATTTAAAATTTCCTAGTGTTCACATTAATTAAAAATAAACTTTAAATTTGACATTAATTTTCATAATGTATTCTGTTTACATATTATATCCAAAATATTACTTCAACATTAATAATATAAAAATTAATGAGATATTTTACTCCTTTTTTCATGCTAATAAGTTTTCAAAAAGTCCAGTGTGTGTTTTATACTTAGAGCATTTCTCAGTTTGCATCAGTCAATCCCATGTCTAGTGCTTACTAGCCACGCACGGTAGTGGCAGTTATTGCTGGGCAGTGTGGCCACGTACAGGATAGTGGTTGTCTCTGAGGGAGGAGCAAAGAGGGTAGGATATATTCTTAATTTTGTTCTCTCTTTCATAATTATTGACCAATATTTGAAGTTAAAAGTTTGCTGCCTTTGGTATTTTTCATGATGGCCAACTGTGGCTCAGTTGTATTCTCACTAGCATCAGCACTTTTTAAGAAAATCAGTTTTCATTCTTATAAAATACAACGAAGATTAATAACACAACTACTTATGTACAAAGATGAAAATCCTGCTGAAAACAACCTTTTGGCTGGGAGGCAATGCCACCCTGTGGTGGCTCATGTGTTTATTCATCAATGTGTGAAAGATCAGATTCTAAGCAGAGAATGTGGCTTAGGAGTATTAGTGTATAATACGTTAAACCTGACTGCTTTTTATTCTGAATTTCACGGTAAATTTATCTGCTGCTGCTGCTGCTGCTAAGTCGCTTCAGTCGTGTCTGAGACTGTGCGACCCCATAGACGGCAGCCCACCAGGCTCCCCCGTCCCTGGGATTCTCCAGGCAAGAACACTGGAGTGGGTTGCCATTGCCTTCTCCGAAATTTATGTACTAGCATGTAATAAAATTAGTAATAGGAAGATGGGGTAAGAATTCCTGAGACGTTGATTAGGACTATTTTTTGAATGTAAAAAAAATTTTTTTTTTTTTAAGGGGTTGCAGATGGTGTAGGAGGATGGAGAGACTATGGTGTTGATCCTTCTCAGTTCTCAGGGACTTTAATGCGAACATGTGAACGGTTAGTAAAAGAAGGACGGTTTGTCCCGAGTAATCCCATTGGAATCCTCACCACAAGCTACTGTGAGTTGCTGCAAAATAAAGTACCTTTGCTTGGTAAGTACATATCCCATGTGTTTTCCTCTCTAAAGAACCCCCCCCCCCCTGGTGGTTCAGACAGTAAAGAAATCTGCCTGCAATGCTGGAGACCCAGATTTGATCTCTGGGTTGGGAAGATCCTCTGGAGAAGGCAATGGCTGTCCACTCCAGTATTCCTGACAGAGAATCCCATGGACACAGGAGCCTGGTGGGCTTGCAAAGAGTCAGACACAACCGAGCAACTAACATTTAAAGAAGCCCAGGAGATGGTTAACAACAAAACCAAGAAAATCACTTACCGGCCCAGCTGTTTATCTGAGGCTCTTCCTGTTAAACAGTTTGATGGAGAAGCTATAGGCTACACCAGAATACTTAATACTGCTTGAGATAAGTACAGCCACTTTGGAAAACAGTTTAGAATTAAAGAATAAAGTTAAACATGAATAGATGATATGCCCCAAAAGTTCAACTTCTGGGTCTTTACCTCGAACTAGAGAAGCTCTTGCACATCAAGAGATGGGTACAAGAATGTTCATAGTAACCTCATTTATAATAGCAGAAAACTGGGAACAACTTGAAAGTCATTTATCGGAGTAAAATGCATTTTGAAACAGAATGAGTTAAGGTTGCATGCAGTAGTTAGGAACTTGTTGAGAAAGACGACTTTGCAGAATACCACCCACCAGTCTGAGTCCATAAATTTCAAATTCAGAAACATAAAACCGTATCGTTTAGGGGTTCTAAAATATAAAAGAAGAAAGAAAAGCAAGTGATTGTATAATTGGGTTAGTGATTCTCTCCCAGGGAGAAAGAAAGGGGATTGAGGTCCCACATGTAAAGCTCAGCTGATTACTTGTGGGGAGTTCAGGTTGCAGATAGACTGCCCAGTTGCTCACAGTTAGCAGTTAGATTTGTCTGTATAGACCCCTGTTAATCTTGTATTGGAAAATACACAAATACATAGTGTTTGTTTATATGGCATGCCAATGAAGCATCCTTTGGCCAAGTTTCTCCATTTGTTTGTTAAATGGTTTCTTGGGCACTTACCCAGCCTTCTAAGCAGGCTTTCAGAAAGGGTTTTATTAAGTTTCTGCTAATTGCCAGCATCTTTCTGGTTACTAGAAGGCCCCTCCCAGTCACCAGGTACATTTAAAATCGGCCTTCTCTTTTCAGTGTTAATGGAGATCTCCATTTTTGTAGAATTTTACCTTCAATTTGAAACCTTTGTAAGAAGGGGTTGTTTCCATCATGCTTCTGTCTTCTCTGTGCTGTGATTAACCTGCTTGTTCTCCTTCTAACTGAAGAGAAATCTTGTCTTGAGGTTTCAATATACTACTTTATCTTAATCTGCTATTTTGGACTTGCAATCTTGAACTTCCCTGGTATCTCAAAACATCCTAGATTCTATTTCTAGCACCTCTCTGTCAACTTGCCATATGACTTTAGGCAAACCCCCTAACCTCTGACCCCCTTATATCATGTTAACTAGATAAATCTTTTTTTGTGAAAAGCAGTGACTTAAAGCTTCTTACAGTACTCAGAAACGTCTTAAGGGAAAATAAGACACATTGCAGGGTACCACCTAACAGAGTCTGTAGACACGATACCAGGGGCCTGGCTCCTATACACTCCTGTCAGTCTTCTGCCAGCACCACTCCAACCCCAACCCTGCAGTGCATGTACTAAATTATCCTGACTTGGAATAAACTGTTAACAACCTGTAACAACTATCCTCATTTTGTGCTTTGAAAGCTTTGCTTTTTGCTGAGTTTTTTCCTTATAACTGCTTTTCCCCCTATTCACCTTCATGCAACTGGAGATCTTAGTAGAATAAGTTTAAGGACATAAAAGGTGTTTTTACATTGAATGTTATAATTAACCACTTTCTCCTAAAAGACACTTTGAAATATTCCTTTGTTACTATGTTTGACAACATACATACTTCTCTCTTACCTTATCTACATATCTCTAAGCTGTTTGTAACTAAAACCAAAGCATATTTTGGCAAAGGTGGGCTGCTGAGTTTTACTGAACCTCAGCTGTAATTGTAATTAATAACTTTATAAAATTAGGTAATCTTTTAAGAAAAATCTTACAACTTTGAAAAAGCACAATTCCAGTATAAAGGGCGAGCTGATAGCTGTAACCACTTACTTCTTGAGAATTTCTAGCTGCTTTTAGATTTTGATTGGCATCACAGGCTTATTGTTGACATATATTATTTCCTCAGAAACCCTTAAGTGGATTTAGGCCTTATGAAACCAACATATCTTAAGAATTTGAAGGGTTAATCCTTGTAAGGTTATCCCTGTCTTCCTTTGCTGCCCAAAATGCTTAGCTGTAATTTACAGAGTAAGGGCCATTTTATCATGAGGGATATGCTTGGGGACCTGTCTGGATTGCTCATCTGAATATTCAGCATGGTTCTTAGCACTCTTTTCTTAGACTGTCAGGGCCGGAGCCGCTGTACTCATCAGTAATTTGAAGAGGCCCAGATGATTGTGTAAGGCCCGGCTTCCCCTCGTTTGCACTGCTTTGCATGTTAAAGCTCTGTCTATCACTCATTTTGATTCTAACCATTTTGATTCTAACACAGCAGGTGACTGCCACAAGGGTAGCAAAATGATAGCCTAGGTTTGTCAGTGAGTAATAATGAGTCAACATGAGTCCTTCCTGCAACATCATCTTCAGGACTGTGCTTCTCATCTGTTATTTTTTTGTTCTCAGTTGAATTAATCCCATCAGCTTTCAGAAGATCTTTTGTGTGGTGGTTCTGCTAATGATGTAAATGATTGGATTTTTTGTGCATTGGGTTAGGAAGGAAGAGTAATTGGTGACTTTAGCACTAATGTAAGCTATAGAACAGGTTCTCAGACAGCATGACCAGTTAGTTACAATACCTCTGTTTTTCTTTTCTTTGACATTTGTAGGGATTAGATAATTTAGCATGAATGTGTCAGGTTTATACCCATGCATATACTGTAGATAAGAAGGAAACAGAATTTCTGAACATTAGAGTGACACAAATGCTTATATTAAGTATTTCTAAATTGTTACACATTTTCATTAAGGAAACAGTAACAAAAATTTAAATTACTTATAACCCATTAAGAAACTGTTAATTTTTTACTGATTATGCTTTCTGACCTTTTTTCTTTGTGCATAGAACAATAGTAACAGGAACATACTGTGTGCTCACAGTAGCCCCAATGAAGTAGATTTGTAGGTACTTTGATTCCCTGTTTTGTTAGGAAGAAACTGAGGGCTAGAGAGAATAAGTGGTTTGCCCACGGCCACATCACATGGCTAGAAGATGATAGAGCACTGGGATTTAACATAGCTGGTTCCACACAGCTGTGGTTTATTTTCTTCTTTTTGCCCTTTGTAATTTTAGCAGGTTAGCTTTTGCCTACATATTATGCTTTTTAAAAAAAGATTACAGTAAATATCAGTGTTTCTGATGTACAGTTCGTTACATTTGGTATCACTTTTTAAAGGTATCTTTAATACAAGCTTATAATCTACTTGTTTCACTTAACTTAGCTTTCATTTTCAAATATATTTCTCTCACACAGTGTTAGTTGCTGTCAAATAGCCAGCTAAGACTTATTATTTGTTGCAAGTCTTTGACATGATTTAACTCATTTTATCTTACAACTCTCTGAGGTAAGTTACTCTCTGAGGTAGTTACTGTTATCCCTGTTTTTATAGATGAGGAAACTAAGGCACAGACAGGTTACATAATTCGTCCCAAGTCACACAGCTAGTAAGTGGCAGGGCTAGCGTTAAGATGCAGGCAGGCTGTCTCTAGAGGCTATATTCCTACGTATTATGTGATCGTGCATAGCCTTCCATTGTATGGATGAGCTGTAATTTATGTAACCAACCCCTTACTTTTAGATGTTGAGGTTGTTTCCAGTTCTTTGTGATCTTATACAGTGTTTTGTACTTAAGTCTCGTTTGCATCTCTATTTTCTTATCATAAATCTTCACAAATGGAATTGCTAGGTCAAAGGATATGTACATTTTCCAGGGCAGTATTGCCCTTCAGAAAGACTTATTTAAGTTTTACTCTCATCACCACGGAATGAGAGTGACCATGTTCCCTATACTAGTGAAGTGATCATTAAAAATATATATATATTTACAGACCATTTACATGGTTGTTGAACTGCTTATTTTTTCAGTTTTGCCATTTTCTGTAGGTATAGGTTGAAATTTTAGCATTTGAAAGCAACCTCACTAACTGTATTACTAACTTCAGGCTGAGAAAGGTCCTATGAGCTTTGTGCTACAAACGTACACAGAAGCTTTTGCTTGGAATGTTCCCTCTAAATGTTAGTAGTTTCTGTAAAGTGAACAGGTTGATTCCCCACCCATGAAACTTGGTCTTGTTACTCCATAGTGAGTCTGCAATAAAAGTTTTTCATAACCTAAACAGATGGAAATCCCGTTAAAAATTGAAGTTATGTGCCCTGTCTTAAATGTTAGTGAATTTCACAGGGAAGGCTTTCTGCCAGTGACTAATGAAAAATGTCATGGAAACGTGACATTCTCATTTTGGCATTTAAGTATTAAAACTTAATATCTCGACAACATCCTTTTGAAAATTTGGCATAGCTTATATAGCACTATTTAAATGAAATAATGTGGTTAAATACCAGCCATTTTTATTTTTTCTTATCTCCACAAGTGGAAGAATCCAGATCATCCGCGGCCCACTTTGTATGTGTAGTATAAATCCATTTTTCTCTCCCCATCGTGTTGATCATGATCAGGTTACTACTGACATGGGTATGGAGCCGTAACTAAGAAAGGGCCTATTTAGGCAAAGGAGGTGCACGTTATGGTATGTTGCTCCTCGGGATGATATGATAAAAATGTGTATGCAGAGACAGTCTGGGAAGAGAAAATAAATGGACATTGTTTTTGTTTCTAGGTAGCAGTACTGCCTGCATCGTGGTGCTGGACAGAACTAGCCACCGCTTACACACAGCAAACCTGGGTGACTCAGGCTTTCTGGTTGTCAGGGGTGGGGAAGTTGTGCACCGATCAGATGAGCAGCAGCATTACTTCAACACTCCATTCCAGCTATCAATCGCGCCCCCCGAAGCCGAGGGAGTTGTTTTGAGTGACAGGTAATCTCCCCTTTCTCACCAACAGGTTCCCTCCCATTCCCCTTAACTAGGCTGTTGGAGATGGGCATTTTTCATTCTCACATGAGAAGAGAAGACACATTGGAGACCTTTTAGTCTGACATCGAAAGATATTCTGCTTGAACTTGATTTCCAGCCAAGTTGAACTCTGATAAACACCTAGTATTTTGACCTGACTGTGAAAATATATTTCAAGCTTATAGAATATCAGTTTTTCATACCAAGACCACATGGTACATACAGTTGTATTTGTTAAGTAGTGCTGGAGAAATGAGTCATTGTTCATGTGTGCCATCCCATATACAAGATTTTGCATATGTTATTAGGGAAGAATGCAAATAGACATCTGCTTTATTTATCAGAATAACTTCCTGATTCTCAGAGCTGCCTATAATGTGCATCAAATGGAACTTGCAGTGCTTGCGGAACTTGTCAGGCAAAGTTAACTTGCAGGAAATGGACTTAAAGGTGGTCTTGGGAATGTTCTCTGATGGTGCTCTTGAGATGTGTGCTTTTTTTTCTTCCAACACCTTCTCAGTTCATTTTAAACTGTCAAGACCTTTTCAGGACAATCAGTACTTTTTGAATCAACTTTTATAGTTTATCTTTTCTCAGCTCAGAGTACAAAGTAATACTAAGACAGTCTCAGATTTCACTGCCTTTAACAACCTTATAGGGTTTGACACAAACATTGTTGGCAATTCATAAATGTGGTAAAATGGGTAATGAACCTGTTATAAAAGTAGAAGCATCCTAGCAAATACAGATTATCTCTACTTAATAGTTCTTATTAAGCCAAATCTTAGGTCCAAACTAAGGTAAAATGATGATTACTGCCATCTTTTAACTAGAATGAGCATATTATATAAGTGCTCCATATTACCCATCTAAAGTCTATTGCTGACTCCTGCAGAGAGGGAAGCATTTTTTTTTACTTTCAGAGTAAGGCAGATTACCATAATTGGAAGAAAATTTGATTATAGGCCCTTCTTCAGTTGGCTGTAATAGCACATCGATATTAGTCACATTGGAGTGAGGCAAACTTAGAACCCCCAGACCTTGGTAAATGTCAAGTTCAGCTAACAGTTTTTGGAGAAACAGTGTTTTTAATTTTCCTTTATTTGATCCTTGTTGTTTTGGCTTCCAGTGCTAGAGCGGCCCTGAGGTACCTCAGACGCTATCTTTGGGCCAGTTTGGTCAGGGCAGCACTTGGCCTGTCCTGCCAGTGAGGTGGAGGTTGCTTCCCCTGGAGCCCAGAGACAGTTTGCTAGCATGTGATTGCAGCTCGTGTTTCAGTGCAGTCAAAAGTTTCCAGCAGCACAGTATGTTCAATCAAAATGGGCAAAACTGCAGCTGGCGGAACACCAAGCTCATGGGTGGGAGTGTTGGGAGAAGAGGACGAACTGTCCAATGGCAGCGAGTCTCTCACAGGCAGCATAGCAAAAGACACTCCTGGGGAAAGAAAAACCTCAGCATAAAATAGAGCTTCAGTGCCAACCTGGTCATTAATCTAAACTTCTAGAGTCTGATTCGTTTCCAAAGACTGAGCAAATGTGAAATGTCTTGTATTGTTTCTCTTTATTCCATGGAAGAAATCGACCTGGTTTCTACCAATTTACAGTCTGTTTTAGTGTGTCTCTTTTTTTTTTCCTCTTGGCTGCTTGTTATCTCCTTTGTTATCAGTCTCTCATCTATAAAATACTATTTTAACCTTAACTTACAAATTTCCTTTAATAGCTGTTTTGACAACAGCTATTGTTGTTGTCAAAACAGCTATGTTATTGTATAAATGTGTAAGTGAAAGCTAGTTTGTTCCTTGTCAGAAGCCCCTTAAAGAACTTTTAGGTGTGGTGCTGCTTTCCTCAGTCAACATTAGACAAACTAGAAATTTTCTTAGTGTAAATCCCCAGCAGCCATGGGTAGGCTGTTGGTTTTTATGTTTTCCCTTTACAAATTTTATAACACGTCACTTAAACAATTCAGGTTTTTTTTTTCGTTCTGGCCCCTCCATTCTGAGTCAGTGTATGACTTTGTTCCTGGCTCTTGTTCCCTAATTACACCTGAAGGCAGATTATCAGATAGCTCATCTTTCCCTCACCTTGGAGGCCTGGAAGTGGTAGAGCTGGCCTTTCAAAATGGCTGAGAACCAGTCTCTAAGGGGGCCATGAACTCTTTGATTTCATATTATCTTCTCTTTTCCTCCCCACCTGGGCTTCTGTTTTCTTCAGGTAAGTCTCCCCTCTATCTTTTTAAAACAGTTTTACACAGATGTAATGAAAAATCTACCACCTGTCCTCAGAGGCAGCCAGTTATTTCTTTGAATCCTTCCAGATTTATTCTCTGCATGTAGAAGCGCCTATATATATAGATCTTTCTTTCTCACACACACAGTACCTTGTTCTTTTCATTAACAATATTGAGTCTTTACCCAAATTGGAGGGTTAGTTACTGTGATTCTTCATTCATTAACTATTTCTTAAAGATGTATTGTGTGCCAGGAGCCCTTATAAATAAGTAACCTGTGCATGATGAGAACTTTGTAAGCCCTGAGAGACACAGTCTTTACTCTGCCAGAGTAAGGGTGATTTATTAATACTGATTTGGTGTTACTAGTAATATACCAGTAATTACTAGTATTATAGTAAGAAATACCATTGTAGATATTTCACATGAATTAATTCTTATGGGACTTGCATATGCTCCTCCATAGTGCTCAGTTATTCCACTAGAACACAGCCTCCAAATTCAAGCCTGCAGGGAAACTGATGAGTGGAAAGTGAGTAAGAGAGGATGGAATTTGGCACTAATGAATTAGGAAACAAAGACTCATTTCCACTAGGATTCTAGAGGCGTTTTAGTGTCTGACTCAGAAAAGAACCCTTCTGCCTTTTAAAGCACATGTGACTAATCATCAAACTCAGTTTTACTTGATAGTTTTTGTTCAGCTTTTGAAAGATTTTATCAGAGTTTTCAGTTAATTTTTTTCAAGGTTAGGAATTTCAGAATAGTGGTTTTTATTATAGACTGATGCTATAAATTAGTTTTCCTTAAAGCCTCATTATATTGTAGCATCGTCCCCATTGGAAACTTAACAGTATCTCTGAAGGGCTCTGCTAACTTTGCCCCTACCCTGTCCTTGTCACAGCCCCGACGCCGCTGATAGCACATCTTTTGATGTCCAGTTAGGGGACATTATCCTGACAGCGACAGATGGACTCTTTGACAACATGCCTGACTATATGATCCTTCAGGAGCTAAAAAAGTTAAAGGTAATTAACTCAAAGGTGGGCCTTTAGGAAACAGTGACCCTCCCTGGGCAGCCAAGTTTTTTTATTAATACAATTGCATAAGCTCTTTTTGTAGTTTTGGAAAGGACTATTTTGTGAATTTAGGAAAATGAAAATGGTTCTGATCTTATTCTAAACAGTTGTAGACATAAATATTCACAATTGGAAAACCTGAGGAAAAAAGAGGCTTCTCATCCAAGCCTCTCTTTAGTAGGGTGGTAAAGGTAGGGAAAACCCTGATGGGAGATTTCTTGCTTGTGTTTTTAATTGTGTTTTAATGGTATTTAATGGTGTTGGTTGCTGGTTATCTTTTTCATTTTTTAGTCTCATAACAAACCCAGCAGGTGTTGAGGCTGGGAAAGATAGGAAATCATACCAGAGCCAGCCAAGGCAGCAGCAGAGGGTAGCAGGCAGCTAGGGGCCTTGATGTGATCTGAGCTGTTACCAGTAACAAAACAGTTCAGACTTGGCCCATACAGTGAGTGGAAGGAAGTGAAAACCAGTCTGCATATTCTCCTGGCTTTGTAAAGTACTGATTCGGGGCTGGGGGGGCGGGGGGGGGGGTGTTTGATCTTTTCTCGTGTTTTTACTACTAACCAGTATGACCTTAAGTTTGCTAAACTTTCTTAGTAGTGTTTTTCTCACCTGTAAAATAGGGGTGGGATGGTTCAGAGACCCTCTTTTTAGGGCTGTGGTGAGGATGAACCAAGACCATGCACTAGAAATCCTCAACAGCATGCTTTGTCTGTGGAGCTTAGGAAAGGTCGGGTGCGGACACCTGCGGGCACTGTGCCATGTATGTGACAGAGTGAGAGGCAGACATGACCCATTCCCTGACCTGGGGCTTACATTCTAGTGGAGGAAGACAGAATACAGAGAAAGAAAGAATAGAAATAGTGTTGTTGCTAAATAAAAAGAAGAAAAATAAAGCATGGAGAAGAAATAGAGAGGGCTTTTCAGTGGGGCAACTGGCAGCATTTACTTGGAGAGCAAGCACTCTGCGCTTGGCCAGGGGTGTGTTCCCAAGCAGGGAGACTTGAGGTCATCCTAAAATGCTATCAAAATCCGCCCCTTCAGTCCCATCCCATTTTAGCAAGAATGCCTTCAGAATTTAAAATGGCGGAGGTGGTGGAGATACGAAAATTCAAACTTCAGGACCCAAGGCCATCCTCACAAAGAACTTTCTCATTGATGTCCTAGGCAGACAGCACTGGTGATCTCGTTCATTTTAGTCAAGGTATTATGTTCCAGTGTCTTCTCTAACTGGAATAAAAACATAAATGGTGGAAACTATGATTAGATAATTATTACTGTCTTAAAAAGTGATGTTTAAAAAAAAAAAAGTGATGTTTACTTGCGTGTAGAAATCATGTGAGGCATTTTGGTAAAAATATCTCCCTCATATTTTCGTATTAGAATTCAAATTATGAGAGTATACAACAGACAGCAAGAAGCATTGCTGAGCAAGCTCATGAGCTGGCCTATGACCCAAATTATATGTCACCTTTTGCACAGTTTGCATGTGACAACGGATTGAATGTGAGAGGTAAGCATTCTTTGGGAAGTTCATAAGGACTAATAGGGGACATAGGGGATGGGAGCATTGTGGGCTGTGTGTGAGGCCAGCTGCTGCACTGGGGTGAGACTACTGAGGGGTCCTCTCCCAGCTGTGAGCCTGTGGCTTTGAACAAGGTCAGCAGGCACGGACACTGGAGGACAGCAAGTGCATGTTCCCTACAGAGGTGCCCTTCAGAATTGCACTTCATTGGCTGCAGAGGCAGGTGGAACCTGAAGCCCTTTATCGCCGCCAGTGCTCTGCTTGGACCCAAGCCCAGAAAACCTCCGAGCTCTGCCTGGAGGGCCTGGACATTCCTAATGGTTTAAACATTCTGCCCTTCACAAGTCTGACATTTCACTTCTCCCTTCCTCTGGCTTTGTGGGACTCATTCACAGTGTTTGCCTATTAAATTGCTACAGCAAGTTTTTTTTAAATTAATTTTTATTAATTCTAATTAATTGCTTTACAGTGTTATGTTAGTTTCTGTCGTACAGCAGTGAAGCAGCCATATGTCCCCTTTTTGGGATTTCCTTCCTATTTAGGTCACCACAGCGCTGAGTAGAGTTCCCCAGTGCTGTGCGGTAGGTTCTCATTAGTTATCTGTTTTATGCATAGCAGTATGTATACGTCAATCCCAGTCTCCCAGTTCATCCCACCTGCCTCTGTAGGATGTTTTGAAAAGGGAAGACTCTCCTTGCCTAGAGTCTTCCTATCTACTGAGCAATGTGTAACTTTGGGAGCAGGCCAGTAGCTCAGCTTTGAACTTGGATAACATGTTGGTGCTGGCAAATCCGCACTTACAGAGTTGGTCAGTTTCTTGCAGGTATATTATTATGACATGCAAAGCATTTCTTAGCTGTCCGGGAAATACTAAATAGAAAAAAAGCACATGCCATAGCAGTTTGCCAGATTAGACTAAAAGACTATCAGCTAGTTTCAAAACATTGGGTATGTTTGTCCAAATTAGGATTATGGGGGTGGAACATAGAACTTTCTTGTCAGGCAGAATAAATCTTAGCAACGTTTTGTCTTTATTATGATTGCTATACACAGAGGATGTGGTGGTGGCCATTTTAACAAAGCTCCTATTGTAAAGGAGCAGAGAGGATTTTTTTTTTTAAGCTTCAGTTAAATTAGATGTAATTTCTTGATTTTTTAAACTATTTATTGATTTTTTTCCCCCTTTTTTTCTACTAGAGTATATTGACAAACCTGTTTGTCTCCTAGTACTTACTTATTTAGGCTTACATTTTTTTCTTTTTTCCTTTTAAAATGTATGAATACATTTTCATTTTCATTGTAGGTGGAAAACCAGATGACATCACCGTCCTTCTCTCAATAGTGGCTGAGTATACAGACTGACTCGCCTGGGTGTCGACTCCTGCCTCCCCTTTCATCGTCCCAAGTTCTCCCCTGCCGCGTGTGCTGATCCTGCTGGCAGGACCACGTTTCTTTGCCTCTGATCTCAATGGCCAGTGATGTAAACCTTTTGCCTGTCTTTTTGAGATCCTTGTTGAGAACCACTACTGTCATTCTACTGCTCATATCTGCCAGCAACATTTGAAGAAAATCAGATCTGAAGATTGGCCTTCACATTGTCCTTTCCATGATGGGATGGATGTTTTCAAAGCCAAAATGACTATTACTTTTCAAAAACGGTTGAAGTATTGAAAATGAGTAATATTGGTAAAGTGAATTCAAAATTACAGTGTGTAAAAGGGATTTTAAAAGTCTGACACAAATTGTATGTTATGATACATCTACTAGAAACATACTCATCAAATGATGCATTACACGTGTACTATACAGTCTGTGTTATGATCGAGTGTGGCTTTATGTTTTCATTATAAACTCCTGTTTTTCAGGGGGTTATAATTTTGCTCTAAAACATTGCTCTGGATTATAAAATCTTGATCCTGGGAGCTTTTTTTTTTTTTTGCAGGTTGAAAGAAAAATTCAGTTTAGTTCTATGGATGCAAATGTTTCATGGTTTTTAAAAGATGCTTAATTGTGCTCCTGTGATGGAAGTTTCAGCATTTTATTGCATATCACAGGCTGGTGGCTTATTTGCAGGAGGGGTTGGGGAGACTCCTTACCAAAATTTTTTAATGGAATATTATTCAAGGTTATAAAATTCCTCAAGGCTTAGGTATTTAATGTTGCAGCTGAAATTCCTCCCAGCTGTCTGGTATGATGCCCCCATGTGAGAGCTCTAGGCCCACAGGCCTGAAGGGTTGAGAATGGACAGCTCTAACTTTGAATTTTGTTGGCCTATCAGGTCATGCTACCCCTCATGTCTTAGACCTGTCATTAGTAGCCCTGCTTTCTGTAGAGCATGTCCCAGATTCAGGGAGTCCATGTGAAGGAGCACCATGGGCAGTGGCACAGGAGTCCCCGAGGAAGATGTCTAGTGATGATCTGACATTTGCATCTGCCCTCCACAGAAATTTAGGGGTTTCCAAATCAAGCTTAATGTTTACAGTTTCCAAATAGCCATCTTGCAGTGTATAGTTTCCCTATAAAATTACCCCGTATTCAGTTTTTCCATTATCTGCAAGCTCAAAGTTATTTTTAAGGTTTGTGTACAAGTTGACTGCTGTAAAGATATATATTTTGGGGTCAGTTTTTTTCCTTCATTAACTTGGTGGTAGAAAAATATATATACTTAGAAATCCTTAAATTAAAGCCATGTTTTATATATAAGTCAGGTAACATTGGTGTATAGATAAGAATGCAATTAAACCTGATGAGAATCTACTTGAGGAGAACGTAGAAAGTCTCTTTCTCTAAAGGAGATACTTACTCCCTGGTTTATTGCATTAAAACTTATGTTTGAGGTTACCTCAACTTGTTTTAAAAAGATTTTGTTTTGTGAATTTGTACTGTATATTTGAGTAACTGTCAAGCTTGTTTTATTTAAAATTGTTTAACATGTACCATGTACATGTCATTACTATATTCAATGCATCATGCTTGTAACAGGCATTTCATTTATAATAAGAATGAGTTATTCATTTGTAAGCCGTTCAGTAATTTATCTACTATTCCTAAATTGGCATAATGTTTAGATACCTATTTTGAATCACCTTTAATTACTTGTCAGAATGCCTTAACTACCCTAACTTGACAAAACAGAATTCTTTGGTAAAGGAGATCGGGGGGTGGGGTAGGGAGTGGAGAGAGACTGTTCAAATAATGAGAACCCATCATGCTGTGATAATACACAGACAGGTGAGTGGCAAGTGGCAGGGTATTTATTTTGCACAAACTATTTGCAGTCTTTCTGTATTTAAAAAGTAAAGAAAGTTGCATCCAGAAAGGTTTTGTTGGAAGGAATACATTTACACTTGGACTGACAACTTCAGTTCTTTTGTTGGGTTTTTATTTCTGGTCAGAAGCATGGAGCCTTATGATCCAGGTATATGTTGTATTAATTTTCCATTGCATACATTTAATTCCTGGTAAGAGCATTGCTGGTCAAGTCACTGGCTTTTCTCTGCACTCATCTAAACTCATCAAACACCGTCTTCATAAAGGTAGATTGATGGCATTTTACACAACTCATTTAATCAACTTAGTATTTTTTGAGAAATGATCGTTAGAAATTGACGACGTGTTTCAGTGATGTTGAAAACAGTGGGACAAGAATTGAGTTTCACAGGGGAACTGACTTTGGACCTGGCCTGTAGATTAGGGACGCAAAATATTTTCTGTTTTCCCCTCCCTGCCCTTTTTGTGTTATGCACTTAATTTTATGACTTTGGGGGTCTGTTGGAGTGCTGTTTAACAACTCTCCTACTCTCAATGGTCAGAGGCTGTGTAGGTACCCATACTGGAATTGTCCAGGCCACAGGACCCAAGTCTTTGTGGGGTGTGCCTGACATATACCACTTGGTGGGTCTGATTCTAAACTTGATATGTTAATTGTACTTTAAATCAAGCAGTATAAACACACATTTGCCTCGTGTAGTGGACTTTTATAACAAAAGAGAATTTGGATTTCTAATTTACAAATGGCAAATTATTTATCCCTCTCTGGATGCACCAAAGACCAGTAAAGTTTATAGCTTTTCCATCTATATTTATAAAGCAATACTGTATTATAAAAATCAATATTTTTATCACATGCTTGAAATTTTTATTTTGTTCTGTTTTAAAGTGTGCACTCTAAACATATCAGAACCTTGTTTCTTCCTGTGAACTTAGGCTGCCTGCGCACAAAAAAAAAAAAAAAAAAAAACCGAATGGAGAGTCCATAGGCTCTTAAAACTGAAAGAAGAAATGAGGTTGAGAGAACAAGTTCTTTGTCCTGAATTGCTGTACTGGCTTGACATGGTTGATGGGTACTAAATCACAAAAGAATCCATTCCAGTTGTGCATGTCTGGGGGTTGGGCTGTGACTAGATTTAGAAAATAGACTTCAAGCTTTGCATGGTGGGCAGGTATCTTACCCCGTCAGTTGCATTTGTTCTGGGTAGAACAGTAGCCTTCAGTACCACCTTCAGTACCACATCAAGTAACAAGGCAGGAATTGTGGGAATTCACTGAGTCAGTTTTGAGCATTTTGGAGATTATAAACAAGATTGGCTAGAACTGTAAATGTTTGTACTTTTGATTAAGTTCATGGTTCCTTGTCACCTTATACCAGCTATCTTTGGTAGAAGCTACAGCATCCAATGTTCCCGGAAACTATCACATTTGTGCATTTAACAAATTTTGCAATAGCAAAAAAACCAAAATCTGCTTATAAAACATTTGGAACACAAAACATCTGGATTCTACTTGTTTAAAAAAAAAAATTATTTGCAAAATTGGGCTTCTTAGTTAAAAATCAGCAGTTGTCCATGTCAAAATTTTAACTGTAAGCAGGTAGTTTGTGGCAAAGATGGCTAAACAATGAAGCAAGTCTGAATTTGTGTATACTAATGAGCTGCTCTTTTCTGTTGAGACTATCATTATTTGTCTTATTACCCAAGAGGCAATGACCTGAATTGGATGTCTGAAGTATAACTTATGCAGGAATAGTTCTGTAAATACATTTAAATAAACTGTAAAGATATTTAATAAATAATAGTATTTATACTAATTTGTGTACTCCGTTTAATTTGAGTAGTAACAAGACACAGGCCCTTGACATTGAGTTTGTTGGTCTCTATCAGGTCATTTCCAAGCCTCTCAGTGTAGCAGTGACTCCATAACTTTGTGGCTATTGTTTCTGTCTTTCACTAGTTTATCCCTAAGGCTCTTTTTCACCAGCTGATTTACTGCATCACTTTAGCTTCCTCAAAAATGAATCAAAATGGATTTAAATATTGAATGTGACATATAGCTGTTCTCCCAGCTGGGAAAACTTTTCCATCTTTCTTTTAAATGGTATGTGAAGTCACACACAAATCTGGTGTCATTTAAATTTAGCATTCTGTATCCAATTCTAAAATCCAAATTATATACAACTTGACAGTGTAACTATCTTTTACAGATCAGTGCTGAATCTAGGTGATCACTGATGATGGTGCCTTCCCAGGCTAAACCGCCCTGACCCATTTCAGTGAGTCAGAAACTTCATCCTCAGCGAGGAGACCTACACTTACCCTTGGATATAATATCCTCTGGGTAGTCATCCGCATTTGTAAGGAGTATGTGTAATTCATTGTTAATCATCAGTGTAAACAAAAGATACATAAATCTTTAGCCTACAATGTGGAATTATGTGGGCATTGCCAGTTTCCACAAAAAGCTTCATGAAAGCCCATTTTCATTCACTGAGGAACATATCGGGATAAACTTGAGTTTTTAGTAGGTTATTGTGGGTAGTTCTGACTCATCACCAAGCTACATGAGCCAGATTCATTCTGGTTTTAGTTAGAACTCTGTTCACAGTTCTAAAGTTTAGTAATCCACTCAGCCACCTTTGTTTTGTTAATCCTCACAAAATCTAAAGCACAATTGCTTGCCAGTTAATATTTCCTTGTGATTTGATGGTTTCACAGACTTAACAATAAGGTGTTACAGAAGTCTAGTTTGTCAGGTTATAACTGACTATAAACAGGTTTGGGGGGGGAGAGGCATACATCATAAGATGTTACATAACAATGTTATTGTGTCAGATTGTTTAGCTTGTGCCGGTAAGAAGCTAATTCTTAAAGAGGCAAAGAACAGAGACATTAATCTTCCCCCTCATTCCACTCCAGACCCAGGCTTTCTTGGCAGTGGAGGCTGCTGTTCTATGTCAGCTAATACAGAAATAATTTTTTGGCATCCCTTCCATTCTTTTCTGCATCACACTGCAAAATTTTTTAATCACATCATTTAAATTCTTAACAAAATATAAGCAATGGAGAAAAAGTTGGGTTTTTTGCCTTTTTTTTTTTTTTTTGCAATGTTGGGTTGGTTTCTGCCATATGACAATGTGAATCAGCGATAACCATACATCCCCTCCTTCTGGGCCTCCCCTCACCCCATCCCTCCAGGCCATCACAGAGCACGAGACTGGGCTCCCTATGCTATACGGCAGCCTCTCATCAGCTATCCATCTTACACCTGATAGTGCATATATGCTGATGCTGCTTTCTCCATTCATCTCACTCTCTTCTTCCCCTGCTGTGTAAAAGTTATGATCTTACATAAGAAAAGACTGCAGAACGTTCTAATCTGTCAGCATCAAAGCTCAAATACTTGAAATCAAATACAAAAGATACCTGAACTTTACAAGCCATTCTGATGCACTCGAAATGGCTGCTACTGAAAGTTTAAATAACTATAAAACTGGCAAAGAAAATGCTAAAAACTCTTGTAAAGAAACACTACATTGAATTCTTTTTTTTTTTTTTTGGCCACACCATGCAGCTTGTTGAACCTTAGGTCCCAGAGATCAAACCCTTGCCCCCTGAACGGAAACTCAGAGTCCTAACCACCGCACTGCCAGGGAATTCCCTGAACTGAAGAAAATTCTAATGAGCTTTTTCCCAACACAAAAAATTTTTCTGCCTCCCACGTAGCATAATAGATTTAAAGCAAGTTACATTTATTGACAAGTAGTTACTGCTAGATATGGTGGTTGTACAAGATGATGTTTAGATAACCAGTAGCCCATTCTCCAGGAAGCCCAAGACAGTATCTTCATAGATTTAAATGTGAAAATGTGTTTTCAGTACAAGTGAACCAGTAAATGGGCAAGGGGGCGAGCTCAGCCATCATTGTTAGAATGTGGAGAAACTGCCATTATTCATGTCCTCTTCATTGTCACTTGCTGTTGCCAGACTCTGAAAAGGGAGGCTGAAGGGTTCTTGTTGATCAGAAGAAACTGCTGCAAAGAACATGCAAGAGAACTGGAGGAAGGGGGGAGGGAAGTAGCTTGTTTATTCAAAGAAAGTTAGTGCTGATCAAATACCCCTCTTCAGAAACTCAGCCACTGTGGCCTCACATTAGCTGATGGTTCGTGAGACACCCAGAACCTTCACGAGTGGCCCAAAACATCCAAAAGTAAAACCCGTCCCTGGACTCCAGGGGCACACAGTTTGGGATCAGTGATCTGTTTCTGACTACCCTGCCCGAGCCATTGAAACCAACACCAGGGCTGTGGGAGACAGATGAACAGAGACTGCTGGCTATCCTCCTCCACTTGATCCATCCTCTCCCCTTTCCCTCCTGCTGTGACAAAAGCTAGTCCTGACCAGAGTCAGTCCTTCCCTCCCTGTCTCTGACTCCCAGCCCCTTCCATGCCTCTCCTCTACTGGATAGGAACACCAGCATTTAAAAATAATCAGATGTCTCATTAAAATAAATAGCCTCATCCACATCCTCCCTCCATCTTAATCTCTGCTGTAGAACTCTACACTGGCTTTCTCTATTTTCTCATTCTCCTACTCTTAGGTCCTATCTAAAAAAGCTCCTGACCCGCATATAGGAATTGTCCTTATAATGGTCACCAAAAATTGCCAGACGCCCTAAACTAATGGCCATTCTCAGTCCCCAGCCCACTAGATCCTCACTCTGACACTTCCTTCTCAGACTTTCCTCATGCTGTGTTCTTCTGGTTGCTCTTTTCAGTTGGCTTGCCTTCTTTTTATTATTATTAAATTTATTTATGCTAAGTGAAACAAAGATGAATGTTTGCCCTCTTCTACCCACATTTTGAATCAGGGTTTCTCAACCTTAGCACTGCTGATGGAGGATTAAGTTTCCTTGCTGTGGGGGCTGTCCTGCTGCTGGGAGGATGCTGAGCAGCGCCCCTGGCCTCTACCTGCCAGATGCCAGGAGCAGCCCTCTTTCCTGAACTGTGACTCCCAGAAGTGTCTGCAGACACTAATGGCTTTGTCCCCTGGCTGTGGTTAAGAGCCACTCCTCTAAATGGTGACAGTCTTCTCTGCCACACCCTCTCTCGAGGAACTCGCATTCACACTGCTGGCAGAAATTAGTGTGTACATGCCAGGGAGTCTCACAGTTACAATCTGAGCTTCCTATATCCTACTACCTACTTGATTTCTGCAACTTAAATCCAAAATAGAATTCATGATCTTAGCACTGAACCTGTTTCTCCAACCTTGATACCTCCCTTTCCCTTAAGCTCCATGACCGATCCATCACAAAGTCCTGCTGTTTTATTTCCTCAATTAGCTGTTTACTTTGGCCACTTCTCTCCATTTTCTACTGAATCACCATCTCTCAGACACCACAACTGAGTTTCCAGTCTTGCTTCACTGCACTGTGGGCAGCCTTCCCTGTTAAAACCCTTCCAATACTTTCACTGCCACAGTACCTGATGTGGCCAGTTACATCCGACATGAGTTGGAACTCACTCACTGCTCCAGTTTCATTCACCCTGTGCCACTGTTTCCCCTGTCTATCTGCCCTCTGGCCACACTGGTCTTCCTCCAGGTCCTTAAAACGACCACGCTCCCTCCATGACAGGGGCCTTTGCACATGCCACATCCACTCAGCTTCCCCCTACTATCTTATTCTTTCCAGCTCAGCTCCAAACACCAGTTTCAAAGAAGACTTTCTGACCTCCTGGATTAGGTCAGCTCACACTTTAAATCTTCTCAAAGCACCTTGAACTTTTCCTTTATTAAAGTTACCACAGGTTAGTTTTTTTTTTTTAATTATCATACGTTTAGTCATATGATTATTTGTTTAATGTCTACCTCCCCCACCCCCATACCCAGTCTATAATTAAGTGTAGGAACTTTTCTTGTTTACTTTGCACACCATTGTATACCCCACGTCTATGACGCAAGGCCCTCAACAAATACTGGTGGGAGTTGCATGGTAGGTATCAAGCATGAATAAACAAATGATCCCTATTCTTGGTTCATCCTTACAAATCAGAAACTGAAGATGCCCTCTGCATGGGGCACTTCAGACAGCAGTTGTTGAACCTTGGCTCCAGATGAAATACCCCAAATTAGCTGTGATATTGCCTGTGGTAGGCAGAATGATGGTCTACCTTCACCCCCAAAGATGTTCACGTCTTAATCCCAGGACCCTGTGAATATATCACAAAGCAAAAGGGAATTAAAAGAGCAAGTGGAATAAGGTTGCTATCCAGGTAGGCCCAATAGGAAATCACAATGATCCTTAAATGTGGAAATCAGCATCAGAGTGAGGAAATGTGAAATGGACTCCACCAGCCATTGCTGGTTTAAGGCTGAAGGTAACCATGATTAAAGAATGCAGATGATCTCAAGAAGAAAGGAAAAGAAAGAAAGCAGATTCTTCCCTAGTCTCCACAAAGGAACACATCCTTGCCAATGCTTTGCTTTTAGTTCAGTGAGACTCATTTTGGACTTCTGAACTGAAAGATAATTTGTGTTGTCTTAAGCCACTAAGCTTGTGGTAATTTGCTATAGCAGCAATAAGAAACTAATACACTGGTAAGCTGAAAATCTTAGTTTACTATGGCCTTTGAGCGCTGCCCTGAATTTGCCATTCACTTAAGGTCAAATGTCATTTGCTACCCCCTCTTGTCCCCACCTACTCTTCAGTCTCTAAATCATTCATGGCTGGATGATCAAGCCCTTCCCTAGTGTCTAACAGTCTTCTAATGCAGAAAGTCTGAATAGCTATGTAACGTGGAATGAGTCCAAGTTCTATATGAATTGAGTAAGAAGGTGCACTGTTATAAAAAAATTTTTTAACAGTATACATGTTTTCTTAAAAATAGAACTGCCATACAATCCAGCAATTCCACTCCTGCTATTTTTCTGAAAAAAATAAAAATAAGAACATGAATGCAAAAAAGTATCTGCACCCCTATATTCTTTGCAGCATTATTTATAATAGCCAAGATATAGAAGCGACCTGTGTCCATCAATAGATGAATGGGTAAAGAAGATGCAGTGCATATATACAAAGGAATATTACTCAGCCACAAAAAAGAATAAAGCCTTGCCATTTATAACAAAACCAATGAACCTACAAGGTATTTTACTAAGGGAAATAAGTCATAGAAAGACAAACACTATAAGATTTCACTTATGTATGGAATCTAAAAAGCAAAATAAATGAACAAAAATAATGAAACAGAAACAGACTCATAGATACAGAGAACAAACAGGTGGTTGCCAGAGCGGAGAGGTGTGTGGGGGTGAGTGAACTAGGTGAGGGAGATTAAGAGGTACAAATTCCAGTTACAGCATAAATGAGTCATGTGGATGAAATGTACAGCATGAAGAAATAGTCAACAATATTATCATAAATTTTATGGGGCTTTGGTCTTTGAAAACTGCTCTAAATTTCTATCATTGTGATCATTTTGTAATGTGTGGAAATACTGAATCATTATGTTATGCACATAGAACTTACAAAGTGTTGTAGGTCAATCATACTTCAGTAAAAAAAGATAACAATACTAGGTATTTTTCCTCATTTTGGTGTCCCTGAGAGCTGTGTATAACTTCTTGATTAAACTTATTGAACATCCACAACAGAAAAAATGTTGGTCATTATTGAGAATATAGCAGTATTTCTCTGTACTGTGCTTAGTCACTCAGTCATGTTTGACTCTTTGCAACCCTATGGACTGTAGCCTGCCAGGCTCCGCTGTCCATGGAATTCTCCAGGAAAGGATACTGGAATTGGTTGCCATGCCCTCCTCCAGAGGATCTTCCCAACCCAGGGATCAAACCAGGGTCTCCTGCATTGCAGGCAGATTCTTTACCAGCTGAGCTACCAGGGAAGCCCAATACTTCTCTACAGTAGTTTAATTCTGAAAATCCCCTTCCCCAAAGTAGAACACTACCATATATTTATTTTTTTTAATAAAGTGAATTTAAAAAACTGGTTTCATTTTGGAATGTTGTGATACTATTGGAGGGATTTTAAAAATTTTCTCAGGCTATCCCAAACCAGGGCTGAAGGTCTGCCAACTACTGGCTTATGCACTAGGAATACAGAGATGAATAAGACTCAGGTCTGCCCTTGATGAACTCACAATCTACCTAGTGGAATAACAAGCATATCAATCAAGTTATTATGTGACAGTAAAAATGAGTAGAATGAGAAGACTTCAGAAGGAGATGTATCATTTGAGTTGGGCTTTGAAAGTGGGTAGGAGTTTAAACAGTGAAAAGAGGAATACTACTACCCCAAAATGTAGGCTTAATAATATGAGCAAAATTAGAACACAAAAGTATATGCAGAATGTTTCCATTAAGATCAGGAACTAAGCAAGCAGGCCCATTCTCTCCACTCTAAATGTTGTACTAGAGGTTATGTGCTAATGCAACTGAACAAAACAATCAGTTGGAGGCATTAAAGAAAAAATGAAACTATTGGTATATAAAAAAGAGACATATAGTAAGTATGTCTAAAAACCCTGAGAGAATCAGTGATAAAACTAATGGAAATAATAACATAAGTCAGCAGGGTAGTACAATATAAAATTAACACAAAAAAACAATAGCCTTCATATACACAAAAGGCAGTGAGAAAACAGAAAACATAACATCCATTCACAATAGCAATATAAAAGGTTAATTAATTATTTAGGAATAAGCTTAATAATAAATGTGTAAATGTATGAGAAACATTTTAAAACACTCCTGAAAGACACAAAAGAACTGAATAAATGGAAATACATTGCCAGTGTTTATATGACAGAATGACTCAACAACATAAAGATGTCACTTAACATCCTCAAGTTAGCAGAAATTTAAGGAAATCCTAATTTAAAAAAAATAGATTTTTTTTATGGAGTTGGATACATTGATATTAAAGTTCAAATAAAAAATATATACTCAGGAATAACCAGGAAAAAAACTGACAAAAGCTACAAAGGGATACTAAATCTACCAGACATTAAAACATAATCTGAAGGACTAGAACTGGACCTCAGAGGAGGAAATGAGAAGATTATATTAAATACTCTAGGGAAAGTCCCCTAATGCCATTTCAAGGAGTTTAGGTGAAATTCTATGGAAAAAGTGGACGATTCAAGAGATTTAAAAGCAGGAGAGTGATGCTGAGCACTGACCATCTGCCAGCTCCATCTATTAACTCAATTAATTTTCACAATTCAATCTCACAACAATTCATCATTATTATCCTCATTTTACTAACAGAAAGAAAACTGAAGCAAAGATATGTAACTTGCCCAAGTCACACAAGTGGCAAGACAGAGACTCCAACCTAGGAGCCCTATACCTCACTGTAAGGTCCAAACAGAATCTTTTAGTACAGTGTGGAGGAAAACCAGAGTGGAGAAGAATGGGGGTATGGAGGCCAGTCAGAAGGCTCACCGTAGTTCAGATAGATGATAAGGGTCTCAATCATTTACCCATAATGTAATCTCATTTTTGCAGGAGTTAAGGCAAAAACTTCCCTTCCAAAATTGAGTTTTCTTTTTAGAATTTAGGATTTAAGTGACATGATAGAAAAGAAAAGAGTGCTGTACTGAAACTTGTGGAGCTTACAGCTCTAAATGTCACTTTCCCTAGTGAGGAAACTGGCAATCTTAGTGAATTTCAGGGAGATGAAGCAGCAGGGAAATGTGTTCCTGTTGTTGTCTGTAAAAAAAATAAAAGTAAGCACAATATGTGTAACCAAAAAACAGGATGGGGAGAATGCTTCTGCATAATGAAAGGACAGACTTCAGTTTTCTTTTATGACCAAGTTAGTAATTCACAAGAAGAGAAAACTGCTAAGTACTGAGCATATAACAGGTATTCAGTAAACACTTATGGCATCAAACTTAATAAGTGGAGTTTACTGTCCAATTTTACGATCCTAGAAGTCTTTATTACAGCATTGTTATTGTTTAGTTGCTCAGTCGTATTTGACTCTTTGCAACCCCGTGAATTGTAGCTGGCCAGGTTCCTCTGTCCACGGGATTTCCCAGGCAAGAATACTGGTGTAGGTTGCCATTTCCTTCTCCAAGGGATCTTCCCAACCCAGGAATCAAACCTGCATCTCCTGCACTGGCAGGCAGATTCTTTACCACTGAGCCACCAGGAAAGCCCAGTAGCAGTGGATATTGTGACTTAAAAATGAAATAAAGTAAAAAATGTAAACTTCATAGGGGTGTGTAACATGAAGTGTCAGCTCCCTGCTCTTTCTCTTAGTAAAAAACTGACTGCCATCCTAATGATACTTTGGAAATGCAACTTAAATTGGTCCATTTTGCTAATTACTATCAATTCTGAAAAGGACTAGTGAGAAGTAAGTAGTAACTTCTAGCAATATTATTTCTCCTTTCAAATTTCTAACTCTAACAAACTCATATTTCCAAACCAATAATAACAACAGCAAAACAAGCTTGAATAAAACACTAACGTAAACATGTAAAATGTGGACTATTATTTTATGTATATAATATATATATAATATATATATAAATATATATAATTTATATATTATATAAATTATGTTTATCTTCAGTTCAATAGATTTCATAAGGTTTAACATCATAGCATTTTGTAAAGTTGATCATCCATCTATAATAGCAAAATATTGGTATTACAATAATGTTATTAACTGGGACTCTACTACGAAGAAAATTGTGATGTTTCTTGTGATGAAATTTGTATCTGTGCTACCATGAATAAGAGATTTCTTGACCAAACTTGAAAAAGAAAATTAGGACACTTATTTTAGAAAACAAAGTATATGACTTTAACATATTATCAATATTTGTACTCAAAGATAAATATGCTGTAAACAATCATAATTTGCTCTTTAAAACAAGTGACTCAAGTCTCTAAACATACTTTGTTAGAATTACTCAATGAGCAATTTGTTTTGTATTGACATTGTATGAATCAACCTTTTCTCCATCTCAGACTGGCTTCAGCTCTCCCCATCAAAATATAAGGAAATTAATTTCCAGGGGACTGGGGGTGGGCTGCGGCGGGGAGACTGGAAAGGCAGACGGACAACGAGAGTGAGCCCTTGGCCTCGGCTTAGCTGTGTCTCAGTGCTGCTGCTCCTCTACCTTCCTGAAACATGGAGACCCTGGCACTTCTTCCGTGTCGCTGACACTGCTCTCTGGGACTTCACTAACATCTCCACTGCTTTCGGGTACTTCAGTAAGGTCTTTGTTTGCTCTTTTCATTAAAGGGCTGCCACAATTTTCCAATGTAGAGGTGTTCGTGGGAGTCTCATCAGAATACAGCCTTTTCAGTTCTACTTTTCTTGAGATATACTCTGGGACCTGGCTGGTTACATTTTTACCAGCCTTTGAATTTGAATGTATCGGCTCTGACCTGAGGTATTAATAGAGATTAAATGAATGAACTGTTTACTTTGAAATATATATTTGTATATAACTAAAGGAGCAACATGAAATAACAATGATAACACAGTTTAGGGAATATATTGAAAAAACATCAAACTAATTGTTTGAAAGTTAAGATTCAAATATATGATTATTTAGAAATTCTCTTGCAGATTCAAATTTTTCAGTAAAGCAACCCAAGTGGGCACGAGATAATCTTATAACACAGTAGAAGGGCACAGGTAGGAAAAAAACAAAGTCAAATAAATTACAATACATCTGTATGATAAAATTGTATAGAACCATTAAAAAGCATCTTTCCAAGTCATTATCAGCAATATTAGAAAATGTTCACAATATAATATTTTGTGGGAAAAAAACAGGATACAAAACTACATATGCTATATGAGCCAATCTTGTTTTAAAATGCAAATATATGCAAAATTAAAAGTCTGAAAGAAAATACAGTGGGCCAAACATTAACAGTGGCTATGGTTAGGTGGTAAAAGTGTGGGTGTTTTTCACTTTATTCTTTGTACTTTATTGCATTTTCCTAATTTCCCATAGAAATTTGTTATTTTTAGTATGAAGTAGCCTCCACCAAAACAAAAAAAAAAAACAGTTAAGGGGCAAAAGGGGGAGTTCCCTGGATATCCAGTGGTTAGGACATTACAGTTCACTGCTGTGTCCTAGGTTCAATCCCTGGACAGGGAACTGAGATCCTGCAAGCCATGCAGTGCAGCCAAAATTAAAAAAAAAGAAAAGAGAGAGACAAAAGGGAAAAAAGAAAGAAAGAAAAACAATGGCTGCCTGTCCATATGTCTAAGAAAGAGAGCTCTGGGTAATGAATATAAACCTTCATGTGAAACTTCACACTATATCACTCCTAAAAAACAACCACTGAAAACAGAAATGAGTTTTAGGTAATGACAAAGATAAACCAGACAGTTCTGTTAAATTGTGATCATAAGAGAAAAAAGCAAGTATCTGTGAAAGATGGGTGTTATTTCTATGTTACAGTTAGGTCTTCCTGGAGCTCTTCCTGATTCAGTTAAAATTTCAGATCTTCTAATGTTTTCCTTCTCAGTTGTTTCCTAACTGAATGCCATTGAATTATTGCAGAATAAGGTTGCAATGGCTTTATCCCAACCAATAAGACATTAAAAACACAGCCTTACCTTTTTTCTTTTTGTGAAAGACACAGTGTTTGTGGAGAAGATGCTCTACTTGGCTCATCAGCTAAGGTAGCCAAAATAAAGTTGGCTTCCAATAACATATCATTAATACTTAAAGCCATGGGTCTAAAAAAGGCAAAACCAGAGCAAAAACCACACTCATTTTCTGATGGACACTGGGAAAACATTAGAAAATGATACTTAATTTTGGAGTAAAAAGAAACAGTAAAAGTAGAAGTCTTATTTGTTTTTTTCACAAATTGAGATAGTCCTTAGAGCTAAAAGAGCCCTTAAAAATCATCACATCCAATTTTATAAGACACATTTATCCTAACCCAATCTCTTTGACATTTTAGTTCTGAAATATAACATACTATAGTTTCATAGAGATTTAACTTGTTTAAGCCATATACAATTTTCTAATTAGGCAATTTATTCAGTATATCAAGTTTATAAATGTTTTCACTCTGCAGAATAATGTATCTTTCTAAACCAAGTCACCAATCAAAAGAACACCAGGTTATAACATCTTTCAAAGTTTTAGTTTGAGAAGTGTTGCCAGTAAAGTTAAGGAATTCCTGAGGTGTGAATTAATTTCAACGTGACTCAAAGGGTTTTATTTACTAGTATACGACAAAAGAAAAAGAAATAAACTCAAAAATTTTCCAAAGACCTACTTCCCAGGAAAGTCAAAATGAATGGCTATAGGAGCATGTATAGCTTCTGAAAATATCAGCACTCCCTGAAAGGAAAAGAAGGGAAAAAAAATATGAAATCTTTATTAAAAACTGCCACTGATAATTCTAATTGGACACTACTTTTGGTTTTACCTTCAGTTCTTTGAAGCAAAATGTTATTTCAGTGTCAATTCCAACTTGAAAGAAGTCAAACTCATCTGGACCAATAAACATCTCACTGTATACAGAATTGGTCAGGTCTGTTCAAGAGGAAAATAAAGAATAACATCAATTCCGTAGGTATTTGTGAAATTTTAATAAGAAAATATAGTCAGGGACTTCCCTGGTGGTCCAGTGGCTAAGACTCCTTACTCCTAATGCAGGGGGCTGGGGTTCAATACCTGGTCAGGGAACTAGATCCCACATTTCATAACTGAGAGTTCCCCTGCTGCAACTAAAGATCCCACACAGTGCAACAAAAATGGAAGATCCTGCAATTAAGACCCAGTGCAGCCAAATAAATAAATATTTTTTTAAAAAGAAAAGTAAATATAACCATAAATTGTAGGTTAAAAATAGCCACAAGTTCTTTGACATTTCTTCATTGAGTGGTAGGGTCTATATCTGTGTCCCTTCCCCTTGGGGTGAGTGGGCTTTCTGTCTACTCTCACTAATAGTATGTGGTGGAGTGATCTAGTGCTAGTTTCTGGTGTGGGCCCAGGCATTAAGAGACTGCTACCTCACTTCCTCTATCCCACAAGCTGGGAGGGGTGGCCAAAAAATTAAAAAATGGAAAGTAAAAAATCAACTTCACAGAATGGGAGAAAATATTTGAAATCATATATATGATAAGGGGGGCTTCCCAGGTGGTGCTAGTAGTAAAGAACCTGCCTACCAATGCAGGAGACATAAGAGACACGGGTTTGATCCCTAGCTTGGGAAGATCCCCTGGAGGAGGGCGCAGCAATCCACTCTAGTATTCTTGCTGGGAGAAGCCCACGGACAGAGGAGCCTGGCAGGCGCTGGTCCATAGAGTCTCACAGAGTCGACTGAAGCAACTTAGCACAGCACAGCACATATGATAAGGGACTAGTATTCAGAACAATAAAGACAAATAACTCAAGTGAAAAACAAACAAGGGATATGAACAGACATTTCTCCAAAGAAAATATACAAATAAACAATAAGCACACACAAAAAGATACTCAACATCATTAGTTACTAGGGGAATGAAAATCTAAAGCACAATGAGACAACACTTCATACCCACTAGGATGGCTATAATCCAAAAGACAGACAATAACAGGTGAATTTTGTTCTCTAATATTTTATTAAAATGTCATGTGCATTTTTAAAATGAAAATATGATCATACTATGCATACCATTTTATAATCTATTCAATAATATATCCTGGCTATATTTCCACGTCAATAATTGAAAGTTGCTCGGTTGTGTCCCACTCTTTGTGACCCCATAGACTGTACAGTCCATGGAATTCTCCAGGCCAGAATACTGGAGTGGGTAGCCTTTCCTTTCTTCAGGGGATCTTCCCAACCTAGGAATCAAACTAGAGTCTCCTGCATTGCAGGCGGATTCTTTACCAACTGAGCTATGAGGGAAGCTCAGTGCCTTATGTCAATAAGTACATTTTCCAAATTATTTGTGTGTGTTGGTGTTTTGTGTTTTCCTCTACAATATTAACTTCAATAAACATCTTTGATATACATACCCAGAGAGAAAGAAATGTATATATACACACAAACAAGACTATTATTTTTTTTTTTTTTTGCTGTGCAGTGTGGCTTGCAGGATCTTAGTTCCCCAACCAGGGACTGAACCCAGGCCCATGACAGTAAAGGCCTGGAATCCTGCTAGGCCACCAGGGAACTCCCAAGACTACTTTTAATAATAGCTTCACTGTATTTCACCAATTAAACCAATCTCCTGTTCTCAGATCTAAGATATAGAAAAGTGTTTTTATATATTAAGTGCTTTTCTCCAGATAGGGGGATTCCAGGTGACTTCATTAGTGCTTTTTGTGTGTTTTTAATTTTCTTCAATGGACATGAATTATTTAAGTGTAAGAACAAAGGAGAAATAGTATTTATATTTTAAAAGGACCAAACAATACCTTACAAATACCTTCCTCTCAATCAAGAAGGCTCATGTCACGACTTGTGGTTGCTATGCGGGAGGGGGAGGGCAAGGGAGGGTTGGATTGGGAGTTTGGGATTAGCAGATGCAAACTATTAGATGTAAAATGGATAAGCATGTCCTACTGTACAGCACAGGTAACTATATTCAATATCCTACAATAAACCATGATGGAAAAGAATACAAAAAAAGAATACTTAAAAAAATAAGAAAAGAAGGCTCATGTCACTCCCAGTGTGCTGGCATAGAGTAGGTTCAATAATAAAATTAAACTGAGTCCCGAGTCAATCATAACTATAACCACTCATTAGAAAGCTGCTCACAAGGGATAGCGTCTCCTGGTTACTAAATGGCCATCTTTATTCAGAGATGGCATTATGAATATAAAACAGACCTTCTCACTAGCCACGCATATATTTTCCAGATCATGCACTTCTAAGTGCCAAAAAAGAATACTAGATGAGACTTGAGAGAAGCAATAAGAGCATGGTGGTAACAAGCCTAAGCCCTGGAACCTGACAGCCTCTATTCAGATCACAATCCACATATTAACTGTGTGACAGCAGCAAGTCACTTAGTTTCTCTGTGCTTCATATTGTTCATATGGAAAATGAGGATACTAACAGTAGCTACATCATAGAGTTGCTGCAAAGATCAAATGGATTCACATTTAGAACAGCATCTGGCACAAACTAAACACTACAAAGTCATGTGACCCACCTTAAGCCCTAGTTATACTAGTTTTTCACTTTCAAATACTGTTTCTACCTTAATATTCTTTCTTTACTGCTATCACCCCCCAAATTATCCAACATCAAAGAATCTCAAACAGCTTATGCCAAAAATACCTTAGTAAATTTCCTTAATAGCAAAACTCCAGATTTAATCATGCCATAGTGTCTCCATTACATCTGGATAGCTCTTAGAAGAGTGAACTAAAGAAATATTCACATTTTCTGCCCTATCTATTTGCCATCTGGAATATGCTACATTTCTAACTTAAAGTTAATTTTCCTTTTTATGTGGTCAAAGATCATCTCCATTGGATGGCTGGCCTCTTCCCTTCCTTTATGCTAAATACAAAGGATAAGAAAAGGACCTTAAAATTTCAACTGAAAAAATATTTTTCTCAGTAACCATCCTCCTAATTTTAAAACAATTTGAATTTCAAAGCCAGGTATTTTAATTACTGGTTGACAAATTTCTTTGGTCTCTTGAAAATTTTTCTATATTTTACTTTTACTGTCTTTTAGTCAAGAATAAATATTATGTCAGTAATATTTACTGTATAACCATAGAATAATCAGGAAAGCCAGGAAGTAATATTCCATCAAAGCACAGTGACAGATATAATCCTTACCCATTGATTCCTCATTAGAACTCTTAATGCAAACCTTCAGCGGAGTAACAGCAAGAGTAACTTCCTCTTGACTCGATGTAAAAAGAACAATTGCCTCAGCAAGCACCCTACAAAATGCAATGAACAATATTACACTATTTGAAGAAGAAACAGAAAAAAATTATCTTCTGAAACGGAACTCAAATCTTGAATCTGAAAATAAATAGGTGAATCTACCCAAAAGACTATCTCTATTCTTCTACATGACCTGCTATATTTTTTGCATATCTCAAAATTACACCATTGGAAATTCCAAGGTGTTCCAGTGGTTAAGACTCATGCTTTCACTGCCGGGGCCTGGGTTCAATCTCTGGTCCAGGTTGTCCTGACATCCCAAATGCCCTTTCATCTTGGGTTCCCTTTTTAAAAACACCTTCACTGAGATACAATTCATATTCTACACAATTCTCAGATTTAAAGCTATATGGTTTGCACTACCCTAAGGACTAACGATGTTGATCATCTTTTCATATGCTTGTTGGCCATTTGCGTATATTCTTCGGAAAAATATCCATTCAAATCCTTTGCCCACTTTTTTTTAGTTAGGTTATTTATCTTTTTATTATTGAATTAAAATTTCTGGCTTATTTTTTAAATCGAAGTCAGGTTAGATAAAAATGAGATTCTTAGAATTTTTGTAACGTTCGTGTTAACCTGACGCTAGATTTTAGATTAGCAGTGTTTCTCAATGCCAAAATGTCAGGAACACCTACCAAATTAATCTGGGAACTTTTCCAGTGTTAAGGGAGAGGTGTTGTACAAGATATCAAACAAGCTGATACAAAAAATGACAACATGAATGTGCAATTCAAAAATGAAAAATACAAACTTCTAATAAATGTAAAAAGATGCTCAAGGCAGACATAGTAAAGAACTAAAATGCGGACTTCCCTGGTAGCACAGTAGAAAAGAACCTGCCTGCCAACGCAGGGGACACAGGTTCGATTCCTGGTCCGGGAAGATTCCACATGCCTCGGAGCAACTAAGACTTGGTGCCACAACTACTGAGCCCACACTTCAGAGCCTGAGCTCTGCAACAAGAGAAGCCACAACAGTGAGAAGCCTGAGCACCACAACCAGAGAAAGCCCTTGCACAGCAACAAAGATCCAGTGCAACCAGAAATAAATAAAATTATTAAAAAAAAAAAAGAAGAACTAAAATGCCATTTTCTACCCAACAGGTTGGCAAAATTTTTGAAGATTAATCATAATCCTTAACTTGGAAGGATTCTCCTATACTTTTGGTAGGAATGTAAATTGGCACAAACTTTTCAGATAGCAATTGGCTAGTCCATATGTATGCAAATTTAAAATTTATTTAAGCCTTTGACCCAGCAGTTTCACTTCCAGGACTCAATATGTGTTGGGGCTTCCCAGGTGGCTCAGTGGTAAAGAATCTGCTATTAATCCAAGAGATGTGAGTTCAATCCCTAGGTCAACAAGATCCACTGGAGAAGGAAATGATACCCCACTGCAAAATTCTTGCCTGGAAAATCCCATGGACAGAGGAGCCTGGAGGGCTACAGTCCAAGGGATTGCAAAAGAATTGGACACAGCTTAGCAACTAAACAACAAAGTATGTGATACAATTTTGAAAGAGAGAAAGCTATCCATAGATATAGGGAGAGGGAAAGTTATAGACAAACTGACTATAAATAGAAGAGGTAAAAAGATATACACCAAACTGTTAATAGATGTTATGCCTGCCAAGTGCGATATATGGGGTAAATAGAGGAGAAAGACTTTCATTTTTCATCTTTGCACTTCTCTATAAATTTTAGATGCATTACAAGGAGTATTTCTGTTGTAATTTAAAAAACAGTAAGGGTAAAAATAAATAAAGAAAATAAAAAACAGTAAAGGTAAAACATCTTTTGGCTTACAAAATAATAAATGTTTAATGCTATGGTTTAACTGAAAAATTGAGTTCTCCCTCACTGACAAATACATCTCACTCATTCTCTAGGAAAAAACAAACAGGGATAAAATCAATCACATAAAAGCTGTTAAGATCTCCTCGTGCTGTGTGTTTTAAGACACACAGTGTCTTATAAAAGCACCATACGAATGCAAAGTGTTATCAGATAATATATTTTTCTCTTAATATCACTTGACGTAGAAAGCCACTGATGGGATATTTCTAGAACTTTCTTGGCCAATAAATTATTATTTCTACCATTAGGCAGTTATTATCTACTATTATCTTTCTTCAGGTTTCCTCTTGATCCTGTAGGTGATTTCTTCAAGTCTAATGTTAGCTTTAAAAAATGTAATTGATTTAAAAGTTCTAGGGCATTAATTCTTTACTCTGTGACCATACTATATTAAGGAAAAAAACAACAGAGAGCTCATTACCTTGGTTGAATCACTAGTGTATTAGCACACATACTCTCTTGAAAAATAACTTGCAAAGGCTGACTTTCTTGAAAACACACATTATGAATCTTTTTAATACCTTAAAAATAGTAAAACAATCCGTTAATAATTTTAAGCGTAAAATTAAAAAAATTTAAAGACTTACACTTTAAGTTCAGATTAAAATAATAAAATTAAAGTAATATTTAATATCTAGCAGGTGCACATAAGTTACAAGAAACACTAACCCTAAATGAATGTGTTTATCGCCCCCTAGTGGACACTATGTAACATGTCACACCCTCCAAACAATTAGGCAGTAGAGTTCCCACGTTCTTTTGAAATATGGGTAATTTCTTAAATTGTGTGTAAAATAGTAATTGCCCACTACCAATCAGGTATCTATGACCTCTTTCAGAATTTTTCAACCAAGGTTGATATTTCTGGATGGGACCTTTGAAAATAAAACCAGAGCACTGAATCGGTGTGTTCTTTCCCTCTGAGAGGATGAAAGGAGTGGGGAGCAGTAATGGCTATGGTCCAGTGTACCCACAACTACAGTATACATTGCACAGACATTATCTCTGATCCTCTCTATATCTCTATGGGGTAGGTACTTAATCTCAGAAGAGGAAACTATAGCTTGAGCTTGGTTAAATTAGTTCAAAGTTAAGCTGTTTTAGTAAGTATAGTCAGAATTTGAATTTAAGTTTATCTTTTTTTTTTTTTCCTGAATCTAAGTTTGAACATAGAGCCCATGTAATAAAATCCAGGTAGGCTACAACTTTCTACAGCATAATAATGTTACAACGAGATTCAAAAGGATTCATTCTAAATAGCATTTTTCAACTCATTTTTTAAACCGAATTAATAACAGCAATATTTATTATTTTCACAAATATTTACTGAGCAGTTACTGTCTGTCAGGCTTATCAATTAGTTTTTAATGATCATCAAAAATACAGTGACTCAAAATAACAAGCATTTGTTATTTTTCACAATTCAGTTAAGTGGCTCCTCTGGTTTGGGCTGGCTTCACAGTGGCTGGATCGTTTTGAATGGCCTCACTTTCATATCCGAGGCCTCACAGTTGGGACACTGGGACAGTCTGGGTGGCTGGGGCCTCACACCGCGTGGTCTCCAATCTTTCAGGTGTCTACACAGGCTATGCTTATTCTCATGTTGATGGAAATGTTCTTAGTTAAACAACGGAAGCTGACGGGCCTCTTGAGGCCTAGGCTTGGAACTCACACAACATCAATTCTAGTGCATTCTACTGATATCAAAGCAAGTCCAAGGCCAGCTGAGATTTGAAGTGGGGAAACAGACTTCAGCTTTTGAAGGGAAGGCCTGCAGATAATTTATGAGTTTGTTTTTTTTTCTGTAATCTACCACACTAGAGACGATTTGGGAGCTATGGACCAGTGAAGAACAACTTGGACAAAAATCACAAACCTTACGTTCTAGTAAAGAGAGGCACACAATAAGAAAATAAGTATTAATGAAACAATTGGTATATCACATAATGGGCTTCCCAGGTGGCGCTAGCAGTAAAGAACCTGCCTGCCAATGCAGGAGAGAGACACGGGTTCGATCCCTGGGTTGGGAAGATCCCTTGGAGGAGAAGTCATGGCAACCCACTCCAATATTCTTCCCTGGAGAATTCCATGCACAGAGGAGCCTGGCGGGCTACAATCCACAGGGTCGCACAGAGTCAGACACGACTGAAGCGACTTAGCATGCATGCACACATGTCACAAAGTGGTAAGTACACAGGAATTTTTTTTTTTAAATAGCAGAAAGGGAGCTGGGAGTGCCAGTGGTGGGGGTAGTAATTTTAAATAGGGAGTTCAAGGAAGACCTCATGGAAAAGATGCCATTTGAGCAAAGACTGAAGGAGGTCTTCAAAAGATCAAACTATGCGCTGTCTGGAGAGGGAGCTTGCTAGGCAGAGGGGACAGCCCAGCCCTTGAGGAGAAAGCATGCCTGGGACTCCTAGATCATGTTGGACCTCACAGGCCACTGTATGATCTTCAGCTTCTATCTTGGGTACAACAGTGACCTTTTTGCTGGAGTGACATAATCTGACCTGTTTTAAAGGTATTATTGTGGCTGCTATTTTGGAAAGACATGAAGCTCAAAAGTTGGTATATCTTACTTATTTTAAAAAATATTTTTAAGTTACTTTTAGATGGATATATAATAGAAGACAATAGATGTGTAAGGCATACATTTAACAACTATCAAAAATAGACAATGAAAATTAGTCACCCTCCACCTCTGACTCCTGCCACCCCAGTATCTTTTTCAGAGGTAACTACTGTCACCAGTTTCTTAGGTATTCTCCAGAAACAGTCCATGTATATACAAGCACAATCATACCTCTGTAACAAATATCTGACTCAGGTGAATATTGTATTGGTATTACCAAGGATGTCCAAGTTGAGAGATGCCTTATTTCTTTGTCACCCCTGAGGCTCTTTTTCTTGCTGCTTGCTTCCTTCCCCTTTTTCGTTAACACAAACAAGACACTCTCAGTTTAGACCTTTGATCACACTGCTTCCTCATAGTAGAATGCCCTCCCATTTCTGACCATTGGAAATGTACCCAGATGTGAAGCCAGCACCTACAAAACCTTTCCTCTTCACCTTTTCTCTCTCAAGTACATTCACTGTACCCTTTTAAAAGCAACTTGGTGGAGAAGGAAATGGCAACCCACTCCAGTATTCTTGCCTGGAGAAGCCCATGGATGGAGGAGCCTGGTAGGCTACAGTCCACGGGGTTGCAAAGAGTCGGGCACGACTAAGCGACTTCACTTTCACTTTAATGAAAGTACATTTAAAAATAAATAAATAAAAATAAGAGCAACTTGGCTGGGGGCTTCCCTGGTGGTCCAGTGGCTAAGGACCACTGCCAATGCAGGGGACACAGGTTCAACCCCTGGTCAGGAAGATCCCACAGGCCGTGGGATAGCTGAGCCCGTGCTCCACAGCTGCTGAGCCTGCGCTCTATCCAGAGCCCTTGAGCTGCAACTGAGCCCTCGTGCTGTGACTACTGAAGCCCACACACCTAGAGCCTGTGCTCTGCAACAAGAGAAGCCATCACGAGAAGCCCGTGACCCACAACCAGAGAGTAGCTCCTGCTTGCTGCACTTAGAGAAAACCCATGCAGCAATGAAGACCCAGCGTGGCCAAAAATAAATAAATAAATCTTAAAAAAAATAAAGTAACTTGGCTTGATGTACTTCTTCATTGCAATTTTTTCTAACCTTCTAGTTTAATAATTTTCTGTGATAGAATGCAAATGGGATAAAAATTTAAAGTCCTGTTTACTCTGTGTCATTTATTGACTTTTTCTAGTGCTGCACAAAGTACTGGACTATAATGAGACAAGGAATTTTCACCAGAATTTCTTCCTTCATTAAGAAAGTCTTATTATTGAAACCACAATGAAAACAAAACAGCTGAACTAAATAGAATGCTTAGTAGTGTTGACTTAAATTCTGGCCTAAATTTCTTATCTTCTCACAGACCAGTAACAAACAGTCTGAGGTCTAGCCGCCAGTCCGTGGACCACTTGATAGCACTGGTCTGTACCATCTGCTCCCAGCAATGGGATACCTGATGCTATGATAGAATTCTGCTTGCTATTTCGTAGCTCAATCTGCAACTTCTTTCAGTGGCTCCAGAGAACTCTCTCAGACCTGAAGAGGCACAGCTAAGGAGTAAGCTTTATTTTGGAGATGTTCCATTTGTGGAGTTTGGAATTTCAGAGGTTAGTGATAGTTCAAAAATCTTACAAGGGATACTCCTAATCCCTTTACATTCACTGTTACCGAAGTTTAGTCATGAGTACATCTGTAAATGACCTTTCAAAAAATCTTAAAACCCTGAAGTGGGGATCCTGCCCTCTTGACACACGTCATTAATATACATGTACAAATCAGGGTTTTATTTTCACTCAAATAGCCAGTGCCCCCCTCTCAGGGAGTCCCCTCTCCGTTGAAGACCTGTTTTCTTGATCAGAACAGAACTTAGCACCAGGTGCTTTGGATCAGCAGGGCATGTTCTTCAGGGACAACTCACCAACTCATTTTTAGCTACTCTGGGACTTGCGCAAATGAAAATACAGAGAGTTCATAGAATTATTATTAGGCAGGTGAATATTTCATATGAATCTTGGCTCTTGATGACATAAATCATCTTTTTTCTATTAATAGATGCTAAATACTCTAAGAAATCACCATTCTGGGAACTACTTGTGGTTAGATTCAGAGAAATTAGTCTTTTTTAGTGGTTCATATTTTCACAGCTGTTTTCTATCAATGAAGACAGCCAAATTTACTTCACTGTCCTTAATTTCTTCCCAAATTCCAAATATGTATTTCTAACAATTTATTGGATATCTCTGCCTAGGTGATTTTTCTCAACTAAAAACTAAATTTGCACACTGTTTCCCCGCCAGATTATAGAAATAAAATTGCAAGCATAATTTCCTGAGTACAGACAGTTTTGGAAAATATAAGTATTAATATTTACCCAAATTACTATATTAGCATCTATTGCCTTTGTTCCCCTCCCTTCCTGAGCCATCCTTCCCTGTTGTGTAGCCGCCATGAGGTTTGGGAGGCACCAGCTTCACTTCAAGCCTCACTTGTGGGCCCTCATTGGTATAAATCAATTGATGTAATCTTATCTCCCTTGTGATTGAATTTGGTCCAGATATGGCAATAAGCCAAGGCAATTAGAGAATGGAATTCCCGTGGCCCCCCAGGATTAGTTTAGGTTGGTCCAATCAGAGCCAAGCCAAACTTTTGTTCAATGCATGTATGAGGTATGACTCTCACTCCTCTTGGATATAAAAGAGCAAGTATGTGGCCCCAACAGCTGCTGCTAGAAGTCACCTTATTATTAAAAGTTTATAAGAGAAGTTGGACTTAGTATAAATCACATGGAAAAATGTAGAGCTGAGAGAATTTTAAAAGGAAGGAGAAGGAGAAGCAGCTGCTGCAGCCTGGATCAAACCACTCCTCTGATCTAATTTCGAACTTTTAGCTTATATGAACCAACATTCCTCTTTACCGTTTAAGTCAGTTTGAGTTGGATTTTCTGGGTGTTTTTCCTTTCTTTCTGTTACTTGTAACTTAGAGCATCCTAACTCGTACAATTTCCCAACAAAAGCTATTAAAAATCTACCAATCACAAATATGTATTGGACACTAATCAAGTCACTTGAGACATACTTAAGAAACTGAAAACTTAGTACTAGTGATACCTCTTAGAAACTATGCCAGGTATTTCTTTAAACATTGCAGAGCTATAACTTCCTATAACTCACTGAATCTTCACAAAAACCCTAGAAGGCTTGTATTACTATTGTCCCCATTTTACATAAGGTAAACTGAGGCACAAAGTAAAATAATTTGTCCAGTGTCTCAGCAAGGAAGCAGCAGTGCAGGGTTCCACCCCGGGCCTTGGGGCCTCCAGACGCCATGCTCCTTATTATCATACTATATATATTTAACTCCGTAAAATCCTATATGACTACAACATTTGAATATCTACCTTGCAAGGCTGGGAGGCAGGAAATCTCTTTGGTGTATCAGAGAGAATGAATGAAGGTCTTGGCTCCTACAGTTGAGGGGCTGGACTCAGAGCACTTCTAATACAAGTAGGCATTATTCTTTTTCTGCTCTTTGCAAGGAACACTGTTACCAAAGCACGCTTACAGAATATCATCCAGCAGTTAGTTAATTTTAGAATAATCAATTGTGAGAGTTCAAATGAACATTTAAATATTGGTCTGGGGACTTCAGTGGTAATCCAGTGGTTAAGACTCCATGCTCCCAATGTAGGGAGCATGGGCTTGATCCTTGGTTGGGGAAATAAGATCCTATATGGCAAAAAAAAAAAAAGAAAAAAACCAACTGGTCTGTATGTAAGTGTATGCATAGCCTGTGCCACTGACAAGCCAAAAAAAGAAAGAATTAATACCAGTCATCTCACAATACTTCTACAGAGAAAAGTACAATAATATTTACAACCTCCCTACCATAGACTACACAAATTCAAAGCAATGTTGCAGTGTGAATATTCTAACCGTGAACAATAGTAACAAAAAATGCACATACTTTAAACTAGATTTAACTATACCTACCATGTCGGCAGAAGAACTGAATAACTACTTTGCACTTATCAGATCTGGTAAATATTTTGCACTTCTCCACATTTTTCTCTAGGGAATTCAGACATCTAAAGATGGGCAGAATTGACTGTAACGCAAACACATTAGAGAACAGCACATACTTAACATGGTTGCTTGGTTACTTTTAAAAAATCTAACGAGAGTATTTATATTCTTAAATGAACTGACCTGTCTTGTACGCAATTTAAACCAAGTATTAAGATCAGGATAGGTGTTATACCCTATATATCGAGCATTTCTACAACACAAGAGGAAATCAGGCCCTCTTATACTTACCTTCATTCCCAATCTGCAATTTAAATTCAATATTATGTCAGTATCATTCATTTTCACTGAGGTTGACCATTGATAATGTTGAAAAAACACAGGAGAGAAGAGGACACATCCATATGCTGACCGACAAGAATTCACAGATCTTAAAGCAAGCTAGAAAAACAAAATAACAGTCATACAGGAAAACAAATCAGGTTTCTTTAATGATTAATTAAAAAAAATCTAATATGTTTATCATGTCATTGAAATGCATTCAAGTAAGCTATGGGATGTTAACTGCATTATATGGACCACATTATACATATGAATTATAATACTGATATAATATGAACTGCATTATACAGTGTGTTCTTAAAAAATTATTTATCTTTTTTTGGCTGTGCTGGGTCTTCATTGCTGCATGGGCTTTTCTCTAGTTGCGGCAAGCGGGGGCTACTCTCTAGTTGTGGTGCATGGACTTCTTAACGTGGTGGCTTCTCTTGTTGCGAACCATGGGCTCTAGGGAGCATGGGCTTCAGCAGTTGTAGCACTTGGACTCAGTAGTTGTGGCTTCCGGGCCTCAAGGCACAGGCTCAATAGTTATGACACAGGGGCTTAGCTGCTCCACAGCATTTGGAATCTTCTCAGGTCAGGGATCAAAACGGTGTCTCCTGCATTGGCAGGTGGATTGTTTACCACTGAGCCTCCAGAGAAGCCCCTTTAGAGTGTGTTTGTAATTTGCATATGTATACACATATGTGTCCATATCTATACTAGACTTATAGGTTTTAAGACTAAAATCCTGCATGTTGAATTTGTATTTTTTGTTTTGCTAACAAGAACATATTTTTAATTGCACAAATGTAATTGCTCACAGGCACCTTATTACAAAGTGATCAAAGGCAATAATACGAAAGGAAGTAAAAAGACTGCAGCAAAATGGCAGTCTTACCTTGTCTAAGGTAAGAAATTGTTAGTCAGTCAACCATTAATACTTCCACTTGGGAATGCAGGCCCCAAACTAGCAGATCTTCTGAGTTTTCAAGAGAAGCAAGAAATTCAGATTTTTATGTGGACTCTCTCAACTACTGTTAGAAAATTATTTCAATTTTTTAAAATTGGAGGATAACTGCATTACAATATTGTATTAGTTTCTGCTGTATAACAATGTGAACCAGCTATAAGTATACATATTGCCTTCCTTCTTGAGCCTCCCTCCCACTCCCCCATCTCACTCCTCTAGGTCATCACAGAGCACCAAATCACACTCCCTGTGTTATATTTCAATTTTTAAAAAAACAGTATAGGCCCCACAAAACATTTCTGCAAGTCATATCTAGCCTCTTGACCACCAGGTTGTGATTCTGGCTTAAATCAATTGTGTATGATTTTTTTTAAGTTTACCATGCTCTAAATGTATTCAGATATGTAAAATACAAATCAACAGTGGAAGGGATAATTACAGTTTCTGGATTTCCAAGTTAACATTCAATCTGGACTGGGATCTTTAAACATCATCTTTTGCCCTTACTTGATAGTCTATGAGCTAAATTTCTTACTTACACCTTTTTCAGAGGGGTCTAGCCACAGCTCATCACTAATTCGTGAGAGAGCTTGGATTGCTTTCCCAAATACTATGGAGAAAAAGAAAGATGCTGTTTACATTCTTTCAAACAATAAAAATAAACCATGGAACTACTTCAGCATTCACAGGACTCAGGATAAATTCACAAAGAACAGTGTTTTATAGACTAATGCTACAAACTGCTTTAAGAAATACAGTATAATGGCCTTGGCAAAATTCCAGACACATAATAAGTGCTCAATAAATTCACAGATTGGGTGTGTGAAATAATAAAATGCAACAAAATCCTTTCTTTCTAGATGTTAAAAATGTTGCACGGAACTATTGTGGTAGCTAATGTCCATACTAAAGCATTTTTAAACTTGGTTTAAATGTATATCCCTTACTCCAAAAAAAAAACCAAACTGTGAAAACAGAGCATATAGAAAATGGTTCAAAGGGTTTTCATAACTGCACAGGTGGCAAAGTCAAAACAAGTTATGAGAGAGAAATTAGAGGCATTCAAGATATATCTCTGATACTTGAGCATGCATCATGCCAGATCTCGCCAGAAAACACAGTTAGATGCCCTGTCATAAAGAGTAGCTAGGCCTGGATGAAATACTGGTCTGATTTGGTATGACACCATTAGTGTTCTTAAAAATTACGAATAAGTAAAAAAAAAAAAATATGGCAAACAGATATGGGATACTATGCTTCAATAAAAAAGGATGGCCATATCAATTCATGGAAAAGTAGAAAAAAAGGAAAAATAATTCTAGAATGTAAAATCATATTATGCTTAAGAATCAGAGTTGGGAGCATCATACTATGATTGATCCAGTGGTTAGGACTCTGCACTAAGATCCCACAAGCCACATGGCATGCTAAGAAAGAGAGGGGGGAGAAAAGAATCAGAACTGGAGGTGCGGGCCTCAAACTCAGAACATAGGATGACTAGGGGAAAAAAAAAAAGTGGCCCTTTTTTAATACTTCACATTTACCACTCTTTCCCGGAGCTAGCTAATGAAGACTTTTTGTTCATTCAGTTAATATTCACTGAGCCCCTAGCAGGTTCCAAGAGTATAAGCCAAGGCAATGGGGGTATAGCAATGAACAAGACAGGTTTACAGTTCCCACCCTCACAGTGCTTAGGTTCTGGAGAAAAAACAAAATTAAACAATCATACAAATTATCACTTACTGAGAACAAGGTACACACTGCAAAAGAGAACTTTCTAGAACTCTGAAAACATGCAACAATGCGGATCTCTTTATTTCCTTTCCTGCTCATTAATATTTTTCCATAGATGCCCTCAACATAGCGGGAGCCAGCTGAGACACAAATGCCTTTCAATGATCATTTTCAGATTATGATCTGTAGAAAACCATTACTTTTCTAAACAGAGACTTTCTGGAGTAACTTACATGTTTAAAGGACCATTTATAATAAGGATTAGTTCTTGTACATTACAATTTGTTACTGAGCTCTTTACCCGCATTTCATTCCTACAACAAATACTAAGCTTTGGGCAGTGGCAGTATCGTAGCCAATGAGGTTTATCCGAGGCGCGATTATCGCTAATTGAAACTACAACAAATACTGTAATGAAGATGCTGTTATTATTCTCGTTTCACAGATGAGGAAACTGAGCCCTGAAGGGATTCAATGGCTTGTCCCAGGTCATACATTTAAAAATGTTAGAATTTGGAATAAAAACGAGGTTTATGTTTTTCTTATCGCGCTAAAATACTTTTAACTGTCCAAGGGTTATTTTTCCCAATTTCCCACACATTCCTTATCACCCCGAGTTTGAAGCCTACCCTTCCACTACCTGTCCCGGTGGTTCAACTTCATTTCATGGACATCTACGAATATAAATAATACGCATAAATAAAAGTCAATGAGCCTTCATTTGCTCCTCAGAAGTTAACAAGACCCTGGGTGAGTGGATGCTGGCTATGGCCAGGTCTTATGTCCCTTAGGCATAAAGACAAAGGTCAAGAAATGAGACGCCGGTGGAAACGTCCCCACGCCCACAAATCCTAAGCTTTCCCATTTTTACACAGGAAGGCAGAAAAGGCCTCTGCACCTTTCACCTGACTGCCGCTCATCACACATTTCAGCATGGCTGCAATTCCTAAAAAGTCAAGTCACACAGGACGCCTCACACCGAGGGCCCCAGATGTTGCCCGGATGTTGCCCGCGCTTCGAAACTTCGCGATTTTGCCCCCACCCCATTTGCCAAAGAACAGCTTCGCTTTACGGCGGATAAGGGCCCGCGCGGGCCCCCGTAGAATGGTCTCTTGCTGACCTCTCTTTTCATTGGTTTTGAGCGAGGTGGGCGGGTCGCCGAGAAGTGTGAGGAAGAGAAGGCGGCGGCGATTGTGGTGACTGAGCGGAGCCCAGTGACAGGATGGTGAGTACCGCAGTTGCGACCACCGAGGCCTGCCTCTCGGCTGAGGTTCTGCGTCGTTGGGAGCCGCTGGGAGTCACTGGGCGAGGGCTTGGGTGATCCTGGAGGCCGTGACGGGCGCGACCGCGGCCTGGGCTGGTGCCTGGGGAAAGGCAAAGGAGGAAAGAGAGCGGCCACCTCTGGGTGCGGCCAGCCCGAGCCTTGCATCCCAGCCCCAGGGGCCAGAGGACGTCCGAAGGCGGAAAGGGCCACTCTCAGCTGCTTCTTCTGTCACGAGACCCGCACGCCCGAGCCGGGAAAGGCTTTGGGCCTGTGTCTTGGGAGTCCCCGAGAAACGAGCCACGGGATCTCCTCTGTTTCCAGACGTTTCCTAGTTCCTTTCCCGCAAAAAGCACCTCTCGCTGGTTGGTAACCCACTGGTTACCACCCCCATGTGGCGAAAACTGGCTTCTCGGATGCAAAACGGGAAGAAGCGAGTAGAATTCCCTACCTATTTTAATTTGCTATCTGGGGAAAGGGGATAAGAAGTCTCCTTTCTTCCTGAAATAACGTGCAGATGCTATTGAAATGTGGCGGTGTACCCTCAAAGGACTGGATTTGGCTTTTTTTTTTGGGGGGGGGTTAGAATTGCTGGTACTACTTGCTTCTTCAGGATACTACGACCCTTTACAGTAGAATTCCTTAATGGTTTTCGAGCTGATTTTGTGAGTACGTATGTTCTTCTAGTTAAAGGGCCATTATTGGCGGCCAAGAGGAGTTTGGGAAGCTTTACCTCATTGTCCATCGGATTGCCCCGGACCGGCCCATCAACCCCTCACCCCCAATAAGTCGGTACCCCAAAGACCTTCCTACGTGAAAATTTGGGAGCTGCTGCTGGAGATGCCTAATAGTTGTAATCAGATTTTCAAAGTGCCCTTGATTCTCTGAAAAGTTAAGAACGGTTTGAAAAGGGGCTCTGATGATCTTGGTGTTTGTTGATAAAAAGGGACTTCTCTCTGTGATGAGCATCCAGTGCATTTTTAAGATAATCGTAATTCTATAACGAACAACCTTTAAGGTGCCTTATAACCGTGACATTCGTGGTCTGTGGTTCTTTAGTTCTTTGTATAAATTAGAGACTCTAATTTCACTTAATGATTTTTGCTTCTAAACAGACTCCAGATTAGAGCAGTCCAGTTAACAGTAATTTTGAGACATCTTATCGCGGGGAGAAGATGAAATTACCTGACATGATTTAAGTATTCATGTTCCTGAGGTTTTTTTGAGAGGTACTTTTTCAGGATAGTTGTACTGAAGTATCACTTTTCATGTGAAATAGAACTGGGCAAGGTTTAGCATTGATGGATTCTTTTACAATTAAAAGCATTTTATTTGGTAAAGAAACTAAAAATGTTTAATATTCAGCAGTATCCAGATTCTGTGGGCGACAAATTTAGATGTGGGGAAAAGTCCAGTTTTAGCTGGAGGAGGGTGTCTGCTTCTATCATCCAGTATCTGGTGACTTGATGATGTATTCATAGTGCTGTGTTAGATCTTCTGTACAAAATAATGACCTAGCTGCAGCATAATTTTCCAACTACTAGAATTTTAAACATAATAGAATTAAAATCAATGTATTTAAAGAATAATTAACCTAAAGAATCCAGAAAATGTTAGCTTTCATTTAAGCTATCGGTGGTGAATTTTCCAAATTGTTTTGTAAAATTCTAAACAGAACAACAAACAAAAGGGATAGGTGTCAAAGTGGAGAGTGAGATTAAGAAAATTAGAAAAGATTGTAAATGTGTGTGTGTGTGTGTGTGTGTGTGTGTGTGTGTGTGATATTTAATAGTACAGCAAATGGTTCTTTTGGTATTGTTTTGAGCAAAGCTGATTTTTAACATTTTCTTTCATAACACTCAGAAATCATTAACAATTGTTTGCTTATTCATTTGATGAGTTTTTTGTTCTTTTTTTGGTTTGTTTCTTTTCGTTGCTTTCTTTTAACATTGGTCATGTTTCACCCTTTTTTTTTTTTTTTCATTCCCTTGTCTGCAATCAACTTCTTCATTCCACTAAGGCTGGGCACAGAGTAAGTTTCTTCTCTTAGCTCCTACTAACAGTGGTGGTGGGGTGGCTGATTACTGGGATTTCACCCTTTTACAGTCTATCAAATAGCAAGTAACCAAATTTTCTGTGCTTTGATTAGATTGGGTCTTTATTTGAATTTAACAAGACTGCCACTTCCAGAATCTTTTGCCACCTTAAAAGAGTCTATGTAATCTATGTCTAACCTGTACTGTCAAAGTGTGGAATTTGGGCAAAGATGCTGCTCAAGTATGACATTTGTTATGTGACACTGTTCCCCATATAATTTCATTAGCTGCAAGAAACCAGAGTCCTAGTAAGGATCCTTATTAATTTAAAATAATTTCTTTGTAGCCTTTCATTGTTACATCTTTAAACTGCTAACAGTGTAGGTACACTTGGGCATAATCCACAGTACGTTATAGAATTCAGGTTATTGATCATTATAAAGTATCACATTTTATGAATGTTTGTTCAGCCACACTTAGATTGAACAGCTCATTCATGATTAGTCCCAAACATTTTCAACCTGTTACAGTTATATACCCTTAATTTATGAGTTTGAGGTTCTTTTTTTTTTTAATATAGAAATATGTTTTTTTTACCTTTTTCTTAAATGCCAGCTTCCCACATTAACTATGCACTTCAATCCATATCTGAAGGGATCCCCCTCTAAAGATGAAGATTGTTCTATCTGCAGGTACTTTTGTATTGATTACCACTGAGGGTGGAAACTATGTGGTAGTTTTTAATTTTATAGATGTTTTGTCCACTGAGATCTGGATTGAAACAATATAAGTCATAGAGCAAATACCAGCTGAAACTACTCTTTGTAAAGAGGCTTATTTAATAATTTCTTTTAAAGTGCACGGGTTTTGTTACATTGTGTTACTTTGGTTACTGTATGTTCTGTTGACATTTCCTTTTGTTTGTGATCATTTTGATATTTGTTGCAAGATGAATCAAGTTTATTGTGGTAATAATTTTAATTTTACACCTTTTGATTAATTTTAATTTACAAAGTCTGTGGTGGCCAAACTTTTCTGTTTATCTTGTTTAAGACAGTTAATATTTTCTTTGGTAATATTAAAGAATAGTCATACCTTCTTTGAAACCAGTTAAAGGTCTTATGGATGGGACGTCTGTGGGAAGACATCCTGTTGTAGAAAGAAGGTGCCTATACTGTCTATCGGAGAAGGCAATGGCACCCTACTCCAGTACTCTTGGCCTGGAAAATCCCATGGACAGAGGAGTCTGGTAGGCTGCAGTCCATGGGGTCGCTAAGAGTCGGGCACGACTGAGCGGCTTCACTTTCACTTTTTACTTTCATGCATTGGAGAAGGAAATGGCAACCCACTCCAGTATTCCTGCCTGGAGAATCCCAGGGACAGAGGAGCCAGTGGGCTGCCGTCTATGGGGTCCGACAGAGTCGGACAAGACTGAAGTGACTTAGCAGCAGCAGCAGCATACTGTATGGCCATACCACCCTGATCTCATCTGAAGGTGCTTATACTAATCCACATGGAGAAATTGATTCTGTTGTCCTTTGGAGGGCAGACAACTATTTTTACATTACCATTTTGACAATATTCTGTTAAATGATGTATACATGTCAAATCTTGAAATTTTAAAATTAAAAATTCACAGAATTGAGGTTTTTTAATTCTTTTGTATTTATGTGCAGAATTTGTTTTTATCATCTGAGATTATGTTCCAACTCTAAACCACCTCCTGCTGAATTTATCACTTATTTGGTTGATCTTCCTTTCTTTTTTTAATGCTCTAATGTACATGAAAATTGTGATTTGTTATTTTAAGTTTGGGAACTAAACTGAGGATATTTAAGCCAGACAAAAATATGACAGGACTTCTAATGATGAAAGAAAGAGAGGATAACAAAGATTATAATTCAAAAGCACGTTTGTCCTACTGAAACTCTTTGAGGTATAGGCTGTTTTTATTTTTCTGTAATGGTATAGTTAATATTTTAAGTAACAAATATTGTAAATTTTGGCTACTTTTCCTCCAAATAGTTGTCAACATAGTAAATTATAGAATTAACTTTTTTCTCTATCATTATAATTTTAACCATTCTTTTTATTAATATCCCTGGAATCAATGTTTTACATTTAAAACTGCAGAAATATGAATTACCATATCAAATTCCATAGGACTCAGAATATTTTTCAGGTTTTTTATGGAGTTTAATTTTATAGGTCTCTAAATGAATTACTTTAGAAAGCTTGGTTTTATTCTCAATGAGTAGAATGGTTATTTGTATTGTATGCACACCTATTTATGACCAAAATAAACTAAGATTGATTTAGAATTACATGTATTGTTAAAATGTTCATGATAGGAACTGTGTGAATAAGTTCTGCTCTTTGGGGTTCTAGAGTCTCTGATTAATTTAAAAGAGTTATGGGAAAAAAAATAAAAGAGTTATGGGAGAATATCTTATTTTGAAATCATGTTTAACATTACACCTTTTCTTACCTTGACACTTTAAAGTTGGTGTTGGTATTAGGAGACCTGCACATCCCACATCGGTGCAACAGTTTGCCAGCTAAGTTCAAAAAACTGCTGGTGCCAGGGAAGATTCAGCACATTCTCTGCACTGGAAACCTTTGCACCAAAGAGAGTTATGACTATCTCAAGACTCTGGCTGGCGATGTCCATATTGTGCGAGGAGACTTCGATGAGGTGATGTACTTCCCTTTGCCTTCCCAAATACTTCCTTTTTCTTTTTTTTTTTTCTGTTGCGTTGACTATATATTCATGAAATATTTCCTTTTCTTCTTATATTTGTATAAGCTTTATTTTTTAGGCCAGAGTTTCTCAACTGTTAAGGTCTTTTTTTTTTTCTTAGTGTTCCAGTGAAAAATTACTATATGTACAGTTTGAAAATCCCTGATTTTAGACTGCTTCTTAAATGTTACATACTTGTTCTAACTGAATTGATACGGTTTTGTTACTATTTTTTGTAGTGTTATCATTTAGAATGCAAAGTTTTTGTTAGGAATTTAACTGCCACCACCTCTGCTATCCCGTTCTAAGCCACCATATCACTTTACTATGTCCAACTTCCTGATTCTACCCTTGCTTCCTCCATAGTTTGTTCTCCAAGTAGTAGCCCGAGTGACCTTTTATAGGTGAAGTAAGATCACATCACTTCTCTGCTAAAAATCCTGCCGTGGCTCCGTATCTCAAGGGTTAACTATAAACAGGCATGAAGAAGTTTTGAGGAGGGAGTAGACTTTTGTATCTTGATTGTGATAGCATGACTATATGTATTTGTCAAAACTTCTTGAATTGTATATCAAAAAGAGTAATTTTCCTGTATGGAAGTTATATCTCAACAAATTTTGCCTTAGAGAAAAAATAAGGAGTCCTAAAGTTCAAACTTTGCCTATTAATTAATACTGAGATTTTAGGCAAACTGTATCTTCTTAGTTCCCTACTATGTAAATAAGATTGGAATAAATGATTTTTAAGACCCCTGCCAGTGTTAACACCGTATGATCAAGCTTAGTAAACCTGACTCTAATGTGAAATTTTTATTTTGTATTTCTGGAAATAGAAGATTTTTCATAAATTATTTAACCTCACTGGTGCTCCTTTTTTTTTGCAGTTAAGTTTGAATAAACTAGAGTTGTTGGCATGAAGGTGGGATGAGGGTTGGGGGTGATGAAATGGGAAAGGGCAGACATCTTGTCAACAGAGTATAGGTTTGGATTATTAAAAATATATTAGGAGTTCTGTTTGTGATATGCTAGTTTCAGTAGCAAGAATTAAATTTTTTTTGCTTCTAATTTGCTAATAAATTCACCAACCCTGGAGCCATACTTCCAGGGTTTAGATCTTGGCTTAAACAGTTAATAAACTGTGACCTTAGGCAAGCTATTTTAACCTCTTTGTGCCTTATTTTCCTCATCCATAAAATGGGGGTCAAAATGAAACCTACCTCTTAGGGTTGTTTGTAAGTATTACATGGGTTGACATTTATAACCTCTTAGAAGAGTGCCTGGTTCATACTAAGTGCTACATAGGTGTTAACTATCATTATTATTCTAAGCCATCTGTGTAACTATTAAAGCCTGGGATGTAATTTCAACACATCCTAGCTTACAGGTCATATTCCTTGGATTCTTAGAGGAAACACAAATTTGGGGGAATTACTCTGTAAAGAACTCATAGTCTATGAAAATAAACTTAGTAAGGAGATTGCATGATAAATTCCAGTTCTCCTGAAGGAAGTTATGTTTTGAGCAGTTATAGCCTTAGAGATTGAGAAGAAATCAGATATTTAACAGATTTGTTGGTTGTGGAACACTGTTTCAAAACACCCATATGAGACTGAATATTTAAAAGAAAGTTATTTATAAACATCAATATCTCTGAACTATTTTTTTATGTCTATTTCATATTTTAGAATCTGAATTATCCAGAGCAGAAAGTTGTGACTGTTGGGCAGTTCAAAATTGGTTTGATCCATGGACATCAAGTTATTCCATGGGGAGATATGGCCAGCCTAGCCCTATTGCAGAGGCAGTTTGATGTGGACATTCTTATTTCAGGACATACACATAAATTTGAAGCATTTGAGCATGAAAATAAATTCTACATTAATCCAGGTTCTGCCACTGGAGCGTATAATGCCTTGGAAACGTGAGTAGTATGCAATTTGGGGGTTTTATAAAGTTAATAATTGCACATGTGACATTTCGTAAAAGATAAATGTGATTATTTAAATAATTACAGCCTTTTTGGCAGTATTCTATTGGTGATTATGTTTAATATGTCTAACAACCAGATTTCTCCTTGAAACCCAATTGTCATCCTAAGTTGAAATTTATAATGCTATGACTTTTTAATACAAAACAATGACATTATTTATATTTTCTTCCAGAAACATTATTCCTTCATTTGTGTTGATGGATATCCAGGCTTCTACAGTTGTCACTTATGTGTATCAGCTAATTGGAGATGATGTGAAAGTAGAACGAATTGAATACAAAAAATCTTAAAGCCAGGCCTGTCCTGTCGATTTTTCTGCTGGGCTTTTTTTTTTTTTCATTCCCCTGTTCAACTCAAGTAATTAAACATTTAAGAGCCACAAAATTGTATCACTTTTATAATATTTTGCAGTAAAATATATTGTCTTCTGTTAATACAATGTTGGAGCTTCCTGTAAACTATAAGATTATATTTAGTTTAACTATATGATTTCTATGAAAAAATGTTCACCACACAGTAAATGATCACACGTTAAGAAAAATTTATCCTTGTAAATATCTTCATAGTTGATATTTGGAACTTTATTACCCGTAGTGCATGAAGAGGAAGAATCTAGACTTTCTTGTATACATTTTTCTCTTCTCCAGTAATAAACAGTTACCTTTCATTTATACTTTCTTGATTAAACTGTGTTTTAATTTTTAAAAATCATGAAAATAAGAGGCCAAATGAAACTGCAGACAAGTGTTCCAGTGATAAGGTAGATAAGATACAAGGTGAGTTTTCAGAGCTCATTCCTTAACAACTGTTCTAGATCATAATGTTGGACTCAGGTTTTATTTTCTAAAGAGTATTGATATAGTAAATCCAGAGATTTTTTCAGACTGTTGCTTTTAAATGCCCTGTTCTTTTTAAGTTTTAACAAGATTTTGCAAATATTAATGTTTAATTCAGGAAGATACATGCACCCCAGTGTTAACAGCAGTATTATTTACAATTGCCAAGATATGGAAAGAACCTAAGGATTCATCAACAGATGAATGGATAAAGAAGATGTGGTGAATATTACTCGCCATTAAAAAGAGTGAAATTTTGCCATTTGCAGCAACATGGATAGACTTGGAGGGTATTATGCTAGAAAAAGTCAGGGAAAGAGATTACTATAGATATCACTTGTTTGTGGAATCTAAAAAATAAACTAGTGAATATAACAAAAAGGAAACATGGATATAGAGAACAAACTAGTGGTTACCAGGGGGTGAGGCAAGATAGGAATAAAGGGATCAAGAGGTACAAACTTAAAATATAAACAAATAAGCTACAAGGATATATTGTATAACACAGGGAATATAGCTAATATTTTATAACTATAAATGGAGTATAACCTTTAAAAATTGTGAATCAGTATGTTGTATACCTGAAACTTACCTAATATTGTATATCAACTATACCTCAAAAAATTAAAAAAAAAATTTTTTTTAAACACTGATGTTTAGAAGGCAAGGACACTAGAGTGAAAATGTGACTAGTTCTTTTGTTAGTACAACTATTGTACTAATTATAGTATGCTGTATTATTATTTTTTTAGTACTGTTGTATTAAAACTTAAATCTTTAGTTTGAGAGTCCAAGTGTTTGGCAGTTTTCATAAAATAGGGCAAATTGATATTTCTATCTTTAAGTTCAAGTAGATAATACTTATTGAGCACCTTCTCTACAAGGCAGGGTATTATCTCTATCAAAGGCTGTTCTATATCAGGATATTCAGAGTTTTTCTCAGCCTGAGGAAAATACTTCCAGGATATTCTAATGTTGCTATTTTAGGACCTGTAAACAGAAAGAATTATACAATACATTTGTCAGCTTTAAAGAAAAATAATTCAGATTTTAGGTGACAATAAATTTTAATTGTATCTAGGAATACAAGCATGTATTACACATAAATTTTATTACATAAATATCAGTAGTACATGAAACTACATCAAACTTTTTATATTGTCGTAAAAGTTTCTGAACAAACTAAAATTACTTGAATAACAATACTGCCCTAAATGTAGAGAGAGGACACAATTCACAATCCCTTCCCCCACCTTTGGCACATCATCCTTACTCAAGTTGTCAAGTTAACATCAGATGTTCTCCCTGTTCTTCAATTGACATTGATTGCATACACTTATTTAGTAAATCTTCTTCCTTTTTTTCTTCATTCATGTATGATTCAGAATCATTTGTAGAAACTAAAGGGAAAATAAGAGTCTATAATGTCTGTTTTGGAAATAAAGTATTTCATCCTGAAAATTGAGATTTGTATTTAAGAACAAGCTTCAAAATGACCTACCTTATTAATAAGCATTTGCCATAAACTTCCTATAATTTTCAAAATTTCATGACTTCCCCCTCCCCTTAAATATCTCTTTTTAAAAGTAAGTTGCCTAATACTGTATTCTAATCAGGTTATATTATAGCAAATTCTTTGCTATTAAGTCCTGTTTTTCCATTGCTTTGCAAAAATCTTTTGACTGGGGGAAGTTATAGCTGTAGTATTCTCCATTCCTTAAGTTTCTTCTTGTTTCTTTTCTCTTGGGGACCACAGGGACTTTTCCTCTGTCTGTGGTTTCCTTCAGGTGTTCTTTTTGGAACAATACTTATGTTCTACCCTGCCATTTCCCTCATTTCTTGGGTAGGCATAGTATGGTATTTACAGCAGAGCAGAGCAGTGCTGTCACACAGCCGTGGGACAGGGGTTCAGAAGGCCTAACTTCCCTACTTCCTACCCACTTCCCTCTTACTGTGAGTAACTAGGTAATTGTTTAACTTCCACTTAATCCTTTCCACTTTATCAATTCTGAGAAATATCTCTGAGCATTCAGTGTTCCTTCCTCTTGCCTTTTTTATTTTGTCACACTTGGGGTAGAAGGATCCTTTAAGCCAATCCTTCCTAAATGTGGATTTATCTGAGTAGCTCTGCAAAATTTTGCTAATAATAATTGGTTGGTTTGCTTCCTCTGGTTTGTTGAATATTAAAATGGTATAGGTGATATAGCCCTTTGCTAACTATTTGATTCATACAAAATTTGCTATTAGGGTATTTCCCTGGTGGTTCAGTGGTTTAAGACTCGGCTTCCACTGCAGGGGGCACGGGTTCAATCCCTGGTCAGGGAACTAAGATCTCTCATGCTGCACAAGTAGTCAAAAAAATGTTTTCAATGCTGTCTGTCAAAAAATTACACTACCTCATAAAAGAAGTGCTATGGCATGAAAAGGTCATGTTTATGGCTCTGAGTTCTGACAAATTTCATTCTCTGTTAAGTCTCTGGCCTTGATTATAATATCTTTACTTAGAAATACATTGAATCTTAACTTCCCTGACCACAGTTCTTTTATGTGGAAACAGAAATCGACTTCATGTTTAGTTTTGTTTGGAGTAATGTAAGCAAATCACACTTCAAAATTTTTAATGTCTTCTCTAATAGAAATGGAGCTATATTGGGTTTAATATTTTTAAAGCATAATATCTTTAAAAATAATATCTTCAAATAATATATTTAAAAATATATTAAAAATTCCACATTTACCTGGTTGCATGAACAGTCTGCCTGGTTTTCTAGGAATCTTCAATGACTTACATCTTGTTTTAGATGTATATCCAGTTTTTAAACTGTAAGAAAGAGAAGCATCTTAATTGGAACTAGCAAAGTGCACAGTTGTCTAATATATGTGGAAGACCATACAAATTTTTATTAAGCTGCCAGCATCACCAAAGAGACCCTTTTAGCCCCTGAATTCTCACATGACTTTGCATCCTGAAGCATCCTGAGATGCAAAACTATCAGTTGTAGCATAGGTTGAATAATCAGGCATCTTAATCTCATGTTTCCTTTTTGGTTTGTAGTATTCTCCTGTGCAGAAGCCACCATATACTTCTTTTGGAAGAGTTTGTATTATTTTGAATTTAAGTGGGAATCATTTAAAAGGGCTCTAGCTGATTGAAATTTTTACAATTCCACAAAATTCTAAAAGCAGTAGCAGGACTTGTGGCAGAGTGGATAAGAATCTGCCTGCCAATGCAGGGGACATGGATCTGATCCCTGGTCCAGGAAGATTCCACAAGCCACAACTACTGAGCCCACCCTCTTCAGCCCCTGAGCCACAACTACTGGAGCCTTCGTGCTGCATCTGCTGAAGCCTGTGCACCAAGGGCCTGTCCTCAACAAGAGAAACCACCTCAATGAGAAGCCAGTGCACTTTAATGAAGAGTTGCTCGCTGCAACTGGAGAAAAGTCCATGCAAAGCAACAAAGACCCAGTGCAGCCAAAAATAAATAAATAAAATTACATATAAAAAAATAAAAGCAGCAGCATATCCCAGTCAGCTCAATAAAGAGGCCATAAGATAGCATTCTTTTGTGTCTTTGTCCAACCTATTCTGAACTTAAAGTGAACTTACAGGGAGCATGAGATATAACATCATTTAGCTACCCTTCCAGTAAAGTTGGGGGTACATTTTTTCTCTGAAACAAAAGGAAACAGACCCTTCTTTGTTTCTCACTGGTCGCCAAAGCGAATGTTGTATCATCTCAGGTGCAGATGCAGCTGCAATGTTAGAAGGCCCCAAGTCCTCTCTCTCCAGCTGGTGTCGCCATGTAGTACAGGGGTAATGCTGCTTCTGTGAGTAACGAGAACTGAGGTGGCCCCTGTGATGAGTGAGGACACCTGTACACAAATCACCTCTGTTAGAATGCTCTCTTATTTCTTGTGAGAACTATTGAAAAACTACCTGAAGGTACACCTGCCTGGCTTTTGGGAGCTGCGCTGGATCACATGCATGTAGTGCCTCTTCATTAAAGTCCTCAGATAGTTTGCATTATAGATCTTAGCAATGCTACATAGGTAGCGCTTCTGGACTAAGGTGAGGTCTGGATGCTAAAAGACAAAACAAGATTTGCAGGCTGCATTGTAGAACAGAGGTTGGCAATATTCCATATCTGAAAGGATGAAATGTTCAGGAGTGTTGTACCATCTGTACATTTTACTTATGCAAATTCAACTGTATTACTCTGGCTCAAGAATTACCAATTTGCACACCTCTTTAATAACCCTAATTTACATTGCTCTAGAGAGGTTAATTCTGACAGCTATGATCTTTAATGGGTAATACAAATCAACAGTCATGAAATGCTTGTTGCCATTTTCTTGCTTGCTTTTAATTTTAGAGTCCTTGAGCAAAATCTACAGGGTTGGGTTTCTATCTCTAGAGTGGAACTTTCCTCAGGCATCTTTGTGCTTGGGGCACTAAGCTTCTAGAGTGAAGAAATATACATTAAAGCCAAAGTATCATAAAGCATGAAAATATTCATATGAAAGGGAATCTATAATGATAAAATTCTTGCATTGATTCATGAGTTTACCCAGCAGATATTTATGGACTCCTAGACAATGTGCTAGGTATACTTGTGTTCTACAGTGCTTTACCCTCTTAACTAGATTCAATAAAAAGTTCAACTCTGAATACAAAGACTATTAGCATTTAAATAAAATATTGGTATTTAGCTAGCATACCTTTAGAGAGAAAGGCTCTGTCATTGACTTAGGGGTGTGAATTGTTTGAGGCATTTTCCATAACTCTTGCAGCTTGGCTCTAGGTGAGTTCACTTTGTGTCCATCTTTGATTCTGTCTGTAGGCAAGGTCATTATAATGTGAATCTCATGAGCAAAGACTGGTTTAACAATTATTAAGATCTATCTGTTTACATGTGTAAATGATTATTCTGGAGTACTAATTTTAGTCAAACTTAAATTTGAAGAGACTTTATGATTGCCATTTGGTTTTAGAGCACACAAAAAATCGAAGATATTTATAAATATTTACTATATATAATCATTACATCTGGACAAAATTATTTTGAACTCAGCTGAGATGCAAACTGCTGATAGTATACTGCTTTAGTTCATTGTATGTCAGACCACACTAAACAAGGAATATACATGCAGGACTTGTGCTTTTAAAAGATTTTCAAAAATATTTTCTCATTCATTTGGCTTCGGTATGTAGTTTCAAAATTTTATATTGGACACAACATAGAATAACACACATTTTGTCCCTTTAATAAGGCAGTGTTAAAATGAAGAGCTTTGCAGAAATTAATTAAAACTTAAAATATTTTGACATAATTTCAAGTTATTTCATTGTTTTAAATACGGATGTGGATGTGGGTAGATTAAAGTAATTGCTTTTAATAAAAATAAAAGTTGAAAAAAAATAAAAGTTGAGATGTTTTCCCAGAAGAATGGAAAGTAATTTTTAGCTTCACATATGTTAAGATACTCAGGATTACTAGCAGTTTGGGGAAAAACAGTGCCTGGCAAAGTTTAATCAGAAAATAACTCTTTTTTTACATTCCTGTCCTCCCCATACACTTCCTCTCTCCAAGCAACCACTGATGTGTTTTCTATCACTATAGCTTAGTTTCTTGAGTTTGCTATAAATGGAAACATACAGTATATATTCTGGTTTTGTCTGATTTCTTTCGCTCAACATAATTATTTTGAAATCCATTTATGTAATGTGTAACAATAGATAGTGCCTTTTAATTCTTGGGTTTTATTCCATTGCATGTATATACCACAATTTGATTATCCATCCACTTCTTGATGCAAATCTGGGTTGTTTCCAGTTTGGGGCTATTACAAACAAAGCTGGCAGAACAAATTCCAAGTTAAAAATCTGTACTAGGTAAACTAAGCACAGTTTTGTTTCAATTATTATTGATAACAAAGCCACTGTAATTTTACATATTAAACCTTAAATTTAGTTACTTCTTCAAGATTTTAGGAAATTGGATGGTTAGTGCAGATAACTAAGAATTACATTTGCATACTAAAGGACTAGCTGATTTACCAACAAATACAAAATCATCCAGAAATTATGTTATTATGATCCTTAAAACATAATTTGAAATCAGTAATAATAAAATGAACACCAATTAATTCAACATACTAAAAGTTTATTTTTTAAGCTTTTCAAGTCATAAGTGTGGAGTAATTATCTAAGAATATATTTTGTGTGTCCTTGTTAATAGTTCTGAGATACATATTAGGACTGGGACTAAAATTTAATTCCTCAGAAGCTTAGCAGCATTTCTTTACAGAAAATGAAATCTTTAAAAACAACAGTTAAACACAACAAACAACCCAGCTGAAAATGGGCTATGGACTTGAATAGACTTTAGATGTCTTCAAAGAAGATATACAAGTGGTTAATGAACACATGAAAAGGTGTTCACTCTCAGTAATCATTAGGGAAATGCAATCAAAATCACAATGGGATATCACTTCATATCCATAAGTATGAAAGTAAGAGAAAGTGAGAGTGAAATCACTCAGTCGTGTCCAACTCTTTTTGACTCCATGGACTGTAGCCTGCCAGGCTCCTCCATCCATGGGATTCTCAGTTGAGAATACTAGAGTGGGTTGCCATTTTCTTCTCATCAAAAAATGAAAACAAGTGTTAGCTAGGATGTGGAGAAACTGGACCTCTGTGTGTTGCTGCTGGAAATACAACATGGTGCAGCTGCTGAGGAAACAGTATGGCAGTTCCTCAAAAAATTAAATAGAATTGCCAAGTGATTCAGCAGTTCCATTTTAAAACACCCACATGTATATAAAATAATGTGGATATATACATACACACACAAATATGTGTGAGTGTTTTTCCTAGGTAACTGTAAGGACTATAAATTTTCCAAGAAAAAGCAAAGTGAATTCAAGTTTTATGTATCATTTGAATTGAAATTGCTAACCCACAAAAAGTTAGTGAGAGGTCTTTGGGGGCCTGTCTTAACCTCTTACCTCTAGCAGCTATATCCTTAATTTCAAGTGAGAGGAAAACAACAGCACTGAATAATATTTTATGTTCTTTGAAGTTGTACAGTTGAGAATTTTTTCCTTCAATCTTTGTATTAGTATTAATATAAACCCCAGGTTATGTTCTGTCCTTTCAACCAACATCAGTTATAAACAGTTCTTTTCAGATTCACTGCAATTTTTAAGTACTCTTTTGATGTGTATTATTTTATTTGGCTGCTCCAGGTCTTAGTTGCAGCATATGTGATCTAGTTCTTTGCCCAGAGATCAAACTTGGGCCCCCTGAACTGAGAGCACAGAGTCCTAGCCACTGAACCACCAGGGAAGTCCCTGATGTGAGATATATTAGCAGGAGACAAAGAACCTGCTAGATTGTTCTTTGAAAATCTTAAAAACTGAGTTTACCAAAGATGCTAATAAAGACTTTTAAAAACTCCACTGTGAAAAAAAAAAAAACTCCACTGTGTTAGTAGTTATAGCAAAATTTACTTCTCTTAGCCATATTATTGATACATATTATCTGCTTTATATACTCACCAGTACCTTTGGAATTCTGGTAATAAGAATGTCCAGCTGATCTGTTTTAAGAAAAAAAGGATGTATATAATATGTAACAATTGACAGTTGTATAAGCATTAAATAAAGTATTTTAAATGAAAAATAAGGACAGTATTACATATGTTTTTTACTTTCCATTTCCATCAGATATGTCTTGCAAAACCTTCTCCTATAATTCTGGTTATATCCTAATGACTCCAGGCTTTTTCAAAGTGAGTTATCAGAGATTTTTACCATACTATATATATAAAGGATTTACTTTAAGCCAGGTTTGGCCTTACTTTTACAGCCTCGGAATCTAATTCCTACACTGAGCTCAATGAAGTAATTTGGCTTCTGTGCTATCCATGGTATTTTCTTCCTTTATTCTTTTTTTCCCCTTTATTCTTAATAAAATTATTATATGTAATTTAAGGTGTACTGGAACTAAGTTGGTCTAGAATGTTTGTACAGTTCATTTTTTCCGTTCTCAAATTAAGACAAAACACTCCCCTTTTCCTCTTCCTGCAATTTTTTCAATGACCATTCACTGATGCTCTGATATACTAGGATCCAGAACTTTGCTAAACACCCTGAGGAGCAGAAAAGAGGAACATGGCACCATTCCATCTTTAGAAGTCATCAATGCACCAAACACACATATATATTTTTAAAGATGGCCATGGGTGCAGAAGGAGCCATGACTGTGGGCTTGAGAGGAACATCCAGCAGTTCTCACTTTTAGGGAATAACTGATGCAAGGGATGAGGTACTGCCTCCAACAGTAATTTCACCAACTAACTATCTTCAGCGTCCAGGAAATAATAGTAAAAACCCATGGCAGAAAACATTACAATATTGTAAAGTAATTATTCTTCAATTAAAAATTAAAATACAAAAAAGTCCCCACTAAGCAGTTAAAAAAAAAGTAAAAACCTGCTCAAAATGGATTTATGAAAAAGGAACTATTGACTGAAGAAAATGCCAAAATCAAGATGCCTCTAAAACTTGTCTCATTACAGATTTTGAATCCCAATCTGACATAAAGGTGACTAATGTCACACAGGGAAATGATTTGTTGATTTGGAAGCGCTCCTTTGAGCCTCTATTCCCTTGGTGCCTCCCTAACCCCCCACCACCAGTCTGCCAACCCCTTTTTGTAGAAATACAGTGGCCAGACGGCAAACGTTCAAGCAGATTTCGCAGCGCCCCCTGAGGCACAAGAAGCGCCCAGACGGCTGTCGCAGTCACTGCGTTTAGTCAGTCATTGCACCAACCCTTGTCCTCAGCTTTCCTCAGAAGCCCGTCCCCTAAACTGTGAGTCGGCCATAACAAAGGTTCCCCCTTCCTCTCACTTCAGTACACTAGGGACCAGTCCACAGGAGCAGCCAGCTCCCACCCCCTCCTCTACCCGGGGATCACGACCCAGGGCTGACGGCCATCCTCCCAAATCCCTCAGGGCCCCGCAGCCTCACCCGCCGCCGCCACCCTCGGCCCTGGCCACTGCGGGCGGCTCTGCGGAGGAACTGCACTCCGTCCAGTCGGACACTGGACCCTGGTTGGGCATCTCCTCTCGGGTACCCTGACCGCGAGCTCTGTGCGAGAGATTTCCCCTCTCCCCTCCCGTGTCAGCACGCGTGCGTCAGGCCGGGAGATATTGGGGGTGAAGAGGCGACGCCGGATTCTAGCCCCCTCCGATGAAGTCCGGACACTGCCCGAATAGCTTCGGGAAAGCGGGGAGGGCAGATCCAAGATCCTGGAATTAAGTTGGGGGAGGGGCGGGAGTTCATTAGTTGATTGCGCGTTTGTTCACTTGCATCTTTTTGTGGAAGGGATGCGTCGCAGAAAGGAAGTATACTTTCCCTCTAAAACGAAAGGTGCCTTTCACCTCAGTATCCAGACCCTCTGCAATTTCCAAATCACCATATAGGTCAAACAGCAGTACGCAAACCAAGGACCAAAGCACCTCACTGAGGGATGCGGACCGTTGTCGGTTGTCCGTTATCACCAAGGTAACCAGACCTTGCCAGAATCCCAACGGTTTATTTCCGCCAACTACTTCTGCGCACGCGCAAAATATCCCGGGACTTTTGGCAAAACGCGTTTCTCCTGGGATTTGATCTTCGGGACGTTCCGTAGTCGGAGGCGTGGCAGAACAGAAGACGCCAAGGACTTTGGATTGCGATTGGTTTCTACGTCGTGTTCCCGGAACTTAGTGGGCGTCGCGCGAAGGCTGAAGGGAGCGTGGTGGTCAGATTCTAAGTCTGTGTGACTGGAGGCGTGAGGAACCGGGGGAGCTACCATGCCTCGGTACGCTCAGCTGGTTATGGGCCCCGCCGGCAGCGGGAAGGTGAGGATTTGGCGGGCGAAGGAGGGAAATGTCGGAGTTTGTGGGAGGTAGGGAGGTTCGGGTCCTGAGGGAAGGGCTGGCGGTTGTATTGGGGACCCTGAGACCTGGGCAGCTTGGTTCTTCAGCCTGGGCTTCACTGTCCTTTTTGTTGTTATTTTGAAAGGAAATTAGTGAGAGTTGCTAGTTTTTATTGCATAATTAAGCCTCAGATACTGCGCTTAAACTTATTGCACAACAACCCCGTGAGTTAAGTCCTGTTACTCCTACTTAGCCGGTAAGGAAAATGAGGCTTAAGTTTTTGCTCAAGATCGCACAGTTAGTAAGTGACGGCTGGAATTTGAATCCAGTTTTGTGTAACTCCAGAATCTGCCCGTGTCTTTAACCCAGGAGGCTAATTTAAGGTGGGTTCTCGTTAATCACTGTTTCTCAAAGCTTGAGACGTGGACTTGCGGTGTACTTAGGAAATACATGGGCCTGACATTAATGAACATTGAATCATATATTGAGAAAGTCGCTCCCTTTTCAGTTTTTTTTCAGTTTGCATTGAGATGAAATCATCAGTTTGGTACTAGTGTGTCTTTAGTTCTGTTCAGTTCAGTCGCTCAGTCGTGTCCGACTCTTTGCGACTCCATTAACCGCAGCACGCCAGGCCTCCCTGTCCATCACCAACTCCTGGAGTCCACCCAAACCCATGTCCATTGTGTCGGTGATGTCATCCAACCATCTCATCCTCTGTCGTCCCCTTCTCCTCTGGCCCTCAATCTTTCCCAGCATCAGGGTCTTTTCAAATGAGTAAGCTCTCCGCATCAGGTGGCTGAAGTATTGGAGATTCAGCTTCAACATCAGTCCTTCCAGTGAACACTCAGGACTGATCTCCTTTAGGATGGACTGATTGGATCTCCTTGCAGCCCAAGGGACTCTCAAGAGTCCTCTCCAACACCACAGTTCAAAAGCATCAATTCTTCGGCACTCAGCTTTCTTTACAGTCCAACTCTCACATCCATACATGACTACTGGAAAAACCATAGCCTTGACTAGATGGACCTTTGTTGGCAAAGTAATGTCTCTGCTTTTTAATATGCTGTCTAGGTTGGTCATAACTTTCCTTCCAAGGAGCAAGCGTCTTTTAGTTTCCTGACTGCAATCGCCATCCACAGTGATTTTGGGGCCCAGAAAAATAAAATCAGCCACTGTTTCCACTGTTTCCCCACCTATTTGCCATGAACTGATGGGACTGGATGCCATGATCTTAGTTTTCTGAATGTTGAATTTTAAGCCAACTTTTTCACTCTCCTCTTTCACTTTCATCAAGAGGTTCTTTAGTTCTTCTTCACTTTCTGCCATAAGGGTGGTGTCATCTGCATATCTGAGGTTATTGATATTTCTCCCGGCAATCTTGATTCCAGCTTGTGCTTCCTCCAGCCCAACGTTTCTCATGATGTACTCTGCATATAAGTTAAATAAGCAGGATGACAATAAATAAGCAGCTTTGATGTACTTCTTTTCCTATTTGGAACCAATCTGTTGTTCCATGTCCAGTTCTAACTGTTGCTTCCTGACCTGTATACAGGCTTCTCAAGAGGCAGGTCAGGTGGTCTGGTATTCCCATCTCTTGAAGAATTTTCCACAGTTTATTGTGATCCACACAGTCAAAGGCTTTGGCATACTCAATAAAGCAGAAATGGATGTTTTTCTGGAACTCTTTTGCTTTTTCGATGATCGAGTGGATGTTGGCAATTTGATCTGTGGTTCCTCTGCCTTTTCTAAAACTAGCTTGAACATCTGGAATTTCATGGTTCACGTATTGCTGAAGCCTGGCTTGGAGAATTTTGAACATTACTAGCGTGTGAGATGAGTGCAGTTGTGCGGTAGTTTGAGCATTCTTTGGCATTACCTTTCTTTGTGTCTTCAACACTTCTTTAATTCTACTTTTTGGAGAGCAGATCTTAGAGCTTTTGACAGGCAATTATATTTACCTAGAACTAAAAGAGTTTTAAAGTTGTGTTATTTTATATGGTTATCTTCACGTTATGATAAGCATAGCTGCTTTTCTGGTTAGAGATATAATTTTTTCTTATAAGCAGCTATTAAGGAAATCCTATTAGAGGCTCTTAAATATGGTAGAAATTGTGACGATATTGATCAAATAATAGGAGTGTGGGAAACACTGGAGTCTGTGAAAGTGTTGTGTGATTTCAGTTTTTAAGTTGACAAACTGGTTCCTCTGATTCTTGGCCTATTCTGGATGCAGGAGATACACATGTGACTATGGTATGACCCTTGCTTTTCTGGAGCCAGTAGTCTTATTTGAGATGTGTGCGTGTGTGTTAGTTGCTCAGTCGTGTCCAACTCTTTGCGACCCCATGGATGATAGCTCACCAGGCTTCTCTGTCCGTGGAATTCTCCAGGCAAGAATACTGGAGTGAATAGTAGACTACTATCACACTTATAGGTGACTAGTCAATTAAAATGCAATGTGATATATAGAGACGGCTTCCTAGGCAGAGAGAACAGTGTGTGTCAAGTCACTGAGGAGAAAGATAAAAGTGTGATAGAGGTTATTTTTATATTCTAGATTAACTTTCACACTGTGTTAAATAAGTATCTTTCTATAAACTTTTGCTGCCTACTATCAGAAATACTCTGGGGGATTGTGTAATGACTAAAATACACGCACAAAAATCCTCTGTCCTGATGGAGTTTATTCAAACATTAATCAATTAGAAATAATTATCAAGTGCTTATTATGTACCAGGTACTGTTATATCTCCTGCGTGCATCTCAGTTGCTCAGTCATGTCCAGTTCTTTGAAACTCCATGGATCGTAGCCCCCCAGGCTCCTCTCTCCCTGGAATTTTTCAGGCAAGAATACTGGAGCGGGTTGCCATTTCCTTCTCCAGGGGATCTTCCAGACACCTTGATTGAACCCACATCTCCTGCATTGGCAGGCAGATTCTTTACCACTGAGCCACCTGGGAAGTATGTTATGGCCCCTATGCTTATAAAACTGAATAAGACATATCCCTGCCTTTGTTTATTTATTGGGCATGTCAGGCAGCTTGCAGGATCTTAGTTCCCAGACCAGGGATCAAACCCTGCCCCAGTGGTGAAAGCACCGAGTCCTAACCACTAGATTGCCAGGGAATTCCTGACACATCCCTGCCTTTTAATAGAGGGTGGGAGAGACAGACAAGTAGCCTTAATGTAGTATATGAGGGATGAAGAATTCTGTAAACCAGAAGGTGTAAACTGATAGCGAATTGCCAGGCTGTTTATTGGCCTAATGTTCTCTCATCTTGGGTTGTTATTCCACTGGCCTGGAATGCATATTGCTGTCACTCAGCTCAGATACTCTCTTCTCAGAGACGTCATCCCTAACCAGCCTACCTAAAGCTTTGTTTGGACTGTACCAATCCTAGTGGAGACATCATGTGTTAGATGCTGCACAGTGTAATTAGAAATCTTCCCTTTAAATTCTGCTTGTTGCAGATTAGAGCAGTAAGGAGCCTTAGTGATCATGGAAGCCATCACATTTAGAGACAAGAAAATTTAGGGAGAGAATGCAAAAGCGACTTCCCCATGAGTCCAAGCCAGGTCTGGATCCACAGCCCAGTCAGGTGTCCTGACTCCCAGCCTAACGCCTTTTAGCTTCTTGGTCAATGAAGGAAGAGTTTTGGCCTTAGTAGTCACTGCCCAGGGTGGGTGGAGAGTCCTTCTGGAGGTGTGGGGTAAGCAGTATACCAGTGTTGCTCTAACCCCTGTGCCTTGTGACCGTACAGAGCACTTACTGTGCCACCATGGTGCAGCACTGCGAAGCCCTCAATCGGTCTGTCCAAGTTGTGAACCTAGATCCTGCAGCAGAACATTTCAACTACTCCGTGATGGCTGGTAAGTCCTGAGCAGAGCCTTCCCCCTCCTTCAGGAAAAATAGGAGAGTGGGGAGGCAGTGAGTGCTGGCTGCTGCGCACAAAAGCTGAAAATTAATACAGTGTGGTTCCCTGGTTTCATGGTGAACAACATGAGGCTGAATGTCATGTGGTGACATCAGCTCATGTTGATGTGTGTGACAGTATCCTTTCTTAGTCTCTGATGTAGGAATGAAAAGCGAGTAGACTCCTCCCTTACCACCCTTCCCTTCTGTTTCTTTCATGTTTGCTCCTGTTTGGTAAATCTGTTTTACTGCTGATCATACTATACTATAAGTGAGCAACTTTAAGTATGTTGTTTTGTTTTTAATCTTTTAATTTATTCAGATGTCTACTGAGCACTTGCTTTATGCTGGACACCAGGGTCATAGCAGAGAACAACACAGATACTATCCCTGCCTTTGTGGGTCTTTTAGCAAGGGAAATAAGCAAAATGATAAAATCGGTTGCAGATTGTGATAAGTGCTGCCATAAGTAAAGAAATAACTAGGGAAGAGTGCTTTAGGTAGCATAGTCAGGGACGACACCTCTGAGGAGGGGCTATTAGGGCCTAGACCTGAAGATGGTAACATGCTCACCAAGCTGGCGAAAGGCTTTCCAAGATGAAGGAACATCAAGGTCATTATATAGCCAAGAGATGGGAAAGGGTTTGGTGTGTTCCAGAAAAAGCAAAGGTGTTGATGAGCTGGGGCATAAGAAGTGAAAGGAAGAGATGGGTAGCAGCTAGAAGGACAGAAGGAGTATGGTTTTTATCCTGTTTTTTCACCCTGTTAGTCTGTTTGGGCTGCTGTAACAAAATACTACAGACTGGGTGCCTTCTAAACAACAGAAATGGATTTCTCACAGTTCTGGAGGCTGGAAGCCCGAGATTAGGGTGCTGCCAGCATGGTCAGGTTCTGGTGAAGGCCCTCTTCCTACTTGTAGACTGACGACTTCTCACTGTGTCCTTATATGATGGAAGTGGGTGAGGGCTCTCTTGGGACCTCTTTTATGAGAGCATTGATCCCATTCACCTTCCCGAAACCCCACCAATTAATATTGTCACCCTGGGCATTAGGTTTTTAGCATGAGTTTTAGAGGGACACAAATACTCATAAGGGAATTTCCTGACAGTCCAGTGGGTAGGACTCCATATTGCCATTGCAAGGGGCATGGATTAGACCCCCTGCAGGCTGCGTGCAGAGCAAAAAAAAAGGCAAACCAAAAAAACCCCCTCAACTCATAGCACCTTTCAACTGTGAAATGCCATTAGAAGGTTTCCAGCAGGGGAGAGGACTGACATCTGATTTATGTTTTTAAAAATATCTCTGGCTCTCAGATGAAAAATGGACTCTAGAGAGTCAAGAGTAGAAGGGGGACTGGGGTGGTCATTTTGGAGATACAAAGGTGCAGACAGGTATATGTTTTGCAAATAGAATTAGCAGTATTTTGTGGGAGATTGAACTAAAACGGTTGGAGGAAGGGAGGGTTCAAGAGTCATTGTTAGGTTTCTGACTTGAGCTGTTGAGTGCATGATCCTGTTTACTGGGAGGAAGACAAGTCAGTGTAGGATCATCTTATATATATATATTTAATGATGTTTATTTTGGTTGCGTTGGATCTTTGTTGCTTTGTGAGAGGTTTCTCTAGTTGCAGCGAGTTAGGGCTACTCTTCATTGTGGTGCTTGGGCTTCTCATTGTGGTGGTTTCTTTGTTGTGGAGCACAGGCTTTGGCTGTCTGGACTCAGTAGTTGCTCCATGTGGGATCTTCCTGGAGCAGGGAATCAAACTCGTGTCCACTACATTGGCAGGTGGATTCTTAGCTATTGCTTCACCAGGAAAACCCCAGGCCATCAAATTAAGAAATGGAATTGGTTTTCTTGGTTTGATTTTGTTTTACTTGTTTATCAGTTCAATTCAGTTCTGTCGCTCAGTCATGTCCGACTCTTTGCAACCTCATGGACTGCAGCACGCCAGGCCTCCCTGTCCATCACCAACTCCCGGAGCTTGCTCAAATTCATGTCCATTGAGTCAGTGATGCCATCCAACCATCTCATCCTGTCATCCCCTTCTCCTCCTGCCTTCAAACTTTCCCAGCATCAGGATCTTTTCCAGTGAGTCAGTTCTTCCCCTGAGGTGGCCAAACAATTGGAGTTTCTGCTTCAGCATCAGTCCTTCCAATGAATATTCAGGACTGATTTCCTTTAGGATTGACTGGTTTGATCTCCTTGCAGCCCAAGGGACTCTCTCAAGAGTCTTCTCCAACACCAGAGTTCAAAAGCATCAATTGTTCGGTGCTCAGCTTACTTTATGGTTCAGCTTTCACATCCATACATGACTACTGGAAAAACCATAGCCTTGACTAGACGGATTTTTGTTAGCAAAGTAATGTCTCTGCTGTTTAATATGCTGTCTAGGTTGGTCATAGCCTTTCTTCCAAAGAGCAAGTGTTTTTTAATTTCATGGCTGCAGTCACCATCTTCAGTGATTTTGGAGCCTGAGAAAATAAAGTCTGTCACTGTTTCCATTGTTTCCCCGTCTATTTGACAAATGATGGGACCAGATGCCATGATCTTAGTTTTCTGAATGTTGAATTTTAAGCCACCTTTTTCACTCTCCTCTTTCACTTTCATCAAGAGGCTCTTCAGTTCCTCTTCACTTTCTGCCATAAGGGTGGGGTCATCTGCATATCTGAGGTTACTGATATTTCTCCTGGCACTCTTGATTCCAGCTTTTGCTTCATCCAGCCTGACATTTTGCATGATGTACCCTGCATATACATTAAATAAGCAGGGTGACAGTATACAGCCTTGATGTACTTCTTTCCCAATTTGGAACCAGTCTCTTATTCCATATACGGTTCTAAGTGTTGCTTCTTGACCTGCATACAGATTTCTCAGGAGGCAAGTAAGGTGGTCTGGTGTTCCCATCTTTTTAAGAATTTTCCACAGTTTGTTGTGATTCACACAAAGGTTTTGGCATAGTCAATAAAGCAAAAGTAGATGTTTTTCTGGAACTCTCTTACTTTTTCAATGATCCAGTGGATGTTGGCAATTTGATCTCTGGTTCCTCTGCCTTTTCTAAAACCAGCTTGAATATCTGGATGTTCACGGTTCACGTACTGTTGAAGCCTGGCTTGGAGAATTTTGAGCATTACTTTACTAGCATGTGAGATGAGTGCAATTGTGCAGTAGTTTGAGCATTTTTTGGCATTGCCTTTCTTTTTTTTTTTTTTATCCTTTTTTTTTTTTGTTTTGTTTTGTTTTTGGCATTGCCTTTCTTTGGTATTGGAATGAAAACTCACCTTTTCCAGTCCTGTGGCCACTGCTGATTTTCCAAATTTGCTGGCATATTGAGTGCAGCACTTTCACAGCATAATCTTTTAGGACTTCTTTTAGCTGGAATTCCATTACCTCTACTAGCTTTGTTCATAGTGATGCTTCCTAAGGCCCACTTGACTTTGCACTCTAGGATATCTGACTCTGGATGAGTGATCACACCATTGTGGTTATCTGGGTCATTAATATCTTTTTTGTATAGTTCTTCTGTGTATTCTTGCCATTTTTCTTAATATCTTCTGCTTCTGTTAGGTCCATACCATTACTGTCCTTTATTGTGCCCATCTTTGCATGAAATGTTTCCTTGGTGTCTCTAATTTTCTTGAAGAGATCTCTAGTCTTTCCTATTCTGTTGTTTTCCTCTATTTCTTTGTGTTGATCTCCTTGCTATTCTTTGCAACTTTACATTCAGATGGGTATATCTTTCCTTTTCTTCATTGCCTTTTGCTTCTCTTCTTTTCTCAACTGTTTGTAAGGCCTCCTCAGACAACCATTTTGCCTTTTTGCATTTTTTTGGGGGGGGGATGGTCTTGATCACTGCCTTCTATTCAATGTCACGAACCTCTGTCCATAAGTTTAAGAATAGGTAGTGTATATTCACATTGTTCAAACTGCACAAGGTACAAGGAGTAAGTATGCAGGAAAATGTCTTCCTACTAGCTCTGGGTCCTGGAAGGTGGCTTCCCTCCCTTGAGGCAGCCAGTGTTGCTAATTTCTGGGGTATCTTTCCATAGTCTATGCATGTAAAATAAAATGTATATATATGTGTATGTAGTAAATTTTTGTCTTTTTTTTTTTTTAACACAAATGATGGCATTCTAACACAAAGTTTTGCACTTTTCACTTAACAGTGTACCTGGGAGATTATATCACATCAGTACTTAAAGAACTTCCTTTTGTGGCTGCACAGGATTCTATTGGCTATACAAAAATGTATTTAATGTTTCCATGGACACTACAGTGAATAGCCATGGACAAAAATCATTTCATACATGTGAGTTGTTATATAATTGTTAATTATCACCAATGAGGATGATGCTCTTGTGTTCTGGGCCTGTCTGTTGTTTTCAGACATCCGGGAACTGATTGAGGTGGATGACGTGATGGAGGACAATACTCTGCATTTTGGTCCCAATGGAGGATTGGTATTTTGCATGGAGTACTTTGCCAATAATTTTGACTGGCTAGAGAACTGTCTTGGCCATGTAGAGGATGACTACATCCTTTTTGATTGTCCAGGTAAGTCAGCAATTTGAATGTGTCATTTTCCTTGAGATCATGCTCTTTCAGTCCTCAGTGGAGACAGTGGAGTTAGCATTTGTAGCTCTAAACCCTGCTGCTGTAAGGTACCATTTTCTCATTGATCGTCTCTTGTTCATTCACCAAGTTTGCTGAGTGCTAATTTTGTTCACTGTAAATACCTAAAGAGCAAAGTAGCCATGGTCTCTGCCCTCATGGAGCTCATAGGAAAGTGGGAATGCTAGGCAGTATGAATCAGAAATCACCCAAATGATAATTTAATATTTGTGACAGGCTCCTCACAGGAGTAGCACCGACCATCATGCAGCAGGGAGGTGGGAGGTTTCTGACCAAGTAGCATGTGAGCCAGGCCATAGGGTGAGGTGAGGGAGACTGTGCTCCAGGCAGAAAGCATGGGCTGAAGGCCTTGAGGCAGAAAGGAGCCAGGTGGGTCTGAGGCGCCCAGTAAACAAAGGGAAGTGTCCTGAGGTGAGACTGGTAGGGGACAAATGATCACACCAACTTTTCAAGCCAAATGAATTTTAGACTTGAGCCTAACCTAGTTTTGATCATTTGTGACTCTCGTATTTTTCCCTTTTTTTTTTTTTTTAGTTTATCTTTAATTGGGAAATTGCTTTACAGTATTGTATTGGTTTCCCCTTTGTTTTTAATTGAACACACACACCCACAGAAAAGTGCAGATGTCATAAGTGTACAACTTGATGAATATTCCCAGACATAACACACCTTCATAGTACTTGCTTTTGATTAGCTAAAGCAGAAGTGTGAAGAACCTCACTTTCTACATAAAACTGAATAGTTTCCTTGGGATTCTCTCGGTACTGTGATTGCTTTAAGAGTCTGTAAGACTCCTTAAAAGTTGAACAAATTACCACCAGAGGTTGACTTCCTTTTTTTTCCCCTCAGTTGTCTTGTGGCAAAATTTTTTTCTGTAATTTGATAATTTATCTTGTGTCTTGATTGTAACAGACTCATAATGTTCTCCATGTAGGTCAGATCGAGTTGTATACTCACCTGCCTGTGATGAAACAGCTGGTCCAGCAGCTGGAACAGTGGGAGTTTCGAGTCTGTGGAGTTTTTCTTGTTGATTCTCAGTTCATGGTGGAGTCGTTCAAGGTTTGAGAATATATCTGTTGTCAATTCTTTAGTCATGGGTACAGGCAGATGGTAATCTCCTTTAATTGTTTTTTGATTCTGGATATTTCCCAAACTATATTCCAGAGTTCTTTAATATCCCTTACTACTAAATCATTATAATAAGTTATTATTTTTTTGGCCATGCTTTGTGGCATGTAGGATGTTAGTTCCCTGACTGGGGATTGAACTGTGCCTCCTGAAGTGGAAGCACTGAGTCTTAACCATTGGACCACCAAGGAGGTTGCTATAATCATGTATTTTTTAAATTTATATGGTAAATTATACTATACAGATTTGGGAGTACTACTTATGAAGAAAAATTAGGCAGGTATGTGCATATATACATCTGTTCTTCTGATAATGGTTTGTCTAGTTTATGAACTATCTAAAGCAAACTTTACTTCTCATTAGTAGCCCCTAAGGAATATTTGATGGGAATGCTTAAAGATATCATCTAAATTGAGATTTGTGATCAGTGTTGTTTATATCTACATTTTCCCATCTCATCCTCACCCTGGGAAACCAGGAGTCAACCATCTGTTTAGTGAACTGTCCTTTCTTTAGAATTAGCCCTGCTTTTACTTAGGCCAGTTTTGCTCAGAGAGGAGCAGGAACCTCTGCTTTGTGCAGAGACCAGGGAGGGAACTTTGTTCATACAAAGTTAATTCATCTTCCCTTTTCTGTTTCCACCTTCAGTTTATTTCTGGCATTTTGGCAGCCCTGAGTGCTATGATCTCTCTAGAAATTCCTCAAGTTAACATCATGACGAAAATGGATCTGCTGAGTAAGAAAGCTAAAAAGGAAATTGAGAAGTGAGTTCATTTCCGTTATCATCATATCTCCATTGCTGAGATGAACCCTCTAAGCTTCATTTAGATGTGAAACTATAAAACTCGTTTCCTAATTTATTCTTACTTTTATTTATCTTCTTTTTCACTTTTAAAGGTTTCTAGATCCAGACATGTATTCTTTATTAGATGACTCTACAAGTGACTTAAGAAGCAAAAAATTCAAAAAATTGACTAACGCTATATGTGGACTGGTAAGCTTTTGAAGTTGTTGAGTTTTGTTTTTAATGGCCTTGTCAGGTGTTTATCAGCATCGTTTCAGTGGCCACCATTTTGGAAAGCACAGTTCAACCCTGTTTCCTTGCAAAGGGGTGAGGGTGGGAGTCTGTGGACTGGCTGGTCAGCAGTTGAATTTAGAAGCAATCATTGGCAATAGCCAATAAATTAAAAGGTGAGTTTTCATTCCAATCCCAAAGAAAGGCAATGCCCAAGAATGCTCAAACTCCTGCACAATTGCACTCATCTCACATGCTAGTAAAGTAATGCTTAAAATTCTCCAAGCCAGGCTTCAGCAATACATGAACTATGAAATTCCAGATGTTCAAGCTGGTTTTAGAAAAGGCAGAGGAACCAGAGATCAAATTGCCAACATCCGCTGGATCATCAAGAAAGCAAGAGAGTTCCAGAAAAACATCTATTTCTGTTTCATTGACTATGCCAAAGCCTTTGACTGTGTGAATCACAACAAACTGTGGAAAATTCTTCAAGAGATGGGAATATCAGACCACCTGACCTGCCTCTTGAGAAGCCTGTATACAGGTCAGGAAGCAACAGAACTGGACATGGAACAACAGACTGGTTCCAAATAGGAAAAGGAGTACATCAAGCTGCTTATTTATTGTCACCCTGCTTATTTAACTTATATGCAGAGTACATCATGAGAAACGTTGGGCTGGAGGAAGCACAAGCTGGAATCAAGATTGCCGGGAGAAATATCAATAACCTCAGATATGCAGATGACACCATCCTTATGGCAGAAAGTGAAGAACTCAAGAACCTCTTGATGAAAGTGAAAGAGGAGAGTGAAAAAGTTGGCTTAAAATTCAACATTCAGAAAACTAAGATCATGGCATCCAGTCCCATCAGTTCATGGCAAATAGGTGGGGAAACAGTGGCTGACTTTATTTTTCTGGGCCCCAAAATCACTGTGGATGGCGATTGCAGCCAGGAAATTAAAAGACGCTTACTCCTTGGAAGGAAAGTTATGACCAACCTAGATAGCATATTAAAAAGCAGAGACATTACTTTGCCAACAAAGGTCCATCTAGTCAAGGCTATGGTTTTTCCAGTTGTCGTGTATGGATGTGAGAGTTGGACTATAAAGAAAGCTGAGTGCCGAAGAATTGATGCTTTTGAACTGTGGTGTTGGAGAAGACTCTTGAGAGTCCCTTGGGCTACAAGGAGATCCAACCAGTCCATCCTAAAGGAGATCAGTCCTGAGTGTTCACTGGAAGGACTGATGTTGAAGCTGAAACTCCAATACTTCAGCCACCTGATGCGGAGAGCTGACTCATCTGAAAAGACCCTGATGCTGGGAAAGATTGAGGACCAGAGGAGAAGGGGACGACAGAGGATGAGATGGTTGGATGGCATCACCGACACAATGGGCATGAGTTTGGGTGAACTCCGGGAGTTGGTGATGGACAGGGAGGCCTCGCGTGCTGCAGTTCATGGGGTTGCAAAGAGTCGGACACAACTGAACTGAACTAACTGACATACCTATTACTTCAAGCTGTTTTGGGAGTTCAGAACTGTCTTTGCTCTTAGGAAATTTCCAGTGGTTTTTTAATTCAGGTAAATGCCTATGAAACAATGTCTAGTTAAGTGTTGTAGTTGGTCAGAGGTCAGAAAAATCAGTATTAATTTGTTGTTACTTTGTCTCTGTCTGTCCCGCCTCCCCACAGCACACACACAGCTGATTTTAATCAGAAGTTGTAAATGGTTATAAAACTCAAATATAATTTGAAAATTAAGTATTTTATACCTCAGAATGACCTTTTCTGAAATCCTCAACTTGTAGATTGATGACTACAGCATGGTTCGATTTTTGCCTTATGATCAGTCAGATGAAGAAAGCATGAACATTGTATTACAGCATATTGATTTTGCCATCCAGTATGGAGAAGACTTGGAATTTAAAGAACCAAAGGTAATTTCTGGTTTGGGGTGTTACTGCCTATTTGTAAAAGTGTTTACCAGCACTCTGGCCTCCTGCATAATCCCAGCAACTCTAAATGTTGTCTTCATGGTGGCAGTAAGCTAGACTGTTCCAGGTAATCTTTGAAATTGACACCTGTGCTAAACAAGCAATACCAGTTTTACTTTGCCTTTCATTGAGTTAGTACATATTACTGAGTTAAATTCTTTGTACTCAGAGCTTGGGCATATATGCAAAGAGGAGGTGAAATTCAACTGACCTTGGGCTGCCTTCACAAATGTCAGTGGGGCCCTCTCCCAACGCATTAGCTGAGAATTGACGTGAATGTAAATTCAAGTAAGAGTTTACTTCTAATGGGACAGAAACCTTTTGCTATGCTATGCTTAATTGCTCAGTCGGGTCCAACATTCTGTGACCCTGCCAGGTTCCTCTGTCCATGGGAGTCTCCAGGCAAGAATACTGAAATGGGTTGCCATGCCCTCCTCCAAGGAATCTTCCCATCCCAAGGATTGAACCCAGGTCTCCTGCATTCCAGGAGGATTCTTTACCGTCTGAGCCACGAGGGACTCCCCAATAAGCCTTTTAATTTATCACATATCTGGAAACATTCTATCCATATTCCTTTTGTTATTATTGATTACTGTGAACCACACCTGGAGCTGGTGCTGGACCTTAGATCTTTATAGAGCATTGCCTAAAAATAGTAAGCACATATTAGGTATAACTGAGGGGACATGAGTGTATTTTCTTCTTTTTTTCTTACATTTTATTTATTTGGCTGTGCTGCATGTGGGATTGTTTTTAGTTGTGGCATATGAACTCTTAGTTGCAGCATGTGGTATCTAGTTCCCTGACCAAGGATCGAACCTGGGCCCCTGCATTTGGAGTGCAGATTCTTAGCCACCGGACCATCAGGGAAGTTCTGAAATAAATATATTTTCTATCTTGTGTTTCCTTGGTGTCAGGAACATGAAGATGAGTCGTCTTCTATGTTTGACGAATATTTTCAAGAACATCAGAATGAATGAAGAGTTTATTAAAAAATAACTATATATGTGAGGAGCTTGTGGCTGAACTGGCAGAACCTTCTTCTCTTGAAAGATGGAATGCTAGAGAAAGCTACTTACTTAATGAAAAAAAAAAATACTTGACTCTTTATCAGCAATCATCAACGTGCCTGAATCAAGTTCTTAGGTATTCTGAAAGTGCTTCTGTTTAAAGTGGCATTGTTTGGTATTATTTTAACAGCATCAATTTAGATTTTAAAAGTCGAAGTTGAATGTACATAGATTTGTATATATAATATAAATTAGGACCTGGGGTACAGTTAAGACCAGTCTACTTTTAGTTTCACTGTTGATCTTTGTTATTTTTGAAGCTTTTTTTGTAGGGACAGGAATTATTGTAACAAAATATACATTATGTGTCCAAAGAAATAAAATCTGGAAGGATAGAGATAAGACCATTGCTTATCAGTAGCTTCTAGTTTTCATACACTGAAAATGTATTATTTGTGTAATTAAAAAATGAAAAAAGTAACTGTGTCTTCAGATATATATAAATAAAAGAAAAATAGCACTAACTTTTCATCACACTCTTGTTTTCCAATCAGAATTTGAAATACTCAACTAAGGCAAATTTTTGAATGAGTAAATTTCCCCAAGTGTCAAAATGCAGGCAAAATGTAGGCAGTGACTTTGTTTTTTAAAATGTAGTTTATAGTCTCTGAGCACTTTAAAAATGTATACTTTCCTTTAATAACAAATGCACACAAAAATGCAAAAAACCATAATTTTTTCTTTTTACCTTCTTGCCACATTGAGTTGTTTATTTTCAGTATTTCTAAGTTCATTTGTGATAGGTACTGGGGAATGGCTAATCAGTCAACAGATACTTCTCCAGCACCCACTAATAACCCAGAACCTGCTACGGAAAGCAGAATCTCTTTCATTTAATCCTCACAGCAGGTCCAGGTTCCATTGGTGTTGGATCTTCCTGTTGATGCAGATTAAGTCCTTGTAGAAAACCTGCAACTCAGGTTAAATTTTTAATCATTCTTGGGCCTAGATAGCAGAAGTACACCTACAGTGTCAAATTTGATCCATTTTCATTAAAGATGTAAAGTGTGAGGAGCCGTAGCTATCAGGGGTAACTGATAGCAATATGCCTAGGGACCCAGGCTGGGGGCAAGAGTTGGGTATTTGCACCAGGATCTAATTCTCACAGGGGCACTTAGGAGAACATGAGTAGTAGACAACATGAGGACAGACTGGGCTTCTCAGGGGCTTTTTCTGTTGCCCAGTTCAGTTCATTCACTCAGTTGTATCCAACTCTTTGCAACCCCATGAACTGCAGCATGCCAGGCCTCCCAGAGTTTACTCCAACTCATATCCCCTGAGTCGGTGATGCCATCCAACCATCTCATCCTCTGTCGTCCCCTTCTCCTCCTGCCTTCAGTCTTTCCCACCATCAGGGTCTTTTCCAGCTCTTTGCATCAGGGTGACTAAAGTATTGGAGTTTCAGCTTCAACATCAGTCCTTCCAGTGAACACTCAGGACTGATCTCCTTTAGGATGGACTGGTTGGATCTCCTTGCAGTCCAAGGGACTCTCAAGAGTCTTCTCCAACACCACAGTTCAAAAGCATCAGTTCTTCGGCGCTCAGCTTTCTTTATAGTCCAACTCTCACATCCATACATGACTACTGGAAAAACCATAGCCTTGACTAGACAGACCTTTGTTGGCAAAGTAATGTCTCTGCTTTTTAATATGCTATCTAGGTTGATCATAACTTTTCTTCCAAGGAGCAAGCGTCTTTTAATTTCATGGCTACAGTCACCATCTACAATGATTTTGGAATCCAAAAAAATTAAGTTGTCACTGTTTCCACTGTTTTCCCATCTATTTGCCATGAAGTGATAGGACCAGATGCCATGATCATAATTTTCTGAATGTTGAGCTTTAAGCCAACTTTTTCACTCTCCTCTTTCACTTTCATCAAGAGGTTCTTTAGTTCTTCACTTTCTGCCGTAAGGGTGGTGTCATCTGCATATCTGAGGTTATTGATATTTCTCCCGGCAATCTTGATTCCAGCTTGTGCTTCCTCCAGCCCAACGTTTCTCATGATGTACTCTGCATATAAGTTAAATAAGCAGGGTGACAATAAATAAGCAGCTTTGACGTACTCCTTTTCCTATTTGGAACCAGTCTGTGGTTTCATGTCCAGTTCTAACTTGCTTCCTGACCTGCATACAGGTTTCTCAGGAGGCAGGTCAGGTGGTCTGGTGTTCCCATCTCTTGAAGAATTTTCCACAGTTTGTTGTGATTCACACAGTCAAAGGCTTTGGCATAGTCAATAAAGCAGAAGTAGATGTTTTTCTGGAACTCGCTTTTTCTTTTTTCTGTGGCCCTTGAGTATGCAAAGGGCAAAAACACCCTGATCTCTCAGTGTTGCTAGATTTTAGAAATGTCACTGTCGTGTGAGAGGAGGAAAGATAAGACAGCTTTTCATTTGCCCTCATCCTGCTTGTGCGATACCTCCCTCATTTAGCCTATGGGGAGTTTGGCGTGTCCTGTGGGGAAAAGTGAACAGCCAGATTCCATTTCCTTCCCCTCTGGACACGGGGGTTTAAAAGATGAATATGACAATTCCAGTCCTGAAAGATTTCACTGCCTTGTAGGAGAGCCTGACATGGTTCTTCAGACAAATTTATGAGTAGGTGCCAGGTATGGGAGAGAATAGGAATGTGGAGGCCAAAAAGGACCTTAGTCTCATTGAGCTGATCTGCTGGGCCCTTGAGACTAATTATAAACAAGGAAATCTCTGATAAGGAATGTGAAGAAGAAAAAAAATGAAAAGGAGAGTGATTGTGGGGCTACTTTGCTCCCATCAAAGAAGCCTTCTCTTGTGTGTTAGTCACTCAGTCATGTCCAGCTCTTTGCGACTCCATAAATTGTAGCCCACCAGGCTCTGCTGTCCATGGAATTCTCCAGTCAAGAATACTGGAGTGGGTTCCCATGCCCAGGGGTTCTTCCCTGGAGAACCTTGAACCCAGGTCTCCTGCATTGCAGGCAGATTCTTTACCATCTGAGTCACCAGGGAAGACTATGTTTACCATCTTAGACCACCAAGGAAGTCTCTTCCTAAAAGGTGCAATTTGGCCAGAAATATAAATGAGAGATCAGTTGTGGGAACATGGGACAAAGTAATTCATTCTGTGGGACTGGCAAAAGAAATGGCCAGAAGCAGCAGTGAACTTGGCTTTTAACTTGAGGTGCTTTCCAGTAAAGGTTAAGAATTCCTTAGCTTTTAGTATGTTCCAGGCCTAAGTTCTAAGCACTTTCCATGCAATTCATTTCATCCTCACAAAACTGAGGTAATCACTGTTATCTCCATTTTCAGATGAGGAATCTGAGGTATGGAGGTTAACTTGCCCAAAGTGACACAGCCAATAAAAAAAATGTTGGAGCTGGATTCAAACCCAGAGTCTTTTCTCAACCGTTAGACAAAGAATCGCAGTACGTGATCACACAACAGTAATGCACAAATACACAAATCTCTTCTGTGATCGTTTTTTCCTTTTTAAAATCAGTGGATTGAGTTCATTCTTTCACTCAACACATATTATTGATGCTTACCATGTACCATCCTGTTACAGGCATAGGGATATAAGCAGTGAACAAAATAGACAATCCTTGCGTTTTTGACGTTCATACGAATGTAGGGAGACAAAACCCAAAAGTAAAACATAAAAGAATCATAAGAATTGAGGGAAAGGGGAGTGAAGTTGGACTGAATTTAGGATGACCCAGGGAATGCTACACTGAAAAGGTGATCTTTGAGAAAAAACAAAAGAGGTGATTTATCTACGATTCTGTAACCCCGAAATCAATCTCATTCTCGCCCACACTTGACGCAGGCGCGATACTCAGAGCCCCTGCCTAGGGCTCGAGCGCTCCCTGGTGCCCTGTCAGATCCGCGCAGCTGCAGCGGCTACCCACATACTGCTAGGCCGGAAGCGCGGCGTCCTGCCCTCGCCCCTCCCCTTCCGGCTCACTTCCGCCTACCCCGCCCGGGCTGCCAGACCGGAACCGCCGAGCGCTGACCGATTCTCTTCGTTGGGGTGGAGACCCGGGCGCCTCAGAGATGCCGGTAAAGGGGCCAAGCTGGGGGTGTCGGGAAACGGCGGGGATTTGAGAGAGTCACGAGAAGTCTTGCGTGCGCTGAGAAAAGCGGGCCGAGGAGGGCAGAGAGAAAGCAGGGGCCTGAGAAGAGGAAAGGCAAGAGGAGAGAGGCCGGCCTCTGTGGGATTAGGGCGGCCCGGGGGTGTCGGCCGGCCATGGAGGAACAGCGCATGGCAGAGTGGGCTAGAGACCCGGGGCCTGCTGAGGAGACCACCTCAAGTCTTCTGCTCTCTCCTCTCCAAGCTTGATCCTTTTTATCGTTTTTTGTGCCTCTCCCCTTCCCCCCGATTCCAGCGGGGTTCCCAAAGCCTCACTAGAGCCGCGAAGGCAAGGGCTGCCCTTTTAATTTCTCATATCTCAGCTAGGGCCCGGCTTCTTCTTTTTTTTTCCCCTCTATAGGCCCACTTCCTCCTTCGCCTTTGGAGGCGGGCCCCTTATGCTGCCTGTCGCCTGTCCGACCCGCTTCCCAGACTCCTCCCTTGTCGCCCCGGCAGTGGCTGCCACACCTGAGCCGCTGGGTTTAGGGCTCTCCAGAGCAGGTGCAAGGTCTGCGCCTAGTTTCCAAATGTTTGTTTTCATGTGCATCAGCGTAGGAGTTAAAATTGATGATGGTTTGGTTGTTCTTAATTTCTGACAGCCACAGGGGGTAGATTTATCACCATCATGGTCTCCATTTTGCAGATGAGGAAAAAGCTTGTTCAGTAACATGTGATGTTTAGCATCTGCTGCATGCCAAAGCACTATTATAGCAGTGAATAAGGCCAACAAATCTCTATTCTTAAGGAGTTTACATTCTAATGAGGAGACATAATAAATCTGTAAATGTAAATAAAATAAGGGGGATTGTTTCAGATAGTGACAAATGTCATGAAGGTAGTAAGTGGGTAACAAGACAATATAGCTAGTGCAGGGGAGGATAGGGGCTGTGTTAGATGAAGCATATCTGTAATAAAAAGGAGCAAACCATGGTTATATATTTCGTAAATCCCACAGCTACCATTTGACTTCTGATGCATGTCAGGCCAGCTCTGAGCTACAGTTTGTATAAATTATTCCCTAATTAATCCTCAGAGTGATTATGAAGTAGATATGTTAGTGGTTTTTCATTTTGCTGTGGAGGAAGTTGAGGCTCAGAGAAGTTAAGTAACTTGCCCAAAGTAGCACACTAATGTGTGCAACACATTAGTGTGTGCGTGTGTTGTGTGTTTGTATTGGGGTGTAGTAAATTAACAATGTTGTGATAGTTTAAGGTGATCAGCAAAGGGACTCAGCCATACATATACATGTATCTGTTCTTCCCCACACTCCCCTCCCATCCAGGCTGCCACATACAATGGGTAGAGTTCCATGTGCTGTACAGTAGGTCCTTGTTGGTTATCCATTTTAAATCCATTTTCACACAAAGTGAAAGTTAGTCATTCAGTCGAGTTCGACTCTTTAGGATCCCATGGGTCCTACTAAGCTCCTCTGTCCTAGGCAAGAATCCTGGGCTCCTCTAGCCAAGAATACTGAAGTGGGTTGCCATTTCCTCCTCCAGGGGATCTTCCTGACCCAGGGATTGAACCCAGCTCTCCTGCTTTGCAGGCAGATTCTTTACCATTTGAACCGCTAGGGAAGCCCTTAAATACATAAGCACACTAGTAAATCTTGATAAAGCCAGATTTTAAGCCAGAACCCTGACGCCTTGTGCTCATCATGCCAAGTGCTCAAAGAGCACCCTTGACTTCCCCTGTGATCACTTACTTATTATCTGTCTCCTCTATTCACCTGACAGAGCCAGGGCTGGTCATGCATGCCAGTATATCCACATGCCTTGCACACAGAAGGTACTTAGTAATCTTTTGATGAATGAATGAATAAATGACTGGGGCCCATGTTGTCTTATAAAAAGCCAGACATCTTGTAAAATGCCGAACTAGAAATTGGCTTATAAGTTGTTCTCATAAATGTGATTTTTTTTCTCCCTCCTCTAACTCTTATCCACCCACTGAAAACAAGTATATATGTTTTTATTTTACAAATGTGGAAATAGGCTAAGAGAAGAAAAGTGATGGCTTGGTCAAAAGGCATAGAACCAGGAAGTGGCAGAGCTGAAGAGCCAGTGCTTGGATTGTGGTTTTAACAACAGCTGGGTTGCTGGGTACCTCTGATTTATAGTGTTTGCCTATTTCTATAGTGTGAATACCCCACCAGTTACCAATGTGCTGTCACCAAATGTGAAATTGGAAGGGAAGCACAGTAGCACGTTATATAGTATTTCCACTGTAGGTACAAAAGACATAACTAACCTTAAGATCACAGACATTGGTAAAATAATTTTAAAAAAGGAAATAAAGTGTCAAATATTTATTACCTTTGTTTTTAATATAATTTATTTAATTGAAAATTTATATAATTTTATTTTTAATAATGGCTGTGTTCAACAATCAGCTTGCCTCAAATTTTCTCAGAATTCCTCAAACTTTGATAGTTTTCATGAGCCAGTTTATCTTGGATTAGTTATTCTTTTTTTTCCTTTAGGAAAAAGGACTTGTTTGCCCCAGTGACATTTGCTCTCTTTCTGCTTCTGTGTTCTTACCTGGCTTGTCCCTACAGGCTTACCACTCTTCCCTCATGGACCCTGACACCAAACTCATTGGAAACATGGCACTATTGCCTATCAGAAGCCAGTTCAAAGGACCTGCCCCTAGAGAGAGTAAGTCAAAACCCCTTTCCATTCTTTTCACATTTTGGTATGAAACCCTCTGATGTTAGCACATCAGGGAAATACTTTCTCAGATTGCTCTTGTATTTTTTATTTGCTTGATGGATATTGTGCTTTCCACCTTCTCAAATCTTGGGTAGATGTTGCATTTAATAAGAAACTGTAAAAAAAAGAACCTGTATTATTGCTGCCATTTTCTCTGGGATATTTTGTTGAGAGGGAGGAGGAAATGTACTTAATTCTCAACACTCTCCCTATCATCACTATCAGTTCTTAAAAATCTAATGCTGCTTCTTCTGTAGAACACTGTGTCCCTATCCTTTCTCTGTCATCAAGCTGGAAAAAACAAAGTGTGTTTTAACCTCTTTCTTTTTTTTTCATTTATTTTTATTAGTTGGAGGCTAACTACTTTACAATATTGTAGTGGTTTTTGCCATACATTGACATGAATCAGCCATGGATTTACATGTGTTCCCCATCCCGATCCCCCCTCCCACCACCCTCCCCATCCCATCCCTCTGGGTCTTCCCAGTGCACCAGCCCTGAGCACTTGTCTCATGCATCCAACCTGGGCTGGTGGTCTGTTTCACCCTTGATAGTATACGTGTTTCAATGCTGTTCTCTCAGATCATCCCACCCTTGCCTTCTCCCACAGAGTCCCAAAGTCTGTTCTGTACATCTGTGTCTCTTTTTCTGTTTTGCATATTGGTTAACCTCTTTCTTTATCTAAATCTACTTCCTTTATCCATTCTTCAGGATCCCATTTTTTACCAATACCTCAGTGTTAAGTGTCCTGTATAACATTATTCATTTCTTCTCTTTTCTGAATTTTATATCTTTTGCTTTCTTTCTTGGCACTCACCTTTTTTTTTTTTTTTGGAGCTTTTTTTTAATCTGTTCAGAATGCCTCATTCTTTTCAGATACTATCTGAGACTCTTCTGACGACATTCTGAGATGTTCTGCCAACAGTGCAATTTGTATTATATTAGATGTGGTTTCCCTGCACCCAGGAAGAGTCTGCACTGAGTTCTATTTGTGGTTTCCAAGACCATAGTTTAGATTACTAATTTTGTACTGACCCTGTCTCCATTCTTCTGGCCAGTTTATTTGACTTGACTTCCTCTTAATTTAGTTTTGTTTTCAATACCAGTTTAAAGCTCAGTAAACTTAATAAATTTGGTGAGTCACCACACTCTTGTTCTGAGATGGAAAAAAAAAGCCACCAAAACAGGAAAAATAATGTAAAAGAATGACATTATTCTTTTGCAGAGGAAGAATAAGGATCAGTGTTTGATCAGATTACTTCCCAGATTGTGACAAAGTACCATATAGTATATCAGAAGACATAATTGACCAAGGATGAAGTAAATTTAATTACCACCTTTGCAATTCTTGGGCCCTTGAGAGAGATTGGGACTGCAGGAAACTGGAACTTCATGATTTCTATAGTTAAGAGTGACTTGTTGCTCTTCCCTAGGGGGCTGAAATAGGACTGAATTGGAATTATGGAGAAATCTAAGCCTGTGCTATGGACTAAGTAACTGTTAGCATTAATCTAGTTATTTACATTCAACAGATATCTTTTGAACATCTTATATATGCCAAATGCTCTTCTATGTTCTGAATCCTATCAGCTCGCCTGAATCCTATCAGCTAGCCTCTTTTCCCTTCCTCTGCAACATGACACTAGAGTAGCCGGCTTTTGTAAACACTGTGGGATCATAGAAGGAAGTTTCTTTTTAGCAAATAAGAGAACTGATCATAGGGAACATAAGTCTAGAGTTAGAATTCTGTTTGGGACTTCCGTGGTGGTCCAGTGGTTAAGACTGCACGCTTTCACTACAGGGGGTGTGGGTTCGACCCTTGGATGGGGAACTAAGATCCCACATGTCCAAAAATATTTTTCTTAAAGGAGGGGAAAAAAAAGTTCTGTTAAAATTCTCCAGCAAGGGAATGGGCAAAGATAAAGACAACTGGATTAGAGTATGAAACCTTCTGCGTTTCTGCTGTGTGAGAGGGATAGCAGTCAGGGTTGCGAAATAAAAATAACTGTTTCTGCATTGTTAAAACCAGCTGCCGGATATCAAGACCCTGGGACTGTGACCTTTTTAAAATAAAAAAAGGAAAAGCCAAAGAAATTTTGTAATGAGATCTGTCTTTGTTACAACAGTACTTCTGGTTTTTCTCAGTCTCTAGCCACCTTGAACAGATTGTACATATTTGAAGTCACAGTTTTTGTAAAAAGAAAGAGGTATGTGTGAATCCCAGTACATTCCTAAATGAACAGCTGAGAGTTTTTTCCCTTAAAGTATAGTATGTAAGTTCAAATAAAATTGTATGGAATTCTTTGTATTGGGTTGACCAAAAAGTTCGTTGGGGTTTTCTGTAACATCTTTTGGAAAAACCCGAATGAACTTTTTCGCCATCCAAATATTTTTAAGAAAGCAATTTATTAAATTTAGTCTGTGACTCAGTCTGTTTTTGTAAATGCATTGAGAAATGTCTGGAGTGATGTTCACCAAATGCTGAGACTAGTTATTTCTGGGTAGTGAGATTAGGGTGACAGTTACTTTTTTTTCCTGTATTGATTCATTTGTTTCTATAATAAGCATGTATAATTTTTATAAAGACAATAAAGCTGTCTGAATAAACCATGTGCTTATTTTTCTAGAAATTTTTTCTAAAGACTTTGTTTTAGTAGTCTGATTCTATGTTATTCAATTCCAAAGCCCTTGACTGTTGAGCTTTGATTTTTTTTTCTTTAGTGCTTTTTAAATGTTATGTTTTACACTTGGCTAACATCCTCTGCCTTTCTCCCATCCTGCCCTGCTTAGCAAAAGATACAGATATTGTGGATGAAGCTATCTATTACTTTAAGGCCAATGTCTTCTTCAAAAACTATGAAATTAAGGTAAAGTACAAAACTTTTGCTCTTTAGTTTTCTGATGGGGATAGTATCTACTTGGCAGTCAGAGTTAATGTGAGGAATAAGTAAAATGAAATTAGATTGTATGATTTTAAAAATCCAGAACAGTGCCTAATTCTATATTAATCTTAGTTCACCATGGTTTTGCAGACTACTGTCTAAGGGCCAAATCTTGCCTACCACATCTTTTTGTAAATAATTTTACTGGAACATAGCCATTTGCATTTGTTTACACATCACCTGTGGGTGCTTTCATGCCACAGTAGCTGAGTTGAGTAGTTGTGACAGACTGTGGCTCACAAAGCTTAAAATATTGTTTGGTCCTATACTGAGGAGCTTGACCCTTGTCTAGACACTTCTTTATATTTATTTACTCAGCAGTATTAAGCACCTACTTTGTACGAGTCCAAAACCAAAAAATTTTGCATGCTGATGTTTATATACTTCTGTGTCCTGGACCCTTCCCTCCACCTCCTAGTTCTTGTGATCTCAGGGGGAAGGGAGAAGTGGAAGTGGGGAGAAAAAGAGAGGGAGAAATGGAAAGAAGTTCTCTGAGATGCTGCTATGAACAAGTTACAAGGAATGTCACTAAATCTTTTTGATAATGTTCTAGATTATGGAATTTCAGTTCAGTTCAGTCACTCAGTTGTGTCCAACTTTTCATGACCCCATGGACTGCAGCATGCCAGACCTCCCCCTTCACCACCATCTCCCGGAGTTTACCCAGTCTCTTGTCCGTTGAGTTGGTGATGCCAACTCCACCATCTCATTCTCTGTCTTCACCTTCTTCTGCCTTCAGTCTTTCCCAGCATCAGGGTCTTTTCAAATGAGTCTGTTCTTCGCATCAGGTGACCAAAGTATTGGAGTTTCAGCTTCAACATCAGTCCTTCCAATGAACACCCAGGACTGATCTCCTTTAGGATGGACTGGTTGGATCTCCTTGCAGTCCAAGGGACTCTCAAGAGTCTTCTCCAACACCACAGTTCAAAGCATCAATTCTTTGTCACTCAGCTTTCTTCATAGTCCCAACTCTCACATCCATACATGACTACTGGGAAAATCCATAGCCTTGACTAGACAGACCTTTGTTGGTAAAGTAATATCTCTGCTTTTTAACATGCTGTCTAGGGACTTCCCTGATGGTCCAGTGGTTAGGAATCAGCCTTGCAATGCAGAGGACATGGGTTCGATCCCTGGTCAGGGAACTAAGATCCCACATGCCACAGAGCAACTCAGCCTGTGTGCTACAACTACTGAGCCCTTGCACCGCAAATAGAGAATCCGTGTGCCGTAATGAAAGATCCCCCATGACACAAGGAAGATCCCACATGCCACAGCTCAGACCCAACACAGCCACATAATAAATAAAAATTAAAAATATAGATATATATGCTGTCTAGGTTGGTCATAACTTTACTTTCAAGGAGTAAGCATTTTTTAATTTCATAGCTTCAGTCACCATCTGCAGTGATTTTGGAGCCCAAGAAAATAAAGTCTGCCACTGTTTCCACTGTTTCCCCATCTATTTGCCCTGAAGTGATGGGACTGGATGCCATGATCTTAGTTTTCTGAATGTTGAGCTTTATTTATTTTTGAATGTTGAGTTTTAAGCCAACTTTTTCACTCTCCTCTTTCATTTTCATCAAGAGGTTCTTTAGTTCTTCTTCACTTTCTGCCATAAGGGTGGTGTCATCTGCATATCTGAGGTTATTGATATTTCCCCCGGCAATCTTGATTCCAGCTGTGCTTCACCCAGCCCAGTGTTTCTCATGATGTACTCTGCATATAAGTTAAATAAACAGGGTGACAATATACAGCCTTGATGTACTCTTTTTCCTATTTGGAACCAGTCTGTTGCTCCATGTCCAGTTCTAACTGTTGCTCCCTGACCTGTATACAGGCTTCTCAAGAGACAGGTCAGGTGGTCTGTTATTCCCACCTCTTTGAGAATTTTCCACAGTTTATTGTGATCCTCACAGTCAAAGACTTTGGCATACTCAATAAAGCAGAAATAGATGTTTTTCTGGAACTCTCTTGCTTTCTCGATGATCCGGCGAATGTTGGCGATTTGATCTCTGGCTCCTCTGTCTCTTCTAAAACCACCTTGAGCATCTGGAAGTTCTCAGTTCACATATTGCTGAAGCCTGACTTGGAGAATTTTAAGCATTACTTCACTAGCGTGTGAGATGAGTGCAATTGTGCAGTAGTTTGAGCATTCTTTGGCATTGCCTTTCTTTGGGATTGGAATGAAAACTGACCTTTTCCAGTCCTGTGGCCACTGCTGAGTTTTCCAAATTTGCTGGCATATTGGGTGTAGCACTTTCACAGCATCATCTTTTAAGACTTCTTTTAGCTGGAATTCCATCACCTCCACTAGCTTTGTTCATAGTGATACTTCCTAAGGCCCTCTTGACTTCACATTCCAGGATATCTGACTCTAGGTGAGTTACCACACCATCGTGGTTATCTGGGTTGTGAAGATCTTTTTTGTATAGTTCTTCTGTGTATTCCTGCCACCTCTTCTTAATATCTTCTGCCTCTGTTAGGTCCATACCATTACTGTCCTTTATTGAGCGCATCTTTCCTTGAAATATTCCCTTGGTATCTCTAATTTTCTTGAAAAGCTCTCTAGTCTTTCTCATTCTATTGTTTTCCTCTATTTCTTTGCACTGATTACTGAGGAAGGCTTTCTTATCTCTCCTTGCTGTTCTTTGGAAATCTGTATTCAAATGGATATATCTTTCCTTTTCTCCTTTACTTTTTGCTTCTTTCAACTCCTTGCCAAACTTTAATCTCTTGGAATCCAACAGGGTGTGAAATCTTTATTTGTAGACTCTTGGACAATAAACTGTGATCTATGATGTTATGGACGTTTCTAATCTAATGCATGGTCTTAAGTATGGTGTTTGTAATTAAAATTCCACCACATTTCATTCTCTCTTGAATATCATAGACTCTTAAAAATAGGGAAAAGTGTAGTTTGTTTATTTAAAATTATAAATCTATATAAAATGTGACCTGAAGTACGTGCCACATTTGATTAGCGTCCGTTTGTCTTCTCCACATTTCCTTTGGGTCAGGTCAAGAGTTGGACTTTTGGAACTCTTCAAGAATAGGTCAGTTGAAATAATTGCTTCCTCCTTTAGAGTCATACATGTTTCTAATCTGGGCAGAGATCCTGAAGTGAAAAAGCTTTTAAAGATTAACCAGCCATATGGTTCACCTCAGGTTTTCCAGACGGCTTTGTTAGCTCTCCTTCCAAGAAGAAGTTATTGGTGCAACTGCCCAGGAACCCAGGGCAAGGGGAGCTGAGGAAAACAGAGGCAGCCTCACAGCTCAGGGAGGAAGCCCGTGGCTGCCCCCCCAGGAGCAGACAGAGGGCTTGAGAAGATTGCATCTGGAGAATGGGAATTTTTGATGCTGTCGTGACTGTGTGCTCAGTTTTCAGTTAATAAATAAAAAGACAAAGATTGAATTCTTTTATTGCAAATAATTATTGCATTTTGATCAGTACTGTTTTTAAGTTTTGTTTTCTTCCCATAGAATGAAGCTGATCGGACCTTGATATATATAACTCTCTACATTTCTGAGTGTCTAAAGAAACTCCAAAAGGTAATTAAGCCTGGATGATCATTTGTCAGGAACACAATAGGTATTTAGACTTGTTCAGACTTTAAGGAGAAGTAGAAAATATTTCCCCTGACTTAGAGCATGAACTTGAGAGGAAAATCTGAATGTAGATGTCTAAACTTACAGTAGTTGACTAATGAGAAGATAAGGATGATGGTGTTTTAAGGCTTTGCATATATTTTTCCAAGACTGAAATCTTGACCAAAATATTCTTTTTTAAGCCCGTGGCTCAAGGGTTCTTAACCTGGGGTCCAGGGATAGAATTCAGGGGTACATGAACTTGAGTGGAGAAAAGATTACATCTCTTCACTAACTTCCAACTGAAATCTAGCATTTACTTTAATTATTAATGTAGGCAGCAACCCACAATAGCATTAGCAATACCTGTGACTTTCTGCAGCGTGTTCATACTACATTTAGAATTGAAGATATTTTGAAATTTTATTTACATTCATTACTGCTTCAAAATTCAGTTGTTAGGTCCACTGCTGAGTTTTGTTATTTAGTGCATTAAAGAGCACATGTGTGGCTATGTCATAAGTTTGATTTTTTTAAATATTGTAATTATTGTATGTCATTACAATTGGATTCTTGTGTAGTCCTGTTTTGTTTTATTCATTTAAAAGGTTAGTCTGAGGAGGAGCCTGTAGGCTTCACCAGACTACAAAAGGGCACAAAATCACAACCCCAGACCTAGCCACTTAGACTAAAAAAACTGCCAATTGAAATGTTATATCCCTTTTCCCATTTGTGTATATAATTTTTTTTTTTTTTAAGTGCAATTCTAAAAGCCAAGGCGAGAAAGAAATGTATACACTGGGAATCACTAATTTTCCCATTCCTGGAGAGCCTGGTTTTCCACTTAATGCCATTTACGCCAAACCTGCAAACAAACAGGAAGATGGTAAGAACATCTCGTCCCCCTTCCTATGTGGCACACAGTTTTCTCCACTGGACTTTTTACCCCCCTCCTTTTCTTAACTTGATTGTTGTACAGGTTGAGAGTGGAATCATTAGCTCATGCACTATCCTACTTTGTGAGAGTCACTCTCACAAAAGATCCTTGGCAACTATGACACGTAGAGAACCTTTTGGACCAAAATAAGTATAATCTTAAAACCATTTGAACTGCTCTTTCTATTTCTTATGCTGTTCAGATGTTGAAGAATATTGCGAAGGTCGGTGTCTAAATCAACAGCTAGCATATTTGGGATGCTTTCTGAAATATAATTTTTTGTTTTACCTGCTCTTGATTTTAGAAGTGATGAGGGCCTACTTACAACAGTTGAGGCAAGAAACTGGACTGAGACTTTGTGAAAAAGTTTTTGACCCTCAAAATGATAAACCCAGCAAGGTAAAAACTCTTTTCATTGCCTATTTAGTTGATAAATCACCTTTTACCCTGTAGCCACTGTTAAACACACTAAGGTGTTTAGTTTTCACATTGCAGTATTGCTTAACTTTGGTACCTTATACATAGTAGGAGTTCCCTGAGTCACAGAGAATAATGAATTGCATGTAATAAGAAATTTTGGTTGTATGTTCTTAGGTTGGGGCATTGTAAACCAATAGAACGGGTATTGTGTGAGACAACTTTAATGTAGTTATTTTGTTGTCGTAATTTTGAGTGACCTGTGAGTCACTGCGGGGAAAAAAAAGGAAGAAAGAGAAAAAAGAAAATTTTACATGTACCTTCAAAGAGCTTATATAATGTAAGGGCTGCTAGACCACTGTTAAGTTTTCTTGTTAAGTAAATTCATACTCTGACCTTTCCTTGAACCTGCACTGTGGTTTGACCACCACTGTTCCTTGTTTTGTGCCCCCTTGTTAGTGGTGGACTTGCTTTGTGAAGAGACAGTTCATGAACAAGAGTCTTTCAGGACCTGGACAGTAAAGCCGACCTCGGGTGGACCCTGGCTCCACAGCCGTGGGCAGCATTCACAGCAAGATGTACACAGTTCTTTGCCTTTATTTCATAAAGTTTTATACAGAGGAGAGAAGAGCGTGTGTCTTTACTTGAAGAGCTCTTTATCAAGAATTTGGGGTGGGATGGGTGGGGAAGAATGAGTTGTTGCCTGGTGATTTGAAATGTCTGCAGTATTAAGCTGGTGCTTAATAAATAATAATAAAGAAATTTCTAACATTTCATGTCAAAAGAAATCCATTGCTTATCTTTGACATTTACATAAAAATTTAGGGGACCGTATTCACCTTTTTCAAGTGTACAATTAATAATACATTGTTGTTGCTGTTCAGTCGCTAAGTTATGTCCATCTCTTTGCAGCCCCATGGACTGCAGCACGCCAGGCTTCCCTGTCCTTCACTATCTCCCAGAGTTTGCTCAAATTCATGTCCATTGAGTCAGTGATGCCAGCCAACTTTCTCATCCTCTGTTGCCCCCTTCTCTTCCTGTCCTCAATCTTTCCCAGCATCAGGGTCTTTTCCAATGAGTCGGCTCTTCGAATCAGGTGGCCAGAGTATTGGAGCTTCAGCTTCAGCATCAGTCCTTCCAATGAATATTCATGGTTTATTTACTTTTGTACACTAACTTTTTCTCATCACCACTAATTCCAGAAAATTTTCGCCACCCTAAAAAGATGTACTCTTTAGCAAGCATTCCCAACCCCTTCCTCCCACTGTCTCTATTGATTTGCCTTTTCTGGACATTTCACATAAATGGAATTGTAAAACAGGGGTCTTTCCTGTCTTGTTTCTTTGACCCAGGACAATGTTTTCAAGGTTTGTCCATGTTATAATGTATATCAGTACCTCATTCCTTTTTTTAAAAAAAATTATGGTAAAACACTGCAGAAAGGTGACCAGCCATGAAATTAAAAGATGCTTGTTCCTTGGAAGAAAAGCTACGACCAAACTAGACAGTATATTAAAAAGCCAGAGACATTACTTTGCCAACAAAGGTTCGTCTAGTCAAAGCTATGGTTTTTCCAGTAGTCATGTATGGATGTGAGAATTGGACTATAAAGAAAGCTGCAGAATTGATGCTTTTGAACTTGGTGTGACTCTTGAGAATCCCTTGAACTGGCAGTCAATCCTAAAGAAGATCAGTCCTAAATATTCATTGGAAGGACTGATGCTGAAACTTCAATCCTTTGGCCACCTGATGTGAAGAACTGACTCGTTGGAAAAGACCCTGATGCTGGGAAAGATAGAGGATGATGAGTGGCATCACTGACTCAATGGACATGAGTTTGAGTAAGCTCTGGGAGTTGGTGATGGACAGGGAAGCCTGGCGTGCTGCAGTCCATGGGGCTGCAAAGAGTCGAACACAATTGAGTGACTGAACTGAACTGAACTGAATGTATAACATTTACTATGTTTTAACCACTTTTAAGTGTATAATTCACTGGTATTAATTACATACAGTGTTGTGCCACCATCACCGCTATCTGCTTCCAAAACTTTTTTGTTACCCCAAACAGAAACACTAACCATTCAACCCCAGGTACCTGTAACTCCCAATTCCTGGTCGCCTCTAATCTGCTTTCAGTGTCAGTGTCAGAATTTACCTTTTCCTAGCACCTCATAGATATGAAATCAAATAATGCGTATGCTTTTGTGTCTGGCCTCTTTTACTTAGCATAGGTGTTAAGGTTCATGCATGTTGTAGCCTGTGTCAGAACTTCATTCCCTTTAATGGCTCTGTAATATTCCATTATTTGACTAGACCCCCTTTTTATTTGTCCATTCATCAGCGTATGGACATCTGAGTTGCTTCTTTTTTCTTTTTCTTTTTGGCTATTATAAGCAGTGCTGTCGAGAACATTCATGTACAAATATTTGTGTGGACATGTTTCCATTTCTCTCAGTTATATACCTAGAAGTGGAATTACTGAGTCCTATGATAGCTATATTTAGCTTCCTGAAGAACTTAGGGACTTTTTTCCACAGAGGCTGCACCAACTGTACTGTCTTACATTCCTACCAGCAAAGCATGAAGGTTCTGATTTCCCCACATCCTCACCAACACTTGTTATTTGTTTATAGACACCCTAGTGGATGTGAAGTATCTCATTTTGTGATACTCATGTGAAGTATCTCATTTTGATTTGTATTTCCCTTATGTTAATGATACTGAACATCTTTTCATGTGGATATTGACCATTTGTCTATCTTTTTTTGAAAAATGTTCAAATCCTGTGCTCGTTTTTTGTTTGATTTGTCTTTTTGTTGTTGAGTTGTAGGGTTTTTTAAATATATATACTAAATACTAGACCCTTATCAGATACGTGATGTGCAGATAATTTCTCCCATTCCATAGGGTTTTTTTTTCTTTTTTTTATATACCTTGAAGGAAATGTTTATTTGCTATGAAGAACTGTTCCTTTTTAATTGAAGTATAGTTAATAGCTCAGTTGGTAAAGAATCTGCCTGCAAGGCATGAGATCCCGGTTCAATTCCTGGGTCAGGAAGATCGGCTGAAGAAGGGATAGGCTACCCACTCTAGTATTCTTGGGCTTCCCTTGTAGCTCAGCTGGTAGAGAATTCACCTGCAATGTGGAAGGCCTGGGTTTGATCCCTGGGTTGGGAAGATCCCCTGGAGAAGGGAAAGGCTACCCTTTCCAGTATTCTGGCCTGGAGAATTCCATGGACAGTCCATGGGGTCACAAAGAGTCAGACGTGACTTTCACTTTCATAGTTAATTTACAGTGTTCTGTTATATTCTTTTTCATATTCTTTTCCATTATAAGTTTTTACAAGATACAGAGTTAAGTTCACTGTGCTATATAGTAGGTCTTTGTTTTTTTTTTACTTTCTTGGTTTTGTCTTTTGTAGCACAGATATATTTAATTTTAGTTAAAACTCATTTGTCTATTTTTCCTTTGGTCACTTATGCTTTTTGTTCATACTTAAAAGACAGTTACCTGTCCCAAAGTATCAGTTTTCACCTATGTTTCCTAAGCATTTTATACTTTTAGTTCTTATATTTAGGTCTTTTTTTCCCCACATTGTAACAAATTTAGAGTAACAAGAAATTTTAGGTCTTTGATCCATTTTTTTAATCAACTTTTGTATATGAAGTGAGGTAGGGGTCTAACTTTTTTTCTTTTGCATGTGACTATCCATTGGTACCAGTGCCATTTATTGAAAAAGACTATCCTTTCTTCTTTGAATTGTATTGGCTCCCTCATCATAGATCAGCAGAACATAAATGTGTAGATTTATTTTTACATGCTATTTTCTGTCCTTATGTGGCATTCATTTTTACATTTGGCTAGTTTTTAACATTTAAGAGGTTTTCATTGTTAGGCTGACAGTAAACATGATTTCTTCTAAAAACTTATGGGACCATGTATTTTCCAGGTATGTTAAGGTTATAAATTAGGTATTTTAGAAAGTGCCTCAAGACTTCTGGCCATAAAGTTACTGCACTGCCACTGGGTTAGGAAGATCCCCTGGAGAAGGGAAAGGCTACCCATTCCAGTATTCTGGCCTAGAGAATTCCATGGACTGTATAGTTCATGGGGTCACAAAGAGTTTTACACGACCGAGTGACTTTCACTCACCTTTGTTGTACCTTTAGGTGTTTGATTTTTACTTTAAGAGGCAGTTGTTTTTGTATCTATGTTGGAATTGTATTTGGCCACAAGCTCAGAAAACCCAATTTACAGTGCCTTGGGGGTTTTGTTGGTTTTGTTTTTAAATAGTTATTCATTTGGCAGCACAGGGTCTTAGTTGCATGTGGGATAGTTGCAACATGTGGAATCTCTTGGTTGTGGAATGTGAACTCTTAGTTGCAGCATGTGGGATCTAGTTCCTTGACCAGGGATCGAACCCAGGGCCCCTGCATTGGGAGCTCGGAGTCTTAGCTACTAAAACACCTGGAAGCCCCTGTTTTTTAAATCTGGAAGTAGCCCCAGATGGGGTGGCCATTGTTGTGGAGGGCCCAAGCTCTTCCTGTCTTCCCACTCCACTCTCCTTTGCGTGTAGCTGTCATCCTCATCGTCTCTTGATGCTCCTGCATCTCAGCTCCGCTGAGGAAGAGAGGAGAGCATGAGGGCTGAAGGAGCATAGCAGCTGAGTGCCACCTTACTTACCTTCCCAGAAATCCTGTCCAGACTTGCACTTGTGTCTTGGTCTCCAGCTACAAGGGAACCTGCAAAGAGGGAAAGGTTGTTTTGTTTTTTTAACTTAGTTTTGCCTGCACTGGGTCTTCGTAGCTGCATGGGCTTTCCCTAGTTGCAGCGAGTGGGGGCCACTCTCTCGTGCTGAATGGGCTTCTCATTGCAGTGGCTTTTCTTGTTACAGGAGCACAGGTTTAGTTGCCCTGTGGTATGTGGCATCTTTCTGGACCAGGAATCACACTGTTGTCCCCTGCATTGACAACCAGATTCTTAACCACTGGACCACCAGGAAAGCCCAAGAGGCAAGTTTTAACTGAGTATCTTACCTCCCAGGTTGTTTGTATTGTGCTGCTAAGGGCAAAGGGAATGCATATAAGAGCATTTCAAATGGTATTAAAACTGGAGCTTCACAGTGAAACTTGATTGACTAGAGAATTTTCATTTTGGCTTTTATGGGTTAAAATGTAATTAAAATGTTCGAGTTAAATTATAAGTCTTGAGCATCTGTTCACTGGAGATCTAAATTATGGACAAAGTTAAGTACCATATTTCACATACCCAAGGAAATGTACTCCATAGATAGATAAAAGAATAGTCCTGAAGCCAAAAGACTGTTTCTGGGTTGTTTTTGTTTTTTAATTAAAACTTTTATCTCAAATCAGATTCTAGGTGTTTGGGTTGGAACTTCTGTTATAGACTCAGAGATGTGTCAAAAATAAAGTAAGCCACGGTGATTGATGTCAAGATCAAAGGTTTGTTTCTAACAAATATGTTCTATTTTTTTTTTTTAATTGTGGAAACATTGTGATAGAAACCAATTCACTGTGGTGCCTATTTCATTAATACCAGCAGGGGGAGCACAGACAATAAGTTAAAAACCTGGCTTCTAAATTATTTCCCATTAGTGCTGTATGATGGTTACGTGTTCTGTTTTTTAACATACCAGAGAGAACACTTTCCAAAGGATTTAGAAGTAAATTATACATGAAGTGTAGCATAATGGGTTCAAAAAATACAGCTTTAATCAAAATGCAATGTTGACATTAAAAGAAGATGATTACAAGGTACAACTTTTTAGAGAAGACAGTTTAGTAGTTATTGAGGTTGTTTTGTCTTTTTAAAATTGTATTATGTTGTTAAGTGTTCATTCTTTTTGATTCAGCAGTTCAGCCTGAAGTATTGTTGAATATTGGAACACACACACACAAACCTGGAAATAATTCAGACATTTTCAATAGAGTATTGGATACAGAAGTAATCATGATGCATCTATAAAATGAAATATGCAGCCATTAAAAATGATAAGGGGCTCTATCTGTTCTGTCATGTAAAGATGCCTTAGGATATACATCATTGAGTTTTTTTTTTTTCATTGTGTTTTAAAAAAAGGTTGAGGGTAGCATTATAGTATGATTCCATCCTTGTTTATTTGATTGTACGTACTCCCAAAAAAACTACAGAGATACATAACACCAAACTGTTAAGAGTGATTATTTTGCATCAAAGGCAGTTACAAAGACTTGTACATTTTAAGTCATATAAGCTGTAATTCAGTAAGATGTGTACTACTTAATAACTGAGGGTGCGGGAATCTAGTCTTTAAAAAAATATTGATAGAAAATCAAATATCAGAAGAACTACATTAGCTATAAACAAGGTGAGGACAACAGTCACCTGGTACTTTTCTTAAGCATGCTGTTTACATTTACTATTTTAATATGCCACTGATTACTGTCATATGCGTAGTAATGGCACATGGAAATGCTTGAATAAGATTTATGAGAATTATTTTCTTCTACGTTTTCCTTTCCTCCAAAATTATTAGCACTGGAGACCTTAATAAAAAAAAAGTCTGGAGCTGTGTCCAGAAAGGGATGTAATACCAAAAGCCATTTGGTTCATTTCTCCCTTCATTTTGTTTATAGCAGTTTGGAAGACCATTCCATTAGGAGAGTGTAATTTTAGGGCCACATCTGTTCTGTGTTGATTTTGAGATAAATCACCAATCACAATTTCCCACTTTGCCTTAACACTGCAGCTCCAATTTACAGGTGATCTGGCAGCTTGCTAAACACTTTGCATGTTTAAATCCTATTTAGCCCTTTCAAGGGTCTTTGCGGCAGATACAAGTACTATCAAGAAGCTGATGCCTACAGGAATTAAATAACTTGCCCAAACTCAAACACTTGGAAATTGGCAGAAATGGCAATGAAACCTAAGTCTTTCCAAACCTAGGGCTGGCCTTCGCAGCCATTATAAGATGGTCAGTTGGCTACATTGCAACTTCTAGTAAAACTTTGAGGCAATAAAATCAGGAGATTGCAGATGTTCAAGAAATGTAAACAGCAGCTATGCTTCCCAGGCTCTTAGCCTTCTGATGAGAAATATGTATAACAAGATAAAAGCCAAGAATCATTGAAAGATTGACATGACTGTTCAGTGATGTAGAAGCCCAGAGAAAGGGCAGGCTGGTATTACTGAGGTCAGTTGGGGAAGACTTAGTGAAGATGGCAGTTAAATTAACTGAGGTCAGAACAGGTGAGCCAAATCAGGTAGGCTAAATGAGAGAGAAGTATATTTTGACATAAGCAAGCCTGGCATGAAGGCAACGTTAGCGCAAAGAATATGGGGACAAAGCTGTCCTAGGAGGTAATAATGAAGGACCCATGTTTCTGAGAGCCAGGGTCAGGGTTAGAACTTTAAACTGTATTCTGTTAGTGGGACAAAGGGCATGACAGTACCTCCACACAAAGGCACCATTCTGCTTTCACTGACCATTATGGCACGGTGGCAAAGAATCTGCCTGCCAGTGTAGGAGATGCAGGTTCAATCCCTGGGTCGGGAAGATACCCTGGAGTAGGGAATGGCAACCCACTCCATTAGTCTTGGCTGGAAAATTCCGTGGACAGAGGAGCCTGGCAGACTACAGCCCATGGAGTCGCAAAGAGTCAGACACAACTGAGCAGCTGAGCATGCACACGTGAGAACAATTTGCCTGATTTTTAAAAAAGATTTATTTGACTTTACCAGGTCTTAGTTGAGACACCAGGGATCTTCAGTTGCAGCTTACTCAGTTGTGGCATGTGGGATCTAGTTCCCTGATCAGGGATCAAACCTGGACCATCTGTAGTGGGAGCACGGAGTCTTAGTCACTGGCACCAGCGAAGTCCCCTGTTTGCCTGATTCATCATCACTTTTCCTGGCCCACTTTCCCCCCAAACCATTCCATAGTTCTGTGCACTACTTTCAAGTGCTTTTTAAAAAAAACAACAACAAAAAAACAATGGCCTTCTTGAGATAAAATTCACATATCATATAATTCACCAATTTACAGTATGCAATTCAATGGCTTGTAGCATATTATATTAATTTTCCATTGTAACCATTTTAAGTGTACAATTCAGTGACATTATATTCTGACATTTCTTAAAAGTTAACATGTACATAATAGGAAACCAAAAAACACAAGAAACAAAAAGCAGTCATCCATAATCACAAGAAGTTTACCATTTGATGTGTCCTTCTAGGTTTCATTTGTGTGTTTACACAAGAAATCATCCATTTTTATGTAATTAACATAGTTATGTATCATGCTTTTTCACACATCATGAATATTTATTATTTCACAATCCAAACGCTATGAGTATTTTGATAACCAAGAATACACTACATCAACTCAGTCTAGAAGGAGAAAAATATAATCCTGTATTTCTGAAACTTTTTTATCATCCCAAACCCACTAAAAAGTAACTCCCCATTCCTCTTACCCCCAGACCATGTTAACCTCTAATCTACTTTCTGTCTCTGGATTTGCTTCCTTATATGTCACATATAAGGGGAAATCGCACAGTATTTGTCCTTTTGTAACTGGCTTCTTTTACTTAGCATCATGTTTTGAGGGTTCATTTGTAGCATTCCCTTGTGTGACTGAATAATATCCCATTATCCATTCACCTGCTGATGGATTGTTTCTATATTTTGGTCATTGTGAATAATGCTGTAATGAACATCAGTGTACAAGTGTCCGTTCAAATTCTTTTTTCTCAACAGTGCTGTAAAATAAAGATCACTCATTTGCCACTTTGTCACAAGTCCCCCCTGAAGACTTTTCCCTGAACTAGTCATTATCTGTCATATTGCTATTTAAGTTTTTCGTAGCCCCAGTGCCTAGAACAATGAGGTGCATACAAGAGGCACTTGAGAGACAGGAGGTCCTAGCAGAATTAGGAGACTGAGTTTGATCCCAGAGACAAGTCAACAGCTAGAAATCAGGAAGAATGAAGGACTCAGCAAAGAATCAGCCTAAGATTCTTAATTAATTGGATTAATTAGAGTAAACCAGAGTAAACGGTGGATTAATAAAGTGTGGGAATCCTAGAGAGGAATTCCTTGGAAGGGGTTGTTGATAGTGTTAAAATCTCCAAAAACCTTTATGGCAGTTGAACTCACTTGGCAAACCTTGATTTTGCATTTGTGTATGAATGAGTTAGTTGCTGTATCCTTACTTGTCTGACCATCTCATAAATAAAATGTCAATATGGACAATTTGGAACCCTAGAATATATTGCCTTGCCAGCCACTATTACTGAGAAGAGGGAAAATCATTTGGAAAGATGACTGTATTTATTCCCTCCAGTTGTCCAGGGAAATTCTTCATCCTGAAGTTACTTTTCCAATGAAAGGAAGGCTATCACTGCCAGGAGACACTTAAGGGATATTAAGTAATGTTTCCCTTAGAACAATTTACAAGTGTTATGTTTTCCTCTTGTACAAAAGACAGATCTAAGAAAAATGTCTAATGCAGCTGGGAAAGATTTTCATTCTTAGGTGGCTGTTGGACATTTAGAAATGAACTTAAGTGGAACAGAACATTTACATTTATAAATTGTTTCTCTATTCAGTACTCCACAGAATCCATGTCATTCTGCATCTGTTAAGGGGCTTAGCTAAAGGTTCATAGCCAGCTGTGTGTCTAAAAACACCCCTCCAGTTACAAAATTATTTTAGAAAATTCCATGAGAAAGAGGAGGCCTTGTCCCCTTATGTGTCCTGTGTTAGTTTAAAATGTGTCATTTGTATGTTATGAAAATCACTATGATTTGACCTGCATGAGTTTAATGGAACTTAACCTTGGATGAATGGTTAACCATGGGTGAGTGATTAACTATGGATGAATCCATCCTATTTTGTAGTAATTTATTTTAAAGAGGATTATAAAAAAATTTCCAGAGGAGGTGGACTCTCCTTTGCCTCTTTATTTTTTTTTCTATAAATATTTTGCTTCGTGCATTCTTCTTGTGGTTTATCAACTACACAGATGTATTTTACCACTATTTCTTTATTGAAATTATCAACATTTCTCCTGCCATTTAGCTAGTGATACATTCTCCTTCATTCCCATCAGGATATAAACATGTTATTTCTTCCATCTTAAAAAAAAAAAACAAACCCTCTCTTTATTCTGCTTTCCCTGCCTGCTATCACTCATTCCCCCTGCTCCTTCTCCTTATCACAGGACTTCTCAACTTTGACACTTAGACATTTTGGATTTGATTTCCTCCTTCAATCTATTTAATGCATCAGAGAGAACAACCATCAAAAAGCAAGTCAGATCACTTTACTTTTCTGCTCAGGACTCTTGACATCCATGAGCCTGTTTCCAACTCCTCTCCCACCTCTCTCAGCTCCAGCCCACTTACCTCCTTACTCTTCTAACTTGGTAAGATTACTCCTGCCTCAGACCTCCAAGTTTGTTGTTTCTTTTGCTTGGGATCCTTTCCCCCCCCCTCCCTCTAGATTTCTACATGGCTCCCACTTCCCTTCCCTCAGGTCTTTACTCATATGTCACCCAATCAGTGTAGCCTTCTCTGGTTAAAAATGGCATTCCCTGCCCCAAATGCTCCCTTTCTTTCTTCTCTACCTTTTAAGCACCTTTAAAAAAAACAGGGAAATTTTATTTATTTTTTAAATTTTATTCATTTATTTATTTTTGGCCGTGCTGGGTCTTTGCTTTATGAGGGCTTTTCTCTAGTTGTGGCAAGTGGCTTCTCCCTAGTTGCAGTACGTGAGCTTCTCGTTGCGGTGACTTCTCTTGTTGCTGAGTATGGGCTCTAATGCATGCAGGCTTCAGTAGCGCTTGGGCTCAGTAGTTATGGCGCACAGGCTTAGCTGCCCCGCAACATGTGGAATCTTCCTGGACCAGGGATTGAACCCCTGTCCCCTGCATTGGCAGGCAGATTTTTAACCACTGGCCCACCAAGGAAGTCTGGAAATTTTATTTTAAAAAAAAATGTTTTTTAAAGATTTTTTTTTTATGTGGACCATTTTTAAAGTCTTTATTGAATTTGTTACAATATTGCTTCTGTTTTATGTTTTGGTATTTTCCCCCTGAGGCGTGTGGGATCTTAACTCCCCAACCTGGGATCAAAACCACGCTGCTGGCCTTGGACGGTGAAGTCTTAACCACTGGACCCCTAGGGAAGTCCTGGAAATTTTAAATATATATACAAGTTGAAAGAATAGCATAATGAACTCCCATGTACCTGCCACTTAATTTCAGTTGATACCAGCATTTTGCTAATTTTGTTTCATCTATCTCCCTCCACTCCCAGGAATATTTAAAAATAAATCCTAGACATTGTTTCTCTGGTGAATAGTATGTTTTATTACCATCTCACATAATATTTGTACTACTTAGTTATTGTTTATTGTTCTTCATTAGAATGTCAGCTCCATAAGACCATGGGCTTTTGTATTTGTTCCCACCCTCACCACCAAGTAACCACAAATCTTTCTGTTGCTTTCAGTTTGTCTTTTCTGGATATCTCTTCTGGTCTGGTTTCTTTTATCTAGCATGACTTTTCATTTAGCATAATATTTGAGATTCATCCATGTTAGCAGCAATTTGTTCATTTTTAATTTTTTTCTGAATAGGATTACATTGTATGAATATACCATATTTGGTTATATAATGATCAGTTGAACATTTCAATTGTTTCCACTTTTTGCTATTGTTAGATATGGTGGGTTTTTTTTAGATATGGTTTTAATTATGAAATATTTCAAGTGTATCAGTAGAAAAATATATAATAGCAAGCATTTATATGCATACTGTGTGCCATCCTTTGTTCTAAGTGTGTTAGATACAGTGGTATATCTAGCATGTTTGACACTCAGAGAAGGTCAGTTTTTACATCGCCATCCCCTTTCTTCTTTTTAGGTGAGTTTAATTTTTTCAAGCAGCCCCCCTAACAGGGAGTTCCCATATACTCATTCCCCCCACACATGCACAGCCTCCCCCACTATCAGCATTTCACACTCAATACTTTTGTTACAAAGATGACTCTACCATTATCACCTGAAGTCCATAGTTTACCTTAGGTTTCTCTAGGTAATGTACATCTTACGAGTTTTGATAAATGAATGACATGTATCTTCCATCATAATGTCACATAGAATAGTTTCACTGCCCTAAAAATACCCTGCGTTCCACCTATTCTTCCCTCCCCTGTATCCCTGGCAACTGCTGATGTTTTTACTGTTCCCAGTTTTATCTTTTCCAGAATGTCAGACAGTTGGAATCATACATAATGTAACCTTTTCTGATTGGCTTCTTTCAGTTAGTAATATGCATTTAAGTTTTCTCCATGTCTTTTCATGGCTGTGCTTCAATGATTGACAAATCTGTTTACCTTGTGTATGAAACATGAATATGTAAAGGTGATCATTGATTAGTCATTATAAATTGATAAGGAGTCATTGATAAGTTTGCAGAATTTAAGGATCAGAGTCAGAAACTATCTTATTCATTTCTTTGCTAATCCACATGTATTTAAAAATATATTAATATAATTAAAAAGTATCAATACAGTACCTTTTTGTCCTGTATAATAGTTTTATTTTTCATTAAAAATTTGATTGATATTATTTAGGTAAAGTTTAATAAAATGCTGCTCTTGACTTTTTAAAAATCTTATTTCTCTTTTATCTTTCAATGAAAATCTTGGTTTCTGTTATCATTAATATACTTGTAATTTGCTTTATACTATTTATAATGGTAGTAATATTATTATACCACATGCATATGTAATACATAGTATGATTCTGAAGCTAATGATTACCTTATTAAGAAAGCTTCAGATTTCTTTGCAGTTCTTTTTTTTGTTTGTTTTTATTTTATATTGGTGTGTAGCCAGTTGCTCTCACCTTCTGAGATGGCCCCCACACTTTGTGGAATGTTTTTCTCTGAATAAATCCACTTCTTGCCTATCACTTTGTCTCTCACTGAATTCTTTCTACCATGAGACATCAAGAACCTGAGCTTCATTAAGTCCTGAGACCAGAATTAAGACCCAACAAACGGAAGATATCAGTGTTCTTCATACGAAAGAAGACCACCTGAGGCGAGGAACCAGAGCCGCTCATTAGTAGGTGAGACCAAATTAAAGGAGTACACACACTGTTCTTATCAGCAATCCCACCTTTGAATAGTTGCTATAAAATTTCTCATCCAAAAAAAAAAAAAAAATTCCTCATCAATTCCTCCCAGACCGGGACACAGTTTTTCCAAACAGGAACCCACTGTGTCCTCCCTTTGCCTGGCAAAGCAATAAACCAATGTTTTTCTACTTCACCCTCCACTCACAACTATTTTCACTGTTTCTCTTCTGACCATTATTGTTGGTCATCTTATTTCAGGGCTATTACTTAGAATAAAAGAGGAGTGACCAAGAGACTGAGAAAAGCCACAGACTAGAAAATATTTTCTGATAAAATCTGATAAAGAGATGCTATCCAAAATACACAAAGAACCCTTAAAACTGAACAATAAGACCAGGAACACCCTGGAAATTCCCTAGAGGTCCAAGGATTAGGACTCCCTATTTTCATTGCTGAAGGCCCAGTCTCAATCACTGGACAGGAATCTAAAATCCCACAAGCTTCTTGGGGCAGCCAAAAAAAAAGAAAAAACACGACTAAAACCAGACAAAAAATTCTGTACAGATACTTCACCAAAGAAGATGCACAGGTGGCAAAGCATACGAGAACAAGCTCAATTTCACAAATCACTGGAGAATGGCAAATTAAAATCACAATAGATAACACTGCACTCATTAGGATGGCTAAAACTCAACCAGCTGTTTATTCACTCTGAGCTAATGACTAATTTCACAGGGCTGGAAAACGCCCTTTTGTCCCCAAACAGCGAAGCCTGACTCCCGCAGGTACTACACACGCTACACCTGAGGGGAGGGGGCGTGGCACTTAGAGCTCGGGCGAGACCGTTAAAGCAGTTAGGACTGCCCCTGGCGCCTGATTAAGATATTTAATTCCAACTGTTGGGGATTTTCCCTCCGCTCCTTACTAGAATATTAATTTTTATTTATGATAAATGTCAATACATTTTAATTAATTTTAAAGTCTAATTTCAGTTGATCCTGAAGTGCCTTTTGTCCCCAGCCCGCTGTAAGCCCTCAGGAGAGGTTGCAACTTAAAATGATGTAACTTTTGCTAAAAACAAACAAACAACCCCAAATTGTACCACCTCACAGGGAACTTGGCAGGGAAGGAACGGAGGCTTTTATTGCCGTTGTTGTTGTTCCTCAGGCATTTCAAAAGTTGCCTATTATCCTGGGGGCGGGGCCGCGTGTAGACCCGATGGACCCCGGTGAGGCCGCCATTTTGGACTCTTTCCCCAAGGAGCTTCAGCCGGCTTTTCGCGCTGCCGCCGCCGCTATCTGCAGCCTTCCTGGGCAGAATGAATGTGATAGACCATGTGCGAGACATGGCGGCCGCGGGGCTGCACTCCAACGTGCGGCTCCTGAGCAGCTTGTTACTTACAATGAGTAATAACAACCCGTGAGTTGAGGCGGGGAGCGGCCTGGGGCTCTGGAGAAAGCGGCGCCGGTTTGGGAGCGGGGACTGTGGGGGCCTGGGCATTGGCGGGAAGGAGCCGATGCGAGCTCTCGGCTGAGGTTCCGAGGTCAGCAAGGGCCTCGTCGGGCGCAGCACACTTAGGAACGCAAGTTGAGTTCTCCGGGTCCCCGCGTTGTGCAGGGCGCTGGGACGCGCTCCCTGCGGGAGATGCGGCGAGCTGCTGCTTGAAGAATTGAAGGCGGAGGCTCTGAGAATGACCCTGGCTAAGATTTCCAGAAAGTTGGGAGCAGAGGGTTTGCTAAGGCACTGTCGCCGGTCATAGCGACAAGTCACCTCTCTGGGCTGACTCTTCTCTTGCCGAAGAACGTTTTCTCTCTCAGGGGACAAAGAAGCCTTGTCCCCTGGCGTCTGATTAAAATACTTAGTTTTTTGTTTTAGATCCTTGTCCCATGTCTGAGGTTGATTTTTCTTTCCCCTTGAGTGTATCAGTAGCGTTTGCTTTCTCATTCCTGCAAACACCTGAAGACGGGAGACTTCTGGGTGGGTGGGAGTGGCGCGTTTTTAAGGCCCCGCAGTGACCCTTTCACGTTTTCGGATAGTCCATAGGATTGCAAAGAGTCGGACATGAGTGAAGCGACTTAGCACACACTGCGGATGAAGCGGTGGGTTATTTCTAGCTTTGACTGCTTGTCACTCCTTTGCTTAAATTTCTTCGTTGTGTTTAATTTAAATGAAAATTTCTTCCCACGGCCTATAAAGCCAGAAAGCTCTCTCCGACTCAGTCTCACTTACTCTGCTCTCTGTACTCCACCTTCCCTGGTTATGCTCTTCTGTTATCCCAAGGTCGTTCTCAGCTCAGGGCTTTTGCATTTACCATTCTGCTTGGAGTCCAATTCAGAGCTCCCTCCTTTAGGTTTCAACTCAGATATTCTTCCTTGAGAACTCTTGTCTGGCCGTCAGAATTGGCCCTAGCCCTCAGCATTCTATTCCTTTGCCCTGTTGTATATTATACATCACTGTTTGTTTGTTTGAGATATCTTTGACTTATTAGTCTCAGATGTGCAGCGTGATTTGTTATTTGTAAATACTGTGAAATGATCACCATAGTAAGTCTAGCTAACATTTAACAACTCCACATAGTTACAGAAAAATATTTTTCTTGTGATGGGAACTTTTCTATATTCTTTTTTCTGTATTCTTCCTCTTAACACCTAATGAGGTCTGCAGCGTGCCTGTTGATGTGCTAAGGAAAGTGCGTGCAACCTCAGAAAGTTGAAACATGGTGTTCAAGTTCACACATCTAGTAGGTGGAGGAGCCACAATGTCTGGATTTTGGTCCTTCTGACTTGAAAGTCTGATTCTGACCCTCCATAGTCTACTGTGTCAAGTGGCATTATAATCTACTACTCAGTGTGGCCCCGTTTGCCTTTGGCCTGCTCTGGAAGCTCTCTGGGCCACTTAACTGTGCTGCAGCTGTTTTTCCGTTTCATTTCCACTAGTGTGCTTTTAGACCTCACTATGCGAGGCCCATCGTTTTACCAGCATCCACTTAGTGTTGACAGTGAGGAGCCCTGGTCTCTGTCAGTCTTCTTTGTTTATTCTGGAGCCTTTCACCTGGTTCTTAGTGATTTGTCCAAAGTATACAGTGTCTACCATTGGGAATTTATACACTGGTCAGTCATTATTCTTGATTTTTCAGATGTTACAGGATAATTAGAAGGAGGTTGGTCTTCTGATTAGATTTAGTCCATTCTTCTTTATATTAGGCTGAACTGGCAGTTTGCTTCCTACTTTCAGGAGGTGTTTAAATTCTAACCTTTAGCAATTTCTATTTTAAAGTTTATGACAATCTCCAATATATACCATTAAAAAAAAAAAGGCAATACTGAAGGGGTATACAGATAAGTGTCCACCCCGGAGTCTTGAACTTCGCCCCGCCTTTTCCCTTCTCTGGAGGCAACAAATTAACAGTTTTTCATGTATCATTTCAGAAATAACTTGTGGATGCAGTAAGTAGTCATGTAAGTTACAATATATAAACATCCTAATGCTTTCTCTGAGTGTAGTATTATCAAATCAACTGTTTTATTTCAAATCTTACGTCTCCCTAAATAGAATGTCAGAGCTGGAATAGATCTCAACTGTCTGAATTGTACCTTTCAATCCTTAACTTTTGTCACTTTATATACAGTGTTCTGTTACTATGTCCTTAAACCCCTGAGACTCAAGGAAGTCTTCTAGCGCTAGTGAAGTTTACTTGCTGCTGCTGTTTACTCACTAAGTCGTGTCCAACTCTTTGCTACCCCATGGATTGTAGCCTGTCAGGCTCCTCTGTCCATGGGGTTTCCCAGGCAAGAGTACTGAAGTGGGTTGCCATTTCCTCCTCTAGGATAATCTTCCAGACCCAGGGATTGAACCTGCGTCTCCTGCTTGGCAGGTGGACTCTCTACTACTGAGCCACCTGGGAAGCCCCAGTAAAATTTACTTACGTATGGAGAGAAAAACAACTACTCTCAAATACGGCTAATCCTCTCATCTGTTCCTCTCTGACCCATTGGCTTGTCCTAGTCTCTTCCTGTATTTCAGTATTCCCATTTTCTTCAGTTTTGAAGAGTTTCAAATTCCCTCCAAACCTCTTTTTGTTAACACTTAGATAAAAAAGATTCAGAGTGGTGAGTTTCTTTTTTCCAGTTTTTTAACCCTTCTTTGGCAGTATTTGGTAATATTAAGTCATGATTGCTCTCCTTTGTATTACCCTGAAAACTTGATGTTAATGTGAGAGTATTAACTCTTAAGGGGGCTCTGGTTAACGAAGGGGAGGAAAAGATGTACACCTGACCCTTGAATAACTTTCAGAGGACGGTAGGGGTGACAATCCTCCTCACAGTCAAAAATCGATATATAACTTATATTTGGCTGTTTATGTATGCATTTCCTTTGAGTTTGCAGTTCCACATACACGGATTCAACCCAGATGGTATATAGTACTGTAGTGTGTGCTATTGAAAAAAGAAATTACACATTGGTGGACGCTGTAATTCAAGCCTTGTTTGTTCAAGGGTCAGCTGTGTTAATATTTCTCTTTGTATATTTCTATATTACTGAATTTGATTTAGAGATATCATTGTTTTCATAGTAAGTAGAGGAAAACAACAATTTAAGGCAATTTTCTACATATGCTGACCATATTAACATGGAGTATGAGTCTTGCCTCTTTTTTTAGGGACTAGCAATTAAAGTACATTGCCTTTGTTTTTTGGCTTATGTGGACACTAAGGAGGGTGTTCTTTCTGACATTTCAAAATAACCCATGTAGGGGGTATACTTTCTTTGTTTTTCTAGTGAGTTATTCTCCCCATCTCAGAAGTACCAGCTTTTGGTGTATCATGCAGATTCTCTCTTTCATGATAAGGAGTATCGGAATGCTGTGAGTAAGTATACAATGGCTTTACAGCAGAAGAAAGCCCTAAGTAAAACTTCAAAAGTGAGACCTTCAACTGGAAATTCTGCATCCACTCCACAGAGTCAGGTAATTGGAGATAGATGTGTGATATGTTTTTGGTTTGTTTGTATTGAGAGCAGGAGAGGTGGAAGGAATTTAAAAGACTGCTGATTAGATGTAGAAGATGTAAAATAAAAAATAATTTTAAGAAAAAGTAATTTTAAGGACTTCCCTGGTGGCTCAGTGGTCAAGAATCTGCCTGTCAGTGCAGGAGAAACGGGTTCGATCCCTGATCTGGAAAGATCCCACATGCCTTGGAGCAACTAAGCCCATACACCATAACTATAGAGCCTATGCTCTTATGCCCGGGAACGGCAACTCACTTAGCCCACATGCTCTAGAGCCTGTGGTTGACAAGATAAGCCACCACAATAAGAAGCCTGTGCACTGCAACTAGAGACCAGCCCCCTGCTCACTGCAACTAGAGAGAAGCCCGCACAGCAATGAAGATTCAGCACAGCCAAAAATAAATTTAAAAAATTTTAAAGTAATTTTAAAGGGGAGCTGACTGGAGAAACAAAGGTTAAAAACCACTTAGGTACAAGAATTCATCCAACCAAGCACAAAGGGCTAAAAACAAACTTCATTCTGGATGAATTGAAAAATAGAATTATCTGGGCTCTAACCAAAGTCACGCATTATTCCCCCCTTTTATACAAACAATTTAAAAATCTAAAGTGTTTTTTTTTTTTTTTTTTTTTAATTTAATGAAAGTACACTTTGAAAATGTCAATCAGTTCTTAGGATTGTGAGTACCTGGGGAAATTCATATGAAATAATCATAGGAGTTCTTACTAGTTTTGGTTGCTTGATGATTAAATAAATGAAGGGTAAAAAACTAATTTTACCACTTGACAGTCATACCATTGCTAGATATTTACTGTAATAGTTGATTCACAAAAGGTTTACAAGGGTATATAAGTAAGGCTGCTTACTATAGCACTGTTTATAATGGTAAGAAACTACAAGCAAAAGTGTTTCCTATCAGTAGGATCTAGTTATAGTGTCGCCCTAGGATGGGATATGAATGGGAATATTGAGGAAGTGAAATATAGCAGTATATGTGCTGATTTGGAAAGGACTATATGTATTAGTAAATAAGCTTTTAAGCAGTGTGTTCACTACTCTTTCTGTTTAAAGGTAGTTATTTTAATTTTTTGGCCACACTGTGCTGCTTGTGGGATCTTGGTTCCCTAACCAGGGATTGAACCTGAACCCACCCTGGCCCTCTTGGCAGTGAAAATGTGGAGTCCTAACCACTGGACTGCCAGAGAATTCCCTAAAGGGGATAGTTTATAGATATATATCCTGGTATATGCCTAAAATATATGTGGATAATATACATGGAAAATTTAGCATGTGTGTGTGAAGAAAATTAACAAAACTTTAGAGAGGGGGGAACCTTGACTTTTAGTTTGAACCTGTCTTTAAATTATACATGCAATTTACATTTGAAAGGAATGTCAGTAGAATGAACTGAAGTGAAATTATGAATCATGTTCTGTATTTTTCCACATTAAAAAAAGACAAAGTAATATAATTGCTTTTTTTTTTTTTTAAAGCACCTGTACATTTTTCTCTTGTTTTACTTCTCCTTATGTAGAGCCTTTGTTTTTTGTTACTAAAGAGCTGATTGCCAGGAATTGTTTTCTGACCCTGAATGAAAGTCATGTGTATTATCCACATAGAATAATTCATAGAAGTAATTTTGGGGGGCATTCTATATGCTAAGCACTATGCTAAACCTTATTTAATCTTGACGGAGTTTTTTTAAAAATTGAGATACAGTTTACAGCATAATATTCACAGTTCAGGGGTTTTAATATTTTCACAGAATTGTGCAACTACCACCACTGTCTAATTCCAGAACATTTTCATCCCTCTAGAAAAGCCTTGTGTTCTTTATCTCTCTAGCCCCTGGAAATCACTGACCTTTCTGCCTCTGTGGGTTCACCTATTATGGACCTTTTATATGAATGGAATAATGCAATATGTGGCCTTTTGTGGCTGGCTGCTTTTACTTAGTATGTTTTCAAGGTTGATCCATATTATGGCACATAATAAAGAAGCAATTGTTTATTCCTTTTTGTTGCAGAATGATATTCCATTGTGTAGCTGTGCCATATTTTAACTATTCATTAGTTGGTGGGCATTTGTGTTGTTTCTGCTTTTTCTCATTAATGATGCTATGAACATTTGTGTGCAGGTTTTTGTGTGGACATACATATGTTTTCAGTTTTCTTGGTTGTATACACAGAAGCAGAATTACTGGGTCATATGGTAATCATGTTTAGCATTTTGAGGAACTGCCATACTGCTGAAGTAATATTGAAGAGATGTTTTCATTTCCTCTTAAGTGTCTTCCATCTGAAATTGAAGTAAAATACAAAATGGCTGAATGTTATACAATGCTAAAACAAGATAAAGATGCCATTGCTATACTTGATGGGATCCCTTCAAGACAAAGAACTCCCAAAGTAAGTTGAATTAACAGTTTGGTTACATATTTTTCTCTTCCCCAGTCCTTCCAGCTGTCTTCCTCCGTGTTTTCAGGGACTACATCTGAACATTTTACAAACCTTGTCTCTGATTCCCACTTTGTTCCCCTGTTCTCCCTGTTTAGAGAGAGGAGTGACTTTCTTATAAGACCCTGAAAATTCTGCTGAGGAAAATGGTAGCTGGAGAGTACTACATGTGTTTAATTATTTTGTTTTTCTTATTGTAGGAAACATGATTTGCAATATACTTCGAGGTAGCAACAATACTTTTTAAGAATCTCATTTTTTGCATTCTGTAGGTATACCCATTTGATAATGTGTATTCCTTTTATTTTCAGAATTAAGACTTCAAGATTCTTTGTACATATTTGTGTGTAGGATAGTATTTGTGTTTTATCTGGCAATAATAGTATATAGAATACCTTCAACTGAAATCAAAAGATCTAGTTTCTTGTCTTTGCATTTAGGGCATACAAGCAGCGTGTAGTGTGAACTCGGGCAAGTTAAAAATCTGGCTTTACTTTTTTCCTTATTGAGGATAATACTTTCCCTGGTATAAACTAAGTTCATGTATGTGAGAATACTTTTTAAAGTATTATTTTATAAGGACTATTAGGCATCTGATTACAGGTTTTCTTTGAAGTCCAATTTAGAAAAGCAATGAAAATCTTAGCTGTTAGGAGTGAATTCACATCATTATTTAATATTCTAACACATACTTTCATGTCACCTACCTTCCTCTCTTTACTGAAAAACTGTGCAGTGTAGTTAACAATAGGAACTTTTATAGGTATAATGCACATCTTCCTGCCATTAAAAGAAAAGGAATTATAAGCAGTAGGGACCAGGTGTATTTAGTGTTTTTTCACTTAAGTGTTACTGAGTTTTAACACACTTGATGAGAACATGTTTAAGCATCGCCTCATGTTGAAGATTTACTTAATGTTTTCTGAATTTTAAAAATTAAGCTATTTCTTCATATTTTATGGTGATAATTGTTATTTAAAACATTTGTAAGTATATTATAGACTAACCTGCCTCACAGTAAGCTGGGCACTTAATTATATTCTGGTACGCTATGAAAGTCTTACCCTAAGGATAATTTTTTTGTATATATGAAGAGTGTCTTCATTTGGAAAATGCTGCTTTGATTTGTAAGTTTTGAAGGATACCTATTCCTTATCTTACTGGAAACGTTCCATAATTTCTTCTTAATGACTTGAGGGAGTTTGGGAGCATTTTTTAAAAATGAGTAATGGCCAAGAAAGTGAGCCTTGTGGTATCCAACACTTTGGTGTTTACAGTTGTCATTTTAGGAAGAACTAGAGGAGTCCACATAGGTTAGGAGTACATATCCTTCATAGAGCTGTTGTAGCCAGGAGCAAACAAAGATGTGTGCCTCAAACATAAACCTATAATATTTACAGTTTTTCTTTCTTGTCCGTTAGGGAGTTAACTGGCTTCTCAGTCTGTGTAAAGGACAAGGAAGTGAGTCAAAATACGTCTAAATGAACGTCTGTTAATGTATGGTAAACACCGCCACACATTCCTTCACATTTTAAAGGAAAATTCCAGTGTGAGATTATTATGTCTTGGAAAATCTTCAGCTTTTAAGAGAAACATACCAAGAAACAATTTGTCACTCAGTTTTTAGAAAATGATGACTGCTTATATTTATAACTGGTGGAATGCAACTTTAATGATGTCCCCAAGTAAGGCTCTGTTTTTAAAAAGAATTGACTTTCTAACCAGGTAGTTCTCAAAACTCAAAAGTGTCAGGTAGTTTAAAGGGAATTTTTAATATTTGTTGAGATAGAAGGCCCGTCAGTCATAGTTTGTTAATAACAAGCAGTCAAGAAAGGATTTTATTTTTTTTCAAGTATTGACACCAATACTGGAGTTTTCCTTTAAGTACCTTTTTTTTTGCATTTCAACATAGCCTAAAATGGAAAATGAGGCCAAATAAAAAATAGTTTAATTTCTAGTATTTCATTATTTCATTGAATCAGTATGGATTAATGCCATACTAGATTGTTTTATATACTGTGAGTTCATAATTGGAACAGATGTTTTTCATCTTCAGAGTAATTTTTTGAGTAAATATCTGGCATACCAAGCTACAGATAATTGAAGAGATTGGGGATTGGCTTTTTTTCTTTTGTGCCCTTGACTGCTTTCTTAGGTTAATGATCTGGCAAACATTGTGTTCCATTTAAGATCTATTAATTTTAAATTGGAATATTGTGTACTTTTTGTACTATTAAGATCATTTATTTCTTCTCTGTAACTTCTGTATTCTTTGGAACTTTTAGGTTTTCTCAAATTTTCCCTGTTGCATTTTTAGGAAGTTGTCCTGCACCCCCCGCCCAGACTGAGTTACATATTTGAGTTGTGCTAAAAATGCATTCACTAGATTTAAATAATAAAGCTAATCTCTGGATCATTGTCACCTCTGGAGATCAGTTAGAGTTTGATTTTTGTAGTGTTTTTTTTGAGTCAGACAATACCTGTGAGTCAAAACTTTAAGCATTAGAAAAGCTAGAGTCTAGCTGCTAGACTAATTGTCAGAGAGGAGTCAGATGTTTTACTTCTGTGTCCATCATTTCCTTTTTGGGGAAAATTCATCTGATCTTTTTTAGCTAGCTTTGTTAAGACTTCCTCACTTTCTTATACTGTGATATTAAGCTTAAAAAATAAAATATGTAAACAAACATTTTTAACATAGTTCATCTTCTGTTTTAAAAATCAAGGTAATTAGAATTCTGTAACATTTCTCAAATAAATGTTACTTCCACTTCCAGAGGCAGCATCTTTGGTCCAGATATTATTGGGCCTTTTGGTTGGGTAAGTGTGAGGAATTTGGGAGGTAATGGGAGGACACAGAAAAGCAAAGGTAGTAATTTCCTCTTTGTTTGAAGAGTAGTGTTGCACTTTGTTTCCACAGGGCCTTGGGTAGATTTGTCAGTAAAAAGTAGAATAGCTAATAATGAAAATCAGAACTTAGTGATGGTAAGATTTTATTTTTAAATACTTACCTTATTATCTTTTGTTTTTACTGCAGATAAACATGATGTTGGCAAACCTGTACAAGAAGGCTGGTCAGGAGCGACCTTCAGTCACCAGCTATAAGGAAGTGCTGAGGCAGTGTCCATTAGCCCTTGATGCAATTCTAGGTACAGGTCATTCTTCCCCTATTTTCATGGAGCGTTTACTCTTGAAGATAGTGATTCTTAATCTTGGCTGTACATTAGAATAATTTAGGTTACTGCTGCTGTGTATTCTTTCACTGCTGAAAAAATACTGGAGTTGTTCTGTCATATGCATCTTAAAATAGGGAAAGGGTTGCTTTAGCCTAGGAAAAGTGTAGCTTCTTGTATTGTAGAAGGGTGCTATGCCTCACCTTTCTCCTACTTTCTGTTGGATTAGGTTTGCTGTCTCTTTCTGTAAAAGGTGCAGAGGTGGCATCAATGACAATGAATGTGATCCAGACTGTGCCTAACTTGGATTGGCTTTCTGTGTGGATCAAAGCCTATGCTTTTGTGCATGTTGGTGACAATGCGAGAGCAATCAATACCATTTGGTGAGAACCACAAAAGTTAAATATTCTTGGGACCCTTATATGGAAGTTGATGTATCTAAATTAGCAAAATGGAGAAATGAGATGCTTATCTCTTGTTGTTAAAGTCTGTTGTCCCTGGGTTTTGTTAATCTCTTCATGTACTCAGTGGCCCCAGATGTAATAATTTTTGTTAAATGTAAACTTGGACCAAGTTTAACTCTGTGTGTCATACTTGAACCTGAAAGAACATCTTTTTGGATGCCCCAGAAGCTTAGTTTTTGCACCATCTGACCTGGGTTGCCTCAGTACTGGGGTTTTTCTTTCTAGTTAGGTAAAGTCCAAGGTCATCAGAGTGGGACTTGTATTAGGCCGAGTCATTTGGTTGAGTAATAGCTGTTACTTTGATATTATATTTAACACTATACAGTGTATATTATCTTCTGAAAAACTGCAACCAGAAAGTTCTTTCTAGGTAATGAGAGAGATTTCTGCTTTATTCTGTGTATTTACTATCCTATCTTGTATAACTTTAAGTTACAAGCTCAGAATTAAGAAAATTATTTACATGGTTTGTTTTTGAAGTCTTTCATTATGAAAAATCTTACATAAAATTGTGTAAGATTATGCCCATCACCCAGATTCAACAACTAAGAGACTTAAGATATGTTTTAAGGTTCATGTTTAATATTTTAAAGTTCACTAGAGAAAAAGTCCTTGTTGAGAGATAACGTGGACCTACTGGGAAGCTTAGCAGATCTGTACTTCAGAGCTGGAGACAATAAAAACTCTGTCCTCAAGTTTGAACAGGCACAGATGTTGGATCCGTATCTGATAAAAGGTAAGTAATTCTTGGGACAGGATGGAGGTGACTGTACAGGGTCAAATCAGAAGATAGGGAGTAGATGTAGCATGGTCTTTTGATAACAGCTTTTCATAAAATGTATTCATGTAGCCTTTTTTTTTAAGGTCCTGACAATATCTCTTAACACTTGGGTAATTCCATTTTGAGCAGTTGTTTTTGCTTGGATTCAGGTGTCATATCCCCACAGATCATTACTTGACTTTTTTTCTTTGGGGAGGGATCACAGCCCTTTCTTACGGTTTATAGATTTTTGATGTGTCTGACTGAGAATTTGGATGGCATCCCCAGAATCATAATTTCCTTTTAGGGAATTTAGGTTCACTATGTCCTTAAATTTAGTTTAAAAAGGAGTAAGTGAACAGATATTAAGAAAGTCATAAGATGATTAAAAGAAGTAATTAGAAGTGAACAACAATTAAAAAAAAGAAAGTCATTGATGCAAAAGAAGACTGCTGCTAAAGAGGTAAGCCACAGGTTCACAGAGATAGTGTGGACCTACTGGGAAGATTAGCAGATCGTACTTCCAAAGGATGGCTCTCTGGTGACTGGCAGTGAGTGAAGGAAATGTGTGCAGGAATAGTGATGGGAAATAACATTGCATAAATACGCAGAAGTCTGCTTGCAAAGGCCCAAAAATGGTCATCAGAAAAATACGGCCTTGTGACAATAAACAGTTCTGTAGACTCTTAAGCCACAAGAATGACAGCAGGGAGGGGACCTTCCCCAGCATGTAGATAGGGAAACAGATTAAGAAAGATGAATTTTTTTGCTCAGTGTTACTGCCCAGTGTTACTCCTCTTTACCAAACTGCCTGTGCCCATGGTGAAAATGGCATTTTAGAAGTACTAGCCTGACAGTAGTCAGCTGCTTAAGATTGGAAGCTCAGACCCGAGTCCAGGGGCCAGCAGGGAATGTTGCAATAATTTGGTTTAAGAGACATTTTCTTGAGAATCTGAAGGAATAGTAAGGAATGGAGGGGAATGGTGGTAAGAGATGGGTGACAGTGAGCTAAGGCCTTTTTTTTTTTTTTTTTTTAATAGAACATAAATGAAAATAAAGAGGGGTAGGGTGGGGGAGGGCAGGGGGATGATCTTAAATGAAATAGACTCCAGAAAGAACTGGATGGCTTTTTCTAGAATAGACTAGCTTTTTTCTGAGACTAACTGGCATATTAAGTGTATACTCCTGATTGTGTCTAGACTTCTTGGAAGAGAGAACTTAATTTGATGCTTTTTTGGGCCTTTTCTGGTTATGTGTTAGGATAACTATGGCTGTATTATCACGCCACAGGATGTAGGGACAAATAGTTCCTGAAAATTACAGGCTTTCAAATTGTGAAGTAGGTCCTGCTCCTTTGCTTTTTATTTTTATTTATTTATTTTTACTTTTGTATGTGTTTTGTCTTTTTAATAGTTACTCTGTAGGAAAATGGGAATGCTGGTGGGAGGAGCTTATGATATTGGAGAGGGCTCAGACCCTGAGAAGCCCTTGTGTGGGCTCTGATGAAGGTTGTAGCTCCATTAGAAAAGACCCCTGCTGCTTTAATGAGCGTCTTCCTCTGTAGGAATGGATGTGTATGGCTACCTCCTGGCACGAGAAGGGCGGCTGGAGGATGTGGAGAACCTTGGCTGCCGCCTTTTTAATATTTCTGACCAACATGCAGAACCCTGGGTGGTCTCTGGGTATGTTTATACATTCCCTTTTCTCCCCAGTTTTAGTAGATTGTTTAGGAAATTGTGGTTTCACCTAAATAGAATATAGATTTGAAAGCACTGGTTTAAAGAATAATCAGATTTGAATTCAAGTCATGGTCTGTCTGTGACTCTGGATGCATCATTTCTCTCGGTCTGTTTTCTCATTTGGAAAATGAGGATACTACTCCTGCTTTGTGGGGTGAGTGTTTATTGAGTGAATACATCATGCTCACTTCTGGACCTGCTCACAGGAACCCATCAGTTAGCAGGCCAGGAGCTGTGCTGCTTTGTTGTTGACCTGACTTAACAAATTCTCTGAATGTCTCTGATCTGATAACATATCCAGATCATCAGATTTTTTTTTGTAATTTTCCCTTCCATATCAAGATTTCACCCTTAAAAATAAATATTCAGTAGATTTTTGTTCTGTTTTTTTCACTAATATCTTACGCTAAAGTTGTAAGGGGTTTGTAGTAAGGATCATGTAGAAGGCCGTCTCTTTGATTTTTCCTTTTGAATGAAATTTATTTATGGTCTTCTTTCAGATAACTTTGATTGTGTTTTCTTCCAGGTGTCACAGCTTCTATAGCAAACGCTATTCTCGAGCCCTCTATTTAGGAGCCAAGGCCATTCAGCTGAACAGTAACAGTGTTCAAGCTTTGCTACTTAAAGGAGCAGCACTTAGAAACATGGGCAGAGTCCAGGAAGCAATAATCCACTTTCGGGAGGCTATACGTCTTGCACCTTGTCGCTTAGATTGTTATGAAGGTAAGATAATTATAGATGGTGTGGATCTGTAGATGTGGTACTCAGATGGAAGGTTTTGTTGGGTCAGCAATTTCCAAACTCTGTTGCACATTGGAGTCCTCTGGGAGTAAAAAACCTGATGCTAGGTCATTTCAGTACTGTTTAAGTCAGAATATTTGCTGTTGGGCTAGAAGTGTCAGTACTTTTTTATGATCACAGGTAATGCCAGCATGCAGACATATTTGGGAACCACTTCATTAGGCATTACACATCTACTTAGGGCTGGACTTTTCACTCTATACTTTTGTAATTCATTTTCTTATTTTTTTGTTTCTGATTTTTGGTGAGGGTATAGTTTTGGTGGTTTTTTTGTTGTTTTGTTTCTCAGATGTGGCTCACTTGTTAATGTGAATCTCTGTGCCGGCACTGTGCTGGATTGGTTGGTACGTCTTTATTTTTATCCTTTTGCAGTTGTCTTACCTTGGGCCAGAAATACTACTCATAGGATAACTATACATCCATATGTCAGTGTTGGTTGTGGGAACTGGTCAGTTCATTGTGACCTCCAGAGTAGGCCTCATCAGGGTCAAGCTTTGTTTTGTTACGTACTATTTTAGGTTCGTGTGAACTGACCCTAGGAGTTCAAAGCTGTGCCAGCTTCAGCAGCATTTGGTGACTCAGTCACAGACGTTAAAATAGATCTTAACAAGATGCAGTTCCTCCAAAGCATATTTTTATAAGAATTTAAAAATAAACCCAGGAGTCTAGGAGTGATTTGCTGTTACAGAAAGATGAGTTCAAATTTGAGAAATAAAAATTACAATTTGGGGACGTCCCTAGTGGTCTAGTGGTTAAGGCTCTGCCCTGCCAGTGCAGGGGGCATGGGTTCAATCCCTGGTCAGGGAACTAGGATTCCACATGCCTTGCAGCATGGCCAAAAGATTAAAAAAAGAGAGAAAGAAAATTGGAAGTTGGAGTGAAAAACAAATCTGCTTAGATACCCAGAGATCTATGCTGCTTGTGGATTTGTTCTTAAAAGAAACTGCAGCAAGCCAAGCTTTTGGCTTCTGGTTAAATTCTTGATCCTAAAACTGTAGTTTCCCTATCCTCCAATTGCTTTTATCACACTAACTCCCTTCTGCTGTTTGCCTGTCTCACAAGAGCCCAGGAAGGCAGTCGAGTATCTCCATTACCCCAGTGAGTGGCTGGACACAGGATAGTTCGAGTTTTTCCCCAGTTGGCCTGTGAAGCTTTATGAGATGACTTCACTCAAGCTTCCATTTGGAGATTTGGATCAGGGTGACTAGGTAATGCTGTCTGATGCATCTTGCAGCCTTTAACTGAGCTCCCTTTACTGATGGGAGCCCTGGATTAAGGGTGAAGTGTGTTCTTAACATTTCCCTTTGAATTTCCTATGGGGCTTTAGCAGGAAAGTAAAACTATTCAACTAGTTACAATCAACCATATTCCATAGTCCACCATGTTGCCCTTAAGAGTTAGGTAATTTCTAGTTAAGTAACTGTAGTGTGTGGTAGAATGTGCACAAATGTTATAAATGCCACTAGGGTGGAGGAGTGTATACAGAGAAAATCTGCCAGGGAGTGTGTGGGTTTGGAGTTTAAGCTGTTTTTCTGTTTTGATGAGTGCTTTGTACCAAAGAGTACTTCCTCTGTTCTTTTCGATTTTTTGGCATGAAGATTTGAGAGTTGACTGTTGAAATGTCCCCATGGAGCATCAGCCTCTTGCTATGGGTGTAAAGACGGAGCCGCCAGTCTCAGTGTGTTTGATCTCTGTGATAAGCCCTTTTCATCCAGTTTAGGGAGACCCTAGGTTGCCCCCTAGTTCCTTCAGTTTTTAGAGGTGAACAATAGGAACCGTCCCCCTTAAATTTAGGACTAAAGGTGACTGAGCAATGCTGGAAATTAACAGCTTGTTAAAAGGCAGCAAGACCTTGGGTTTTGTTGGAAACCTCATCTTTTCACAGTATCAATTAATGAGTAGTGGATTTGTTCCTCTAACAGTCAGCTGAGCTGGCTACATGCTTTGGTTTACTTATGCATATTTGTTTCCTTCACTAAAGGTGTGTTTGCACTACAGGCTTTTTCTACATTCATCAGGTGCTCTTGGGAAGAGCACCTCTTAGCTGTTTCATTAACATGCCCTTCAGTCTGATCTCACCATCAGAGTCTTCCCCTGACCCGCCTTTTGTTTGAAACTTTGAAGGTTTGCAGTTTGAAAGGCTGTCAGAATGGAAGCGTGGCTTGGAATGGTAATGTGGTTGAACTTTCTGTGTTATATTTTTTCAGGTCTCATCGAATGTTACTTAGCCTCCAACAGTATTCGTGAAGCAATGGTAATGGCTAACAATGTTTACAAAACTCTAGGAGCAAATGCACAGACCCTTACCCTTTTAGCCACTGTTTGTCTTGAAGACCCGGTGACACAGGAGAAAGCCAAAACCTTATTAGATAAAGCCCTGACCCAAAGGCCGGATTACATTAAGGCTGTGGTGAAAAAAGCAGAACTACTTAGTAAGTATCTTAATGTTTACTTCCCTGTTCTTAGTTAATTGTAAAACCTGAGTCCAGTTGGATTCTCTAGTCCCAGTTGGTTACAGGTGACCAAACAGGTGTGTGCTTTTGCAGTCGATCTGAGCCTATTTGAATTGGTTTATGTTTAGCACAGCCAAACTTAATTGGCTTAGACCTTCTTGGATTGGCAGTGAATTACTTCTTGAGTGGCTCGAGCCAGCTATACTTGGTTAGTACCTGTTGAGCTCACTTTGTCCTGAACTAATTTGGGCTGAATACAACTGGTTTTAACCCATCATGATTCTCCTGTTACTTCCCTTTCAGCCTTGGTTTTTTTAAATCCTGATTTGTGAGGAACTGAGTTTGAGCTAGTTTGGCAAATAAAATCCATTTTGACTTTTTATATGAACTTTGGTTAAGTATAAGTTTTTAAAAATCAGAACTCAAACTGCTGACTTCCTAATGGAATAGGGATTCAAATGAGCTTGTTCTTATTTCCTGCCACACCAGTGTTCTCTTGACATCTATAAATAGATATTTGGATTGTGATCATTTTTGTGGTTATATGTATATGACTTGCAAATGGGAATATATTTTGAAATGTGTAAGTAGGAAAATGAGGGTCTTTTTCTTTTCAGGCAGAGAACAGAAATATGAAGATGGAATTGCTTTGTTGAGGAATGCACTAGCTAATCAGAGTGACTGTGTCCTGCATCGGATCCTAGGAGATTTCCTTGTAGCGGTCAATGAGTATCAGGAAGCAATGGACCAGTATAGTATAGCACTAAGGTAGGCACTTAGCCTCCCATGGGGGGAGGTCACGAGGGGCAGAGGAGGCAGGGATCACTGTAACAGGAGTTCTGGAAACACACACACTCTGTGCCCACAGTTGAAAACACAGTAATAATAGTAATGATAGTGTTTGTTAATTTATGACTTCTAAAGTCTTAAGTGATAGTAACAACATTAAAGAACTGTTTCACTCATAAGCAGCCACACCACTATAACATCTGTTTTCATTTGTGTAGATCATCTTCCTGGCCTTGCCAACACATATACATATTTTTATAGGGTTATATGTAGTATATATTTTATATTCTGCTTTTTCAAATCAGCGTATTGTAAGTACTTTCCCATGTTTCTATCTACTGTAGTAGTTAAGAACTTAAGCTCTGAAGAATACTACCTTTACCACCTGTTATCTTGGGAAGTTACTAACAAATTTCCTTGTCTATATATCTATCTACCTTATTAGGTATTAAATGATTAAATGAGGATTAAATGATTATTTCATGTAAAGCTCTTAGCACTGTGCCTGGTACATAGTAAATACTAAATAAATAGTGGTATTCTTACTGCTTAATACAGAAGTGATTTCTTTGAGGATTGTCTGTGTGTCTATAAAGTTATGGTGAAGGCTTGTCTTTAATGGAGTCTGATCACATCCGTTTACTTGTTCAGCAGTTGAGCACCACTCATGTGCTTGGCATCGCAGTAACCACTGGGGATGCTGTGATTCCAGGAGCTCACAGTCTCAGATGTGCAGGCTAATAGATACCATGTGCTGAGTGCTTTCAAAGCAATCTCTAGAAGGCAAAGTGGGAGTGCAGAGGGTGGGAATCCATGGGTGTGGGTGAGAGCTGTATGGAAGGTTTCAGAGAAGAGATGATACAGATCATCTACAGTTACATAAGTAGGAACAGGATTCCAACGTGGATTTCATCTGCTTTTTGAAAGCCCAGAAGCAAATAAATGAGAAAATAAAATATAGAGGTGGGATTTGCTAGAGATTGGACATCAGCTGGCCTCAGTGATGGTCACAAAGGCAAGAGGAAAGATTGCTTAGGAACCAAGTAAATAAATGTTCTGGACCCTCTGAACTTTGAGGGTTTGGACATATGCGGTACTCTTAGTTCCTACAGTCAAATGCCCAGGTAGGGGTAACTTTGGGTCCTGGGGTCTAACCTAGGAGTTGACAAATCTGGTTCATGGTAAGCATGATGGTTTTGGTTGCCTTCTGAAATGCTGATATGTTTAATTGTAAGAACATGAAACAATTTTAACGCACAGAAAAATAAGTATTTTTTGTAATATGTAACTTAGAAATCCCATACTGTTAAATTATATTTGAGTTTTTCTGTTAATGATTGCTTGCTGCTTTTTCATTTATCTAGTATCTTCCTCTGGCAGAATGCTAGGGGTTTTAGGTGTGAAAAAATTTAAGAACTATATGGAGAAAATTCAAATTGAGAATTCTAAAACTTAGGACAAGACGCCTTTTTCACTTCTAGTGGTGGACTCCCTCAATCCTGCCTATGGAACTGGAGTTGTTTGGAGAGGCCAGGCTTTAGCAGATTCTCTGTGACTGGGTGGTCATTTCACTGCCATACCAGGGAGATGACACATCAGCCAGCAAGAAGCAAGGCAGAGATTCAGGCCTCTCCTCTGTTTTGTTGTCCCCTAGTTTGGACCCCAATGACCAGAAGTCTCTAGAGGGGATGCAGAAGATGGAGAAGGAGGAGAGTCCCACGGATGCCACTCAGGAGGAGGATGTGGACGACATGGAAGGGAGTGGGGAAGAAGGGGACCTGGAGGGCAGCGACAGTGAGGCGGCCCAGTGGGCTGACCAGGAGCAGTGGTTCGGCATGCAGTGAGGCAGGCAGCAGCTCCGAGGCCACACTGGCCTGCCCTGCTCTGAGCACTTCCGTGGACTGAAGGAACCTGTAGGAGCCTGCTCTCTGGGAGGACAATGATTCAGCATGTGATTGCAGCAGGGGTCCCTGCCCCTTACTCCATATTTCTAGTAGTGACTTCATTTTTAAAAACTGAGCCTGACCAGCCCTCCATCCTCCCCTGCTCCTGCCAGGGAGGACCAAGTGAGTGCTCTGAGAGGCCCATGGACATGTCGGGGCTTCTGGGACAGAGTGCTTTTTGTTTCAAAATCTGAAAGCTCGAGGACTAGACAGTGTTTTGTCTGTGATACTGTGGATGGGCTTAAAGGGGCGACCTGTCATCCAGAGCAAGAGTCATCTCCCGGCAGCAGCATGGGCTGGCCCTTTCAGGGAGGGTTTCCTGTCCCAGAAATCATCATCCTGAGTAGTCCAAACTTCCCTAGAAACCTTGCTTCTTTCTGCAATGTTAGTAATGCCTTAAGCTGACAGTTGCTGTTTTGCAGAACAGTTTCCGATTTGCTAACCTGGTAACTTGCCTGTGAGCCTGGGCTGAGTCTGAGAAACAAGTGTGACCGAGAGCATGAACAGAAGCGCAGTTGGGGTAATTAATAAAACTGTTTTTTGTACAGTAATGGTGTTGGGTTGATCAGAATGGAAGCCCTTTATAGATTCTTTTTTTGGTCTCTCGTTTACAGTGCATTGATTCAGCCGTAGAATTATTTGCCATAAATAGACTCCCTTTTTTCCCAGAGTGTTGGGAGCCAGAAGGATTGGGAACCTCAGGTATACTCAACTGGTTCATCTGTTTGCATTTTCCATTGGTAACTTCCTGGGAAGAGTCTGGCCGGATTTTAGATTGATTTTGCCAGTCTCTGTCAGGGGTGCTGAGGTCGATGTCTGGTTTCAACATTCTTTTGTGGGATCAGCAGGGGTCTCATTCCTGGGCTCGTGTGCTGGGAGACTTTACCCACCCTCTCTTCCTTTTAAAATGATGCTTTTAGAGGTCAAGGTAGTGAGGGGTGGTGCAACTTATCTCAAATTCTCATTAAAACAAAATTAGTCAAAGGTAGTACAGAGTATGAATTTGACATAAATGGGAAGTTGTGTCTTAAACAGAACTATTGTTCGCGTCTAGGGTACAATAGTTTAGGAGCCTAGAACATTTGGTAAGTGCTATTTAAAGTGGGCAAAAAGTTACTGTTTAAGTATCTTTCAATATGAGAATCAAAGCTTGAGTAGCATCATTTGACAGAGAAGTTTGTAAAGAGCCCAGCAGGCAGTTGGAGTCAGACCAGGTGAATGTGCGGCCCAGAAAAGAAACTGCAGGCTCATGTCCTTCCTCAGCTTGCCATGAGCAGCCATGATCAGTCAGCGCTTTGAGAGAAGAGGTGAAACCTGTCTACTGGGGAGGAAGTCCAGCCCTACCCTCCTGATCTTGTTTCTGGATGTCAGGCTCATCACCGCGAACCCTGAGATTGTCTCAGGATCAGAATGTGCCTTGGAACCCAGGCCGGTACATTGCGTTCAGTCAGCAGCTTCACGAAGTTCCTCCCCTTTCATCTCTGCTGGGAGCCCCTGGATTAGTCTGGCCTGTCCGCCCCAGGCCCCTTCACCCCAGAAATACCCTGCGCTGGATTCCTCAGGCCCTTCATGCCTGCAGCTCCAGCATGTCCATCACGACAGTGTTGGGGTAACAATACTGTATTTTTAGAGCACCTGACATAGGATTGAAAACACCCTTGGTCCACTTCAGAGAATTGGAAGAGTTTCACTTGGCATGAAGCTCTCCCTGCCACTGAAAGCTCTCCCTGCCACTGAAAGCTCTCCTTGCTTTCCTAAACAAAAAACCTTATAAGAGTGAGGAGCCCCAGGAAGCAGGGGCAGGATCAGGCAGCTCAGCTCTGACTGTCTCACTGAGCCACCACCTGCAGGAGATCAAGCAGCCTGCTAAGGGATGGCCTTCCATGTGCTTGCAGTCTTCTGCTGTTGGGATCTCCACACAGCCAACGGAGATGTTTTAACCTGATGCGTGTTGTTCCTCCTGACTCCTTCCAGATTTTTTGAAGCATGTGTTTGGAGCAGGCTGGACTGGGTTCTTAGTCTTACCTCATTTCAACTCACCTGTCAGTGCTGTGGCTGGTCAGGGGCCAGGTGGTTAGCCTGCACACTCTGGGCTCCTTCATCCACCCCTGGACTGAGGACTGAATAATCCTGTGAGGAATTCAGCATGGTCCCTGTTACGAACATCATCATTCTCACCAGGGTAATGGAGATTCTAGAATGCCAGTTCTTTCCTGGGGAACTGGGGATTGGTGGAGTCACCCTGCAACCTTGCTGTTCTCTCCTGGAGATCCTTCTGCTGAGCAGGGTCCTAAGGAAGGGTGTTCTGTGCCCCTGGGTTTGGGCCGTCACTCTTCACTTCTGACCGCATGCCGTGTGCCAGAAATCTGGCAGATGTGGTCCCTACAGCATTGTGTCAGGTGCTCTCCTTGCCAGCCTCCTTGCCACATACCTGGCTCTGAATTCTTCCTCAGAGAATGAGGCCAGCTTTTGCCTGAATCTGTAATTCTAGAACTTGATTATGTGTCTCAGTGATTGAGATTTATGGGCTTGACACCAAACCTTAATCCAAGTCTGGGACCTGGACTGAAAAGTCTGCATCTTCAATCTCATCCCAATTTACTATTCTGATGCAGGTGTTCCTGCTCCAAATACTGAGAAACCTGGGAGAAGGGAGTTAGAGGGCCCCAGAAACTGCAGGCCTGACTTTAGAGGGCCCTTGGGGGCCTCACCGTGTAGTTGCTTGTGGGTGGGGGCACCTCCCATAACCAGGTCTTTGGAGCCATGCCTAGGCCTGCTTGCTGACCCAGACACTGTGGGCACTGCCTGCCGCATAGTGAAATGCATTATCTCTGCCGACAACAGGCGGTGAAGCCTGACTCAACAAGAACCTCACCTCGGCCTCTGGGGACACCAGCCACAACCAGGCCTGCCAGGAATTCCTGGCACTGGGAGGGCCTATTGAGGTAAGTGCCTTACTAAGGTTTTCCATTTCCCCCAGGAGCCTCCCTGCCCTGGGGTAGTGGAAGGGGGTACCAGTCATGGGCCACAGAGGGCAGGCTTCTATTGTCTAGAAGTTCTGCCCTGCTCTGCCTACACCTTTGGGGCTTGGGTGTGTGCAGGATATCAGTTGCCATCACAGAACATGTTACTTAATTCACAAACTACATGGTACCAGCAACACCAAGAAAAGCCAGAAGATCATGTCAGTCTCCTTAGCAGCCATTAGAAGAAAACAGTTTAAAAATAACCACGTACCCTCATGCATTGCTGGTAGGACTATAATACAGATGCCATGGAAAATAGTCTGATCGTTTTTCAAAAATTTCACAAACATTTACCACATGAGCCAGCAATCCCATTTCTCTTGGTGTATACCAAAAAGAATTGATACGTCTCAAACATTGCATACACACATTCATAGCAACATTTTTCAGGATGAAAATGACCCAAGTGTCCATTGTCATATGAGTAGAATAACAAAACATAGTATATTTTGTTACTCAAAAAGGAAGGAAGTTCTGCCACATGGTAAAACATGGATAAACCTTAAGGACATTATTCTAAGTGAAATAAGCCGGCTGCTAAAGGACAGTAGAATGATTCTGCTTGTTTGAGATCCCTAGAAGAGTCAGATTAATTGAGAGTGGTGCTTACCAGGGCATAGAGGAAGACTGAACGGGGAGTTTAATGAGTATGAGTTTGGAATGCTGAGAAAACTCAAGATGGATGATGGTTGTATAACAAACTACTTAAAAATGGTTAAAAAAAAATACATGTATCCAAAAAATAAATGGCCTATAATTCTGCCATTCAGGTAACCCTATTAACACGTGTTTGTAATGTATTATGTGTTACATAAATGTACACTTGGTTAAAAATTCAGAGAGAAAGGTATAAAATTAAAAATACATCTACTTCCCAGTCTCTACTAAATCCCAGTGCCTCCACAAAATAATTTTTCAATACTACATTTAGAAAAATAGTTCTGAGCTTTCACCTAATGATATATATATGGAAGTTAAACTGGTCATGTTGTAAGCATAGAAATTGCTGCCAGCGTTATCACTCTGCTCTTCCTTGTCTTAACAGTTCCAAGAATCCCATTGTGTCCTGAACTACTTCTGTAACCCTTCTCTGGTTTGTAGACACCTGGTTCCAGCTTTGTATGTAATTATTACAGTCCTCACTGTTATGAGTGCAATTGTGCAGTAGTTTGAACATTCTTTGGTTTTTGCCTTTCTTTGGGATTGGAATGAAAGCTGACCTTTTTCAGTCCTGTAGCCACTGCTGAGTTTTCTAAATTTGCTGGCACATTGAGTGCAGCACTTCAGCAGCAGCATCTTTTAGGATTTGAAATAGCTCAGCCAGAATTCAGCCATCATCTCTATTAGTTTTTTTCGTGGTAATGCTTCCTAAGGACCACTTGACTTCACATTCCAGGATATCTGTCTCCAGGTGAGTGACTACACCATCATGGTTATCCAGGTCATTAAGACCTTCTTTGCATAGTTCTGTATATTCTTGTCACCATAATCTTTCCTACCATTTCGGTCCTTTATTGTGCCTATCTTTGCATGAAATGTTCTCTTGGTATCTCCAGTTTTCTTGAGATCTCTGGTCTTTCTCTTATTCTATTGTTTTCCTCTATTTCTTTGCATTTCCTCTATTTCTTTGCACTTAAGAAGGCTTTCTTATCTTTGCTTGCTGTTTTCAGTTCGGTATGTCTTTCCCTTTCTCCTTTGCTTTTTGCTTCTCTTCTCAGCTATTTGTAAGGTCTCCTCAGACAACCACTTTGCCTTCTTGCATTTCTTTTTCTTGGGGATGGTTTTGGTCACCACCTCCTGTACAATGCTATGAACCTCAATCCATAGTTCTTCAGGCAGTCTTTCTACCAGATCTAATCCCTTGAATCTATTCATCACTTCCACTGTATAATCGTGAGGGATTTGAACATGTCTTGATGTAATATGCCAAAGACTTGCAGAGGCCGAGTCCTTGTAGTGAAATTTCTGGTCTCAGAGTATGTGCATTTAAGGCTTTCATAGATGCTGTCAGATTGCACTCTAACAATAGATGGGAGTGCTTATTGCCTGAACCTCACCAACACTTGATGGTGTCATAAGTGATTTTGTGTTTTTTTTTTTTACTGGTAATAAATTACTTGGGGGTAATAAAAGCTGTATCATTTAGATTTGCTGTTTCTTGAGCACTCGTCTGGCCTGAGGTATGAGGCAAGCCCTGTCTGTTCTTGTGTTATCACGTCTTAGCCTCACACTCCTGAGGCATCATCACTAAATTAGCCACACTTCATAGATGAGCAAACAATCTTCATCTGTCCAGGATTTTCACCCTAGAGTTTTTGTGTTTTTGACTGTGATCTCTGTAGCTGTGAGGAGAAAATTGGCTCTAAGCACTTCTTGTCCATCCAGGCTTACTGGATTTAAGAGCTTCCAAACTGTCTGGCAGGAACAGTACCATCACAATGCAGCTCTCACTGGCCACTTAAATCTTCCAGTGTCTGTCTCTTTATATAAACAACACTGGTGACCTCCTTTGTGCTCTCAACTTTTTCCTTCTTTGGGTAAATTCCCAGGAGGGGGATTTCAGAGTGAAAGGATATAATGATCTTTTTTTGAACTTTCAGAGAGGCTAACTAGCTGGACCTCTTTCTGTGACGTGAATCTGTAAGCTCAGGCCAGCCCTGCAGCCTCCCTGTCTGGTTGGTGTGTCCCAGCTGCCCCAGTCTGTGTCGGGAGTCCATCCGTGGGCTGCAAGTTAGGGGTGAACCAGGAGCTTACCAGTCTCTGAAACTCTCATCTCACTTCCATTTGCTGGAGTGGAAGCTTATGGGGGACTCTGGTGAGGTCTGCTGAGGCCTTTGGGTTGGGACCCCTTCCCCCATGAGACAGCCATTGCTGGCTCTGGGTTGGAGGGTGTTTCCTGGACTGAGGTCATATCTACTTTAGGACTGAGGGAGACTGCTTGACAAGGTTTATCACGCCCGTGTGTGTGTGTGTGTGTGTGTGTGTGGGAGATGGTGATTGCTGGCTACTTGTGTCCTCTCTGAGCCTCCATCCTTTCATTGCCTCCTCAGAGGAATTCCACTCTCCCCAGTAGGAAGCCTGAGCCTCTCAAAGGGAGGATGTCTCCCTACCACCAGGAAGAAGGCTCAGGTCAATGGCTATCTGGCCCTTAATCTCTAAGGGGGTTAGGACCCCTCTCTGGTGTGTGGGGTTTTGTGGTAGGGCTGTTAGCTTTGGAATCTTGGAGTGGGTCTTGTGGGAGAAGACTGGCCTCCCAAGGCTAAATTTTGGTCCTTTTGGGGTCAGCATCCCTGTGGACTTGAGTCTTTGCTTTCTGGCCCACAGGCTGTGCCCCTTTGGTGCAAGATCAACAGATTTGTCCTGATCTCTCAGTGCCAGGTCTAGTCCTATGTAGATCTGTGGCCCTGGGGAAATTATTTTTAATTTTTGGATCATCATCCACTTATGACTTCAGTCCACTCTCCTCACTGGCGTATCTCCCTTGTCAATCCCTAAGGACAGTGAGGATTCTGTCTAGGAATTGGGAAGGAATGGTAGCAAGCAGGAACCTTTCCTGAGAGAGGCCTCTGTCAGCCCCATCCTTGATGGACTAAAACAAACTGATCCCCAAAGCCCCCACAGGTCCGCACTGCTCCCCAGTCCATGCTGCCGCTTTGCTTAGGTTGATGCCGTTTGACAGGAAGGGACAGAGATGACCACCATCTGGAGCTACTCTAGCCAGCAGTGCGCTGATCAGGCAGGCAGCTTCTGTCAGCTTAGGGGAGGCCAGGGGGAGCCACCTCAGAGGACAAGGCCGTGTAAAGACCCCTAACCAGATCTTGGAGAGCAGCTTCCCATGAAGAATAATTGTGCCGGGGCACTAGGGCTAGAGCCTGCCCAGGGCCAGGTAAAGTTTTCCTTTCTTTTTAAATAAGCATAAAAAATTTAAAATATACCATACATATAGAAGAAAAGATGTAGAAACATATGTATATACTTTATCCAGGATAATAACAGTCTCAGAAGGCTCCTTGTGCTCAAACCTGATCACATCCCATTCTCTCCCTGCTCTTGCCCTCTTCTCCCCGCTCGCCCTGCCAGAGGTAACCACTATTCCATATCTTGTTTTTGTACTATACTTTCTGACCCTAGAAGTTCTGTGAACCTTGAACAAAAAGCTCATTTTTCTCACCTGTAATACTGTTTTTCCATTGTTTTTATTTTGTTTTATCGTTTTTATCCTAAATAACGTTTATTTGCTACTCTTGAACTTAAAAGTCATGTTTTAATATTTTTCCATGATACATTTACTTAACATTTTTTAAGTTGATTCATATTAATACTCCTATAAATTCATATTTTAATTAATAGACATTGTTTTTAGGACAGTTTTAGATTTATAGGGAAATTGAGTACATAGTACAGAAAATTCCCATATACCCTGCACACAGTTTTCCCTTCTAAAATCTTAGTTTTTTTTTGGTTGTTCAGTCGCTAAGTCATGTCCAATTCCTTGCAACCCCATAACTGCAGCATGCCAGGCTTCCCTGTCCCTCAGTAGCTCCGAGTTTGCTCACATTCATATCCATTTAGTCAGTGATGCTTTCTAACCATCTTATCCTCTGCTGCCCTCTTCTTTTGCTTTCAGTTTTTCCCAGCATGGAGGTTTTTTCCAGTGAGTCGGCTCTCAAATATTGTAGCTTCAGGTTCAGAATCAGTCCTTCCAGTGAATATTCAGGTTCGACTTCCTTTAGGATTGACTGGTTTGATTTCCTTGCAGTCCAGGGGACTCTCAAGAGTCTTCTCCAGCACCGCAATTCAAAAGCATCAGTTCTTCAGCACTCAGCCTTCTTTATGGTCCAACTCTCACATCTGTACATGACACAGTACAGGATGTGCTCTGTGTGTTCAGTTGTGTCTGACTCTGACCCCTGGGCTGTAACCGGCCAGGCTCCTCTGTCCATGGGATTTTCCAGGCAAGAATACTGAGTGGGTTGCCATTTTGTATTCCAGAGGATCTTCCCAACCCCAGGGACTGAGGCAGATTCTTTACCACTGAGCCACCTGGGAAGTCCATTGTGTAGGATACTATGTTCACTTTCATTGCTATATAATATTCCACTGTGTGCCTCTAACACTCCCATATTAATTCTGCCAATGATGGATTCTGCCATTTTGGTTATTTCTAGTTTTTTTTCAAGCAGTGCTGCTTTGTTATATTTTCATATGTAATTCTGTGCATAAAAGCACAGAGTTGTATAGAGTTATACTCAGAGGTAGAATTGACATATGTAGGGTATGTGCATGTTCACTTTTACCAAATGTGGTAAAAAAAAGTGTTTTCCAAGAAGTACAAATTTATGAGCACACCTGCAGCCCTTTGTCCCAGTTCCTTACTGGTATTTGATATTGTCAAACCATAATTTTCTTCTGGAAGTAGGATAATGCGATTTTAATTTACAAGTTTCTGTTTTGTTTTTTTTAATGTTTATTTTTGGCTGTGCTGGGCCTTCCTTGCTGCCTTCGCATTTTTTCTAGTTGCAGCGAGCAGGGCTGTTCTCTTGCTGAGGTGCTTGGTCTTCCTGTTGTGGCTTCTCTTACTGTGCAGCACGGGCTCTAGAGTGCTGGCTCAGGAGTTATGGTACTCAGGCTTAGTTGCCTGAATGGGCATGTGGGATCTTAGTTCCCAAACTAAGGACAGAATCCATATCTTTAGGAATTATTTTTGCTTCCTTTTCTTTGAAAGTTTTTTTGACCTATTTTTCTATTGCATTGTTTATATTTTTCACAAAAGTTCTTTGTGAAAAATATTCTAGATATAATTCAGAATATTAGTTGCATTTGCATCTTCTTCCAGTTTGTGACTTGCCTTTTCATTCTCTTTAATAGTATCTTTTGATTAACAGAGGTTCTTAATTTTAATGTACTTAATTTACCACTCTTTCTTTCTTCAAGGTTGTATTTTCTTTCTTTTTATGTGTCTGTTGTTGGGTTTTTTTTTCTTTTTTGGTCACGATCTGCAGCTTGCCAGATCTCAGTTCCCTGACCAGGGATTGAACCTGGGCCATGGCAGTGAAAGTCCAGAGTCCTAACCAATAGGCTACCAGGGAACTCTCTGTCGTTATATTTTCTAATTCTTATGAAATATTTCCTCATCACAAGGTCAAAGATATATTCTCTAGTATACACGGTGCAAGATAGAGATCCAGTTTTATTGATTTTTGAAAATTTATGTTTAAACGTGAATAACCACATATTATTTAAAAGTTACTTGTTTTCCCACTGATCTATTGGTCAGTTTTTCCTATCCCAGCGCTTATACCTCACTGTCTTAATTTTACTGCAGCTTTATAAAAACTATTGATATTTGGAAGAGCATGACCTCCTATCTTATTCTTAGCCAGTGTTGTGGCTATTCTTAGTTCTTTGTACTTCCATGAAATTTTTTTTCAATTTATTTTTTTGACACCAAAAACATTTTCTATTGGGGTAGAGGTGACTAAAAATGTGATGGTTTTAGGTGAACAGTGAGGGGACTCCTCCATACATATACATGTATCCATTCCATTTAATTGTTAATATTAGATAGTCTGACATATTTCTTCAGATTATGAGGCTGACGCGCTGCCTACTGCACTAAGAGGGCAGACAGTCTGATACATTTCTTAAGTTAGATTCATAATTTTCAAAAGGGCGTAAGGTGAAACTTCCCCATCCTCTTTCTTCTCCTAATTCCCTTCTCAGAAGCAATCATAATTACTAGTTCTTTGTGTATTTTTTCAGAAATAATTTTAAATTGCCTGAGTTTGTGTATACACTACTACCCCTCTTTTTGTACTTGCATGATACATCAGTAGAGTATATTTTAAAAAGTAAACTTTGCATATTCTGTGGGATTTTTCTTAATAGGTCAAATGTATAAATATCAAAGAGATATAAATATTAAACTGTTTGTATTCTTAGTCCTGAATTAAAAGACTTTTGATTAGTTCCCAGACTTAAAAACATATTTTATAACTTCTACTGATTTTGGTTAGTCTTACCTCTATTTCTGTCATTTAGTGTTTAGGAAATAGCAAGTATCTACCTCTGGAGCTAGCCAGTGACTTTGCCATCCACCTGGGTGACAGAGGCCTGTGCGGCTTATCCCTGCCCCCATCAAGAGTTTCACTTGGTGTGAGTCTGCTGGTGAAGAACTCCGTCTGAAAATATCTTTATTTGACTTTGATTCTTTAATTACTGTATATTTTCTTCAGGTTTAGAATTCTAGGTTGCCAGTAATTTCAGCACATGTGGCCGTCATCTCACTGTTTTCTGGCCTCCACTAGCTGTTGAGAAGTCAGCAGTGGACTGTCACTCCTTAAAGGTAGTGCCTCTGCCCGAGCTCCCATGCCCTACCCCACCATTGCTTTTAGGATTTTCTCTGTCTTTGGTTCTCTACAGTTCAGTATACTATTTCTCAGGCTGGGTTTTTTGTTATTTACCCTTTGGGGAATTTGTTGGGATTCTCGCATCTATGGATTACCAGTTCTAGAAAATCCTCAGTCATTCTGTCTTCAGATGTCTCTCTCAGGCTCTTCTTGTGAGACTGGTAAAATGTGCATTTGACTTTGTCACTTTTGTCAGTCTATCTTCCAGGTATTTTAACCTTTCTTCTATATTTTCTAGCTTTTTCCCCCCTTTCTCTGTTGCACTCTGGGTATTTTCTTCTCATCTATCTTTCGCTGTGTTATTTTGCAGTGTCCACCCTGATACCATGTCCATCCATTAAGTTTTTAATTTTGGTGATTGTACTTTTCATTTCTAGGATTCCATGTAATTTTCCTCTGCTGTATACACCTTTTTAAAAACTCTTTTTAAAATATTTAGATATTTATTTATTTGTTTTTAGCTGCACTGGGTCTTCGTTGCTGCCCACAGGGTTTCTCTAGTTGTGTAGAGCAGGGGCTATTCTCTAGCTGGGGCGCTCAGGCTTCTCACTGCAGTGGTTTCTCTTGTTGCTGAGCGTGGACAATGACTTTCTGTGGCCTTCAGTAGTTACAGCACATGGGTTTCAGCAGCGGCAGCTCTTGGACTCCAGAGCAAAGACTTAGTAGCTGTGCTCAGGGTTCGTTGCCACGTGGCATATGGGGTCTTCCCCGGTCAGGGGTCAGACTCATGTCCCCTGCATTGCAAGGTGGATTCTTAACCACTGGACCTCTAGGGGAGCCCTGCTGTGTTCACTTTTAGTAACTTCCTGTGTCCTGCAGATTTTCATCTATTTTTCTTTAAGCAAAGTAAGTGTGACTGTTTCATATCTAACACTTCCCGTATGTGAAGTCTGGATGGATCTGCAATGGGCATTTCTGCAGGCTCTCATGGTACCTTGTTTTATTATGTACTAGGTTGCTTTCTACTGTGTGCTGCTTTGAAAAATAATTGTGCAATTATCTAAGGCATAAAATGAAGGTACCTTCCACATGATAGGATTTACATTTATTTCTGCTTGGTGCTTAGGATTACTGCCTGTGACTAAATGCATTGAGGTTTCATAGATCACTGCCAGGATAGAGTTTGGGCCACAGATCCTCAAGAGTGAGTGTTTACACTCTCTCAGGGGTGTACATGTTTTCTTGGTTCTGCTGAGCACCAAGGCAATGCTGCATACAGTCCTTTGAGTTTTGGGGAAGGTTTGCTTATACCCTGAGATGTTAGCCCTTCAGGGGTCACAGCTTAATGTCCTTTGAGACTTTTCACTTTTGGTGGGGGCCCTGGACTTGACTTTCTCTTTTTTACTCTGTGAGCCCTCAGAATCCCTGCTTGCTTTCACAGTTCAGTTTATTTGCGTAGGTAGATGCCACTAAGAGAAAAAGGTAAAATTTTCTCCTAGTGGGTATTCTGTTATCTCTTTTGCTTTCTCTTAGATTTTTGCCTGGAAATTCAGGACTGTCTTACAGTTCTTTGATTCTTCTATGAGGATTCTTTTTAAAGTTTGAGGAGTGGCCAAGATGGTGGAATAGGAAGACCCTGAGCTCATCTCCTCTCATGGGCACACCAAAACTACAACTGTTTACATAGCAGGTATTGCTGGGAATGACCTGAAGAATAGCAGAAAAGATCTACAATTAAAGATAAAAAGAAGGAACTATGAGACAGGTAGGAACGGTTGAGACGCAGTATAGTCAAGACTTACAGAACCACATATGGGAGGGCAACCACAGATAGAGACATTTCTCCCAAGGAGGAAGGGGTCTGAGCCCCACATCGGGCTCCCTAGCCCAGGGATCCCACATTAGGAAAGTGAATCTCCAAAACATTTGGCTTTGAAGATCAGTGGGACTTAATTTTGGGAGAGTCAGAGGGCTGTGGGAAATAAGAGACTCCACTGTTATAGGCCACACACAAAATCATGAAACCAGCTTTACAGTGGATGAACGGATAAAGATGTGGTGTGTGTATATATATGTTTGTGTATGTGTGTGTGTGTGTATGTTCAGCCATCAAAAAGAATGAAATCTTGCCATTTGCAACAATATGGATGGATCTAGCGGCTATTATGCTAAGTGAAGTAAGGCAGAGAAAGACAAATACAGTATAGTTTCACTTACATGCGAAATCTGAAAAAACAAATGAAGAAACATAACGAGAACAAAGTCAGAGACAAACGTGGTTGCGAGAGGGGATGGATGTGTTGTGAGGAGAGAAATAGGTGAGGGAGATTAAGAGGTATAAACTTACAGTTACAAAATAATGAGTCACAGGTATGAAGTATACAGTGTGAGGAATATGGTCAATACTAATCTCTGTGTAGTGACAGATGATAACTAATCGTGGTGATCCTTTTGAAATACATAGAAATACTGAATCACTATGTTGTGTACCAAGAGCTAATAAAGTGTTTTGGGTCAATTGTACTTAAAAAACAAAGTCATAAAGATCAGATGTGTGGTTACCAGAGGTGAAGGATGAGGATCGGTGTGATTGGACTGTTGTTCAGTTGCTGAGTTGTGTCCACTTCTCTGTGATCCCGTGGACTGCAGCACGCCAGGGCCCCACTGTCCTTCACTATCTCCTGGAGTTTGCTGAAGTTCGTGTCCACTGAATTGGTGATGCTTTTTAACCGTTAGTCTCATCCTCCGCCCCCTTCTCCTTTTCCCTTCAATCTTTCCCAGCATCAGGGTCTTTTCCAGTGAGTCAACTCTTCGCATCAGGTGGCCAGAGTTGGAGCTTCAGCATCAGTCCTTCCAGTGAATATTCAGGGTTGATTTCCTTTAGTATCGACTGGTTTCATCTCCTTGCTGTCCAAGGCACTTTTTTTTTTTCTTCCCAAGGGACTCTTAAGAGTCTTCTCCAGCACTACAATTGGAAAGCATCAATTCTTTGACACTTGGCCTTCTTTATGGTCCAGCTCTCACAGCTGTACATGACTGCTGGAAAAACCGTAGCTTTGACTATTATGGACCTTTGTCAGCAAAGTGATGTCTCTGCTTTTTAATGCATTGTCTAGGTTTGTCATAGCTTTCCTTCCAAGGAGCAAGCCTCTTTTAATTTCATGGCTGCAGTCACTGTCTGCAGTGATTTTGGAGCCCAAGAAAATAAAAACTCACTGTTTCCATTTTTTTCCCCTTCTGTTTGCCATGAAGTGATGGGATTGGATGCCATGATCTTAGTGATTGGTTGAAGGTGGTCAAAAGGTACAAACTTCTACTTATAAGTAAGTCCCAGGGATGTAATGTACAATGTGACAACACTACTGTATGATATATGTAAGTTAAGAGTAAATCCTCAGTTCTTACCACAAGGAAAACATTTTTTTTCTATTTCTTTAATGTTTTATCTAAATGAAATGATATTCACTAAACTTATTGTGGTAATCATTTCATGATGTAGATAAGTCAAATTATTATACACCTTAATATATGTATGTAAATTCCATCTGAATAGAATTGGAAGAAAAATAAAATTATTAAAATTATACCCAAATATCCCAGCATTTAAAAAATAAACTTTTAGAATGCTTTTAGATTTATGAAAAATTAAGCAGATGGTACAGTGTTCTCATAACCCCAGACCTAGTTTCCCATTATTAACATTTTACAACAATATGGTACATTTATCATAATACGTATATTAACTAAAGTCCATAATTTATTCAGATTTCCTTAGTTTTCCTATTTCTATCCCAGGATCCCATTCAGGATACCATATTGCATTTAGTCATCATGTGTTCGTAGGCTTCTCTTGGCTGTGAAAGTTTCTCAGACTTCCTTGTTTCTGATGACCTCAATAGTTTTGAGGAGCATTGGTCAGGGTTTTTTTTTTTTTTTTTTGGTCAGGGGTTTTACAGAATGTCTTTTGGGACTTGTCAGATGTTTTCCCTTTGACTAGACTGAGGTTATGTGTTTTGGGAGAAAGACCACATGCCGTTTTCTTCATACCAAGGATACATGCTCTCAAGATGACATCACTTAGCTGAGGTAGTGTCTGCCAACTTTCTCCACTGAGGTACTCTTTCCCCTGTCTACATTGTATGTACAGTGGAATGAAGTCACTATTTGATTTAAGCACATGCTTAAGGGATGGGGATTTATGGTTCACCTCCTTGATGGCAGGTTTTCTATAGAAACTACTTGGACTCATACATGGGAGATTTCCATTTTTTCCCATTTATTTATATCAGTACGAACTTATGGATATTTCATACTTTGGGTTATAATCCAATACCACTTTGTTATTCTAATTGTTCCGGCTTTGGCCATTCAAAGCTTCTTCACTCGGCTTCTATGTCCCTTTGATATAACTTCATATTTCTTTGGTCATTGTTTTTGAGCACTTCCTTACTATCTCGCACTCCAGTGTTCTCCAGGCACTTGTTCATTTTCTGCCTTAGTCCTAGAGTCAGCTACTTCAGGAGCTTCAAGATCAGTCCTTTCAATGAATATTCAGGACTGATTTCCCTTAGGATTGACTGGTTTGATCTCCTTGCAGTCCAAGGGACTCTAAAGTAGTCTTCTCCAACACCACAGTTCAAAAGCATCAGTTCTTTGGCACTCAGCTTGCTTTATGGTCCAACTCTCCCATCTGTACATGACTACTGGAAAAGCCATAGCTTTGACTTAGATGGACCTTTGTCAGCAAAGTAATGTCTCTACTTTTTAATATGCTATCTAGGTTTGTCATAGCTTTTCTTCCAAGGAGTGTGTTTTAATTTCATGTCTGCAGTCACCGTCTGCAGTGATTCTGGAGCCCAAGAAAATCTGCCAGTTTCCATTTTTCCTCCATCTAATAGCCATGAAGTAATGGGACCAGATCCATGATCTTAGTGTTTTGAATGTTGAGTTTTAAGCCAGCCATTTCACTTTCCACTTTCACCTTCCTCAAGAGGTTCTTTAGTTCCTGTTTGCTTTCTGCCATTAGAGTGGTGGTATTTGCCTATCTGAGGTTGTTGAATATTTCTCCCAGCAATCTTGATTCCAGCTTGTGATTCATCTAGCTCAGCATTATGCATGATGTACCCTGCATATAAGCTGGTGACAATGTATAGCCTTGACATACTCCTTTCCCAATCTTTAACCAGCCCATTGTTCCATGTCCAGTTCTGTTGCTTCTTGACTTGTATACAGGTTTCTCAGGAGTCAGATAAGGTGTTCCGGTATTCCCATATTTTTAAGGATTTTCCACAATTTGTTGTGATTCACACAGTCAAAGGCTTTTGCATAGTCAGTGAAGCATTTGTTTTTCTGGAATTCTCTTGCTTTTCCAACAAATGTTGGCAATTTGATCTCCAGTTTCTCTGCCTTTTCTAAATCCAGCTTGTACATCTGGAAGTTCTTGCTTCACTTAATGTTGAAGCCTAGCTTGAAGGATTTTGAACATTTTGAGAACATTAGTCTCCATGTATTTCTTTGCTGGTCCCCCCCCCCCCCCCTTAGAGTTGATTTCTAGTCTCATAGCATTGTGGGTCAGAAGAGATACTTGCTATAATTTCAGTTTTCTTAAATTTCGGGGCTTTGCTGGTGGCTCAGATGGTAAAGAATCTGCCTGTAATGTGGGAGACTGGGTTTGATCCCTGGGTTGGGAAGATACCCTGGAGAAGGGAACAGCTACCCACTCCAGTATTCTTCCCTGGAGAATCCCATGGACAGAGGAGCGTGGTGGGCTACAGTCCATGGGGTTGCAAAGTCAGACATGATTTACCAGCAACCTTTGGTTTATGATTATCCTGGAGAATGTTCCATATGTACTTGAGTGTTTATTTTGCTGCTTTTGGGTGGAATGTTATATATAAAAACATGGAAGCAACCCATGTATCCATCAATAGATAAATGGATCAAGATATGGAATATAACAATGGAACATTACTCAGCCATAAGAATGAAATTTTGCCATTTGCAACAACATGGATGAACCTGCACTTAAATATTCATTGGGCAAACAATATATATTGGATCATTCCTTGTTGACTCAGATCTAACCCTGGGTTTTCTGAAGGCTGTGTGATAGTCCATGGCTAACAGCTAACTTGTTGATGGGCATGCAGGTTACTTCCCATCTTTTGCTAACAATAGTGCAGCAGGATTGTGTCTGTGAACATGTGGGAGGATTTCACCAAAGTGAAGTGCTTGGTTGGTCAAAGGGTATGGATGTTTAAAAATGTCATTGAGCATGTACCTGTTATGTTGCTTCAGTTGTGTCAGATTCTTTGTGACCCTGTCAACTGTAGCCCACCAGGCCCTTCTATCCATGGGATTCTCCAGGCAATACTGGAGTGGGTTGCCATGTCCTCCTCCAGGGGATCTTCCCAACTCAGGGGTCAAACCTGCATCTCTTACGTCTCCTGCATTGGCAGTCAGGTTCTTGACCACTAGCACCACCTGGGAAGCCCTTAAAAATGTTATATTGTCAAACTGCCCTCTGGATGTTGGGTCAGTTTATATTTTTACGATCAGCATGAGCTGCTTCCTAACGCCAGCTGCAGAAGAGACAGCATCAAAGTTTGATCTTTGCTAATCATGTGAGAGGGACTTCCCTGGTGGCTCAGTGGAAAAGAATCCTCCTGCCAGTGCAGGAGATGTAGGTTGATCCCTAGAAAATCCCATGGGCAGAGGAGCCTGGCAGGCTGCAGTCCATGGAGGTCAGAGTCAGACATGACTTAGTGACTCAACAATTAACTCCAGAGAGGTATATTCTACCCCCAAAAGTTTACATTTTTATGTGATCAGTTTATCACTCATCTGGGATTTTGTGTTATGCTTTTCATTTCCATTTTTTTCCTGTTTTTTTTTCCCCCTCCTTCTTGGTACTTTTGTATTAAAACAAACAACTTGGACTTGCAGACAGGCATAATGAACCCCTTCGTATATAACATCCAAGCATTACTTAAATGAAACTGCTCTCCCTCCCTCTTGGAACCACTGACTCCTCACTTCCTGTCCCTGTGGCTGATGCCTTTGAACTTGTAACTGATCTGTTCCGGTCCACAAAGGTGAGAAGCTTGCACTGAGTGAATCCGCCACCTGGCTGTTTAGCTTTCTGTGCTCTGGACTTTATCATCAGGGAAGCTAGTGCACATGCCTTAGCATAAAGTTTGATATGGCTATGGACTTACCTGGTGGTTCAGTGGTTAAGGCTGTGCTTCCAATGCAGGGGACAGGTTTGATCCCTGGTTGGGAAACTAAGATCCTGCATGCTGGGCAGCGTGGTCAATAAAAATAGACTGAGGTGGTTTTTGTTTTGTCTATCTTAATATAAACTGTACTTGATATTAGCTCTTGATGCCTGGTTTATTCAGTTTCATTGATGCAGTGATCTCAACATATCTCAAGTATACTTACTCATTTTCCCATTCTTGGTCATTTAGGTCGTTTCCAGTGCTTTTAGAAACTTCCTAGTATGGCTCTTCCAGCGCTTGTGAGGAAGTCTCTAAGGTAAGGACCTGCCAGGTTATATGTTAACAGCATCTGTAAATTTACCAAATTGCTCTACAATATAAGGATGGCCCAGTCTCCCCATCCTTGGTATTAGAAGACCCATCTGTGAATTTATATAAATTCTTTGGTTTATATCACTTGGCCATTTTTCTTTGGGGGTGTAACTTAAGTTTTTCAAATCTTTTGATCCATTTGAGCATAAGGGAGACATGGTCCTTTTTCCCCCAGAATAAACAGACAAAATGGAGAGCCCAGCTTTCACATACTAAGCTAAAGATGCCACCTTTCTCAGATAATGCATTTAATGATTATAGCTTTACTGCTGAGGTTTGGTACTGCTTCCTTGTTATTCTTACATTTTTAAATCATTTTTATTAGAATCAGTCTACTATTCATACATTCCTAAACGTGAGGGGTTCTCATTGATCCAGGATGACCACTGCTCCCTTTTGTTTGCCCCTAGGCATTTATCTCCCCTTCTTTTGTCTGACTGTGGTGACTCTCCAGACCAGCACTAAGTTGTGGGCAGTGGTAGATGGTGAGTGTGATTCTCTGGAAGCCAGCACTTCTGGGACATCAAAATAGATGTTAAGTCAAATATTCCCCCTCACCACCCCCCCAAGGGTCTTTCCCCCCCATATATGTAGGGTTAATTTCAGTTACTTAAAAAATGAGTATAGCTGAGTTACTTAGTTCTTTTCTGTATCTAGTGGGAATGTACAGAATTTTAATTTTGATATGGGTATTACAAGCATCTCTCCATCACTATAGTTCCCAAGCTGCTGACAGCTTTTAAATCATGTTAATAACCTCTGAAAACCCCACTGATGACACGCATGGTTCCTCATACTTGAGACAGCAGAACCAGGGCAGGAATGTTTTATAGCTCTCATGTCACACAAGCAGACCTTCTACCCCTCTGCTCCCCTCCTGGCAGAGTCAACAGGAACTTCCTGTCCCTTCTGTCTGCCCAAGGGCACCTGCTCAGGTGCCAGGGCCGGAGGCCCTCAGCGCACACCACCCATCTGCGCCTCCCGCAGAACAGTCCACACCACGCTGCAAACTTATCGTAGAATAGATTTATTTACCTGAAACCATGTCTGTGCAATGCTTGTTACCAGCACAGAAATAAACTGATCTCTATTTACAGTCTAAAGTCAAACATGCGTTGTGATAAACTGACATTTAGCATTTTATTGATATAAATGCATCACAATAATTCGTATTGCACCAACATCTGTCTACTGCTTCTGATTTCATTAAATAAGTTACATTTAATACAGTGCAAAATAGCTGTTTGCACACTCAGGAAAATAACTGAAGTTATGAACTGGAAGCCTACATTTTTAACCATTCAACACCTGTAGTGTTTTCAATAAATTTATAAATAAGCAAACTGTACAGGGCCAATTAAAAAGTAGCATGTTTCAATGACACCATAGAGAAATCTGGCTACTTACAACTGAAGGCATGCATTACAATTGAATATTGTACATTTATTTAAGCTATGATATTTTGCACAGAGAAATACAGAGACTTGGCTGATGGCTTCTAAGTTCTTGGATAAGGTTTCAGAACCTCATTCTTCTTGCAGCAAAGAAACCAGACTTCTCTGGAGAGGCTTTCTGATTCATTAAGTTAAATTGTACATTTGTTACTATTTTGATTCAAAAGCTAAAACCCCACTGGTAATACACGTTTCCTCCACATAATACACAACAAGTTGGGGACTTTTTTCTAATTTTCTTTTCCCCCCAACATCAATCATGCAGAGGGCTGGTAGATGTGTTGCTAAAAAACGCACATGCACGCAACCGAACACCCTTAAATTTCTGCAAAATGGTTTAGGAAGCGGTTACTCCAGTATTGCTGAAAAGGAAAGAGAGAGGAAATCAGCTTTATGAAATATGGGGAGGAAATGTTAGAATAACTAATTTAAGACTGGGATTAATAGTGACAGATGAAAAGGAATGTTCGGTTTGATCTTTTTAAGATTTCTGACCAGCTTTCTGATTAACTCATAGGTCCCTCCTGTCATTTGGCTACAGAGTATCCCACCAGGCAGACACTTAATCCCTTCAGGTTTAATAAAAGTTGAGAAAGTCCTTGGTTAGCAGTGCAGGGGGTGAGGAAGGCCAAGCAGAGTGAGCACTATGGTAATCAGTGCCAAGCCTCTAGCTCCCATCCCTTCCTTCCCTTGGGACCAGCCTCTGGGCTGCAGGCCCAGCCAGGCCCAGTCGTAGAAGGGGAACTGCTTATCACTGTTCCCTTTCAAGAAAAAAGGCTGCAGACTACCCTCAATTGTTAACTGCTGGGTGGTGGTTTTTCAATGTGCTGTATGCACACTGTGAACACAGCGGGCCTGGCAGACACTGAGCTAAGGCTTGTGGTTTCAGATATTCCTGAGGTCTGCTCACCACATGGACATTCAGGGGTCTGAGCCCCAGTCTGAGGTAAGTGGAAGCAGCCACGTGTGAGGGAAGGTGGCGGCTGCCTGCTTGTGTCTGAGCTCGTGCAGTCTTCCTGCCCGGCGTGCCACCTGCTCTGTGTAGGTGCAGAAGGAGTTGCTGGCATGGCACCCCATTTAGGGAACATGTAAGAGTGCCATCTCCTGGGCAAAGGAAAGAGGTCAGCCCGGGTATGGGGTAGCAAAAAACAGAACACTGAGGGGATGGGCCTTCAGCCCACTTGCTGACAGGAAGGAGCCTGGGAGCCCATGTGCAGTAAGGGCGAGGCTGACACTGCCTTCCTTGCAGGTACTTGGTGAGGATGGTTGGACTCCTGCTCCCTGCAAGTCAGGGGGCCAGGGCTGTGCCCACAGCAGCACCAGCTACTGAGGAAGTGCCAGTGCAGACGTGGTTTTTGGCGGCAAAGCCTGAAGCAGAGCAGCTAAGGCTCTGTAGCACCGGGTCTCCCCCACTCCCAGCTGTCTGAGTTGAGGGAAGTGGGTGCCCAAACCACCTGTGGGCTGGACAGGCCTGAAGCTGAGAAACTACGGGGCAGCAGCCACCCATGCCATTCACTTTCTTTTGTAAAGGCCAATAAATCAAGGAACTGAGTCAGGAAAAGTTGACCATTGAATAGCACCCCACCCAACAAGCTCAGACATCCTGGTTTGGTTTGCAGCCAAGACACTCCTTGCATTTGATCTGCTCAACTTGTTTCTTTCTGCAATTCATAATGCTAAAGTTGGCAAAACATACCTCCTATACTCTCTGCCAAGCAAACCAGCTTCCCTTTCCTCTGAGGCCTCAGGGAGCCAGACCAGGACTCTGCGTTAAGAATCTGTCATGTGCCCTTTCTACCCCCTGTACACGGAAACCTCTTAAACTTGGCAGCATCCTGTTCTGCTTGATACCTGTTAACTTTCCTCATACTCTCAGCATTTACATGTTATTCAGGTGGCCCTGTATCCGGGACTTCAGGTACCCACGAGAACACCGGGGGCTTCATGTGGAGGGAGCTACCAGCATGAATATGTACTGCCTAGGCCCTTCACTTTGGCTAATGCTTGGCTATGGTCCAGTAACTGCTTTAACATACCCTGGAGAGAAAAGACAAGTCTTTGCTACAAAGGATGTGACCCAGAAGGTGGAAAAAGATGGCCAACTTAAAAATGATTCAGGGAATTCCCCAGTAAACCAGTGGTTAGGACTCTGCTCTCATTGCTGGAGCCCTACTTCAATTTCAGGAACTAAGATCCTGCAAGCCGTGTGCTGTGGCCTGGTGGGGAGAACAAAATGATGCAGGAGTTTACTGGTTCAGTTACTTGCTTTTTAATGATCCAGGTAGCAAGATTCCGGGACCAGTCCTTGCCGCTAACAAAGATCAAAGAAACTGAAAAGTGTTTCTGTGAATCCCCATCTCGGTGTTTGTGAAGGTTTGTCAGTCTGACCAAAGCAGAACTACTCTGTCTTCCCCCAGGTCCGCCCTGACACCTGGCTGTGCCACTGGCCGGGGTCTAGAGCAGCTACTCCAGCCCACAGGTGGTGTGCATCGTGTACCTGCCCCTCTCAGGGCGCCTGACTCATCAGTCTATACAGCCAGCTCACTTAGTGGCAGTCACCTTTAGGCTAAAGCATCCAAATTCCAGGGAATACTCACGTTAGTTGATGGATGTTGGAAGGCATTGGAGGAAAACACCACAGTTAGGACTGTTAATGACTTATACACTGTTGGTAAGACTGATCTCGAACATGCGCAAACATTTATCATAGTAACAATGGTGGTGGTTAGTGCCACATTCAAATAAAAATAGTTCTATACAATATGTTCATTTGGTCATGTGCTATTTACAGATTTTACAAAACACACACACACACACACACACACACGCCCTTATGTCCTCTACACCAGGCTAAAATAGGCCAGCAGAAACTTGCATAAAAATGTATCACAGATGACAATTAGTGCCTATACACCAAAAATAAAATTCCTACAACGACCTATGCAGCAGAACAGGATCCTTCTTCCCCTTGAGCACAGTAAATAATTCTGAGCTAGGAAGAATCTAAGAGAACTAAGCCACTTAATAGTTAAAAACAAGACGGTTATTTTTCTCTGTCCATTTAAAATGTTTTATTTTTCTTTTTAAACTAGATTGTGAAGTGCCACTGAAATAGGCAATGTTGGCAAAACAATGTCTGTTACAATAAAATACATTAGACATTTAAATAAATAACCTTAAAAACTATGTGAGGGGACATGAACCCAGTCGATTGAATCTGGAACAATGTTTTCTGCACAAGCGAGAACAAGCATACCTCTTGTTAAGACTGATGTAAACAGAACCATCAAAACCCTACAGGAGAAGCAGCCGAGCGGGGTGGGGGTGGAGGTGAACACAGGGCTGAGGGGTGAAGGAGGTGGCAAACCAAAAAATACTGACTGAGGTAGCAGTACTCTGCTCAGTGCAGAAAAATTGGCTTATGAATAAAAATTAGACTGTGATCTCAGATTAAATCCAGATGATCATGCAAAAGACACAATACATGCTATTTAGTTTTAGAAAAAAACCACACACATTCATTTCCTAAAATCTGCTGCCAATTAATTTGCTGACAATGTCTGCTGGCTCAACTATATTTTTTTTTTTACAAGGATGAGTATTAAACAGAACACTGTACATGCTTTTTTTCATCTACAAAAAAATATTTGCATAAAATAGTGTTAGTTCTCTGTACATGTCAATGGACACTTTAATTATGTGTATAAAAAAGGAAAATCTTGCCCCACTGGAGTCAGAAAAAGCAAAACAAAATCTAGAATATGAAACTTCCTTCACCAGCCAATATGTTCATGTGAAAATTCAGCAGAAATAGACAGTTGCTTTAAACAATAAAAAAAATTAATTGATTAAGTTAAACATCTTCTTTATGCAAAACTGTCAGTCAAGACCAGAACATATCACTAAAGTTAGTGTCTGTGCTATAGACCCAGATCACCAGGGGCATTATGAGCAGCACAAAGGGCCAGGAGATCCCATCGGTGCATGCCGAAAACGAGCAGGGTTTGGTGGCAGGCTGCACACACTCTTTACCAGGTTCTAGGTAGTTGCGGGCCACAAACTTGAGGGTTTCGTCCATCAGAATCACAGGCAAGGAGATTTTCAGCACCATCAGCCACTGGGTCAAATTCAGAGGTGTGATCTGGAAAATAAGCTGAAACACAAAGAAATCTCATCAAGCTCCCCAACCTGCTGGACAGGCAGACAGGCCCCAGCCCGGGCTCCCCACACTGCTTACTGGCAAGGGTTCCACGTAGAGGATTAGGAAGTGGAGCGACATCGACAGGCAGATGGAGCCCACGAGCCAAATATTCTCCCAAGGGGGCATCCTCAGCAAGGACTGGTTTTCAGACAAGCTGCGGAACAAGGAGAGGCAGGTGAAACGTGCCCGCCAAAGGGCAAAGGCATGTGCCCTCACTGACAGAGTATGTTTGAAACCACACTTCAATAAGGTGATGGCTGCCTTGGCACTGCCCACTGACCTAACTGTATTAAGTTTCTATGGTGGCAAAGTTAAGGAATAACGTTCAGATGTAGGACAGACTTCAATTTAAATCTAGGCTTCGGCAGAGTGATCTTATTTCAGTGGGTTCAAAGCTGCTCTCAATTGCCCTTGACACTTAGGCTATTTTGAAATTTCCATTTTTGTCACTGGCATAATTAGATGATACCGTTTGTCTTGATGCTAAAGGGCAACAGCTCCTTCCCTGTGGGCACTGAAGTCCCTATTTTTGGCCTCTGCCGTCTCTTAAGGAACATGTGGCTAAGCACTCCCACTGCTTCCTGGAGGCGATGATGACTTAAGCTCTTAAAACCGGTGCTGCTTGTTCTTCCTTTTGGGGAGGGCAGAGCTTTCCTGTGACTCTCAATCAACCATGACACACACACAACCCCCCAGCACGTTATGAAGACTCACAGACCTGTTGAGGGCATTGCACATCTCTATAGTTACTAGAACAGAGAGCGCCATTGTCATTGGATATGGGGATTCAAAGACCGCACAATCCACGCCTTCAAAGTCCGGGTTGTCCTCTTTACACTGTAGGAAATGACTCTGCAACAAAAGCCCGACACCAAGTTCCCAATCAGCCAAAGACATATTTCCAAGGTCCACACACAAATTCCACACTAAGCCCAGAACAAAGCCCCACACAGGATCTCACCCCATTTCTCAGAGAAGCCCTGGTCTTTCAGAACAATCTTAGATGCAACTGCTTATTGTTCAGTTCTTAAAGAGTATTTGATAGACATCCAAACCACAGAAAGCTCAAGGACACCCTTGTATGTGAAAGCTTACAATGCATCTGCATCTAAGGTACAGAAAGAAAGGTGGCTACGTACCAGCTGGTAGAAGGACACCCTTGGACCACCCTCGGCAGCGATGAACCACCATGCGGCAGCACCCACTGTGGCAGCGCCAACGTAACCTGGGAACAGATATGACACTGATGCTCATGGGGTTCTACAGCTTGCAGCATCTCTGCAGGTACTGCTTCACGGGCCAACCCCTGGGACGGAGATCAGAGACGTAGGGTCACTGAGCCTGTGCCGCCACAACACCTGCTAACTCGCAGCAGCTAAAGCAGTTAGAGGGTCTCCACAATGAGGGGATGTCTGTGGTACAAAAGAACCAGGCAGCTTCTCCTTTAAGAATCTGCGAAGGAAAGAACCTACTAGAACGACTAGAATTGGGAGGACCTTTACACCAGTCATGCCCTCTCTAACAAGCAGTCAGTATGTTAAGGCTGCAGGTACCTGTCCTCCATGTGATGCCATGCTGTGCCAGAGCACCTGATCGCCCCTCCATGATTGCTTGGCAAACTTAGGTTTCCAGTTACACTCTAGTGTCTTTGCTCCATCAAAGGCCTGGCAGAACCTTCATATGGAAAGGCCATTAGAGCAGTTAGTGCAGAACACCAAGCTCCTGACAGTGCTCAAAGCCAGTTCTGGGACTATACCCCCCAGCAATTACTTCTGAATTCAAATTACAAAGAAGCAACAAAGGGCAGTAGAGAACACGGGAACTTGAGAATAAGAGACTGCCCCAGTGCAGCAGTAGCCACTCAAGGTCCAAGCGCGCACCCTCTAGCCCAGCAATCGCAGCAACAGTGGGCAGGTGGTGCGCTGACATAAAACTACCCAACAAAGAGGGAGAAAAATGCCAAGACGAGGCTCAGCATACAGGTGCTTACAGCACGCCATCACTTGCGAAAATAAATACATAAGATAGATCTATTTGCTGGGAAGACACATGATAAACTGTGCTGCAGGGGTATTGGCTGGCTGAGAGTCCTCCTGTTAAGTCATGTCAATTTACTGAAAAAGTCTCCTATGGGACCCTGTGGGTGTGTAGTCAGTCATGTCTGACTCTTTGCAACCCTTTGGACTCTAGCCTGCCAGGCTCCTTTGTCCATGGGATTGTCCAGACAAGAATACTGGATAGGGTTGCCATGCTCTTTTCCAGGGGATCTTCCCAACCCGGGAATCAAACTTGCGTCTCCTGCATTGCAGGTAAATTCTTTACCCACTGAGCCATCAGGGAAGCCCTATGGGACCCTAGGGAGGTCATTTAGCCTCTCTGAACCTCACTTTCCTAACCTACACAATCAGAGAGAGAGAGCAGCAGCATCCGGGGTCAGGATGAGGTGGACAGTGACAATACATGCAGGAGAGCCAACACTGCTGATAAATGCACAGAACCCTTCTCTCACTTAGGGAAAGGGAATCTTGGTGATATAAGGCCTGAGTTGTCCCTGTATTTCCCTTTGCCCATGGGTTAAATCTGAGAACCTAATTCAAAAAGGCCAAAGGAAGAACAAAAGCGCTAAAATGAGGGATAACCTTACTGCAAACTGGATTCACAGCTCATTAACCTGAAAGAGGACAGCTGCCATATTTTGCTACACTAATATGGGGATAGAAAAAAAATGTGCTTTTAAGGGATCAATTTATGAAATGTTTGGACTCAAACGTTTTGTTTAAAAATCAATAATGTAGTGGCTCAGGCTCCATGCTCCCAATGCAGGGGCCGGGATTCGATCCCTCGTCAGGAACTAGATCCCACATGCTGCAAGAGTTTGTATGACGCAACTAAAGATCCTATATGCCGCAGCTAAGACCCAGTGCAGCCAAATAAATAGTATTTTTTAAAAAACCAATAATATAAAAAACCATACTCACATCCAATAGCCAGGTAACGGAAAAAGAGCCACCCACTGATCAGTGGTTCTTTTGGGTTCCGGGGTGGCTTGTTCATAATGTCCAGATCAGGAGGGTTGAACCCCAGTGCAGTGGCAGGCAGGCCATCTGTCACCAGATTGACCCAGAGCAGCTGGACAGGAATTAAAGCCTCAGGAAATCCAAGGGCTGCTGTTAGGAAAATACTGTGTCCACCCAAGGAAAGAAGAGAAAAACCCCAAATTATTTTTGCCCACTATTTAACATCGACATCCCCTCCTCTTCCATAAAAATCGGTCGACAGCAATGATCACTTGAAATAACTTTACCCCCGAGTAATCATAAAACGTTTATTATACCCAAATTCCAAAGTAACTTAATTTTTAGAAGGCCAAGAATCTTACGTTGTATTATACAGTTAATTTAAACCCCTTTCTATGTTCAAGTGTGTTCTCTGCACACTGGGACAGTCGTAGGCAGCCCTCCTGGGGGCCAGAAGAAGCACCTTTACCTCCACAAAGGCCGCCTCCTCCTCCTCCGCCAGCCACCCACCCCTCCCACTGCACCAAGAGCGAAGCTGCTGCCACGTGAACCCCCAGCTGAGGGAAACACACAGTCTCACAGGGACTCACCAGACAACCTCCCCGACGTTGGAGGAGATGAGGTAGCGGATGAACTGCTTCATGTTGTTGTATATGGCCCGTCCTTCCTCCACGGCAGCCACAATGGTGGAGAAGTTGTCATCAGCCAGGACCATCTCAGAGGCTGTTTTAGCTACCGCGGTGCCAGAGCCCATAGCAATGCCAATCTCAGATTTCTTCAGAGCAGGAGCATCATTTACACCGTCTCCAGTCTGAAAGGCCAAGAAACCCACCACTTATTTGCACACCCGTTACCTAACACACACACTGCCAACAATCACTTGGCCATCCTGAAGCCAGGGAATGAATGGAGCTGTTGGACCTCTGGGCAGCTAAGTTTTCTGGGAGAGTTTTCGTTTTTGTAAGCTGGTGTCACAGAACACATTTTAACCTGGGAAATGTGAAAGTGCCAAACAAAACTTACAGGTGACACTTCAGAGGAAGTAGAACAAAAGGGACTTTAAACAATCTGTATTACTTATTTTACCAAACAAAACAGAACACAACCTACATGGCAGTCAAGACAAAATACTTCTATCCATATGGATAAATCTCAAATAGAGCCAACGCAGACTTCAAAAATACATAAACTATAATATGCCATTTTCAGCCAAAAAAGGGCAAAAATACTTAAATATCGCCTACAGATACAAAACTATCATTCCCGTGTGTGTTTTCTATACTTTTACTAAACACCCAGTACTGAATTCAGAATGGTGCTTTCCTCGGAGAAAGAAGGGGAGGGGAGGAAAGAGGAAGACAACTAGAACAGCTGGTTTTCAGCAACAAAATTGTTTTAAAAACTGAAACCTTTCATAGACAAGCAGCAAAAGCAAGCATGACACAATGTTAACATCTTAGTGAAAAATCATATGCAAGGAAAGAATATGGGAAATGCTTCATCAACAGAGAAAGCATCACCAGTACCATCTCATTTCAGAGGAGGTTTTCCCAATGTGTGATAGAGTACGGAGTAGTTATGTCCTAAATCAGCTTTTAGAAACGTGAGATAAAAACACATACATTTTAACCATGACAAATACTTCTCCTGTGACTGATTCAGGCTTCTAGGTCTTAAATTTCCCCAGAATCTTGCATGCCAATAGAATCCTCGGCAAACAGCCCAGATTGTGACAAAGAAAGAATTTCCAAATATGGGAGCTATTACTAAAAATTTAATGATCAGAATTAGAATCTGCTGTATTTGTGCAGTGTGTTACCTGTACATGTCTAGAGACACTCACCATAGCTGTAATCTCATCAAACGACTGTAGAAATTCTACAATTTTAGACTTGTGGGAAGGTTCAACTCGAGCGAAACAGCGAGCATTCAAGCAGGCTTCTCTCTGGGCTGAAGGATTGAGCTCATCAAACTCGCGACCTGTGAAGGCCTTTGCTGTCACGTCCTCGTCCTGCCCGAAGATGCCAATGCGGCGGCAGATGGCCACAGCAGTGCCCTTGTTGTCGCCCGTGATCATGATGACTCGGATGCCTGCCTGCCGGCACAGCTTCACAGAGGAGGCCACTTCAATTCTCGGAGGGTCCAGCATGCCCACACAGCCGACGAAAGTCAGATTGGTCTATAGTCAAAGAATCACCTTTTGTCAAAACAGGAAATTCTAGTTTTTTCCCCCTAGTGTGGAGAGCAAAGGTTTCTGCATTTTCTTATGGCAGAATTCACACCACTGATGTTATTATACATCCAATGAAGAATAGTATTAACTCTAATAAATCAGAAGCAAAAATATCACTACATTCTTGTTACCAAATAATTCTTGAGCTTTCATTAATAATATTCATAAATAAGGAAAAAATAAACTGAGGAATAGGAACATATTGACAGCAGCCAATCAGTGACCCATAGTAATCAAATTTGAACTAGAAACTTCACTGTTCAAGGCTCCAGGAAGCCACATACCCGACAGGAAAGAACTCCAAGAGCAGAAGCAGACAGAATCTTTCCACGTGAACAATGTGTCAGTAATTAATGAATATTCTGAAAATGTCCCCAATTTTTACATTATCTTAATTTACATGAGAGCAGCAAAATACGTTTCTAGCCTTGATTGTACTTTGAAAGTAACAGGACTGTATTAAACTGTTAACTGTATGTTTGAAGCAGCAACTTAAATTATAAAGATGATACATTTGGCCCGCAGGAAAACAAACAAACAACCACAGCCCTTTCTCAGCAAAAGCAAGACTCATCTGACCTTTTACTGAAGGAGTGCTACCCAAACAGAATGAATGCGCAGGGTGCGGGTGAAGCTTTCCATTGGCTGACCTCGTATTTAATAAAGTTGGCCGAGTCCTCGAGGTTCATGTCTTCCCTCCTCAGCGGGTTGTCGTGAGTGGCCAGGGCCAGGCACCGCAGTGTGTCGCTGCCACTGCCCCATTCCCGGATGACAGACATGATCTTCTGCTTGACTCCAGGAGTCATGGGCACTTTAGTGCTTCCGACTCGAATGTGAGTACACCTGTCAATGACACCTTCAGGAGCACCCTGGAAATGTTAAGATTTAGAACAATTTTATTTACTGGCTCACTCGGGATTCCAATCCTGGTAAGAACATTTAATTGCAAGCTGCTGTACTTGCCTTCACAAACATTTTGCTCATTGATGTCCGGCTTGGTTTGTTTGGTGTACAATAAACTGACATTGATTTTCTATCGCGTGAAAATTCTAGAGTAAATTCCTTTTTCATCAATTGTTTAATGACCTATAAAGAGAACATATATGGAATATTATTGGATAGCAATTTCTATAAACTTTTAACAGTTAAACATTCACTAAATACCTATTACGTGACAGACACTGGAGATTTAGCAATAGACAATAAACAGACAAGTTTCCACCCTCATAAAACTTACCCTCTAGTATGGGAAAGACACACTAGAATGTGAAAGTAGATTATAAGTGCCATGGAGAAAAAAATTTAAAAATAAGCAAGGAAGAGAAAATTATGTATGTTTAGGTTACAGTTTTACATACAGTACTGAGAAGGCAATATATGAGTCAAAACATGAAGGATGTGTGACTGTGAGCAGAGAAAACATTATGCAGACTGACCGAGCAGTTCAAGGAGCCTCCAGGGCAACACGGCAGGAAGCAAGTTTGCAAAAGATTAGGGGTTAATGGCAGAGGTTGCAGAAGCAGGTTGTAGCATCCTGAAAGTCACTGTAAGACATCTGGCTTTTTTAACAAGTGAAACACGAAGGCAATGGAGAGTTTCAAGCTCTGGCAGTTATGTTAAGAATTAACTGAAGGAAGGGCAAGGAACACCACACCACTTCAGTATTTTAAATACTTTTAGACAGCTAGTGACTATATTAGATGTCAGCACAGTGACAGTATTTAAAGTCGTAAGAAGAGAAGAGTTCAAGGGAGTAACTGCAGACATAAAAGCCGAGACCTGGGCCCTGGAGCCTCTTGGAAGATACAGCCAAGGAGATAGGGTTGGGGGGAGAACAAGTAAAGGACTCTTTTAGGGAGGGAGAGACTGAGAGGATAAACTGACAGCTCAGGTAAAACAAAAACTGATTCAGATTCCATTGGTTTATCTATATATACAGTCATATTACCATAAAATCAACATACTTTATTTATCCTTTCAAATTTTTTGTTGGCTTTCTTTTTCTTACCTTATTACATGAACTAGGGCTTCCAGTACTACACTGAATAGAAATGTTGAGAGTAAATTCTCTTGCCCATTAGGAATGTTAACTTTGTGTATTTATACCATCAACCAGAAGATGCTTGCTTAGTTTTTATCATAAACTGAGATCAAATTTTATCAGATGCCTTTTCTGATTTAAATGATCTTATGATATTCTGCCTTGATATTCAATTATGTGGTGAATTACATGGATTTTCCCCTCATTCAGACAAACATTTAATAATAACTGTAAAAGCCCCAAAGAACCTCAGCAACCAACAGAGGCAACTGTGAGTGGAATGAAGCCATCCTCTCAGCCAGAGCAATAAAAGGACAATCACTAAATTCAACATTATCTGATTGATAGATCACTTATCTATCTGTCTTTTTTGGGGGGGGGGGGTGGCGCAGTGGTTGGTGGCACACACCACACGGCCATCTTGTGTACAGGATCAAACCAGTGCTCCCTGCAGAGATAGCGCAGAGTCTTGACCACTGGGAATTCCCATGTATCTAGTTTCCATTAAGCATTTGTACCAATGGCTCTGGGAAGACTGCAAGAATGTCCAGTGACTGAGTGAGGTGTGACCTCGGCACCAGGTACATCCTGCGTGCTAAATTACTTCAGTCTATCTGACTCTTTGTGACCCTATGTACTGTCTGTCCATGGGGTTCTCCAGGCGGGAACACTGGAGTGGGTTGCCATGGGTTGACCTCCAGGGGGTCTTCCCAACCCTTGGATGGAACCTGCATCTTTTACACCTCCTGCACTGGCAGGTGGGTTCTTTACCACTAGTGCCACCTGGATACATCCTGGGTGGAGAGGACAAAGCCACTGCTTCCAGGACCAGGGCTGTGAAATTCAACAGTCCTATCCAAAGGGGCCACTTGGCCTTAAAAAGCTGGTCCTGCTCTATTGCTGCTGGTTGTTTCCCTTCATTGAGTAGTTAGAGGTAATTAAGTAATTCTAAACATCAGTCTCTGTGAAGCTGAACTCTTCAGGTTGCCTCTGAAGGGTTTAGTCAAACACCAACTAATAACAGAGCTATCAGACAATGTGGCTTTGCTTACTGACAAGTGGGGTGTATTCCCTAAAACAGAAACAAAGGACCTGGACTTGTTTCATGGAAACCATGAGTCTGGGCAAGGATGCCACAGGAGAGGTCCAAGACCCTTGTGGCTGTGAGACTGTTGCTTGTGAAGCATGAATCGAGTTACTGTGAAAGATTCTATACTTCAGCTGAGGCATCCTCCATTCTGGCACGAGTTTTGATTTCCCTGGAGAGTAGAAAAGAGGCACACTGATGTAAGAAAACAGAGTGCTGGAGCAGGGTCCCGTTCCGCCTCACACTGTGAGATAGTATGCAAGTCACTGAGGGCCTCAGTTTCCCTGCCTGCAAGTGTGAGATTCGACTGCATGGTCCTAAAGTCCTTTTTACAACCTGAGATTTGGCGTGGTGACCAAATGCTTAAATAGCTGATGTCTTTAACAGGTGCACTGTTGCCCACCTTAGGCTACCTGTGCTCTGAGGTGCCACCCTACTCCCCCAAAACACTGCCTCCTCATCTGCCCTGGATACCTAAGGAAGGATGAAAAAAGTCACCACAGTGATAGCTGAAATAAGCTTTGCTTTTGTATAACTAGGAAGGCTATATTTATAACCTCCTGTTTCTCTTTCTTCTACCAGAAAACCCTGACTGAAGGAACAGTAGCACTAAAGTGCTACAACGAGGAGCCTCAAGCACTGACTGGCTGCCCCTTGGAGATGACAGGTATATAGGTCTGACACTAAGAGCTTGTGTGTAGCAGAGCCCAACTCTGAAGAAACCTAAACTCCAAGGCTGGGAGGCAGTGGGTACTGGGAACAGGTCTAGAGGACCCAATGCAGACTGCATTAACACCATCCTGCATGCACTGCAGGGAGACGGTATTCACCCTGTTGCAGTGGGGCTCTGTGCTTCCAGGTCTGCAAGGGCAGGACCAGACGCAGACTTCAGGGCCTGACTTGTTTCCTCCTAGACCTCTTCTGCTCCTGCTTGTCCTCACAGTCCCTTCAACCTGTATTCTCTGGCTTCTGCAGCTTCCATTTCTGAGCTTCCTTAGGTTGCTTCTGGGCATCTAGGCTTCTTCTCTTCCCCTTGTTCTAATTCTACCTGCCACTGCCTGTCACTCTGACCTTCATGTATGGTAACATCTTGTTCACATGTTACTTACTCTGCTTCTCAGCTAAGCAACCACTCATCACTCTGGCTAGAACAGAGGTTATTGCTTAGGTCCATTCAGCTGGCATCACCATGACCATAAGCAACAAGTTGGTCAGCAAACACTAGGCCTGAGCCTCAGCAACCTGAACAAGGTCCATGTCATGGATCTGCCAGCCCTTTTTGGGGCCACATGCTAGACCTGTCCTGCAATGACCAGTCAACTGGATTCTGTGGCCTCACACACTTGGTGTAGCTAAACCTGAATAAAACCATCTGCAACAGCTGCTGGCAGACACTGGCCATCTTGTCGGCCTCCAGCACCTGGGTCCTTAACAGGTCAGTCCATCCTGCCTGCCACTTTGCTCAGCCTAAGAAAATCCTGGCTCTGGGGCTCTGACAGGCAAGGGAGAACAGGTGAGGGATCACACATTTGTCTAGAGTTCACACACCTAACAGACACACCTGCACCCCCCAGTATTGCTACTCCAACTCACCATAGTTGTAATAATTCTGCTCATATAAACACAGCATGTCAAAGTTTTAATTACTACTAGATTCAATGTGCTAACATTGTGCTGAGAATCTCTACTTTTGTATTATGAAAGTTACATCAATGTCAGGTTTTGCTATTAAAGTTATGCTGGTGATAAAAGTTTCGTTTTCTGCCATTTTTGGTGTGGCCACACTGTGCAGCTTGAGGGTAAGTGTCAAGTCCTAACCACTGGACAGCCAGGGAACTCCTGAAAAGTTGTATTTCTTCAGTATTGGCACAACTGGGCCTGAATAATTTGAAGGGAAGCGTAGATTTTGAATTATAGATCCAGTTAATTTAACAGGCATAGGATTATTCAATTTTTCTTAGAAAGCTGTGCTACTGAGAGGATTTGTTCATTTCTTCTATGCTGTCAAATTTATTGATATAAAAACTTTCAGAACAGCTTTTTGATCTTGTCTTTATTATTTCCTACTTCCTTCTACTTGTAGTTGCTTTTCCATTTTCTTCAGATGGAAACTTACGTATCATCTTTTTAATTGATTTCTAGTTTAATTCTATTGTGGTCAGCCTGTACAATCCTTTGTAATTTGTTGAGACTTGCTTCATGGACCAGCAATATGGTGTATTCTGGTAAATTGTTCCTTATGGATCTGAAAAGCATAGTAGGAGCAGCACAACAGAAATAAGGATTAAGTATATTTACAAGTGTTGCTCCATATCCTGATTTTTTTTCATTTGCTTGTTCTATCAATTTTTGAGATAGGTGTATCTCCAACTCTAATTGTGAATTTGTCTAGTTTACCTTTTATTTCTGTCAACTTTTGCTCTGTGAACTTTAAAATGTGTTAGTAATAAACTTGCATAAACAATTAGACCATTTAACACAAGGTCATGGGCAACTCTGATAAGTTTTGATAGACTGGAAGGAGGCAAAAGCTTGACTGGAGTGGACTCAGAAAATGGGAAAAGTGAAATAAAAATGGTTCTTTGAGACGTTTTACAATAAAGGAAAAGAAGCAGGATGCTTAAGTGAAAAAGTTTTAAGATAAAAAACAACTATTATTTCTCTAATGAAGATCCAGTAGAGATAGGAGATTGATAATGCAGAAAAGATGCTGGGACAAGGAGCAGCTGGGTTTTACTGGGAGCAGAAAGAGTACATGTCACAGCACAGGTGGCTGCATATGGAAATTGTCCATTGGTAACTATTATTTTCTTGGTCAAATGGCCAGATCAATTTACCTTATAGCGAAGATGGAGAAGGAGATACCGAGAGAGAATTTGAGGAAATAAAGTATAGAGTAAGTTGTCTAAGACAGTGAGTGAGTGGACTGACGGGCAGCATGAACACCACCAAGTTCAAATACTGACCGAGTTGCAGGCATTTGCTCGTTCTATTTTAGAAAGACCCTTCAATTCAGTATCAAATACATTCATCTTCTCTACCAGGCAAGTGAGAGCAGTCTCTGTAGCTTCTCCAACTTTTTCATACACACCCTTCGCCTATAGTAGCAGAAAGCATACAAATTACAAAAAGGGAAAAGTAGTAAAAACAAGTAAATTTTCTTTAATAAAGACTTTTTCCTCCATTACATCATTGTTCTCTGGGTCGTTTTTATCCTATCCTGGAGCACATGATCCAAATGATTAAAAATAAACTCAAAGGACAGGTGTGCATTTGATCTTTTTCTAATAATTACGCCTTTCATTCCCCTGAACTATAAGCCAATAATCACAGTATTAAGTGAAACATGAGAGCCTGCAAATAGTATTTGTAATTCCATGTCATTATTTATCATTCTACATAATTTATATTCTGTTTTTGTTGGGGACTGGTTTGCCTTTAGAAACCAAAAAATGTATCTCACTGTTTATAATGTAAAAAGGGAGGAAAGAAGGTTTTCTGTTGGTTAAACTTTATATAATAACATCATCAAAACAACCTTCTAAGCCTCAACTTGTCCTCAAGGATGCAATGATATCCATCTGAAAAAGCCAAGATCAACACCCTTGTACTTTCAGGAAAAAGTATCCTGGGTTTTACTCATTTATAGTAACTAAGCTACACACAGAAGAGAAAACATCATGTATGCTACAGCTCCAAGTTGAGTAACTGCAATGCTCAGCCACAGAGAATATATGAAAGGCTCCCAGCTTTTTTGGGGTAGATCATGCTGGCTCTGTTAAGAGACAAGCTCTTAATGGAAAGGGCAAATAAAATCAGGAACTCGTACTTTCAAAAAGGGAGGAACGAAAAGAAAATTTAAAAAAGGGGGAGGAACGAAGGCTAGATTTTCATCCCTCCCACTGCACCTCTGAACTAGAAACAGCCAGGTCTAGTTTCTCATTTATGAGAAGGCTCACCTCATTGTAATCCAAAGCAGAGTCATTACAAAGAGCACAAATTGTCGCCAGTTCCACAAGACCATCATACTGATGACATTTCACTGGTTTATCATCTTTATGTCTGTGAGAAGAAAAAAAATAACTCTTAAAGCACATTGTGGTCAACTGTGGTCATTTTTATTTATTTTTTTACTAAAAAATAGAATTTTGTGTACAACAGATTGGCAAGCATTCAAAAGAATTCAAGTGATGGCTCCTAGAAATCCGATGCTGGAGACGGTAATAGAATGTGTCTCTGGTATCAGTAGTGAATCAGTAAAGACCAGAAATTCTCAGTTACTGAAATTCCTCCACCACTGGTATCCATAAAGAAAAAACAGGAATTCCCTGGTGGTCCAGTGCTTAGGACGTGGTGCTCTCACTGCTGGGGCCCTGGGTCTGGTTCTTGGTTGGGGAACTAAGATACCGCAAACTGTGTGTGGCATGGCAAACAAACAAAAATAAAAAATCACCTCCAAAACTCCATCTAAACAGAAACTACACTTGAAAATTTAGGCCTCAAAAGACGAAAAAGGTTCACTGGCTTAACCAATCGATTTCAACTGTATATCAATTTTCAGGTATGCATTACCAATTTTTATTTTTAAAAAAGTAAGCCATTTTGATAACCAGGACCTACATCAGGAAAACTATCCAAACACTTCGGAGACACTGCAAGTCTATATAGGCACCAAACTGCCAACGTGGAGCCTTTAAAAGACAAGGAAGGTTTACTCACACTTCTCCGATAGGTGCATATGTTGATCCAGTTATGGTAAACTCATTAAGGGAACAGGTATCACCTTCGACTTTGTCCAGAATGAACATCTACAGAAAAAAAAAACAGCCTAAGTGTTTAAAAGATATAAAAAAAAAAAAAATGCTAGAAGCATATAACCTTTGCTAAGACAAAAGGCTCTTCTCACTTAAGTGTCGAAGCTCAGCATGAGAAGTATTGTTCCTATTCTAACTAGACACTATTAAGACTGCTCCCCCCCACTCCATTCATCTAACAGTCTGAAAAACAGCATCACTGAGGTGCTGAATAAATAAGCAGCAATGGCACCAGGCAGAGGAGAAAGAGAACATACATGAAAACCAAGTTATGAGGACTCTGGGCCAGTCAGTTCCGAAGACTCAGTAGTACTTTTTAGAATACTCAGAATTCCAAATGACAGGCTGAGAAAGTGACCTAGGTATCACCGCTTTAGAGCTAAGAGTAAAAGCCTAGGAAGAATAAACTCACATATCAGAGTTGCATAAACATTCCCCAAGTAAAATAAGACAAATTGCTTCTCTACTCTTTCCCACTTACTTTTTATTGTGGTAATAGCTCATTTTCTATGAAGGTGCACAACCACATGTATATAGTAAGGAGCCCGCAGAGCTGAATGAACTGATGTTACCAAGACGATAACAGATGGAAGCGTGCTTTAGGAAGGAATTCTTAATTTTACAGAATAATAAAGTGACATGAGCCAGTTTTTTAAGGTGAAGGTATTTTTTCCCCCCTCTTGGTTTGCTTTCCAATTTGTAATTCAGAAGTCCAGTTTGGAATGATCAAACCATTCTACAATAAAGAATTTTTAACATGTTAAACTCAAGTAAAAAAAGAGTCATGTAATGCTTTAAAAAAATTTTTTCAGAGCATTCTGACTCATATTCAGTAAGGAAATCTGATTTTGTTTTAAAATAACTTCCTTTGCTTCATAAGATTTGTTTATTATATAGCATATACTTTTAAATTCCGGAAGCTTCATTTCAAAAGTATACTCAGAACTAAATCAATCTGGGAACTGAACTAAAGCTGTGAGACAAAAGGATTAAAAAAAAAAATTATATATAATTTAAAACTGTGGGATTTAAAACTGTGGTGACTCCTGGTAAAAGGCTCTAGTTCAAACACATATAATTGGTGTGTCAAATAAGGAAAAGATTCATGTCCAAGGTCACATGCAGCAAGGTCACCAATTCCTACAGTTTTTTTTTCCTAGCAGATACAACATCTAAAAAAGGAATTTTGGCAGAAAGCTCTTTCCAAAAATGTCTGACATTTACAGAAGAGGAAAAAAAGGAGTAAAAAGAGGTTAAAGGATGTGCTCGAGGTTACACAATTATTAAGTGGGAGACAGAAACAGGTTTTACTTATCTCTCCTGTCAGAAAACTGAACTTTACCTTACTATTAAAAGTTGTGGGACCCTCAGACATGGCACAATTTCTCAGAGTCTATGTTTTCTAACCTCTTGAGCAGTACTACCATACGATTCAAACGAAGTCATGTGAAAAATTAACTGCACTAAGACTTATCAAAGCAAGTTGGCATCATGACTACACCATGTCACTTCTTTAATGACGCTGTATATAAAAGTGAAGCTCTTTGGGTCTACACCACAGTACAAAATATTCTAAAACATTCAGAATTCTAACCCACACAAACTAAATCTGAATGCACACAGGCATTTTTAGACTGCAAGCCAGTAAACCATTTAGAAACTGCATGATGAAAGTACCCCTAAGTCAAGGGCAGTTATGCAACCCACTGCAAGAAACCTCCTGTAGAATACTGATTAGCATCAGCTTTCTGTCGCCAAAGGTAGAACAGAACAAAGAGGCAAGCTGTTTCTTTAACAGAACATTTGAAATCAAATTATTTAAGGGAAAATATAAGGAAAAAAATCCAACATTTTTTGGGACCAAGGAAAGAAAATTTAGGTAGCTCAGTTACACTCTGCATCTACCTAAGACAAGCTAGAAGCTTGCCACCTGAACATCTGTCCTTTATTTCTTTACCAACTGAGCTATTAGTATCGGGTTTTGGATAACACAAAGAATTGAGGGTGCGTATATCAAAAAATTACCACAAATTTAAATTCAGTAAAAGAGTCTGAGGGTTCAATGTATCAAAACAAGAACAATTTCTAATGCTAAAAAAACCCATTATCTAAAACCCAGAGATAAGGCCAAGGGGATGATGGCATGTCCTTTCAATGTCATCAGAAGCATTACTTAACAGGCACTTAGAAGCTTTAGTGTGCTGGGAAAATTTAACATTCTTTCACTGTGCTATTATAAAAGGCTCAGGTTTTATGAAGTTGTGGCTTTTTGTCCTCTATAAAAGATAAAACTTAGTTTTATTTCCCCGTATGATACTAACCAGTTTTTATAATCTAACACTAACTAGTCCTATTCTAATACTGAGCACTTCCTCACATGTTCCTGTAACTAGTTTTACCATCTTGCTGATTTTCTCTCATTGAACTAATGACCCAAACAGAATCTTTGACATGAATTTCATTCAACATTTATGAGTTGTCTCTCTCCTGAAAAATTACTTTGACTTGTACAAATGATTTGACTTACAGTCATCATGAAATGATTATCAGTTAGTCAATATCCATCTTCTAATATAGATTCAATATAAGAAAAGATTGTTTTCTCGTGATGAGAATTCTGAAGATTTACTCTCAACAACTTTTCACATATAAGGTAGAGCAGTGCTGATTACACTTATCATGTTGTACATGACACTCCCTAATACTTAACTGGAAGTCTGTACCTTTTGTTCACCTTCATCTAATTTCTCACCCTCCAGACTGAAACCCACAAATTTGCTCTTTTTCTGTTTGTTTTTGAAGTATCACTGACCTACACTATGTTATTACTTCCTGGTGCATGGGATAATGATGTGATACTTCTATACATTTCAAAATGATCATCGTTAAGTCTAGTTGTCATCTGCCACCACACATAGATACTACGCTATTACTGACTGTTCCCTGCACTGTACATTTCATACCCATGACACACTTATTTTCTAACTGGAAGTATATACTTTTTTTTGTTTGTTTTTTCTCATCCTTCTACCTCAAAGTTGTTTGAATAAAACCTATGGAAACCGAATTACATGAAAGAACTTCATTCAGCTGCATCATTATATTATTTCTTTCTTCTGCTTAGGGCAGGTTTAAACAGTTTATTTTATCCTAAAGTGATAGTCAAAACAATGTAAGAGAAAGGAAGGATGAACACAAAATGAAGCAAGTTAAACGCAATTCTTTACTTTTCAAGAAGAAAAACATGTTTCATTCAATGTGTTAAGAAAGTACCAATTAGAATTTTATGGAGGCAGGTAACTAGCTGGTTTTATACAATTCTTACTTTGAAGCTTGTGTTAACATACATACACTTAGAAGAACAGGGAAATAAAGGAAGCATAGTCACCTAACACATTTACAGACTGCTTATAGTTACTTCCCCAACACAAGTATATCACTCATGTAGATAACCTCTATCAGATACAATTCAATTTGCTTAAAGCACATAAAAAGGTATCAAATTATAAATCAAAAGTTTTATGATCCAGCAATCTCACTGCTGGGCATATAACCAGAAATGATGAAAACTAATTTGAAGAGATACATGCACCCCCATGTTCAGAGCAGCACTGTTTACCTCAGTTAAGACATGGAAGCGAGCTGTCTACTGATAGACGACTGGATAAAGAAGGTGTGGTATAGAGACACACAATGGAATATTAGTCATAAAAAAACAAAATAATGTCACTTGTTCTATGTGGAGTCTAAAAAAAATAAGGTACAAACTAATTTATTTACAAAACAGAAGTAGAGTCACAGATGTAGAAAACTTGTGTTACAAGGGAACAAGCAGGGGAGGGACAAACAGAGATTAGGATTGACACATACACACCACCATGTACAAAACAGATCAATACTCTTGTGATGGCCTCTATGGGAAAAGAATCTTTAAAGAGTGAGCATATGTTATGTATATGCATAACTCATTCTGCTATACACCTGAAACTAACAACACTGTAAATCAACTACACTATAATAACTGCTTTAAAAAAACAAAAAAATGCCACTTGCAGCAACATGGATAGACCTAGAGATCATACTAAGTAAATTAAGAGAAAAACAAATAAAATATCACTTGTATATGGAACCAAAAAAAAAAAAAAAAGATACAAATTAACTCATTACAAAATAAAAATAGACCCATAGACTAGAAAAGAAACTTATGGTTACCAAAGGGGAAAGGGAGGGGTTAAAATTAGGAGTTTGAGATTAACATATATACACTATTGCATACCAACAAGGATCTACTGTATAGCATAGGGAACTATACTCAATTATTTTTTAATAAGCTACAATGGAAAGGAATCTAAAAAGAAAATACACATACATCTCTGAATCACTATGCTGTACACCTGAAACTGACAAATCATTGTTAACTATAGTAAAAATAAAATTAACAGTAACAATAACGCTTCTAATGACATGAGGGCATATTCTTACGATGGATCAACAACCATAACTCAGAAAGATTCTTAAACTACTCCCACTTACCCTGCAGACGGACATCTGGTTTGTTGTCAGCGTACCCGTCTTGTCTGAGCAGATAACAGACGTACAACCAAGGGTTTCCACAGAAGGGAGACTTCGAACAATGGCATTTTTCTTTGCCATTCTTCGAGTTCCAAGAGCCAGGCAGGTGGTGATGACAGCAGGCAGACCTTCAGGAATGGCTGCTACAGCCAGGGCTACTGCAATCTTAAAGTAGTATATAGCACCTCTGATCCAGGAGCCTCCATGAACTGGGTCGTTGAAGTGCCCAATGTTTATGATCCAGACTGCAATGCATATAAGGGAGATGACTTTGGACAGCTGTTCCCCAAACTCATCTAGTTTCTGCTGGAGGGGTGTTCTCTCCTGTTCCGTTGCTACCATCTCATCTCGGATCTTGCCAATTTCAGTGTTAACTCCAGTTGCCACCACCACTCCCATGGCTTTGCCAGCAGCAATGTTTGTACCCTAGGACAGAAGGAGAGAACCGGTTAAGAGATTAACACCATATCCTACTTAAATCCTGACTAGTAAACTCAGACTTGTGTGGATTCTGATGAGGGCACCCAGACTCTCTACCGGGCCTCTCTACTACTATCTACTCACCACATTCTACTGGACCCTCAAGTGGCTACTACTCAGGTAACCAGTCTTCAAATTTTGATGATGAACAATACTTCAGGGTGTAGTATCTCTCTCTGTGATTCTCCGTGTAGTGAGAATGGTACCCACTTGTCCCAGAGCCCTCTACACTGGCCCACCCGAAATCTCTCCTCACTGAGTCTGACTTGCAGAGAGCTTTGGACTGGAGCAGAGCTTAACCCCTCTGTGTTCCTGACTTTTCAAACATTATACGGCTCTCAACCCTAAGCATTCTCCACCTCTGGCTCCAACAACTCCACCTCTCCTTTCATCCCTGAAATAAGAAGGGTGACCAGGACCAGGAGCTGCTCTTGAGGACCTCCACTCAAGCACTGGTATTCAAAGTGTAAGGTTTCCCTCCCCACTCTATTTTAATTCCTAGTTCCTTATTTTCATTGTAGCTCTGCAGTACTTATTAAAAATTTACTATGGGCGGTTAAATCCCCATGTTAACACACAGTACTACTTGAAATACCACTTTAAATTCTAAACAAAAACTATAAATTTCCCAACTTTATATTTCAAAAAAATTTAACAGAAAAATTGGAACAGTACAATAAACATCTACTTTACTTTTCACCCAGACTCACCAATTATTAATGGTTTGCCACAATCTGCTTTCTTTCCAAACACACACCTTTTAATTGAGCTATACACAGTTATCATCCACGTCATTTTAAAGGAAACACCCCTTTAAAGGTTAAATCTTATCCAAAGTACTTACAGAAAAGAGCATGTTCTTCTTATCTTGATTGACAGCCCGTGGGTCAGGGACAGGGTCAGTGTGCTTGATGACAGAGACAGATTCACCTAAGCAGGTGGCAATACAGAAGGTTTGTTTAGATCTATGCAATTCACACCTAGAACCCTGGTACCCTCAATTCACTCATGCCAAGACCACACTCATGAAAAGGAAATAAAGGCCCAATTCATTCAAAACGATATAAACTAGTAAAATTCAGTAACAGAAACTAATTTCCAAGAAAAAAAAAAAAATCAAAATAAAGTAATTTAATTTTGAAGTAAAATTAGAGTCAATTACTTTCTTAACTATTCAAATTTAGTTCATTTTCAAGTATCAGTTCATACTCTAATATAGTGGATACAGATTTGCTGTACACTTATATATACACACACTCTAATAGTTAAAAAGATGAAAGTATATTTACTTTTAACAAAATGAATAAACTGTAGATACAGATATGAATACTGAGGCTCATCCATTGGAAAGCCTGTTTTTGTTCAACAATGCCAAAGATGAGAAATGAAAACACTGTTCTAGATAATATTTGCATGCACTTATCAACTATTCTACTTCAATAAACCAAAATGAAAAACAGCAATCAGCAGCACTAAAAAAGACCACATGGAATAAGAGACCACTTCTTAGAACTTTCACAATGCCTTGTTGAACCTGGTTTCAACCTAACAATTTCCTATGAAATGCAGCTGACCCTTGAACAATGCAGCAGTTGGGGGGCCAACCCCTCAGCATTCATAAATCTGCACAGAACTTTGGCCTGGCCTTCTGTATACACATGATTCCTCTGGATGTGCAGTTCTGCATCTGAGGATTCAACCAACTGGTTTATTAATGAAAAAAATCTGCAGATAAGCGAACACATGCAGTTCAAACACACATTGTTCAAGGGTTAATGGTATATAATGAGGGTGAAATATGGCCCTAGTTGTTAACTCAAATTTCAGGAAGTAAATTTCGATCTCAGTATTTAACAGAAGACTCTGGTTCTTCAATCTAGCCTAAAACTAGAGTATGATTTTTATATAAATGGAAATTATTTTTGTACACACAATATGAGAATTTTATATACAATCTGATCGATTCCCTACCATTTTATGGCTTAATCAGCTTCCAGGTTGTTGCTGATAACAGCAGTTTTAGTAGATAAGCTATTCATAAAGAAACAATAAAAAATACAGAGCCCAGGTTACTCACGTCCCTACTTCTAAGACATTTAGTTGTTTTTGAAAACTAATCATCAGATAAATCTTTGAATTTTATATTTACTCACTATTTAATTCAGGTTAGCATTGTGTTTAAGTTAATCTTCTGACCACCTTACTTCCAGTTAACATGAACCCTCCACCCTAGACTGTGCCTTTATCAAACAAAAACGGGAAAATGTTCCGAACAATCCCAAATCTAATTAGTGTTCAAACTTTAGGCAGTAAATGTTCACCATTTTGGAGGGTGCTGACTTTTGTTAATTGTACATTTGACTATTGCAAAGTATATCAGGTATGAGATTAGCATTCCTGGAGTCTATTTTTCCTGCCTGGAAAACAACACTAGGTAATTAATTCACTTTCCACAAAACAGAGAGACAACAACACTGCTTCAACTTTATCTCAGGCTACCAAAGAAATTTTCAACCTTTAAAAAAATTTCTTAAATCAAAACTAATTTTTAATGAAATTTAAATATAAGAAGGCCTTATGAGATGAAAACCAACTGTTTTAAAATCATAGCTTGGCATCTACTGGCAAAAAGACTAATAAAGCATTATGAAATAAACATCTTGGAAATGTTAAGATGGGATACTATAAATGGACAGCAGGGCAAGAGTCAGTTCAACTATTAGCATGGAGTCTGAGGAAGCCCTCAGAAATTAAGCCCCCCTCCAATACATAATATTTACCTGTGAGAATTGACTGGTCAACTCTTAGAGTAGTAGATTTGATGGAAGTTAATCTTATATCAGCAGGAACTTTGTCACCAACTAATTGTGGAGAAAAAAAGCAGCTTAAATAAGCAACTTTTGTAATCATGTTACATGAAGAAGCTGTCTCCAAATCAAACACACCATTTAAAGAAAATAAACAGTCTGTATACAGCACAAATTTAATCTGCTACAGGGACTGCCCTGGTGGCTCAGTGGTTCGGACTCTGCGCTTCCAGTGCAGGGGGCATGGGTTCAATCCTGGGGAACTAGGATCCCACAGGCTGCGTGGGACTCACCCCCTACCCTCCAATCTGCTACAATAAGCAATATAAGCAACTCTTCCTGGATAAATACAAGATCTGAAGTATACAACTAAGAGAACAATGATGCTTGGGCAAACAGCTCTTAGTACACATTATTTAGTCACACTCACACATACACAGGGCATGGCGAGGGGGACTGAATTGCAAACTATGATTTTTTTCCACTGGGAAGGCTAAATTATCACAAACAGGAAACAAATACCTCTATAAAAAGATGCTCAATTAATCTCACTCATAAGAAAAAAGGAAGAAAAAACAACACAGAGAGACCACTTTTTAAACTATCAAAGTGACAAAGGAGTTGAGAAAAAAATGCACTAAGTTTGAAAGAATGTAAAGAAACAGGACTTCTTTATACAGGGTGACTATAAGATGTGGAAAGTTTAGTTTTAATAAGCAAAAAAAAAAAAAAAAAAAGAAAATCCAAAAAACCTAAAACAAACCAAAGCTACAAATCACTTAAGAGGCAAGTGCATGAAAAGTCAAAGCGAAAGTCACTCAGTTGTGTCCGACTCTTTGCGATCCCATGAACTATACAGTCCATGGAATTCTCCAGGCCAGAATACTGGAGTGGATAACCGTTCCCTTCTCCAGGGGATCTTCCCAACCCAGGTCTCCTGCACTGCAGACAGACCCTTTACCAGTTGAGCCACCAGGGAAACCCAAGAATACTGGAGTGGGTAGCCTATCCTTTTTCCAGCGGATCTTCCCGACTCAGGAATCGAACCGGGGCCTCCTGCATTACAGGCAGATTCTTCACTAGCTGAGCAAGTGCACAAGCAGGTTTTTTGTTTTTTTGTTTTTTTTTTTACGAGCAGGTATTAATGAAAATTCAGTGCTTAGTGCACTGCTAGTAAGGACAAACTGAATGTAACGTCACTAAACACACCATATAATATTAGTATTCATTTAATATTTTTAATTCAACTAGGCATCCAGACTTTGTGATGATCCTATATACACCGCTGAGTACAAAGAAAAAACTTACAAAATCTCGGGAGGGCAAACTGGTAATACATATCAAAAGTGCAAAGCACAGGGGTTCCCTGGTGGTCCAGTGGACAGGACTCTGAGCTCTGCTTTTGCTTTCACGGCCAAGGGCATAGGTTCAATTCCTGGTTGGGGACCTGTGATCCCTGTAAGTCGCATGGGACGACAAAAAACCAAACAAAAATGGCAAAACACAATCTTTTTACCCCATAAATTCCACTACAAAGAATTTATTCTACAGATATGCTTGCAGTACATAGTTAAGTTTTTTTTATCAGCAACAGAAAGAAGAGACGCGTCTATTCATCTCGTGTGCAGCACTGTGTGCAATGGAGTTCCGCTGTCACGAGAAAAGACCTTGGAAGGTATAACAGCCTTGTAACACCAGACAGGGGGGCGTGAGCGGAAGGAGACTTTTCACCTTGCATGTACCCTTTGGTACCTTCTGAAATTTGCATTATCAGATAAGTGAAAAACCTCTTGTGTAACCTCTAGGAGATCTTTAAGTCAAGTGAGTCTTCTTTTCTGGGCCAGAGTTCCTTTATTAGCCTTTAAATGGACCATGTCTTAGCCCCTTTCCTTGACGGTATTTTAAATAAATGCCACAACACCGACCAAGGAACAGGTAAAGCCTGTATTTCACCTGCACCCTGAGAACAATGCCCAGAATACTGTAGGCATTCAAATATTGTTAGATGAGTATGTTTTAGTATCAAAGCAACTGAACAGTAAATTTAAGTACAAAACAGCTTTCCCTGACTCTCTGAAAGTTACTAAGGTGTTTTTAGGAGTCTTATGCAAGGACAGCTAACAGAACAAATAAACACTGTTCCCCCTACAAATGCATATATTAAGTTAAATCTTAATTTTCCAGACTTACGCTACCATACAGAACTGTAACTCTGTCACTGGTTATACATAAACTATCTAAGAGGTAGATTCAATCAATTCAATCTATTTCTTAGACAGAATTCACTTCTAAGTAGTAGATTGATTTCATTCGTTAAACCTTCAATTTAGTTCTAATATTTCTGTAACTCACAGCTCTTAAACTCATGGTGAGTATAGTTCATGAAACAAATCCTATAACCTATGTAAGAAACGTGGTCACATGGCAGCACACAACAAGACTGCCAATATCTACTCCCAGGAGGCAAAGATCATCCCTGTACTTGACTGCAGGGACACACAAGTTAAGGTGAAATTCCTGCTGGAAATGCTTATGCAACAAACAGCAATATTCAGATGGAAGACACTAGAAACTTCCAGCTTATTAATAATATAATTCTGCTCATACTACAATAGTTAAGTAACTGTATCTTAAAATTTAGTGGCCTTCACAACCTATAATACCCCATCCAGATAAAACTTTAAAATAGCTTAGGTAATTCCCTGGTGGTCCAGTGCTTAGGACTGCGCATTTTCACTGCCAAGGGCATTCTATCCCCGGTGATGGAACTAAGATTCTGCAAGCTGCTAGTGTGGCAAAAAATAAATGTAAAAAAACCTCAAACAACCTAAAAAAGTTTTACTGTGTTAGTTCTGGCTGTCATAATTTGACCCCACATAACCTTGAACATGAAAAGGATCCAAGTTCAATGATGAATGCATGACCCTAAGTGGAAAAATTACTTGAAAATGTTAACGTCTGAAGCAATTTATGCCATGATCCTACAGGAGTAGAAAGCTTCTAACATGGCGCAGCAGTCACCACAATCTACAAGCTCATCTGCACTGTAACAATTGAATGGAAACCACCAACCCAAAAGCAGAACGCCAGGAATTCTCTGGTGGTCCAGTGGTGAGGACTCTGTGCTCCCACTGCAAAGGGCATGGGTTCAAACTCTGGTTGGGAAACTAAGATCCCGCAAGCTATGTGGTGCAGTCAAAAAGGAAAAAAAAAGAATAAAATAAAAGAGCACAAGGTGTCATTTTATACTGGAGTTGCATCTCTTTTAAACAACTTCATATATTAGCTCTAACTTGTATTCTCATATACCTGGCCACAATTTAGTTAAGGTCAGCATATCTAATATTCGAATTGAGGACCCAGAAGTTATATCTTGCCATTTATTTGCTGTTTCAGTGGCAGCTCAGAGGATTAAAAATGAATGAAAAATGTTTTTGAGGCAAGAAATACCGAGATTAATTTTTTTCCTCAATAACACAGTCAACATTTAAGTTACTAGTTTAAGGCGGGATAGACACTATATATGCAGCATTTAGAATTATGTTAATGTTTAAACTTGCATCACAAAGAAACCAGCTTATTTTTACTCCTGAAAGTCTGTTTTAAATATATGAAGGCTATGTTGTACAGAAATTATATTGATATGTTCAATTATTGGTTAAATATTCAAGAATGAGTCAGATGTAAAATGCTAGTGGAACAAGTGACTGGGAAGTCCTTAAACACTGACCTCATGCTATTATTAAACTTTTGTTCCCTTCTGTAACAACCATTCTAACTGGGAGGCAACTATGTATGTCGGAACTCAAAGATGACCTGGGAAAAAAAAAAAAGATGACCTGGGATCGAACCTGGGGCCCCTGCATTGGTAGCACAGCATCTTAGCCACAGGACCACACAGGAAGTTGTTTAAAAATTGATCTTATGCTCTTACTAACTTTTCTTCCATCCTGTAACAGTCATTCTAACTGGGAGACAATTACGTATTTAGGAACTAAAAGATGACGACCTGGCGACCTTTTATAAACTACAGAATCTTGGGGCCTGCTCTTTAAGAGACTGGTTTAATGCATTTGGGATCCAGGAATCCATTATTTTAAAGAAATTCTCCAAGAACACTAAAGAATTAATACAAGGAGGAAAAAGGCTTAGTAACTGGTGTCACAGATCCTGTGAAGAGCCTGTTTAGAATAGTCTTTCCTGTGTGTTGTTTCTCACGTGCCATGTATGCGAAGCTCTAGGTCAAGAAGACCCTAAGTCCCTAACACTTGGGAAATGTACTACCTTAAAAGTTTCACGTTTATTTCCATTACAAAATGATCTCTCTGTGGAAAAGGTGCGCGTGTGCTTAGTCGTTCAGTTGTGTCCGACTCCTTGCGACCCCACGGACTGTAGCCCGCCAGGCTCCCCTGTCCACGGGGATTCTCCAGGCAAGAACGCTGGGGTGGGCTGCCATGCCCTTCTCCTGTGTGGAAAAGGTACTAAGAGCGTAAATCCAAACTGGCCTTAAAAACCTGCCAAGTTCTAGTATTCTCTTAGTGAGAAGACACTCCCTTGCATCATCTTGACCAGACCAACTAATATCCTCATTCTAGACAGGAAACTAAAGGTAGCAATAGGAGTCTAGCCTAAAGAGCTTCAATTAATGAAAGACTTCCTTTAATTTAGTGTGTGACTCTGCTTTTTGTTTGGAGGAGTCAATTTAGGATTAAATCTACTAGGAAGCAGGTTGTCTTAAGAAGTAAAAGATCCATGAAAGCAAAGATTCAATGGCTACTTTTCATCTAAGACATACTTTTCTTTTGTCTGCAGGCTTCTGTGAATTCCAGACAGAGGGTTTTGTGCGTGAGGAGTAGGCAGCCTGTTCCGATGATCACATCCAGTGATATTTCCCTGATGGGGCATGTCAGTGCCCTCAGGGCAAGTGGTAGTGGAAAATTCTTACTCTTGCCAACGGGATGCTCTGCAATTCTTTCCTCTGAAAATTTTTTTGTCTCTTGAGTTGAGGCAGTGTAATAGAAGAATAAACTCCATTATAAACTACTTTCTGTTTAACATCTGACACTTAAAATTCAGCTCTTGGCTCCTTAAGTCTGTAGCTCTTTAAAACCCGCTATCACAACACAGATTTCCACCCTGAACAAATTTTTCAATGTATAGTTTGTGCTGAGTTATCAAGAACGCAAGTAAAAGCCATTTAAAGGAAACTATTACTTGGCCACATTTTAGAACTGAATGAACACAAGCTTTCTTAATCTTAAAATCTGGGAAAGGCTATTTATAAGGCCAGGATGATTTAACATTGGTTATATTATGTCAAAAACACTGACAGTTAAAATCAGCGCAACTCAGAAAAAGCCTTTTTTGAACTGATTATACATAAGGAAAAAAATCTAACTTATTGTGGCAAATTCTACCAGTTTATTCAAATCTTTTTTTTTTTTAACTATATATATAAGATCAGAAAATTACCTCTTAAATACCACTATTGTTTCTGAGTTTAAATGGCTCTGAGGAAAAGCCAGTCATAATAGAATTAATTAACCTAAATTAGTTAAACGTTTAACTGTGACTCAAACCTTTTCACTCCTAATTTGGTTAATAAATTTTGTAGTTAGGAAAAAAATGAATGAAATTCTTCACTTTTAGAAGCTCTACCTGCCTACTTAACACTATTTCCAGGCCTCAGGCTGGGCAGGGAAGAACATTACAAACTGCTATAGATTATACTGTATTTGTTCCCCGTCCAATTTGTTGGATATATTATCTATGATGAAACACATCTTTTTAAAATGCAGACATATCATTCTCTTTAAAACCTTTCAACAGCTTCTTCCTACTAGACTTGCTTCAAACACAATTCTCTTCAGTCTCTCAAAAGTTCTGAGTCTTCACAAACAGCCAGGCTTTCCTCAAACTTTCAAGATTAGGTTGGTATCCATCACAATGTGCTCATTTCCTAACACTCCTCACGTTACATGTTTGATGCATCCTCCCCACTAGACCCACTAGCGCCACAAAGGCAGTCACTTAGTCACCACTAATTTTCCAGGCCTGGTATTGTGCTGAAACATAGTGCACACCAAATAAAATATCTGCTATGGAATGAAGTACCTGCACATACATCATTTTCTTTAAAAAAGAAAAGGGGAGGGGCACCAGAAACTTATAATTATCAAATCGAAGACTGTCACAAAGTTAGAAACAATGAAACGTCAGGATCAAAGAGATCTTAGCCTTGGTTGAGCTGAATGAGGTTTAACAGTGATTACTGCTTAAAATATAGTCTGAAAACAAAAGACATGTATGCTAGCAGAGGACTAGAGATAATAGTAGGGAAAGAGAAATATGAAAAAGATTCATGGGTTTTAAGTGACAGGACAACTAAGATTGCCAAAGTGTCCTTATGCGTAAGAGTGGAAGATAAGGTCTAGAATAGGAAGCAGACTCTATTTACATTAACTGTATTCAAGTATGGGCACCAAAGAAAGCCATCAAGATGGTAAAACAGGCCATCACAGGAATCAGGAATCAGACTTCTATGTGCCTCCAAAGAGAAAAACTAATGTGGACATTTTATAATAAAACTGGCATAATACATAATTGCCAATAAAAGTAGCACAGCTTTCCCTAGTCTGGGAAGTTTCTAGCTGCTAGAGGTGGAAGCTAACTGGTTCATTAGATGCCATGGAGGCAGCCCACAGCAAGGTTACGTAAGGTTAGAGTACATGGTATCTGGGATACCAACATGCATTTCTCTTTATTGCAACAGTAAAGCATGCTCTTTACAAGGTGAAAACCCATCCCTCACTTCCCTCATCCAAACATCTATTTATCTGTTAACACCATTTATCAAACACCTTTCTCTATAGATAACACTTACTAAAGTTTCATTAAAATAAAAATTACAAACCTTTAACATTGGTATGTATTTACCTGTTTCATTCTTTTTTAATGGCTACATAGTAATACCTAAAGCAATCATCTCTAAAGCTCAACTTTGGAGAATGCTTACTCTATACTAAGCACTGCTATAAGAGTTTTATGAATTCTATGATTATCTTCATTCCCTGTTTACAGATAAGGAAAATGAGGCACATAACTTGCTTAACGTCACAGGTATTTCACAGCCATCCTGTGATTAATCAATCAGTCACTGTTTTCACAGTCATCTACATGTTTCCAATTTTCCTTTCGTGCACTTCGATTACTTCTGGAGAAAAGATTCACAGAAAACAGAATTTTCCTACAAATGTATACTACCACCAAATTAACTTTCTTGCCATTTTCCCATACTCTCAATCTTGTTTCCTGACTACTGCTAACACCAAGCAGAAGAAGGAAATAGCAACCCACTCCAGTATTCTTGCCTAGAGAACTTGTGGACAGAGGAGCCTGGTGGACTGCTGTCCACAGGGTCACAAATAGTCGGACGTGACTGAAGAGACTTAGCAGCAGCAGCTAACACGAAGCACTTTATTTCTTAAAACTCTTTTATCATCTTCAAAGTAAGTTATTTTATATTTTTACATAGTCAAATCTGGTGATGGTGGTGGTGTTGTGTCACACTTAGGAAATGTGTTTCCTACACTATGTGGTTTCTTCTAATTTCCCCCAAATCTTAATCACAATAATAAGGGTTGAAAGACTGGCACTGACTGTACTGTAACTACCACTGAGTCACAGGGAGAGGGGAGGAGGTGATTACAGGAAATGAGGAAATGCCAGTCCTGTGAAATTCAGGTCAGGCTTCAAGACCAACTGGTCCATCATGATCTGACGACTGGAGATACCTTCCTGAGTTCCTCAGAACTCATGGTTCTTAGTGTCTTAGCTGTTCTCACAGCAATGAATAAATTATTGCTCGAGGTCTCAAAACCCTCTGTTTCTAATAGCACCCACGCCAATTTCTGTTTTAGACTATTGTTCTGCTTATACACGAGTTAAGATTAAGAACTTATAGCTCTATAAAACAGATATTAATTACAGGAAAAACTAAAATAATGATTTCTACTGTTTTTTGGTTACAGATGACTCAGCTCTGCATCTCTAACTAGTTCTGTTCTCTTATCCTTCTCACTGTGAAACAACTCCATATGGGGGAAAAGACAAAAGACAACAATCCTTATTTGGTCATGTAGTTTCTACATCTCTGAGCGATGTTTATCATTTTAGGAACAGGTGAAAACTGTTTAACAATATTCCAACAATACCATGCAGACTGCTTAATGAGACAATATTTTACAATTTAACTGTAACGACTTTTCCCATTTTGTTGAGATAAAAACCAACCTGTAACACTGTGTTAAGTTTAGGGTACAAAACATTTATATATACATACTATATGGAATTACTACAATCAGTTAATATCCATCAACCTCACATAGTTACAACTGTTTCCTTATGATGAAAACTTAAGATATACTCTTAGCAACTTTCAAGTATATACTATAATCTTGTTACCTATAGTCACCATGCTGTACATTATATTCCCTGAACACATTTGTCTCACAACTGGACTTTATACCTTCTGACCATCTTCACCTAATTCCTGCACCCCCTGTGCTAGAAACCACCAACCTGAGTTTCTAAGTTTGCTTTGCATGTGTGCGAGAATGAGTTTCCTTTTTTAAAGATTTACATGTAAGTGAGATTACATGGCATTAGCCTTTCTCTGACTTATTTCACTTAAAGTGCATCCATGTTGTTGCAAACAGAAGGACTTCCTTCATTTTTATGTCTCAATAATACTCTTGCGTGTGTGTGTGTGTGTGTGTGTGTGTAGACACATTTACTTTGTTCATTTATCCACTGATGGATACTTAGGTAAACAGTGCTGTAATGAATGCAGGGGTGCAGATCTCTTAGGGAGACTGATTTCATTTCCTTTGAATATATATCCTAGAAGTGGAAATGCTGGATCATATGGTATACAACCATACCTTGGGAGACATTCTGGGTTCAACGCCAGACAACCATAAAAGTAAAAGCAGAAACTACTCTGGCTGAGAACCCACCTTCCAATCCAAGGGATGTAGGTTCGATCCTTGGTCAGGGAACTAAGATCCCACTTGCCATGGGGCAGCTAAGCCCACAGCAGAACTACAGAGCCACGTGTCGTAACCAGAGTGAAGCCCGTGGGCCACAACAGAAGATCCTGTGTGCTACAACTTAGACCTGACACAGCCAAATAGATAGATATTGAGAGCAAAAGCAAATACTGCAATAAACTGAGTGATAAGAAGATATGTTTATACTGTACTAGTCTATTAGCATGCAATAGCATTGTGTAAAAAACAATGTACATACATTAATTTTATGAGACTTTATTGCTTAATAAAAAAAAAAAAGCTAATCAGTTGAGTCCTCAGTGGGTCAATTTTTTTGCAACAGTAACCAAAGATCACTGATCATAACAATTATAACAATGAAAAGTTGAAATATCTGTTAAAAAAAATGCAATATCTGTGCAGCACAATAAAGAGAAACACAGTAAAACTAGGTATATGCTTGTAACTTCATTTTTTAAAACCAATAGCTAGAATCTTGGGGTGGAATTCTGGGGAGAAGGATAAAAGAATCCCCTGGAAATTGCATACAAGACTTCTGAACGTGTGTATTTGGAAAAAGAGTCCAGATTTCATTAATTTTTAAAGGAACTGTGTTCTAGACATGATTAACTACTGCTGTAGAGTTTTGCTTCTCAAAGTGTAGTTCACCATGGAACTTGGTAAAAAGGAGAACAATGCAGCCCACTCCAGATCTAAGTACTCAAAACAGACATTTTAACAAAATCTTTCTTGCACATGAAGTTTTAGAGAAGCAGCTCTAAGCAGCTGGACAAACTTGAAGACCTGTTTTTGTTTCTTTTAAAAACAGCCCTTAAGCCAAGGATGACTTTTACATTTTTTAAACTCTTGTTAAAAAAAAAAATCTTTTTTCCCCTACAGAGACAGTTTGGGGCCACAAAACCCAAAATATTCCTAAGGTAGCTCTGTTAAAAAAGTCTGTCAAGCCCTCTGCTCGACAGCACAGAATTAACTTTCTGATATTTGTGTTAGGGAGCTCAACAGGTATGAATTAAGTGTTTGCTGACTATTCATTCAGGCTGCTCCAATTCCTTTTTTTCAAAAGCAAAAGAAAAAAGGCTCACAGCCCTAGCTAAAGAAACGATAAGGCCATGTTATCTGAATCACACATCTCTTGAGCCAGAAAGCTCCTTAAGAGTCTACTCCAATTACTCGATTCGGTGGAGGTTAGGTTAACTTACTCTGTTCAGTGTCGTGTAGAATTAGGATAATAATACAGGTTCTTACATGAATCAGTCATCTATTTTACAACTTTGTCTTTCCTTTTCCTCAGCTGCTTGGAAATGCCACATCATACATGTTACTAAATCTCATTACTGCAAGTTGACTATCAAAAGTGAAACTTCTCTTCCTTAAATAGTTACCAAATTTAAGAATTATTCCTTTTTAATAGGTCTTAAAATTGCTGGCACAACTGCTGAATATTTATTCTTCAATTTAGGAAATATAAAATCAATTTCTTCAGAAGCTAAGTAAAGCAAATACAGTTTTACGTTGAGACTGTCATTTCTAACACTTACATAATCTTAAAATATGATTTACTCCAGAGTATACTACAGGACAGAAGTCATCTGAGGATATTTATGTCCTTGTGCTATTCATCAACTCTGCGTTACCAAGATACAAGAAGTTTGTTTCAAACAATTTCGAAAACAGTTGCCTTAAGAAATCAATTACACCCCTCCCATGCAAAGGCTGAATGCCCCCCAAATTCTGAATTTAAAGACTTTCACGACTTTGAAAGCTTGATTCACCTTGATATTAGCAAATAATACAGAACACTGAAACACTGATGTTCATTTCTTATAAATTATACTCACATTTTACTACTTTTGGTTTCCATCTATCCAGAGAAATATTTTCCTGACATTATAATAATACAAAGCTATTGTAGTTTCAGAAGATGAACACATGGGTAACCATATGTTTACCTGCCACATCTATTCTATTTGGTTCTTGTAGTCTATATACTTATAAGTATACATATGGATTTGCTGTGCATGCTTACACAGTGTCTTCCTGGAAATGTTATTAGCTGGCATAGTAACATCAAAAATACAATTTCCTTAGCTTCCTCCATCTCCCCCTCAAAAAAGCCACCCAGACTAGACTTTAGAAAGTACAGCAGAACCATTCTACCATATATCTTTCAGAAGTTAGCAAAAAGAAGTTTATCATCTCAAGTCAGATGATTCTTACATCCAAACAATGACTACAAAAAGGTCTCTTTATTTCTGCAAATACTCACTTCGATCTTCAAAACAGTTAACAATATTCTCCAGTTTTTGAATTCATCAGAAAGAACCCTCTTCACAGTCAATTTCATAATTTAAATAACAGTATAAAAGTTACCGTGTCTAAGAGCACAATTTACGCCATTTATCCCTTCATGCCATGTACAGAGTAAGACTGACAAGAAACAATTTAGATCTATGGTTAGAATTGAAATTCATTTCTACAGTTTCACAGAACTGAATTATTGGGCTAAATGCCAAATCAACTAGATTACTAATCCTAATATAAAAGCAGAAGTTTAAATGCCTCAACTTTTGTAGTCTTAGTAAGTTTGAATAAAATAAATAGCTATTTATCTGGCCCAGGTCAAGTAGTCACAAAATACTTTTCCCAAATGTTCCATCTAAATCAATTTAAATGGCTTAGGGTTACATCTTTCCCAGTTCAGTGACCCACTGGTTCTGGCAATCTAACTACCATTTCTAATTGGGATCTAAATATTTAAAAACCATGAAAAGTCACCAGAACAGACCAAACAGGAGTATACTGACCACCTAAAAATTAAAACTGCGATTCAGGCTTCCTTGACATGGTAAAGGGCGTCTATGGAACTCAAAGCTAACATCATACTTTATGGTAAAAGACTGAATACTATTCCCCTACGATCAGAAACAAGACAAGGATGTTAAAAAGAAGAGGCCAGAGTAAACATTCTACTGAAGAATCTAGCCAGGGCAATTAGACAAGAAAAAGAAAAGGCACCCAGGCTAGAAAAATTATTTCTGTTTTCAGATGACATGGTCTTACAGAGAGAAATATCTTAAGGAACCCATGGAAAACTATTAGAATAACAGTCCATCAAGATTGCAAGGCAATGTACTGGTTGTAAATCAGTACACAAAAATCAACTGTATTTCTATACACTAGAAAAAAACAATCTGAAATTGAAATTAAAAAAACAATTCCAATTACAAACAGCTCCCAAGAAAACAAAAAATACTTAGGAATAAACATAACAAAAATAGTGTAAGACTTGTACACTGGAAACAGAGAGTTAAAAGAAATGAGACCTAAATAAACAAAGATACACTCCTGGTCAAGCATCAGAAGATTTAATATTGCTGTGATGGCTATATTTCCCAAATTGAGCTACAGAGTCAATGTAATTCTTATCAGATCTAGGCAGGCTTTGGGGACAGAAATTAACAAGTTAAACTTAAAATTCACATGGAAATGCAAGGGACTCCAAATAACCAAAATAAAATTAGAAAAACAACAAAGCCAGGAGACTCAAATTTAATGATTTCATAACTTACTACAAAGCTACAGTAATCAAGATGGTGTGGTACTGGCGGGAGGCTAGACACACATATCAATTGAATAATAGTCAATTTGTAGTAGGAAATGAAGTCAATTGATTTTTGACAAGGGTGCCAGGACAATTCAACGAAGTCTTTTCAATAAATGATGCTGACACAACTGGATATCCAAATGCAAAAAAATGAAACTGGACTCCTACTTCACACCATATACAAAATTCTGGTGACATCAGATCATAGAACAGCTTCTTTGGTATGACACCAAAAGCATAAGCAATGAAATAAAAGACATATGGGACTCTATCAAATTAAAAACTTTTATGCTACAAATAACACCATCAAGTAAAAAAGAAACCTACAGAATGGGAAAATTTTGCAATTTATCTGATAAACCAGCATATATAAAGAACTCTTACAACTCAACATTATAAAGACAACCCAATTAAAATAGTCAATGGATTTAGACATTTCTCAAATTATGACATAGTAATGTATTAGAACGTAAGGACAAGAAAAGATGCTCCATATCATTACGAAATTAGGGAAGTACAAATTAAAATCACAGTGAGATAATACTTCACGGCTAAAATTTTAAAAGGCAAGTGTTGATGAGGATGCAGAGAAATTGGAACCTACATTCATTGCTGGTGGAATGTAATATGATGCAATCACTTTGGACAATGGTTGGGAAATTCCTCAAAATGTTAGACGAGTCCCTCTAAGCCCCAACAATTTCCTGGCCAAGTACATATCGAACAGAGTGAAAGCATATGTTCACACAAAAACTGTACTCAAATATTCACACTAGCATTATTCATAATAGCCAGAAAGGGGAAAACAGCCCAAATATCTGTAAACTGATTAATGAATACACAAAATGTGGTGCACCTAAACAATGGAATAATACTGAGCCATAAAGAATATACTATTATACACACAAACGAAGTATATGATTTATACCACAACATAAAGGACTCCTGGCAACAATACTAAGAGAAAGAAATCAGTCTCAAAAGCACATTTCTTGTATGATTCCATTTATATGCAATATCCAGAATAAGCAAATCCCTAAAAGGCAAAGTAAACTGTGGTTGCCAGGGACTGGGGAAAAGCAAGCAGAGGAAGTGACTGCCAATGGGTATAGGATTTCTTTTTGGGGGGAAGATGTTCTGAAATTATATAGTGATAAAGACATTACACTTAATTAAAAAACCACTTAATTACACTTTAAAGGAGTGAAATGTTATGGCATGTGAACTGTATCTCAATAAAGCTGTTTTTAAAAAATTGTGAACTGGACCGCCAACAAATTAATGTTGTGAAATATGTATACATTTACTAAATATACTGTATATTCTCTAGTAAAGTAACCATAGCTGAAGACAGAAGCAATAAACCACAAAGACTTGGTTTCAACTGTTAGTTTCAAAATGTGACTAACAGTACACACACCCATAGGTGGCTGATGATTAAAAACCAAACACTAGGAAATTTATCACTGTATCTGGCACACACGTTAAGCTCAGCTATTACTAAACTCTAGCACAGAGACGTCAAATTATCTGTTCTGCACAGAAGCTGCACAAAAAGCAGATTTACGTTGCTAAACCTACTCCACACTTCAGACTTCAGGTTTTATTTATTATGGAGAGCTTTTTACATGCTCAGCAAGATTACAATGATCAGTGTGACAGTTCTGCCCCTAAAGTGCATGTTGCGTAGTAGTATGACAATAGTGTTTAACAAAATGTTCACTATCTGTCTAAAACCTGTGATCACCTCTGTTTAGCATCCTTTGGAATGGTCAAAATTCAAGAAAGGGTAGTATACAAGAGTCCAACATCCCAGCACTGTGTATGTTTTTAGCAATTAGTATACAGTAGGGGAAGAGGTGAAGGAAAAAATTGCTAACTCTCAAGACCTGTTAAGACTCCTCACAAAGGAATTAGAAATAGGTGAAAGCAGAACTGGGTTTAAGTATGTGTACTGCTTAGAACAATTCTATTAGTAATAAGTATATTCACCTAAGATGAAGGATTTAAACTCATCTTTAAAAAAATTTTTTTTAAATATTAAAAGAAAGGCAGCGGTTGCCAGGACCTAGAGAAGGGAGGTAGAGAGAAATTATTGTTACTTTTCAGTCTGGGAAGATGGAAAAGTTCTGAAGATGAATAGTAGTGATGGCTGTACAACATGAATGTACCTAATGCCACAGAACTGTATACTTCAAAACGGTTAAAATGGTAAACTTTATAATATATATATTTTGTCACAATAAAAACAAAATAAGAAAGGGACTACTCCTGTGTCACACACACACTGTGGGTAAGTCACCTGTCCTTCCTAAACTATCAAAAGCAATATATAAAATGCTACATTATAGAGAAAGGAATTTCACAGTGGCGAAAATCAGGTAGACAGAGGTTATAACCAAATTTTTGCCACCGTGAGATGTGTGTGTTGGGAAAAATCAATCAATTATATAACATTTGCTTAACTACCCAAAAAAGGCCAAGTAAGCTTGGTGGTTGTGAAAACGTTAATAAGTCCTGTATGACCAAAGCACAGTGAGTGGCATAAAACGAAATCACAGAAGTAGGAGCTATACAATGCAAGGTCATTCAGGGTTAAAGAGAAAAGAAATTGTATTTCTGATGCGAGAGAAGCCACTGAAAGGCTGTAGTCAGTGAATTAATATAACCTTTAGGGAAGTCTAGCTTCTGTGTAGAGAACAAACTGCAAGAAGACAATAAAGGAAGCCAGAGCCCACTTAGGATACGACACGACGATGATGTCCGTCTAGTCAAGGTTATGGTTTTTCTAGTGGTCATGTACAGATGTGAGAGTTGGACCATAAATAAAGCTGAGTGCCAAAGAATTGATGCTTTTGAACCATGGTGTTGGAGAAGACTATTGAGAGTCCCTTGGACAGCAAGAAGATCCAACCAGTCCATCCTACAGGAGATCAGTCCTGGGTGTTCATTGGAAGGACTGATGTTGAAGCTGAAACTCCAAAACTTCGGCCACCTGATGCAGAGAGCTGACTCATCTGAAAAGACCCTGATTCTGGGAAAGATTGAGGGCAGAGGAGAAGGGGACGACAAAAGGATGAGATGGTTGAATGGCATCACTGACTCAATGGACATGGGTTTGGGTAGACTCCGGGAGTTGGTGATGGACAGGGAGGCCTGGTGCGCTGCAGTTCAAGGGGTCGCAGAGTCAGACACGACTGAGCAAATGAACTGATGATGTCAGTGTGAAGTGATGGTGTGACTGGTGTGGTGACTTAGGAAAAAACAGCAAATTTGGCTGTGTTTTGGAGACAGAATCAACTGGTCTTAGAAACAGAATAAGAGAGGAAAGAATTAAAACGATTCCCAAGTTTCTCAGTTAACTCTGTGGTTAGAGTGACTTACTCAGATGGAAAAGATTGGTGAGACCCCAAATTCAGAGAAAAAGAAATTGAAAGAAACAGAATAGACATAAGTCTATAAGGATGTGGGGAGAGGGCAGGAGAGGGTTAGATATATGGAAAGAGTAACAAGGAGACTGACATTACCATATGTAAAATAGACAGCCAATGGGAATTTGCTGCATGGCTCAGGAAACTCAAACAGGGGCTCTGTATCAGCCTAGAGGGGTGGGATAGAGGGAGACGGGAGGGAGGTTCAAAAGGGAGGGGATATATATGCATACACATGGCCAATTCACGTTGAGGTTTGACAGAAAACAACAAAATTCTGTACAGCAATTATCCTTTAATTAAAAAAAAAAACAAACCCACTTCTATCGAAGAGAAGCTGGTCTTAGTTTATTTCTTCAAAAGGGATGATGATGCCTTGAGGATATGGTGTATCTGATGCTGTAAACCACTGCCATCTACTGATGCAAACCAAGGATAAACGCTTTGGGGGTAATTTCTCTAAGTTTTCAAATATATTGAACACACTGAAATAGTCTATCTAGGATAAAAACTCTTATCTTAGTTTGAGAGGCTGAAAACATATTCCCAGACTAAGCTGGAGAACTGGAAAATATACAAAGTCAAACAGAATCTTGTGCAATACTTAGGTGATCTTTAGGTACACCTACCACATGACAAAACTGTGGAAAGACAACTATCTTCCTCCAGTGTTTCCTTCCTCAGTTACTAGGCACCATCACCACCCAGTCACCTAAACTAGATATTCTGTCAGTATTTTTGATTGCACACCCTACTCCCATCCACCCCCAAATCTATCCAGGTATCAAAACCTGTTGCTTAGCACCTAAATCTGAGGCTTACTTTTCAAACTATATATGACCATAATTCCATGGCCAAGAGAGACTCCAAATTAATATTTTGGGTTGAGACCTGGTAAAAACTTTTAGTGTCCACAGATAATTCTGATGTGTATCCCTGTTTAAAAACTGCTACTCATAAACTCAAAATCCTTCCCTCATTATTCTTAATGCTACAGCGCTCGATATCACTTGCTCTCATTAGCTCCTGCCTATCTCCAGCCTTCCCACTGTGATCTATTTCCCACATCAGCACCAGAACTCCCCTTCTAACTCGTGTTTTGCTGTAAAATCCATGGTGACAAATGGTTAAATCTGACTAAGGTCTACAGATTTATAAAATAAATACTAAGTATTTAGGAGCAAAGAGGCATCATTTCTCAATTTACTCTGGAATAATTCAGCAAAAATGTGTGAACGTATATAGGCTGAAAGATGATAATGCAAGTTATCGTGATAACAAACATTTTCAGAATCTGGGTAAAAGCTAAATGGAAACTCTTACTAGTCTTGCAACTTTTAAGTCTGAAATTATGTCAAAACTAAGTTTAAAAAAATCCACTTGCCAAAATATTTCATTCAGAGTTGTACTTTTGTTAACATTAATAACCTAGTAAGTGTTAGGTCATTTACACAAACTTTGCAGTCCTAAGTAATCAACGTGTGGGTAGACAGACAACACTATCATTTTTCTGGAAAACCTATGACAAGGTAGCGGGTTTTTGTTGTTAGCCACACCAAGCAGCATGCAGGATCTTAGTTCCCCAACCCCTGTATTGAAGAGTGCGGAGTCCTAACCACTGGAAGTACCGGTAATTTACTTTCAAAGGTCAAAACTGTACAGCACAAGCCAAGAGATGCAGCACTCTGAATTCTCAGGAGAGTAAGACAATAGAGACAAGCACACTTTCCCCACAAGTCAATGTGAAAGTGTTACTCTAAGACCATTCACAAAAAGAAAACAAGTATGCTGAGCTCAGAGGGTGTGAAAAACCACAATGATTTGAAGAACCCAATGTAATGATTCCCCTGCAAAAAGATTAGCTGTTCTGACTGGCTCCAGGGGCATTCTGGGCTGTCTGAAAACTTGGCACTGACCAACAGCAAGGAGGACCTCTGAGATCTGTGAAGAGCTCTGGCATGGCAGAGGATTCACTCTTTTAAAAGCCCAAACCCGAATCTCTGGCTAACATCCCTGGCTCAGTGCTATGTCAAAATATTTTTAAGTAGAGTTTTTAAAGTCATGAAATTACCCTTAACCATCAGTTTGGTTTGATAGTTGCAAGTCTGACTTATTATTTGTGCCAAGAACCAAAACAGGAAAAATCATGTACTCATTAACTAGTATTCTAACAAACTGCTCACTACAACTGTCAAATCAAGATTAAGTTCATCTCACTAGCACTAGATTCCTAAAATGCACTGAAAATAATAAGCACAGTAATTCAAAACACTTTTGTTTTTTGTAAAACAGAAAAATCTTCTCAACATGAAGGGAGGTCCCAAAACACATTGAACTTTTAGAAAAAAACCCTAATTTGTTTGGATAGCACTAAAAATCTGTTAATGTAATCGATACACATGAGCCTAACTTCTAAAACTTCTAAGTATGAACCCTGAGGAAAGGACTGCATTCAAATATACAATCTTAAAATAAAAAATGACCAAACTCAACTCACCAGCAATTTCTACAATATCACCAGGAACTATGTCTTTAGCTTTAATCCGCTGTACACTCTTCCTATCTTGTCGATACACTTTGCCCATTTCAGGCTCATATTCCTTAAGGGCTTCAATTGCATTTTCAGCGTTTCTTTCCTGTAAAAAAGAAAACAAATTAGTAAACACAGCCTGCCACTGCTAAATGTTTCTAGCCCTAGGAATCAAATTTTAGAGTTCTAACCTAAATGTGAATTAAAAAAAAAAAAAAACAAAACCCACAGGAGATGCACATTAATAACATTTACAGTAAATGATTCACATCTTAAGATAGTAAACACTAGGCCCTTTTGATTTTGTATTAAAAATGAAAAAACTAAGCACCCTAAGAGTAAGGATAAAATCAATGGAGAAAAGCAATTATTAGAACCTGCTGTCCCTAAGCACACCACGCAACATGGCCCTCACCTTTAACCTCACACACTCACACCATTAAATCAATCTTGTCTCCCATGAAAGCTGATGGTCTAGGTCTGGACTGCCCAGGCTCATCTCAGGCTTTTCCACTCAAAAGCTAGGTTGACTGTGGATAAGTGACATGACAGACAAGGTTTACTGCCTACAAAACCAGGACACTAACAGTACCCACCCACTCTCAACAGGTGTGAGAATTTACGAGCTATCTATAAAATGCTTAGGTTGTGCTTTGGCACACAGTAAATGCTTTGAGTGATGAATTAAGAAAACCAAGTTTTACGTCTCCTCACAAATTCTAAATCTCTCTTCAGTGGCACAGACCAATAAATGGCTGGAAGCACTGCCAGTCACAAACCATAATCACCATAATATTATATATGAACATGTCAAGACTTGGTCACACAGAATTTTTCTTCCCTAATTTCAAGATGAAAGATGTACAATTAAAATGAGTCATGTTGGAAAAATGCTAAGGGAAAGTTCCTTTAAGGGGAGGCAGAAGTTTATATGCCAAATTTGCCTTTTATTCTCTTAGAAAATAAGCAATTAGAAGGAGCAAGTATACAAAGCAAGTGCCCAAGTGAGGTTACTCAATTTAACGGACAAAGGAAAAAATTTGTTCATTTCTTTCACATTTTTGCCCTCTAATCTAAACATTTTTAATTTAACCTTTACTTAGATAAAATTTACACTCAATACCATGTAATCTCATTTTTTGCCTTGTGGTAAAAATTAAATCCCCAAACCTGCTTAAAAAGAGAATTCAGATGACAGAAAAAACAAAGCTATTGGCATGTGTGTCTCACTTTTTACATGTGCATCCCTGAAAAAGTATAGGAAACCTTAAATTTGGGAAGTTCATGACAAAAATAATTTAAATCCCTATCAGATCTACTTAAGGCTAAGTTCAAACATCACTGATATTGTAGAAATAATAAATTTTGAGCACTGCTGCTATTCAATTAGTCAAATTTGAAATCATTTTTTCCTCAGGATTTCCCCCCCTGAATGTATGAATTATGGCAGTTTTACCATTTTCTCCTTCCTCAAGGTCATGTCAGGTAAAGTTTAACTGGACTGGATGTCCAGGAGCACTGTATTTTGCTTCTATTAAAAATCAGCAAAGGCACATTTAAATTAGAAGCATAAACTTAAAAGATAAACTATCTCAGACCCCCAGGATGAAGATGCCAATGAAAATCACTTAAAGAGCCTCCCCTGCCGCCCACCAACCCAAACTATCAAAAGGAATATTTATATAGTACAGAGGATGGAAAAGGGAAGCAAATGGCCATGGATTCAGATTACATGAAAAAACAAGTCAGCTTGGGGAAAGACAAATATACCTAACTTACTACAAACAAAAACTTAGAAGACCGTCTGAGGTCTCCTTTGTTCTAAAAGTTTTAACTCCTACCTACTCCACTCAAATCCAAATAGGTCTAAATGTCATTCCTCAAACACACTCTGTACTTCTCTGATCATGCCATTCCCTCTCTGGAATATTCTCCCCACCCTCCACCCAGAAAACTCCGTTTCTCTACAGTTCCCCCAATTGCTTGTCAGCTGTCCTTGATGACTCTAATCAGAAATACATGCCCGACCCCTCCCAAATACTACCTTAACACTGTTAACTCCCCTTACTTTCAGAAAGCAAGAACCCTACAGTACTGGCACATACTCTTCTGTATATTATGTAAATAGGATTAAGATGTAACAATGTTACTCTTCTAAGTTAAAACATACATAAAAGTCCTGTAAAAACTGCTGGAAGATTTTATTTTACTTCTATCCAGTCTGGCCCTGGGTAAATCTCAGATACTCTATGTATGTACTACCTAATATGGCCTTTGATAAGTCAATCCCTCTGAACGTCCGTGTCACATCTGTCAAAGAGAATCTGTCTTATAAAATCACTCTTGTAGCTCAGCTGGTAAAGAATCCACCTGCAAGGCAGGAGACCCCCAGTTCAATTCCTGGGTTGGGAAGATCTGCTGGAGAAGGGATAGACTACCCACTACAGTATTCTTGGGCTTCCCTGGTGGCTCAGCTGATGAAGAATCGCCTGCAATGTGGGAGACCTGGGTTCGATCCCTGGGTTGAGAAGATCTCCTGGAGAAGGAAACGGCTACCCACTCCAATATTCTGGTCTGGAGAATTCCATGACTGTACAGGGTCTCAAAGAGTCGGATACAACTGATCAACTTTCACACCTGTGTAAATGGTGTACATTTAAAAACACGCACTACTAACTTAAGGACAGTCTAATGCTGTGTATTGTTTCTTTTGCCTAAATAATGCACAAAAGTATCATATCTACTTAACTACAAGCAATTTTTTTAAAAATCAAGAGGAATATGGCACATTTCTTCTAAGGAGGCATCTTTCTAAATGAGCTCATTACCCAAAGGCCTTCATGTTTACTAGTAAGTTTACAATTTCAACAGGACTAAGTATGTGTAGAAGATGTTTGCACGAATGACAGATGCACTCTATTTTAGCCCTCAAAGAGGTGACTATATCCGTCAAAAATCTAAAAGATTAATATTCAAGAGATGACTGTGAAACTTTAGTCTGAATCTGTTAAACTATATAGAAAACAAAAATCAAACAGACCCACAGTCCTAGAAAAGTTAAAATTCTCAAACTAGCTATTAGCAGGAGATGAATCATGCAGACGTGAAGCAAAAGTGTGATTCTATGATGTTTCTGTAGGAAAACTATCTTCCATTCTGGGGCTAAGGCCTGGGCACTGGATAATTAAGGGAATACAGCCAGGAATATGCTCTGAAAGTGAAATTATTTAGGATTCAAATAACTTTTATAGCTAAATCCACACACAAATCCAAGGATAATAAAAATGACACTGGTTTTATGAAGTCTTTCATAGGAAGCAACTAGGAAATATAAACAGATACTGGTTCTCAAATTTTCTGGTTTTCCTTAAGTAGCTTCTTTAACCACTTTTCTTGATTCCATGCTACCATGGAGCATGAGCAATTTTAACAGCAGAGCATATATGCATGAGGTCTAAAATTTTGCCATTAAATAAATTAATAGATAAAAAACACAGGCAGTTCCACAACAGAAAAAACAGATAATAGAAAGACTAAGAGTTTAAATCTCTTACATAAATTACCAAAATTTAGCACTGCAGGAATTATTGCTTACCTGCCATACACCCACAATTGCATTGGCTACTAATATAAGTAAAATTACAAAGGGTTCTACAAAAGCTGTAATTGTTTCTTCACCTTCTTCAAACCAAGCCAAAACCTAAAAGAGAAATGACATTTATTAGAACTGTAATGTGTTCTTACCACAAAAGTGGCTGGCACTAAAGGAATTATGATGATACATAAAATCTTTTCTTATCATCCTTAGAAACAAAAGGTAGCAAAATGTAATGACATAAATGACAAGCTTATATCTTGTTCTAACTCTAAACACTCAAAACTATAAACTTCTTAACAATATCCTTAAGAACTAATCTATTTTTCATGTAATAATTGGTTTAAAATCCAAAACAAATACTTTGGAGAACTAAATCCCATCCATTTCCTATGTATATTTTTCAGAAGAAATAAATTCCTAAATTTAAAAGGCAATCATCAAACTTTGTTAATTTGGTTAATACTCATTTGTTAATTTGGTTAATACTCATATGAGATAATACCTATGTGGCACAAATTCATAGTAAAAGTAATTTAACCACTGACTTTAATATTAGTGTACATAAACTGCTAATGTCCCACATATTTTCAGTGGTGTTACTGAAGGTCATCACTGCAAGGTTGTTCTGAGATCAGGAATGTATTCTAAAGGTTAACCTCCATATGACATAGCAACATAGCACTTCAGAGACAATCTAAACCCAAAAATGTCATAACTGGCCACAGAACACTGTCCCAAGAAAAATGAGCAAAGAATTAACCTCTAGCTCACCCAACCATAACTCTCAGATTTAAAAGCTAAAAGAAAGACACACTGTACTTCATAATTGAACATCTGTAATAAGAGAGAATCCAACACAATGATAAATAAAAAGTGGCATCTAAATGGTTAAATTTTCAACAACAAATTTTTGTGGAAAACTGCCAATCCAAAAGGATGTTAAACACATCTCATGATTCAATCTGGGAGGGAGGTAAGATTTGCCTTTGCCTTTTAACACTACTTAAAATGTTTGCATATTCCACAATGAAATCTCTTCTTTAAAAGATGTATTCAGTAAACAAGCAAAGCACTGTTTTTGATCCATTGAATATTGTCAGATATGATTTATGACAATAATGAAGCTAGTGACTAAGTTTGTACCTAGTGAACACCAAGGCAAGATCCAACATGAATTTTCCAAGATAAAAGAGGGCAACAATGAATTAACAACAAATATTAATTTGTTAGACAGGTATTCTCACCACCATAGCACCAACAAAAGAAACAGCTATTAGAGCAGGAAAAAAATCCAGGAGACACAAGGACAAGGTCCTGAAAGATGCCAATCACAACTGACAGCTAATGAACCGGGGCAGGCAAAAACACCAGAATGAACAGAAATTGTTGCTGCAAGCTTTCGACAGGGCATTCCTGGTGTTAAGGCCAGGCCTAATGCCAGAATGAAAACTTCTCCAGGAAGTTATAAATTTTGATAGATGCAAGATCACAGCTGCTTTGATACTAGCCTTTCAAACATTTGCCAAGGAGAGCATATCAGAAATAAGAAACTTAATTAGCTCTTGGGGGAGAAAAATGGCTCAACTTGAAGAGTAGCAAGGACCTTTCCAAAAGGTCAGTGAAGCATTAGCAACTGTAAGATAAGCTTCACACCTTGTTAAAGTGAGTATGAATTTCCCTCTTGGCAGCTAGGCCTGAGGAACAAACTTAAAGCAATATTCCATATCCACTGGAGCAAAGGCAAAGACTCAGGCAAGCAAGCAGCTTCTACTTTTCAAGAAATGTGTGGTTCCTTTGCACAAGTGGTATTCGTCAGTAATGCAACAGCCCTCATCTGTATTATGCAGTAGCCTTTTCTTCCACTATGTGACTTTAAATGTTTATGTGGAAGAAACACAGGCATTCGGTTATTTGAAGGTTCTGTCCAATGTGTGATTATTGCCTGATAAGAAACTAGTGGGCAAAACTAGTGGGCAAAATGTGGAAGGATAGTGCTGGACCTATTTAACGTTCACAACTACCAACTTGCTAAACACTTCAAAGAATGTTCTGAAACCCACAACCCAAAAAATTAAGTGCTATAACTTAAAATAAAGATGAACCATGTTTCATTTACTCCTAAAGAATCAATACAGTCGATCATGTTCAAACCACACTGTGTAGTCCTTCATGGTTTTGTTTAATTGAAAAAAAAAATCTCTCTTGTGTAAATGGGAAGATGCTGCTGAGAAATGAAAGACTTCATGAGTTTGGGAAGGGGTAGTGAAAAGGAGAGGGAAACTGGATGACACATTATTATGTCTTTTTAGCATTATAGTACAGTCAGTTCATAATTAAGGTTTACCGGAAATTACACAAAATATACAGAGGCAGGGAGGGGAAATGTTTCTAAAAAATCTTTATTGAGAACAGGTTGAATATAAAGGATTATCTGTTTGTATTTCCTTTTGTTCGCTGTTCTATCCACAGCATCCTAGAAGAGTCTCTGACATATAGGAGATGCTCACCATATATTTATTGCATACAGATTCATAAATAAACAAATCTCACACAAGTCCCTACCTAGCAGTATATGAACTAAACACAGAGCAAGAAGGTAACTAACTCATTCACAGTATCAAAAGGACCTGCAAAGACTGCTGTAGAATCATTTTAGGCAGTGTTTCTTCTTTCCCTGCTTTTCACCATTGATACAGTAAAAGTACTTCTGGGACTTACATTATCCGGATCCAGCAAGATCAAAAGTTTCAAATTTGTCAATCCCATTCAAAGTAATCACTTGCTAGGTCACTTTATTTATTTAGTTCCCTGACCAGGAATCGAACCAGGCCCTAGCAGTGAGCGCACTGGTTGCGTTGTGTGTGCTTAGTCTCCTAGCTGTGTCCGACTCTGCAACCCCATGGACTGTAGCCTGTCAGACTCCTCTGTCCATGGAAGTCTCCAGGCAAGAATACTGCAGTGGGTTGCCATTCCCTTCTCTAGGAAATTTTCCTTACCCAGGGTTTGAATCTGGATATCCTGCTTTGCAGGCAGACTCTTTACTGTCTGAGCCATGAGGGAAGCCCTAAAGAGCTGGACTACCAGGGAAATTCCCTAGCGAGGTTAACTTTAGATAGGATAGCGTACCTTCTCTGTTATCCGTAAGACTGATCGCAACAGTAACTTCTGATGATAGAGCCAAAAATGTCAAAGAGCAAGATTTAATTAAGCAAAATTTAATCCAAGTTAAAAAGACATGTTCTGATATAAACTAGGTCATGGTACTGTGTGACTCAATTATCTACACGTCAGAGTAATATGCAGAGCTCTTAACAAGACTGTAAAAAGAAAATGAGAGATAAGCACATTCTTAGGACTGAGGGTCCTAAAACATGTACAGGTCTGCCTTCTTCTTGTCTCCTCAGAAATCTGCAATGCATTTGAGCACTCAAACACTTGTTAGATGAAGGAAAAATTTGTATCAAAAATTTTAGAAAGAAAAAACAGAAACTAAACACTTCACAAGAAAGTATCA